>NC_080545.1:33931373-35156373 GCF_028640845.1 Ahaetulla prasina
GTAACCCAACATATGGTAAAATCAAGAATATTAAGCAATTCAAATCTGATTCTACTTAGACAACACTGCTTAATACTTGTATATATTTAATATATAGTGTATTAACCTGTTATCTCTTATCACATGTGATTGCAACTCCATGTTTACAATCGCATATAAGTTGTTTCTACTGTTGCACTCCATCAATACACTGATGCAGAACTGTCCATTTATAGAGCTATAGTATTTTATTGTGTCTTACAAGTATTACATTATTTCTGAATTGTTCTCTCTCTCTCTCTCTCCCTCCCTCCCTCCCTCCCTCCCTCCCTCCCTCTCTCTGGAAAACACTTTGATTGCTCAAGCAAGGCTATTGTGTATCAAGCAGTAGAACACTGCACAAGAGAGAGAGTACTTAATTTGCTGCCATCCTTAATGTCACTCTATTCCACCAGCTTCAACTGTTGGTGACATGTTTACTATTAATTCTCATTATTTCAGTGAAAACTAAGGAAAATAGGCAAGCTATCAGCTTTCTCTTGGCCATGTTGTAGGATTTGGCAAAAGTAAATTAAGGCTGCCAACAATGAAACAGGTTTGCACACTTATTTTAAAAAAATCTTGCTTTCCTATTGTAAAACAAGGTGGAGGCTTTTAAGCCATTAATTCAGCCCCCTATTTAATTTACAAAATCCGGGACTAAAGCATCTCCCAGGAATCATAGCATTAGCAATATACAATTTGTATTACTTTTATTCTCATAATACTTTTTATTACTTTATTCTCATTAAAACATTGAATAGAAACTTTTTCCAAAAACTTGCAAAGAGAAGGAGAATATAAATACCCAGCTATTTGCAAATAAGTTTGATTGCATCAATGAGGATTCCCAAGAAGTCCAAATGTATGTCTAGTGAGTAAAGAATTAGGAGGCCATGTTGAATAAAATATTTCCTTTCCTCTTGCTTCAAATATATTTAGCTACAATAAATGTCCAATTATTCACTATGATTATGTTATCAAATTGAAATATCTCCATGAAACCCTGTTCTTATGGATGTTTCTCTTTTGTTTATGGTACTAGTCGCCTGTACTTTCCTCATATTCTTCTTCATATTCTAGGTTTTTATTTATGATTTGTTGTGAATTTAAGTTTTGATTAAGTGCATATTTTCTGCTACTACAACTCTTCAGGTTCCCCTTTCTGGCTAGAATTACAAACAGTGTATTTTTTTGGTCCTCAAATTACTTTGCCAAATTCCTTGTATAAGAAAAAATAGTTTATGGTTTTCCTTGTATATTAAATGATGCCAGCTTTTTCTTTCTAATGTTTCCCAATCTAGCCAAATCTTATTACATTTCGATTTCTGGCATTTTTACAAGGATGAATATGTACGTAATACCAAAATACTTTCAGCATGTCAATTGTCCCACCAGAGGCAAGAATACTCTAGACCACTGCTACACAACACTAAAAGATGCCTATCGGTCTTTACCACGTGCAGCTGTAGGACACTCTGATCATTGCATGATTCACCTTGTACCTACTTACAGGCAAAGACTTAAAGCCATAAAACCAATAATTAAATCAGTGAAAACCTGGACGGAGGAATCAGAATTAAAGCTACAGGCATGTTTTGACTGCACTGATTGGAATATTTTTAAAGATACCTCTGCAGACCTGGATGAACTCACAGATACTGTAACATCATATGTCAGCTTCTGTGAAGACCTATGTGTACCTACAAGGAACTTGCGAATACACAGTAATAACAAACCTTGGTTTACACCTAAACTTAAGCAGCTACGACATTCCAAAGAGGAAGCCTACAGAAAAGGTGATAAAATGCTGTACAATCAGGCCAGAAATGCACTAACAAGGGAGATAAGAGCAGCAAAAGAAGCTACTCTGAAAAGCTAAAGAATCAATTTTCAGCAAATGAACCAGCAAACATGTGGAAAACTCTTAAAAATATCACCGCTATGGCAAACCTCCTTCCCAGGCTGAAGGTAATCAACAACTGGCAGATGACCTGAATGAGTTTTACTGCAGGTTTGAAAGGAAACTACAGCCACCTATCTCCACAACCCCATCTCAGACACACCAACAACAGCCAAGCCTCCTACAACTGACCCCATTTCATTGGGTTCACAACCCCTAGTGATCACAGAAAAGGAAGTGCAGGACCTATTTCACAGACAAAAGCCAGGAAAAGCTCCAGGCCCAGACAAGATAACTCCTTCTTGCTTAAAAGTCTGTGCTGACCAATTGGCCCCATCTTCACCCATATTTTCAATAAATCACTAGAGATGTGCTATGTTCCTTCTTGCTTCAAACGCTCTACCATCATCCCAGTGCCGAAGAAGCCCACCATCAAGGAACTGAATGACTACAGACCAGTTGCTCTAACATCTGTAGTCATGAAAACCTTTGAAAGGCTAGTGCTTTCCTACCTGAAAACCATCACGGATCCGCTGTTAGACCCCTTGCAATTTGCATACCGAGCAAATAGATCAACAGATGATGCTGTTAATATGGCTCTGCACTACATCCTACAACATCTTGTGTCTCCAAAGACCTATGCAAGGGTCCTTTTGTAGACTTTAGTTCAGCATTCAATACCATCATTCCAGACATTCTTCTAACTAAGCTAAACCAGCTACAGGTACCGGAACAGACTTGTAAGTGGATCACAAGCTTCCTAACAAACAGGAAGCAGCAGGAGAAGCTAAGCAAGATCACATCAAATACCTGTACAATTAGCACAGGGGCCCCCCAAGGCTGTGTGCTCTCCACTTCTCTTCTCTCTGTATACCAATGACTGCATCTCCAATGATCCAATTGTTAAGCTACTGAAGTTCGCAGATGACACAACAGTGATTGGTCTCATTCGAGACAATGACGAATCCGCATATAGACGAGAGGTCGAGCGACTAGCCTTGTGGTGCAACCAAAACAATCTGGAACTGAACACACTCAAAACCGTAGAAATGGTGGTAGACTTTAGGAAAAACCCTTCCATACTTCCACCTCTCACAATACTTGACAACACAGTATCAACAGTAGAAACCTTCAAATTTCTGGGTTCTATCATATCGCAAGATCTCAAATGGACAGCTAACATCAAAACATCATTAAAAAGGACAACAAAGAATGTTCTTCCTGCGCCAACTCAGTAAGCTCAAACTGCCCAAGGAGCTGCTGATCCAATTCTACAGAGGAATTATTGAGTCTGTCATTTGCACCTCTATAACTGTCTGGTTCGGTTCTGCAACCCAACAAGAAAAACACAGACTTCAGAGGATAATTAGAACTGCAGAAAATATAATTGGTACGAACTTGCCTTCCATTGTGCACCTGTATACGGCACGAATCAAGGAGAGGGCCGTGAAAATATTTGCAGATCCCTCGCATCCTGGACATAAACTGTTTCAACTCCTACCCTCAAAACGACGCTATAGAGCACTGCACACCAGAACAACTAGACACAAGAACAGTTTTTTCCCGAAGGCCATCACTCTGCTAAACAAATAATTCCCTCAACACTGTCAGACTATTTACTGAATCTGCACTACTATTAATCGTTTCATAGTTCCCATCACCAATCTCTTTCCACTTATGACTGTATGACTATAACTTGTTGCTGGCAATCCTTATGATTTATATTGATATATTGATCATCAATTGTGTTGTAAATGTTATACCTTGATGAACGTATCTTTTCTTTTATGTACACTGAGAGCATATGCACCAAGACAAATTCCTTGTGTGTCCAATCACACTTGGCCAATAAAATTCTATTCTATTCTATTCTAACTAACACTTAAGCTATTTGTCCAAGTCTGAATTTAAACACTGTTTAGATAATTAACTGACCAGAAAGTATGTATTTTGTGATAATATTGATAAAAGAGTCTCCTTTTGGGCCATTACTTATAATATCTTCTGTACCTGGAACTTGTACATATAAGGCTCTTATAAAAGTTTTGAATGGGACACATTGCTTCTACACAAGTGTTTTGTTTTTTTTCCTTTAAAAATATATGAAAGTATCAGCTGGGAAGAAAAAGGATAACTACCTCTAGATAATTCTACAAAAATACAAAAAAGAAAAAGGTTTTGAATATTGTATGTATTTTATAACTTGTGTTAAGTTCGGGAAGTAACGAGGCAGGAGACCAGGGTAGTGACAACAGCTCTTTAATATAGGGTGAACCCAGCAACCTGGCTGGGGAAAAACAACCCTTTATATACTGTTCAACCGGCGGCTTCAACCAATCAGCAACGTGCTTGTTTCCCGCCAAAATATTTAAAGATACATAACACTCCTCCCCTCCCAGAAAACACTTTACCTCTATTTACATATTATTTACATGTTATTTTTCGACGTAGTCACGCAAATAACCTGGGTGTCTCCTAATTCTTTCGGACCTGCGCGGTTCAGTCCTTGGGAGTGGGTTGAGCTGGTCGGAGGGGCTGTTTGCTCCTCCCAGCTCTTTCTCTAGGCCATCTGGCCCTGGATTACTTGCAGACTCTTTTTCTAGGCCATCCGGCCTTGGATTACTTGCAGAGTTTTCCCTGCCGTTTCCATCGGGAACCTGATGGCGTCGCTGGACCTCCGGGAACTCAGCTAAGTCTTGCGCCTCCCCCGGGTTATGGTCAGCTGTGGGTTCAAAGAATGAGTGGTCATGATCTGTCTCAATTATCTCGGTTTGTTCGGCTATTCGTTTCCTTATCTGATCTATGTGGCGCCTCCATACTCGGTTGTCTTTTAACTCAACTAAGTATGATTTTGGACCGGTTGCTTTTATGATTTGCCCTGCTAGCCAACTTGGGCCGTCCCCGTAGTTGCGGGCCCACACTCGGTCGCCTATGCCCATTTCTCTCGTTTTTTCCAGTTCCCCCTTGTAACCCTCTGGTGTGTAATGGGGATTCAAACGGTCAAGTGGGCACCGGAGCTTACGTCCCATCAATAATTCGGCTGGGCTTCTGCCTGTAGCGGTGCTGGGGGTTCTATGCTGAACGGCCAGAAAGAAATCTATCTTTGTTTGCCAGTCGCCTGGCTTGAGCCTGGACAATGCCTCCTTAGCGCTCCGGACGGAACGCTCTGCAAGGCCATTCGACGCAGGGTGGAAAGGCGCAGAGAGGGCATGTCGGATGCCCTCATCTGCCAAGTATTCCTCAAACTGGGTTGCCGTGAATTGCGGGCCGTTGTCGGATACTAGCGTGTCAGGCAACCCATGGGTTGCGAATAGGTGGCGCAGGGCTGCGATTACTGCCTCGGCTGTCATGGATTTCATGAGGATGACCTCCAACCATTTAGAGAAAGCGTCGACAACCACTAGGAAGGTTTGGCCGTGGAAAGGGCCAGCAAAATCAATGTGGATTCTCGACCAGGGCCCTTGGGGTTTTTCCCATTCCCTGACTGGGGCCGTTGGGGGTAGAGGTCTGGACTCTTGGCAAGCCTGGCATTTTCCTACCCTCTCAGCAATTTCTGAGTCCATGAGTGGCCACCACACATAGCTTCTTGCTAGCCCCTTCATCCTTGATCCCTGGGTGACCCTCGTGGAGGTCCAATCCCCTTTCCCTCAATTTCTCCGGGATCACCACTCGATCGCCCCATAGCAGGCACCCCCCTTGAGCCGAGAGTTCCCCACGTTTTTTTACAAATTCCTTAAACCGTTCGCCCGGCGCAGCGGGCCACCCCCTTTGTACCCAACCGAGTACAGTCCTCAAAGTAATGTCCCGGTATGATGCCCGCGCCACCTCCTTAGATGTGACTGGGCCAGAGTCCAAAGAGTCAATTAGCAGGATGGGCGTCCCCGGAGTGGGGTCTTCGATCGCCTCTGGTAGTGGGCATCTGCTTAACGCGTCCGCATGCCCCACTTCTTTTCCCGGTCGATGCTGCAGCTTGTAGGAATAAGCGGCTAAGAAAATAGTCCATCGGGTCAATCGTGGCGAAAGTGCCACAGGCGTTGGGCGGTCGCCAGCCAGTATCCCTAACAGCGGTCTGTGGTCAGTCACAATTTCAAAGTCTCTCCCAAAAACATACTCGTGAAACTTTTTTACCCCTGACACAATTGCTAGCGCTTCCTTATCTAACTGGCTATAGTTCCTCTCTGTGGAGGACATCGTTCTGGAGTAGAAGGCTATAGGGGCTTCTGTGCCGTTTGGAAGTCTGTGGCTGAGCACAGCCCCCACCCCGTAAGGGGAGGCATCGCAAACCAGTAATAATGGCAATGAGCTATGATACTGGAGCAGCAGGCTATCGCTCGAGAGTAGGTTTTTTACTGCTTCGAAAGCCCTAGCTTCCGACTTTCCCCAAGACCAAACAGTATTCTTTCCCAGAAGCTTATGCAGCGGTTCAGCAACGGTCGCCTTGTTTTTTAAAAACCGTAAAATTCACTAGCCCCAGGAATGCCTGTAGCTCTGTTTTGTTTTTGGGCGCTGGAGCCTTTCTGATTGCCTTGACCTTGCTCTCAGTGGGGTGAATTCCTTTCTTATCTATTCGGTAGCCCAAGAATTCGACGGATTCTACCCCTATCTGGCATTTGTTCACTTTAACCTTTAGTCCGGCTGACCGGAAAATGCCCAGAACTTTTCTCAAACGCTCCCCCAATTCCTCTACGTTTTCTGCTGATATCAATACATCATCGAAGTAGGGAACTACCCCTGGGAGCCCTTGCAGAAGTCGTTCCATTAAGTTTTGGAACAGCCCCGGTGCCACACTCACCCCAAATTGTAATCGGGTACACTTGAAAGCACCCCTGTGAGTTACAATCGTTTGGGCTTCGGCTGTGTTGGCGTCTACGGGCAGTTGTTGGTAGGCTTGAGCCAAGTCTAACTTTGCAAAGACTTGCCCTTGCCCCAAAGAGTGTAGCAAGTGTTGCACCACGGGAACCGGGTAAGCGCTTTTCTGTAAGGCCATTCGACGAGGGGTGGAAAGGCGCAGAGAGGGCATGTCGGATGCCCTCATCTGCCAAGTATTCCTCAAACTGGGTTGCCGTGAATTGCGGGCCGTTGTCGGATACTAGCGTGTCAGGCAACCCGTGGGTTGCGAATAGGTGGCGCAGGGCTGCGATTACTGCCTCGGCTGTCATGGATTTCATGAGAATGATCTCCAACCATTTAGAGAAAGCGTCGACAACCACTAGGAAGGTTTGGCCGTGGAAAGGGCCAGCAAAATCAATGTGGATTCTCGACCAGGGCCCTTGGGGTTTTTCCCATTCCCTGACTGGGGCCGTTGGGGGTAGGGGTCTGGACTCTTGGCAAGCCTGGCATTTTCCTACCCTCTCAGCAATTTCTGAGTCCAAACATAGCTTCTTGCTAGCCCCTTCATCCTTACGATCCCTGGGTGACCCTCGTGGAGGAGGTCCAATACCCTTTCCCTCAATTTCTCCGGAATCACGATCACCCATAGCAGGCACCCCTTGAGCCGAGAGTTCCCACGTTTTTTTACAAATTCCTTAAACCGTGCTCGCGCAGCGGCCACCCTTCTGTACCCAACCGAGTACAGTCCTCAAAGTAATGTCGGTATGATGCCCGGCCACCTCCTTAGATGTGACTGGGCCAGAGTCCAAGAGTCAATTAGCAGGATGGGCGTCCCGGGTGGGGTCTTGATCGCCTCTGGTAGTGGGCATCTGCTAGCGCGTCCGCATGCCCCACTTCTTTTCCGGTCGATGCTGCAGCTTGTAGGAATAAGCGGCTAAGAAAATAGTCCATCGGGTCAATCGTGGCGAAAGTGCCACAGGCGTTGGGCGGTCGCCAGCCAGTATCCCTAACAGCGGTCTGTGGTCAGTCACAATTTCAAAGTCTCTCCCAAAAACATACTCGTGAAACTTTTTTACCCCTGACACAATTGCTAGCGCTTCCTTATCTAACTGGCTATAGTTCCTCTCTGTGGAGGACATCGTTCTGGAGTAGAAGGCTATAGGGGCTTCTGTGCCGTTTGGAAGTCTGTGGCTGAGCACAGCCCCCACCCCGTAAGGGGAGGCATCGCAAACCAGTAATAATGGCAATGAGCTATGATACTGGAGCAGCAGGCTATCGCTCGAGAGTAGGTTTTTTACTGCTTGAACCTAGCTTCCGACTTTCCCCAAGACCAAACAGTATTCTTTCCCAGAAGCTTATGCAGCGGTTCAGCAACGTCGCTTGTTTTTTAAAAACCGCGTAAAATTCACTAGCCCCAGGAATGCCTGTAGCTCTGTTTTGTTTTGGGCGCTGGAGCCTTTCTGATTGCCTTGACCTTGCTCTCAGTGGGGTGAATTCCTTTCTTATCTATTCGGTAGCCCAAGAATCGACGGATTCTACCCTATCTGGCATTTGTTCACTTTAACCTTTAGTCCGCTGACCGGAAAATGCCCAGAACTTTTCTCAAACGCCCCCAATTCCTCTATTTTCTGCTGATATCAATACATCATCGAAGTAGGGAACTACCCCTGGGAGCCCTTGCAGAAGTCGTTCCATTAAGTTTTGGAACAGCCCCGGTGCCACACTCACCCCAAATTGTAATCGGGTACACTTGAAAGCACCCCTGTGAGTTACAATCGTTTGGGCTTCGGCTGTGTTGGCGTCTACGGGCAGTTGTTGGTAGGCTTGAGCCAAGTCTAACTTTGCAAAGACTTGCCCTTGCCCCAAAGAGTGTAGCAAGTGTTGCACCACGGGAACCGGGTAAGCGCTTTTCTGTAAGGCTTTGTTTAACGTCGCCTTGTAGTCAGCGCAGATTCTAATTGACCCATCTGGTTTTACTGGGGTGACGATTGGCATCTCCCACTTTGCGTGATCGACTGGCACCAGAATCCCCTGATTTATGAGCTTATCTAGCTCCTTGTCAATTTTAGGTTTAAGGGTGAAAGGGACTCTCCTTGCCTTTAACCTAATGGGGGCTACCTGGGGGTCTAAGTTGAAGGAAATAGGGGTCCCCTTGTACTTGCCCAGGCAGTCCTTGAAGACATCTTCGAACTCGTTCATGAGTATGTCTTTCAGGTTACAGTCACTTCTGTAGATGCCAGTCACTCCCATGCCCAGTGCACGAAACCAGTCTAGTTCCAACAAACTAGGCAGGGTCCCTTCGACGATCGTGATGGGCAGGGTTTTCTTGTGTGGTCCGTACTCGACTCGGACAGAGGTGGTCCCTCGAACAGGGATGCGATTCCCTTGGTAGTCGTGGACTCGTAGCCGTTGTGTTTGCAGGTGGCGCTTCGCGACTGATGGCAACGACTTTGCCAAAGTGTCCCAGGACATGATGGTGATCGCTGACCCGGTGTCCACTTCGAGTCGGCACCGTACTCCTTCTATCTTTGGCTTGGTGAAGATTTTCTTCTCCACCCGGGTTGAGGCGCGGCCTATGACCACAGTCGTTTGATTCGAATTCGCGCCTTTTTTGTTTGAGCCAATCGCGGGTTGCCTTGCCGATCCCGCGCTCTGATTGGCCGCTTTGAATTTTCGGCGGGAAGGTTGGGGAGCTCGACAGACTTGAGCTAGGTGCCCTTTCTTCTCGCACCGCCGACATGTAGCGTCCTTGAACTTGTTGGCGCTGGTGTTGACCTCCGCAACTTCCGCATTCGTCCCGGTCCTCTTTGCCCCGTTTCTCGGTTCGACAAACCCCTTCCTCATCCTCACCGTCAGATTCGGTTTGGATCTCTTCTTGGTGCACCGGGGTTGACTTTGTGCTCGCCTTTGGTGTGAGAGGCTTTTGCAGGGTCTCCGCCGCTTGGGTGGACATTTCATGCGCTCTGGCCGTCCAGGCGTTTGCCAGCGATTAGATTGCTTTTTGATAGCAGCCGCCTCGCATAACGCATGTCTCTGACCCCGGATGAGTTGCTCCAGCAGCGCCTCGTCCAGGTCTCGGTACCCACAGTCTTTGGATGCTCTCCAGGGCGGCCATGTATAGTCGCCGATGGATTCGCCTCTGGCTGTCGGCTCCAAATTCAAAAGCGCCCTTACGTATTTGGACGGCGTTGGCGAAATGGTTTTTAGCAGGGTTTGCAGAGTTTGCCACGATACCGATTGTACGGCGTTGGCTCTGCCAGGCTTCGCGATGTCGATGACCTCGGGACCGCAGTGGCTCAAAAAGTATGCCCTTTTGCGGTTGACTGGAACTCCTTGCAGTTCGTTTGCTTCTAGAAAGCTTTCGAAACGGGTCATGTACGTTCCCCATTTCTCTCTAGCTGGGTCAAACGGCGCGGGCGGAGTGTAACTGGCCATCTCCGCGTTTCTGCCCTGAGTTTGCTGGGTTCGGTTCTTCCATGCTTCAGCTCGGTTCTGGTGCTCCTTAGCCTCGAAATCCCACCCTCGTCGCCAGTGTTAAGTTCGGGAAGTAACGAGGCAGGAGACCAGGGTAGTGACAACAGCTCTTTAATATAGGGTGAACCCAGCAACCTGGCTGGGGAAAAACCTCTCCTTATATACTGTTTAACCGGCGGCTTCCACCAATCAGCAACGTGCTTGTTTCCCGCCAAAATATTTAAAGATACATAACAACTTGTATTATGAGAATGTTAGTATAAAAACTGATTTAAATAAATGGTACTGAGTGATACCTCATATATCTATAAATATGCAAGGCATTACATGTTCCAAGTTAATTTTTAAGTTTCATTAACTACAAATGAATGTTTTTGAAACAAGTATAATTCTCCCAGTGAAATTAAAACAACGTAACAATGCATTCTTTAATTGGATTACACCTTCCTACATTGGAAAAGGCTGCATAAAGCAAAAAAAAAAAGTTTGTTTATGTAAATATATGCAAACTAAAACTCTGATGCATATTGTTCCATTTACTTGCAGGAGAAACATTCCCTAAGGCTGTTCTGTACAAGTGTACAACTTTGTTGTAAATTCACATACCAAGGTAAATAACAGGCTTTTTGCAATATGGGCAGCATATGATACATTCTTTCTAAATGAATAAATTGTAAACCTCTATTTGAAGCCCCACCCCAAAAACAAATGCTTTGAGTGCCCTCTGTAGGTGTTGCATATTTTAAATAGTTTAGGAAATAGTACTGAGAAATTGACAGTTGGGGTTAAGATTTAGCAAGGTTATGATAATATGCAGAAACAGAAATGTTTTGACAGAGTTTGGCAACAGAATAGTTCATCAAGCTATTACTATTGTTCTAAAAACAAGAAAATCTGGCCAAACATAAGCATATTTCTTCAATCTGAGTCCCTTGGGAGATAGGGCGGTATATAAATATGATTAAATAAATAAATAAATCTAAGCCACTTGAGTGGCATCTGTTTACAAAAATTCTGAATAAATTTTATAAGTTTATCTTGTTCTCCCGCTCCTTTAACAGCAAGAAATGTAATGACTAATAAATGGAAAAATAAAGGCAATGAACAATTAGTTAAGACTTATAACTAATTATGAAAGATGAACAATAGGCAATTATTTAAAGAAGCAATATACGAAGAATAGTAGACATAGTTTAACATTAGTTTGAATGTTCAAAGAGTGTATCCCAGAAATCACAGATTATTTATCATCTAGTGGTTACCCAGCTTCCATGTCTGGGGGTAGATTGGACTCCAGTCCTAGTCCAACATATTAACCACAATACCATACTATTGTGGTAAAGTTGTAGATCTTTAAAATAAAATGAAATAGATGAATTTACAATATAAACCAAGACTATTACCAATAGCTACCAATATCAACATATTTTATTTATTTATTTATTTATTTATTTATTTTGTCACAACATCATACAAAAAGATTATATAGTATATACACATATAAACATATATAGGAAGAAGAAAAGAAAAACAATAGGACAGGAACGGTAGGCACGTTTATACACGCCCCTTATGGTCCTCTTAGGAATGGGGTGAGGTCAATAGTAGAAAGTTTTTGGTTAAAGCTGTTAGGATTATGGGAAGAGACCACAGAGTCAGGTAAAGTATTCCAAGCACTGATGATTCTGTTGCAGAAGTCGTATTTTCTGCAATCTAGATTAAAGCGGTTTACATTAAGTTTTTAAATTAAATTTTACTACAAGGATGCTAAACTCACAAAAATTTATTGTGATATGACAATACAAGATCCAAGATTTTTCTGAGACATCACATACAAGTGTATATAAGAGCTGGAGTTCACACTGCAATGCTGTCATTGCACGTTTCATCATTTGCCCCCATTTCTGCAGACATCTATCTATACCAATGTGAAGAATTACCTTTACATTGTATGCTAATTTATCAGCCATAACCAAAAAGAAGAATATAAAGAATTAAAAGCCAGAAGGACTGTAAATAATTTATTCTAGGATCAGAAAAGTTAAAGAAACTATTTTATGCAGCATAAAAAGATTATGCAGATTCTGTCTTACCAAAATAACATCAGCAGAGTATTGTGCTTCACAATCTTTTCATTTTGTGCAAGCTATAATTGCACATAACAGCAAGAGATCTCTTACTATTATCCTGAATATTTGTGGCTTTGACTTATTTACAAAAAATTGAAAGAACAACTTGACAAAAAAAATTAAACAAATTTTAAACTTGAAAAACCAATTTTAACCAAAATACTCAGAAACTGATAGCTAATGGAAAAGAAAAATAAATCACTATGCCAAAATTAAAAAGAGAATTCAAATTCTTGTACAGACAACTGGAGTTTGCAGGATATGTTAAAATATCATGCAAAGAAAATATTATTAGGATAGTTAAACTTTAGTGACAAATTCTGGTTTTTTTTAAAAGCCTTTCTATAGTATGGATGTTCTCTTATTGGCTGTTATCAAAAAAGAAAGTCTAGTCTGTTTTCAGATGAATTTTCAGTGCAAAAAAAGCTTTATTTTCTGTGATGACAGAGAAACTGCATCTGGTAATTGCCACTATTTTTACTACTAATAATCTTAATATTTTTAAAACTCATATGCTGCCCAACCTTTTAAGAAATAATTTGACATCAATTCTTTTGGCAAGTTATACTTCTTTGGTCCATTAAAGGCCAATAACATACAATGATTAACATTTTAAATGGGGATAAAACATTGTTAAGAGATAGTCAGAATTCATAACATACCTCAGTTTATCCAGGATCCTTAGTAAATGTCATTATGGATATCAGATAGCAATTGAATCAACACTGCAGGAATTCAATTTGTCAGGTGAATTGTTCAATAAAAACTAAATATTATATAGTTAACAGAAAGATTCACAATTATGACAAATCCATTCTGTACCTTAAGCCTGTTATAATCTATTCCACACTTACGTTTTTATAGTAATCACTGAGTTTATACATAATTTAAGATGCCACCCTGTATGTGGTGTTTTGGTGGACTAAGCTATTATACACTGTTCATGGTTAAATACGTCCCTTTTAATATATAACCTTATTAAATTTTTAAAAAGATAAAAATGTGAACTAATATTTAGAATATTAGCCAAAAGTGTAGAAGGAAAGAAAATACAAAGAAATAGCTTCCAATTTTCATTGCTGTAATTATAGGTATATCCCTTACACTGTCTTTAACACAAATTTGCATTTAAATTGGAACAGGTTATTTTACCTCCTCCAGGAGTGAAATATAAAATTTGTTACTACCGGTTCTGTGGGTGTGGCTTGATGGTGGTGGGGGTAATGTCACTGGGTGGGCATGGCCAATTATTTTTTTTACTTTTAAAAGCTTTTTTTCTACAGTCTCTTCCGCCGAAGAGGTTGTAAAAAAAATGCTTTTAAAAGGCTCCTCTGATGATCCCAGCTGAGTTGCCTGATCGTCAGAGGCTTTTCTTTTCTTTTAAAAGCATTTTTTTTGCCTTTAAAAGAAAAAAAAGCCTCTGACGATCAGGCAACTCAGCTGGGATCATCAAAGGAGCCTTTTAAAAGCATTTTTTTTACAACCTCTTCGGCTGAAGAGGTTGTAAATAACGCTTTTAAAAGCCTCCGATGAGCCATGCGATCATCAGAGGTTGTTTTTTTAAAAAGTGTTTTGTCAACCAAAGAAAAAATGCTTTTAAAAGTGAAAAAAACCTTCTGATGATCGCGCAGCTCAGCTGGGCATGGGGGGGAGGGATTTTTGCTACTGGTTCTCCAAACCACCCACCACCATCGCTACTGGATAGGGCAATCCTGTCCAAATTGGGAACATTTCACCCCTGACTTCCTCATATCAGGGATGAACAACAACCAAGTTGTTTAAAAGTTTCTTTCATTGTCTTGAAGGCAAAGTGATCCAACTCAAAATGGCAAACAGCGTTCTCCTTCCTCAAGCTGACTAACAGCTGAAATGACAGAATGCTTCCATGAATGTCATGAAGTTGTTTGTGTAATTTTAACACTTTCTCTCTCATTTGTTTTTGTTTTTTTTTATTCAAAAAGTTTTACAAAAAATTTTTTCCCCCCCTTTCCCCCCAACCCCTCTCCCTTCACAAACCCCCTCCCCCCTCCCCCCTTCCCGGAACAAACACAAGGTATAGTTAAAAATAAAACAAACATATGCTAAAAAAACTTTTTCCCAAAACTATTATACCAATTCTCCCTCTCTAGCTCTGACTTCCTCCTTACATAACCAAATCCTTCAAAAAATTAACAATAAACAGTAATAAAATATATAAATCAGTAGAACAAATTAATCCTAAAATATTTAAAACCAGCTAAAGCATAAAAATCCAATCCAGTTCAGAGAATATCTCCTTATAGCTTCTATAACCATATAACCATATAATTTCCCCAAGTCTTTCTTACATAAGATCTTTCAAGAATATTCTATTTAAAATTCAATACAACAGATTATAAAATTTATAAAATTTCAATAGAGAAAATTACAATATTATTTAATTAATTACAATATCTATTCAACTTTAGTCCTTCCTCATCAAAATCCAGTATATCCAAATATCTAGTCTGTTATAACCACAAATTGTCTTTCGGGGACACTAATATTTTGTCTATTAATATTTTAAAAACCTTGTTTCAAAATAATACTTTTGTCTCTTGCCATTTTTTGGTGCATTAATCTCTGTCTTTCCTTCGTTGCTCCTTTTAAAAGTCAATCACAATATTTCCTAGTAATTCCTTATGTCCAGAAATCCAAAAATTACTGCAGATATTCCATCAGTCCAAAAGAGAACTCTTGGGAAACATTAAGCTTGTGAGTCTTTTCCATTTGAGGACAATCTCCTGTAGCACAAATTCAGGCAGCTCATCCAAACTATTTAAAGAAAACTTCTTTAGATCACCTTGTTTCTTCACGATCAAATCTTCATATTTATCCACTTTTATTTGTATGTCCTCCATTCCATTTTCCGAATAATTGCACTGGTTAATTTGCTCCAAACTCTCATCCAAAACGTCCCCATTTTTTATCAATTTGTATTTTTGAATAATTAAATACATACTTTCTGTGTAGTCCTGTATAAAGTCACGAATCCATTCTTCTGAAAGAACCTCCATAACAAAATTCCTGCTGAGAATCCCCTTGTAAAGTACTTAAACAGTGTAATATAATCCAACAGTCCACAGTCAAACACAATAAGATAAAATCTCCATTCAGTTTCGATTCAACAGCAAAGCTCCCTTTAATGTATCGCTCTGCTTTCAGTTTCTCTAAAACGAAACTGAAGGGGGGGCGGAAGTCAGAAAATCAAAAATACTTGCAAACCAATAATTGTTCCTCACACTCGTTCCGCCTGCTTTTCGTATCCACAAAAAGAAATCAATTGCTAGCAGAAGTGGACACCTTCCTCTTTTCCTGCTTTTTCAGGAGCGCAGAGAATACTGGAGGTTGGGGGAGGGGTAAATAAGGGGATTCGACCGTTCAGGACTTTGTATTACAAAAACAAAGCCCATAGGGGAATCTACCCAATTCCTCCCCCTTGCTCTGTCTCTCTCTTTCAACCAGAGAGAGAAATGAAGCCGGGATCAGTTGTTAAATCCGGCTTTTACCATATTCAATAAATTAGCACCCAGCGAGAAAGGTGGCGCCACCCAGAAGCTCTCTCATTTGTTTTTAATCCACTTTTATTATTTTTATAAATAGAAAAGTTGGAAAACATACCTAATATTTCTTCCTTCTATTTGGTGTATATAACATAACATAACATCAGAGTTGGAAGGGACCTTGGAGGCCTTCTAGTCCAACCCCCTGCCCAGGCAGGAAACCCTACACCATCTCAGTCAGATGGTTATCCAACATTTTCTTAAAAATTTCCAGTGTTGGAGCATTCACAACTTCTGAAGGCAAGTCGTTCCACTTATTAATTGTTCTAACCGTCAGGAAATTTCTCCTTAGTTCTAAGTTGCTTCTTTCTTTGATCAGTTTCCACCCATTGCTTCTTGTTCTACCCTCAGGTGCTTTGGTGAACAGCCCGACTCCCTCTTCTTTGTGGCAGCCCCTGAGATATTGGAACACAGCTATCATGTCTCCCCTAGTCCTTCTTTTTGTTAAACTAGACATACCCAGTTCCTGCAACCGTTCTTCATATGTTTTAGCCTCTAGTCCCCTAATCATCTTTGTTGCTCTTCTCTGCACTCTTTCTAGAGTCTCAACATCTTTTTTACATCGTGGCGACCAAAACTGGATGCAATATTCCAAGTGTGGCCTTACCAAGGCATTATAAAGTGGAACTAACACTTCACGTGATCTTGATTCTATCCCTCTGTTTATGCAGCCCAGAACTGCATAAATATATAGTATACTGCATAATATAGTATACAGTCTAGGACAGGGGTCCCCAACCCCCGGTCTGCAGCCAGTTAGGAATGGGGTCACACAGCTGGAGGTGAGCTGAAGATGCGTTTTCCACCTCCAGGCATTTGGTGAATCTGCAAGGGTGGGGGCTGGGGCAACAAAGCAGCAAGGCACAAGCCATCTTGCCCAGTACAAAAGTTCTTCGCTGGCTGTGCTTGCAACTGGCTTGCCTCTCCTGGGCTCCATATCCTTCCTCCTCTTCTTGGTTCTGCTTCCACTTCCTCCTATCTCTTCTTTCTCCTCCTCTTCGTCCTCACTTTCCTCCTCTCCCCCTCCTGGCACCCCAACTGGGCTCACATTGCTTTCATGCAGCTCTCTAAGTTTGCAAATGCACACTAGCCTGGCTTGCAACTGAGGCTCCCCAAACCCTCATTGGAGGGAGAGCACCCAAGATGTGTGTAGAGGGATATCTTTTCCTAGGGGTGCAAATAGAGGTGGGGAGAAGCTACCTTCCCCCTTAAGTGCTGCCTCTGTCAGACCTGGAAGCCATCTTTTCACCTTTGAGCCTTCAGGCCTGCCACAAATTCTACTGTGGGAAAATGGGAGGGGGGATTGTATGGAGTGAAGATGATATGTAGTCAAAATAACATTCTAGAAAATCAAGGCTGTTGTGCCCTGCAGCTGTGCTAAGAAGAATGAGGAGGTATCTTCTGTTCTGGAGGGTCCCTGATTGATTCATGTGATGGACATGTGGGTGAGGGGCAAAGACTTGAACTTTCTCTTGGGTGTGGAAAACCCAGAAGCATTCAGATTCGGGTTTTCCCAGATGTGCCAATATAAAGGAAAAGGTTCCCCTCGCACATATGTGCTATCGTTCCCGACTCTAGGGGAAGGTGCTCATCTCCGTTTCAAAGCTGAAGAACCAGTGCTGTCCGAAGACGTCTCCATGGTCATGTGGCCGGCATGACTAAATGCCAAAGGCACACGGAACGCTGTTACCTTCCCACCAAAGGTAGTCCCTATTTTTCTACTTGCATTTTTTACATGCTTTCAAACTGCTAGGTTGGCAGAAGCTGGAACAAGTAACAGGAGCTCACCCCATTACACGGTACTAGGGATTCGAACCACTGAACCGTTGACCTTTCGATCAAAAAGCTCAGCGTCTTAGCCACTAAGCCACCGCGTCCCTTCTGTGCCACTATAACATCTCTAATAAAAATTAGCTTTGAGGAACCTTAAGCCTCGGAGTTTGATTTTGTTGGGGATGTTACTTGGAACCCTGACACACTCTCTCTTTCTCTCTTTCTTTCCCTCCCCATTCTCTCTCCCACTGAAAAGTTCAGGCAGTGGTCATTCACACCTCTTTCTGTTTCCCTGGGTCCTTGATTGGGAGTTTCCTCTGCAGAAGCAGAGAGCCTCTTCAAGTGAAGGTTTCTCTGTGTCTTCTGATTTTCCCCTGGAGCAAAAGAAAGCCTCTTCTAGTGAATGCTTCCCTGTGTGTTATCCTGATACCATTTCCCCACCTCCCCCAAACCTCCCCCCTCCCCCCGGTGGAAAATTTTTCTTCCATGAAACCAGACCCTGGTGCCAAAAAGGTCTAGGAGAACAAACTGGAATTCCATCTCTCTTCGTCCCGAAGAGCAAAGTGTTCTGACTCAAAAGGGTGCACTGCTTTCTCCTTCATTGAACCAATGAACAACTGAAGTTATACAATGCTTTCATGAACTGCTGAAAACAGGTTGTATACTGCATTATACACATTACTTCACATGACTCATGAAAGCATTGTGAAACTTTAGCAATTCATTGGCTCAAGAGGGACAACTATTTTCAGTCAGATCATGTTATCAGTCATATGTCCACCATTAAACAATGTCGGCTGGCGACCTCTAGGGGGAGGGCCTTCTCTGTGGGGGCCCCTACCCTCTGGAACGAGCTCCCTCTGGGGCTTCGTCAACTCCCCGATCTCAAGTCCTTCCGCCGCGAGCTGAAGACGTTGCTGTTTCGAAGAGCAGGACTAGCTTGAATGTAGTTTTAAATTGGGATTTTTAAAAAAGGGGTTTAAATGAGGTTTTAAATTTGTATTTAAAAGTTAGAGCATCAATTGAATTTAACTATCTATTCTTTTAGCTGTTTTTTATCTATTATATGTTTTCTGTTGTTTTTTGACTGTGAACCGCCCTGAGTCCTTCGGGAGATGGGCGGTATACAAATATAATAAATAATAAGCTCATCCACCAGAAAGGCAAATTCTTTTCTCTTTCTTAACATTTTAGGAGGAATTTCCTTCATCATTATTATATCTTGTCCTAATATTTGAAATTTATTTTTATAAAATGCTCGCAAAATTCCATACCTAATCCTCTTATTTGTAAAATATATAACCACATCTCTCGGTAAGCACTTCTGCCTTGCCCACCAAGAATTAACACGATAAATTTTTTCAATATTAACTTCAAAATCTTCTGATTCCACTCCCTCTATCTGAGCAAAGGCCTGAATAAAAATCTCTTTCAAATTTTCTTCCTTACACTCTCTTATTCCTCTCACCCTTATAGCATATTCCATTAATTTATATTGTAATATAACCCTTTCTTCCTCTGCCTTATCAACCTTAACCTGAATATCATCTATTTTATTTTCTAAATTCAAATTAATTTGAACTTCATCTATTTTCCTTTGCAAATCTGAATTAATTAAGCTGGTTTAACACTGAATTATAAAGGAAGAAAGTATTTTCTCAACACAATTTGTAAAGCACGAGATTTTTATATTAATGTATTAAAGATTGGGAATCCTTTGTTAACAGATGTTAAGTTGAATGGTGAATAGATGGTCGAAAATGTGTAAGACAGAAGAAGGGGAGGGAGAATGTTTAACTTTATTATATATGATTATGGTAAATTTTTGTAAATGATTTATTGTGGATATAAATGTGTAATTTTAGGAGTACTATTTGATATATTTAAGGTATAAAGGAATAGGAAGATGGAATATTGTTTAATTTTGGAGGATAGATAGTAAAATTTAGGAATCTGGATTAAATATTATATTTAAGAGATAGATATAATGTTAATTAGAATGTAATTGTTATAATAGATATATTTTGGATAAGTTATAGGTGTAATTTTAATAATGTTATTTGATATAAGCTTTGGATATTTGTAATATTATTTGTCGTATATATAAATGTTAAAGATGTGAAAAGATGGACTATTGTTTACCCTTGAAGGTTGGACAGAAAAATTAAAGAAACTAAGTTGGAAATATGAACTATTTTTGAGAGACTGCTTAGGGAAGAAAGACATTTTAGAAGAACCTTTGGTGAATATTGGAAGATGGAACGTTGTTTTGATATTGATTGATGAAGGTTGGATATTAAAAACTATGTACTTTATTCAAGAATAAACACTAACTCAATCGGAAACTTCTGAGAACTCTAGGAGTGGAATGGTCTGATATATAATGGATTGGAAGAAAAGTATCTTCTTTGTCTTTGGAAGGGGAGTGGAGGTTTTAAGGAATGACTATGGATTATGATTTGTGCTAGATTTTAATTTTTGTTGTTAGTTTTATACCCTGTATTCAGTTCTCGGAAGTCCTGGGGGGTGGGGGGAGGAAGGGGAAGGGAGGGAGGGGGCAGAAAATGGATTGATAGTTAATGTACAAAGATGATTGAAGATGTATAATTAATGTAAGATCGGACCTGCCTGGCTACTACTTTAGAATGATGGGAAAGAAGGAAGTAGAAGAGAGAAGGAGGAAAGAGAAGAGGAGGAGGAGGAAAGGAAGGAAGAGGGGAAGAGGGAGAAGAAAGGAGTAGGGAGGAAAGAGGAGAGGATGTAGATAAGAGAGGGGGAGGATGGTTATGGAAAGTAGAAGAAGGTAGAGAAGGAGAATAAAAGGAAAAGGAAGGGGGTGGTGACCGGGCAGATCCGATTAATTGTATATGATGGTACATTAAATATGTTATTGGATATGTTATTGGATAAGAATGTCAAAATAAAACTTTTAATTTAAAAAAAAAAAATTAATCTCTTATACTATGGTTAAAGCATAACTTCTTTTATTCTATTTATAAATAAATATATTTATTCTATAAATAAATAGAATAATAAATACAATAAATATTAATAAATATAAATAGTTTTTGATTAAAATTATATATTTTTTCTGATAATCAAAACCATATATTGTAATTCCAAGATTTTATGTTTCATGCAAAAAAATCTTGAAGGGTTTCCAGTTATGATTAAACTTAGATAAACTTAGTCTTTTCTCTGATCAAAGCTACCAATCTGACTGCTTCAGCAAATTCCATAATCTTCACCATTCATTTCTCCATTGTGAATAATGTTGAATCTTTCCACCTTTGTGTATATTGTCTTGCTGCAGTTATCAGGTATAAAAATAAAGTTCCATGGCTTTTTTCCAACTGTTTATTGATTAGTCCCAAAACAAATGTCTCCTATTTCAATTGTATATTAATCTTTTAAATGTTCTGAATTAATATATTTAATTAAGGCCAAAATTCTCTAACTTTTTTGCATATCTGTTAAGCATAATAAAATTTCTCTTGTTATTTATATTTCCATCATAAACTTGAAGTACCTTTATACATTTAAAACAATTTTTCTGGTGACATATAGCAATAATACCTCATTTTATAAAAATTCTCTTTAAGAGAGTAACATACATTTCAAACTTTCAACCACGTATTCTCCCAATTTCCATTTACATCTTGTAACCAAAATTTCAAGCCCATTTTATCATTTTATTATATATTCTTTCACTTGTTCTTCTGTTTCAAATTTCAACAGAAATTTATATATTATAGAAACACGGTCATCATTTGTACATTGTTTTATGTCAGAGTCAATCTTACAATGATCAAAAACCAAAAGTTCTTTTACCTATTTTAAATCTTTATAGTAATTGTTCATAAGAAGACCTTTGATAAGTGTATCCTTCTGATGCCTAGTCTTCTCTTGATTTTATTTTGTATTCTCCTTGACAAAATTCTAATATGCCACAATAAATTAGCCATTTATGTTACTTAACATTTGTTTTCTATAAAATGCTTTTTGTGCTAGGAGCCACATAGATATTTTTGGGCACAATATGTTTGTTCCATATTTTGAGTATCGTACATCTAACAAAATGATTTTTAAAATCTAAATTAACCTTAGCTTTATTGTACCATAAATATGCCATCCAAATCTCAGCTCATGTTTTTTTAAGCTCCAAAAGCCTTCTAATCCTCAGCAACATCCACTCTTTCATCCAAACTGAATAGCAAGCTGCAAAACATAATTTCAAATCAGGTAATCCTAATCGTCTTCTCTCTCTGTCTCTCTCTTTTTTTTACATAAGACTTTATATTTAACACATAGTTTTTTCTCCTGACACAAATTTAGATCTATCTTTCTGCCATTGTTTAATTGGTATATCAGTTTGTTAAAATAGTATTGTCTGAAGCAAAAATAACATTCTGGACAAATCATTCATCTTAATCACATTCTCTACAGAAAAAACAATTGTGTTTTCTCCCACTTAATGCATCTTTTTTTACTTCATTCCATGGATTTTTAGTAAGATGGCGATGCAGATGGGTTCATCAATATGAGCACCATTTGATAATCTTAACATTTATACCATAAATATTGGGTAGTTTTTTTAATTGAAGCATACAGCATCAGCATCAACTGTGGTTTGACTGTGACGAGCTAATTTTATTGAAATGTGGTATGCTGATGATAACAAAGAATGCAAACTAAAACCTATTTTAACTATCCTAACAATCAGTGGTAGTCAACCTGGTCCCTACCGCCCACTAGTGGGCATTCCAGCTTTCATGGTGAGCGGTAGGGGTTTTGTCCGATTCTGAAGCACTTTCCTTTATTTAATTTAATTGACTTTTTAAAAAAAATTCATAGCATTATTTAAAAACATTTTCATTAGGTTTTCATAAAATTCCCCATGACAATTTAAATTTCTGAAAATATACTATTTGTATCGCCCAAGCATAAGTTTAGTTCATGTTACATAAGTGAAACTAAAGGCACTATAGTTTGACCTCAAACAAAAGAGTCTCATCCCAGAATAACTTGCGCATCTCCCCCCACACCACCCAGCTGTAACAGACAAGCAGAGCTGGCAGCCAGCGCGCGCCCCCCACAAACCCAATCCGCGATGCACGAGAGGAGTGCACAGACAACAATACATGGCGCATTACTGTGGAACCGGTGGGCGGTTAGAAAATTTTACTACTAACAGAGATACAAAAGTGGGTGGTAGATATAAAAAGGTTGACTACCCCTGCTAACAATAATACAGGTTACCTGTTAGTAAACCTGAGAATACTTATTGCAGGAGGATAGAAGAATGATTAAGAACATAATGAGAAGGAAGGCTGTTGTTTTTATTTAATTACTTTAAATGTTCCTCCCAAAAGGTGGCTATCATCCAGATTGGACTAGCAAAAGATCATAAAGAAGGATGAAACCAAGCCAAGATTTTTTTTCTCTGTCTCCAACAACACCTTCAGCTAACTCTTCTTTAGGAAATGACAAAAATATCAAAGGAAAGTATTAAATTAAGAAAATAGGTTAATATAAAGGGTAATTAAGTAAAGGAAAGTAAAGCTTTTAAAAACCTGAAGATTCAGTCAAGAAAAGTAAAAACCTCTCTCCACTTCCTAGAAAGTACGAACTTTTGAAAACTTTGTATTTCAAAAGGAACCTTTTTATTGAAAAGGGATGAAAGTGAGTCAAAATTCAAAGCAGGCTCTTAGATCCCTCAGGGCATGCAGTCCAGGATAAAGGAAATTAGGAACCCCTCCCCACTGTCCGATGTGGATTCTCACCAATCTGCCAGTGTGAAGATGATAGTGTACCGGCCTCTCTGAGAAACAGATAAGAAGAGCTTCCCAGGGCCATCTTGCAATCCAAACGTCGACCCCTTCCCTCTCATCACAGGTGAGAATTCTCCAGGCATTTCTGGTGCAGGCAATGGTTATAAATCAGGTTAAAGTTTATACAAAGAGGACCACACAGGAAATAGGATACTTAGGATATATAGGAAAGAGAACTAAATGTGACAAATCCAAATCTCCCCCTTCTTTCACGAAGAATGGCAGATACACGGATCTGACAAAAAACCTGAAGGCTTGCAGGTTAACAAGAAAATTCAAGCTAAGCAAAGTTGTGCACACCAATGAAAATGAATGCAAAAAATGAAAACAACAGAAAAGTTGATAGAGTGCAAATACAAAGAGAATAAAGAGAAACTTCATTCCAAAATAACATATTTCATTCCAAAATAATAAAATAACATGCAGTTGTATTTGCCATAACATCCCGATATTTTACCTTCTTCTCAATCTTAAAATGCATTTTATTCATCAATTCTGTTTGTTCAAGTATCTTCATATTTTTGTTAACATCTTTGTCTCCTATTTATATCTTGAAACTTATTAGTGCACCAAATTTGTTTAGTTTTTCCATTAATATTTCAATTCAATTAAAAAAAATAGCACCAAATCATATACCACAATACCAATGAAGAAGAAAAATAATAGATCTCAAAAGAAACCAGCATGGATGCATAAAGAACTATCTGACAAATTGAAAGACAAAAAGGACAAATATAAAAAGTGGAAAGAGGGGCAAATAACTAAGGCAGAATATCAGCAAATAGCCCAAGCCTGTAAAGATGAAGTGAGGAAAGCTAAGGCTCACAATGAACAAAAGCTAGCGACAAAAGTAAAAAATAAACAAAAAAAGCTTCTTCCAACATGTTAAAAACAAGAAAAAAGTCAAGGGAACAATTGGCCCATTGCTGGGAGAAAGTGGCAAGAAGATGACAAGCAGCAGGGAGAAAGCAGATCTACTTAACTCATTTTTTGCATCTGTCTTTACACAAAAGGAAAAAACAATCTAACCTATCAAAAACAGCACTACAAAAAACAGATTAGAAACATAAGTAAAAATAGGGAAGAAAATGGTAAGTGAACACCTGTCTACCCTAGACGAGTTCAAATCACCAGGACCGGATGGATTACAATCCAAGGTTCTGAAGGAACTGGCAGACGTGATCTCAGAACCACTGAACTATATCTTTCAAAGATCCTGGAGCACAGGGGAGCTGCCAGAGGACTGGAAAAGAGCTGATGTAGTTCCCATCTTCAAAAAAGAAAAAGAAAAAAAAACAGATCCAGGAAACTACAGACCTATCAGCCTGACCTCAATACCGGGGAAGATTCTGGAAAAGATAATCAAGCAATGAATCACCAAACACCTAGAAGCAAACAAAGTAATAACCAAAAGCCAACATGGGTTTGTCAAAAACAGATCATGCCAGACTAATCTTATTGCATTCTTTGACAAAGTGACAAAATTAGTAGACCAGAGGAATGCTGTTGATATAATTTACTTGGACTTCAATAAAGCATTTGATAAAGTAGACCATAACCTACTACTAGATAAAATAGAAAAATGTGGGTTAGACAGCACCACCACCAAATGGATTCGTAACTGGCTGACCAACCGCACTCAACGTGTAGTCCTCAATGGAACTACATCCACATGGAGGGAAGTATGCAGTGGAGTACCCCAAGGCTCTGTTTTAGGCCCAGTACTCTTCAGCATCTTCATCAATGACTTGGACAAGGGGATAGATGGGGAACTCATCAAATTTGCAGATGACACTAAGCTGGCAGGAATAGCCAACACTCCAGAAGATAGGCTCAAGTTACAGAAAGATCTTGACAGACTTGAACATTGGGCACTATCTAACAAAATGAAATTCAACAGTGAAAAAAGTAAGGTTCTACATTTAGGCAAAAAAACAAAATGCACAGGTACCGTAAATGTGGTACCTTGCTCAATAGTAGCAACTGTGAGAGGGATCTTGGAGTCCTAGTGGATAACCATTTAGATATGAGCCAGCAGCCGCTAAAAAAGCCAACACAGTTCTGGGCTGCATAAACAGATGGATAGAATCAAGATCACGTGAAGTGTTAGTGCCACTTTATAATGCCTTGGTAAGGCCACACTTGGAATATTGCATCCAGTTTTGGTCGCTACGATGTAAAAAAGATGTTGAGACTCTAGAAAGAGTGCAGAGAAGAGCAACAAAGATGATTAGGGGACTGGAGGCTAAAACATATGAAGAACGGTTGCAGGAACTGGGTATGTCTAGTTTAATAAAAAGAAGGACTAGGGGAGACATGATAGCAGTGTTCCAATATCTCAGGAGTTGCCACAAAGAAGAGGGAGTCGGGCTGTTCTCCAAAGCACCTGAGGGTAGAACAAGAAGCAATGGGTGGAAACTGATCAAGGAAAGAAGCAACTTAGAACTAAGGAGAAATTTCCTGACAGTTAGAACAATTAATAAGTGGAACGACTTGCCTGCAGAAGTTGTGAATGCTCCAACACTGGAAATTTTTAAGAAAATGTTGGATAACCATCTGACTGAGATGGTGTAGGGTTTCCTGCCTGGGCAGGGGGTTGGACTAGAAGGCCTCCAAGGTCCCTTCCAACTCTGTTGTTATATTATTATTATATGCAAAAGCCCTTAACTTATAAGTCTTTTTTTAAAGTTTTTACTACCACAATCTTCTCATCCTATCTTATGTCTCTTTTCAAAAATTCAAGGACCAAAATAACTAGTGTCAGGCCTGGAAGCCATATTATCTTGGTACCTTCAGGATCCAGGCCTGCCACAATACTACAGTGGGAAGTTGGGAGGGGGGATTGCATGAATGAAGTAGAATTAGCTATAACAAAATGGTGTCCGACAGCTGTGCAGAGGAGAATGTGGAGGTTGTCTTCTGTGCATGAAGGAACTGATTGGAGCAATGGTAGACATGTAGGAGAAGTGAGCAAGATCTTGAACTTTTTTTTGGGTGAGGAAAACCCAGAAGATCTCAGATTTGGGTTTTCCACAGATGTGCCAATATATCATCTCCAATAAAAGTTAGCTGCCAGCGTTCCAGAAAACCCCCTCCTGCAGAAAAGACTCCAAAGCAAACATCTTTCAAAGTTCTTTTACTAGCATAGGTAAACTGGCACAACTGGGGAAACTCTGAATCTGGGGATCTGAGTTTTTCCTGAGTAAGACAAACTCCACCCCCTTGACCCCTCTGCCAATCACATGCTCCAATCACCAATCATCCCATCTCAAGACATCACTCTGACCACTCCTTCTCCAGATGTAGGCTCGACCTGACCTTAACCGGCAGGAAGAATGTTATTATGTCTAATGGCCCCTTCTACCAAATCCCCCCTCCTACTTTCCCACGCATTGGAAAGTGGCAGCGCGGAAGCCTCTGGCCTAGTATGACTTCCAAAGCTGACATTAGCTTTGTGGAACTGCAAGCCTCAGAGTTTGATTTCATTGAGGGTGTTGGAACCCTGACATTAACCGAATCTCCCTTCAATCTAAAACTGATTCTTCAAACTTTGAGGAGCTGTTGGGGTCCTGAGCCCCAAGCACTGACCCAATCCAGGGTGACGTGAAGACCCAGGGAAGATGGAGGAGGGTTAGGAAAACTGTGGAGGGAGCAACAGGCACGGGCTCAGCAGCTGCTACTGGGACCCTCTTCTCTCCCTCCCATGAGATGGAAGAAGCGATCAAGGCCATGGAGGCTGATAGCCAAATGGGAGCCTGACCTAAGGAGCAGCTGCTGAAGTGGAGCTAGTGACAGGACCTGACCACACTGGGTGAGGCCCGCGGGGGCACCCCGACTCAAGGAGTCATGTGGGAACTATGATGGGAATTGCCACAACCACTGTGCCACCGGCATTCCGAAGAATGGGGACTCCCATTGCCATCGCTCAGCCTCAGAGTAAGTAGGATACTCCAGCACTTTGGCCTGGGCCAAAAGGGTGGACTCTGGCACAGCCGATGTTCACTTTTCCAAGCCAAGGGCCCGCGGTTCAAGAGACCGAAACAACCACCCTTTACTACTTAGTCCCAAGTCACTCGATGCCCAGCCTAACGCATGCCAGCCCAACCGCAGATCCCCGCCATTCCAGGACGACCTCTCTCCTGGCCAGCCAAACAGGCCATGGAGTCTCCATCCAGCCCACTAGGATGGGAACCTGCCAGGCCCGCAGCAACCACCCAGGATGGGATTCCCACCAGCAAATCAGATCCCTCCCGGGTGGGCTCACTACCCAGGCCACGGGTGGATGCAGTGCCAGTGGATGCCGCCACAGATGCAATTACAGATGCCGCCGCAAGGACCTGGCCAACCATCAGCACCTGCCATGGCACCCCCCCTTCCAAACAACTTTCAATGGACCCTGGGGAAACTGGCGTATTTCCTGAACTGTGTTTGGGCCTACATCGACCAATATGGGAATCAGTACCCCTCTGACTGGGAGTTGATCTCAGCCATCACAGAGGGCATGAACTAGGAGGAGGCATCAGAGTGGATAGCCAAACTCCACGATGAGAGGGCACCAGAGCTAGACAACGCAGATGAGTTTGTCCAGCTGATGAGAGTGAGTTTCAGCAACATCGCCAAGCAAGAGGAAGTAGAGTCCCAAATCACCATGCTACGACAGGATGCGAGGCCTGCCAAGGAGCTAGTGTGGGAATTTTGGAGATTCGCTGGCAAGCTAAGAGATTGGCCAGAGAGACTGATGGTCAATACTTGCAAAACTGCATTGGATCTGACCTGTCACGGGCCTGCAGCATAAGAGGGACTCTGAACCGAATACAGGTGTGGTACAAGAATGCAGTAGCACTGGATTTGGGCTTCTACCCCCCCCCCCAAAAAAAAACCAATTGTGGCGAGACCGGCCAAAGGCCACCGCATGCTGCCAAAAAAGCCTGAGGAGCTGCCACCCATGAAACCCCGGACCATCAAGTGCTATGGGTGTGGTCAACAAGGCCACCAGGACTCCGTGTGCTTGGCGCCAGTGCCCATATCCTGAGAGAAGACCCTCATGGGATGGGCTGAAGAGGACCCTGCAGAAGCCGCCAGACAGGGTACGTAGTGCTAAGCCAACAAGGGAGAACCTCATCCAGCCTGCGGAATTGGAGACGAGCCCAGCTGAGAAATCTCTTCCCCCCTCTCCGGGGGAAAGCAGTGGCGAAGATGACTCAATGGTGAGTGGAGCAGCCTGTCCCTTTGCCCTTGAGATCACCCTAACAAATCCCAAGTTAGGGACCCATGGGGAAGTGGAGGCAGTCGTAGACACAGCCTGCACACGATGCTTTATCAGCCCCCACACAGTCGAGCAACTAGGCATATGCACGCACTCCCTATGCCTGCCCATCAGCTTTGAACGAGTGGATAGTTTGTTAATTGGTGGGGCCCCAGCCACCTGACTTATGGAGCTCATCAGATTAGAGATGGGGCACCACAAAGAGCTCCTCCGGTTCATAGTCACCCCCAAAATGACAGACCCAGTAATCCTGGGCCTTTCCTGGCTTGATAAATGGGGACCCACAATTTCCTGGGATGGCATCCACAGAAAGATAGTCATTGGACTGGGGCCATTGCCACCAGTGAGGCATGGATACCCCACCCTGGAGATTGTGACCCCAAAAGGACAGAACCCTCCAGAGCCAGCTGCCCCCAGCCCGGGACGTTCTGCAGGGCAGCCAATAGGTGCCAAACAAATACCGGGACTGGGGGGGGGGTTTCAGTGAGGAGGACTGTAACTTCCTCTCCCCTCATCACCCAACTGACTGCGCTATAGAATTTGAGCCGGGGCGAAACTATGCAAGCCGAAAATGTACTCAATGATGCCAGCCGAGATGGGGGAATTGAGGAAGTACATAGATGCAAATCTGGCACGGGAGTTCATAGAGCCCACCAAGTCCAAAGTGGCAGCCTGGTGCTTTTTAAAGAAAAAAAGGACAGTGGGATAAGACTCTGTATGGATTTTTGTGGAATTAATGCCAGATGCGTGGAGAACACCTACCCCCTCCCCCTTATGAAGGACATGCTCAACCATCTGTCGAAGGGCAAGGTGTTACCAAGCTGGACTTATGAGAAGCCTACTACTGCATAAGGATTGGGGGGTATGAGTGCAAGACTGCATTCAACTGCCCACTTGGCAGCTTCCAGTTCAAGGTGATGCCATTTGGACTGCAAGGGGCCTACACTGTCTCTCATGCAGTTCATTAGTGAGATTCTGCATGATCACCTGTAGAAGGGGGTTGTTGTCTATCTGCATGACATTCTTATATTCAGCGAAACGCTAGAGGAACACATAAAACTCATCCAACATGTGCTGAAAAAACTGCTCGCCACCAAGCTCTACGCGAAGCTGTCAAAGTGTGAGTTCCACAAAACTTCGCTGGACTACTTAGGCTACCAAATTTCCAACGAAGGCATAGAAATGGATCCCGGCAAAGTTAGGGCTGTCTTGGACTGGCAGCCCCCATGCACCCGAAGAGAGCTTCAAAGCTTCCTGGGCTTTGCCAACTTCTATAGGCAGTTCATCCCAGCATTTGCTGAGGTGGCTCTACCACTGATTGAACTGTTGAAACAGGGGTCCTAACAGTTAAGCCAAAGCCATCGCAGCCCATTGCCTGGACTATGGAATGCCAAAGGGTGTTTGAGAACCTAAAAAGTCTTTTCTCACAAGAACCAATCTTGCACCACCCAGACCCAAAGTGACAGTTCATTATCCAAGCTGATGCCAGTGATGTGGCCATCACTGCTGTGGTCCTACAGAGGGACTCCAAGGGGCAATTGCTGCCATGTGCTTACATTTCCAAAAAACTCAATGACACAGAGAGGCAATGGGCCATCTGGAAAAAAGAGGCGTATGCCATTTGATGGACACGGCTCTCCTGGAAACACTTCCTGGAAGGGGAAAAATACCTTTTGAGGTCTGGACTGATCACAAAAACCTAGAAGCCCCAAACACCCCCAGGAAATTTTCCCCCAAACAAGTCTGCTGGGCTCAATACTTTAGGCACTTCAAATCTGAGCTGAAGTACATACCGGCAGGGAAAAACGTGCTGGCAGATGTGCTCTCCAGAAAACCTCAATTTGACAGTCACCAGGAGAAGGTGGTCCATGCCATAATCCCCCCTCCTCCCAGACAGTCGCCCAAGTCACCATTTGAAGCTGGACCAGGCAACCACCTGACCCCAGCCAGGAGGGATGGGCAGCAAAATTAAAAGCAGAGCTACCCAAAGACCATTGGCTCAATGACAACCAAAGTGTCCTCACCATGAGGGAGGGACTGGCATGGAAAGGATCGAAACTGTATGTCCCATCCTAAGACTTGAGAATCTCCAACATAGCCATGACTCCAAACAAGCTAGTCACTTTGGATTCTTCAAAACTTTGCACTTGCCAGAAGACAATTCTGGTGGCCAAAAATGAAAGCAGAGGTGGAGGACCACATTAAGAGTTGTGCCACCTGTTCAGCTATCAAAAACAGACCCAGCAAGCCGCTGGGACTTCTGCAACAAGTGGCAGATTTTAGCAGACCATGGGAGGAGATTGCAATGGGTTTCATAGTAGAACTCCCAGAGAGTGGAGGGAGCACCGTGATATGGACCGTCATCGATCTGTTTTCCAAACAAGGCCATTTCACAGCTTGCTCCGAACTACCCTCTGCCACGAAGCTAGCCAAACTCTTCCTCAAACACATCTATTGACTACATGGGGCTACCCACCACATAATCTCAGATAGAGGAGTCCAAGTCACTGCCAAGTTCTGGAGAGAGTTCCTGAGGTCCATTGGGTTTACCCAGGGGCTCAGTTCAGCTTTCCATCTGAGCACAAACAGGGCCGGAGAACGTGCTAACTGATTGAAAATAATTTTGGAAAACTTTATTCATCAAATTCAATATTACTTTTTACCTAAAAGAGAGTTAAAAGATAATTTCAGAATTGCACTGAATACTGAAGAATATTTTGAGCAGCATAATGAGAAAGAAGCTGGTAGAACAATACCTCAGATGCTATGTGGATTACCAACAAGAGAACTGGGCAGAACTATTGTCATTTGCAGAAGTGGCATATAACAATACTGTACATTCCAGCACAAAATTCACCCCTTTCCAAGTCACCAGGGCATGGAATTTGTCCCCATGCTTGACCTGTTGCGGGAATCCTCCACATCCATGTCATTAGCAGAATGGATGAAGTTGTTAAAAAAGGGGTGGGAAAATACGAAAAAAGCCCTCTCCGAAGCAGTGGCGGAATATAAAAAACAGGCAGACAAAAACTGCTCGCTGTAACCCCCATTTCGAGTGGGGGATAAAGTTTTCCTTTCTACTAAATACATAAAATTAAGATTGCCGAGCAGAAAGTTAGGACTGAAATGCCTAGGTCCTTTCCCTATCGTAAAGATCATGAATCCTGTGATGGTGCAGCTAAGCCTTCCCCACATATTGGGAAAAATGTTGTTAGTTGCGAAGTCATGTCCGACCCATCGCGACCCCATGGACAACGTTCCTCCAGGCCTTCCTGTCCCCTACCATCCTCTGGAGTCCATTTAAGCTCACGCCTACTGCTTCAGTGACTCCATCCAGCCACCTCATTCTCTGTCATCCCCTTCTTCTTTTGCCCTCAATCTTTCCCAGCATTAGGCTCTTCTCCAGTGAGTCCTTCCTTCTCATTAGGTGGCCAAAGTATTTCAGTTCATCTTCAGGATCTGGCCTTCTAAAGAGCACTCAGGGTTGATCTCCTCTAGGACTGACTTGTTTGTTCGCCTTACAGTCCAAGGGACTCGCAGGAGTCTTCTCCAGCACCAGAGTTCAAAGGCCTCAATTCTTTGGTGCTCAGCCTTTCTTATGGTCCAACCTTCACAGCCATACATCGCAACTGGGAAAACCATAGCCTCGAGTATACGCACTTTTGTTGGCAGGGTGATGTCTCTGCTTTTTAGTACACTGTCTAGATTTGCCATAGCTTTCCTCCCCAGGAGCAAGCGTCTTTTAATTTCTTGGCTGCAGTCCCCATCTGTGGTGATCTGAGAGCCCAGGAAAATAAAATCTGTCACTACCTCCATTTCTTCTCCATCTATCTGCCAGGAATTGAGAGGGCTGGATGCCATGATTTTAGTTTTCTTAATGTTGAGTTTCAAGCCAACTTTTGCACTCTCCTCCTTCACCCGCATCAAGAGGCTCTTTAGTTCCTCTTCTCTTTCTGCCATTAGAGTGGTATCATCTGCATATCTGAGGTTGTTGATATTTCTCCCGGCAATCTTAATTCCAATTTTTGATTCATCTAGCACTGCCTTTCTCATGATGTGCTCTGCATATAAGTTAAATAGACAGGGTGATAGTATACAGCCTTGCCAGACTCCTTTCCCAATTTTGAAGCAATCAGTGGTTCTGTGTCCAGTTCTAACTGTTGCTTCTTGACCCGCATACAGGTTTCTCAAGAGACAAATAAGATGGTCTGGTATGCCCATCTCTTTAAGAACTTGCCACAATTTGTTGTGATCCACACAATCAAAGGCTTTAGCATAGTCAAGGAAGCAGAAGTAGATGTTTTTCTGGAACTCCCTAGCTTTCTCCATGATCCAGCGTATGTTGGCAATTTGATCTCTAGTTCCTCTGCCTCTATGAAATCCTGCCTGTACTTCTGGTAGTTCTCGATCCACATACTGCTGGAGCCTAGCTTGTAGGATTTTAAGCATAACCTTACTAGCATGTGAAATGAGTGCAATGGTGCGATGGTTTGAACATTCTTTGGCATTGCCTTTCTTTGGAATTGGAATGTAAACTGATCTTTTTCAATCCTGTGGCCATTGTTGAGTTTTCCAAATTTGCTGGCAAATTGCATGTAGCACTTTTACAGCGTCGTCTTTTAAGATTTTGAATAGCTCGGCTAGACTACTATCTACTCCACTAGCTTTGTTGTTGCTCAGATTTCCTAAGGCCCATTTGACTTCACATTCTAGGATGTCTGGCTCAAGGTCAGTGACCACCCCATTGTGGTTATCAGGGATGTTAAGCTCATTCTTGTATAGTTCTTCTGTGTAATTTTGCCACCTCTTCTTAATCTCTTCTGCCTCTGTTAGGTCCCTGCCATTTTGGTCCTTTATCATGCCCATCTTTGCATGAAACATTCCCTTCATATCTCCAATTTTCTTGAATAGATCTCTGGTCCTCCCCATTCTATTGTTTTCTTCTATTTCTTTGCACTGTTCATTTAAAATGCATACTTATCTCTTCTAGCTATTCTCTGGAATTCTGCATTCAACTGGGTGTATCTTTCTCTTTCTCCCTTGCCTTTCGCTTCCCTTCTTTCCTCAGCTATTTGCAGAGCTTCCTAAGACAGCCATTTTGCTTTCTTGCATTTCTTTTTCTTTGGAATGGTTTTAGTTGCTACCTCTTGTACAATGTTGCGAACCTCCGTCCATAGTTTATCAGGCACTCTGTCTATCAGATCTAATTCCTTAAATCTATTTGTCACCTCTACTGTATATTCATCAGGGATATGATTTAGTTCATACCTGAGTGGCCTGGTGCTTTTCCCTACTTTTTTTAGTTTTAGCCTAAATTTTGCAAGAAGAAGCTCATGATCTGAGCCACAGTCAGCTCCTGGTCTTGTTTTACTGACTGTATAGAGCTTCTCCATCTTTGGTTGCAGAGCACATAGTCAGTCTGATTTCTTTGTTGACCATCTGGTGATGTCAATGTGTAGAGTCGTCTCTTAGGTTGTTGGAAAAGAGTGTTTACTATGACCATCATATTATCTTGACAGAATTCTAACAGCCTGTGCCCTGCTTCATTTTGTACTCCAAGGCCATACTTGCCTGTTATTCCAGTTATCTTTTGGCTTTCTACTTTACCATTCCAATCTCCCATGATGATAAGGACATCATTTTTTAGTATTAATTCTATCAGGTGCTGTAGGGCTTCATAGAACCGGTCAATTTCATTTTCTTCAGCACCAGTGGTTGGGGCATAGACTTGGACTACTGCGATATTGAATGGTTTGCCTTGGATTTGAACTGAGATCATTCTGTCATTTTGGGGATTGTATCCCAGTATTGCTTTTCCTACTCTTTTATTGATTATGAAGTCTACTCCATTTCTTCTGAGGGATTCTTGCCCACAGTAGTATACCTGATGGTCATCTGAATTAAATTCACCCATTCCTGTCCACTTTAGTTCGCTGATTCCTAAGATGTTGATGTTCAGTCTTGTCATCTCTTGTTTGACCACGTCCAGCTTGCCTTGATTCATGGATCTTACATTTCAGATTCCTATGGAGAAAAAAATCTTTACAGCATCAGACTTTCCTTTCACCACCAGATACATCCACAGCTGAGCGTCCTTTCGGCTTTGTCCCAGTCGCTTCATTCTTTCTGGCGCTACTAGTACTAGCCCTCTGCTCTTCCCCAGTAGCATATTGGACACCTTCCCACCTGAGGGGCTCATCTTCCAGCGTCATATCTTTTTTCCTTTTTGTACTGTCCATGGGGTTTTCATGGCAAAGATACTGGAGTGGGTTCCCATTTCCTTCTCCAGTGGATTACTTTTTGTCAGAACTCTCTGCTATGTCCTGTCCATCTTGGGTGTCCCCGCACGGCATAGCTCATAGCTTCATTGAGCTATGCAAGCCCCTTCACCACGACAAGGCAGTAATCCATGAAGGGAAAAATACACCCCGTATTTCATTGCAGCTTGCTCAAAAGGGTAGTTGGGTCAAGCTTAAGTCCCCAGACCCAACCCCCTTCCCCTCCCATTACAGTACAAGGGGAGACTCCCATTATTGTACAAGGGGAGACTGAAGTAAAGAAAATATTGGACTCCAGATTACATAGGGGTCAATTGCAATACCTTGTATACTGGAAAGGGTAACCTTTGTCTGAAGACACCTGGGTCAAGAGTTGGAATGTCAAAGCAGATAGGCTGATTAAGCAGTTCCATAAGTACCTGGACAAGCCAAAGGGTCCCCCTGGGGGAGAAGGGTGGTTAATGGTGGATTAACTTCCCTTACTCTTACTCTCTTCGCAGGACATGCTTCTCTTTTGAGGGAGGGCTGTCTGTCAGGCCTGGAAGCCATATTACCTTGGTGCCTTCAGGATCCAGGCCTGCCACAATACTACAATGGGAAGTTGGGAGGGGGGATTGCATAAGTGAAATAGAATTAGCCATAACAGAACTTTGCAGAGAAGTTCAAGGCCATGGTGTCCAACAGTTGTGCTGAGGAGAACATGGAGGGTGTCTTCTGTGCATGAAGGAACTGATTGGAGCAGTGGTGGACATGTGGGAGAAGTGGGCAAGGTCTTGAACTTTCTTTTATGTGAGGGAAACCTGGAAAATCTCAGATTCGGGTTTTCCACAGATGTGCCAATATGACTTCTCCAATAAAAGTTAGCTTTGTGGAACTGCAAGCCTTGGAGTTTGATTTCATTGGGGGTGTTACTTGGAACCCTGACAAATAGAAGATGAGACAGTGGGCTTATTCCTTTTTGTGTTTAACATGGATTTATTTATTGATTTATTGATATTTCATATTTCTAAACTGTCCATTTCCCTCAAAAAGTTTTGCTACATCTCCATTAAGTGTGCTTTCTGTAAAGTATAAATTTGTTTTACCCACTGTATAAAATTTGATCCAAAATTTAAATAATAAAGTCCAATTCAAATAGTCAAACGCTTTCTCTGCATTTTAAAAACAAACAAACCTGATCCAACTTGTTTCTCCTTATGCTGCTCAAAATATTCTTCAGTATTCAGTGCAATTCTGAAATTATCTTTTAACTCTCTTTTAGGTAAAAAGTAATATTGAACTTGATGAATAAGCCTTCCAAAATTATTTTCAATCAGCTAGGATCATTGTGAAGAACTTATAATAATTATTCAAAATGATATTGCTCTCTCATTTATTGTTAAAGTCAATTCTTGTCCTTTTTTAGGTATTAATGCTGCATTAGCCTCCTTCCATGACTCTAGCATATAAAGTAAAATAGAATATATTCTCATAATCTCTTCAAAGAGGGCCATGAATTCTTAACTGCATTTGATACCAGGTATTGCATGTTTAGAAGGGACGCGGTGGCTCAGGGGCTAGGACATTGAGCTTGTCGATCGAAAGGTCGGCAGCTCAGCGGTTCGAATCCCTAGTGCTGCCATGTAACTGGGTGAGCTCCTGTTACTTGTCCCAGCTTCTGCCAACCTAGCAGTTTTGAAAGCATGTAAAAATGCAAATAGAAAAAATAGGGACCACCTTTGGTGGGAAGGTGTTCAGTGCGCCTTTGGCGTTGAGTCATGCCAGCCACATGACCATGGAGACATCTTTGGACAGCGCTGACTCTTTGGCTTTGAAATGGAGATGAGCACTGCCCTCTAGAGTCGGCAAAGACTAGCACATATGTGCGAGGGGAACCTTAACCTTTTTATTGCATGTTTGAATACACCGTAATGCTGCTTGGACTAGTTAAGCGTGGAGCAGTGTTTTCTAGATTTATGAACCTGGCTTTTTCTGATATAATTAGCACATTTGTGATGATTTATCTGAATGACAGCCTAATCTACTCTGCATATGGAAAAAAAATGTATGACATCCATGTGTGGGAGGTTTTGAATAGATTGAGGAAAATCACCTCATTATTAAATTAGAAAAGTCTGCATTTGATATGAAGCAGCTAGAGTTCTTGGGTTACCACATTTCCAAAGATGGAATCCAAATAGATGCCCAGAAAGTTCACACAGTGGTCTGATGGCAAATCTCCTGTTTTTTAGCTTTGCAAAATTTACAGAACATTTATTCCAAACTTAATATTTAACCTTTAATTCAGCTGTTATAAAAAGGGGTGAAATTTATTTGGACTAGTATCCAGCAGGTGGCATTTGAAGAGTTAAAGTACCTCTTTGCACAACACACTCCAATCCATCTGAGAGATTTGACTGCCTCCAATGTGGCTATCAGATCAGTAATGTTGCAGTAGGCCCTCAAATGGGGAAAATGCATCTTTCTTTCTACGTTTTTCTCCACAGAATTAACTTCCCTAGAAACAAACTATGACATACTTAAACATAGAATTATAAGCAGTGAAAGCAGCTTTTGACCAATAAAAATGTTTCCTGAAAGGCAGTTAGCCCATAGAAATCAATACACATAAGAATCTGGGAATGCTATACCAGTCTAAGTCACTTTCTCAAGGCAAGTGAGATGGTTTTATCTCAATTTGATTTTTACATTCAATATGTCCTGGGCTGAAAAAAAAATTGACGCTAGATGAACTATCCTGTAAACCTGAGTACTAACAAATGCCTCATGCTCTGGTTGCAGCAAGCATTTTACAACCTTCTAATTTTCAATACATACCCATGCAAGTGATTACCAAGCTATTGGGAGAAGCACAAATGCCCTGGGGCATATTTGCCAGAATCAAAGTGCAGCAACCCCTTAACAAGTTCTCATGGCCTCAATGGATGCTCTCCAGGAGACCCAATCAAGTACTGTATCCTTGTTTTTTATCAAAGGAGAGACTTTGAGGCACAGGGGAAGAACAGGAGACCCACACCTTTGAGGGAGGAGGTTTTGTAGCTTTGTTAGAATAACCAAATAGCAGGGCATTAGGGGGAGGGCAGGGGTGAAATGCTCCCAGTTTGGACTAGATCAGCCGATCCGGTAGCAATGGCAATAGCTGGTTCAGAGAACCAATAGCAAAAATCCCTCCCCCCCCCCACCCATGCCCACCCAATCGCCCGGTTGCCCACTTGCCTGCTTCTTTTAAAAAATGCTTTTAAAAGGTAAAAAAATAAAGCTCTGACATCACAGCTGAGCTGCCTGATCATCAGAGCCTTTTTTATTTTTAAAAGCAGTTTTTTACAACTTTTAAAAGGTAAAAAAAGGCTCTGATGTCACAGCTGAGCTGCCTGATTGTCAGAGCCTTTTTCTTTTTCTTTTTTTTTTTATTGAAAGAGTTTTAAAAAACAAAAACATTTTCCCCTTTTCCCCCTCCTCCCAAAACCCCTTCCCCTCCTCCCCCGGCTTCCCGGGTCAATCACAAGGTATTGTTATACATAAACCAAACATAGAATAAAATTTTCCCTTCCAATCCAAATAACCACATCCAAAGCTTTTCATCTCCCAACCCCCTCCCCATTACATAAAATAACTTTCTAATTATTCAAAGGCAATCTGATATTTCTTAATCTGATATCTATTTTGTAGATAATCAATCCATTTTTTCCATTCAATTAAATATCTTTCCTGCGTATTGTCTTTTAAAAAAGCTGAGATTTTAGCCATCTCAGCCAAATTAATAACTTTCAGTATCCATTCTTCTATTGTAGGTATCTCTTCTTTCTTCCAGTATTGTCCAATCAACAGTCTTGCTGCTGTTATTAAATTCAGAATCAATTTAGTCTCAGAGCCTTTTTCTTTTAAAAGCATTTTTTACAAGCTATTCAGCCAAATAGGTTGTAAAATAATGCTTTTAAAAGTAAAAAAAAGATTGCGTGCCACAGCTGATCACCCCCCCTCCGCGTGCTGTTCTACTTACCCCATGCCTTCTTTTGGCATGTGCTGCGTGTGCACGTGCGCACCTTGCATTTGGTGCATGGTGTGCACTGGTCATGCATGCACATATGCGCAGCCAGTGAACCGGTAGTAAACCGGTTCAGAGTTCACCACTGGGGGAGGGGGTGTTCAAAATGTTGCATGAAACATTAAGAGACTTTTGGTAGCCTTAAATTAGAAAAGTAGCTCTGGAAATCAGAATACTGAATGCTTCTAAATATTATTTCTGTTTTAAAACATTGCTATAGTCAATTTCTATAGTTTATAGCTTGAAGGATCTCTTTTTATTAGATTGGGGAAAAAGTATTTAGTCCTAATGTAAACAGTCTGGTGTTCTTTGTAAACAAAATTGTTCTCTTAAATAGAATCTGCATTTTGGTCTAGGCTCTATTCTACCTCCCACCAAAATTATAATGTTTTATTTCATAAAAGGATATGAACTTAAAATGGGTTGACATCAAAATATAACAAGAAGCAAAACTAAATTAAAGAAGTCTTTTAGTTCTTTCAATAACTGATCAGACAAATATAAAAAGGCACCTTTTAAGTTTAATGATACCTGCTCATTAAATAATGCCAAACACTAAAATACCATGAGCAGCAGGGAATTTCAGTTTACATTAGAGAAAAAAAATAAAAGGATAAAAATGACTGAAGTTGGTCAGTTCAAGCTGACAGGGCACTTCAAATGAATAACAGAAGAATAAAAGAGACACTTCAGATTAAATTAGGTCTTCCTATGCCTTTCTTTTTAAAGTTTTTCATGTTGTTTTTTTCAAAATTAACTAACTTGCCATGAAAAAAAATGAATGAAGGGGGAAAAAACTAAAGACATAAATAGGAGTAAAGTTAAACAAGTGATTGTACTACACCCATTAAGTAACAAATAAAAACTTAGCATCTCAAATCAAGATGGGTTTTAAAATATGCATTTGGGTTTTAAAATATGCATTAATTGAAGTAGAGCTAAAAAAAAGAAATGGTTCTTCATTGAATGTGCATCAGGGTATTTAATATTCTTATAATTTAGTCACAACTGCAATATTTTGTAACATTTAAGACTATTTACCACTTAAATTTGTATTTTAATGTATTATTTAAAATGTAAAAATTTTTTTTTAATTTGTAGCAAATAAAGATATACACTAATAAGTTTTCAGAAGAAAATAAGCTTTTAAATACTTTGTAATTATTATGCTGTACCTTATTTCTCTATACATATGCTGAATGATACACTTATCAAATAATCATAATTTCATTCTAATATTTTACTTGATATGGCACAAAAATGATTTTTAAAAGTGAAAAAAAATCCCAAACTTTTAACATTAGCAAGGAAAGCAGAGATCTTGAAGTAGCCATTATAACTAATACTTGGAAAGCTGTCTAAATAGATGTACTGATTACTCAGTCACTTAGTTTTAATTTTTGTGCCACTCATTGCCACCCATTGTAAAACATTATTTCTACATTGTCACTGTACATATGCATATTTAGAGCAAATTTCTGGCCTCCTGCTCTTTTTATTTCCTTTTTGGTTAATAATTAAGATGCTCATCCTACTAAAGAGATAAGTTCTAGCATATCTCTAGCCATTTTTTATGACAAATGGAAGCTATATTCTGAAATATCTGAAGGGTTACTTATGCCAACATTAGTTTAACCATCAACTGAATCTATACAGGATGATTGCTGTGGTTAATCTTAATTCTATATGTCATAAAATAGTTTTTCAGGATAATAAGCTGAGGCTTTCTGCACTGCAATCACATGCTGTTTTTATTTCTTACATTGTTGTTCAGGACAGCCACATCTTATGATTATTCACTTTCCTTTCCTGGGTATGTCTTTGAAGACTTGTAGTTTCCATTCACAGATACAACTTATTCATCAGTGAAGATGGGACATCATAATCAACACAACACAGAAAGACAACTCTATAATATAATCATTCCATCAGTAAACACCTATAAATAAAAAGTGGACATTAGGTCTAAATGATAAGGACTAAGCAGTCATTTGTGGTCTCAGTAAGCCATTGCAAAAAACAATGCCTGATCCCTATATTCTCTTACTTGGGAGGAAATTTCATTAAAATACTGTATATGATACTAAGTTCTCAGTAGATGTGAGCAATTTAGTAGCGCATTACAAAATAGCTGCTGAAGGCGAAGAATAGACTGGGGCATATAGGGTGTGTCATTTAATGAGATGAAAATTAATTTTGGAAATTATTTTCAGTGAGGGGTTCTAAAACTATGTGTTTTTACACCAAGAATTTAAATCTGATGTTATGTTTGTAATTGCACAATATTTAGCTTGGTATGGTAAATCCTTGTCTGATCATATACTCCACAAAAGTCTCTCGTAACCCAAATACTCTTAACTTTATCTTCTCAAAATTACACCTTGTGTTACAAAAATTAGTTTTTTTCTGCTTGAATCTTATCTAGATAAGCAAAAAAAAAAGTCCATGTAACCATAAACTAATATCAGAAAGCAATTATCTGAGTTACAAAAATGTGTAAGAAAGTTTAATCAAGTCTGGTTTTCATTTGTTCTTCGACATCAGCCACCGACATGCTTCTTGGGCTCTGATATAACCCTCACATTTCTCATGTATATACACTCTGCTTGCTGCCTCTGTGACCTGTTTCACACATCTCTCTATTGATTGGACCTAACAAAGTCATGGTGGTACTTGCATTGGTTCGTCAGTGAACTTCTTTATTTCTGCTGTAGTCAGTTTTTACGTCAAATGTGGCTCATATACACCATCAATCAGCTCCAGCAGAGTGGATGCTCTGGCATTGATTAAAGGCATTTTTCTTGCATGTACAGAAAATCTCCCAGCGCATCATTATCTGCACTCTTCAAGTCAATGATCTTTTGCACACCAGCTCTCCTCTCTTGAATGTCATCTGAACACAAGAGTGTCTGGATTATCATTTCACTGAGAACATACTAAGCTGAGCGCTGAATGGTTGGCAAAACAGCACCTACTACAGCCTTCTTTTGCAGTCTGACTTGCTGCAGCTGAAGCAGCACATGATGTGGGCCTTCAATCCAGGAATGTTTTATTCTGATGTTGAATCAGCAAGGGTAGTACACACCAATAGTATATTCCACTATCATTCTTAAGTTTTGGAGAGTTTCAAAACCATGTTTTGAAACCCATATTTGACAAAGCCTATTTGCATTTGTCAACCAGCATGAATGACTTATGCAACCAATTTCCAGAAGAGCCAGATCTGCAGGAAGTTCTCCTGTCCTTATTGCCTGTGTGCCCCTATATCCATATGCTTGATCAGTAGAGAGATCCTTTACAACACTGTCACTCAGTGAAATGAGAGGCTCACCAATTGAAACTCAGGTGAATGAAGGATCGTTGTCAAGTTTTGTTGCAGTGTCTAGCATATTGCCAATTTTACCTGCCCATTTGTTGTTAGACAAGGTCTTCCCACCCAATTTTGTGATTAAGTGTCGTGGGGAAACTCATTCATGTGGAGTGCAAACACCAACCAGATCAACATGCAGTCAAGCTTGACCTCTACCCAGTGCATGACACCACATTCACAGCCAGTATTAACATTTGTTGAATTTCTTCCAATGGCTTTCAGGCTTTTGTCAATGCCTTTCTTCTTCATGAAATATACTAGATTATCTGTAATCACTTAAGCAAGTTTTCCTATTTTTGAGCCTTTCTCTGGAATGAGATGATAAAAATATCTTCCACCCGGCTCATTACCCACAGAATAATGTTCTTTTTTGATAGTACTGGGAAATTGCTGATCTGAATTGTTTGTTTTCAGCATAACTATAATTGCATCTATTCAACCATAGAAGATGTATTTATTTTGCCCTTCTTACAAAGCTCATCAAATTCTTCATATTTTTTTTCCTGGGCTCTCTTGATTTTATTGTAGTCAACTACAAGTCTCTTGTCTTCTTCGGCGATCAAGCCAACATCTATGAAGGTGGCTGTAGCAATACTAATCCCATATCTTATGCTCTGCATAGCAACATTTTTATTTCTAATATATTGTATTCTGTCTTTTTTTGAAGTAGAGGGCACATGTGTTTGGTCTAAGGCCTCTTTAAAACTTTCATCACATTACTCTTCATCTTCATCACCAGTCATCTGTCCTTCATATTCATCATAAGAAATAATTACTTCATTTGTCAGTATCAAAATCTGGAATACTTTTCTGCTTATATTTAGGGAGCCTTTGTCTCTCATTGTCATGCCTTTTTTGTCTTTTGATCAGTCATTTCTGCTTGGGAACATCTGGCAAACCAATCTAGTGTGATCCAAAAGAACCAATCATGACTTTCTGACCTTTAACAAAAGCAAGTTCCTTCAATGGTATCTTTGTCTCCTTAGGGCAGATACAGTTAATGTGAGCTTCTTTTTTGCAGCCAGCAGGGCAGTTGAATTCAACACACAGAACAATTTGACACTTGCAGTCGAGGATGTCAAACAGTTTGTCAAGTTTCACAGTAAAATTCTGTTTGACATCTAGCTTTCCTCTACCAAAAGATATGTTTTTGGCTTGATCCCAGCTCTCTTGGATCTTGTTCAAGCTTGTCACTTGTGAATTTACAACAGGTGTCACAAAATAAATGTTTGCTCGTTCCCACTTTTCAAGCACTATTGGATATATATCTCTTGCAAAACTGGCTGCAGGTTAGTTTCTAGCATCATCACTACTTTTTTCTCTTAACAGTAGGCCATATCTGAGAATATTTTCAAGTGTTGGAGTTCAGATGGCAACAAATCTCTGTCAGTCCCAATTAGTTGCTCAGAATGAATGTTTCCAATCTTGTTCTTTTTTTAGAAGCCATTACAGATCAGTTATCACACTCACAGGAAACGAGGGCAGCAGTATTAACACTCTCAGACAAAGTAACATTTAACAAAAAGAGAAAGACAGATGAACCTCTGAAATGAAACAAACAAAACATTAAAAAGTTATGATGTTTCTGTAGTTATTTACCAAGAGCATCTAAATTATATTAATCAAAATATCATTACAATCCCCAAGGCATGTCACAACTTTTGAGCACCCCTAATGTTTGGAAATTGAAAGTTGAAAATTTTGATACGCCCTTGAAATGAAACAAACAAAATATTTAAAAGTTATGATATTTATGTAGTCACTTACCAAGTGCATCTAAATTATATGAAAGTAATCAAACTATCTTTACAATCCCCAAGCTGTGTCACAACTTTTGAGCACCCCTAATATTTGGAAATGGAAAGTTGAAAAATTTGACAAGCTTTTCTAGTGAGGCAGGGAAGGATGTCCATCAGAGCATACAGTAGCCAAGTAGAATGGAGGTATTTGTATATGGCGGAATAAAGCACAGAGGTCAGGCTGACTGCACTGCTTAATCAGCCGAGAGGAAAAAAAGTATGGCTGGATGGACTGAAGACAATATAAACCATTTTCCCCAACTGTAATCCTGATATGGGAGCAAACATAAACTACAGACCAGGGTTTCACTTGATGTAGACCAGGGGTGAAATGCTCCCGGTTCGGACCAGGTCGCCCGATTTGCTGGTGATGGCGGATGGTGGTTCGGAGAACTGGTAGCAAAAATCCCTGCCCCCGCCCCCTGCCGAGCCGCACCATCATCAGAGGTTTTTTTTTCTTTTGTTTTAAAAGCAGTTTTTCTTCAGCCGAAAAAAATGCCTTGAAAAGTAAAAAAAAGCCTTTGATGATCCTGCGGCTTGGCTAGGATCGTCAAAACCCTTTAAATTCTTTTTTTTAACAACCTCTTCGGCCAAAGAGGTTGTAAAAAAAAGGTTTTAAAAGGCTCCTCTGGTGATCCCAGCTGAGTTCCTCATTACCAGAACCTTAAAAAACATGTTTTCTACATGTTTTAATAAAACAATTATTTTAAGAGGTTCTGGGCTGCAATGCAGGAACTTCAGCTGGGATTTTCAGAGGAGCTTTTAAAATCTTTTTTTCCTCTGGCGATCCCAGATGAGTTGCCTGATCATCACAGGCTTTTAAAATCATTTTTAACAAACTCTTACAACAGCCCATGCCCACCCAGTTGCCCCCTCCCCACTTACCTTATTGCTACTCCTTTTGGTCTGGCAAAACCATGCTTTACATCAGTTGCATCAGCTAGCAACTGAATCTGCCTGCCTACAATCCATCTCCTCAATGAGCAACTGAATCTGCCTGCTTTGCTAGCTGAGGAACTCTGGGAATTGAAGTCCACAAACCTTAAAGTTACTAAGGTTGGAAATCTCTAATCTAAAAAATATAAATAAAATAAATTAATAAATAAAATATTTGTGCAGCTTTCTGAGATTTGGTGTGTTTCTGTAGTGTTTCATTCTAACTACACAAACACACAAAATGTCACAAAGCTGTATGTGGCATTTTGTGTGTGTGTGTTTGTGAGTCAATTGTGTTGTGTTGTGTTGTGTGTGTGTGTGTAAAGTGTGAAAGTTGATTTTTGAGCTTTTTGTGGCTGTGTGAGGTTCCTGCTTGTTGCAGAGGCCATTTTGGGTGAAGTGCAGCTGCTTTTACATTGTGTGTGAGTCAGTTGCATTGTGTTGTGTTTGTGTAAAGTCTGAAAGTTGGTTTTTGGTACCTCTTATTGTTTTATATATGTTTATTATTTTTATTATTTATTGTTATTGGCCACGCCCACCCAGTCATCTGACCATCAAGCCATGCCCACCAATTAAGCCACATCCATAGAACTGGTAGGGAAAATTTTTAGATTTCACCCCTGATGTAGACCTTTAATTAGACCAGGAATGAACAACAGCTAGCTAATGTATAGCCACAATAATATAATCAGACAGCATTTCCAACAATATCCAGAAGTCCACAGTTCCTACCACCACAATCAAGAACACAAATCCAATTTTAATGTTTATTGGTCTTCTTCTCGAAAGGTTACTTTTCTATATGCTTAAATTTAAACAACAGCACAAAACAATGATTCAAAAATTCAACTTCAAAAATTCAATTATGTAGACTAAATATTTTAATACCTTTTAGAGAAACTGGAGCGGTTTCCCTACTCAAAATGAACTAGAAATGTGGTATTATATATGTTAATGTTTCATCTTTGCACAAACATAAATATGGAGTTGTTCTCACCCCATACAAATATATCAATAATGTTTTCATAAAATGTGTATTTTAATCAGAATTTATTTTCTCTAGCAATACCTACTATAATTTTCTAGCTTGCATCAAATTTACATAACATAAAGTATATTTTAAATATTTTAAATGCCATTACCAAAAAGCCAAAATATTGTAATTAAAAAGATGTCAGTATATAAGTGTTCATGAATTGGAGTAGACCTGGTAACAGGTCAGCCAATGGGGAATGTTTGGTGACCCAACAGTTCGGAGCCCGGGTATGGCTTAGGTTCACTGATCTGTATATATATATGAGTTCCTCTGTATTATATCTTGCTTCTGTGAATATTATTTCTGTCCTTCTGTGATTATTGATTCTGTTCTTCTGGCTTCTGAGTTCTGGTTCTGGCTTCTGCTATATGGTATTGTATATATAGAAGTTTTTTATATAAATAAATCCTGCTGAATTCTTTACTTGTGTGCTGGTTGGATTGCTGCAAACTCTAACAGGTTATGGGCCCAGAGCACACCAGACACAGTAAGACTGAACTGTTATCAAGATAAGGGACTGCCTGTGTTAAGGAACAAGGCAGAGAAGGCTTGCAGGATGGCTGTTGAATTCAAGGAGAACTCTCTGCCTTGATTGGGACAGAAGAATTATATTATTTGGGCTGTAAAAATGGAATGCTTCCTGAAAGCTAAGGAACTCTGGGATATTGTTGTTAATCCACCCTAGGGACCATTAGCAGCAGCAGATCAAAGCCAGCATAAGACACTGGCCTAAATCATCTTAAGTTTAGAAGATGAACAATTCTTGAATGTAGCTAATTTAAAAACTGCAAAGGAGGTTTGGGTGAAATTAAGAAATGTGCATGTGAATGCATCAGCATGCCATATTGTGCAATTATTGAGACAATAAATGCCATTTTAGAAAAAGCAATGAGGAGAAATTCCTGAGGTGGAGGCAACAGCTTTCTGCCTTCGTTGTGGTACATTTGTGCCAGCTGATAGTGCTAAGGCAGCCTGGGGCTTGGGGCTCAAAGTGGTAAGCTGCGTCCAGGAAACACTACAGCAGAGAGAACTCCCAGGGTGGGAGGGAGGGGCTGGAGCTACTAGACAAGCACCCAAGCTAAGTGCCTGAAGGACCCCATCCTGTCCCTGGGAGTCTTCAGTGAGTGGCGCACAAAACTTCAGCCAGGCTTGAGAGACGGAGTATGCAGGGGACTGATCTAGCACTGGACTGGCTACAAGATAAACATTCATTCTCACCCATATTTGAGATTCCCAGCTGCAATGGACAGCAAAGCTAGGGTTGACTCTGGCTGCTTCTCTCTGCTGTCGGGCTTACTGTTCTGAGCCCCAAGTGGCGGGAGGCAAGGGCTATCTAGGCACCACCAGCTGGCGCAAATGTACCGTGACAAGGCAGAATGCTGTTGCTGCACAAATGCAAGTGGCGCTTCACTCCCGCACACTAAGGTTCCAGCTGTCAGATCCCTAAAAGTGATACTGCCAAGAGCCAAGGGCCTTGGATTCAATCTACTAGCATTCCCTGTGTCAACAGATATTTTACAACCTATATCTTGGTGCCAAAGTGCCCTGAGATCTCCTTAATGTTGAGGAATGTTTATGACAGCCATGTGGGCTGTTTCACTTTAAAGGCTAACAGAGAATAACGATGGGAATACATGCTTATCCTGTTCTCAGGGCAGCTGGTACATCTTCACACTTGTGTATTGACTAAAATCTGCATTCTGGTTTAAGGGGTGGGTCTCTACTGCTTTAATCCTACTTGTCTTGCCTAAGAGTATTCAGACGTTTAATTCATTGCTGTCACTTCTGTTTAATAAAAGGTTCCTTTTGAAATACTATGTTTCAAGAGTTTTTACTTTCTTAAATTGGAAGGACAGACAATCCTTACAGAAAGCAACGTCTGCAAAACAGTCAACCCAGAGAAGCAATCTTTGCTCTACTGAGGGGACCTTGCAAACCATGTCCAAATGAAGCAGGGAACAGGGAGAAGCTGAATGTTGGGGGGAGATATCAACCACCACCCAGCCGGATGCCTGTTTCGTACACCCCATTGGAGAGGATGAGGTAACCCTGGAGAATCCAGAAAAGCCCTGCTGGTCAATTGCTGGGATGAGAGAACCAGAGGAGTCACTCTCAGCCACGGTAACCGAAAACCGGGGTGGAAACTGGAACTAGAAGACCTCGCTGACCAAGGGGAACTAACCGAAGCACCAGTGATGGAGGATTGTCTGAAGAGGCATATAACCCAATTAGTGATGGAAACTTTGGAAAATCTCAAAATCTGAGGGGAGCCAGGATGACAGCCAAGGAGCACTGAAAGGGTAGCAGTCGTGGATGATGCCTTCTGGAGCCTGCCTATCGAGCAGATGGTGCAGCAGCAGTGGGAGAAGACCCATACAACCCTCCCCTCCAGGCAACACAAACACTGGCACCCATTCCCAACCAGCCCTGAGTCCCGCAATTGGAAAGAGAAACTCCCTCCCTTGGGGTGAAGTTTGATGGGGATCCACAACAATTAGGATTCTTTGTGGCACATGTGGTTACCTACAAGCAAGAGTATGAGCATGATTTCCAAACCCAAAGATCACAAGTGTGAGTTGTGACCCTAGACCTAGAGGGTGCTGCTGCCAGATGGATGGTGACCCTGCATAATGCCAATGCACCAGAACTGTGGGATTTCGACCATTTCATGATGGCCCTTCTATGACGGTTTGAGGATCCCCTTGCAGATCGCAAAGCATGCAACCGCATTAAGGTGGTGAAGCAGGGGCGATGGCCAGTAGCAAAGTATACTTAAGAATTCCAGGACTTTGCGTGTCGTGTGACCTGGCCAGAGGATATTTTGGTGAGCTGTTTCAAGGATGGGTTGAGTGATGATCTATACAATGCCTGCGTGGCCTGAGGCACATTGAATCACCTACATGAGTGGTACATCACCGCCAAAGAAGCCAAGATCGATATGGCCAGAAACCAGTACCAAGCGGGGCAAGTATGGAAGAAATCCCCACCCCAATGGAAGCAAGAGCCCCTCAAACCACAACCCGCATTTTCTCTGAAATCCTCAGCCTGTTTCAAGTGTGGAAAAGGGGGGCACTGAGCTGCAAAGTATTGTTTCCAAACACCTGCCCGGAGCCACCCGCCAGGGGGAAACTTGCAAAACCTGGACAGCGTGGGAAGGAGACTACCCTGAGGAGCAGGGAGATCATAGAATTTCCATCCAGCCCCTCCTTGGGGAGGAAACCCTGGCATCTCAGCAAGAGGAATCACATTCATCCAGAAGATGGACCACTGTTAAGCAAACCAATTAAACTGCTTACCCTCCCCTTAAGACTACTTATTCCAAACCAGGACAGGAAGATAAATATCTCCGCTTTAGTGGACTCAGGATTTACCCACTTTTTGATCAGCCCAACCCTAGTAGGGAAATTGGGGATTAACATAAGAAAACTGAAAAATCCCATCACTTTCTGCCAACTAGATGGGTCAATAGTACTGGGGGAGCCAGCTTCTTTTGCCACCAATGATCTACATATAGACATTGGAAGCCATGAGGAAAGGGAACATTGGCTTACCTGAAGGTTCCTTCTATGTACGCTGCGTGAGAGTCCAAAGCAATGGGTTGTTAACTTCATCTGATTGGCCTGAGACTGAGTTGAATTTGTTTAAACACACCTCCTCTTCCTGTTTAGCTCCAGTTTATTAACGAAGAACCGGTATTGGAGAAGACGAACTCAATTTGAAAACTGGAAAAAACGGAACAATAACCTCCAGCTTCCTGTATATAGAAAAAAACAATAAGTGAAATAGGGAGGGGTTGGACTCTCACGCAGCGTACATAGAAGGAACCTTCAGGTAAGCCAATGTTCCTTCTCCTGTACGCTGCTAAGAGAGTCCAAAGCAATGGGATATACCCAAGCTAAATATCCCTAGGGCGGAAAGGAAAGATTAGGAAGACTCAGCAACAGGAAGAACTCGCTGCAGGACCCTCCGTCCGAATGAGGCCTCGGCTGAGGCAAATTGGTCCATCTTGTAGTTTTTAATAAATGGCGAAGGAGAGGCCCACGTGGCTGCTCTGCAAATGTCCAAGATAGAGGCCTGGGTGGCCCAGGCAGCTGTGGTGGCAGCTGCGGGTGGAGTGTGCAGTGATGCGGCCTGGAAGATGGTGTTTCTGCTGGTCGTAGGCCATGGAAATACAGGCCTTTATCCACCTGCCTATGGTGGATGGGGAGACTTTGGTGCCCAGAGCCCTTGGTTGAAAGGAAACAAATAGGGATTCTGTCTTCCTGAAAGGAGCTGTTCTGTTGAGGTAAATACGCAGGGCCCTTCTTACGTCCAGCGTGTGCCATCGACGCTCCGATGGATGCTTGGGATGAGGACAAAAATCCGGTAAGATGACTTCTTGAGACCTATGAAAGCTTGTGTTTATTTTAGGAAGAAAGGTAGGGTCTAATCGGAGAATGACTCGGTTAGAGTGAAAAATGCATAAGTCCTTCCTGACCAAAAGGGCAGCGATCTCGGAGATCCTGCGGGCTGAGGTTATGGCTATGAGAAAGGCGACTTTAAAGGTTAAAAGCTTGAGACTGGAGGAGCTCAAGGGTTCAAAAGGGGAAGACGTAAGCTTCTGAAGGACAAGGGTTAGGTCCCAGGTAGGGTATCTGTGTACCGGAGGCGGTCGCAGATTGTAAGCTCCCCTCAGAAAACGTTGGATACGGGGGTGTTGAGGAAGTGTGGAAGTCCCGTCACAGAATAAAACAGTGGCAAGAGCTGCAACCTGCCGGCGGATGGTGTTGGTGGCTAAACCCTTGTCCAATCCGTCCTGGAGGAATTGCAGGATATGTCTAATGGAGGCAGAAGTAGGTTCTATTCGATGTCTAAGACACCAACGATGGAATGATGACCATGTGGCCTCGTAAATACGCGTTGTGGATGGGCGTCTAGAAGCCAGAAGGGTGGAGATGACCCCCATGGAATGCTTTTCTTTCCTTAGTATCTCCCTGTCAAGTGCCAGACGGCTAGTTGGTAACATTGAGGTTCTGGGTGGAGAATGGCTCCTTGGCGTAGAGAAATCTGATCCGGTGGAATTCGCCAAGGTGGATTGACGGACAGGCTCACCAGATCCGCAAACCAACTCCGTCGAGGCCAGTAAGGGGCTATGAGGAGAACTTCTGCCCTCTGTTCCAAGATCTTTCGTATGACCCTTGGCAGAAGGGGAGTCGGGGGGAAGGCATAAAGAAGGCCCCGGGGCCACTGACATCGTAGGGCATCTATTCCTTCTGCTCCTGGGGTTTGGAACCTGGAGAAGAACCTTGGAAGTTGTTTGTTGGTCGGGCTGGCAAAGAGGTCTACTATGGGTTGCCCAAATTTGATCGTGATTGTGAGAAACAGATCCGGATGCAGTTGCCACTCTGATTGATCGATGGTCGTCCTGCTCAGCCAATCCGCTTGTGTGTTGGCGACTCCAGATATGTGGGCTGCCTGTAGTGAGAGAAGATGTTTTTCTGCCCACAGGCCTATGGCTGCAGCCTCTTTCATCAATATGCGGGATCGGGTGCCTCCTTGACGGTTCACATGGGCCTTTGTGGTAGTGTTGTCCGTCAGCAGTAGCACATGATGGTTTGATAGCTGCGCTTGGAAGTACCTGAGAGCTAGATGAGCAGCTCTCATTTCCAACCAGTTGATGTCGTTCTTGAGGTCGTTGGGGGACCAGCAACCCTGAGTTACCTGGTCTGATAGGTGGGCACCCCAGCCGTAGAGGCTTGCATCCGTGGTGAGGACGAGACGCCAATGTTCCTGGAATGAGCAGCCCTTTGTCAGGGCTGGAGACAGCCACCACTGTAGAGACTTTCTGACCTTTGGGGGCAGAGGAATTCTGATTTCGGTATGGCTGTTGCCTGTTCTTTGGTGTGGGAGAAGAAGCCATTGTAGGGGTCGTGAGTGAAGACGTGCCCAGGGCACGATCGACAGACAAGAGACCATCTTTCCCAATAACTGTGAGAGCAGTGAAAGTGGAACTCTCTTGAGTGCCTTTACCTTTTTTGTCGTGTCTCTCATGTTGAGGAGACGGTCTCAGGAAAGAAACACCTGGCAGGATCTGGTGTTGATTCTTGCTCCCAGATGGACAATTTCAGTCGTAGGCACTAGATGGCTCTTTGCTTTGTTGACCGAAAAGCCGTGACCCTGTAGGGATTGAATTGTTACCTGTAAGTCCCGTAACGCCTGCTGGGCGGAAGACGACAGAATCAATATATCGTCCAGGTAACATTGCATTCTTACTGGAATTGTGCGAAGGTGGGCCGCCACAGCATCCAGAATCTTGGTGAAGGTACGAGGAGCGGAAGATAGACCAAAGGGCAGGGCCCTGTATTGAAAGTGGGCTCCGGCATAACTGAACCTGAGAAAGCATCTGTGGGCTGGTCTGATGGGTACATGTAGATAGGCCTCCTTGAGGTCGATGGATGTTAGATAGTCCCCTCTTCTGATGCTTCCTAAGATTGAATTGAGGGAGTGCATCTTGAATCTGCGATATTTGATGTGAAGGTTCAGTTGCTTCAGGTCTAAGATGGCTCTGGTGCCGCCTGATTTTTTGTCCACTAGGAAAAGAATTGAATAGAAGCCGGTCCCCTGGTGAGGCGTGGGAACCGGTTCTATGGCACTGATGGACAACAGGTGTTGAATCTCGTCTTCCATTTGAGCCCTCTTGGTGGGTTTTTTGGGAATCTGGCATTGGATGAATCTCCTCGGAGGATTTGAATTGAATTCGAGGGAGAGACCAAGGGTGATGGTTTGCAGTACCCAGGCATCGGTTGTCGTGTGGGACCAGGTAGGGACGAACTTGGTGAGACGACTGCCGATGGGATCCTGGCCGGGATAGTCATTTGTTCCTGTGATAAGGTCGGAAGCCAGATCCACGGTAGGGACGTCTGGTCTGGGATTGCCTGGTCCTGTCACGAAAGGACTGTCTGTCCTGAGACCTGTCAGGGGGAGGTTGGAAGGAACGTTGATAGGCTGGGGATTGGAACCCGGGATCCTGGGTGCGAAAAGGCTGTCTGCGGTACGGAAGAGAAGGACGTCTGTCTAGAGACATAGGGAAGGATCTTACATTTGTCTTTTCCCTCAACTAAAATAGGGTCTAGGGCTTCACCAAAGAGAGATCCACCCTTAAATGGGGCAGCCGCTAACCGCCATTTGGTCTTCATGTCAGCTTGCCATTGTCTGAGCCATAACAGCCTCCTGGAGGTGATGCTGGAGGCAAGGGCTCGGGATGCAAATTTTGCAGAATTAAGGGTGGCATCCGCAGTGTATTCAGCAGCCGCTATCAATTTATTTATGTCCTGATGTAATCTGGAGTCATCCTGAGGAATCCTCTCCTGCATTTGTCTGAGCCATATCAAAGAGGTTCTAGCAAAGAATGAGGCTGCTGTGGCAGATCTGATAGCCCAGGCAGCCGCTTGATGGGTTTTGCGGGTGGAGAGTTTCGCTCCGCGGTCCTCCGTTCGGAGACCTTCTGCTGCATCTGAAGGTATAATGTTGGAGGAAGAAGCCAAAGTGGCAATTGGGGTGTCTATGGTAGGAACCTTGAGGAGGTCCTCAAGATCTTGATCCGTCATGTACATCTTTTTGTCTGAGCCACTAGGAGTAGGAATGGCACCAGGGTGACCCCATTGACGTTGGATGGTGTCCAAGAAGAGCTTGGGTGAAGGAATTACCCGTTGCTCTGAGACTGGTTCAGTAAAGAGGAATTTGTTGGGGTCTGACGGATCTGAAGCTCCCTCAGATTGGCGTAAGGCAACCCCCATGTTGGCCGTAACTTTTGCCTTGTGTAGTAATGTGTAGAAAAGCTCATGGCGAAAAAGGCCGGTGGGAGCAGGTTTGTCTGGGGCAGACTCTTCGTCTTCAGACAGATTATACTCTGCTATGTCTTCCTCCCCCAAAAAGGAGTCCTCACTATGGTGTGAAGGGGTTGGAGAGCATGTGCGCAGCGCGCATAGTCTGGGTGGGTGGCTATCAGAATGGGGTCTTTGGTCAGAGCTGCCCGAAGGAGATGGAGCTGGGAAACCTCTCTGAGTGAAGGCATTGTCAATGCCTTGAGAAATGGTTTGCATGATAAGATGATGTATATCCTGAGAAATGGCAGGATTACTGTCCTCTCTGTGGGAGACTCCCGCTGCTCTGGGAGTGAAGGTGGCAGAAGGTGCCTGATGTGGGGGCTCAGGCATGGCACTAGAAGAATCTCCAAAAACTGTACAAATTGTTTCCTGGTTTTCTCCTGAACCACTAGGGATAGTGGGAGACCATCCAGGCTGATTTAATAGAGGAGAATCTTCAGTTAGTGGAACAGAAGTTTCCCTGCTAATCTTTGTTTTGCTTTATCAAATTGCCTATCCAAGGCCCGTTGTCTTCTTGAGGCATCTCTCTCTGCAGCAGCAGAGGTTTGGAGAGAAGTAGAAGACTTAGATTTGGTGGCAGAAGCCCTTGATTTGGATCTGCTCTTGTGAGAGGGAGGAGCCACGTTAGTAAGGTGTCCTTGGGAGGGCAAGGCAGAAGCCCGGGAAGGAGATCTGCTCCGATCCGCCATCTTGGAAATGAGGCCTAGTGGTTATCAGAGGCCTTGGAATATATGCCCAAATAATATAGTGGCCCTGATCTGAGAATCCTGGAATAAGATCAAACAATAAGGGCCAGTTAGCACCAAGCTGACACCACAGCTGGATTCAAAGCATTCAAAGGCTGCATGGGGGGTTGCTTTGGGGGGTGGTCCCCAAATGGCGCGAAGCAGACACCACTGCTCCTATAGCGCCCTTTTTACTGCAGCGTTGGCAGGGGGAGCTAGCCTCCGACACCACGGATCTTTTTCTCCACCCCTGCAGGCGCGAAGCTGACACCACGGCTTCTCCTGCGCTCCGCTGGGCTCCACTTACAGTTTGGTGAGGTCCAGCGATGTCCGTTCCTCAATCCGGCGATTCCACGAGGCTTGAGAGGCTTGGAGTGTGAAAAAATGGCCGCCGGCCTTGGGGCGACTCAGCTGAGCGGCGCTGGGCTGCGCGCGAAGCGCAAGCCTCTTTCCTTGCCGCTCCGGCTCCCAGCAATCAAGAAAAAACAATTGGGCACTTTAAAACTTTTTTTTAAGAATTTTTCCTAATTTATTGAAGTCCTATGAGCTGATAAAAGAGTCAAAGGCAATGGAGCTAAAGGAGGTAGTCTCTCTATGGCCGACTCAGTTAATAAACTGGAGCTAAACAGGAAGAGGAGGTGTGTTTAAACAAATTCAACTCAGTCTCAGGCCAATCAGATGAAGGTAACAACCCATTGCTTTGGACTCTCTTAGCAGCGTACAGGAGAAACGTACATTTATAGTGGCACCTGGCATGGAATGGCTGTTAGTCTTGGGCCTTGCATGGCTGAAAAAAATAGAACCCCAAAATTAATTGGAAGCAAGGCATCGTAAAATTTCAGATGCACGTGACTTTTGCTGAGAATCCACATAAAGAAACTGAGGGGGCAGAACACTGAGAAACAGCCATGCCTGGTCACGCCACGCCAACTGAGGGCATACCCATAGAATACAAGGATTTGGCTGAAGTTTTTAGTGAAAAAGCCTCAGACAAGCTCCCTCCTCACCGTGCCACCGACTGTACGCCAAGGAAACTCTCCCCAAAACAAGTACAATGGGCTCAGTACTTTAAACAGTTTCATTTTACTCTAAAATACCTCCCCGGGGGGAAACATTCTGGCAGAAAACTGCAATACAATAGTGCAAATTCAAATGTAATCAAACCCATAGTACAAAACAATCAACTAGCTGCTGAAGTAATCACCAGATCCCAGGCAAAACAAGAAACATTGACGGAAAATGACACCACCCAAACTTTTAAACAAGCATTGGCCACTGATGAATGGTTTTTGAGCCACAAATCCAGCTGTCTGATGAAAGAGGACTTGGCTTGGGTGGGAGGGAAGTTGAATGTTCCAGGCAGCCAAAGATTACGCTTAATGGCAAGGTGCCACGACTCCAAATTAGCTGGACATTTTGGTTTTGTGAAAACTTTACACCTAATTAAAAGACAATTTTGGTGGCCATCACTAAAAAAGGACATAGAAAGCTATGTAACTAGCTGCCCCATTTGTGCAGCAGCAAAAAGATGTCAGGGGAAAACCCCAGGTCTCTTGCAGAAAGTAGCCAAGTATTCAGCGTCATGGAGAGAGATTGCTATGGATTTTGTTGTAGAATTGCCAGACAGTGCTGAAAATACTGTTATTTGTGTCATGACAGACCTGATTTCAAAACAGGCACATATTATACCTTGCCAAAAGATCCCAACTGCTAAAATTTTAGCCAAATTATTCCTAATACACATTTATCAGCTTCATGGAGCTCCACAAAGTATCATCTCTGACAGAGGAGTTCAATTCACCTCCAAATTTTGGAGGGCATTTTTGGACTTACTTGGTACTGGCCAGAGATTGAGCTCTTCACATCATATGTGTACTAATGGAAATTCTGAGAGACTGAACTCGGTGCTAGAACAATATTTAAGATGTTTTATTCATTTTCAACAGGAAGACTGGACCACGCTTTTACCTTTTGCTGAAGTTGCATTTAATAACTCTGTACACTCAAACACTGGTTTTACCCCTTTTAGAGTAGCGACAGGCCAGGATTTCAGCCCCATGCCTGAACTACCCACAGAAGAACCCACCATCCCCTCACTTAAGGAGTGGATGGATAATTTGCAAAACACATGGCCAGTAGTTAGATTAGCCTTAAAGGAAGCTAGAGAGGGTTTTAAAATTCAAGCTGACAAGGAAAGGATGGAACCCAAACCTTTACATGTTGAAGATAGAGTATACTTATCTACAAAATTCCTGAAATCATTATAGCCATCAAAGAAACTAGGGCCAAATTTCATTGGACCTTTCCGTATCACTAGGGTCATCAATCCAGTAGCAGTTGAACTACTTCTTCCAAAGACACTCAGGTAAGTACACCCATATTCTACATTAATTTACTCAAACGGGAGGTAATCTCATCCCTCAGACCACCTGCATCTACACCATCTGTTCCCATCATGATTGAATATGAACAACACTTTGAAATCAAAGAAATTGACTCTAGGATCCACAGAGGGAAAATCCAATACTTTTATTGGATTTATTGGAAACATTTACCCACAGCCCAAAATGAATAGGTCGCTAAAACCATGTTAGGGCTCCAACCTTACTGAGAAATTTTCACTCCAGGTTCCGTTGGCGCCACCTTCTTCGCTGGGTGTCTAACTAAGGTGCTCCGCACTGGATATCGTAAAAGCCAGTGAAAACAGTGAAGAACAGCTGTTCCCGGCTTCAATTTCCCTCCCTGGGAGAAAGGGAGAGAATAGAGCAGCGGGGGAGTAGTAGATTTCCCCAGGGGCTTTGTTTTTGTTATGCAGAGCCCCGAAGGGTTGAATCCCACTGAATCCTGCTAAGCTCCGATCTTCAGCGCACTCCTGAAAAAGCAGGAAAAGAAGAAGGTGTCCATCTCTGCTCAATCGATTTTTTTTGTGGATTTCTACATGCAGACAGAACAAGCACGAGTGAACAACTATTGTTGTTGCAAGTATTTTTGATTTCCTGATTTCTACCTTTTAAAAAGAGAAACTTTTCCCCCCCTTGCTTTAACTGACTGCTTAAAATGGCATCTGAGAAGAAGTGAAAGTGCAAATAGGCTGTGTAACTAAGAAGCTAGGAAACTTTACTTGTGGATTGTAATGAATTGAGCTCTCCTATACTTAAAGTGGAAAATAGAAGTCTTTAAACTTAAATTTTGTGACTTTTAAAAACTGAAATGGCTACTAAACCACCTAAGACTGGTGGCAGAAGGGGATCTGAAGTAGCTTTGGAGGATTTGATTAAAGAACAAGGAAAAGTGTTTGAAGAGAGGTTTAAGGATATGATGGATAATAATGAGAAAATAAGAGAAGAAATAAAAGAAGATAATAACAAGATAAGAGAAGATATTTTGATCGCTTTTCAAGGTTTGGCAAAAAGACTGGAAGGGGTGGAGGAGGAGGTGCAACAAATTGTTCAGTCAAACCAGCAATTAGATAATAGAATGGGAGGATTGCAAATAAAATTGGACAAAAATGAAGATCAAGTGGTGGTGATGCAGTATAGAATGATGGAAGGAGCTCTGTGAATTAGGGGTCTACACGAAGAAAAAGGTGAAGATTTAAAAAAAAAATTATCAGAAGCCCTGGCTGAATTTATCAAACTTGATCCACAAGAGGTTGCTTATCAAATTGATAAAATTTACTGAGTTAATTCCTGGATTGCCAGGCAGAAGAAACTTCCTAGAGACATTGTGGTTTATTTTTTGAAAAGGACAGTGAGAAATCAGATTTTGCAAGTTGCATATCAAAAAAATCTGAAAATTGGAGAACAGGAGCTGAAGGCTTTGAAAGAGATTCCTCCCAAGATGTTAAGGGATAGGAAAGACTTTATATTTTTTACACAAGAACTTAAGAAGTACCAGATTCAATTTAGATGGGAAGTTCCAGTTGGTCTGACAGTGTATTATCAAGGAAGAAGATATCGTATTGATACTGTGCTTAAGGCCAAAGATTTTCTTTCTACTGTGCTGAAAGTTGAAATAGAAGTAATAGAAAAAAGAATTCAAGAGACTCAAATTGGTGTGGAAGCTGAGGTGATCCCAGTGATGTTACCATCTGAGGAACAACCACAAGAACGAAGAGTGACGAGGGGAGCTCTCAAGTGTAAAGAAAAGGAGCAACAAATTCAAAGTAAAGCTCAGGATTCTGCTACAGAAGCAGTGGGAGGAGCAAGGCCGAAGATACGGGAGGATGATCTTCAGCGGATCGCTCAAAGGCTTCAACAGGCCAGTAATGGCAAATAAAATTTTGACTTGGAATGTCAATGGTTTGAATTCAGCTCAGAAGAGAAGAAAAATATTTCATTATTTGAAACAATTTAGAAATGATGTGATTTGCCTACAAGAAACACATATTAAATTATCAGATCAAAAATATTTAATAAACTCAAAGTTAGGTAAACATTTTGCTGCCTCAGCTTTGGACAAAAAACATGGTATATGTTGTGACCCAGGTTCCTGGACCCGGACTCCTGGACTCGGATGATTCAGAAAGTGAGGGAGAAGACCTGGCAAGGCCTGCTTCTCTTGGGCCCTCTCCCTCCCTGGCACCCACCCAAAGGGAGGAGGAGGGGCTGGCAAGGCCTGATTCTCCCGAGCCTTCTTCTGATTTGGCAACGCCCCAAGAACAGTTTTGGAGTGATGCAAGACTGCGCAGATGTGACTGGCGCGCGCAGCAGAGGAAGCATTGGGACAAAGCCAAAGAATGATGGTCATGCAGTGACATCTGCAGAGACTATAAAAAGGAGGCGGAACTTCCTGGTTTTTTGTCTTGGACAAAGCAATGAGTTTGCATTGGCAAACTGTATCAATGGAGGGAAGAATATATTCGTGAGTAATTCTGGCCTTATCTATAATTTCCTCGTTATCTCCAGAGACTTGGCAGGCCCGTGGGTAGACGTGGCCAGGACATTTATCTATGTAAATAAATTAGAAGAGAAGGCCTTTGACTGACTCTTTGTTGGGAGTATTGGGGGACGGAAACAGAACAGTATAGTTGTATATTTGAGAAAAGATATACCAGCCAAGTTAATAGAGGCAGATACTCATGGAAGATATATTGCCATCAAACTTATATTAGAAACAAAAAAGACTCTTTTGCTTGATATATATGCACCCAATCAGCAAGAAGAAAAATTTTACAGAATGTTGTATGACAAGCTGATTCTATGGGATTATAAATTGTGTATTATTTTAGGAGATTGGAATGGAGTAATAGATACATGAAAGGACAAGAGAATTTCTTCTAAGAAGATACCTGCACATGCAAAGCTGCCTAAATCTTTTTTTAAAATGATAGAAGATTTTGAGTTGAGAGATGTATGGAGACTGCGGAACTTGGAGGAAAGAGATTATACTTTTTTCTCTGATAGGCATCAATCCTTTTCACGTATTGACTTTATTTTAACTTCTAATGATTTGCTTTCTAGGGTGAAGAAAATTAAGATATTTCCAAGATGTTTGTCTGATCATAGTCCTGTTTGGATGGAATTGCAATATGGAAAAGAAGGCAGAAGAACATGGAGATTAAATGAAAATTTGTTTAGATATCAGAATAATGTAAATCAATGTAAAAAGCAGATGAAAGAATTTTTTGATTATAATTTGAATAAGGAAAAATCGATAGAAATGGTTTGGGATGTCAGTAAAGTCAGTATATATTAACACACCTCTCATATATATTAACAATAGACAGAGAAATAAGCAACAAAGACAACGTAGGTACTTAGAAGAGATTTATAAGAAACAACAATTATTAATGCATAACCCGCAGGACCAAAAGATTAAGGATGCAATAAAGATATTACAGAGTCAATTTAATATGATAATGGCTGACCAAGTGGCAACAAATATACAATATGCCAAACATAATACTTTTTGTAATGCAAATAGACCTGGTAGGTAGTTAGCATACACTTTAAGGAAAAAACAGAAACAACGTACTATAGAAAAAATAGAATATCAAGGCAAAGATAGATATCAACAGGATATAATTAAGAAAGCTTTCTTAGAATACTATACAAATTTACATGCTAAAGATAAAATATTGAATATGGATATTGATAATTATTTGAAAGATTATAAGGTTAAAAGTTTAACTCTAGAAGAAAGGGAAGAATTAAATTGGCCTATAACTTCTGAAGAAATTATTTTGGTAATTAAACATGGGGAAAACTCCTGGTACAGATGGCCTTACAGTAAGTTATTATAGGAACCTACAGGATGAGATGTTAGGTCCACTTAAGGAATTATATAATCAAATACAATTAGGAGGGGGAATTCCCCCTTCATGGAGAACTTCTTTTATCTCATTGATACCAAAAGAGGAACAGGATATTCTAAACCTGGGAATTATAGGCCAATTTCACTTTTAAATAATGATTATAAGATTTTTGTTAAAATAATAGCAAACAGATTAATGGTACTTTTACAATGTAGAATTCATACTGATCAATCTGGATTTATAAAAGGGAGACAGATGAGGAATAATGTTAGGCAGATTGTTAACCTATTGGAATATTTAGAAAAGAAAAATTTTATATCAGCAGCATTTATTTTTTTGGATGCAGAGAAAGCTTTTAATCGATTGCATTGGGATTTTTTATTTAAATTAATAGAAAAAATGCAATTTGGAGATGGTTTTGAAAGAATAATTAGAGCAATTTATGGAGAGCAAACAGCCCAGATAATAATTAATGGTAACCTAACAGAAGCTTTTAAGATTGCGAAAGGAACAAGACAGGGATGTCCTTTATCACCATTATTGTTTATCTTAACTTTGGAGCCATTATTGGATAAAATACGAGAATCTAAGGAGATAGAGGGTATTAAAGTTAGACAACATGAATATAAACTGAGAGCTTTTGCAGATGACTTTAACAAATCCTATAAATTCAAGTGTATCTCTGTTGGAAATAATTGATCAATATGGAAAGGTCTCTTAAAAATAGGGAAATCCCCGGGCACAGATGGACTTACAGCAATATATTATAAAAAGTTACAGGATGAGATAGTTGGTCCACTTATGGAGTTATTTAATCAGATACTGATGGGAGGAGGAGTGCCATCATCATGAAGGACTACTTTTATTTCATTGATACCAAAAGAGGATCAGGATTGTACTAAGCCTGGGAATTATAGATCGATTTCACTCTTGAATAATGATTATAAGATTTTTGCGAAAATAATGGCAAATAGGTTAATGGAAATTGTACAACAAAGGATTCACACTGACCAGTCTGGTTTTATAAAAGGGAGACAAATGAGGAATAACGTTAGGCAGATTGTTAACCTATTGGAATATTTAGAAAAGAAAAATTTTATATCAGCAGCATTTATTTTTTTGGATGCAGAGAAAGCTCTTGATCAATTGCATTGGGATTTTTTATTTAAATTAATAGAAAAAATGCAATTTGGAGATGGTTTTGTAAGAATAATTAGAGCAATTTATGGAGAGCAAACAGCCCAGATAATAATTAATGGTAACCTAACAGAAGCTTTTAAGATTGCGAAAGGAACAAGACAGGGATGTCCTTTATCACCATTATTGTTTATCTTAACTTTGGAGCCATTATTGGATAAAATACGAGAATCTAAGGAGATAGAGGGTATTAAAGTTAGACAACATGAATATAAACTGAGAGCTTTTGCAGATGACTTTAACAAATCCTATAAATTCAAGTGTATCTCTGTTGGAAATAATTGATCAATATGGAAAGGTCTCTTAAAAATAGGGAAATCCCCGGGCACAGATGGACTTACAGCAATATATTATAAAAAGTTACAGGATGAGATAGTTGGTCCACTTATGGAGTTATTTAATCAGATACTGATGGGAGGAGGAGTGCCATCATCATGAAGGACTACTTTTATTTCATTGATACCAAAAGAGGATCAGGATTGTACTAAGCCTGGGAATTATAGATCGATTTCACTCTTGAATAATGATTATAAGATTTTTGCGAAAATAATGGCAAATAGGTTAATGGAAATTGTACAACAAAGGATTCACACTGACCAGTCTGGTTTTATAAAAGGGAGACAAATGAGGAATAACGTTAGGCAGATAGTGAATTTATTGGAATATTTGAAAAAGAAAAATCAGATTCCAGCAGCGTTTATATTCTTGGATGCAGAGAAGGGGCATTGGTTCTTACCTGAGATGCACCTTCTCGTTCGGTGAAGACAGCGGCCAGGATGGGTGATGCTCTCCGTTCAGATTGGTGGACTGAGCCTGACAAAGTTGTTAAGTCCCGCCTCTGTTGCCGGGGAACCCAGCTTTTGGCGAAGACGATGAATCAGACTCGACACGTCGAGAAAAAAAGGTAAGTAGGAGAAAGGCAAGAGACAGATCAGACAAGGAAAAGGGTGGGACTGGCCGCTGTCTTCACCGAACGAGAAGGTGCATCTCAGGTAAGAACCAATGCCCCTTCTCCGTATTGGTGAAGACAGCGGCCAGGATGGGACATACCAAAGTCCCCATGTCCCCACTACGGGTGGGTCTCTGGCTGATCTGATGGCTCTCCCCTGATAACCACTTGCTGCAGGACCCTACGGCCAAAGGCCGCCTCCGAAGAAGCAAACTTATCCAGCTTGTAATGCTTGACAAAGGACGAAGGATTAGTCCATGTAGCCGCCCTGCAGATCTCCTGCAATGACGCCTGCGTAGCCCAAGCCGCCGAAGTCGCCGCACTACGGGTTGAATGAGCCGTCACATGGTCGGGCCTTGAGTGGGATTGTAAATCATAGGCCTTAGCGATTGTCTGCCGTATCCACCTGCCAATGGTCGAAGACGTCACCTTAGTACCTAAGGAAAGAGGATTAAAGGAGACAAACAAAGACTCCGTCCTACGAATGTCAGCTGTCCGTTTCAGATAGATACGTAGTGCCCGAACGTCCAACGAATGCCAGCGACGCTCAGATGGGTGCGAGGGATGTGGACAAAAATCAGGCAACACCACCTCCTGCATTCTGTGAAAAGATGTGTTTAGCTTAGGTACAAAGGCCGGATCTAGACGCAGGACAACACGGTCCACGTGAAACACGCAAAGGTCGCTCCGGACAGAAAGAGCCGCCAGTTCCGAAATTCTGCGCGCGGACGTGATCGCAACCAAGAAGGCAACTTTACAAGACAACAAGCGTAAACTGGTCTCCCGCAACGGCTCATAAGGTGGTCCTGTGAGCGAATTCAAAACAACAGCCAGGTCCCAGGTGGGATACCTATGCAATACAGGAGGGCACAGGTTAGTGGCTCCCCTCAAGAAGCGCTGAATGATTCGCTCCTGTGTCAAGGAAGAGATTCTTAGGAGTCAACACAGTAGCGAGTGCCACCTGTCTCCGTAGAGTATTAGAAAGCCCTGTTCCAAACCATCCTGTAAGAAGTTCACAACATGCGACACGAGGCCGAAGAGGTAGGATTCCAACACGGCTACTCCAAGAGCAGAAAGCCCGCCAAGTGGCAGAATAAATCCGTTGAGTGGAAGGTCTATGAGAAGCCTGAATAGTTCGGATTGCGCTAGTGAGATGTTGTCCCGTCTCAAAGTGCGCGCTCAATCGCCAAGCGGTCAGTTGTATCCAGTGTGATCCGGATGATCCACTGCCCCCTGCCTGAGAGAATCCACGGTTGGAGGTATCCGCCAGGGAGGAGCTATCGACAGAGACACCAGATCGGCGAACCATGACCTCCGTGGCCAATGAGGTGCTAGAAGGATGATCTCCGCCCGTTCGTCCACCACCTGCGTACCACCTTCGCTAGAGAGGATGGGTGGAAGGCGATAAACTGAGAGCTTTTGCAGATGACTTTAACAAACCTATAAATTCAAGTATCTGTTGGAAATAATTGATCAATATGGAAAGGTCTTTAAAAATAGAAATCACAGATGGACTTAAAATATATTATAAAAACAGGATGAGATAGTTGGTACTTATGGAGTTATTTAATCAGATACTGATGAAAAATCATGAAGGACTACTTTTATTTCATTGATACCAAAAGAGGATCAGGATTGTATAAGCCTGGGAATTATAGATGATTTCATTGAATAATGATTATAAGATTTTTGAAAATAATGCAATAGGTTAATGGAAATTGTACAACAAAGGATAATGACCAGTCTGGTTTTATATGGGAGACAAATGAGGAATAAAAATAAAAGATAGTGAATTTATTGGAATATTTGAAAAGAAAATCAGATCAGTTTTATATTCTGGATGCAGAGAAGCATTGGTTTGAGATGATTTGTTAAGATAAGAGGATTGATTTTCAGATTGGTGGACTGATTAGAAGTTGTTAAATCTGTTGAAAGCTTTGGTTAAGACAAATAGACTTATGAGAAAAAAAAGGTAAGTAGGAGAAAGGCAAGAGACAGATCAGAAATGCTATGTTTAAAAGAAGGTATCTCAGGTAAGAAAATTTCTCCTATTAAAGACAGTATACATAATATGTATATTCTGGCTGATCTGATGGCTTGATAAATTGTATAGAAAAGGGGAAGCAAATTATAGCTTGTAATGCTGACAAAGAGGGATTATTATGTGAGATTTGCAATAGTAGAAGGAATGAGAATTGAATGAGACATTGGGTTTATATTGTAAATCATAGGAGGATTTCTGATAGAATGAAAATTAGTACCATAAAGAGGATTGTGAGACAAACAAAGATGATGTCAGCTGTTTCAGATGATAAGTGTTAAGAATTAATGCCAGGAAGATGTGAGGGATGTACAAAAATCAGGCAAAATCCTGCATTCTGTGAAAAGATGTGTTTAAGAATGATCTAGACGCAGGACAAATAGGAAAATGTAAACAGAAAGAGAGTTAAATTTGGAGTGATAAAAGAAGGCAACTTTACAAGACAACAAGAAATGGTAAGATAATGGTTGTACAATTTAAAACAACAGATAGGTGATAATGAATACAGAACATTATTTAAGAACTGAATGATTTTTTAAGGAAGAGAGATTTTAGATAAAATAGATGATGTTTGAATATTAAAAGTGTTAAACCATCCTGAAGTTAACATAAAGAGTTTTAAATAATTAAATTATAAGAGCAGAAAAATGCAGAATAAATTGAGTGGAAGGTCAAGAGAATTTAATAGTTATTAGTGAGATGTTATGTTAATTAAGTATTTAATATGTATATGAAATTGGCTAGAGAATCATTATTATAGGAGGAGCTATTAAAACCAGATCAAATGATTGAATATTAGAAGATGATTAATCATTACCATGTATACCTTTAAGAGGATTACAAGCAATAGGGAGGGCTGAGGATACGTCTGCTGGGAGATGGAAATAAAACATTGACCTTGAGTCAAAGAATCCATCAATGAAACTCAGAGTCAAAATTTACGCCATTGAGTCGATGGTCTGGCGAAACCAGTCCGTGCACATTAGTTCCAGATATGTTTAGTGACTAATCGTTGAAAGAAATCTCATGGCTTCCGATGACTGGTTGGCGATTTATGCAAAAAGGTTCAGAGCACCAGGATTTCGATACTGATTGTTAAACTGAGGATATACAAAGTTCAGCCAATTGATGTTGTGCCGTAGATCGTGCCATCCACGCCAAGTCCGACTCAGCCGGAGAGACTGGCATCTGTCGAATCACCTGCCAGGAGCGGAAAGAGAACCCCTTGGTCAGAGCCGGCACCGCCACCAGTTGAGAGATCTGAGGAGCCCCTGTGGAACCCAGACCTGGTCGATGATCCTGTCTGTCTGCAATGGCAAAGAAACCATTGAAGCGTGCAACCTGGCCCAAGGGTGATAGAAATGGAAGATATCATCGGAGTTGGGAGAAAGAGAGAAACCTTACGCCCCGTTGTTGCAGGCAAGCTCCCGCAAACTATTCTGACGCCCTGAGAGAGATATACCCTGCCCTCAATAGAGTCAATCATCACCCAAATGAAGTATACTGAGTCAATTGACTCTTTCTATTGACAGTAAACCTGATCTGCCAAACAGTGCAGTGTTATAAAATCCCTAAGGGCCCCTGAACCGAGGTTGACAAAATAAGAATGTCATCCAGGTAACACTGAAGACGCAATTGCTTGGGATCGGAGGAAGCCGCCAACCAGCAGTTTAGTGAAACACTCGGAGCTGAAGACAGCCCGAAGAAGGCAAGGTCAGATACTGGTAATGCACCCTGCATAACAAAACCGTAAAACTGTGATGCGGGCTAATAGGGACATGCAAGTACGCAGTAATATCTATTGAAGTGAGGAATTCTTGTTCCCGCCTAGAATAGATTGTAAGACTGCATTTTGAACCTTCTATAGACTATGTATTGGTTCAAACGCTTAAGGTCGAGGATAGGTCTCCACCAGATGATTTGGGAACAAGAAACAGAAGAGAATAGAACTTAGGCATGTTGGTCCTGTGGTACCTTCTGAATAGCGTGGAGTAGAAGGTGTTGAATAGCAGCTCCATGAGGATCTTTTTTGTTACTCTAGAAACCGGCAGCGAATGAAGAATTGTGGGGAGAAGAAAGAAATTCCAATGATAAACCAGATCTGACCGTATCCCTGACCCAGCAGTCGATGTAGTCTCGCCCCAATGGTCGGCATAAAGAGTTAATCTGCCGCCAATGGGCAACTACTATGGCAGTAACGCCGGCTGGATAGGACGGCTTCTCCCCTCGAAAGGGCCGCTCATTCATATACGGTCTACAAAGGACTTGTCGTTGCTAGAAACATATGATCCCTGAAAACGAATATCCAGCCCCAGTCGGATCCCGAACGGAAGGGCGATTAGAAAGTGGAGGAATCGAGACTCCCTCGACGCTGGACCGATGGCAAAATCTTTCTTTTGTCTTTGGTTTCTACAGCAGTGGCTCCAAACCATCCTAACAACTTTTCCCCAAAGGGGTGGATGCCAGGCGCCACTTATGGCGGGTGTCCACTTGCCAATTACGAGCCAGATCATGCGGCGAGCAGCAACTGCAGTTATGGTTCGAGAGGCAAACCTGGAATGTAAAGTGGCATCCGCTGAGAATTGTATGGCTGCCACGACCTTGTTGAGGTCCTGTTGGATTCTGATATCGTCCGGTGGCAATTTCTCGTAGCTCCTTGAGCCAGAGCAAAGTGGCCCTATTGAAAAGGATGTGCGGAGACCGAATGGCCCAAGCGCCCCTTGGTGAGCTCGTTGTAACACTTGATCCGTGCGCCGGTCATCAGGACGCAAGGCCCTTCAGGGTGTCCAGGTATAGCAGAAACTGCGAAGAGGCCACTATTGGGGCCAACCGTAGGTGGTTGCATCAAAGAAGCCAAGTCAGATGCCACGTTGAAGTACGCCGGTCTGTTGACGGGAGTGGAGCTGAGGTTGAGACGACCACTGTCTCTTAACAACGCCCACAAAAGACGAGGGGCGGAATAGTGTCCAAGGCCCGATCAGGTTCGGAAAATAGAGAAGCAGGGCCCTGCGATGGAATGGATGATACCGCCCGCTGGTGCATGAAGTTGAGTCACCTTATGGCCTTGAAGAGCAGAGATTTAAACAAATTAGGCGGAAAGGCCTGTAAATGCCGGCTGGTCAGGGCCATACCCTCATCGCCAGAGAGGTCCACGACGGCGGTCAGTTTCCTCAATGCAGAAGGCTCAGTAAGAATAGAATCATTGGGGAATCCGGGTCATCATAGGAGTGAGAGTCATCCTCCCCTGATCAAGATGTCGGTTAGAAGCTGCAGAGCGTCTGAGGTAACTCTGGAGGAGTGGCGAAGGCGCTTGAATGCCTTGTTGAATAGCTTGGGCAATCATGGCTTGTATGTCGCCAGAGGAGGGAGCAGAAATGCCCACAGTTTGGTTAGTGGTAAGAGCCACTGGATCGAGCTCCCTTCTTACTGCCTCTGGTTCCAGTAAATTGTCGCCACTAATTGGCTGTTCAGCAGGCAAATTAGAGGCTCCACCCCAGAGATTAGCAATAGATATTGGTAAAAGATCACCTTGCAACGACACCTGATCAATAGATACGGTGCTGGGGGAACCAGTTGGAGCGTGACCCTGATTGGAGGAACGAACCTGAGCAGAGGATTTAGATGCTGCCTTATCACAGATTTTGCGCAGGGCAAGATCGCGCTGTTTTTCATGTCTACTGACAGCCCTCGAACCAGATTTACTTGGTCTTGGCTTAATAGTGGAAGCGCTGTATGTACGGTCAGCTGGCAGTGCTGGGTCACGCTCCTGCATAGATGGTATCTCCCTGCTGGGAGAGTCAGAGTCATTAGCTCTCCTAGATTTACTTAAGGCTTTGGGCATGCTTGAACTATAAAGCAGGATGGCCAAATAAAGGGACAATGTAATTAAGGCAGGAAGAGCTTAATATATGGTTAGTCTTGAATGGCAAGTAGGCAAGTTTTCCTCTCCTTATGCTTGAAAGGTTGGAGCTCAGCGCTCCTATTAGCAGGCAGCCCACTCCAGGCAATTAATTAGCTGAAAGTATTTGTAAATTGCAGCTAAGTACTGAAAGGCTGTTGCCACAATAATGGGGAGTGCAATTGCAGGCTATAAACAACGTAGCCAACTTGTGAAGTAAAAATGCCTGCTAAGGTCGGAACTCAGCGTTCCTGTGAAATTGGCTCAGCCGATGTGAAAAAAATAGGCGCGAAAATTGCAGCCGTTTGAAAATGGCGCCCGCAGAAAAAGGAAAAAGAGCGCGAAGCTGCAAGGAAAATAGCGCCGGCTTGCTGGCCAATTCCGGGCGATCACGGCCAGAAAAAAAGGAGGGAAAGTGTTGCCAGTGAAAGGCAACACTAGAAAAAGACGAGGAAGCCTAAAATAGCTCTGCTAAACTCCTCCGAGCAGAAACCGTGCTAGCCGCTCTGCCGCTGCCAATACACAACTGTCAAAACTTAAAAGAAAGGCAAGCAGCTTCCCTCCGGCCGTGGGAGCGTGAAAACTCCACCGCCCCCCCGCGGCTTTAATCCTTGGATCGTTAAGCTTCCCACCAGTTTCTGTCAGGGGGAAAACAATGGGAAAAGGTTCTTTAGTAAAAGAACCTTCCTGTCAGCCGCGGGGCCCCAGCCCAGGGCAACAAATATTGTCACCTGCGGGGACTTTGACAAACCAAAAAATAAAAATAAAACTCACAAGTCCAAAGATACAATCACAAGTCCAGAGAATAGATCGAATACAGTCCAAAGTCAAACCGGAATATTGGTGAAAATATTAGTTAGAATGAAGAGAAACTCTCGACGTGTCAGTCCAGACTGACGGACTGAGCCAAAAGCTGGGTTCCCCGGCAACAGAGGCGGGACTTAACAACTTTGTCAGGCTCAGTCCACCAATCTGAACGGAGAGCATCACCCATCCTGGCCGCTGTCTTCACCAATACGGAGAAAGCTTTTGATTGTTTGCATTGGGAATTTTTATTTAAATTAACAGACAAAATGCAATTTGGAAATGGTTTTATACGAATACTTAGGGCAATTTATGGAGAGCAAACAGCTCAGATAATAATTAATGGTAGTTTGACAGATAGTTTTAAAATTGCGAAAGGAACAAGGCAGGGGTGTCCTTTATCACCTTTATTGTTTATTTTATCTTTGGAACCTTTATTGGATAAGATAAGAGAGTTAAGGGAGATAGAGGGTATTAGAATTAGAAGACATGAATACAAAGTCAGAGCATTTGCAGATGATTTGGTTGTTATGTTGACTCAGCCTATAAATTCGAGTGTATATTTGTTGGAAGTAATTAATCAATATGGAAGGGTCTCAGGGTTTAAAGTGAATCAAAATAAAACAAAAGTGTTAACCAAAAATATGATTAAGAACCAGAAAGAAAAACTAGAGGAAATAACAGGATTTGAAATTGTAAAAAAGGTTAAATATTTAGGAGTCTTTCTTACTTCATCAAATGTAAAATTGTATAAGAATAATTATGATGTGTTATGGAAAAAAATTCAGAAGGAAATGAATACTTGGAAAAAATTACAATTATCTTTGTTGGGGAGAATAGCAGCTATAAAAATGAATGTTTTGCCTAAATTCTTGTTCTTGTTTCAGATGATACCAATAATTAAGAAAGATAAAAATTTGGAAGAATGGCAGATTGGAATTAATAAATTTATATGGGAAGGGAAAAAAGCGAGAGTCAAAATGAAAATAATGCAAGATACACGGGAAAGAGGAGGATTAAAAATGCCTAATTTAAAACTGTATTATGAAGCAGTTGTTCTTTCGGTAATAAGTGATTGGTTTAATTTGACAGAGGAAAGGATTTTGAATATAGAAGGTTATGATTTATTATATGGTTGGCATGCATATTTATTGTATGATAAGAAAGTAGATAAATCTTTTAAGAATCATGTGTTGAGAATTTCTCTTCTGCCTGTCTGGAAAAAATATTATTATAAGTTAAATTATAAAATTCCTATATGGGCAAGTCCTCGGCATGCAGTAGAGAATATAAATATAGAACAGGAACAAGAAATGATTTCTTATAAAGATCTTTTATACAATGAGAGGGGAAATTTACAACTAAAATCTTTGGATACATTAAAAGAAGAAGGGAGGAATTATACTTGGTTTCAATATGGACAGTTAAAGGCTAGATGGAAAGAAGATCAGAAAATTGGTATTATTCATAATGAAGAAAATTTGGTTAAACAAATTAGAAATCAAACCCAGGGGCACAGAATATTCAAAAACCAATAATGTTGGAAACATGGGAAAAAATTTGGGTTAGAAATGTTAAATTTAGGCAAGCGCAGAATTTAAGGGAAAATTTTTATAAGATGTTTTATAGATGGCATTTAGATCCTAAGAAATTATCATGTATGTATCCAGATATGCAAGCGAAATGTTGGAGATGTAATTGTGATGATGCTACATATTTTCATGTATGGTGGACTTGTAAGAAAATTAAGTCTTTCTGGATAAGAATCTGGTGGATTATGCAGAATGTTCTGAAGAAGAAAATAAAGTTCCTACCGCAATTTTTTCTTTTGGGAATAACAACGGACTGTACAGTGATTGAGACTAAGTTGATTTTGAACTTAATAACAGCAGCAAGACTGTTGATTGGACAATATTGGAAGAAAAAAGAATTACCTACAATAGAAGAATGGATATTGAAAGTTTCCAATTTGGCTGAGATGGCTAAAATCTCAGCCTTCTTGAAAGACAGTACTCAAGAAAAATATTTAAATGAATGGAAGAACTGGACTGATTATATTCAAAATAGATATCAGATTAAGAAATTTCGGATTGCCTTTGAATGAAGGATGTTGTTTTTGATTTTAATGGAAGAAGTCAGGTTATGTGAGAGAGAAGGATTATAATTGTGTTAGATTTTAAAAAATTAATGTATGACTGTTTGTTTAATGAACTATACCTTGTGTTTGCTCCGGGAAGTCCGGGGGGGGAGGGGGGAAATTTAATTGTTGTTGTAAAACTTTTTCAATTAAAAAAATATATGGAAAGGTCTCAGGGTTTAAGGTAAACCAGAATAAAACAAAAGTGATAATAAAAAATATGACCAGACAACAGAAAGAAAAGTTAGAGGAAATAACAGGATTTGAAATTGTAAAAAAGGTTAAATATTTAGGGGTTTATATTACACCATCAAATGTGAAATTGTATAAGAATAATTATGAGGTTTCATGGCAAAAAGTTCAGAAGGATTTGACGGTTTGGAAAAAATTGCAGTTATCGCTGTTGGGGAGAATAGCTGCTATTAAAATGAACGTTTTACCTAGATTTTTATTCCTCTTTCAAATGATACCAATAATTAAGAAAGATAAAAATTTAGAGGAATGGCAGACTGGAATTAATACATTTATATGGGAAGGTAAAAAAGCCAGGGTTAAAATGAAAATAATTCAAGATTCACGGGAAAGGGGAGGCTTAAAAATGCTTAATTTTAAATTATACTATGAAGCAGCTGCTCTCTCTGAAATAAGTGATTGGTTTAATCTAACGGAGGAGAGAATTTTGAATATAGAAGGTTATGATTTATTATATGGATGGCATGCATATTTAATCTATGATAAAAAAGTGGATAAGGCTTTTAAAAACCATGTGTTAAAAATTGCTCTCTTGCGTGTCTGGAAGAAATATTTTTATAAATTAAATTACAAGGTTCCTATGTGGGCAAGTCCTAGACATACAATAGAGAATATAAATTTAGAACAGAATCAGGAAATGATTACATATAAAGATCTTTTGTATACTGAAAGTGGTAGTTTGCAACTAAAATCCTTGCACGTATTAAAAGAAGGGAAAAATTATACTTGGTTCCAATATGGGCAATTACGTGCTAGATCAGTGGTTCTCAACCTTTATAGTGCTGTGACCCCTTTAATACAATTCCCCATGATGTGGCGACCCCAACCGCAGCGACCTCAGCGCGCCTCAGCAGCCGCAGAAGTGGGAAAAAAGCAGCAAACTGTTTTTTTGAATTTATCACGCCTGAAGCCATATTGGCTAGCGATCTGAACTGCTTGCGATTGCCTTGAGGACGGAGGCATTAAAGCAGAGACTCCTCCCCCTATTAAGTTTATCGCGCCTGAAGCCAGATTGGGCTAGCGATTGGGAGTGATTGCAGCTGGCTTGAGAGGGAGACATCAGAGCAAAGATTTCTCTCTTTTTTAATTCATCACGCCTGAAGCCGAATTCGGCTAGCAATTTGAAGAGCCTGCAGCTGGCTTGTGGAGTCAACCATTGGAGCACAATTCTTCAACTCACAAGTATACTTCCCATATTTCCGATGGTTTTAGGCGACCCCTGGCAAACCGTCATTCGACCCCCAACGGGGTCGTGGCCCACAGGTTGAGAACCGCTGTGCTAGATGGAAGGAAGATCAGAAAATTGGTATAGTCCAGAATGAGGAAAATTTGGTAAAGCAAATTAGAAATCAATCTCAGGAGCATATAAAGAGATTGTATAATGTGTTACTTGAAATAGATTCTGAAAGGGATTTGGTAAAGGACTGTATGATAAAGTGGGCACAAAATTTTCAGGAGCCAATATTATTGGAAACTTGGGGAAAAATTGGGTTCGAAATGTTAAATTTACGCAGGCACAGAATTTAAGGGAAATTTTTTATAAAATGTTTTATAGATGGCATTTAGATCCTAAGAAATTATCGTGTATGTATCCAGATATGCAAGCTAAATGTTGGAGATGTAATTGTGATGACGCTACATATTTTCATATTTGGTGGACTTGTAAGAATATTAAGGCTTTTTGGATAAAAGTTTGGTGGATTCTACAAAATGTTCTGAAAAAGAAGATAAAGTTCCTGCCGCAATTTTTTCTGCTGGGAATTATTACGGACTGTACAGTAATTGAGACTAAACTGATTTTATATCTAATAACAGCAGCAAGATTACTGATACGACAGTATTGAAAGAAAAAAGAAGTACCTACAACAGGAGAATGGATATTGAAAGTTGCCAATTTGGCTGAGATGGCAAAAATCTCAGCCTTTTTGAAAGACAATACGCAAGAAATATATTTAAATGAATGGAAAAAATGGATTGACTATATTCAAAACAGATATCAGACTAAGAGTTATCAGACTGCCTTTGAATGATTAGGATGTATTATTTTTGATTGTTTTGGGGGAGGTTAGGAATTGATGAGAATTGTAGGAGTATAATTGAGTTAGGAGGGAAAAATTTTTAGCATGTTTGTTTTATTTTTAATTGCACCTTGTGTTTGTTCTGGGAAGTCGGGGGGGGGGTGGGGTGTGTGAAGGGAGCGGGGAGCGGGATTAGGGTGGAGGGGGGAAACGGGGGGAGTTTTGTAAAACTTTTTCAGTTAAAAAACAGAAATTTTCACTCCCAATATCCTAACAAACCTTGTTAATAAAGTATCATGAATTTTTTTGTTTATATTTTTTTCACAGGTGGATCTTTTTGTTTTCTAATGAAGATAGCATGTCAGATCCCTAAAAGTGATACTGCCATTCAATTGGGGGAAGGGGGGGCTTGGATTTGATGTACTAGCATTGCCTGTGTCAACAGATATTTTACAACCTATATCCTGGCGCCAAAGCATCTTGAGAACTCCTTAACTTTGGGAAATCTTTATGACGTTGGCCATGTGGGCTGTTTCACTTTAAAGAATAATGGAGGATAGCAATGGGAATGCATGCTTATCTGGTTCTCAGGGCAGCGGTAAAGAAAACATCTTCACACTTGTGTATTGGCTAAAATCTGCATTCTGTCTTAAGGGAGGGGTCTCTATTGCTTTAATTCTACTTTCTTGCCTAAGGGTATTCAGATGTTGCTTTGAATCCATTGCTGTCACTTCTGCTTAATAAAAGGTTATTTTTGAAATCTAAGAGTTTTTACTTTCTTAAGTTGGAAGGAGAAGCAATCCTTACACCAGCCATTGCTATCGCTGCTTCGGCCTACCTGCTCCACTGCACCCCTCTTGTTACAACAGCACAATTACCTCTTTCCAGCCACTGAGGGCTGAGCTATTCCTTGCATTTTGCAACACCTGCAAAATTGAACATTGCATGTGCCACCCCCTACAGTGGAGATTTCCAGCCCCACCACAAGCTGGTCCCATATTCCAGAGCTCTAGTAGTCACAGGACTGGCCCATTGGTGCACTCAGGTGGAGGAGCTGCTTTGGGATGACCAAGAGGCCAGTTCTGTGACTACTAGACTAGAGCTCTGGAAGATGGGACCAACTTTCCCACTGACGTCAGCAAGCCACCGTCCATCTGCCTATCTTCTTTTTCCTTCACTCAGATTGACCAGAAAGCTTCTCCTTAAGAGAAGGAATACAAAAGAGGTTTCTGGAAGGCTGTGTGCCTGGATCGGGTGCTTTCTCTCGGGCTTCCCACCCAGAGGCCTTGCAGAAGCAGAGACGGGTAGGAGGCTGAGAGAAAGTGCCTGGTCTGGGCACACAGCGTCCCAGCGTCAAACTAGGTTGACCTCCCTCTGCGTTGATTCAGCAGACAAAACAGGAAAGTGGGGAGGAGAGAAACAGTCCAGTTGTCAGAGTGGGAGGCCAGCAAACTGAAGAGCGTCCTTCCCAGGAGCATGGGACTTCTCCTGATCGGGCCCTGAGCTCCCTTGCAGTTTGTTCTGCTTTGGAGGATGGGCTGCAGCTGTCCCACCTTGGCCAATGCCAGCTACTTGGAGTTGCCCATGCTGGGGTTGCTGCAGTCTCCCCTTTTGGGGTCTGTTTATGTGGGTCAGAAGAGGGCAAAAATTCTGACTTCAGCCTCCTGGCTTTGGACGAAGGCTGGAGGGAAGCACCGCTGGTGGTGAAGAGCTGCAGGGCCTTGTTCCAGTGGGACTGCATCATCGTCTGGAACTGGATGACCATCTCATCTTGCTGAACCTCCAGGCACTGGTACTTGCCTCTGCTTGGAAAGCCTATGCTCGTAGTCCTCAATGAGATGCTTCTGCTGTGCCTTCTTCTCAGTCAGATCCAACTTGAACTGAGCCAGCTGTTTTGTCAACTCTTTCTCATGATGGCTGCTTAACTCCAACAATTGCTTCCTGTTGAGGACCTAAGAAACCCAGGTAAAGAGATGAAGCAAGGCCGGTGAGGCATCCCTTGATGTGAGTGACATCGAGTTGGCCATGCCCACCCAGCCAATCATTAGGGACTATGAATTGGCCCCCTGTTTAAAAAGTTTGAGGACCCCTACACTAAATTCATGAACTGTACTAGAGAGAGGAAAACAAGAGAGGCTCAGGGTGACATCAGGGTTATCTTAGGATGAGGCAACTGTTGCTGAGCCATACTGAGCTTCAGTACTGTTTCAACCATTACAACAGTCACCCTGCTCCAAGAATACTGATTCTCATCTGATTGTTTTATTTTATTTGTTTATTTCTCAGTTGTTCTTTTTAGGTAAGTTTGACTGTATTTTCTTTAACTGTAATATTTAATAGCATCAAATAGTTTGATTTTGATAACTATCATTTCTTGTTTGGTTTTAGATTCAAATGATTTCCATGATGAGTGGAAAAAAAGCAAAAGAATATTTTGCATTTCTTTAGTAATTTCATTAGTAGATAATGTGACTAATGATAATAGTAACAATAGTAATATGTATACTTCACTTAACCATAAACTGATCAATGAATCGGAGCCACCACAGTCCTTGTCAGGCACCATTAGGAAGAACATTTGAGCTGGAGGGGGAGCGAAGAAAAAACTCAAAGTATGAAGAAAATATGAAACAGGAAAGAGGAGAGGAAGTAGAATGTAAAAGACAAGAGGAACAAGCAAGAGTGGAAAAGAACATGCAACAAAAAGAAAGCAGAGTTGAGAAAATAAAATGAGCAGAGTGAGTAGGAGCAAGAGCAAAGGAACAGGGAGAAATAAGATCAACTAGGAGAACCCATACCTCATTTCGGACATTAATACAATTGAGCGAGTCCAAAAATATTTTACAAGAAGAGTTCTCCACTCCTCTGAATACAATAAAATACCTTATACCACCAGAAATACTGGGTTTAGAAAATTTAGAACTCCACTGCCTTCTATATGACCTGAGTTTAACTCATAGAATCATCTGTTACAATATCTTTCCTGTTAAAGACTACTTCAGCTTCAATCGCAACATTACACGAAAACACAATAGATTTAAACTTAATGTGAACCACTCCAATCTTGACTGCAGAAAATATGACTTCAGTAATAGGGTTCTTAATGCCTGGAATTCACTACCTCACTCTGTGGTCTCTTCCCAAAATCCCCAAAGCTTCAACAAAAACTCTATTATTGACCTCACCCCATTCCTAAGAGGTCTGTAAGGGGCATGCATAAGAGCACAAATGTGCCTACCATTCCTGTCTTAATGTTCCCTTTGATTGTATCCAATTCGTATAGTTTTTCTTTTTTATACTTATGCTTATATATATGCTTATATATCATATAGTTATTTCATGCTTACGCTTACATATACTATTGTGACAAATAAATAAAAAAAATAAACAAAAATAAGTTCCATATTCAAGAGAAATGATGGAAGAAGAAATAAAGTTGTTGTCAACTAATATAAATGGACTGAATTGTTTTGGGGGGAAAAGAATTTTTTTTACAAAACTTACAAAAATTAAAATTAGATTTAATTAGTCTCCAAGAAGACCACATTAAAAAACAATGTAGTAAACCACTGCAATATCCCAAAACTGGGAAATTATATTTTTCATTAGCAGAACAAAAGAAAAGGGGGTGGCTTTATATATTAAGGATACAATAAATGCTACACAAATTTATATAGATGAAGAAGGGAGAATATTGATGGTGGAGGTAGTAATAAATCAAAAACAGATACTCTTGATAGCAATATATGCACCAAGCAACAAACAAGAGGTGTACTGTTCCCAGGCATCTCTGGCTCCACTGGGAACAGGCAGTTAAACTTTAGCAAACAGGTTTTCATACCGATCAAATTTATTTTCAGGTATCCTTAAAACAAAGACTTAAAATCAAGGTGAGATTCATCCATATATTCATAATCTGTCCCATTTCCAACTGTTAAAGGATGGTAGATCTGTCCCCCTGTTCAGAAAGCATGCTTCTCTCCTCCATGGCAATTTGTAATGGCTGGGGCTTTGTTCTAAACCCAGGCAGAGAGCCTTCCGTGACCAATCAGACACACAGATGTGGTCAGATATCATGGACTACATTTCCCATGATGCAATCTCTCCCTGCATCTCCCACAATGCAATCTCTTAAGGTGACAGCTCTTAATTCTTAAAGTAACTAATTCACTATCTGAACAGCACACTCCCTGCCTGGAATTATAAATTCCACTATTAATTAACAAATTAACTGGGCTAAAATAGGGAAGAAAATGGTAAGTGAACACCTGTCTACCCTAGACGAGTTCAAATCACCAGGACCGGATGGATTACACCCCAAGGTTCTGAAGGAACTGGCAGACGTGATCTCAGAACCACTGAACTATATCTTTCAAAGATCCTGGAGCACAGGGGAGCTGCCAGAGGACTGGAAAAGAGCTGATGTAGTTCCCATCTTCAAAAAAGGAAAAAAAACAGACCCAGGAAACTACAGACCTATCAGCCTGACCTCAATACCGGGGAAGATTCTAGAAAAGATAATCAAGCAACGAATCACCAAACACCTAGAAGCAAACAAAGTAATAACCAAAAGCCAACATGGGTTTGTCAAAAACAGATCATGCCAGACTAATCTTATTGCATTCTTTGACAAAATGACAAAATTAGTAGACCAGAGGAATGCTGTCGATATAATTTACTTGGACTTCAGTAAAGCATTTGATAAAGTAGACCATAACCTACTACTAGATAAAGTAGAAAAATGTGGGTTAGACAGCACCACCACCAGATAGATTCGTAACTGGCTGACCAACCGCACTCAACGTGTAGTCCTCAACGGAACTACATCCACATGGAGGGAAGTATGCAGTGGAGTTCCCCAAGGCTCTGTTTTAGGCCCAGTACTCTTCAACATCTTCATCAATGACTTGGACGAGGGGATAGATGGGGAACTCATCAAATTTGCAGATGACACCAAGCTGGCAGGAATAGCCAACACTCCAGAAGATAGGCTCAAATTACAGAAAGATCTTGACAAACTTGAACATTGGACGCTATCTAACAAAATGAAATTCAACAGTGAAAAAAGTAAGATTCTACATTTAGGCAAAAAAAAACAAAATGCACCAGTACCGTATATGTGGTACCTTGCTCAATAGTAGTACCTGTGAGAGGGATCTTGGAGGCCTAGTGGATAACCATTTAGATATGAGCCAGCAGTGTGCAGCAGCTGCTAAAAAAGCCAACACAGTTCTGGGCTGCATAAACAGAGGGATAAAATCAAGATCACGTGAAGTGTTAGTGCCACTTTATAATGCCTTGGTAAGGCCACACTTGGAATATTGCATCCAGTTTTGGTCTCCATGATGTAAAAAAGATGTTGAGACTCTAGAAAGAGTGCAGAGAAGAGCAACAAAGATGATTAGAGGACTGGAGGCTAAAACATATGAAGAACGGTTGCAGGAACTGGGTATGTCTAGTTTAATAAAAAGAAGGACTAGGGGAGACATGATAGCTGTGTTCCAATATCTCAGGGGTTGCCACAAAGAAGAGGGAGTCGGGCTGTTCTCCAAAGCACCTGAGGGTAGAACAAGAAGCAATGGGTGGAAACTGATCAAAGAAAGAAGCAACTTAGAACTAAGGAGAAATTTCCTGACAGTTAGAACAATTAATAAGTGGAACGACTTGCCTGCAGAAGTTGTGAATGCTCCAACACTGGAAATTTTTAAGAAAATGTTGGATAACCATCTGACTGAGATGGTGTAGGGTTCCTGCCTAGGCAGGGGGTTGGACTAGAAGGCCTCCAGGGTCCCTTCCAACTCTGTTGTTATGTTATGTTAAAGAAAGGTATAGCATAAAATAATGCAAACAATGAGGTAGACATAAGGCATGCAAAGCTTGAGGTTCAATCTTCAAGTTCTTTAATTACTATAAGTTTAGACTTCCTTTGCAGCAGTACCAGGTCGGTGATTGACCTGATGTAGATCTTCCTGGTAGATTTCAGCTGACTCCTCTGGCTTTGCAATCTGAACTTCAACTTGGTGAACTAGTCCATCAGGACTGGGTAGAATTTGGTGCACAATTCTCATGGGCCATGAGTTCCAAAGCACATCCTTGTCTTTTAACAAGACAAGGTCTCCTTCCTCGAGGTTAGGTTCTTTGGTCTTCCACTTGCAGCACTCCTGTAGAGTAGACAAATATTCTTGTTTCCAGTGTTTCCAGAAGGTGTTGGCCAGCAACTGAACTTGTCTCCATTGTGCATACATGTCCTTTGGGATGAGGTTCCCTGCTGGTGCTGGCCAGACACCTGTCTTCTGGGTCAGCAAAGTGGCTGGGGTGAGGATAGTAGGATTCTCACAATCTGAGTAAACTGGACCTTAGCGTTGATGATAGCTGCTACCTCTGCCATGAGGGTGATGAGGAACTCATGGGTTAATGTGGGTGTCTTCATCAACATGGAATCTAGAATTTTATGGGCTATTCCGATCATTCATTCCTATACTCCTCCCATATGGGAGGCATGGGGAAAATTGAACGTTCATAGAGTTTTTGGACCTCAGGTAGTCGTCCATTGCTGGGTCCAGGTGAGTGCCCACAACTCCTTGCAGGCTCCTACAAAATTAGTTCTGCGGTCAGATCTAAACATCGTGACTGGGCCTCTGTAGGCCTGGAACCTTCGTAGAGCATTGATAAAGCTGGAGGAGTCCATAGATTCGATGACTTTTATGTGAAAAGCTCGAATGCTAAGACATGTGAAGAGAATGGCCCAAAATTTGCTGCTAGCTTGGCCTCCTCTGGTCCGGCGGGCAGATACTGACCAAGGACCAAAGATGTCCACACCTACATTGGTGAATGGCAGTCCTATACTGAAATGTTCAGGAGGTAGGTCGGCCATCCTCTGGTGTTGTGTCACACCTTGTTGCTTATGACAATGCATGCACCTGTGCAGGACATTCGTGATGGTCCTCTTGGCCCCCATGATCCAAAATCCAGCAGCTCTGACAGCTCCTGTGAAGTGGCGGCCTTGATGGTGGACAGTTTCGTGGTAGTGTTGGACTATCAGATTTGTCACATGTTGGCGAGTGAGAGGGGTGATACAGTGTTTGACATTTGAGGCTAATTCCGCCTTGTCTAGATGCCCTCCTACTCAAAGTACGTTTTTGCTGTCAAGGAACGGGTTCAGCTTCAACAATAGGCTGGATTTCAGGACAGGCTTCTCAGCTTTTAGATACTCCAATATTACTGGGTATGCTTCTCGCTGCACACGTTGTAGAATTACACTCTCTGCTATAAGCTGGCAGTCTGAGAAGCTTATATCACGATACCGTATACGTACGAATGCTGTTGCTCCTCATACCAGAGACTGACATCTGGAGAAGCATTCGAAATGAGCTGATTCTAGGGGACATCTAGGGGGCCATTCTTTTTTCTCTTTGACCATTGTTGACAAGCAGGTGGCCTGTATGGTTGTTTCCTTGACCTGCTTGGGAGGTTTACTGAGCTCTTGAGGTTGAACGTCCGCATCTTGATCTGGATCTAGGAGCTCATGGTGTTTTGGTTCTTGTGACATCGGGCTGTCTGGATGGGCCAGGAACTCAGGACCTTTTAGCCAGGTTGATTCTGCCAACGGGGATGCAGGGAAGGACCATGTGGGATGATCCGCTGGGTTCAGGTTTGTTGGCACATACTTGAAGATTTTTTGATCCTGTCTACTCTATTACTGACGTAGACATAAAAGTGTCTGCTTTGGTTGTGAATGTAGCCCAACACCACTTTGCTATCAGTGTAGAAGGTGGTGGATTGGAATTCAAGGTCCATTGTCTTCTTTATTAAGTCTGCGAGCTCCACAGCTAATATGGCACTGCAGAGTTCCAGTCTTGGTATGGTGTGACCTTGTAGTGGTGCTAGTTTCACTTTTCCCATGATGAAACCAACATGAACGTTGATCTCCCTGCCATAGACCTTGATGTATCCCATGGCTGCTATTGCCATCATTGACACATCTGAGAAGACATGCAGTTCTTTCTTTGGTGCAGCGGTTGGTGAGATAGGAACATACATGCGCTGTACATGGATGTTCTCGAGGCAATTCAGGGAGGTACAGTTCAGGGAGCTACATCTCCCAATTTTGCTTCTGTGCTGGTGGAAGCAGTTCATCCCAATCGGTGCTTTGGGACAGCGTACGCAGAAGGAGCCTCCCTTGAATCATTACTGGTGCAGCAAATCCTAGAAGGTCGAACAGACTGTTCACCGTTGACAGAACTCCTTTACTTGTGAAGGCAGTTTTCTGGGCTGGGGCCCTAAAAGTGAAGACATCTTTCTTTAAGTCACAGACCAAGACTCCATTGGATCAGGGGAGTGTCAGTGCTAAAATCGAGGTCCTGTAGTCCTTGGCATGGTCTTCAGGATTGAAGGCTGCTAGCACTTCTTCACTGTTGGATGCAATCTTGTGAAGCTTGAGGTTGAATGCATCTAGCATCTGACGTGTTCTTTTTAATAAGTCTATGCCTTCTGCAGGGGTGGGTACAGATTTTAAGCCATCATCAATGTAGAAGTCTCGTTCCACAAAACATCTGAAATCTGAACCATACTTGGTTTCACCTACGTGAGCAATGTGTTGCAGGCCATAGTTGGCAATTGCAGGGGAAGAACCATTCCCAAAGACATGCACTCACATTCTGAATTCTGTGACCTGTTGGTTGTGCTGTTCGTCACTGAACCACATGAAGTGCAGGTAGTTGTGATGATCTTCCCTGACAAGGAATGAGTAAAACATCTGCTGGATGTCAGCCATGATGGCTATGGCTTCCCTTCTGAAATGAATGAGCATGCCTAACAGGCTATTGGCAAGGTCAGGTCTTGTGAGAAGGACTTTGTTCAGGGAGAGGTTGTGGAACTCCACGCTGGCATCGAAAACCACTCTTATCTAATCCATTTTTTGTGAATGCTATACTCCAAAAAATGGCAGGTATCAGCATTCTTCATCTTTCCTCAGAGTGGGTGCAAGCTCAGCATGACTGTTCTGGACCATCTTGTGCATGAACTTCACCAGATGACCTTTCATTTCGGGCTTCCTGTTCATGAGTCATCTCATGCTGAAGAGGCAACAGACAGCCTGCTCATGGTTGTTTGGCAGGCATTTTCTGGGTGTGCAAAAGGATAATGGGGCTATCCAGTTTCCACTAGCATTTTTCTGAAATTCCTTTTCCATGAGCTGCAGAAATTCTTTGTCCTCTATTGACAAGGCTAAGTCATTGTCCTCTTTGCTGGTCTGGAACACTGTCGCTCCTAGGTCAGAGTTGTTTGTCAAGGTCATGAAATGTTCTTGACATGGTTTCAAGTGGGATCCTCTCAGAATGGAGGTTGCGAAGATATTCACCTGGTTTGGGATCTGCAGCTGGTCAACACAGACCGTTCCTAAGATGGACCATCCGAGTTTTGTTTTGGTGGCAAATGGAGAGACTGCTGGACCTTCAACCACTAAGTGTTGAGAAAGAGCTTCAGGGGTGTCCACTCCCAACAAGAGCAGGATTTCGGCTTTGGGGTCTAGGGCAGGAAAGAGATTAACCATGTGTCTCAGGTGAGGTATATAGCTTGCTACCTCTGTTGTCGCAATCTGACTGCAATTATCCGGTAAAGCATCCCATTCTAGCAATGGTGGCAATGCGAATTTTGCATTCCCGTCTAACGATTCTATGCAGAATCCGTGACCTTCCTACCTGCCCTGCACTGTAATCCAGTGCACATTGAAATCATGAAGTGCATCTCCTCAGTTTGGATGTCAAAGCAGTCAAAGGACGTTGACTTGGCTAATGATTGATTGTTCTGCGTGTCCATTATCACATACATTTTTACTGCTTCTTCTGGTGTCCAGCTGGATAGACTTTAGCTAGGCAGACCTGGTGGAATGAGCGAGGAAATGGTGAATCACCACATAGTGACATGCAGTTGACATTTGTGGCTGCCTCTGGGTGCACTTTGTTGCTGTGCGAGACTCCTTGGTCAGGGGAGGGATGGGAGTTGTCCATTGTTTCAGCTCAGAGTCTGGATGCAGGGCGATTGGGTGCTTGTCACTTTTGCATAGATAACATCGCACCTTAACTGTGCAAGCTTTGGCCATGTGCTCTGAAGACTCATAGTGTTTGAAGCAGGCCTTGTACTCCCTGATCAAAGCCTTTCTTTCATCCAGTGATTTCTTTCAGAATTCTCTGCATTTGTTCAAGGCATGTGAGGACTTGTGGAGTGGACAAATAATATCTTTCTTAGCTTGATGTAGAACTTTCTTCAATGGTTGATGTAGAACTTTCTTCAATGGTTGATGTAGAACTTTCTTCAATGGTTGATGTAGAACTTTCTTCAATGGTTTCACATCAGAGTTCCTCACTGGCAAGTTGACGACCTTTGTGTTAGGCACTGACACAGAGGTTTTCACCTTGTGGCCTGCGCTGGGCTCTTGATCGAACCAAGGCTATGGTTGGTTCTTCTGCTGGCAGGGGTCCCTTGTTTTCTAAGATTTATATCCATGGCCTGTTGTACACCTTTGCTATGTGGGAGACAAATTCTTGAAGGGTGGGTCTCTACTTAGGTTCAATCAGTTGCTGTGGTAGTTTTTTAGCGATAGAACTTTGCATCTTGTACAGTTGAGACAGCTAAGTCCCAGCAAGGCAGGATCCTTTTGTGCTGACCTACAGCTGTATATGGGGACACGGTGGCTCAGGAGCTAGGACATTGAGCTTGTCGATCGAAAGGTCGGCAGCTCAGTGGTTTGAATCCCTAGTGCTGCCGTGTAACGGGGTGAGCTCCCGTTACTTGTCCCAGCTTCTGCCACCTTAGCAGTTTCGAAAGCACATAAAAATGCAAGTAGAAAAAATTGGGACGACCTTGGTGGGAAGGTAACAGTGTTCCGTGTGCCGTTGGCATTGAGTCATGCCAGCCACATGACCACGAAGATGTCTTCGGACAGCACTGGCTCTTTGGCTTTGAAACGGAGATGAGCACCGCCCCCTAGAGTTGGCAACGACTAGCACGTATGTGCGAGGGGAACCTTTACCTTTACCTTTACTTTACAGCTGTGTAAGGAGGGAAGAGAAGTTCCAGAGTTGTTCAGGGTCACTGAGGTCTATGGTAGGGAAGTTATTGACACACTCTAGGAATGAGGACTCCATCAGCGTAGACGCGCCATACCACTGAGAGAGCATTTCCCATGATAGCCTGAGGGCTTCGACTGGCTTGTATAGTTGTGATGCGTAGACTTCCTTTACTACTCGTATTGATCATGGGCCTAGCCATGCTATCATATTGCTGAGTTCCTCGGCTGGCTGCAACCATTCGCCCTTAATGGCATTTGCAAAGAGAAGCTTCCATAGCATATAATCTGTGCCTGACCTTCATTGGAGAACTTGTGTATCCCCCCTAGATGCCAAGTCCATCCTTCTCCAGGATGTTATAGTATCATTTTGGACTTCAGGAGAGTTATATAGTGGGGGTGGGAGTAAGGTGTGCCCCACGGAGTCAGCTAGAGCAGGGTCATGTGCCAACAACAGCTGGTAGTTCCCTACAGAGTATTTACAGACAATTTCATCTTGCCATTAGTAGCTGTTTTTGCTGGCAGGGAGGTTGAATACCTCCATTGGGCCGGACGTCTGCGCTTGGAATGCCTGGAAGGTTTGGCAGGAACTCCTTAGCCTCAACGTTGAGGTTGTGTATCGCAGATGCTTGTGTACCTGCCTGCTGAGAAGCCTTCACTGCTGCTGCCCGTATGTCTTGGTTTGTCGGGGTAGATTGTCCACTCTCAAGGGAGGAGTCTCATGGTCTTGATGGTACGATATCAGCTGTGTGACTAATTTATAGACCCGGTGGTTGAGGTTCTCCTCGTTTGCTTGGTTTTGGGGGTCTTTCGATCGAAAGACCCCCCCCAAAAAAGATACCCTTTCATCGCTCCTTCTTGCTTGTGCCATAACACATTCTGGTCATCCACGTAGGCTTTGACATGGCTGTACGAGCTTTCACCTCCTGGCTTTCCAGTATCATAGTTAGAAATGGTGTTTTCAGCCTCCGCCTGTAAAGCTGTGGCCTGTGCTGCCCTTACTTCAGCCTCCTGTTCTTGCTGAAGAAATGCAAGGCTGGCCTGAGTTTTGGATTCATGTAAAGCTGCAGAAGCCGCTTCTTCCCTTTGCAGTTGCTTTGCTTTTGCAACACGTAGAGCTGCAGCAGCTGCTTCTTCCTTTTGCAGTTGCTCTGCTTTTGCAACATGTACAGCTGCAGCAGCCGTCTCAGCTGCCATTTCTTCCTTTTGAAATTGCTCTGCTTTCGCAATATGTAGAGTTGCAGTAGGTTCTGCAGCTTTGACTCATGCTTTGGTGGCCCTGGCAGCAAGACTCCTAGCTGTGGAGGTCCATGACAACTGGCTGTGACAAGAAGATGCTTTGGAAGAATGGAAGGAGCCTGAGGCAGAAGATTGCTTTGAGGCGCTGCTATCCGGCAGAGACCAGGTTGACTTGTGAGGGAGGACCAACTGTGACCGATGAGATGACATATGTGGGTGATGGGTTGCTTTGGATTCGGCCTTCTCGCTTGCAGCTTTCTTGGAAGAATGAACGGCAGATGCGTGTGAGCATTGGGGTGAGGAGACTTCCTCCCTTGATGTGCTTTTTGCTTGGAGCGCAGTGTGGAAGGAGTCCTTACAACCTTGAAATATCTTCACACATTCTGCACTCAATATCTCTAAGCATTGTATGTCCCCCATGAGCTCTGGGTCTTATAGCGGCTGCTGAATGTTGACGAGATGGCTTTCAGAACCCTTCCAATTGTGTGTAAAGTTCATCCATTTTATTCACCAATGATCGGATGCACTTGTGTGAAAGCTCATCCAGGGGCATGTTGCAAATCTGTTGCAACTTCTCCCAGTACCCTTTGTTGTGATGATAATGCTTGTCCCAATCCTCCCTCAGCCTTGACTGCATAACATCAGTAAGCTTCCTATTGTTGTGATCCAGGCCCAAGTAGGTAGTAAGAAACTCAGTCCGTGAAAAAAAAAACTTTATTTGAACAGCTGAGAATTACTTCATTCCCAGCATCATTCAACTCAAATTAAAACAAATTCCTCCCAACACAAATTCCCCAGTCCTATTGCAAACCTGAGTCCAATAAGGCAAACTGCCAAAGGCCTTTCTTGGCAAATGTTCAGAAGTCACAAAAATAAAAGCAAGACATAGACGAAGCAGAAGATGAAGCAGAAGATGCAGCTACCAACATTGTTTTCCAGCAAAGCTCAAACACCAGTGCTGGTCTGTTTTAAGCCTTATGGGAGGGGCCAATCATCTCTTGGCCCTACTCCGGAGTTGTCCTTTTTGCTTGAGCTGCTCTTGCCTTCTGGCAGCTCTTCTCATGCATGCATTAGGAACAGGCTGCCTCACTACTATCAGTCTCTGGAGGCTCTGGAGTCTGGACCTCACTTCCCAATGGCCCTGGCCTCACCTCAGCCTCATTGCTGTCCAACTCCATTGCCAGCTTCGTAGGCTGCTGACGGATCACAACACCTATCCTGCCTTAGGTCATAGGTTCTCTGATGTGCCTCAGTCTCTTTTGAAATTTGGATGTCCAATTCTGGGTTAGTATCAAGGTTGGGTGTGGGGAGGATCATCATTCCTGATGGATCAGATGTTTCTGCCATACTTGGACAAGACTCCACAATGTCCTATACTTCATACGTGTCAAGATTTGCTGGGAGGACCAACTTTCCTGACACATTAGAGGACTCAGCCATTCTATATATATATACATATACATACATACATACATACATACATACATACATACATACATACATATATATATATATATATATATATATATATATATTTTCTGAGGTTTTCGCGGGTGTTTGCATGTAGGTCTTTGGTCATTCGGGTTTTCTCCCGCGTAAAATTGGAAGTGTCTTGGTGACGTTTCGACGAAGTCTCATTCGTCATCTTCAGGCTTCAGCTTCGTGCTTCTGGGAGCAATGTGTGACTGCAGCTGTTTCTTCCTTTTTAACTGCTAGTGGGGGTTTGAACTGATTGGGTGGGAGCTTGGCTGTGCTCTGATTGGATGGGGTTTTTTTGTGCTCTGATTGGATGGGGGTGTGTCCTGTTTGGGTGGGGGCTTGATTGTGCTCAGATTAGTCTGAGTTGCAGGGGGATTTGAGCTGGTGAGCTGCATTGCTGTTGTTTGGCTTCGTGTTTGTGGTTGTGCTACATGTTCATAGTGGGTGTCAGTCTGCTGCATGTATGGATTGGAGGGGTTTGAAATGGCTAATGTTGCAGCTGTGGTCTGGCTTCTGGTCCTTAGTCGTGCTTCCTGATCAGTGTGGGTTTGGGTCTGCTTTCTGGGTGGATGTGTGGTGGTGACATCCTGTGTGGACCTCGTGAGTGTGGGTCTGGTGTCATTCCTCATGTTAGGGACTCATTTGTCAATAAGGGCGGGTTTCCAAATGGCTAATGTTAGCCATTAACAAACATTAGCCATTTCAAAATATATTTGATATTTCTTAAACTCATCCACTAAAAAAGCAAAATCTCTTCTCTTTCTTAACATTTTAGGAGGAATTTCCTTCATCATTTTTATATCTTGTCCCAATATTTGAAATTTATTTTTATAAAAGGCTTGCAAGATTTCATACCTAACCTTTTTAGTTGTAAAATAAATAACCATATCCCTCGGTAATCTATTTTGTCTTGCCCACCAAGAATTAACATGATAAATTCTTTCAATATTAATCTCAAAGTCTTCTGGCTCCACACCCTTTATCTGAGCAAAAGCTTGCGTAAAAATCTCTTTTAAATTTTCCTTCCTACTTTCCTTCAACCCCCTCACCCTTATGGTATATTCCATTAATCTATATTGTAATATTACTCTTTCTTCATCTGCCCTATCTACCTTTGCCTGTATATCTTCCATCTTATTATCTAACTTCCAATTGTTTTGATTCTTTTGAATTTCCTCTATTTTCCTTTGCAACTCGAAGTTAACTTTATTAAGTTCTTCCAAACTATCCTCCATCTGAATACAAGACCTTAATATTTGCGAAAATTACCTTTACCATTTTCATTTCCCTCTTCTGCTCTTCCACCACTTCCTTAAAATCCAACATCTCTTTCTCTATTTCATCAAATTTTTGATCTATTTCTGAAAAATGAGTCTCCAGAAACTCCTGTAAAAAAATTCTTAATTCCTCTTTGATGTCTTCTTTTCATTTTCGTATCTGAACTGAAGAAATTTCAAGTTTTTAGTGGCTTTTGGTACTATTTGCTCAAAAGCCATTTTTTAAAATATATAACCCAGTAACAGGGGAGAAAAAGGGGTTAAAAAGGAAAGATTCAAAAAACTTTTCTTCTAAATCACTATAATCCCAAAGAAGAAAAAATATAAATCATAAAATTCTCATTTCTTCCATTTAGTCAGTATCTTCTTGTATATCTCCTGGTTCCACACTGGCTGTTAATAAGCATTTCCTTAACTTTCATTTCCAATACACAAATTGCCATTTGCTTGCATTCCACAAAACACCATTTGCTTTCTTCTCTCCTATCTTCGCAACAAATGTATCCTCTATTAGGGGCTTGCAATCTTCTTACAAACAAATGCTAGAACTCCAGTTTCTGCTCTATCCGTGTTACAATCCATCACAAATCCATTTCTGCCGCGGAGATTGGACGCTACATTTTTTTCTGCCAAAAGGCAGATGCTCTCCGAATCCGGAGCTTCTTTCAGGCTTTAGAAGGAGCACTCCCCTCAAGCCTCCAGAAACTTTCCTGGGGCTTCTCCGGGTGGCTCAACTTCAGCCCGAATGCTCATCTCTCCCTCTTTGCTCGAGGGGGAGATTTTCAAGCTGCCAGACAGCTGATTTACGCTGTCCTGGGAGCTCTACAGACTACGGGGTTAGCGGTTTAAAAAAGACCGCCATCAACGAAGTGGAGCCAACAGGAAGTCGAGGCCTCAGCCATTCTTTATGGCTACTTTAGGACCACTAGAGTGTGTTGAAAACTTTAGGTGGCATTGATGCAATTCACCTTTTGACTACTGGGGTGCATTGCAATCTTTAGGTGGCATCGTTGCAATTTGGTTTTTGATCACTGGGGTGTGTTGCAAACTTTAGGCGGTGTCAATGCAGTTCGCCTTTTGACCGTTGCTTGCATGCAGTGTGGCTGGTGCAGTACACCTTTTGGCCACTGGGTGCATTGCAAACTTTAGGAGACATTGTTACAGTTCACTTTTGACCACTAGGGTGCATTGCAGATTTTAGGAGGCGTTGATGTAGTTTTTTAGCCATTAGGGTGTGCTGCAGACTAGACTGATGCTTGGATTTAACTGGAGTTAGCCTTTCCTTTATTGAAGGTTACCATGCTTAGTGTCCAATTCTGGGTTCCTAAGGGCTTTCCCGAAATTGGATACCAATTTGGACTGTATATGCCTTGCAACTCTAAAGGAAATTTGCTTTCTCAGTATTTTTCAAGCAACATTCAAAGTAACAGCATTCACTGTAGCTGGACTGCTGGAAAGATCACGAGCTTTCCTTTACAAAATGCCTTTTCAACTTGCTCTTCAAAGTCAGATTGGTCTGGCCAGAAGCTGGGTTTGTTATGCTAACCCTGGGGCCTCTCTCCCCCTTTGTTGCCAGGGCAACTTCTCAATTAAGCTCACCAGGTGCATCTTGCTTTGTGCAAAGGGTGTGTGTGTGTGTGCGTTTATCTCTTTTCATTTTTAGCTGGTTCAGATGCTTAGATAAACACAAAGTTTCTTAATTCTTTGTACAGACAATCAAATATGTACCTTCCTTAGTTGACACAATAAAGTCTTTGCAAAGAGAGAAGTAGCATCTTTTCATTCAATGATGAGGCAATTCTCTTAGTTAAAACTCAAAGCGTCTGGGGTGCAAAGAGAAGGAATGCAAGTTCTATCCACTTCCCTGGCTAAGCAAAGCAAATTGCTTAATTAAATGCAAACAAAATTTTTCTTAAGTTGTACATAGAGAAGAGATGCACTCTTTTTTCACTCAAGCAGAATGTCCCTCTTTTTTCCAAGAGAAAAAAGTATTCAGATTTACCGTCCTGTTACTGTACTGTTCCCAGGCATCTCTGGCTCCACTGGGAGCAGGCAGTTAAACTCTAGGAAACAGGTTTTTGTACCAATCAAGTTTATTTTTGGATATCCTCAAAACAAAGACTTTCAATCAAGATGAGATTCATCCGTATATTCATAATCTTTCCCATTTTCTACTGTTAAAGGATGGTAGATCTGTCCTCCTGTTCAGAGAGCATGCTTCTCTGCTCCGTGGCAATACATAATGGCCAGAGGTTTGTTCTACACCCAGGCAGAGAGTCTTCCATGACCAATCAGACACACAGATATGGTCACATGTCATGGACTACATTTCCCATAATGCAATCTCTGTTTGCATCCTCCACAATGCAGTCTCTTAAGGTGACAGCTCTTATTTCTTAAAGTAACTAATTCACTATCTGAACAGCACAAGAAGAATTTTAAAAAAACAAACTTCATAAGATAATTGAAATAGATTATGAAAATATTCGTGTGGTAGTTTAATGCAATTGTAGATGCAAAACTTGACTATAAAAGTAGTAAAGCAGGCAAAAAGACAAGAAAGACTCTTTCAATGACTTTTTAAAAAATGGTAGAAGAAATATTTATACAAGATATATGGAGAGAAATAAACCCAAAGAAAAATCAACATATATTTTATTCAAATAGATACCAATCATGGTCAAGAATAGATATTTATATATATATTTTTATTTATTTTGTCACACAGTATATATAAGCATAAGCATGAAATAACTATACAATATATAAGCATATATATAAGCATGAGTATGTAATAACTATATTAATTGGATATAATAAAAGAAAACAATAGGACAGGAACAGTAGGCACGTTTGTGCTCTTATGCACGCCCCTTACAGACCTCTTAGGAATGGGTTAGGTCAATAGTAGACAGTTTTTGGTTAAAGCTTTGGGGATTTTGGGAAGAGACCACAGAGTCAGGTAGTGTATTCCAAGTATTAACAACTCTGTTACTGAAGTCGTATTTTCTGCAATCAAGATTGGAGCGGTTAACATTAAGCTTAAATCTATTGTGTGCTCATGTATTGTTGCAATTAAAGCTGAAGTAGTCTTCGACAGGAAGGACATTGTAATAGATGATTCTATGAGTTAAACTCAGGTCATATCGAAGGCAGCAGAGTTCTAAATTTTCTAAGCCCAGGATTTCAAGTCTGGTGGCGTAAGGTATTTTGTTGTATTCAGAGGAGTGGAGAACTCTTCTTGTAAAATATTTCTGGACACGTTCAATTGTATTGATGTCAGAAATGTGGTATGGGTTCCAGACAGTTGAGCTATATTCAAGAATTGGTCTAGCAAACGTTTTACATGCTCTGGTTAGTAGTGTAGTGTTTTTGGAGAAGAAGCTACGCAAGATTAGGTTTACAACTCTTAAAGCCTTTTTTGCAATGTAGTTGCAGTGGGCTTTGGCACTTAGATAATTTGATATGAAAATTCCAAGGTCTTTAACAGGGTGGAGGTCATCTGTAAGATAATGTCCATATATATATATATATGTATATATATATATATATATATATATATATATATATATATATATATATATATATATATATATATATATATATATATATTTATTTATTTTCTGAGGTTTTCGCGGGTGTTTGCATGTAGGTCTTTGGTCATTCGGGTTTTCTCCCACGTAAAATTGGAAGTGTCTTGGCGACGTTTCGACGAAGTCTCATTCGTCATCTTCAGGCTTCAGCTTCGTGCTTCTGGGAGCAATGTGTGACTGCAGCTGTTTCTTCCTTTTTAACTGCTAGTGGGGGTTTGAACTGATTGGGTGGGAGCTTGGCTGTGCTCTGATTGGATGGGGGTTTTTTTGTGCTCTGATTGGATGGGGGTGTGTCCTGTTTGGGTGGGGGCTTGATTGTGCTCAGATTAGTCTGAGTTGCAGGGGGATTTGAGCTGGTGAGCTGCATTGCTGTTGTTTGGCTTCGTGTTCGTGGTTGTGCTACATGTTCATAGTGGGTGTCAGTCTGCTGCATGTATGGATTGGAGGGGTTTGAAATGGCTAATGTTGCAGCTGTGGTCTGGCTTCTAGTCCTTAGTCGTGCTTCCTGATCAGTGTGGGTTTGGGTCTGCTTTCTGGGTGGATGTGTGGTGGTGACATCCTGTGTGGACCTCGTGAGTGTGGGTCTGGTGTCATTCCTCATGTTAGGGACTCGTTTGTCAATAAGGGCGGGTTTCCAAATGGCTGGTAGGCGGGAGGTATCATCTCGTTTGTTCATGCTGTGTGGGCGTTTTTCTATCTCGATGGCTTCTCTGATTATTCTGTTGTTAGTGTTCAGTTTTGGCGATAGTTCTGGTCTTTTTAAAGTCAATATCGTGTCCTGTGGCTTTGAGGTGTTGGACCAGGGAAGAAGTTGGTTCCTCTTTTTTGACTGAGTTCTTGTGTTCTTCAATGCGTGCACTTATTCTTCTGTTGGTTTGTCCGATGTATGTGGTGAGGCAGGCGGTGCATGGGATTTCATATACTCCTTGATTTTCTAACTCAATTTTGTCTTTGGGGTTTCTTAGGATGGTGGATATTTTTTGGTTTGTGCAGAATGCTGTCTTGATGTTGTGTTTGTGGAGGATCTTGCTAATTCTGTCTGTGGTGCCTTTTATATATGGGAGGAGGGCTGTGCCGTTTTCTTGTTTTCTGTCTTGGATTTTAGTGGGAGGTTTTTTTTGGATTAATTTGGTAATCTTATATATATATATACATATATACTTGTTTTCTGAGATTTTCACGGGTGTTTGTATGTAGGTCTTTGGTTGTTCGGGTTTTCTCCCGTGTAAAATTAGAAGTGTCTTGGCGACATTTCGACGAAGTCTCATTCGTCATCTTCAGGCTTCAGCTTCGTGCTTCTGGGAGCAATTTGCTCCCAGAAGCACGAAGCTGAAGCCTGAAGATGACGAATGAGACTTTGTCGAAACGTTGCCAAGACACTTCCAATTTTACGTGGGAGAAAACTCGAATAACCAAAGACCTACATACAAACACCCGTGAAAACCTCAGAAAATATATATATATATATATGTATGTATATGTATTAGATAGATAGGTAGATAGATAGATAGATAGATAGATAGATAGATAGATAGATAGAGATATGATATAGATGTCGCTGGAACTAAGAGCAAATGTACAAGAGATAGAAATAGAAATGAATATATGGGTGGACCACAACCCAATAAAAGTTAAATGGAAGGGACAAAAGAGAAAATTGAGATGGATGTTGAATCAATCTATATTAAAGAATAAAGAATTTATACAAACAATGGAAAAAGAAATGGATTTTTTTAAAAACAGAATAGAAAAGAAGAGACTTCACTACAAAATGTATGGGATACAGCTAAAGCATATATCCAGGGACTAGCTATAACTTATAAAAAAAAATAAGAAAAAGAAGTAATATCAAAAGACGCTGGAAGGGGACTTCTGGTGGCAACGCAGGCTTTGCGGACGTTCCTTTCGGATCGTCAGCCCTGAGGTTTCGTCAAACTGTTTCTGACAGCACAAATTGGCTGTCAGACAGTTTGAAAATCTTTCCCCTGGGAGAAGGGAGAGAGAAAAGTGGCCAGGTCTGGGTAGAGTTCCCCGGGAATCCCTGGAATTAAACCAGGGATCTGAAGGGTGAGCGCCCCCCTCTAACCTGACGAAGCTCCAAATCCAGGGTGCTTCTGCTCATGCAGAACGAGAAGCCGCGAACATCTCTGCACCAAGGTTTATTTTTAAGCTGATTTCAAAGCAGGCAGAACGAAGCAGGAGGACCAGTATTTGGGATCGCAAGTAACAAATCTTAACTTTTGTTTCAGAATAACTTTCCTTTGAATCAACGTTTAACTTGAGAGGATTTAAAATGCCACCTGCAATACACAAAGGAAAGTGAAAGTTAAAGAGCTGCTTGTTAAAGCCATTAGCACTTTTAGCGCTGTCTAAAGCTGCAGTTTCTATGCTGAATTGGATAGTTTGAATTTGAAATTGAAAGAATTAAATATTTAATACTGCTGCCAGAGACCATTGGAACTTTTAAATATAGTGACAAAAGCATAAAGGAAGAGAGTTTAAGACTGTGGTTGTAGAAAATTTTAAAAAGACTTTTTATTAACTTCAATGTTAAGAAATAACATATACAAAGAAGATGGCAGCTAAACAACTAAAGACAACTGCTACTAAGAGTGCTGGAGTATCCCCAGTAGGAGCATCCCCAGCCCATACAGCAGATACGAAAGCATTAAACTTGGAAGTATTAAAGGAAAATCTGAAAGATTTTGTGACAGGATCTTTGAATGATGCTATAAACTTGAAAACTTCTTTAATAGAAGAGAAATTTAAACAACTGGCAGATGAGATTTTAGAGTTGAAAAATCAGATGTCAGAAGGAAATAAAGAGATTAAGGAAGGATTTGTGCTAGCAGTGCAAAGTTTGGCAACAAATGTGATTTTACTGGAGGGAGAAGTAGAGGAAATCAAGCAATGTAATTTAAAGTTGGAAAATAAAATGGAGGAAGTTCAAGTTAAAGTGGAGAAAGCAGATGATCAAATTGTTTTGGTACAATATAGGGCAATGGAATTTGCTTTAAGAATTAGGGGGCTTAAGGAAAATAAACAAGAGAATTTGAGAGAAATATTTTCTGAAGCTTTTGCGGAGATACTAGCAGTTCGACCAGTAGACGTGGCTTTTCAAATTGATAAAATTTATCGTGTGAACTTTTGGATTGCTAGGCAAAGACAGCTGCCGAGAGATGTGGTTATTTACTTTACAACTAGAAGAGTGAGAAATGAAATTCTACAATCTTCTTATAAGGGGGGAAAATACAAGTAGCTGGTCAAGAAATTTTAATATTGAAAGAAATCCCTCCTAAAATGTTAAGAAGCAGAAAAGAATATGCATTTCTGGGGAATGAACTTAAAAGCGACAGATAGAGTATAGATGGGACATTCCGGCTGGGATAATAGTGTATCAAGCAGGGAAAGCACATTGACTTAATACTATTTTGAAAGCAAGAGATTATTATTATTTTTTATTGAAAAAGTTTTACAAAGAACAAATTTTTAAACCATTGTTCCCCCCACTTCCCCCCTCCCTCCTCCCTCTCCCCTCCAACCCCCCTTTAACCACCCTTTAGCTCCTCTTTCCCATATAAACGTATACATTAATATATGCCATTCATAACATTATTCATAGACTATTTGATACTTTTTTTGAACATAATCAATCCAACTTCTCCACTCCAATACATATTTTTCTTGTGAATGTTCTTTCAAATACGCAGACATTTTTGCCATTTCTGCTAAATTTGATACTTTAAGTGTCCATTCTTCAATCATAGGTAAATCTTCTCTCTTCCAGTATTGACTTTTAAAAATCTTATCCACTTTCTTATCATAAAATAAATATGCATGCCATCCATACAACAAATCATAACCTTCTATATTCAAAGTTCTTTCCTCTGTTTAATTAAACCAGTCACTGATCAGTGAGAGAACAACTGCATCATAGTACAATTTCAAATTCGGCATTTTTAGACTCCTTCTTTCACGTGTATCTTGCATTATCTTTAATTTTATTCTCGGTTTTTTGCCCATCCAAATAAAATTACTAATCCCTTTTTGCCATTCCTGCAAATTTGCATCCTTCTTAAGTACCGGTATCATTTGAAACAAAAATAAAAACCTAGGCAGAACATTCATTTTTATTACTGCTATTCTTCCCAATAACGATAATTGTAATTTCTTCCGATGTTCCATTTCCTTCTGTACAATACTTCATAATTATTTTTATATAATTTCACATTTGAAGCTGTGATATATACTCCTAGATATTTAACCTTATTAACTATTTCATATCCGGTTACTCTTTCCAATTTGTCTTTTTGTTTAATATTCATATTTTTAGTTATTATTTTAGTCTTCTGTTCATTCACTTTAAATCCAGATACCTTACCATATTGATCAATTATCTTTTTCAAATATATAGTGGAATGAATAGGTTGAGATAAAGTAACAACCAAGTAATCTGCAAACACTCTTAATCGATAGTCTTGATGTTTAATTTTTATTCCCTTTATTTGGCTTGCACCACGTAATCTATTCAATAAAATTTCTAAAGTTAAAATAAACAATAATGGAGACAAAGGACATCCCTGTCTTGTCCCTTTCTCAATTCTAAAAGACTCTGTTAAACTATTATTAATTATTATTTGTGCTGTCTGCTTCTGGTATATTGCTTTAATTGCTTGTATAAAATAGTCTCCAAATTGCATTTTTTATATTAATTTAAATAAAAACTGCCAGTGCAATCTGTCAAAAGCCTTCTCAGCATCCAGAAAAAAGAGCGCTGCTGAGACTTGGCTGTTCCTTTCCAAATATTCCAATAGATTTACAATATATCTCATATTATATATCATTTGTCTACCCCTAATAAATCCTGATTGATCAGTATGAATTATTTGACACATAACTGGCATTAATCTATTTGGTAATATTTTAGCAAAAATCTTATAATCAGTATTCAATAGTGATATTGGCCTATAATTTTCTGATTTATTACAATCTTGCTCCTCCTTCGGTATTAATGAAATAAAAGCCGTCCTCAATGAAGGAGGCACTTCTCCTAATTGTATTCTATTAAATAGTTCCTTCAATGGTTCTATCATTTCATTTTGGAAATTCTTATAGTAAACGGCCGTTAAATCATCTGTTACGGGCGCTTTCCCAATTTTAAGCTGTCTAATTGCTAAAATTATTTCCTCTGAAGTAATAAGTTGATTCAGTTCTTACCTTTGCTATACTGTAAGTTCACATATACCTTGCTCTTGTAACTATCTTTCTATATCTATATCTTTAATCAAATCTCCAGCATATAATTTTGTATAAAATTCTAAAAAGGCTTTTTTAATCAAATTTTGTTGAAATACTTCTTTACCTCTATATTCTATCTTACCAATTACATGTGATTTCTGCTTCTTCCTTATTAAATAAGCTAACCACCTTCCAGGCTTATTAGCATTATTAAACGTACTATGCTTGACATATTGTAAATTAGTTGCCACTTGATCTGCCATCATCATATTAAACTGTCCTTTTAAGATATTTATTAATTCTTTTGTTTTCTTGTCTTCTGGATTATTTATAAGTAACTGTTCCTTCTTTCTAATTTCCTCCTCTAATTCCAATCTTTTTTTTTTGCAACCTATTTCTGTATTTATTATTCATTTGTATAAGTACACCTCTCATAAAAGCTTTGCTCGCATCCCAAACTATCTCAATAGGTGTACCTTTTTGCATATTCATAATAAAAAATTCTTTCATTTGTTTTTTACACTCTTCTACATTTTTTTCATATTTAAACAAGTTTTCATTCAATCTCCATGATTTTCTTCCCTTTCCCCATTCAAATTCAATCCAAACCGGACTATGATCAGACAAAATTCTTGCACATATCTTGGTTCTCTTCACCCTAGAAAACAAATCATTGGTAATTAATATAAAGTCAATCCTGGAAAAAGATTGATGTCTATCAGAGAAGAAGGTAAAATCCTTCTCTTCCATATTGTGTTCGCGCCAAACATCTCTTAATTCCAAGTCTTTCATCATATCAAAAAAAGCCTTTGGCAATTTTGCACGACTTGAAATATTCTGTAGACCTTTTTTATCTTTCCGGGTATCCATCACTCTATTCCAATCGCCCATTAATATATACGATTTATAATCCCATTGTATTATTTTATTATGTAAAAATTTTAAAAAAAATTCTTGTTGTTGATTAGAAGCATAAACTCCAATTAAAAGTGTCTTTTTCCCTTCCAATAACAGTTCAATTGCAATATATCTTCCTTGATTATCTGTTTCAATTAACTTTGCTATTAGGTCCTTCTTTACATAAACAACTATACCATTCTTTTTCTCTGAAGCCGAAGCAATAAAATGTGTACCCAACCTTGAGTTAATCAAATATTTTTGGTCCAAAGATCTAATATGTGTTTCTTGTAAACAAACTATATCATTTTTAAATTGTTTCAAATAATGAAATATCTTTCTTCTTTTCTGTGGTGAATTTAAACCAGTAACATTCCAGGATAAAAAACTAGTTGCCATTTTTGGCAGTCGGAAGCTGGAACATCCAATGTAACTCCGCTTTTTCTTTGGGTCTTGCTCCTCCCACAGCTTCTGTTTTAGTAGCCTCTGCCACTTGGATTTGTTGGAGCTTAACTTCCTGTTCCTTACGTTTAGTAGCTGCTCTCGTCATCCTTTGTTCTTTTACTCCTTCTTTTAGTACTTCTCCCCCTTTAGATATGTCCAGCACTTGTAAAGAATCTTCCTCCATAACTATAACTGCAGCTTGGTCTTGTGCCTGCTTCATTACTTTCTCTCTTTTTCTTATTTCTTCAACATCCCTTCATCTACATTCTGGTGACGGTGGGCTTCCAGCTTTCAATACATTAACATAAAAGTCTCTTGCTTTCCAAATTGTATTAAGACGATGTGGTTTTCCTGTGTAATACACAATTATCCCCATTGGGATATCCCTTCTATATTCAATCTGCCTTTTTTTAAGCTCCTTCACCAGAAATGCATATTCTTTTCTGCTTTTCAGCATTTTAGGGGGAATTTCTTTCAAAATTAAAATTTCTTGTCCAGCTGCCTGAATTTCCCCCCGCTTATAAGATGGTTGCAGAATTGCATTTCTCATTCTTCGAGTTGTAAAATAAATAACCACATCTTTTGGCAACTGCTTTTGTCTGGCAATCTAAGAATTCACACAGTAAATTTTGTCAATATGATATGCCACTTCATCTGGTTTCACTCCTATTATCTCTGCAAATACTTCAGAAAAAATTTCTTTCAAGTCCTTCTTCTTATTTTCCTGCAGTCCTCTGATTCTTAGAGCAAATTCCATAGCCCTATATTGGACCAATAAAATTTCATCATCTGTTTTTTCCACTTTAGCCTGAACCTCTTCCATTGTATTTTCCAACTTTAAGTTAGATTGCTTTATTTCTTTTACATTTTCCTCCAACAAATTCAAATTGGTTGCCAAACCTTGAACTGCTAGCACAAGACTGTCCCTAATCTCTTTGTTCCCTTCTTGAATTTCTAACATCTGTTCTGTCACCTGTTTCAGTTTTTCTTCAATAAGAGGTTTGCAAATTTATAGAATCTTTTACAAAATCCTTCAGATTTTCCTGTACTGCTTCTAAATTTAGTGCTTTTGTATCAACAGTATGAGCTGGAGAAACCCCCGCACTTCTAGAGGTTGGTAATTTTGTTTGTTTGGCTGCCATCTTTTAAACTTTCGTTTCACTTTAATCCAAATTAACAAAAGTTCTTTTTGTATTTTCTGGGAATACAGTCTTAAAATCTCTTCCTTTTATCCTTTTATACCTTTGTTTAATGACTTCCAACAGCCTCTGGCAGCACTCTACCCAGACCAATAGCAATTTTCTCACTTTGCTTTCCACTCGTTAAGTCGTTAAATTAATGGGGCCATTATCGGTCTTGCCTTCAAGTTGCAACAAAACCACAGGGAGTTAAGAAAATTGTTACTTGCATTTACAGTCCTCCTGCTTCTGTTCTGTCCGGTATAAAATAAGTTTATAATCCAATATCGGTTCCAGAGCTTGGTCATGGTGATTATTTCTGCCAGAGCAGAGAAGCCTTGGATACGGAGTGCTTCGGGATAATAGGGAGCTTAACCATTCAACCCCCCGAAGTCATTTCAGGGGTTTTAGGAAAGCTCTACCTTTGCCCGTCTGCTCACCTCCCCCTCTTCTCCCGAGAGGGGGGAGATTTTCCGAATCTCTAGGCAGCTGATTTGCGCTGCCTTAGCGATTCTACATGATCCAAAGGCTGGCGGTCTAAAAGACCATCGCCATCACCAACGGCGCCAAGCGGAAGTCAAGAGATTATTATTTTAATGTACTTAAAGCTGGAAGCCCATCATCACCAGAAGTAAGGAGAAGAGAGGGTGAAGTAAAGAAGGATAAAGAGCTGAAGCAGAAAAAAGATCAAGCTGAAGTTATAGTTATGGAGGAAGATTTGTTGCAAGTGGTGGATATATCTAAAGTGGGGCAAGAAGGTGTAAAGGAACAAAGGTTGACAAGAGCAGCTGCTAAACGTAAGGAACAGGAAATAAAGGCCCAACAAACTCAAATGGCAATTACTACAATCGAAACAGTGGGAGGAACAAGGCCAAAAGTCAAATATGACCTGTCGCAGGTGCTCCAAAAGTTTCAGATTGCCGATAATGGCAATTAGACTTTTGTCCTGGAATGTTAATGGTTTAAATTCACCACAGAAGAGAAGGAAGATATTTCATTATTTGAAACAATTTAAAAATGATATAGTTTGCTTACAAGAAACACATATTAGAACTTTAAATCAAAAATATTTGATAAACTCAAGACTGGGTATACACTTTGTTGCTTCAGCTCCAGAGAAAAAGAATAGAATTGTTATATATATAAAGAAAGGATTAAGAGCAAAATTAATTGAAACGGATAATCAAGGAAGATATATTGCAATTGAACTTTTACTGGAAGAGAAAAAACTACTTTTAATTGGAGTTTATGCACCTAACCAACAACAGGAGAATTTTTTTAAATTTTTACATAATAGAATAGTACATTGGTATTATAAATCATATGTATTAATGGGTGATTGGAATGGAGTGATGGACATTCGAAAAGATAAAAAAAGGATTACAAAATATCTCAAGTCATGCAAAATTGCCAAAGGCCTTTTTTGACATGATGGAAGATTTAGAATTAAGAGATATATGGCAGGAATGTAATATGGAAGAGAAAGATTTTACCTTTTTTTCTGATAGACATCAATCCTTTTCTAGGATTGATTTTATTTTAATTACTAATGATTTGTTTTCTAGGGTGAAGAAGACTAAGATATGTTCAAGAATTTTATCCGATCATTGTCCGGTTTGGAAAGAATTGGATCAGGAAAGGGAAGTTAGAAGATCATGGAAGCTGAATGAAAATTTGTTTAAATATGAACAAAATGTAAAAGAATGTAAAAAACAAATGAAAGATTTTTTTGTTATGAATATGCAGAAGGGTACACCTATAGAGATGGTTTGGGATGCAAGTAAGGCTTATATGAGGGGAGTTTTAATACATATGAATATAAAATATAGAAATAGATTGCAGAAAAAGAGAATGGCGTTAGAAGAGGAAATTAAAAAGAAAGAGCAGTTACTTGTAAATAATCCAGGAGATTAAAAAATAAAAGAATCAATAAATATATTACAAGGACAGTTTAATATGATGATGGCAGACCAAGTTGCAATTAATTTACAATATGCTAAGCATAATATATTTAATAATGCTAATAAGCCTGGAAGGTGGCTATCTTATTTAATAAGAAAGAAACAGAAACTACGTACTATTGCTAAGATAGAATATAGAAGTACAGAAGTACTTCAACAAAATTTGATTAAGATAGCTTTTTCAGAATTTGATAAAAAGTTATATGCCAGAGCTTCTATTAAAGATATAGATACAGAAATATATTTACAGGAGCAAGGCATTCATAAACTTACAGTAGAGCAAAGGGAGGATCTGAATCAATTTATTACCTCAGAGGAAATAATATTAGTAATTAAACAGCTTAAAATGGGGAAAGCACCAGGAACAGATGGTTTAACAGCTGTTTATTATAAAAATTTACAAAATGAAATGGTAGAACTGTTGAAGGAACTATTTAATAGAATTCAATTAGGAGGGGAAGTGCCTCCTTCATGGAGGACGGCTTTTATTTCATTAATACCGAAGGAAGACCACGACTGTAATAAACCAGAAAATTATAGGCCAATATCGCTTTTAAATACTGATTATAAGATTTTTGCTAAGATATTAGCATATAGATTAATGCCAGTTATGAGTCAAATAATTCATAGTGATCAATCAGGATTTATTAGGGGGAGACAAATGAGAAATAATATGAGACAAATTGTAAAGTTATTGGAATATTTGGAAAGAAACAACCTGGTACCTGCAGCGCTCTTTTTTCTGGATGCTGAGAAGGCCTTTGATAGATTGAATTGGCAATTTTTATTTAAGTTGATAGAAAAAATGCAATTTGGAGACTATTTTATAAAAGCAATTAAAGCAATATATCAGAGGCAAACAGCACAAATAATAGTTAATGGCAGTTGAACAGAACCTTTTAGTATTGAGAAAGGGACAAAAAAAGGATGTCCCTTGACTCCCTTGCTGTTTATTTTAACTTTAGAAATTTTATTGAATAAAATACGTGGTTCGAATCAAATAAAGGGAATTAAAATTAAACATCAAGATTTCGGTTAAGAGCGTTTGCAGATGACTTGGTTGTTACTTTATCTCAACCTATATATTCAGCTTTATATTTAAAGGAGATAATTGATCAGTATGATAAGGTATCTGGATTTAAAATGAACCAACAAAAGACAAAGATGATAACTAAAAATATGAATACACAACAAAAAGAAGAATTAGAAAGAGTAACTGGATATGAAATAGTAAAGAAGGCTAAATATTTAGAAGTATATATTACAGCTTCGAATGTGAAATTATATAAAAATAATTATGAGGTATTGTAGCAGAAAGTACGGAAGGAATTGGAGAAGAAGTTACAATTATCATTGTTGGGAAGAATAGCAGCAATAAAAATGAATGTTTTGCCTAGATTTTTATTTTTGTTTCAAATGATACCAATACTTAAAAAGGATGCAAATTTACAGGAATGGCAAAAAGGGATTAGTAATTTTGTTTGGATGGGTAAAAAACTGATTCAGTTCTACAGAGGAATTATTGAGTCTGTCATTTGCACCTCTATAACTGTCTGGTTTGGTTCTGCAACCCAACAAGAAAAACACAGACTTCAGAGGATAATTAGAACTTCAGAAAAAATAATTGTTACCAACCTGCCTTCCACTGAGGACCTGTTATACTGCACGAATCAAGAAGAGGGCCGTGAAAATATTTACAGATCCCTCACATCCAGGACATAAACTATTTAAACTCCTACCCTCAAAATGACGCTATAGAGCACTGCACACCAGAACAACTAGACACAAGAACAGTTTTTTCCTGAAGGCCATCACTTTGCTAAACAAATAATTCCCTCAACACTGTCAAACTATTTACTAAATCTGCACTACTATTAATCTTCTCATAGTTCCCATCACCAATCTCTTTCCACTTATGACTGTATGACTGTAACTTTGTTGCTGGTAATCCTTATGATTTATATTGATATATTGACCATCATTTGTGTTGTAAATGTACCTTGATGAAGGTATCTTTTCTTTTATGTACACTGAGAGCATATGCACTGGAGACAAATTCCTTGTGTGTCCAATCACACTTGGTCAATAAAAAATTCTATTCTATTCTATTCATGGCACATGTACTCAACTACATGCAAGAATACAGGCACGCATTTCAAACCCAAGGCACTCGACTACGAGTTGTGACACTTGCGTTAGAGGGAGCTGCAGCCAGATGGATGGTCACGCTGCACAATGTGGATGCCGCAGTGTTGAGAAATTTTGACAAATTCATGATGGATCTAATCACATTTGGCCAATAAAAAATTCTATTCTATTCTATTCTAAACCGAGAATAAAGTTAAAAATAATGCAAGATATACATGAAAGAGGAGGTTTAAAAATGCCTAATTTGAAATCGTATTATGAAGCAGTTGTTCTCTCATTAATTAGTGATTGGTTTAATTTAACAGAGGAAAGAATTCTGAATATAGAAGGTTATGATTTGTTATATGGATGGCATGCCAATTTACTATATAATAAGAATGTGGACAAGACTTTTAAAATCCATATTCTTAGAAATGCTTTGATAAGGGTGTGGAAGAAATATCAATATAAGCTAGACTACAAGATACCAATATAGGCAATTCCTGGACATATGATACAGAATATAAATATAGAACAAAAATTGGAGGTGGTTACTTATAAGGAACTTCTTATTGTAGAAAAGGGTAAATTACAATTAAAATCTTTAAATAAAATGAGAGAAGAAGGGATAAATTATACATGGTTTCAGTATGGACAGTTACAAGCCAGATGAAGAATAGATCAGAAAACAGGTATTATGCAAAATGAGGAAAATTTGATAAAACGAATTAGTGATCAAGGTCAATTGCATATTAAGAGGTTGTATAACATATTGATAGAAATAGATTCAGAAACAGAATTAGTTAAGGATTGTATGATAAAATGGGCACAAAACATTGAGCAATCTATAATGTTGGAAACATGGGAAAAAATTTGGGTTAGAAATGTTAAATTTACACAAGCACAAAATTTAAGAGAAAATTTTTATAAAATGTTTTATAGATGGCATTTAGCTCCTAAAAAACTGGCATGTATGTATCCGAATATGCAGGCTAAATGTTGGCAATGTGATTGTGAGGATGCTACTTATTATCATGTATGGTGGACTTGTAAGAAAATCAAAGCATTTTGGATAAAAATTTGGTGGATTATGCAGAATATTTTGAAAAAGAAGATAAAATTTACTCCAGTTGTTTTTATTGGGCATGACTATGGAATGTATGGTAATAGAGATTAAATTGATTTTAAACTTAATAACAGCTGCAAGACTCTTGGTTGCGCAATATTGGAAGAAAGAAGATTTACCTACAATTGAAGAATGGACACTTAAAGTATCGAATTTAGCAGAAATGGCCAAAATTTCTGCGTAGCTGAAAGACTATTCTCAAGAAAGATACATATCGGAATGGAGAAGTTGGATTGACTATATTCAAAATAAATATCAAATAGCTTATGAGTGAATCTAGGAATTGTATTATTTTAATGTATTAGTTTTAATGGGAAAGGGGAGTTAAGGGTGAAAAGGGAGAAAAGAGACTATGGGTTATGGTTTTTGTTGTATTCTAGTTTATGATTGTTAGACTTTATACCCTGTATTTTGTTCTGGGAAGTCTCAGGGGGGTGGGGAAGGGTGGAGGAAAGGGAAAGGGAGGGGGAGGGGGAGGGGGGAATAATTGTTAAAAAAAATGTTTTTGTTTTTGTAAAACTTTTTCAATAAAACAAAAAAGACGCTGGAAGAAGAACACAAAAGACTTGAAACGGAAGTACAGAAAGAACCGCAAAAAAGAAATTTAAGAAACCAAATGGAATTAATAAAAGATAAATTAAACCTAATGGAAAAAGAATTGGCACAAAAAATTAAAAGAGCAAAACATTTTTTTCAAAAATGCCAATAAAACAGGAAGATGGCTAGCATATAAATTGAAAAAGGAGAAAGAGAAGAAATTGATACATAGATTGATAGATGAGACAGGAATTCTTCATTATCAAAATGAAACTAAAAGGAAAATAATTCAAGAATTTTATGAAAAATTATATGATCAAGAGAAATATATTAAAGCAATACTTGGAAAAAGCTTGGAAAAAGTGTTTGAAACAGTGAAAGCCATGTTAAATGAAAGGATAATGATGATGGAATTAACAGAGGCGATTAAGAGACAAAAGAACAACAAAAGGACCAGGTGGGTTACAGAAGTTTATAAATATCTACAAGACACTTATTGTTAGAAGCCAAGATACCAAATACCTGGATGGAAGCAAATATCACTATTAAGCGTAGACTATAAAATATATGTCTCAATAATAGCAGAGAGACTAAAAAGATTCTTAAATGAATTTATACACCCAGACCAGAATGGATTTTTACCTAAAAGACAAATTAAAAAACAACAACAATATGAGAATCATCTTGAATATGTTGGAGTATTATGAAGTACCTCATTTTTCGGAGTAGAAGATGCTCTGGAGTACAAGATGCACATTAGATTTTTGGGGGGGAAATAAAAAAAATCTGTCTCTGCCTACCAACATCCATCGGTATTCATCTGGCTAGCGTCCTTGCAGCAAACAGCCTGGTCAGCTTCAGCACATTATCACAGCCTGATTCAGCATGAGCAGCTGATTGGCGGTTGGATCGGCCTCCCAGAATACCGCCAATCAGCTGTTCCAGGCTGCAGGGATTCTGCAGCCTATCACCACTCCATGTGTGGCATTTTTGGCCTCCGCGCATCACATTTTCAGCCAGTTCCAGGTGGTGGGGATCACCACTGCTGATCCCCACCGCCTGGAACTGGCTGAAAATGTGATGCGCGGAGGCCAAAAATGTGATGTGCGGAGGCGGTGATTGGTGGCAGCCTGGAACCAGGTCTAAAATGGAGCATGCGGAGGCCAAAAATGCGACACATGGAGGCCAAAAAAATGACATACGGAAACCAAAAATGCACAGAGGCCAAAAATGTGATGCACAGAGGTGGCGAATGGCAGCGATGTGCTGTGGTAATCCCAGCAGCTTGGAACAGGTCTAAAATGGAGTGTGCAGAGGCTGAAAGGGTGGGTACCAGTAGGTGGGCGGAGCTTCTGCAACATTGGTGTATAAGACGCACCACAATTTTCACCCACTTTTAGGGAGGGAAAAGTGCATCTTATACTCCGAAAAGTAAGGGACATTCTGAAAAACAAATGGTGTTGATCTTTTTAGATGCACAGAAAGCATTTGACAATGTAAATTGGCAATTTATGTCACTATAATTAAAATATATGGATTTTTTGAAAGAACACCTGGACTCCAAACAACAAGAAAAATAAAATACTTAGGGTTGACAGCGCATTGTGAAGCAATAAAGGAGAATAACTACAACAAATTACTAAAACAAACAAAAAAGATTTAGAATTATGGATGCAGTCTGGGCCTCTGTGGCTCAGACTTGTAAGACAGTCTGTTATTAACAGCAGCTGCTTGCAATTACTGCAGGTTCAAGCCCCACCAGGCCCAAGGTTGACTCAGCCTTCCATCCTTTATAAGGTAGGTAAAATGAGGACCCAGATTGTTGGGGGCAATAAGTTGACTTTGTATATAATATACAAATGGATGAAGACTATTGCTTGACATAGTGTAAGCCACCCTGAGTCTTCGGAGAAGGGCGGGCTATAAATGCAAATAATAATAATAAAAACTATTAGGAAGAATAGCAGCCGTAGAAATGTCTATACTACCAAAATTCCTATACTTGTTCCAGACTATCCCAGTTAAATTAGAAAAGACCTTTTTTAATGATCTTAATAAAACAATTGCAAAATTTATCTGGCAGGGGAAAAAACCTAGAATAAAAATGAAATCTCTACAAGATATGAAGAGCAGAGGATTTGGATTGCCAAATTGGGAACTATATTATAGTGCAGCAACACTAGCCTGTTTAAAAGATTGGATCAATTTAAGGAATAAAAGAATATTAGCCATAGAAGGTCATGACCTACAGAGAGGATGGCATGCCTTTCTGTGGGAAACAGGACACATGAAACAACAACATTTCCATAGACATCTGATTAGAGATTCTCTAATAAACAACTGAATTAAAATAAAAAAGAAACATTACATAAAAATCCCAATTTGGCTATCCACAATGGAAGCGTTGATTCATCCAAATAATTTAGACTTGAATAATGTTAAAATACAAAGGCCTATTAGATATTCATGGAAAATTAAAAACATTACAGGACCTCCAAGAACAAGAAATACAAGTGGACTGGTGGGCTTACCTTCAATTACAAAATTGATACAAACAAGATATAAAAGATTATGGAATATATCTTAAACTACGACGATTAGATTAAATTTTACTAGGGCCAGACAAAAAAAATTACCCAAATTTATAAATATCTGCTGGAAGTAGAATTGGAGGAAGAAGTGGTGAAAGGATATATGATTGCATGGGGTCAAAATATTGGACATAATATAAATTTATCAGACTGGGAGACCATATGGAACAGAAATTATAAACTAACAAAATCAGCAGCATATAAAGAAAATGCTTATTACTCCGTATGGCTCCGCTTCGTGGAGAAGCAGCTATGATTTAGCTGCTAACTCCCTAGTCAGTAGAGCTGTCAGGACATCGTAAATCTGGGTCCGACAGCTTGGAATTCTCTCCTTCAGGCAAAGAAGGAGAGATGAGCATTCAGGTTGAAATTGAGACACCCTAATAAGCTTCTAAGGCTTACGGGGAGTTCTCCTTCCATAGCGTGATAAGCTCCTGGCTGGGCGAGGCTTCTGCCTTTCTGGCGGACAAACGAAGCGTCCAATTTCCATGGCTGGAGTTGATTTATGATGGACTGTAACGTGGACGGAGCAGAAACTGGAGTTTTAACACTTGTTTGTAAGAAGACTGCAAGCCCCTGAGGGCTGCGAAGATAGGAGAGAAGAAAGCAAATGGCGGTTTTGTGGAATGTATGTACTGAAAACGAAAGTTAAAGAAATGCTTACTAACAGCTAGTGTCGAAATAGAAGATATATAGGAAGATACTGACTAAATGGAAGAAACGAAAATCTTATGATTTATATTTTTTCTTCTTCTTTGGGATTATAGTGATTTAGAAGAAAAGTTTTTTGAATTTTTCTTTTTGAATTTTTTTTCTTTTTCTTGGTCCATTATTAAACTATATATTTTTTTTAAAAAAAATGGCTTTTAAGCAAATAGTGCCAAAAGTCATTAAAAACTTTGAAATTTCCTCAGCTCAGATTCAAAAATTAAAAGAAGAAATTAAAAAGGAATTAAGAAATTCTTTACAGGAGTTTTTGGAGAGTCATTTTTTAGAAATAGATCAAAAATTTGATGAAATAGAGAAAGAGATGTTGGATTTTAAGGAAGTGGTGGAAGAGCAGAAGAGGGAAATGAAAATGGTAAAGGATGCAATTGCGCAAATATTGAGCTCTTGTATTCAGATGGAGGATGATCTTGCAGAAATTAATAAAGCTAATTTAGAGTTGCAAAGGAAAATAGAAGAAATTCAAAAAAATCAAAACAATTGGAACTTAGATAATAAGATGGAAGATATACAGGCAAAGGTAGATAGGGCAGATGAAGAAAGAGTAATATTACAATATAGATTAATGGAATATGCTATAAGGGTGAGGGGGTTGAAACAAAATAGGAAGGAAAATTTAAAGGAGATTTTTACACAAGCCTTTGCTCAGATAAAGGGTGTGGAGCCAGAAGATTTTGAGACTAATATTGAAAGAATTTATCATGTTAATTCTTGGTGGGCAAGACAAAATAGAGTACCTAGGGATGTGGTTATTTATTTTACAACTAAAAAGGTTAGGTATGAAATTTTGCAAGCCTTTTATAAAAATAAATTTCAAATATTGGGACAAGATATAAAAATGATGAAGGAAATTCCTCCTAAAATGTTAAGAAAGAGAAGAGAATTTGCCTTTTTAGTGGATGAGTTTAAGAAACATCAGATATATTTTAGATGGGAAGTCCCAATGGGTTTGTCAGTGAATTTTAGAGGCAGAAAGTATTTTCTTAATTCAGTTATGAAAGCGAGACATTTTTATATTAATGTTTTAAAGAGTGGGAATCCTTTGTTGTTAGATGCTAAGTTAATTGGTTTGGAAATGATGGAAAATAGAATGGGAGACGGGAGGAATGTTTAAGATGTGAATATGATGATTATGGTTAATTTTTGGAATTGATTTGTTTAGGATATAAATTATAGGATTTTTGTTATTTGCTATTTGTATGGTATAAATCTATGGGATGATATTATTCAATTGTGAAGGATGGAAAGTGAAATTTATGAATTTAGATAATGTGGATGTAATGATTTTAACTGCTTACTGTTATATTGTGGATGTAGTTTAAATGATTATTTGTTTTAAATGATACGTTTATAGATAGTAAAAGTTATGAAGTTAAGCTGGAAATATTATATTTGAGAGATTTTATTCGAAATGATATTTGATTGATGGAGTAGTATTGGAAGATTGGATATTAAATCTTATGACAATTGAAGAAATATATAAGTGATGAAAATTTGAATTTGAGAAGCTGGATTGTAAATTAAGAAATGGACTTATGAAATTTGAAGGAATATACAAGTGGGTGAAAAAAAATTGAACTTTAGAAGATGGACTAATTTTTAAAATGGACTGTAAGAAGAACGGACACTAAATGTTATGGCAATTGAAGAAATATATAAGTGATAAAAATTTGAGTTCGAGAAGATGGACTGTAATTTGAGAAATGGACTTATGAAATTTGAAGGAATATACAAGTGGAAAAAAAATGAATTTGAGAAGATGGATTAATTTTAAAAATGGACTGTAAGAAGAAGTAATATGTGAAGTTGGTATTGCTTCTTTTCTTTTCTTTTTTTTTATTATTCTTTCCTATCTTTTTATTTTTATTGTGAGGGGATCTAAAGTTTTAAATTTTTAAAGGTGGGAGGTTATGTATATTTTGTATACTTTAGTTTGTGATTGTTGGTCATAATACCCGGTATTTGCTCTGGAAGTCTGGGGGGGGGGAAGGGGGAGGATGGGGGGGAAGCAGGGGGAAATGATACATGGATTGATTATTAATGTACAGTAATTTTTGAAGATATTAAATTAAAAAAATTTAAATGATATTGGGGATGCTCGACTGCCATTTCAGGAAGAAAAGGAGAGAGGAGTAGAAGGAGGGAAGAAAGTAGGTAGGAAAGAGTAGAGAAGGAGGAGGGGAATAAGAAGGTTAGATAGGGTGGAAGAAGGGAGGAGTGGAGAAGGAGGAGAGGAAGTAGTAAAGTGAAGGAGATGAAGGATGGGGAAGTAGTAGAGGGTAGAGAGGAAGGTTGTGAAGAAAGGAAGTGGCAATCGGGCAGGCCTGAATCAGTAATAAATAAAAATTAATGATTAATGATGGATAATAGTTTGTACATAAATATGATGTTGGAAAATGGAAATAAAAATTATTTATTTAAAAAAAAATATGAAGAAAATGCTTATAAAATGTTCTACAGGTGGCACCTACCCCCCTCGAGATTAATGAAAATGTACCTCAAAATGAGTCCCAGATGTTGGAAATGTAAAAAGAAAGAGGGAACATACTACCATATGTAATGGTCCTGCCCCGAATCCCATAAATATTGGCTCAAAATTAAAGAGTGGCTACAGGAAATTACAAATGAACAATTGGATTTAGAACCGGAAATCTTTCTATTGGAAATCCTCAAAAAAAACATGAGAAGAGCACAAAATATCTAGTATTACACATATTAACTGCCGCTAGGATGGCCTTCGCTCAATGTTGGAAACAGCTATGTATACCCACAGAGAAACTTGTTATACAAAAGGTCATGAACTGTGCAGACATGGACAAACTAACACTGAGTTTAAAAGATAGAGAGACTTCGATATTTTACAAAGCATGGGAACAGTGGTATAAATGGAAAGAATGGAGATAGATAAGAATAATTAGTTACTAAGTATAAGCAATAAAATAAGAATGTAAATACACACAATTTATTTTTTGTAAATAATGCACAGATTATTGTTATAAGAAAAACACCAAATACCTATCAAGTGATATAATTTTTTTTCTTATGTTTTTAATGTAATAAAAGTTCAATAAAGTATATTTAAAAAATAAAATTAAATATATGGATTTTGGTGAAAAAATTACCAATATGATTAAGACAATATATTCTAAACAAACTGCAAAGGTGATTGTAAATGGGGACATGAGAGAGAATTTAAATATAAGAAAAGGCACAAGACAAGGATGCCCATTGTCTCCTCTATTTATATTAACATTGGAAGTGTTATACAGAAACATTAGAAAAGATTCAGAAATAAAAGGTATGAAAATAAAAAAAAAGAAAAAGAAAAATACAAACTACAGGCATTCACAGATGACCTGGTATTTATTTAAGAAGAACCACAAGAAACTGGACCCAAATGAGGACCCAGATTGTTGGGGGGGCAATAAGTTGACTTTGTAAAAAATATACAAATAGAATGAGACTATTGCCTTATACACTGTAAGCCGCCCTGAGTCTTCGGAGAAGGGCGGGGTATAAATGTAAACAAAAAAAAAAATTAATAAAAGAAGAAGAAGAATATGGTGAGTTTGCAGGATTGAAAATGAATAAATAAAAAATCAAAATACTAGTCAAAAACCTCACAGATAGGACTTCCTGGTTGGCTCCGTTGGCAATGGAGGTGATCTTTCTGGTCACCAACCTCTGGATCATGTTGGACTGCTAAGACAGCGACAATCAGCTGTCCAGCAGTTCGGAAACCCCCTTCTTCGGGAGAAGAAGCGGTGGTGAGCAAAAAGAAGCAGAGGTAGAGCTTCCCTAGAGCTCCTGGAAGATACCAGGGGGCTCGAAGGGTTAAGCCCCCTCAGAACTTCAAAGTGCTCCAGATCTGAGGCTTTTTTCCTGCTCCGGCAGACCTAATTGCCGCGACCAACTTCCGGGACCAATTTTAACTTAAAGAAGATAATACCGGACTGAACAGAAACAGGAGAGCTCTAATTATAAAAGCAAGTAATCAATCAATTCCTGTTATTTTTTTAAGTTTTGGATTTGACTTCAAAGTGAAAATGGCGATCGTTCTTTAATGAGCTACGCAGTTGAAAACGAAAGTGTTACAATTCTCTGTCTGCTGTTTATTGCTGAAGGCCAGCTGGAAATTTTTTTTAAACATTGTAATGAGAAGGGACAAGAGATCGAGATATTGAGACTGATTTAAAAAAAAAAAGACTTAAAAGGTTTATACGTAATATTAGCCGGGACCAATTTTAACTTAAAGAAGATAATACCGGACTGAACAGAAACAGGAGAGCTCTAATTATAAAAGCAAGTAATCAATCAATTCCCTGTTATTTTTTTTTTTTAAGTTTTGGATCTGACTTCAAAGTGAAAATGGCGATCGTTCTTTAATGAGCTACACAGTTGAAAACGAAAGTGTTACAAGTCTCACTGTCTGTTGTTTATTGCTGAGGCCAGCTGGATTTTTTTTTTTTTAAACATTGTAATGAGAAGGGAGAAGAGATACTGAGACTGGGAAAAAAAAAAAGACTTAAAAGGTTTATACGTAATATTAAGTTAAAGAGAAATTTTAAGAGATGGCAGCAAAACAATTAAAGTCAACTGCTACAAAAACTCCAGGAATATTAACACCGGGAGTCTCTCCAGCACATACAGCAGATACAAAATCACTAAATTTGGAAGCACTTCAGGATAACCTGAAAGAATTTATGAAAGAATCTCTTAACGATGCTATGAATTGGCAAACTTCCCAGATAGAGGATAAGTTTAAATTAATTACAGAAGAAATGTCAGAGATGAAAAAACAGATGTTAGAAATTCAGACTGGAAATAAAGAAGTTAAAGAAGGTTTGGTGTCAGCAGTACAGGGTCTGGCATCAAATGTGATTTTATTGGAGCAGGAAGTAGAAGAAATAAAGAAAGTTAATTTAAAATTGGAAAATGAGATTGAGGCAGTTCAAAGTAAAATGGATAAAGTTGATGATGAAATTGTTTTGGTACAATATAGAGCAATGGAACTTGCTTTACGAATCCGTGGACTAAAAGAATGTAAAATGAGAATTTGAAGCAAATTTTTCGGAGGCCTTTGCAGAGATTTTGGCAGTTCGCCAAAGATGTGGCATTTTATATTGATAAAATTTATCGTGAATTCCTGGATAGCAAGACAAAGAAATCTTCCCAGAGACATTGTTATTTATTTTACTACTAGAACAGTGAGAAATGAGATTTTACAAGCTTTTTTAAAGGAGACAAGATTCAAGCAGCCGCCAAGATATTTTAATACTAAAGGAAATTCCCCAAAATGTTGAGAGGTAGGAAGGAGTTTGCTTTTTGGTGAACGAACTTAAAAACGTCAGATTGAGTATAGATGGGACATCCCAATTGGTATAATAGTTTACTATGAAGGAAAGCACATCGCCTTAATACAGTCAGTAAAGCACAAGAGTTTTATGCTTATGTGCTTAAGGCTGAAGTCCACCATCTCCGGATGGTAGGAGAAAGGAAGGTGAAATTAAAGAAAAAGAAGTGATAGTAATGGAAGAAGACCGTTTACAAGCGTTGGATGTGTCTAAGATGGGATCAGAGATTCCAAAAGAGCCAAGGATGACAAGAGCAGCTGTCAAACGCAAGGAACAAGAAGAAAAGGCTCAACAGGCTCAATCTGCTATTACCAAGACGGAAACAGTGAGAGGAGCAAGGCCCAAAGAAAGATATGATTTGCGGCTGGTGCTTCAAAAGTTTCCGATTGCTGATAATGGCAATTAGACTTTTATCTTGGAATGTCAATGGATTAAACTCACCACAAAAGAGAAGAAAGATATTTCATTATTTGAAGCAATTTAAAATGACATTGTATGTTTACAAGAAACACATATTAGAACATTAGACCAGAAATATTTGATAAATTGAAATTGGGAATACATTTTGTTGCATCTGCTACAGAAAAGAAGAATGGACTAGTTGTTTATATAAAGAGTAATTTATCTGCAACATTAATTGAAGCGGATAATCAAGGAAGATATATTGCTATTGAACTTTTATTGGAAGGAGAAAATACTTTTAATAGGAGTTTATGCACCAAATCAACAACAAGAAAAATTTTATAAGTTTTACATAAAAGAATAACATCTTGGGATTATAAAACTTATATATTAATGGGTGATTGGAATGGAGTGATGGATACCCAGAAAGATAAAAGAAGTCTTAGAAATTTTTCCAATCGTGTAAAACTGCCAAAGGCATTCTTTGATTTGATGGAAGATTTAGAATTGAGAGATGTATGGCGAGAACGCAATGAAAAGAGAGATTTTACATTTTTTCTGACAGACATCAATCTTTTCTAGGATTGATTTCATTTTAATTACTAATGATTTGTTTTTCAGAGTGAAGAAGACAAAATTTGTTCTAGAACCTTGTCTGATCATAGCCGGTATGGATTGAGTTAGATCGGGAAAAAGAGGCCAGGAGGTCGTGGAGGATGAATGAGAACTTGTTTAAATATGAACAAAATGTAAATGAATGTAAAACTCTAATGAAGGAATTTTTTTCTTTGAACATGGATAAAGGGACACCTATAGAGATAGTTTGGGACACCAGCAAAGCTTATATGAGGGGAATTTTATTAGAGATGAATAATAAATATAGAAATAGACTGCACAAAAGGCGAAAAGAACTAGAAGAGGAAATTAAAAGGAAGGAGCAGTTATTGGTAGGCAATCCAGGAGATAGTAAAACAAAAGAGTCAATAAATATATTAAGAGGTCAATTTAATATGTTAATGGCAGATCAGGTGGCAACTAATTTACAATATGTAAGACATAATTTGTTTAATAATTCTAATAAACCTGGAAGGTGGTTAGCATATTTATTAAGAAAGAAACAGAAACGACGATAATTGATAAAATAGAATATAGAGGTAAGGAAGTATATCAGCAAAATTTGATTAAAAAAGCTTTTTTAGAATATTATACTAAGTTATATTCTAGAGATGTGATTAGTGATAAAGATATAGATAGATATTTACAGGACCACGGTATTTTAGAAATTACAGTAGATCAAAGGAAGAGTTGAATCAATTAATTTCTTCAGAGGAAATAGTGTTTGCAATTAAGCAGCTTAAAGCGAATAAAGCACCAGGTACAGATGGCTTGACAACTACTTATTATAAAAATTTACAAAATGAGATGATTGTACCACTTAAGGAGTTATTTAACAGAATACAAAGGGGAGGAGAAGCTCCTCCTTCATGGAGGACAGCTTTTATTTCATTAATACCTAAAGAAGATCGAGATGGTGTTAAACCAGAGAATTATAGGCCAATATCGCTTTTAAATACTGATTATAAGATATTTGCTAAGATACTAGCAAATAGATTGATGCCACTGATGAATCAATTAATTCATAATGACCAATCAGGATTTATTAAGGGGAGACAGATGAGATATAATATGAGACAAATTGTAAATTTACTTGAATATTTGGAAGGAAACAGCCAGGTTTCAGCAGCATTCCTCTTTTTGGATGCCGAAAAAGCTTTTGATAGATTGGATTGGCAGTTTTTGTTTAAAGTAATAGAAAAAATGCAATTTGGGGATTATTTTATTCAAGCAATTAAGGCTATATATCAAAAGCAAACAGCTCAAATAATAGTAAATGGTGGATTAACAGAATCTTTCAAGATTGAGAAAGGGACTAGACAAGGATGTCCCTTGTCACCATTATTATTCATTCTAACTTTGGAAATATTATTGAGTAAGATACGTGGTTTAGATCGAATAAAAGGAATTAGAATTAAAAATCAAGATTATAAATTAAGAGCGTTTGCAGATGATTTGGTTGTTTCTTTATCTCAACCAATACATTCAGCTGTATATTTGATGGAGACAATTGATCAGTATAGTAAGGTATCTGGGTTTAAAGTGAATCAACAGAAGACAAAATGATAATTAAAAATATGAATACACATCAGAGGAAGAATTAGAAAGAATAACTGGATATGAAGTAGTTAAAAGGTTAAATACTTAGGAGTATACATTACAGCATCGAATGTAAAATTATATAAAACAATTATGAGGTATTGTGGGGAAAAGTAATTAAAGAAATGGAGAAATGGAAGAAGTTACAATTATCATTGTTGGGAAGAGTGGCAGCTATAAAATGAATGTTTTGCCTAGATTTTTATTTTGTTTCAAATGATTCCAATTTTGAAGAAAGATGCAAATTTACAAGAATGGCAAAAGGATTAATAAATTTGTATGGAAGGGTAAAAACCGAGGATAAAGTTAAAAATAATGCAAGACGTTAGGAAAGAGGGGTTTAAAATGCCTAATTTGAAATTGTACTATGATGCAGTTGTTTTAACTTTAATTTCTGATTGGATTAATTTAACAGAGGAAAGGATTTTGAATATAGAAGGTTATGGTTTGTTATATGGATGGCACGCATATGTAATATATGACAAGAAAATTGATAAGACATTTAAGAATAATATGGTCAGAAGTGCGTTGTTGAGGATTTGGAAAAAATATCAATATAAGTTAGATGGAAAGATACCAATATGGACCATCCCCAGACATATGATAGAGAATATAAATATATTACAAAAAATGGAAGTTATCACTTACAAAGAGCTTTTGACTATGGAAAAAGGGGAATTACAGTTGAAATCTAGGGAGAAATTGAGGGATGAAGGAAGAAATTATACATGGTTCCAGTATGGACAATTGCAATCTAGATGGAAAATAGATCAGAAAATTGGTATAAGGCAAAGTGATGATAATCTGGTAAAACAAATAAAAGATCAAGGTCAACAGCATATAAAGAGTATTGGTTGAAATTGACTCAGAAATGGAGTTGGTTAAAGATTGTATGGTAAAATGGGCACAAAATTTTCAACAACCTATAATGTTAGAAACATGGGAAAAAATTTGGGTGAGGAATGTTAAATTCACGCAAGCACAAAATTTAAGAGAAAATTTTTATAAAATGTTTTATAGATGGCATTTAGATCCTAAAAAACTGTCATGTATGTATCCAAATGTGAAAGCAAAATGTTGGAGATGTGATTGTGAGGATGCTACCTATTATCATATATGGTGGACTTGCAAAAAAGTTAAAGCCTTTTGGATTAAAATATGGTGGATTATGCAGAACATTTTGAAAAAGAAGATCAAGTTTGTTCCACAGTTCTTTTTATTAGGAATAATCTCAGATTGCACTGTTATAGAGACAAAACTGATTCTGAATTTAATAACTGCTGCAAGATTATTGATTGCACAATATTGGAAGAAAGAAGACTTACCTACAATTGGAGAATGGATTAGTAAAGTATCAAATTTAGCAGAAATGGCAAAAATTTCTGCCTACTTGAAAGACTGTACACAAGAAAAATATATATTGGAATGGAGGAAGTGGATTGATTATATTCAAAATAAGTATCAGATTAAAAAATATCAATTAGTTTTTGAGTGAAGTTAGGAATTATTATGTATTAGTTTAAGAAAGAAGGGAATTGATAGTGTGATGGTGTGAAATGGAATATGTTTTATGTTATATTTTAGATTATGTTTGTTAGTTACAATACCCTGTATTCTGTTCTGGGAAGTCTCGGGGGGGGGAAGGAGGCGGGGAAATTGATTGGTTGCCATTGTACAGGAATAATGGTAGAATTAAACAAGTTGGAATGGTGTAATGTCGGGACTGCTCGGCAAACACTCCCGAAGGGAAAGGGTAAGGAAAGAGGAGTAAAGAAGGAAGAAAGTAGGTAGGTAGGTGGGTAGGGAGGAAAGAAGGGAGGGAGAAGAAAGGATAGGAGGAGGAGAAGAAGGAGAAGATAGAGGGTTAGAAAGGATGGTAGTGAGAAGTGGGAAAGAGGAGGGGAAGTAGGAAAGCGAGGAGAAGGTGGTGGGGGAAGTTTAAGAAGGATGAGAAGGGAAGAAAGGATTAAAGGGGGGAGTGGCAGTCGAGCAGCCCTGACTGAGTATAATTTGAGTATAGGACTGATTGTTGGATAAGTGATTGTATTGTACACTGGTCAAATTGTGGGAATTATTATGGAAAAATAAAAAAATTTTGCAAAAAAAAAACAAAAAAAAAACCCCTCACAGATAAACAGAAAAATGAATTGATAAAGAAGACCATTATTCAGATAGTTAAGAAAGTAAAATACTTAGGAATTCAATTAACAGCAAGATGTACAACTATTAAAGAAGATAATTATATTAAGCTAATGCAACAAATTAAACTAGATCTGGAGAAGTGGAAAAATTTGCAACTATTGATAGTAGGAAGAATAGCTTCAATAAAAATGAATATCATGCCGAGATTATTATTTTTGTTCCAAACAATAAAGTTAGAAAAAAAATACTTTGAGGAGCTAAATAAAATGATGTTAAAATATATTTGGCAAGGGAAAAGAGCAAGAATAAGATTGAAAATGTTACAAGAATCTAAAAACAAAGGGGGCTTTGGGGTGCCAGACTGGGAGCTATATTACCAGGCCTCTGTACTTACATGGGTGAAAGAATAGATAAATTTGAGACATAAAAGACTATTAATTTTGGAGGGACATAATATTCAGTTGGGGTGGCATGCCTTTCTGTGGTATGGGAAAAACAAAATACATAGATATTTCCAAAGACACTATGTCAGAAATGCTTTTGTTAAGTTCGGGCAATGAGGAGGCAGAAGACAGTCATTGGTGACAACAGCTCTTAAGTTTATTATGAGAACCCAGCAAAGAAAATAGCAGAACAGTCCTCCTTATATAGTATTTGGACTGAGGCACCAGCCAATCAGAAACGTGCTTTTTCCCAAATTTCCCTCCAATAATTCAAATACATAACACTCCTCCCCTCCCAGAACACACGTAGCTCAATATTTACATATTATTTACAAACGTAATCACGCAAGTAGCCGGGGCGTTTCCTGAGCCTGGCTGACTTGCGCAATTCATTCCCTGGTGGGGAGTCGAGCTGGTCAGAGGGACTCTCTGTTCCTCCCAGCTCCTCCAATTGGCCCTCCGGCCTGGATTAGGAGCAGATTCTTCCCTGCTGTGTTCTGGGTGGACCATGGGGCGTCGCTGGACTTCGCAACTCCCAGATAAGTCCTCCAGCCACTTCGGGCTTCAGTCAGCTGTTGGTATAAACAGTGGGTAGTTGTGTTTCTATTTTGGCTTCTAACCTTTTTCGTATTTGGTCAATGTGCCTTTTCCAGACCCTCCCATTGCCCATATCAACTACATAAGATTTGGGGCCAGTCACCTCTAAGATTGTTCCTGCCAACCAAAGGGGACCCTCACTGTAATTCCTGGCGAAGACGGGAGCCCCTATTGTAAAAACCCTTGTTTTATCTCTTAGTGTCAGATACCTATCAGGGGAATAATTTGGATTTAATCTGTCTAATGGGCATCGAAGTCTCCTTCCCATTAACAACTCAGCTGGGCTGCAGCCAGTGGCCATGCAAGGTGTCCCATGCTGGACGGCCAAGAACGTGTCAATCTTGGCTTGCCAGTCCCCTGGGCTAATCTTGGACAGTGCCTCCTTGGCACTTCTTACAAAACGTTCTGCAAGGCCATAACTAGCCGGATGGAATGATGCCGAGAGGGCATGTTGGATGCCCATTTCAGCCAAGTACCCTTCAAATTGAGTGGCAGTGAACTGCGGGCCATTATCCGAGACTAATGTGTCCGCAGTCATGTGCTACAAATAGTTGCCGCAATACTCTTATGACTGCTTCAGCAGTCGTGGTTTTCATCAATATTATTTCCAACCACTTGGAATATGCATCTACTATTATTAAGAATGTTTGCCCATCGAAAAGGGCCAGCGAAGTCTATGTGAATTCTAGACCACGGTCCCTGGGGTCTTCCCATTCCCTCACCGGGGCCATTGGAGGTAGTGGTCTAGAATCCTGGCAAGATTGGCATCTGCCTACCCAGTCACTAAAGTCTTTGTCCATCTGAGGCCACCACACATAACTCAGTGCTAGACTTTTCATATGCACAATGCCCGGATGCCCCATATGCAATAAATCCAATACATTTTCCCTCAAACGCAATGGAATAACAACTCCATTGTTGTTATTATCTCCCCACAATAAACATCCCCCTTGCACAGACAATTCAGAACATTTGGTCACAAACTGTTTAAATTCCTCGCCCATTGCAACGGGCCACCCCCTCTGCAACCAGCCGATTACAGTGCAGATAATAATGTCTTTAGTCAATGCCCTAGCCACTTCGGCGGAAGTGACTGGGCCAGTGTCCAAAGAGTCAATCAGCAGTATTGGGGTTCCCGGAGTCGGGTCTTGAATTGAGTCCGGCAAGGGGCACCTGCCGGACACTAAAGCGTCCACATGTCCCAATTCCTTGCCCGGTCGGTGGGTCAGACGGTATGAATATTCTGCCAGAAATATGGTCCAGCGAATCAATCTGGGAGACAGGGCAATCGGTGTAGGGCGGTCTCCCACCAACAAACCCAACAATGGCTGATGGTCAGTAACAATGTCCAAATGCCTCCCAAACAAATATTCATGGAATTTTTTACTCCTGAAACTATGGCCAGAGCTTCTCTATCTAATTGACTATAATTTCTCTCGGCTCCGGATAATGTGCGGGAGAAGTAGGCAATGGGGGATTCTGTCCCATTAGGCAGTTTGAGGCTGAGAACAGCTCCCATTCCATAGGGTGATGCATCACATACCAGAACGAGAAGCAAAGTCCCATTATATTGAATTAATAGACTGTCACTAGACAGTAACTTTTTTACAGATTCAAAAGCTGCGGATTCAGTCTTACCCCAAATGGGGGTCCCCACATACTTGCCCAGGCTGTCCTGGAATACGTCTTCAAATTCCTGGAGCAGCTCCTCTCTCAGGTCGCCTCCAACACTGTAGACTCCAGTGATGCCCATCCCAAGGGCCCGGAACCAATCGAGACCTAGCAAGCTAGGCAAATGTCCATCTACGATGGTGACTGGTAGCGATTTCTTATATTGTCCATACTTGACTCAAACTGTGGTGATGCCTCAGACAGGGATTCGGTTTCCCTGATAATCCTGGACTCTTAGTCTCTGAGGTTGCAATTGGCGTTTCGCGACGCTTGGAAGGTCTTTGGTGATCGTATCCCAGGACATGATAGTGATCAATTATCCAGTATTGACTTCCATTTTACACGGCACCCCTTCTATGCAGGCTCTTGTAAAAATCTTTTTTTCCAGTTTCGTTGAGGCTTGGCCAACTCGTACTGTGGTGTGGTTGGACTTCGCACCCTTTTTGATTGAGCCAATAGGTGGCCGTTTCGCGGAGCTGGGGTTCTGCTGATAGGTTGTTTTAAATTCGGCTCTGGACTTTTGGCCGCACGGCTGGAGAGCTCGACACACCCATGCTAGGTGACCTTTTCTGTCACATCTACAGCAGATGGCTTCTTTAAACCGACAATTTTGTCTCTGTTGATGGCCTGCACAACTCACGTACTCATCGTTGTCACTTCTTTCCGATTTCCCCATTTGGAAACCTCTTCCTCACTCTCACCATCACACTCAGGCTGGATTTCCTCACTGTGGACTAGTGTTGCTTTAGCGGATGAACTCAACGATGTTGGTTTTTGTAATGTTTCAGCAGCTTTAGTGGAAAGTTCATGTGCTCTAGCTTCATCTAGGGCAATACTGAGAGTCCGGTTGGTTTTGGCGAGGAGCCGCCTCTGCAAACGAATGTCCTGTACTCCAGAAATAAGCTGCTCTAAAAGGGAGTCCTCTAGATCCCTATATTTGCAGTGGGTAGTGGCTTTTCTCAATGCAACCATGTAAATGCTGATCGATTCTCCTTCACGTTGGACTCTCTGTTGGAGTTCATATCTCTGCACGAACTTCGATGGCACCGGGGCATAGTGCGCTCTGAGTGTCATCTGTAACACTAGCCAGGGCACTGACTGGACGGGCGTTGGCTCCAATAACGATTCAGCAGTGTCAAATACTTCTGGCCCGCAATGGCTCAAGAAGTATGCGTGCTTTTGATTGTCCGATACCCCTTGCAACTTGTTAACCTCAAGGAAGCATTCAACAAGAGCCATGTATGACCCACACTTCTCTTTTGCTGGGTCAAATGGCACTGGCGACGTGTAGTTAGTCATTTTGATTTGTTCCTATATGGCTGCCCTATAACTGGCTGGGTTCTAAACTATTTTCCAAATCAGCTCTTTTTCAGTCTCACTGCCAACCTCATCCCATCCTCGTCGCCAATGTTAAGTTCGGGCAATGAGGAGGCAGGAGACAGTCATTGGTGACAACAGCTCTTAAGTTTATTGTGAGAACCCAGCAAAGAAAATAGCAGAACAGTCCTCCTTATATAGTATTTGGGCTGACACCAGCCAATCAGAAACATGCTTTTTCCCACCCAAATTTCCCTCCAATAATTCAAATACATAACAGCTTTGCTGTTAGTATGGGGGGTGGATCAAAGAAAAAATTTATATGAAAATATCAGTCTGGCTCTCCACGATGGAGGCACTGATACATCCAAATGTTGTTAACCTGGAAAAAATTACAAGATATAAAGACATTTTGAATGATAAGGGGGAACTTAAAACTAAGCAGGAATTGAAAAATCAAGGGATTGATTTAGCATGGTAGCCACACATGCAAATACAATGAAGGTATGGGAAAGATGTAAAAATGTATGGTTTCTATAAAGAACCAACAGCATTAGATCAGATATTATCAGGGATAGATGAAAATTTAAAAAAAAACCGTAAAGCTATCTATTGAGCATCAAAATGGAAGAACAAGTGAAAGAAACAATAGTGTGGGCTAAAAACTTTGGATATACTATAAAGCTAGATAAATGGCAGAAACTGTGGGATAAAAATTATAAATTGACAATGTCAATTTCCTATAAGGAAAATTTATATAAAATGTTTTATAGGAGGCATTTACCACCAGCAAGAACAGCAAAGATGTTTAAAAACATGTCTGCCAAATGTTGAAATTGTAATCAATTACCAGGTGTGTACTATCATATGTGGTGGACATGTCTAAAGGAGAAAAAATACTGGATAAAAGTACATACATAGTTAGAAAAAATGGCAAAGCAACACAGATTTAAAACCAGAAATATTTTTGTTGGATATTTCACCAGAAAAGTACAATAAAGGGAATACATATTTAATTTTACATATGTTAACAGCAGAATTGTTTTTGCACAACAGTGGAAAAATGAAGAGATTCCTACAGATGAAAGTGTAATAAAAAAACATTAGAATGCGCAGAGATGGATAGATTAACACTCAAAATAAAGGAGAAGGAAGAAACAATATTTTTTTAACATGGGATTTTTTACTAATGGTTAGTTAATAGAAACAGAAGTTAGAAACTCAAAAGTTTAAGAGAATGATCAACTATACAATGAAGGTTTATTAATATGGATAAGTAAATATCATTATTATGTGGTTATAATTAATGCTATGAATATTAGTGATATTATTACTATTATTATTATTTAGAATTAATTGTACCCAGACAACACACTGTTCATGTAGATATTGCGTTTTTATCTATTCAAAATAAAAATGTATAAATAAAATATATACCATATTTTTCAGAGTATAAGACACACCTTTTTCCCCCAAAAAAGAGGGTGAAAATCTGGGTGCGTTTTATACTCTGAATGTAGCCCCGCCCAGTTTCTCAAACGGAGGTTTCAGAGGCTGAAAAAAGCATCAGAAATGGAGCTTAGAAAAAAAGCCCCAAACAGAAAAGAAGCTTCAGAAAAGAAGCCCCCAAATAGAGTTTCAGAAAAGAAGCTCCCAGACAGAGCTTCAGATGCTTTTTTTCCTGAAGTTCTGTTTTGGAGGCTTTCAGAGGCAGAAAAAAGTTTTTTCTGAAACAGAGTTTCAGAGGCAGGGGAAAAAAAGCCAAAAAAAAAGCAAGGCACAGAGCTGACAACCAAAGAACCTGTTGCTAAAATTCACTTCTGGGAACAGCTGATTGTGGGTATTCTGGGAGGCCAATCCACCTGCCAATCAGCTTTTTTCTTATTTTCCTCCCCAAAAACTAAGGTGCGTCTTATACTCCAAAAAATAAGGTATTTTAAATATGGCTTCAGTATAACATATATATATAACATATATATATATATGTATATATATATATATATGTATATGTATATATATATATATATATATATATATATATATATATATATATATATATATATATATATATATATATATATATATATATAGGTCTTTGGTTGTTCGGGTTTTCTCCCGTGTAAGATTGGAAGTCTCTTGGCCGCGTTTCGGCGAAGTCTCATTCGTCATCTTCAGGCTTCAGCTTCAGCTTAGCAGTTGAAGTTTGAAGATGACGACGAGACTGAACGTCACCATTCCATATCGGAGAAAATCGAACAACCAAGACTATATAAACACCGTGAAAACCTCAGAAAACAAATATATATATATATATATATATATATATATATATATATATATATATATATATATATATATATATATATATATATATATATATATATATATATATATATATATATATATATATATATTCTGAGGTTTTCGCGGTGTTTGTATGTAGGTCTTTGGTTATTCGGTTTTCTCCGTAAAATTGGAAGTATCTTGATGACATTTCACGAAATCTCATTCACATCTTCAGGCTTCAGCTTCAGGTTCTGGGAGCAATGTGTGATTGCAGCTGTTTCTTCCTTTTTAACTGCTAGTGGGAGTTTGAACTGATTGGGTGGGAGCTTGGCTGTGCTCTGATTGGATGGGGGGTTTTTTGTGCTCTGATTGGCTGGGGGTGTGTCCTGTTTGGGTGGGGGCTTGGTTGTGCTCAGATTAGTCTGAGTTGCAGGGGGATTTGAGCTGGTGAGCTGCACTGCTGCTGTTTGGCTTCGTGGTCGTGGTCGTGCTACATCTTCGTAGTGGGTGTCAGTCTGCTGCATGTATGGATTGGAGGGGTTTGAAATGGCTAATGTTGCAGCTGCGGTCTGGCTTCTGGTCCTTGGTCGTGCTTCCTGATCAGTGTGGGTTTGGGTCTGCTTTCTGGGTGGATGTGTGGTGGTGACATCCTGTGTGGACCTCGTGAGTGTAGGTCTGGTGTCATTCCTCATGTTAAGGACTCGTTTGTCAATAAGGGCGGGTTTCCAAATGGCTGGTAGGCGGGAGGTATCATCTCGTTTGTTCATGCTGTGTGGGCATTTTTCTATCTCGATGGCTTCTCTGATTATTCTGTTGTTAAAGTGTTCAGTTTTGGTGATAGTTCTGGTCCTTTTAAAGTCAATATCGTGTCCTGTGGCTTTAAGGTGTTGGACCAGGGAAGAAGTTGGTTCCTCTTTTTTGACTGAGTTCTTGTGTTCTTCAATGCGTGCACTTATTCTTCTGTTGGTTTGTCCAATGTATGTGGATTATACACATACAATATACAATATATATTATATTGATTTATTCGCCCATGGTGACTCAAGATGGTTTACCGAATATAAAAAAAAATTAGTTCAAAATGGGTCAGAAACCTCATCACTTAGACATAAGAGCGTCAGGGTAGTGGGATTCAGGAGGATTAGGAGAGCTAGAGTAGCAATAAAAGATAAATACCACTGCAGTTGAGAAAGTGCAAGAACTATATAAACCTACCCAGAAACTTTTCTAGTTTAAGCTCCATTTAATATGTTTCTTCAGGAAGAAACTGTTTCTGAAGAAAACAAGATTGGAGCCAAAGAACATGGTGGATGGGCACCATTACAGCATAACAGTGCATAGAACAATCAAAGAAGTACAGCGGTGCAAGACTGGAATATATGGAGAGACCTGGCCCATAGAATCACGAAGAGTCAGCTACGACTGAATGGATATCATCATCATCAATCACCATCACCGTCATTACCATCCATAATTTTCCTGGAGAGGGATGCTAAGTAGAAGTGAACCATCTGAATATGGGAAATATTATGTCCATATGGGGAACTTATTAATTAAGCTAATGATAAATACAATACATCTAAAGGATCCTGCATGAATTTGCAACACAAATTTGCAAGACCTTTTCCATGTGTATAAGCCAGTGCATATGAATTATATTACATTTATTTGTGGTCAAAGAATAAAGAAAAGCACACATACAGTATAAATGAATAAACAATATAAGAAAATAAGACATTAGGGTGATGGAGTTGATGCCAAATGTATGATCTTTTTATACAAAACATAATTGGACTATCCATTTCAAACTCAGCACCTTCTGAAAGATATACCAGTTTAGCAAAATTTAGCAAATTTCAAAGAAATATAATTCTGCAGTATCACTGGCATGCATATATTTAAATAACCTTGCACTTTTTACCAGTTCTTCTTCTATCTATGTACAAGGACTTCTCCAAGCATCTATGTCTCAAGAAACGCCTAGAGAAATAGTTTATTAACAAAGCATTGCTTGCTATATTCTAAATTTCTAATGACTTGGGAAGTCTCAGATGATCTGAACAATGGCATGCAGAGCCCTTTCTGTGAGCATGGCAGCTGTTGACCCAGCCCAGCTCCACCACACATGCACAGATGCTTCCCATCGTCCAGCTGGTCTTCAGATCCCTGCGCACATGTGCAGGGGCGGGGATACATGCACACATATGTGGGAGGTAGGCGCATGCGCGTGGTGCAGGAGGCTTTCCAAAATGGGGCATGGGGGTGCCGCGCGAGGCCCCCTACACCCCGTTTTGGGCCTGGAAAGCCGCCTGCAGCAACCTGGAAGCCAAAATGGGATGTGATGGGGCCAGGGCGCATGCGGGGGGCAGGGTGCATATGTGATGGATGCGCACGCATGCACGGGGGTGAAGTGCATGTGTGGGGGTGCTCAGATTGCATTTTGGGGGCTCAGGCACGTGCACATGCATTTGCACGTGCATGTGTGTGCTTTGGGCACTCGGCACCAAAAAGGTTAACAACCATCACTGTTCTATAGTTTAGATTCAATTTTATGTCTCATAGAAACCAGTATGGCACCAGGAGCTGTTGCTTTTGCTCTCAGGGTCCCAGTAAACTGTTCTTTCTCATCCTCCATGTTTAGACATAGTGACACAAAAGAGAGTATTTTCTGTAAATTGTCAGACATAAAACATAGAAAGGCAGAGTCAACATTTCATCAAGAGAGAGATAAGTAAAAATTGCAAATAGAAGTCATAAACACAGATTTTACACTTTCTTTCTAAAGCAATTCTGTCACATCATCCCAGCAACAATCAGAACTAGGAAAAACCCCCAGCAAGGGACATTTCTCTCTGAACTAGGACTAATTGGTTCATTAGAAATCAGATTGCAGGGTAACGCAAGAATTTCAGGAGGAAAAAATCCTTTCCTTTTAAATATGGAATCTATTTATATCTATTGAAATTGTCAAGATTTTTACCTTCTGTGCTTTTGGTATAAAAGGAAGATGCCTTTCCTTTCTGAGAAGGAGTGCTGATTTACATAATAGTTAGCAACAATAGTATCACTGTAAGTCCTCACTAATACATTTCCAAAGTTTCTAAGAATTCTCTCTTACAAATTTCTACATGAAAAATACAAACCTGACATTTTGTTCTAATTAGCCCTATTACATACTACAGAGGTCATGGCATTGGATTACGATTGGAGAATCCCAATCCTCAATCCCAATCCTTCCATTGTCAATAATGCAAATTCACTCAGTGGCTTTCGGCCAGTGGGTCTTAGTAAACAGGACTGCTGTCAGAAAATATGAGGGGCACTATCCATATTGATCTCCAAAGTGAAGAGCAGGACACAAAATGAGTAAACAAGAATAATGTATTTATTTAGATTTAGATGCTACCATATTGCATCAACTCTGTATAATTTAGAATATTTTGTATGAAGTGAGGGAAGAAATACCCATAGTTAAATAAATGATTAATGAGGACAAAAATATTTGGATATATACCAGATTAATAAAACGTGAAATTAGATGAACTACAAACTATGAACATGGTGAAAATGCACAAAAGATTTGTAACCAACTGACACACTGTTTGTATTTGTAATTGAAGATGTTATGTTTTTATGTATGTTTGTGTCGTGTCCCACTCCTCCGCTGACGGCCGGGTCAGGGAAATCTGAATCAGGCGTGCCTCTGCAGCTCTGCCAAAGTCCTAGCAAAGTTCTCAAGGCAGGCAGGAGACCAGAAAGTGACTTCAGCAAGATAAGGTAGACTTTGCCTGACTCAGAGAATGCCAGAAAGCAGATCCTTTATATAGGCCATGGAGTGTGGCTCCATGACTCAGTACTTATCCAGGCCTACCCCTCCCTTCCTTCTGTTGCCGCTGCCTATCAATTCTCCTGAAGCGAGGGTCACTCCAGTCTGCAGCTGTTGGTAATTGACCTTCCTCAGGCTCACATGCTGTGGGGGAGGGGGAGGGGTCTAGTTGCTCCGTTTGCCTGGGCATGGAGCCAGAGCTGGGGGCTGGAGGCACTTCTTCCTCCTCGGCCTGTCTGGGCATGGAGCCAGGGCTGGGGCCGGGAGGCATGCTAGGACATTCCTCAGCGTTCGGAAGCAGATAAGATGGGCCCGGCTGCGGGGAAAGCGGACGAGGCACAACAGTTTGTTTAAAAAAATATTTTTTAAAAAACTCTGGATAACTCACAATTTAAAACAAAATATATAGAATAGAATATGAATAAAATATGATACTATAATATAACATATATAAAAAAATCAACACCTACCTACAACACATATCATATATTAAAAAAAACATGTAAAAAATAATCACATATATCCTCACCCAATGTCTAGGAGAACAGCCAGATTTTCAACTTCTTCTGGAGTGCCATCAGGATGACTATAATAAATAATTGGAGTTTAACTTTATTGCATGCTTGCTATTGGCTGCAATAGTAATGGGGAAGGCATGGCATTTGGGTTGGGGAAGTGAACTGGTGAGGTAAGTCTCATGACTGCTTTCAAGAATTATTGCTGATTGGAGTTGTTTACACTCTGTCAAGGCCAACCATCCTAGGACTCCAGATGGGTGAAATACCTGAAGATGAACTTAACACAAAATCATACTGGATCTTTACTGGACCCTCAGCACTGGACCCTGGGGGGAGGAACTTGGGGAAACTTTCGATCTGTAACTTTTGCGCGTTTTGAATTAGATCTTGCCTTGCTTTCACTGCTATCATTTCCAACTCAGTAAAAGTACCTCTTCTCTATCTCAATAGAGTTGGGGGTTTTCTTTCTTGGGTTTTGAGTGGAGGCAAGATCTGCTTTATCAGCCAACCAAGAGACCCCAGTCTATCAAGGGGGCTAAGCACACAGGAGCGATCAGGAAGAGTCTGGTGCCCTGGCATCGACTTACCCCCAGCCATACCAGTGCTGTGAGGAGACGTAATGGCTGAAGGAGCTGCAACTCGAGGAGATACCAGTCCAATCCAAATGGTCACTGGACGTAGGATGCATGGAAGACTCTGAGGGGGTGATTCTCACTAGAGGCTGGGATGGAAATTTTGCCCTGCCGGAGTCTGATAAAGAGGACCTCCTGCTGAACAATGCTTTGCAACTATTGAATGAAATGATTGAGAGTCAGACAGCTCGGGAGACCCTCGCACAGAAGAATGCCCTACCAGCTCACCGAAAGGCAGGCAAGGCAGCAGGGGGAGCAGCCATCTCCTCAAACACAGTGGAGGCCACTTGCTCTGCAGGGGGCATCTTTGGCAGCCTCTGCCTCATCAACAGCTGTTGCTCTAAGCTAGGCCCTTTCAGCGGGGGGGGGGGCATCCCTTGGAGGCACTGAATTCCTAAGGTTCCTCCACTGGGAGTGAAATACAAAGGGAATCCCAAAGCCCTGGGATTCTTCCCAGCTCAAGTCTGGAATCACATGCAAGAGTATGGAGAGGAATTTGGATAAGAGGCAGCCAAAGTGAGATATTTCACCATGGCCTTGGAAGGGGTTGCAGCAGACTGGATGGTCACTCTTCACAATGATAAGGCCCCCAAGCTAAGAGATTATGGTCAATTTATGATGGTTCAGGGACCCCCTAGCCAAGCACAAGGCTAGGACCAGAATGAAGACCATCACCCAGGGTCGGAGATCAGTGGCAGAATACACCCAGAAGCCACATTGTCTAAGTGTGAATTTTACCAGGATAAAATTGACTATTGGGTTATCGTATATCACATGAGGGGACAGAGATGGACCCTGAGAAAATACGGGCAGTCTTGGAATGGGTGCCCCATTGCACCAGAAAGCACTTGCAAAGTTTCCTGGGTTTTGCAAATTTCTATAGATAATTCATCTCCTCATTTGCTAAGATTGCATTATGCATTACTAACCTTCTGAAGACAAAGGGACAAAAAACAAAGAAGCAAGCCCAAGCCTAACTGTCCCCTTGAGTGGACAGTGGAATGACAAGCCTTTAGAAACTCAAGTGACTGTTTGCAGCTGAACCCATATTTAAACACACTGTCAGCATTCCAGAACACCCCCCCCCCAACCAAGTAAAAACTCTGAAGCAAGTATCTTTCAAAGTTCTATTTACTAGGATAGGTAAACTGGCACATCTGGGAAAACCCGAATCAGAGAGGTCCGGGTTTTCCTTCAATAAATCAAAAAATCCCAAAACCATCTCCTGACTCCACAGCTGATCACATGCTTTAATCACCAACCATCCCATCTCGAGACAGCACTCCGACCACTCCTTCTCCAGATGCAGGATCGGCCTGACCTTGACGGACAGGAAGAATGCTATTATGTCTAAAGACCAACCCTCTACTAAATCCCCCCCTCCTACTTTCCCATACATGAGAAAGTGGCAGCATGGAAGCTTCCGGCCTAGTATGGCTTCCAAAGCTGACAGGTGTTCCCACTCCCCCACAGAAGAAAACACCCTGGAAAACAAAACAGACAAAACACAAAAGATGGGATTAATGCTTTGTACATAACCTCTTAATCCTCTCTCCCCCCCTCCAGGTAAACCTTTAGGTTTCTCAGGAAATTTATCATGAAATTGCTTTACTAAAGTATCAGCATTCACATTCCAACTTTTCACCCACACATCTTCAGACAACGGGTACCCTTTCCAGTGTTCCAAATACTGTAAACGACCCCTGTATAATCTAGAGTCAAGGATTTTCTTAATTTCTTTTTTTAAATCAATTTTTATTGATTCCCCCCCAACACACACACATTGTTTATGAACAGAGTATTGGTCATACCATATCTTATACACCTTAACATATCCAAATACATTTTATTCAGTAACAATTTCTGTCAAAATATTCTTTTACCATATTTTAATCACAGTCTTAATGTTTCTATGCTCATTTATATAAACCATATCTTCTTTTACCCTCAAGTTCAAATTTCTTCATTTTTACTCTTTTTTAGATATATTCTCTTTTATTGTTTTTTAGCTAATTCAATTTTTATCCTGATGTATTCAAACATGTTCTGGGTTGTCTTTCTTCCATTTCATCATTTCCATTTTATAGCAATCTTTCTTTTCTTTCTTGTCCTTTCCCTTCCTTCTTTTAACCTTCCTACTTTCTTCTCTCCTCTCCTACTCCTTTTGTACATCCCCTTCCTTTCCCACTCCTCCATTCTTCCTTCCACTCTAACCTTCTCTCCTACTCTTATTTCCCCTCCTTTTTTCCCTCTCCTCTCCCTTTCTTCTTTCTCTCTCCTTCTCCCTTTCTTCCACCTCTCTCCTTCTTATATCTGTTGTGCCTCGTCCACTTTCCCCGCAGCCGGGGCCTTCTTATCTGCTTCCGGACGCTGAGGAATGTCCTAGCATGCCTCCCGGCCCCAGCCCTGGCTCCATGCCCAGACAGGCTGAGGAAGAAGAAGCGCCTCCAGCCCCCAGCCCTGGCTCCATGCCCAGGCAAACGGAGCAACTAGACCCCTCCCCCTCCCCCACAGCATGTGAGCCTGAGGAAGGTCAATTACCAACAGCTGCAGACTGGAGTGACCCTCACTTCAGGAGAATTGATAGGCGGCGGCAACAGAAGGAAGGGAGGGGCAGGCCTGGATAAGTACTGAGTCATGGAGCCACACTCCATGGCCTATATAAAGGATCTGCTTTCTGGCATTCTCTGAGTCAGGCAAAGTCTATCTTATCTTGCTGAAATCACTTTCTGGTCTCCTGCCTGCCTTGAGAACTTTGCTAGGACTTTGGCAGAGCTGCAGAGGCACGCCTGATTTGGATTTCCCTGACCCGGTCGTCAGCGGAGGAGTGGGACACGACAATATCTCCCTATTGCTGTACTCATTTTGATTTCAATATTTTCCGCTATGGTGTCCAGACAACCCCGGTTTTCCCATTTATTGAGTCTATTTTTCAGAATTCCCCTCATATATTTCAGTTATTAACATTTTCATCTTGTTCTAGCTTTGCTTTAAAAGCCTTTAATAAGTACAACTTTCCATCTCTTATTTTCTTCAAATTCTTATTTCTAGTTCAACAATAATTATTTTTCTCTTTGTATTAAGATACATCATTTACTAACATTTCAATTTTATTCCATTTTACATCTCATTTTCAATTATTTTCACCTATAAACCATTCTATCTTTCACATTTTATCTGCTGGACTATTTCTCTTAAACAATATATTTCTTTTTTTTTACTTCTTTTCAATTTTTTATCTTAATGTCAATTAATTTCTTTATTCTTTTCTATATTTAAAATTTATTTCTTTACCATCCATTATAATTCTTTCCAATTCCATGCATCCTCAAACAATAAAACATATATCCCATTGCATCTTTCACATTTCATCTACTTCCCTTACAATAATCTATATATTTCTTCTAATTTACTTCTTACACACACTTTCTACATCTATTTTAATTTCTTTTTTACTATTCATTTTTCTTTCCCTTTTAACCATTTTCCTTCAGACTCTCCAAACTCCCAGTTTTTAATATTTTCCTTCCTTTCTCCCATTCTTTTATCTTCTTTTTCTTCTCTTTCTTATATCTTCCTTTGCACATCCTTTCTCTACTTTTTACTATTTTGGTTTTCCCCCTAAATCTTTCCTCACTTCCTCCTCTTCTCTTCTTCCTTGAGAGATACTCTCCCCTATCTAAGTTAACTCTGTCACTGTTAATCCCAGTGTAATCATTTATTTTTTTTACTCTTTTAATTTCCCCCTCAATCTTTTCCCATTGCTTCTTTTTTTCTTTTTAAAAATATACTTTCCCCTATCCATTTTTTTACTGTCAATCCCAGTGTAATCATCTATGTTTCTGTCTTCATCTATGTAATTGTCTTCAATTATTTCCTTTTCAGCATTGTATTCTTGTTCCTCTTGCTTCTCCCTCATAGTTATTTTTTTTTACATTTTAACCACTCTTCTGCTTCCTTGTTTCCCTTAAAAGATTCTCGCACCATTTGAAGCATTTCTTTAGTTCATCATACTCATCCTCCCAGCTCTCCATGTTCTCAATTTAAGGAGAAAAGATTTTCAAATTTATTATTTTAACTTATATATAGTTCAAATTCAAGTCCATGTAATGTCCCTTTTTTCTTTTCTTTTTTATTTCCAGAAAATATCCAATTCAGATGTTCCTTTAAACTGTTCCAATTGAAGTCTTTGTTGTTTCCACACCCTTTTTTAAAAATCATGCTGCAGCTGTTTAAACAAATCCTCCTTCTGTCTTTCCCACCTTAGTCTAAATGATGCAATACTTTCTTTCCTCCAGCAGATGTCTCTCTCCAATTCACAAGTTCCTCGGCAACAAAATGTCATTTATTAATCCACAAAGATAATTATTTCCTGTTCCTCAATCCTTTTGTTAGCAAAAGATGTTTTTCTTCAATTTTCTTTTCCTTTTATTATTTTTAATTTCTTCCAAGTCCGATTTTAAATTCAGATGGGAAGTTTTCCTTTTAGGGCTTTAATCTCAAAATTCCACTTTGCTTTTTGTTTCCTTCGCTTTATATTTCCGCGTGCCAATTAGCCGCTAATTTTAAGTTGAAACTCTTTTTAAGCTTTGAAAAATGTTCTTCTTACCTGTGAGTTGGCCAATCACTCACCCAGTAACAATACTTCATTCAATCACTGCTCCTGCTCAAGTCTTTTTGTGTGGCCACCCCAGCTTTTGACAGCCCCTAATGGCTTTTCTTCCCATGCAATTGGGTCAGAGGCTAATTGATTCATATTGATCTCTATACTGATCTATATGAGCCCAGACCCTGCTAAGGAAGTAAGCCAATTTGGCAGGCGTCCCATCAAATGTTGCTCTGAAAATTTTGGCTGTACAGGGGGAATGGGCCCAGCAACAGGTAGTTGAGCTGGAGTCTAGGGCAGAGCTGCTTTGGATTTCTGGGATGCCCTCTGCTGAGGGAGAGGGGCCAGTGGCTGAGCTGCTTGTTGGGCTGCAGGGGGGAACTCCAGCTTGCTGCTGGATTAGCCCCCCCAGAGATGCTAGGATCGTTGGGCCATACTGGGGCCAGGGGGATCCCTGGAAAATTGGAGCAGATGATGCTGGATGCCACTGGCACTGGACCCACCCTGGCTGGGATAGAATCCCCAGCCTGGGGGGATGCATTTAGCAGGAGGTAGCACAAAGGCAGGCAGGCAAGAGGGCCCCGCAGGGGTTTTTTGCATTCCTGACAGCCCCCTTTTGGGGTGCCGCTATGCTTTAAGGCAGATTCAGGTTAATGCGAGCATTCCAGAAAAAAAACCCCACTCCAAGTAAAAACTCCGAAGCAAGCATCTTTCAAAGTTCTATGTACTAGGATAGGTAAACTGGCACATCTGGGAAAACCTGAATCTGAGAGGTCTGGGTTTTCTTTCAGTAAATCAACCCCCCCCCCAAAAAAAACCATCCCCTGACTCTGCAATCGATCACATGCTCCAATCACCAACCATCCCATCTTGAGACAGCACTCCAATCACTCCTTCTCCAGATGCAGGATTGGCCTGACATTGACCAACAGGAAGAATATTTAGTCCCCCCTCCTACTTTCCCACACATGAGAAAGTGGCAGCACGGAAGCTTTCGGCCTAGTATATCTTCCAAAGCTGACACACACCAACACAGATGTCTCATTTGTGGCCCAAGCTGATGCCAGTGATGTGGTGGTGGGCACCGTGCTCTGGCAAGTTGATGACAAAGGGGCCCTATAACCCTGCACTTATACCTATAGGAAACGGAAACTGAGAGGAGATGGGCAATTTGGGAGAAGGAATCATTTGCAGTCCAATGGACACTTTTAACTTGGAGTAATTTCCTTGAAGGGGCAAATCACTCCTTTGAGGTATGGACTGACCATAAAAACCTGGAAGCCCTGAAAACTCCCCAGAAACTATTACCAAAGCAAGTTTGTTGGGCACAATACTTTAACCATTTTAAGTTTACTTTGTGCTACATTCCTGGGGGAAAGAAGTTTATGGTGAATACTTTGTCTAGATTACCCCAGTACAATAATGTTAAGCCAGAAGTGATCCATCCCAGTCATCTCTTCTAAGCAACTAGCTGCTCCAGTGGTTACCAGAGCCCAGGAAAAATCAGGCCTCGACCTTCCCAATGACTTATGTAAGGAGTTGAAAGGTGTGTTGAAAAGTGATGGTTGGTGTCTATTCCACGCAAAGGAGTGCACCATGTGAGGTGGCCTGGCATGGATTGGCACTAAATTATACATACCTGCCAGTCTAAGGGGATTGTACTGGCCCACGATTTGAAAGCTGCTGGACATTTTGGCCTTGTGAAGACTTTCACATGAAACAGCAGTTCTGGTGGCTTTCATTAAAAAAAGGACATAGAAACCTATGTGGCCAACTGTCCTGTTTGTGCTGTTGCTAAGAGGCCCACAGGGAATCCTGCTGGACTCCTCCAGAAGGTTGCCAATCCTAGCATCCCATGGAAGGAAATGTCTATGGATTTTATAGTTGAATTACCCAAGAGTGGGGGGAATAAAGTTATTTGGGTGATTATGGACTTATTCTTCAAGCAGGTGCACTTTGTACTCTGCCCTAACATACCTTCTGCTAAAACAGTTGCTAAATTATTTATCCAATGTGTATAGGTTGCATGACATTTCTGACTGCATTATTTCAGATGGGAGGGTGGTGTACAATTCACCTCCCAATTCTGATGGGAATTCCTGAAGTTGTTAGACTCTGCCCAGGGTCTAAGCTCTGCCCACCACTCCCAATCTAATGGGACCTGTGAATGTACTAACTCAATTCTGGAATAGCACCTTAGATGCTTACATAAATTACCAGCAGGACAATAGGGCTGACCTGCTACCATTCACAGAGGTCGCTTACAATAACTCAATTCATAGTAGTATTGGCTTCACCTCGTTTAAAGTTGTTTCTTGTCAGGATTTTGTCCCCATACCAGAATTGCCTCAGGGGAGGCTTCAGATCCCCTCCTTAGTGGAGCGGATTGAACAACTACAATACACTTGGCTGGTCACATGTAAGCCCGGATGAGGCACATCAGGCCCATAAGAAACAGGCTGATAACAAAAGGACTAAACACAAAGAATTCCAAGTGGGGGAAAGTTCCTACAAAGCACCCAGAAATAAAAAAAAACCTAGGTCTCAAGTATGTAAGCCCCTTTCCCATAGTCGGACTCATCAACCTGATCACTGTACAGTTAAAGCTGCCCCAAACCCTTAGGCATATCCACCCAGTATTTCATGTCAGCTTGCTCAAACCTGAGCAAGTATCTCCCCTTTGGCCTGTGCAGCCTACCCCTCCAGTTCTCCTCCTCATAGAAGGGGAAACAACTAGGGGTGAAATGCTCCCGGTTTGGACTGGCTCGTGCAATCCAGTAGCGATGGCAGCTTCTGGTTCAGAGGACTGATAGCAAAAATCCCTGGCCCCACCCCCTGCCTCTGCTGAGCCGCACACTCAGCAGAGGGTTTACTTTTAAAAGCAGGTTTTTCTTCAGCTAAAACATGCCTTTAAAAGTAAAAAAAAGCCTTTGAGGATCCCGCCCCTCAGCTGAGATCGGCAAAGCCTTTAAACTTTAAAAAAAATTTTTTTTTAAAGGCTCCGCTGGCAATCTCACCTGAGTTCCTCATCAGCAGAACCTTAAAAAACATGTTTTTTGTAAAAAAACATGTAGAAAACCACCTTTTAAGAGATTCTAAGTCACTTACCTGATTACTGATTGAACGCATGGCTTTTTTCCCAGCCCGAAAGCCCCAGTTTCACTTTCAGCACCAGACAGAATCAGTTGCTTAGCTAATCTATTTCATCACTGAGCAACTAATGCTGGCTGGCTTTGCTGGCTGAGGAACTCTGGGAATTGAATTCCACAAACCTTAAACTTACTAAGGTTGGAAACCCCTGATCTAAAAAAATATAAATAAAATAAAATAATAAAATAAAATATTTGTGCAGCTTTATGAGATTTGGTGTGTTTCACTCTAACTACACAAACACACAAAATCTCACAAAGCTGTATGTGGTATTTTGTGTGTGTGTGTGTGTGTGTTTGTGTGTGTGTGTGTGTGTGTGAGTTGTGTTGTGTTGTGTTGTGTGTGTGTGTAAAGTGTGCAAGTTGGTTTTAGAGCTTTTTGTGGCTGTGTGAAGTGTGAAGTGCAGCTGCTTTTACATTGTGTGGGAGTCAGCTGTGTTGTGTTGTGTGTGTGTAAAGTGTGAAAGTTGGTTTTTGGTACCTCTTATTGTTTTTTATACTTTGTTTATTATTTTTATTATTTATTGTTATTGGCCATGCCCACCCAGTCATCTGACCACCAAGCCACGCCCACCAATTAAGCCACGCCCACAGAACCGGTAGGGAAAATTTTTAGATTTCATCCCTGGAAACAACACTTTGCAGTCAAGGAAATCCTAGATTCCAGGAAACACTAGGGAAAACTACAAGATTTGGTGGCCTGGAAATATTCCCCTCTCTCACAATCAGAATAGGTGGATGCTCAGAATGTTTGGGCTCCCAAACTCCTTCAATTGTTTCACCAAAAATATCCCAATAAACCATAACGCTCCTCAACTATCTTGTACTGTATGTTACTCTCTGTATTCTATGTCCTTTTTTTCCTTTTAGGATTAACACCTCTGCTGCAGGAGGGCCGAATGACAGCTGGACCTCCAGCATGGAGTTCAACTTTGCTGCATGCTTGCTATCAGTTGCCATAGTAATGGGGAGAGGGGCATGGCATTTGGGCTGGGGAAGTGAGCTGGTGAGGTGAATCCCATGTGACCTCAAAGGGAGGTTTGCTCTCAAGAATTATTGCACTGCTGAGTGGAGTTGTTTATACCCTGTCAAGGCCAACTGTCTTAGCACTCCAGATGAGTGAAATACCTGAAGATGAGCTTCACACAACATAATACTAGATGTTGATTGGACCCTCAGCACTGGACCCTGGGGGAGAGGGACTTGGGAAAACTTTCAATCTGTAAGTTCCATGAGTTTTGAATCAGATCTTGCCTTGCTTTCACTGCTAACATTTCAAACTGAGTAAAAGTACCTCTTCTCTATCTCAATGGAGTTGGGGATTTTCTTTCTTGAGCTTTGAAGGGAGGAAGGCCTGACAAATTGATTGAACATGTTACATAGCCTAATAGCCATAATACATGGCTTCACTGAGCTCCTATTAGGTTGTTCCTATTAGGCTGTTCACAGTGCAAGTTGTTTGCTACTTTAGAGGCCTCAGCCGCTTACATTCTACTCCTTGCCAATTTATCATGGCTATACATCCTTACTTCATCAATCATTTTCAGGTCAGTCATAATAATATTGTTCCAGACAAACCCATGATTAATTGATAACTGAAACCCTGATAAATGACAGAGCTTGGGGATACAATTGGGCTGGAGAAGTAGACATTTACAGTATACGCTTGCTTGTAATATATTGGCTACATTCCCTCCACTTCTTTCTTTCTTTTTTAATTTTTCTTTATTTTCTTTTAATACAAAACATTCCATCATTCATTAAACAGTGTGTCATCTGGGTACAATTTTTTTGTGTCATAACAGTTAAAGTTTACCACCATATTCATTATTTATATCTACTTTTAGTTTAATATTATTACTTAATACTTAATATATCTATTATCATAACATTTCTCTTCTTAACTTATTTAACTTCACTATCCATTACTTTCATATTTATTCTCTAACCATTGATAAAATAAATGGGGGCATGGTTAGTGTCACTGCAAGACGATGTGCTCCTGGGGGACTCCCGAGGAAGCCGTCGATATCTTCATTTCTGGGTGGTCTCTAGGGCTGTCCTGTAGGGACAGTGAATAAGAGGAGCACATTCCAATAATCTCACAGAATCTGCAAATTCCCTGATTGATCTGGAAAAAGCTCCCTAAACCGATGACTGGGAGGGCGGTCATTGCAAGTCACTATGAAGCTGGGGAAGTCACAGTAAGCGCATGGAGGCAGAAGAAGGTGTGATTGGTGTGGGTGAGTTTTTTATTCCTTTGAATTTATTTTGGGACTCTTGTAAGAAAACCCCCTTGGAAGAACAGAGGAGAAGAGGGTGGCTTAAAAGGAGGAAGTGGAATTGTTTCTTTTTCCTTCTACCTCCAGAAGAACAGCAGCAAGGAAGGTGGGAGGAGCCAAAAGAATTAAGAAAGTAAATTAAAAATTGGCTTAGAAAGAACTGCTTGAAGAGCAAAATCAGAAAACTGGACTGGATATTTTAAATTTTAAATTAGGGAATAACAACTAAGCTAAAAGTGGCTATAAGAAAGCCTTTTTTTTTTCAAAGGAGTGAAATGCTCCCGGTTTGGACCGGATCAACTGATCCAGTAGTGATGGTGGAAGGTGGTTCAGAGGTGGTTCAGAGAACTGGTTCAGAGAACCAATAGCAAAATCCCTGCCGCCCGCCCCCCCCATGCCCAGCTAAGCCACGCGATCATAAGAGGATTTTTTTTTACTTTTAAAAGCATTTTTTCTTCAGCCAAAAAAATGCTTTAAAAGTAAAAAAAAAAAGCCTCTGATGATCGTGCGGTTCAGCTGGGATCATCAGAAGCTTTTAAAAGCATTTTTTACAACCTCTTCGGCCAAAGAGGTTGTAGAAAAAATGCTTTTAAAAGGCTCCTCTGGCAATCCCAGCTGAGTTGCCTGATCATCAAAGGCTTTTAAAAGCATTTTTTTTACAATCTCTTCGGCTAAAAAGAAAATGCTTTTAAAAGTAAAAAAAAGTGGGCCACACCCACCCACTCATATTATCCACCACCACCAAGCCACACCCACAGAACCAGTAGTAACAAATTTTACATTTCATCTCTGGAAGAAACTTTCTTTTTTTCTGTTTTTTTTTCGTTTTTCTATCTTTGCTTTGCGGCGAAGGTTGTAGAGAGTGTGGTGGCATGTCAATTACTTCGGTACCTGGATGAAACTGTCTATCTAGACCCGTTCCAGTCCGGCTTCCGGCCCGGTTACAGCACTGAGACGGCTTTGGTCGCGTTGGTTGATGATCTCTGGAGGGCCAGGGATAGGGGTTATTCCTCTGCCTTGGTCCTATTAGACCTCTCAGCGGCTTTTGATACCATCGACCATGGTATCTTGCTGCACTGGTTGGAGGGATTGGGAGTGGGAGGCACCGTTTATCGGTGGTTCTCCTCCTATCTCTCTGATCGGTCGCAGACAGTGTTGACAGGAGGGCAGAGGTCGACCCCAAGGCGCCTCACTTGTGGGGTGCCGCAGGGGTCGATTCTCTCACCCCTCCTGTTCAACATCTACAGGAAGCCGCTGGGTGAGATCATCAGTGGCTTCGGTGTGAGGTACCAACTGTACGCTGATGACACTCAGCTGTACTTTTCCACACCGGGCCACCCCAACGAAGCAATCAAAGTGCTGTCCCAGTGTCTGGAAGCCGTACGGGTCAGGATGGGGAGAAACAGGCTCAAGCTCAATCCCTCCAAGACAGAGTGGCTGTGGATGCCGGCACCCCGGTACAGTCAGCTGCAGCCGCGGCTGACTGTTGGGGGCGAGTCATTGGCCCCAATGGAGAGGGTGCGCAACTTGGGCGTTCTCCTGGATGGACGGCTGTCTTTTGAAGACCACTTGACGGCCGTCTCCAGGAGAGCTTTTTACCAGGTTCGCCTGGTTCGCCAGTTGCGCCCCTTTCTAGACCGGGATGCCCTATGCACGGTCACTCATGCTCTCGTGACATCTTGTCTGGATTACTGCAATGCTCTCTACATGGGGCTCCCCTTGAAGAGCACCCGGAGGCTCCAGTTGGTCCAGAATGCGGCTGCGCGGGTTATAGAGGGAGCCCCTCGTGGCTCCCATGTGACACCTCTCCTGCGCAGACTGCACTGGCTACCTGTGGCCTTTCGGGTGTGCTTCAAGGTTTTGGTAACTATCTTCAAAGTGCTCCATGGCATTGGGCCGGGTTACTTATGGGACCGTCTACTGCCACCGATTGCCTCCCACCGACCCGTGTGCTCTCACAGGGAGGGACTCCTCAGGGTGCCTTCAGCCAGGCAGTGCCGGCTGGCGACGCCCAGGGGAAGGGCCTTTTCTGTGGGGGCTCCCACCCTCTGGAACGAACTTCCCCCAGGACTTCGCCAACTTCCTGACCTTCGAACCTTTCACCGCGACCTTAAGACACATCTATTTATCTGCGCAGGACTGGACTAGAATTTTAAATTTTAAATTTGGTTTTAATGGGGTTTTATTATTTTATTGTAGTTTTAATATTGGCCGTATTTAATAAGGTTTTTAAATTGGGGTTTTAACTTGTACTTATATGTATGTTTTACTTGGCTGTAAACCGCCCTGAGTCCCCTGGGAGATAGGGCAGTATAAAAATATGATTAAATAAATAAATAAATAAATAAATCTTCCCATTGAACTGAATTGAGCAACAGTGCCACCTAGAGGCAATAGTGAAAAATTAGAACAAATATGAGATGTGACCTTGGGAGCCTGTGAATTAAATTGATAAGTAGTTGTTTGGATTGTCAGAGAGCGGAGCACTGTAAGTTTTGTTGTTGCTTTTTATTTGAATAGTGCAGTCCTTGGAACTTGAAAGGAGAAATAACAGAAACAGGCCAAGGTGAAACTCTTTGTTTTTTGGGGTCTTTTTGGGTGGCACTTTGAAATAAGGCTGTTACATTTTTTTAAGTGACTATTACCTGTTTTTATATTTTTTCTACTTATATCTTTTTGCTGCCAGGTGGGATTTTTTATTTATTTATTTATTTATTTATTTGAATAATTGTAATTTGGGGATATTTTTCCTCTCTCTGAGGCAATTTGGATTAAGGTAAGAAAAACCTGAAGAAAAGAAGCAAGAAAAACTCTGAGATTTGGATTTGGATTACAAAACTTTTTGGCTGTTCTTTTTTCTTTTTTTCCTTTTTATCATTTTTGTTACTACTTTGGGTTTTTATTTTTTATTTTTATTTTGTCTTTCTTGGGTTTTTTGGGGGGGGAGCAGGCCTATATTTGGATATAAATTGGCTTGGAAGCACAACGAGCTATATTCGGTGTATTACAAATATCAAGACATTACAAGATGAAGAAAACAACATCATCATTGCCCTCAGTGTCATCCTCTGAAACTTGTAGCCCTGCTGGTCAGAGAACATTAGATTCTATGGCACAACAAGAAAAAAACCAGTGCTATGCAACTAGAATTAAAGAATATAATACAAGCTCTTCATGAAGATCTGAAGGAAATATTAGGCAAATTAGATGAGAGAATAGAGAAAATAGAAGGGGAATTAAAAACTCTTCAAGGGATTATGTAGAAAGATGAGCAAAGAATGCAAAAAGTGGAAGAAAAAGCCAAAGCTACAGAAAAGAGTGGGAGAGATGGATTATAGATTAACAACTGCAGACAGAAACAAAGACAAGACAATTATCTCTTTAGAAATGGATCGAACAGATTATTATCTGAGATTTCAGAATGTGGAAGAGAAAGGGAAAATCTAGCAGAGATAATGGCAGACTTGTTGATGGAAGTGATGGAGGAAACCAAGGAAAGAATTTTGAATGACATTGATGAAATATTTATAGTGCATACAAGATTTACAAACATTTACAAACATTTACAAACATTTATAAACTGTCTTTACAAACACGGAGGAGATTCTAATACAGGAGGAGGCAATCCCCATGGAGCCATGGATTACCAAAAAAAACAAATGACGAAAGCAACGGAAGAGGGGTAAACGAGCTGGGATCTTAAACAGATTAAGAAATCGCATTAAAACTCCTCTGCCTTCAATTTTCCTAACAAATATACGCTCACTTGCAAATAAGATGGATGAAATACTCCTCTTAAACAAATACTATTCTGATTTTCGCAATTCAGCAGTCCTATGCTTCTCTGAAACCTGGTTAAATGAATCAATTGAAAATAGCAGCCTGAACATTCCAAGGTTTCAGATTGAACGATCAGACAGGATTCCAGAAACATCTGGTAAAAAGAAAGGAGGAGGCTTATGCCTATATATTAACAGAAACTGGTGTCAAGATTTTAAAATAATTTACAAATTCTGTGACAATAATTTAGAGACTCTAATTATCAACTGCAAACCTTACTATTCGCCTCGTGAATTTTCCTCATTTCTTCTAATTGCTGTTTATGTCCCACCACAAGCCTGTGTAAACAAGGCATTACGAATTCTAGCTGACCAAATCATGGAGACTGAAGCCAAACACCCTGATTCACTGGCCATTGTTTTGGGAGATCTAAACAAGGCAAACTTAAGGAAAGAGCTACCAAAATACTTTCAGCATGTCAATTGTCCCACCAGAGGCAAGAATACTCTAGACCATTGCTACACAACACTAAAAGATGCTTATCGGTCTTTACCACGTGCAGCTGTAGGACACTCTGATCATTGCATGATTCACCTTCTACCTGCTTACAGGCAAAGACTTAAAGCCACAAAACCAATAATTAAATCAGTGAAGACCTGGACGGAGGAATCAAAATTAAAGCTACAGGCATGTTTTGACTGCACTGATTGGAATATTTTTAAAGATACCTCTGCAGACCTGGATGAACTCACAGATACTGTTACATCATATGTCAGCTTCTGTGAAGACCTATGTGTACCTACAAGGAACTTGCGAATATACAGTAACAACAAACCTTGGTTCACACCTAAACTTAAGCGGCTAAGACATTCCAAAGAGGAAGCCTACAGAAAAGGTGATAAAATGCTGTACAATCAGGCCAGAAATGCACTAACAAGGGAGATCAGAGCAGCAAAAAGAAGCTACTCTGAAAAGCTAAAGAATCAGTTTTCAGCAAATGAACCAGCAAACATGTGGAAAACTCTTAAAAATATCACCGGCTATGGCAAACCTCCTTCCCAGGCTGAAGGTAATCAACAACTGGCAGAAGACCTGAATGAGTTTTACTGCAGGTTTGAAAGGAAACTACAGCCACCTATCTCCACAGCCTCCATCTCAGACACATCAACAACAGCCAAGCCTCTTACAACTGACCCCATTTCATTGGGTTCACAACCCCTAGTGATCACAGAAAAAGAAGTGCAGGACCTATTTCACAGACAAAAGCCAGGAAAAGCTCCAGGCCCAGACAAGATAACTTCTTCTTGCTTAAAAGTCTGTGCTGATTAATTGGCCCCCATCTTCACCCATATTTTCAATAAATCACTAGAGATGTGTTATGTTCCTTCTTGCTTCAAATGCTCTACCATCATCCCAGTGCCGAAGAAGCCCACCATCAAGGAACTGAATGACTACAGACCAGTTGCTTTAACATCTGTAGTCATGAAAACCTTTGAAAGGCTAGTGCTCTCCTACTTGAAACCATCACGGATCTGCTGTTAGACCCCTTGCAATTTGCATACCGAGCAAATAGATCAACAGATGATGCTGTTAATATGGCTCTGCACTACATCCTACAACACCTTGAGTCTCCAAAGACCTATGCAAGGGTCCTTTTTGTAGACTTTAGTTCAGTATTCAATACCATCATTCCAGACATTCTTCTAACTAAGCTAAACCAGCTACAGGTACCAGAACAGACTTGTAAGTGGATCACAAGCTTCCTAACAAACAGGAAGCAGCAGGTGAAGCTAAGCAAGATCACATCAAATACCTGTACAATTAGCACAGGGGTCCCCCAAGGCTGTGTGCTCTCCCCACTTCTCTTCTCTCTGTATACCAATGACTGCATCTCCAATGATCCATCTGTTAAGCTACTGAAGTTCGCAGATGACACAACAGTGATTGGTCTCATTCGAGACAATGACGAATCCGCATACAGATGAGAGGTCGAACGACTAGCCTTGTGGTGCAACCAAAACAATCTGGAACTGAACACACTCAAAACCGTAGAAATGGTAGACTTTAGAAGAAACCCTTCCATGCTTCCACCTCTCACAATACTAGACAACACAGTATCAACAGTAGAAACCTTCAAATTTCTAGGTTCTATCATATCGCAAGATCTAAAATGGACAGCAAACATCAAAAACATCATTAAAAAAGGACAACAAAGAATGTTCTTTCTGCGCCAACTTAGTAAGCTCAAACTGCCCAAGAAGCTGCTGATTCAGTTCTACAGAGGAATTACTGAGTCTGTCATTTGCACTTCTATAACTGTCTGGTTCGGTTCTGCAACCCAACAAGAAAAACACAGACTTCAGAGGATAATTAGAATTGCAGAAAAAATAATTGCTACCAACCTGCCTTCCATTGAGGACCTGTATACTGCACGAATCAAGAAGAGGGCCGTGAAAATATTTACAGACCCCTCGCATCCTGGACATAAACTGTTTCAACTCCTACCCTCAAAACGACGCTATAGAGCACTGCACACCAGAACAACTAGACACAAGAACAGTTTTTTCCCGAAGTCCATCACTCTGCTAAACAAATAATTCCATCAACACTGTCAAACTATTTACTGAATCTGCACTACTATTAATCTTCTCATAGTTCCCATCACCAATCTCTTTCCATTTATGACCGTATGACTATAACTTGTTGCTGGCAATCCTTATGATTTATATTGATATATTGACCATCAATTGTGTTGTAAATGTTGTACCTTGATGAACGTATCTTTTCTTTTATGTACACTGAGAGCATATGCACCAAGACAAATTCCTTGTGTGTCCAATCACACTTGGCCAATAAAAAAAAGAAAATTCTAAAAAAAATTCTAAAATTCTAAAGATATGCAATGAGAAATAATCTACCCAGAGAGGTGCATGTTAGATTTACCAAGAAAGCAATAAAAACAGAGATTTTACAGAGGGTAAGAAACATTCCTATGAAGTACAAGGGTAGAGAAATAAATTAAATTAAAATAAATACCAAGAAACGTCAGAGATTTGAAAAGAGAGTATAAGTTCTTGACAAAATGTTTAATTAAAAAAGGAAAAAATTTTAGATAGCTGATACCTGAAGGAGTGTTGATGACTTGGCAGGAGCAAAGACACAGACTAGATTTGATAGAGAAGACAGAACAATTCTATGATCAATATTAAGGGCCGCAAGAGGAGGAGAGACTGAGAGAAGAGAGAGAGAGATACCAGAAAGAGCTTATGGAAGAGAGAGACAAACAACAAAAAGAAGCTACTAAGATTGGGAGGAAATAGCAGTAAGAGAAGGAGCAAGGGCAAAGGAACCAAGAGAGACAAGAGAAACAAGGAGAACTAGAGCAACAAAATTCACATATAACTAAAACATGGAAGAAGATATAAAATTAACATTAATTAATATAAATGGACTGAATTCGGTAATAAAAAGGAAAAGAACTTTTAATAATTGGAAAAATTAAAACAGGATATAATTTGTTTACAGGAAGTTCACATTAAAAAACAACATAAGAAAATTTTGGAATATCCTAAAATGGGGAAACTATATACCTCGCTTACACATCAAAGTAAGAGAGGCATTGTATTGTATATTAAGGAGGCAATAAAGACCAAACCAATTTTTATGGATGAGAAAGGGAGGATATTAATGGTGGAGGTAACGATGAACTACAAACAAATACTTCTAGTGGCGATATATGCACCAAATGATAAGCAAGAAGACTTCTATAGTAAATTACACAGGAAAATAATAAAATTGGAGTATGAAAACATATGTATAGTAGGTGATTTCAATGCAATTGTGGATGTAGACTTGGCCTATAAATCTAGAAAGAACACCATCACTCTGCTAAACAAATAATTCCCTCAACACAGTCGAACTATTTACTAAATCTGTACTACTATTAATCTTCTCATCATTCCCATCACCCATCTCCTTCCACTTATGACTATAACTGTTGCTTGTATCCTTACGATTTATAATGTAATTGATTGTTTTCTGATTGCTTAATTGTAGCCTATGACTTATTTATTTATTATTTAGATTTTTATTTATTATTTAGATTTATTTATTATTTATTATTTAGACTATCATTGTGTTGTATCATTAAGTGTTAAATTTGTACCCTATGACTATCACTAAGTGTTGTGAGTGTTGCACTTTGATGAAGGTATGTAAAATATGTACAATGAGAGCATATGCACCAAGACAAATTCCTTGTGTGTCCAATCACACTTGGCCAATAAAAAATTCTATTCTATTCTATTCTATTCTATTCTATTCTATTCTATTCTATTCTATTCTATTCTAATAAGAAAGCTAGGAAAACACTTTTAAAAACCTTTTTTTAAAATGGTGAAAGAATTAGGTATTCAAGATGCATGGTGAGGAAGATTTCCAGAGAAAAGTCAATATGCATTTTACTCAAATAGGCATATGTCTTGGTCCAGAATTGATATGATGTGGGTGTCAGAAACTTTTTATCTAATATACAAGAAATAAATATTTAAACAAGCACATGGGCAGATCATAACCCGATGAAAATTATATGGAAGGGACAAAAAAAGAAATTAAGATGGACATTGAATCAAACAATTTTAAATGAAAAAGAATTTTTACAGCATTTTTTACAAAGGAGTTGGTTTTCTTTTCTTTTTAAAAAAAAAGGTTTTTTATTTTCCATAATAATTCCCACAATTTGACCAATGTACATTACAATCACTTATCCAACAATCGATCCTATACTCAAATTATGCTCAATCGGGCCTGCTCGGTCGCCACTCCCTTCCTTAATCCTTTCTACCCTTCTCATCCTTCTTCTACTTTCCCCACCATCCTCCTCCTCACTTTCCTATTTCCCTCCTCCTTCCCACTTCTCACTGCCATCCTTTCTAACCCTCTATCTGCCCCTCCTTCTCCTCCTCCTATCCTTTCTTCCCCTTCCCTTCTCTCCTACCTACCTGCCTACCTACTTTCTTCCTTCTTTACTCCTCTTTCCTTACCCTTTCCCTTCCGGAGTGGCTACTGAGCAGCCCCAACTTTACTCTATTCCAACTCATTTAATTCTACCATTATTCCTGTACAATAACAATCAATCAATTTATAATCTTCCCCCTTCCCCCCCTTTCCCCCGCTTCCCCCGAGACTTCCCAGAACAGAATACAGGGTATAGTAACTAACAAACATAATCTAAAATATAACATAAAACATAATACATTTCACACCATCACACTATCAATTCCCTTCTTTCTTAAACTCTAATACATAGCAAGTCCTAACTTCACTCAAAAACTAATTGGTATTTTTAAATCTGATACTTATTTTGAATATAATCAATCCACTTTCTCCATTCCAAAATATATTTTTCTTGTGTATAGTCTTTCAAGTAGGCAGAAATTTTTGCCATTCCTGCTAAATTTGATACTTTACTAATACATTCTCCAATTGTAGGTAAGTCTTCTTTCTTCCAATATTGTGCGATCAATAATCTTGCAGCAGTTATTAAATTCAAAATCAATTTTATCTCTATGACAGTACAATCTGGAATTATTCCTAATAAAAAAAAACTGTGGAACAAACTTGATCTTCTTCTTCAAAATTTTCTGCATAATCCACCATATTTTAATCCAAAAAGCTTTAACTTTTTTGCAAGTCCACCATATATGATAATAAGTAGCATCCTCACAATCACATCTCCAACATTTTGCTTTCACATTTCGATACATACACGATAGTTTTTTTCAGATCTAAATGCCATCTATAAAATATTTTATAAAAATTTTCTCTTAAATTTTGTGCTTGTGTAAATTTAACATTCCTCACCCAAATTTTTCCCCATGTTTCTAACATTATAGGTTGTTGAAAATTTTGTGGCCATCTTACTATACAATCTTTAACCAACTCCATTTCTGAATCAATTTCTACCAATACGTTATATAATCTCTTTATATGCTGTTGACCTTGATCTTTTATTTGTTTTACCAAGTTATCATCACTTTGCCTAATACCAATTTTCTGATCTATTTTCCATCTAGATTGCAATTGTCCATACTGGAACCACGTATAGTTTCTCCCTTCATCCCTCAATTTCTCTGTAGATTTTAATTGTAATTCCCCCTTTTCCATAATCAAAAGCTCTTTGTAAGTAATAACCTCCATTTTTTGTAATATATTTATATTCTCTATCATATGTCTGGGGATAGCCCATATTGGTATCTTACCATCTACTTATATTGATATTTTTTTCCAAACCCTCAACAAAGCACTTCTGACCATATTATTCTTAAATATCTTATCAATTTTCTTGTCATATAATACATATGCATGCCAACCATATAACAAACCATAACCTTCTATATTCAAAACCCTTTCCTCTGTTAAATTAATCCAATCAGGAATTAAAGATAAAGCAACTGCATCATAATACAATTTCAAATTAGGCATTTTTAAATCCCCTCTTTATTTTATTTATTTATTTATTTTGTCATAACAATATATGTAGGTATCATACAAAAAGATTATATAATATATAAACACATATATGGGTAAATATAAGGAGGTATAAGCATATATGTATATAGGAAGAAGAAAAGAGAAACAATAGGACAGGAACAGTAGGCACGTTTGTGCGCTTATGCACGCCCCTTATGGTCCTCTTAGGAATGGGGTGAGGTCAATAGTAGACAGTTTTTGGTTGAAGATTTTAGGATTATGGGAAGAGACCACAGAGTCAGGTAAAGTATTCCAAGCACTGATGATTCTGTTACAGAAGTCATATTTTCTGCACTCTAGATTAAAGCGGTTGACATTAAGTTTAAATCTATTGGTTGCTCTAGAATTATTGCAATTGAAGCTGAAGTAGTCTTTAACAGGAAGGACATTACAATAGATGATTCTGTGAGTTAAACTTAGGTCTTGTTGTAGGCGACGGAGTTCCAAGTTTTCTAAGTCTAGGATTTCAAGTCTGGTGGGATAAGGTATTTTGTTGTTTTCAGAGGAATGGAGAACTCTTCTTGTAAAATATTTCTGGACACGTTCAATTGTATTGATGTCAGAGATGTGGTGAGGGTTCCAAACAGGCGAGCTGTATTCTAGAATTGGTCTAGCAAATGTTTTATATGCTCTGGTTAGTAGTGTGGTGTTTTTGGAAAAGAAGCTACGCAAGATTAGGTTTACAACTCTTAGAGCTTTTTTTGCTATGTAGTTGCAGTGGGCTTTGGCACTTAGATCATTTGACATGAAAACTCCAAGGTCTTTAACGGGAATGGGGTCATCTGTAAGGTAATGTCCATCTAGTATGTACTTAGTGTTTGGGTTCTTTTTTCCTATATGTAAGACTGAGCATTTGCTGGTTGAGATTTGGAGTTGCCAAGTTTTAGACCAAGCGGTTAGATGATCAAGGTCTTTTTGAATGGTAATGTATTGTCGGTGGTGTTAAACAGTTTGACATCGTCAACAAAGAGAACACAATTACTTGATATATGGTCACAAAGATCATTTATGTATAGTATGAAGAGTGTTGGTCCAAGAACGCTGCCTTGAGGAACGCCACTCTTGACAGGATCAGGATTTGATAGAGCATTGCCAACTTTGATCACTTGTTGTCTGTTAGACAGAAAAACAGATATCCATTTGTGAAGGGGTCCTGAGATGCCATAGGATTTTAGTTTTAGGAGAAGTTTATCGTGTACTACTGAGTCAAAAGCTTTGCAGAAGTCTATGTAGTTTGCATCTATTGTTTTGCCTTGATCAAGATTTGTAGTCCATATGTTTTTACAGTGGAGTAGTTGTAAGTTACATGATAATTTTTTCCGGAAGCCAAATTGTTTATTGGAGAGTAGGTTGTTAGTTTCTAAGTGTGAGGTAATGGATCGGTTGATGATTGATTCCATGACTTTGCAGGTGACGCAGCACAAAGAGATCGGTCTGTAATTTCCGACTAAGCTGGGGTCTCCTTTTTTGAAGATGGGGATGACTGTGGCTAGTGACCAAAGTTTGGGAAGGGAACTGGTAGTGAAGGCTTTATCAAAGATTATGCTTAGGGGTTCTTTCCCTAACGTCTTGCATTATTTTTAACTTTATTCTCGGTTTTTTACCCTTCCATACAAAATTACTAATTACTTAACAAATTAATTAACAAAATTACTGATCCCTTTTTGCCATTCCTGTAAATTTGCATCTTTCTTCAATATTGGAATCATTCGAAACAAAAATAAAAATCTAGGCAAAACATTCATTTTTATAGCTGCCACTCTTCCCAACAATGATAATTATAACTTCTTCCAATTCTCCATTTCTTTAATTACTTTCCCCACAATACCTTATAGTTATTTTTATATAACTTTACATTCAATGCTGTAATATATACTCCTAGGTATTTGACCTTTTTAACTACTTCATATCCAGTTATTCTTTCTAATTCTTCTTTCTGATGTGTATTCATATTTTTAATTATCATTAAATAATATTTCCAAAGTTAAAATGAATAAAAATGGTGACAAGGGACATCCTTGTCTAGTCCCTTTCTCAATCTTGAAGGATTCTGTTAATCCACCATTTACTATTATTTGAGCTGTTTGCTTTCAATATATAGCCTTAATTGCTTGAATAAAATAATCTTCAAATTGAATTTTTTCTATTACTTTAAACAAAAACTGCCAATCCAATGTATCAAAAGCTTTTTCCGCATCCAAAAAGAAGAGTGCTGCTGAGACCTGGCTGTTTCTTTCCAAATATTCAAGTAAATTTACAATTTGTCTCGTATTATATCTCATCTGCCTTCCCTTAATAAATCCTGTTTGATCATTGTGTATTATTTGAGTCATCAGTGGCATCAATCTATTCGCTAATATCTTAGCAAATATCTTATAATCAATATTTAAAAGCGATATTGGTCTATAATTCTCTGGTTTAACACCATCTCGATCTTCTTTAGATATTAATGAAATAAAAGCTGTCTTCCATGAAGGAGGAACTTCTCCTCCCCTTTGTATTCTGTTAAATAACTCCTTAAGTGGTTCAATCATCTCATTTTGTAAATTTTTATAATAAGTAGCTGTCAAACCATCTGTACCTGGTGCTTTATTCGCTTTAAGCTGCTTAATTGCAAACACTATTTCCTCTGAAGTAATTAATTGGTTCAACTCTTCCCTTTGATTTGCTGTAATTTCTAAGATACCGTAGTCTTGTAAATATCTATTTATATCTTTATCATTAATCACATCTCTAGCATATAACTTAGTATAATATTCTAAAAAGGCTTTTTTAATCAAGTTTTGCTGATATACTTCTTTACCTCTATATTCTATTTTATCAATTATACATCGTTTCTGTTTCTTTCTTAATAAATATGCTAACCACCTTCCATTTATTAGCATTATTAAACAAATTATGCTTTGCATATTGTAAATTAGTTGCCACCTGATCTGCCATTAACATATTAAATTGACCTCTTAATATATTTATTGACTCTTTTATTTTACTATCTCCTGGGTTACATACCAATAACTGCTCCTTCCTTTTAATTCCCTCTTCTAATTCCTTTCGCTTTTTCTGCAATCTATTTCTATATTTATTATTCATATCCAATAAAATTCCTCTCATATAAGCCTTGCTGGCATCCCAAACTATCTCTATAGGTGTTCCCTTATCCATATTCAAAGAAAAAAATTCCTTCATTTGAGTTTTACATTCATTTACATTTTGTTCATATTTAAACAAATTCTCATTCATCCTCCACAACCTCCTGGCCTCCTTTTCCCGGTCTAGCTCAAGCCAAACCGGGCTGTGATCAGACAAAGTTCTAGAACAAATTTTAGTCTTTTTCACTCTGAAAAACAAATCATTAGTAATTAAAATAAAATCGATCGTAGAAAATGATTGATGTCTATCAGAAAAAAAGGTAAAATCTCTCTCTTTTTCATTACGTTCTCGCCATACATCTCTCAGTTCTAAATCTTCCATCAAATCAAAGAAGGCCTTTGGCATTTTAACACGATTGGAAATATTTCTAAGACTTCTTTTATCTTTCTGGATATCCATCACTCCATTCCAATCACCCATTAATATGTAAGTTTTATAGTCCCAAGATGTTATTCTTTTATGTAAAAACTTATAAAATTTTTCTTGTTGTTGATTTGGCACATAAACTCCTATCTTTCTCCCCTCCAATAAAAGTTCAATAGCGATATATCTTTCTTTTTTAAAGAGAATAAAAAAGAAGAAACTTCACTACAAAATGTATGGGGCACAGCCAAAGCATATATTAGAGGTTTGGAAATAACATATATGGGAAAGAGAAATAAAAAGAAAAGACAAGTTCAAAAAAAGCTGGAGGAGAAGTATGAGACATTAGAAATGGAACTGTAAAAAGAGCCACAAAAAAAGAATAAAAGAAATCAAATGGACTTGAAAAAACATAAACTGAATTTAATAGAAAAGGAGGACTTAGCTCAAAAAATTAAGAGGTCTAAACAAATTTTTTTTGAAAACGCAAATAAACCAGGAAGATGGTTGGCACATAAATTGAAAAAAGAGAAGAAAAAAATAATTTATCAATTAATACGATAAAGTATGTTACCAAAATGATGAGAAAAAGAAAATGATTCATGATTATTATGAAAAACTATACAAACAAGAGACAATGTCAGAAGAAAAAATAAAACAATACTTAGAAAAAGCTGAATTACCTATTATACCAGAAACATTTAAAAAGGCATTGGAAGAAAGGATAACAATGATGGAATTGACAGAAGCAATTAAAAGACAAAAGAACAGCAAAACACCTGGCCCAGATGGATTACTATCAGAGATATATAAAATGTTACAAGAAGTCATAAGTAATAAAATACTGGAAGTATTCAATGAACTGCTGCTAGAGATGAAAATGCAGGTTCATGGACAGAGGCATATATTACTCTCATTCCAAAAGAAGACTCCGACTTGCAACGGATAAACAATTATAGACCGATTTCCCTATTAAATGCGGATTACAAGATATTTACTTCAATAATAGCAGGAAGATTAAAGAGATTTTTAAATAAATTTATACATACAGACCAAAACAGTTTTTTAACCAAAGAGACAGATCAGAGACAATATGAGAATAATTTTGAATACATTGGAATATTATGTAGCCCATCAGAGAAACAAATGGCATTGATATTCCTTGATGCACAGAAGGCATTTGATAATGTGACAATTTATGTTGGTGCAACTAAAAATTATGGACTTTGGGGAGAGATTTACCAATATAATTAAGACGATATACCACAACAATCAGCAAAGTTGACGGTAAGTGGAAATATGACGGAAAAGGTTAATATTATGAAAGGTGCAAGGCAGGGCTGTCCTCTATCCCCATTATTATTTGTGCTGACCCTGGAAGTACTAAATAGAAATATAAGACAGGATAAAGAGATAAAAGGTAAGGAAATAAATTATTTATTTATTTAAATAAATTTATTTAAAGGAGGAATATAAATTACAGGCATTTGCAGATGATTTGATGTTAATCTTAGAAGATCTACAAGAAACAGGGCCAAAGCTAAGATAGAATCAAGATCACGTGAAGTGTTAATACCACTTTATAATGCCTTGGTAAGGCCACACTTGGAATATTGCATTCAACTTTGGTCGCCACGATGTAAAAAGGATGTTGAGACTCTAGAAAGAGTGCAGAGAAGAGCAACAAAGATGATTAGGGGACTGGAGGCTAAAACATATGAAGAACGGTTACAGGAACTCGGTATGCCTAGTTTAATGAAAAGAAGGACTAGGGGAGACATGATAGCAGTGTTCCAATATCTCAGGGGGTGCCACAAAGAAGAGGGAGTTAAACTATTCTCCAATGCACCTGAGGGTAGAACAAGAAGCAATGGGTGGAAACTAATCAAGGAGAGAAGCAACCTAGAACTAAGGAGAAATTTCCTGACAGAACAATTAATCAGTGGAACAACTTGCCTGCAGTAGTTGTAAATGCTCCAACACTGGAAATTTTTAAGAAAATGTTGGATAGCCTTTTGTCTGAAATGTTGTAGGGTTTCCTGCCTGGGCAGTGGGTTGGACTAGAAGGCCTCCAAGGTCCCTTCCAACTCTGATATTATTATTATTATTATCATAAAGCTATTAGAAAGAATAGAAGAATATGGTGAGGTGGCAGGATGGAAAATTAATAAAGAGAAAACTAAGATATTAGTAAAAAATGTCAGAGAGAAGCAGAAAAGGGAGTTAACGAAGAAGTTAGATATTCAGATTACAAAGAAAGTAAAATATTTAGGGACTCAATTAACAGTAAGATGTGTTACGATTAAGGAAGATAATTATTATAAACTAATAAAACAAATTGAGACAGATTTGGCGCAATGGAAAAATTTACAATTATCATTAATAGGAAGAATAGCAACAATCAAGATGAACATATTGCCAAGGCTATTGTTTTTATTCCAAACAATTCCTATTAAATTGGAGAAAAAATATTTTGAAAATTTGAAAATTTGAATAAAATAATAATGAAATTATATAGGGGAAGAAGGCGAGAATTAACTTAAAACTGTTACAAGATGTGAGATCCAGAGGAGGGTTTGGACTACCAAACTGGGAATTATATTACCAGGCAGTAGTGTTAACATGGATGAAAGAATGGATTGTACTGAGAAATGCAAGATTATTGACATTGGAGGGACATAATTTTCAATTGGGTTGGCACACCTTTTTATGGAAGGAAGGACTCACTGGAGAAGAGCCTACTGCTGGGAAAGATTGAGGACAAAAGAAGAAAGGGATGACAGAGAATGAGGTAGCTGGATGGAGTCACTGAAGCAGTAGACATGAGTTTAAATGGACTCCAGAGGATAGTAGAGGACAGGAAGGCCTGGAGGAACATTGTCCATGGGATCTGCAATGCTCTCTACATGGGGCTCCCCTTGAAGAGCACCCGGAGACTTCAGCTAGTCCAGAATGCGGCTGCGCGGGTTATTGAAGGAGCGGTTCGGAGCTCCCACGTAACACCTATCCTGCGCAGACTGCACTGGCTACCTGTTGTTTTCTGGGTGCGCTTCAAGGTATTGGTTACCACCTTTAAAGTGCTCCATGGCTTAGGAGCGGGCTACCTACGGGACCGTCTACTGCCGGCCTCTATCTCCCAGCGTCCGGTGCGTTCCCACAGAGAGGGACTCCTCAGGGTGCCGTCAGCCAAACAGTGTCGACTGGCGGCCCCCAGGGGGAGGGCCTTCTCTGTGGGGGCTCCTACCCTGTGGAATGAACTTCCCCTCGGGCTTCAACAACTACCTGACCTTAGGACCTTTCGCCGCGAACTTAAAACCTATTTATTTCATATGCGAGTTATTGGCCCCAAAGGATAGGGTGCACAACTTAGATGTTCTCCTGGATGAACGGCTGTCGTTTGAAGATCATTTGATGGCCGTCTCCAGGAGGGCCTTCCACCAGGTTCGCCTGGTTCGGCAGTTGCGCCCCTTCCTTGATCGGGATGCCTTGTGCACAGTCACTCATGCCCTCGTTACCTCTCGCTTGGATTATTGTAATGCTCTCTACATGGGGCTCCCCTTGAGGTGCACCCGGAGGCTTCAGTTAGTCCAGAATGCAGCTGTGCGGGTGATAGAGGGAGCTCCGCGTAGCTCCCATGTAACACCGCTCCTGCGCAGACTGCACTGGCTGCCTGTGGCTTTTCGGGTGCACTTTAAGGTTCTGGTTACAACCTTTAAAGCGCTCCATGGCTTAGGGCCTGGGTACTTACGGGACTGCCTGCTGTTACCTCATGCCTCCCACCGACCCGTGCGCTCTCACAGAGAGGGACTTCTCAGGGTGCCGTCCGCCAAGCAATGTCGGCTGGCGGCCCCCAGGGGAAGATCTTTCTCTGTGGGGGCTCCCACCCTCTGGAACGAACTTCCCCCGGGTTTACGCCAAATACCTGACCTTCGGACCTTCCGCTGCGAATTGAAAACACATCTATTTATTTGCGCGGGGCTGGCCTAAATTTTATTGGTTTTAAATTTATTACTAATTTTAATGGGGTTTTTAGTTTATATATTTTTAAAGTTTTTAGGCCACCTATATAATAAGTTTTTTAATTTGTATTTTAAATTGTATATTTTTGTATCGTTTTGTTTTATCTTGGCTGTACACCGCCCTGAGTCCTTCGGGAGAAGGGCGGTATAAAAATTGAAATAATAATAATAATAATAATAATAATAATAATAATAATAATAATAATAATAATAATAATAATAATAATAATAATAATATGGCTGGACTGGCCTGATTTTAATTTTAAATTTTAATTGAATTGTTGATGGGTTTTAAATTTTGTAATTTTATGGGGTGTAATGTCATTTTAAATTTTCTGGCATATTTGAATCAGTTTTTAAAGGGTTGTTTTAATTATTGAGTATGTTTGTTTGTATTTTATTTGCCTGTTCACCGCCCTGAGTCCTTCGGGAGAAGGGCGGTATACAAATTAAAACATTATTATTATTATTATTATTATTATTATTATTATTATTATTATTATTATTATTATTATTATTATTATTATTATTATTATTATCGTGATGGGTCAGACATGACTTTGCAACTAACTAACAACAACAACAACTAATAGATAAAGTGGCATATAGTTTCCAATGTTCAAAAAGCTTCTAAATTCTAATTGTAAAAGGCTAGATATGAATATTGACACATTTGTTATACTGTAATGATATTTAATCTTCCTAGTTACTATTATAAACCATACTTTATAGTTTATTTCACTTAGCAAAATTGTATAACAATGAATGTAAAATGTTGTAATTACATTTATGCCAGAATTGGTGCAACTATTGGAAACAATAATTAAAAATTAAACAAAATAATTATTATAATTTTGAGGCTTGAAAACAAACAAATTCTACATATACAGATACACAAAGATCCCTGTGTGAGTGTATGTGTTTGTGTGTAAATAAAACTAGCAAATATATGTAATTAAACAGAGTTTTCCTGGTGTAATAAAAATAATTTAATAAAGTATCATTTCAAATAACTGTCTGCTTTATTTTTATATATACTAAAACTTTCAAGATTAGAAACTATGCCAAACTCTCAGCGGATATATTGCAACTTTATTGATATAACTGAGTGTTCGGTGAAAATAAAATGCTCTTAGTATTCTAATAAAAATGCTTAAATTAGACCAATTTATGTTTTCAACAATATTGTACATAGGGAAAGTTCCTCTCCAAATACATTAAAGGAAAAAATGTAGGGAATTCAAAATATATATTTTATTATTTTCCCCAAACATAGAGACTGAATGTCAAATGCTTTGCAGGTCTATTAGGTAACCCTTCTCTATTTAGATTCAGTATGGTTTAATGACAAACATTCATTTTTCTTTTACCTGAAAGATTTAATTCTTTAGTTTAAAAAATTCTGTTAAATTTCAATGAAAATCAGTGATATAATCTCATTAAATGTTTAATTGAAGTCAAAAATTAGTTTTCTGCTATGCACAACTTTTAGTAGAACTGAAATTATAGTTCTATCACTAGATTATAAACAGAATCAGATAGAAATGACATAAATTCTGAGAGTGGTAAAATTAAGAGTCAAGATTTTTGAACAAAACCAACAAAAGTTGTTATATTTCATTAATCTAGAGCAGGGGTGTAAAACTCAGTTTCATTGAGGACTGCATCAGGATTGTGTTTGACCTTGGAGGGCCAGGGATGGGGCATACCCAGGTCATGGTGGGTGTCAGGAAATTGTTATTTGCCTAACTAGTTGGCCAGGCAATATATAAACTAACTATGTATGTTTGTATAAGGCATGATATTGCTTTAAGGCTGTGCTGCATCATGCAAGCATCCTGATTGGTTGAGCTCTGTAGCCAATGTATAAATACTAAATTATGGCTTGTGGGGAATCTACAGGGACGCTACAGCATTGTAACCTGATGACATGCTGCAACTGTATATTTGAGCTTTATGATCGTTGCTTGATCATGGCTAGTTACTGATTCCTCAAGATACTGACTTTTGTGAATTGAACTGTGTTTTGCCGAACTGAAAGAAGATCTTGTTTTGTTGTGCAAGTCTGCGTTGGTAAGAAGACTTGATATTTGTAACATCCCTGACTGGCTTTATATGTGTATGACCTGGATTGTTTTTGGACTATGTCTTTGCCTTTTCCCTAAAAGTAAAGGAATATCAAACCCCAGTTTGTCTGCCAGTGACTGTTATTGTATACAACCAGTCTCAGTCGTTTTCATGCATAAGGTACTCTGCTCAACAGTCCACAACCTTGGTTGTGAACCCAGATTACCCTTAACAGTGGGCATGGCCAGGGTGAGCATGACATGGGACTCATGTGGGAGGGCACATGTGGTGGAGAAGTGCTAAGACAGGACTTCCCTGAGACCCTCCCTCACTCTCATTATATTGGAAATCTTTGAGTTACGAATGTGATAGAGCCTGCCAATTACATTTGTAATCTGAGGATTCATTTGATTGAATCATGTTAAATGAATGTGAACACTCCCTGCTTTCCCCAATGCATTTATTAATTGAATGCACAGTCATTAAATGCATATGACATATCTCAGAGTGGGGAAGAGCATGTGAGGCCTAGTGCTGCAGCAGGCCATCCAAGGCCTCCCCCAATCCACTGAGATATCTCATGCTCCCCTGGGTCACCACAATTACTTCCACCCCCATGTTCCCCCGCTGGGTCCCCACAGATTGGGCCTGCTTTGCTAGCATCGCAGATTCCACTTACTTCTCCCCACCCCATTTCCCATTGATTACTTACTTTTTGAAGATCTCCAGAGCTCCAGAAGAGACTGACCCCCTGGCAGAAAAGCCAAAGTGGCTCAGAATTCAGACAATGGTGAAGCTGTAAGAATGTGAAATCTAAGGAAACCATTTTTGCCAGCTTCTGAGTAAAAGACTTCAGCCTGGGGCCATGTGGCCAGTAGGCCTCTGGTAGTAGAAAAGGCCTGGGCGGGACCACAGCAGCCTTCTGCTTCAAGACAGCTTCAGGGATTGAGCAGCAGAAGCCAATCAATGAGGAGCTTGCTTCCTCTGTCTCATCGGGCTGAACTGCAAGCCCCTTGTTGATTGGCTGCCATGCCCCATTCCCTGAAGCTGATCATTTGAACTAGACAATCGGCAGCAAGTAGGAAGCTGCTCATTGCCAGCCAGACTGGGCCCAAACTAAGCCTGCAGGCCCTCATGGCAGAGAAGCTGGTCTTTTATTCAGATGGGGAAAGCTGTTTTCCTTACATCTCATGTTCCTAAATGCTTCAAGGGCTTCTGAATAAAAGACTTAGTTTTTTTTTTAAATTTGCATTTATATCCCGTCCTTCTCCGAAGACTCAGGGCGGCTTACACTATGTTAAGCAATAGTCTTCATCCATTTGTATATTATACATAAAGTCAACTTATTGCCCTCAACAATCTGGGTCCTCATTTTATCTACCTTATAAAAGATGGAAGGCTGAGTCAACCTTGGGCCTGGTGGGACTTGAACCTGCAGTAATTGCAAGCAGCTGTGTTAATAACAGACTGTCTTAGCAGTCTGAGCCACCAGAGGCTCACTACTTAGAATGAAACAGAAACCATGTTTTAACAATTACAAATTGCAGCAATTTTTCAATCTTGTTACTTTCTCACTTCACATAAAGAAGTGAGAGCAAATGACAAGGCATTGAATGAAATAGGAAAAAATATGTAGATAATATGTTTGAAAAAGAATCTATTCTTTTATAATAGTAGAATCTAGAAACTGAAAGATAGGTCAAGTTGGAAGACATCTCTATGGACTTTGAATTATTTTTGAATTTTGGAAACAAAGTATCATCAGCTTATAATTGAAGTAACAATAGAGTTAACAATAGAGTCACAGTACATTTAACATATGACTTCTCTCCCCCCTTCCACTCTGGTCCTGTTTCAAGTACTGAGGCCAGTAGCAAGGATAGCTCCAGGTCTGATCATAGTGGGGAGGGAGAAACATTATGAGGTTAAAAGGATCCTGAATTCCAGACTGTACAAGGGGAGACTCCAATACTTAGTTCAGTGGAAGGGATACCCAATGTCAGAAGGTAGATGGATAAAAGTGCAGAATATGAAGGCATATATATTAATGAGGAAGTTTCATGAAAAAATATCCCGCAAAACTCAAAGGTCCTCCCTAAGGACTTAAGGGACCGCTGAATTCCATTAATGTGTGCATGAATCATGTTTTCCAGGTACTTCTCACTTTCTATGGGGGTCCGACTGTCAAGCCAGACCACCTTGCCTCCGGGAACTCCATACAGATGTTGACCTGGAATGTAGCTGGCTGGAAAGGGAGGGTTAACTTTTTGAACATTTACAAACATGAATGCCAGCTGCTTACCTGGGTTGGCCTCATAATATTCTAATGCATTCATAATCGTCAGTGTATTATTCCTTATATGCCTATTTGGCAAAAAACCATTTTGGTCTGAATTGATAATTTCATTTAGTATTTTTTTGGCTCTTTCAGCCATTATCGTTACAAATATTTTGTAGTCCACATTGAGAAGCAAGATTGGCCTATAGTTCTTAATTTGCTGTGTATATGTAGGGTCTTTTGGGATAAGTGATATCAGTGCCTCCCTCCATGTCTCTGGTACTTTAGATTGTCCTAGAGCCTCATTGTACATGTTCAACAGTTACATTTCTAATGGTCCCTGTATCTCTTTATAGAACTCAGAGGGGATGCCATCAGGTCCTGGAGTTTTGTTATTTTTGTTTTTGTTTTTGAATAGCCTTCCCTTCTTCATCTCCATCATCATTTTATTGTTTAACATCTCTTTCATTTCATCTGAAAGTATAGGAAAGTTTATATCTTTTAAATATTTCTTAATATCCTCCTCCTCTATTTTCTCCTGACTACAGAGTGTTCCAAAATAATTTTGGGCTATTCTCTTTTTTTCTTCCAATTGATAATGAATATTCCCCTCTTCGTCCTGTAATTGTGTTATTAATCTTTTTTCTTTGTCCTTTTTCAATTTATATGCCAGCCATCTCCCTGGCTTATTGGCATGTTCGAAATATATCTGTTTTGTTGCTCTGATCTTTTGGGCCATTTTCTCCTGGGAAAGCAAATTTAGTTTATGTTTAATCAAATCTTTTTCCTCTCTAATTTTTATATCTGAAGAGTCTTGCAGCTTATGCTTTAACTCTCCCAATTATTCTTATAATTCCAATTGTTTTTTTTTATTAAAATGTTTTACAAAGTTTTTGAAAATTCTCCCTCCACCCCTCCCTCAACCTCTCCCCCATCCCACCTTTCCCTAATCCACCCACCCACCCCGGACTTCCCGGAGCAAAATACAGGGTATAACATTTAACAATCATAAACTAGACTACACTAACTATCCATAGACTCCCCTCCCTCCCTTGGAACTTAACTCCCTTTTTATATAAAAAAAGAATACAATTCTTACATTCTATTCATTCATAAGCTATTTGATACTTCTTAGTCTGATACTTATTTTGAATATAATCAATCCATCTTCTCCATTCCAATATGTATCTTTCTTGTGAATAGTCTTTCAAATACACTGAAATTTTTGCCATCTCTGCTAAGTTTGCTACTTTTAATGTCCATTCTTCAATAGTAGGCAATTGTTCCTTCTTCCAGTATTGTGCTACCAATAGTCTAGCTGCTGATATTGAATTTAAAATCAGTTTAGTCTCTATTACCGTACAATCCGTAATTATACTCATGTTCTGTTTCCCTCCCCCAATACTCCCAAGAAAGAGTCCGTCAAAGGCCTTTTCTTCTTCTTTATTTACATAGATAAATGTCCTGGCCACGTCTACCCACGGGCCTGCCAAGTTTCTGGAGATAACGAGGAAATTATAGATAAGGCCAGAATTACTCACGAATATATTCTTCCCTCCATTGATACAGTTTGCCCGCGCAAATTCATTGCTTTGTCCAAGACAAAAAACCAGGAAGTCCCGCCTCCTATTTATAGTCTCTGCAGATGTCACTGCATGACCATCATTCCTTGGATTTATCCCAACGCTGTTTCTGCTGTGCGCGCCGGTCACGTCTGCGCAGTCTTGCATCACTCCAAAACTGTTCTTGGGGCGTTGCCAAATCAGAAGAAGGCTCAAGAGAATCAGGCCTTGCCGGCCCCTCCTCCTCCCTTTGAGTGTGTGCCAGGGAGGGAGAGGGCCCAAAAGAAGCAGGGCTTGCCAGGTCTTCTCCCTCACTTTCTGAATCATCCGAGTCCAGGAATCCGGGTCCAGGAACCTGGGTCACAACAACTCAGTAAAAACAACTGCGGAGTAAATTTTATCTTCTTTTTCAAAATATTTCGCATAATCCACCAAATTTTTATCCAAAATGATTTGATTTTTTTTACATGTCCACCATATATGATAATAAGTAGCATCATCACAATCACATCTCCAACATTTAGCTTGCAAGTTCGGATACCTATACGCTAGTTTTTTAGGATCTAAATGCCATCTATAAAACATTTTGTAAAAAAATTTTCTTAAATTTTGTGCTTGTGTAAATTTAACATTTCTAACCCAATTTTCTCTCATTTCCATCATTATAGGTTCCTGTATATTTTGTGCCCATTTTATCATACAGTCCTTAACTAATTCCGTTTCTGAATCTATTTCTATCAATGCATTATATAACCTTTTAATATGCAGTTGACTTTGATCTCTAATTTGTTTTACCAAGTTTTCCTCATTTTGCATGATACCAATTTTCTGGTCTTCTTTCCATCTAGCTTGCAGCTGTCCATACTGAAACCAAGTATGATTTATCCTTTCCTCTTTCATTGAATTTAAATATTTCAATTGTAGTTTACCCTTTTCCATAAAAAGAAGCTCTTTATAAGTAACCACCTCCTGTTTTTGTTCTATACTTATATTCTCTATCGCATGTCTGGGAATTGCCCATATGGGTATTTTATAGTCTCTTAACAGGGAGGAATTGGGAGGAATTTCTTTCAGCACTAATACCTCTTGCCCTGCTATTTGGATTTTATTTTTGTAAGATGCTTGTACAATTTCATTTCTGATCCTCCTGGTTGTAAAGTAAATCACAACATCTCTTGGCAATTTTCTCTGTCTAGCAACCCAGGAGTTAACACGATAGATTTTATCAATTTGAATTGCAAGGTCTGCTGGTTGTTCTCCAATCATCTGTGCAAAAGCCTCTACTAAAATCTCTTTTAAATTATCTCGATTATCTTCTTTCAGTCCTCTCACTCTCAGGGCAAACTCCATTAATCTATATTGTAACAAAACTACTTGTAACAAAACTGCTCTCTCCATCTTAGTTTGAACCTCCATCATTTTATTCTCCAAATTCAAATTAGATTGATTAATTTCTTCCACCCTTTCATCCAGCTGGATCATGTTTTTTGCCAAACCTTGAAATGCTAACACTATATCTTCTCTTATATCCTTATTCCGAGCCTCAACAACATCTTTAACTTCCAATATCTCCTCTGCAATTTCCTTAATTTTTTCCTCCATAAGAGCAGTTTGGAACTTTAAGTCTTCCTCTAAAGATTCCTTTAAAGATTCCTTCAAAGATTCTTGTAAAGCTTCCAAATTCATTGCTTGTGGATTAGCCATGTGAGCTGGTGAGCCTCCAGCACTCTTGGAAACATCAGGCTTTAGTTGCTTAGAGGCCATTTCTTACTTTACTTAAATAAATTCAGTAAATCCAGTTCTCCTTAATTGCAAAAACACAGTAATTAGATTAGGTAAGTCAATTCTATAATCTATAGTCCTTTCAGTTTCCACTTTTAAGCCTCTTCACTTCAGCATAAACAGCGCTAAGGGTGCTAACAACAAGAACTTTCTTCACTTTCGCTTTCACGCCCTCTTAAAACAGAGGTGCCATTTCCTTTGTTCTCCTTAAGTTGTTTCAGAAGGAAACAATATAGAAACAGAGTTAAGGTTTAGTACTTGCAATTACAATTGCCAGCGCTCCTGTCTTTGCTCCGTCTGCTTTGGGATCAGATTAAAACTTAATGTTGATTGCAGAGGTGGTCGTGGCATTTTGTTCTGCTTGAAAGCAGAAACGTCCCGGATCCGGAGCTCCGTCGGACTTTCCAGGGAGCTCTCACCCTTCAAGTCCCAAGAATTATTCCTGGGGCTTTCAGGGAACTCTACCTAAACCCGACTGCTCACCTTTCCCTCTTCTCCCAAGGGAAAGGTTTTCAAACCGCTAGACAGCTGATTTGCGCTTTTAACGAAATCACGGGACTGGCGATCCACAGGGATTGTCTTCAATGCCTACAGTGCCACCAGAAGTCCTTATAATTCCAATTGTTGTATCCTTTTTCTTTGTTTCTTCTCACCACATACGTTATTGTCAGGCCTCTGATATAGACTTTAGTTGTGTCCCAAAGGTTCTGTAGGGTTGTCTCTTTGTTTAGATTTTCCTTCAAGAAGAATTCCAGTTCTTTTTCCATCCATTGTATATACTTTTTCTCTTTTAGCACCCTTTGATTCATGGTCCATCTCCCTTTTGTTTTTATTCTTCCTTTCCATTTTAGTATCAATGTGTCCTCGGTCTCACCCCTGTTCTTTCCTGTTGTTCTCTTTCAGCCCTTTCCTGCGCTTTAGTTTCCGACTCCTTTTCTTCTTCTTCTGACTCTTATCCTCTATCTCCTCCCTCTCCTCATCTGTTACTATGCATTGGTCATAAAATTCCTGGGCCTTCTCCAGTGTATCTAGCCCATTGATGAAATCCAATTTTTTTTTACTAATGGTTCTGTGGGTGTGGCTTGGTGGGCGAGGCAGGGGAAGGATACTGAAACTCTCCATTCCCACCCCACTCCAGGGGAAGGATACTGCAAAATCTCCATTCCCACCCTACTCTGGGGTGAGCCGAGGTGGTGTTTGCCAGTTCTCTGAACTACTCAAAATTTCTGCTACCGGTTCTCCAAACTTCTCAAAATTTCCACTACCGGTTCACCAGAACCTGTCAGAACCTGCTGGATTTCATCCCTGATCTAGCCTAATCTTTTTGTCTTGCCAGATTACTAGCATGCCCTCTAGAATAAGCCACTGGAACATTATTTTATATTTAACTAATTGAGAGGAGAGAAAGTTATAGTTCTGCCTTTACTCCCTTACTCTCCTAGCTATTTGTTTAAGAGTCAGTATCTCTTTCCCTTGATGTGTCAGCAATGTGTCCCATGTTCTCCTATAAATTTCATCTCTAATTGTTTTGTTTTGTTTTGTTTCAGAAATTTTTATTGAATTTTTTTTAAAAAAAGTGGACTTTGCTCCATTTCTCTGGTTTTTAACATCTATGTCAAATCTAATTTACTATGTCATGTGTTCTCAGTTTATATATAGGTTTACATATCTCCTGATTCCATTTATATTAAGTATATACCATGTTATTACTAGTATTACAGTTCTATACATATTTAATAAAACTATTCTACCCTCATAAATACAATATACAATATATATTGATATATACATTTCCAGACACTCCTTATCCCTACTTTCTGGCATTCTGCCTCCTCTCAAGCCAGTCATAAAATTTATTCCAGACCTCATAATACCTTGATTCACATTTATCTTTAAGTTCTAGGGTAAGTCTATCCATCTCTGCGCAGTTGTAAATTTTATTTATTATGTCTTCTTCCAAGGGTACATTTTTGCACTTCCACTTTTGGGCAAATGTTAGTTTTGCCGCGGTTAGTATGTGCAATATTAAATAAGTAACACTTTTATCTTGTTTGTCATCTGTCATATCCAATAAGAGAAATTCTGGTTTGACCGCAATTTTGATCATTAGCATTTCCTCTAACCAGCTTCTTATTTGCTGCCAATTTTTTTTTTTTTTGGCATTCCCACCACATATGGTAATATGTTCCTAATTCCATTTCACATTTCCAACAAATTGGAGAATATTTTTTACTAATCTTTGCCAATCTTGTGGGTGGGATATGCCACCCGTAAAACATTTTATACAGGTTTTCTTTGTATGCGGCCGCCAATGTAATTTTAATATTTTTTTCCCATAAATTTAACCACTTATCCAAATCAATACTGTACCCAAAGCATCTGCCCCAGGTTATCATATTCTCCTTGACTTGTTCTTCATACATATCTTGTTCTAATAGATACCTATATAGTTTCCCTATGACTGTTTTCTCCGTATTTAGTAAAATTTTATCCAACTCTGATAGTTCTGACTTTATGCCCTTTTCTTTTTTATCTTTCAAGAATTTGGACTGTATTTGTAGATAAACCCACCATTCTAATTCCATTCTCTCTTCCTTTAGTTTGTGCCTTGATTTCAATTCCCCTTTCACATTCAATAGTTCTTTGTATGTAGCAATCCCTCCTGTTTTAAGAAGATTAGGATGTGTGAGCATTTCTGCTACCGATATCCAATTCGGAACCTCTATATAGTTGCTTCTTTTAGTTTTGAGCCATACATCTAAGAGTGCCCTCCTAATGTAGTGCCTTAGGAAGTACTGGTGTGTTTTGTGTTTCTCTTCCCAAATGATAGCATGCCACCCTATTTGAAAATCATGTCCTTGTAATGTCAACAATCTTCTATTTTTGAGATGCAGCCAATCACTTACCCAGACCAGCGACGCTGCTTGTTGGTACTTCTCCCAATCCGAAAGGCCGAATCCCCCCCACCCTTTCTTTTGCATCCCTCAATAGTTTTAATTTATTTCTAGGTTTTTTGCCTTGCCATATAAATTTTGTTGTAATTCTATTCAAATTTATTTTAAAAAATCTTTTTTGAACTGAATTGGTATACATTGGAACAAATATAGTATTTTGGGTAGCATGATCATCTTGATTGCAGCTATCCTTCCCATAAAAGAAAGTTTCAATCTTCCCCATCTCTCTAGATCAATTTTGATTTGTTCAATCAGTTTATCATAATTCTCTTCTTGAAGTATCACACATCTACATGTTAATTGAATCCCCAAGTAACTGATTTTTTTGGCTATTTGAATATCAATTTTCCCTTCTAATTCTTTTTTTTGTTTTGCTTCTCTATCATATTTTTAACTAACATTTTTGTTTTATCCTTATTTATCTTTAAGCCAGCTATCTCCCCATATTCCTCCAGTATTTCCATCAGCCGTACACCAGACTACAGTGGCTCCTCAATAATAAAGACCAGATCGTCTGCAAATGCTTGCACCTTGAAGATTTCATTTCTAATTCTCAAACCCCTAATTTGATTGCCCTCACAAATTGCTCTATTTAGTGTTTCTAAGGATGAAATAAACAGTAGGGGTGACAGCGGACAGCCCTATCTTGTCCCTTTCTGGATTTGAAAATTCATTGTTGTTTCCCCATTAATTACAACTTTTGCTTCTTGTTCCGAGTAGATTGCTCCACATATCTTTATAAATTTGTCCCTAAAGTCCATATATGTCAGCATCCGCATGCTACTTTAACTGTTTTATTACTTAGTTAATTGTTTTACTGCTTAGTTAATTATTATATTGTTTTCTCTAGTGTTAAGTATTGGGAATGGAGTAATGTGCCTTGAAAGCTGCTTCGGCTGCCATAATGGTGGGGAGGAGTTTTATTCAAAGTCCAAGAGCAGGCTTATGCCAATGAACTCTGCATACCATACAAGCGGAAGCCACCAGAAGAAGAACGCCACCTGAAGCCTAAGGAGAAATGGATTGGACTAGGCTGTTTGATTCTTGCAGGGAGGAGGGATGTATGAGGGATATGTATGTGTAAGTCACTCCTACTATTCAGATCTTGCTTTTCTTTCGTTGCATTCAGTTCATACTCAGTAAAAGTACCTTTCTCTATAAACATGGAGTTGGGGGTTTTCTTTCTTGAGTAATGAAAGGAAATACTCGTGACATTAATCAAGATCTCACCTCTTCAGCCATCCAGGAACCTGCCTAGGGGGCTGAAAAGAAAAACAATGTCAGACCTGGAATGTCAAGTGGAAGAGATGGGGCAGGCTGCCACATTGCACACTTCTCAGCTTGAAGAAGATTCAGCAGTCTGGCTGGAGAAACTGAAAATAGAGGATCAACATGAGAAACTCGAATGATCCATAGGAGTGGGCAGATTACCAGAACCGGGGGATCTTCCTTCAGGCGTTACCAAAAAAAAAAAACCCCATAAAGGAGGACTTTCTAACTGGCAGAAGGAGGAGAAGACCAAGGAGGATCTCCAAACTGCAGAAGCTGTCAGACTTTATAAAGACGCTATCCAGAGACAATAAGCTCATGAAAGTTATGAGATATCAACCCAGATCACCTCGGGGCTGGGGGAGGAAGAGCCAGCTTAGGAGCTACTGGAGGGGCGACTTTTGGCAAAGAGATTCTAGGAGACCGGGAGCAAGAAATACGATCCCCTGGGCCCACAGATTCCGATAGAGGCCAGAGGCCCTCTGCTGGTCAAACGTTGTCATGCAGGAGGAAAAAGCCAAAAATCCCCCCCCCCCGTTACCTAGGAAATTTAATGGAGACCCTAAGGAGCTTGGGCATTTCTTGGCCCTGGTGTGTAATCACATGGAGGACTGGAGGGAGGACTATTTGTCTGACGCGGCTCGAGTGAGGAGCGTGACTCAAGTTTTGGGAGCCGACTGGTTTGTGACCCTAAACAATGAGAACTTTCCATTGCTGAGAAATTATGACCATTTCATAGCCACCCTAAGAGTGAGATTTGAGGACCCTTTGGCTGAGCAGAAAGCCAGGTTTTGGATGAAATCCATCAAGCAGGGAAGAAGACCAGTGGCTGAATACAACCAAGAGTTTCGTGATCTGGTGCCCCACATGAGAGGGAGGTCGGAAGTGGCTTTATTGGATTATTACAAAGATGGCCTAAATGGAGATATATATGGACTGTGCCAGGTACTAGCGTCCCCGCCACCCTGTATGGTTGGTTTACCCTGGCAGTGGAGATGGAGATTGAGTTGGCCAAGAATCGCATCCCAGGCAACCGTGCCTGGAAGCAGACCCCATCCCAGCCCCAGAAAGGGCCACCAAAGGGCCCTGCTGCGATAGTAAGCAGGAAGCAGAGATCCACGGTATGTTTCAGATGTGGAAAGGAGGGCCATAGAGCAGTTGACTGTGTGGTCAAGTTGGTCCCGAAGACGACCCCTGGTTGTGGAAAAGGAGCCATGAAGCTGGCAGCCAAGACCCGAGAGGTCGTCAGAAGAGGAGCAGACATCGTCAAGTTTGCTTCTCCCACCGAGGAGGAGCTGGGGACTTCGACTAGTTCTGGTGACAGCGAGTCTGCATCCGAATCCAATGAAGATCTCCTGATGAATTGGAAGGGGCTCCCTGACTATCCCAGTTAAACTACATGTCCCATCCTCGGGAACACAGAGGGAAATGCTAGCCCTCTTAGACTCAGGGTGTACCAGGGGTGTCATCAGCCGCGAGGTGGTGGAGAAAATGGAACTTAAATTAAAAACCTTAAGTAGGCCCATAGCCTTTTGCCAGTTAGATGGGTCAGTGGAAGGAGGGGGCCCTGCCCATTTTATAATGGAACCAATAGAGATGCTCATAGGAGACCACCGAGAAACCCTGAACTTTATCGTGACCCCGGGGATAGACAAGCCTGTCTTGCTGGGACTGTCTTGACTCCGGAAGTGGAACCCACAAATAAATTGGAAAACAGTGGTACTACAGATCTGCTCCAAGTCACAGGGGGTGGGGGAAAGAGTTGCCAAAGGAGAGGCACCTATATCCACCGAACTACTGGGATCAGTGACAGAGTGGCTGGAGGGGGAGGAAAAAATTCCCAAGGAATACTGGGACCTCCGGGAGGTCTTTAGTGAGAAGGCCTCTGACGTGCTACCCACTCAGGTCTACGGACTGTGGTATTGAAATACTTCCAGGGGTAAAGCTCCCGAAACCGAAAGCTTACCCCATGACACAGAAAGAATTAGGAGAATTGTGGAACTTTATTGACAAAAATTTGGAGCGAGGGTTTATTCAACCGGCCAGGCCTCGGGTAGCGGCTCCAGTTATGTTCCAGGAAAAGAAGGATGGGTTACCAGCCATAATAGATACAGGTTGTACCAGATGTCTAATTAGGATTCCAATTGTGAAACAATTGGGGATCAAAACAAGAGCCTTAAAGCACCCAATTAAATTTCACCAGGTGGATGTTCCAGCCACTCAGATTACAGAACTTAATTAGATTAGAAATTGGAAGACATCATGAACTTATACAATTTATAGTAACCCCAAAGATGTAAGAATCCATCATACTGGGCCTGGCTTGGCTGGACAAATGGGCCCCCACCATTAAATGGGAAGATGGATACTGGAAAATCATAATGGATATCGGCCCCCTGCCCCCTGTCCCTCCTCCCAAGGAATGGCCAATCCATAAAGGCCAGCTGCCAGAAACAGCAGCCACTGGGTCAGACCTCCAGGTGAACCTCAGATTCCTAAGACATATACAGACTTGGCAGAAGCATTTAGCAATGAGGAATGTAACATCCTCCCCCCTCATCAGCCCATGGACTGTGCCATTGAGTTACAGCCGGGAGCCAAGTTACCAAAACCTAGGATGTACTCCATGACACCTGCTGAAATGACTGAGTTGAGTAGGTACATTGACACCAACCTAGTCAGAGGGTTCATCGATCCTGTGAAATCCAGGGTGGCCACCCCCATATTGTTTGTTTGTTTATGTTTATGTTTATTCAGATTTGTATACCGCCCTATCTCCCTAGGGACTCAGGGCGGTTCACAGGCAAATAAAATACATATAAATACAAGATAAAATGTCCGTTAAAAAACTTATTAAATATAGCCCGATAATTAAAACAATATATATAATAAAACCCATTTAAAATCTAAATTTAAAAAACCTAGTCCAGCCCTGCGCAGACGAATAGATGTGTTTTAAGCTCGCGGCGGAAGGTTCGGAGGTCCGGAAGTTGATGAAGTCCTGGGGGGAGTTCGTTCCAGAGGGTGGGAGCCCCCACAGAGAAGGCCCTTCCCCTGGGTGTCGCCAGACGGCACTGCCTAGCCGACGGCACCCTGAGGAGTCCCTCTCTGTGAGAGCGCACGGGTCGGTGAGAGATATTTGGTAGCAGCAGGCGGTCCCGTAGATAGCCCGGCCCAATGCCATGGAGCGCTTTAAAGGTAGTTACCAGCACCTTGAAGTGCACCCGGAAAGCCACAGGCAGCCAGTGCAGTCTGCGCAGGAGAGGTGTCACGCGGGTGCCATGAGAGGCTCCCTCTATCACCCGCGCAGCTGCATTCTGAACTAACTGCAGCCTCCGGATGCCCTTCAAGGGGAGCCCCATGTAGAGAGCATTGCAGTAATCCAGACGAGACGTCACGAGAGCGTGAGTGACCGTGCATAGGGCATCCCGGTCTAGAAAGGGGCGCAACTGGCGAACCAGGCGAACCTGGTGAAAAGCTCTCCTGGAGACGGCCGTCAAATGATCTTCCAAAGACAGCCGTTCATCCAGGAGGATGCCCAAGTTGCGCACCCTCTCCATCGGGGCCAATGACTCGCCCCCGACAGTCAGCCGAGGACTCAGCTGACTGTACCGGGATGCCGGCATCCACAGCCACTCTGTCTTGGAGGGATTGAGCTTGAGCCTGTTTCTCCCCATCCAGACCCGTACGGCTTCCAGACACCGGGACAGCACTTCGACGGCTTCGTTGGGGTGGCCCGGTGTGGAAAAGTACAGCTGAGTATCATCAGCGTAAAGCTGGTACCTCACACCGAAGCCACTAATGATCTCACCCACCGGCTTCATATAGATGTTGAACAGGAGGGGCGAGAGAATTGACCCCTGCGGGACCCCACAAGTGAGGCGCCTCGGGGCCGACCTCTGCCCTCCTGTCAACACCGTCTGCGACCGGTCGGAGAGATAGGAGGAGAACCACCGATAAACGGTGCCTCCCACTCCCAATCCCTCCAACCGGCGCAGCAGGATACCATGTTCGATGGTATCAAAAGCCGCTGAGAGGTCTAATAGGACCAGGGCGGAGGAACACCCCCTATCCCTGGCCCTCCAGAGATCATCCACCAACGCGACCAAAGCCGTCTCAGTGCTGTATCCGGGCCGGAAACCGGACTGGAACGGGTCTAGATAGACAGTTTCCTCCAGGTGCTGGGGAAACTGACACGCCACCACAAAGCGAAGGTTGGAGACCGGACGATAATTACCTAAAATAGCCGGGTCCAGGGAGGGCTTCTTGAGGAGGGGCCTTACCACCGCCTCTTTCAAGGCGGCCGGAAAGACTCCCTCCAACAAAGAAGCGCTCGTAATCGCCTGGAGCCAGCCTCGTGTCACCTCCTGAGTGGCCAGTACCAACCAGGAGGGGCACGGATCCAGTAAACACGTGGTGGCATTCAACCTACCCAGCAACCTGTCCATGTCCTCGGGAGCCACAGGGTCAAACTCATCCCAGACAATGTCACCAAGACCGCCCTCAGACGCCCCACCCGGATCCCCGCAATTTTGGTCCAGACCGTCGCGAAGCTGAACGATTTTATCGTATAGATAACCGTTAAACTCCTCGGCACGTCCCTGCAATGGGTCATCTCGCTCCCCCTGGTGAAGGAGGGAACGAGTCACCCGGAACAGGGCAGCCGGGTGGTTATCTGCCGATGCAATGAGGGACGAGACGTAACAACGTCTCGCATCCCTCAGTGCCACAAGGTAGGTCCTAGTGTAGGACCTCACTTGTGTCCGATCAGCCTCTAAACGACTGGACCTCCACAAACTCTCTAGGCGTCTTCTCCAGCGTTTCATCCCCCTCAGCTCCTCGGAGAACCAAGGAGCCGGTTGGGATCTACGCCGGGTCAGAGGCCGCAAAGGCACGACACGGTCCAAAGCCCCAGCCGTGGCCCGTTCCCAGGCCGCGACTAGTTCCTCAGTCGTGCCGTGAGCCAGACCCTCAGGAAATGGCCCAAGCTCCGTCTGGAACCTCTCCGGTTCCATCAGGCGCCTGGGACGGAACCAACGTATTGGTTCCGTCTCCCTGCGGCAGTGAGTTTAAAGAGTTTAAAGAGAAGAAAGATGGGACTCTTAAGATTATGCATTGATATTCAAAACATCAGTGCCGTTTGCATACAAAACACCTACCCCCTACAACTAATGAAGGATTTGCTGAACCACCTGGCAAAAGGCAAGATTTTCACCAAGCTAGATCTAAGGGAAGCCTTCTACCGGGTCCGAATAAGGGAAGGAGACGAATGGAAAACTGCTTTTAATTGCCCCCCCTGGGCAGTTTCCAATTCCAGGTCATGCCATTTGGACTTCAAGGGGCCCCAGCAGTCTTCATGCAACTGATCAATGAAATTCTGCATGACCACCTATATAAGGGGGTTCTTGTCTACTTAGGCTATATTCTTATATTCAGCGAAAATATGGAAGACCATATCAAGTTTGTCAGGCAAGTGCTGAAAAAACTCCTAGCAGCCAAACTTTACGCAAAGCTGTCAAAATGTGAGTTCCATAAGGAGTCCTTGAACTACCTGGGCTACAGGGTGTCGAACCAAGGAATCAAAATGGACCCAGGGAAGGTGAAGGCGGTGCTAGACTGGCAACCCCCACGAACACGTAAGCAGCTTCAAAGTTTCCTGGGGTTTGCAAATTCTTACAGGCAATTCATCCCTTCCTTCGCCAAGGTTGCTCCCCCCTTGACGGAATTGCTAAAAATTGGTCCATCTCCCAGCAAGCCAAAACCTAGCCAACTCGTAGCTTGGACAATGGACTGTCAGAAGTCCTTTAAGCAAATAAAGCACCTCTTTGCAATGGAACCAATCCTCCAGCACCCGGACCCAAATAAACCATTTGTGGTCCAGGCTGATGCTAGTAATGTGGTGGTGGCAGCTGTCCTAATGCAAAAGAATGCCCAGAATGAACTAATGCCATGTGCTTACATATAAAAAAAAAAATAACGGACCCAGAGCGCAGATGGGCGGTATGGGAGAAAGAGGCTTTTGCAGTGCAATGGGCTCTCCTATCCTGGAGACACTTCCTAGAGGGGGTGAAGGAATCTTTCAAAGTGTGGACGGACCACAAAAACCTCGAGACACCTTGGAAGCTTTCTCCCAAGCAGGTTCGATGGGCTCAGTATTTCAAATGTTTTAACTTCAACCTGAAATACATCCCAGGGGGGGCGGGAATCTACTAGCTGACGCCTTATCAAGAAATCCAGTTTGACAGCCGACAGGAAGAGGTAGTTCACACACATTTCACTGCCTGCAGCAGGCTACCCTCAGCCAAGAAGCTGGCAAAACTGTTCGTGAGGCATATCTACAGACTACATGGGGTTCCACGGAGAATAATATCAGATTGCAGGGTCCAGTTTACTGCTACGTTATGGAAGGAGTTCCTGCAGTCCATTGGGTCATCCCAGGGGCTTAGCTCAGCTTTCCATCCATCGACTAACGGAGCTGCTGAAAAATTGAACTCCATGGTGGAACAATACATTAGATGTTACATAAATTACCAACAAGAAAACTGGGCAGAGTTCTTACCATTTGCAGAAGTGGCTTATAATAATGCAGTACACAGTAGCACTAGATTGACTCCTTTTCAGATAACTATGGGCATGGATTTTATACTGCTGCCTGAGCTGCCTAGAGAGCCACCCACTTCCATGTCCCTTGTGGAATGGATGAACTCATTAAAAAAGGTTTGGGAGAACACTAAGAAAGCTTTGGCTGAGTCGGCAGAGAAATATAAAGCCCACGCCGACAAGCACCAGTCTCTCCAACCACCTTTCCGAATAGGAGACAAAGTGTATTTGTCAACCAAATACCTAAGATTGAGGTTTCCTGGCAGGAAGTTTGGAGCCAAGTTCATAGGTCAGGGGTCGTTTACAATATTTGGTCCATTGGAAGGGGTATCTGTTGTCTGATGCTACATGGGTGAAAAGTTGGGATGTGAATGCTTATACGTTAGTAAAACAGTTTCATGATAAATTCCCTGAGAAGCTTAAGGGTCCTCCTGGAGGGGGGAAAGGGGGTTAGGAAAGTGTGTACTGGGTGTTAACCCTATCGTTTGTATTTTGTCTGTCTTATTTTTCAAGGTGTGTTTTCTTCTGCAGGGGGGGGGGACACCTGTCAGCTTTGGAAGCCATACTAAGCCCGTAGCTTTCCTGCTGCCATTTTCTCATGTGTGGCTTTCCCACAGGAGGGGGGATTTAGTAGAGGGACCCATTAGACACAATAACATTCTTCCTGCGAGTCAAGGTCAGGCCAGTCCTGCAACTGGAGAAGGAGTGGTCGGAGTGGTGTATCGAGATGAGACGGTTGGTGATTGGAGCATGTGATTGGCAGAGGAATCAGGGGGTGATTTGGGGGTTTTGAATTTACTGAGGGAAAACCTGGATCTCTCAGATTTGGATTTTCCCAGATGTGCCAGTTTACCTATCCTGGTAAAAGAACTTTGAAAGTTGCCTGCTTCGGAGTTTTTACTTGGGGAGGGGGTTTTCTGGAACGCTGACATAAGGATATAGAAGCACAAAATGATATAGCTATCCTTAGTAAGGTGGGTAACTTGAAATGGCTGAGCAAATACAAACATACTTTTCAAGTAGACAGCTATTTGAAGTTACAACTGCCAAAAGACCTTAGGGAGATATTTACATGAGTGAGATTCGAGCAGCTTGACACAATAGTCAGATATGGGAGATTCCATTCTATACCCTACAATGAGCATCTCTGCATTTGTGGAGCGGCAGAGGTAGAAGACCTGGCTCACATCCTATTTGACTGTTGCTTGTATAAGAGGGTGAGAGACAGGTACCTTGGTCCATATACCAAATGCATGACCCACTGGGATTCCCAAAAAACTTCCTTTATGTGTGGCCAGAACCTGAAAATAATATTTAACACAGCACAGTACTTAAACAAAATTGTTCAGTTGAGATCTGCATACGTAGGACTGATTGGGGTAGATTGTAAGGATGACACTGAAATATAACTTTATGTTATTTTATTCTATTTTATATATTTATTATTAAATGATATTATATCTTATCCTATAACTGTCATATTTTACCCTACTATTTTAAACTGTTTGTATAAGATTTTATTGGCGATATGTGTTTCCACCTTGTGCATTGTTATGGCCATAGGCTAATCAAAGCTATCATTTTAAACTATATTTTATTCCAATTTCATTTTAAATCATATTTTATTCCAATTTCATTTTAAATTGTATTTTATTCAATTCCATTTTAAATCATTTTTATCAGATTTTAGTAATAATTTGTGTCTGGAACTCTGCACTTTGATATGGCCTAAGGGCTAATCAATAAAGTAAATTAAACTAGTCAAGTGTGGAATAAGTTTGACAGGTTTCTGATTAGAAGAATCTGAGAGAAGTCACTAAGCAATCTTTTGGGTTGTTTTTTCCAAGAGCCACAATACTCAGTTTATTTTCTTATGGTTTTTTTTAAGAATAATTTCATTAAAAGTTTTGAAGAGAGCAATAAAAATAATATAAACTAAATACAAAAGAAAGGAAAAAAGTGCAAGAAAGAATGCACTTCCCACCCTCATCATGACAAGTATAACTTCTCAGACGAACAGAATTAGCAATTTGTAGATCAGACAATCAATCTAGGGGAGAAAAAACCAACCATGTGATTGAGAGCCTTATTAAAATAATAAAGCCCACAGATATTTATACCTTTCTTTCTTATCTTTTCTTTCACATGGAGATAAATGATACCACAAAGAACCTGAAAATAATATTAAAACACTAAAGTCAACTTGGCATGAAAGCCAAAGAGTTAGAAGCATAGTTAGTATTATCATGGCTGTATCTCTCCTACCCAAGCTTCATGAACTGAAAGCTTGATATTAGCAATGGGGAAAGGGAAAGATTGGAATAGAAGGAGGAAGAAGTGGGGATAGAAGTCCAGCTGAACCAGGTGAATTGTGAGAAGCATCAGTCAGTCAAGGTCAGCCATCTGTATGCAGAGCTGGAAATGGAGAGCCTGTTTTCTAAACAATAGACAAGCACCTAATTGGACATTTACAGATAACAGGGGTATGACAGGGAGCAGGGGAGAGGAAAATTTACTTTGCATTGTTTGCTGAAAGACCTCAGATTCAGCTTCACTACCTCTGTAACTACTTAAGTTTCAGTAAAAGTAAAAGTATACTCTTGGCTCAGTCTTTGTTAACAGTAATGGCTCATACCCGACATTCCCCAATCGTACTAACAATGAGTACAATGACCTAACACATATAGACTTCACAGAAGATAATGTTGAAAAAGCTCTTCGCAAACTGAAACCATCCCTATCTATTGGACCTGATGGACTATGTGCATACTTCTTAAAAAAATTTCCACTAATATAGCAGAACCGCTAAGCATAATCTTTGAAAAAGCTTTCACGATCAGTTCCCTTCCCAAACTTTGGTCACTAGCCACGGTCATCCCTGTCTTCAAAAAAGGAGACCCTAGCTTAGTTGAAAATTACAGACCAATCTCTCTATGCTGTGTCACCTGCAAAGTAATGGAATCTATCATCAACCAATCCATTACTCTCCACCTAGAAACAAACAACCTACTCTCTAATAAACAATTTGGTTTCAGAAAAAATTCATCATGTAACTTACAACTTCTTCACTGCAAAAACATATGGACTACAAATCTTGATCAGGGCAAAGCAATAGATGCAATCTACATAGACTTCTCTAAAGCTTTTGACTCGGTCACGTCTGCGCAGTCTTGCATCAAGCCAAAACTGTTCTTGGGGCGTTGCCAAATCAGAAGAAGGCCCGGGAGAATCAGGCCTTGCCGGCCCCTCCTCCTCCCTTTGGGTGGGTGCCAGGGAGGGAGAGGGCCCAGGAGAAGCAGGCCTTGCCAGGTCTTCTCCCTCACTTTCTGAATCATCCGAGTCCAGGAGTCTGAGTCCAGGAACCTGGGTCACAACACCTTCCTTCCCATGTCTCCTTTTGGTGTGCCCGTGCATGCACCACTGGTGAGAAGATTCCTTTTTTATTTAGACCCTAACTCTAAAAAGAAAAAAGAGAAAATCCAGGAAAAGAAACTCTTTGAACTATTTGTTAAAATAGCGAACAATTACACAGAGAAAAACTCTAGACCCGAAAGAAAGGAACTAAGGGGAGAAAAACTAAAGACTTTTTTCCCCAAGTTTTTTATTATTATTTTTACAAGCAAATCAATGCGTGAACAGTGTAGCACCTGGGTGTCATGCGGGTGTCATGCATTCTAATACAAATAAAACTAGTAAAATTATCATAGTTATTACATTCAATCAACTTATGTATTTCTAATAATAACACTGTAATAGGGCCGTAATAGCTCAGGCTGTAAGGAGCCTGTTATTAGAACACAGTAGCCTGCAATTACTGCAGGTTCAAGCCCGGCCCAAGGTTGACTCAGCCTTCCATCCTTTATAAGGTAGGTAAAATGAGGACCCAGATTGTTGGGGGGGCAATAAGTCGACTTTATAAATATACAAATAGAATGAGACTATTGCCTTATACACTGTAAGCCGCCCTGAGTCTTCGGAGAAGGGCGGGATATAAATGTAAATAAATAAAAAAAAAAATTTATATTAAATTGCAGTCTTCATTATTCAATTATTCCACATTTTTCTTGTTATTGCTTTTATTATATAAAAGTGTATACACTAATATTCCCCCTTTTCTTATTTTTATCTCTTACTCTAACTTTTTTTCATGTCACCCTTTATTAAAAAAATGTTCTTTCTATCCTATCTACCTTCTAGTTATGTCATCTACCTAAAAAAGAAAAGAGAGAAAAAGAAAAGCAAATCAGAACAACAAAAAAGAAAAATCATCCATCCATCTCTTGCCCACTTCAATACTTTAATTGCTATGCTTTTTTTTAAAACTTGCCTCCCATATTCCTCTCTTGGATCCTTATGCATCTACTTCTTGGCTGTTCAATCTAAATATTTCTCCCACCTCTACCCTCTTCCACTGCCTAGTTTCCAAAATTTCTGTCCAATCTCCCTTTCAAAACTATCTTCCTGTATCTCCAAATCTCTTTTCAACTGTCTTAATATATTTCCCCCTGATTTAATTCATCAGTCACTGATATTTTCATTGTTACCTCCTCCTTGTTTTCTTTTTTTATTCTCTGGTTCTTCGGCTCAGTTTTTTCCTCCATTTCTTATGTTGGCTCCTCTTTTTCCTGGACATCTTGGTCTTTACTCATCATCCCTCGCATAGTATTTTCCATTTTTTCTGTAAACTCCTTAAATCCTTTCTCCATGATATCCTTTTGTGTTTTGAAAAAGTAATGCGAAGTTCCACTCATTTCTTTCTTATAAAGCATCTTATTTGTTTTTAAAAATTCAACTTTTCTCCAGTTGTCCAAGAACTATTTATTCAGTCCTTAAATTGCCTATCAAGGGAACTAATCACAGTTCTTTATATCCCATAGGTAAACAATCAGTTCTAACCAGAGGTTATCAAAAGCCTGTTTATGTCCTCTTTATAGGTTCAATCTTCTAGCATAACATTCAGAGGTCCCTTTAAGAAAATAAGAGCTTCCTTATTTTGGTATTTGAGTCTTCAATAGTCATGGAGTAGTTGGGAATAATCCAGTAAACATTTCTACAGTCCTTCATATAAATATTCCCAGACTTGTAATTTTTCCTTTTGTCAGCAGGTGGCATTCTCAACTTAGATTTCAGTATTGCCACTAGTCAATCATCATTTTTATTGTAAATCAATTATAAAAGCAGAATAAGTTTTATAAGTAAATGATTCCAACATTTTAAAATGCCTTCCCAGTACCACGTCTTCCCAGTTTAAGAGTCCAATTTTTTATATATTTCAAAATTTACTATTTTTCTCTCTTGCACCTTCCCCTTCCAGTCTGGTATTTTCTCAGAATGCTTTAACAAATAATTCTGAGCCAATAGTTCTAAATTATTCCTTGGGGTTAAGTTTAAGGCAAAAAGGAATCCTCTCCCCCAGTTCCAGTCACTGTTAACCTACTTCACTCCAGCACCAGTCTTCGGTTGTCCCAGCTTTGTGGCAGCCATCTTTAGGCTGCCTCTTCTTCTTGTTGTGGCTGAGAGGAAAAAAGAACCCAGGTGAAACAGGAGAGCTGTGGCTCTCCTCGATCTCACAGGGCACCCCTCTTTGCTTCACTGCCCCTACAAGGCAGCTTTGGCTCCTCTTGGAGCCCATAAACAGGGAGAACTCAGCACAGGGAATGCAGAGACCCATTCCTTGTGTCTGATATCACCGCAACATCAAACAGAAGTCCCCAAAAACTAAAGACTTTCTAAAACATAGAAAATTAAACTTTAAAACTGGATAGGCATTGTTTTGGAAAGGCATTTTAAAATGCTGGAACTATATACTTGAAAAACTGACTTTGCTTCTATAAATTGAATTAAAATTGGATTAAACAACTTGTTACATTTGAAACAATACTGAAACCTAAGCTGAGGGCACCACCTACTGATGAATGGAAAATATACCTTAGTCCTACAAGCCTGGGAAAGTTTGTGATAAGAGAAATAAACAGGACCCATCTGAAGGACTGTTCTACTTACTGTTCTATAATTATTTACTTTATGATTTCTGAAGACTCAACTGTGGGAATAAGAAAGACTCTTAAGTAAAGTAAAGTGACTTTTCATGTTTGGTAAGCTTCCTGGACTATTTAAACAGAACTGATCGAATAAGCTTGGAATATAAAGAATTATGAGTATTGTACTTCCTGAGGAGCTACATTAGGCCTGAATATATTGTATTTGGACTATTGAGTAAAAGTGGGACTACTAAAATAGTACTCCCATCAGGAGGAAATAAGTGAAATCTCAAAAGAAATGGAGTTGATGTTCCAAAGCATTAAGGACACTATGACAAAGAATTACAGGGAGATAAAGAACCTATTGCATAGCATATAGAAAATATCCTGCAACTAGTAATGAATGAAGACCAAAAATTTCAGGAAAGAGAGGAGCCAACAGAAAATATGGAGGAAAAAACAGAACAGAAACACCAGAAAATAAAGGAAGAAGATGAGAAGGAGAAGATAATAAAGATAATAATGATTGATGAAATAAACCAAGGGGAAAGTACTTGAGAGATTTAGAAATAGTATTGGATAAGCAGGAAGATACTTTTGAAAGGGACATAGGGGCCTGGGTGAATATTCTGGAGTCCAGGCAACATAGGGGGATAGAGATGAGAGAAATGTTTAGACTGAATAGTGAAGACACAGATGTGAATAGAGGTAAGTATCCAAGAGAGGAGTATGGGAGGTAAATCAAAAAAGCAAATAAGAATGGAAGTATTAAAACGGGCAAGAAATGATGGATAGAAAGGATTTTTTGTCATTCTTTCTTTTTTTTAGTATAATGATGGCTTGTTTAAAAACTAGAATAGAGATAGAAATAAGAATACACACTCTTATATAAAATAATAGTTAGATGTAAAGATTAGAGGTTGAAAGATGATATTATCAAGTTAAATAATATGGTGATTGGCACTAGAATGGTGCATTGAAACACTGAATAATTAAAGAATAAAGGACTATTTTGTTGTTAGTTGCGGTCATGTCCGACCCATCACGATCCCATGGACCACGTTCCTCCAGGCCTTCCTGTCCTCTGGAGTCCATTTAAACTCATGCCTATTGCTTCAGTGACCCCATCCAGCCACCTTGTTCTCAGTCGTCTCCTTCTTCTTTTGCCCTCAATCTTTCCCAGCATTAGGCTCTTCTCCAGTGAGTCCTTCCTTCTCATTAGGTGGCCAAAGTATTTCAGATTCATCTTCAGGATCTGGCCTTCTAAAGAGCACTCACGGTTGATCTCTTCTAGGACTGACTTGTTTGTTCGCCTTGCAGTCCAAGGGACTCACAGGAGTCTTCTCCAGCACCATAGTTCAAAGGCTTCAATTCTTTGGTGCTCAGCCTTTCTTATGGCCCAACTTTCGCAGCCATACATTGCAACTGAGAAAACCATAGCCTTGACTATATGCACTTTTGTTGGCAGGGCGATGTCTCTGCTTTTTAGTACTCTGTCTAGATTTGCCATAGCTTTCCTCCCCAGAAGCAAGCGTCTTTTAATTTCTTGGCTGCAGTCCCCATCTGCAGTGATCTTGGAGCCCAGGAAAATAAAATCCTCCATTTCTTCCCCATCTATCTGCCAGGAATTGAGAGGGCCGATCCATGATCTTACTTTTCATAATGTTGAGTTTCAAGCCAACTTTTGCACTCTCCTCCTTCACCCACATCAAGAGGCTTTTTAGTTCCTCTTCACTTACTGCCATTAGAGTGGTATCATCTGCATATCTGAAGTTGTTGATATTTCTCCCGGCAATCTTAATTCTGACTTTTGATTCATCTAGCTCCGCCTTTCTCATGATGTGCTCTGCATATAAGTTAAATAGGCAGGGTGATAGTATACAGCCTTGCCGGACTTCTTTCCCAATTTTGAACCAATCAGTGGTTCCGTGTCCAGTTCTCACTGTTGCTTCTTGACCCGCATACAGGTTTCTCAAGAGACAAATGAGATGGTCTGGTACTCCCATCTCTTTAAGAACTTGCCACAATTTGTTATGGTCCACACAATCAAAGGCTTTAGCATAGTCAATGAAGCAGAAGTAGATGTTCTTCTGGAACTCCCTAGCTTTCTCCATGATCCAGCGTATGTTGGCAATTTGATCTCTAGTTCCTCTGCCTCTTTGAAATCCTGCCTGCACTTCTAGTAGTTCTCACTCCACATACTGCTGGAGCCTACTTGTAGGATTTTAAGCATAACCTTACTAGCATGTGAAATGAGTACAATGGTGCGATAGTTTGAACATTCTTTGGCATTGCCTTTCTTTGGAATTGGAATGTAAACTGACCTTTTCCAATCCTGTGGCCATTGTTGAGTTTTCCAAATTTGCTGGCAAATTGCGTGTAGCACTTTTACAGCGTCGTCTTTTAAGATTTTGAATAGCTCAGCTGGAATACTGTCTCCTCCACTAGCTTTGTTATTGCTCAGATTTCCTAAGGCCAATTTGACTTCACATTCTAGGATGTCTGGCTCAAGGTCAGTGACCACCCCATCGTGGTTATCAGGGATGTTAAGCTCATTCTTGTATAGTTCTTGTATAGTTCTTCTTAATCCCTTCTGCCTCTGTTAGGTCCCTGCCATTCTGGTCCTTTATCATGCCCATCTTTGCATGAAACGTTCCCTTCATATCTCCAATTTTCTTGAAGTGATCTCTGGTCCTCCCTATTCTATTGTTTTCTTCTATTCCTTTGCACTGTTCATTTAAGAATGCATTCTTATCTCTTCTAGCTATTCTCTGGAATTCTGCATTTAACTGGGTGTATCTTTCTCTTTCTCCCTTGCCTTTTGCTTCCCTTCTTTCCTCAGCTATTTGCAAACTTCCTCAGACAGCCATTTTGCTTTCTTGCATTTCTTTTTCTTTGGGATGGTTTTAGTTGCTACCTCTTGTACAATGTTGCAAACCTCTGTCCATAGTTCTTCAGGCACTCTGTCTATCAGATCTAATTCCTGAAATCTATTTGTCACCTCTACTGTATATTCATCAGGGATATGGTTTAGTTCATACCTGAGTGGCATGGAGCTTTTCTCTACTTTCTTCAGTTTAAGCCTAAATTTTGCAAGAAGAAGCTCATGATCTGAGCCACAGTCAGCTCCTGGTCTTGGTTTTACTGACTGTATAGAGCTTCTCCATCTTTGTCTGCAGAGCACATAGTCAATCTGATTTCTGTGTTGACCATCTGGTGATGTCCATGTGTAGAGTTGTCTCTTGGGTTGTTGGAAAAGAGTGTTTGCTGTGACCATGGTATTATCTTGATAGAATTCTATCAGCCTGTGCCTTGCTTCATTTTGTACTCCAAGGCCAAACTTGCCTGTTATTCCGGTAATCTTTTGGCTTCCTACTTTACCATTCCAATCTCCCATCATGATAAGGACATCATTTTTTGGAGTTAATTCTATCAGGTGCTGTAGGGCTTCATAAAACCGGTCAATTTCATCCTCTTCAGCACCAGTGGTTGGGGCATAGAGTTGAAATACTGTGATATCGAATGGTTTGCCTTGGATTCGAACTGAGATCATTCTGTCATTTTGGAGATGGTATCCCAGTATTGCTTTTCCTACTCTTTTATTATGAAGGCTATTCCATTTTTTCTATGGGATTCTTGCTCACAGTAGTATACCTGATAGTTATCTGAATTAAATTCGCCCATTCCTGTCCACTTTAGTTTGCTGATTCCTAAGATGTCGATGTTCAGTCTTATCATCTCTTGTTTGACCAAATCCAGCTTGCCTTGATTCATGGATCTTACATTCCAGATTCCTATGGAGAAAAAAATCTTTACAGCATCGGACTTTCCTTTCACCACCAGATACATCCACAGCTGAGCATCCTTTCGGCTTTGGCCCAGTCACTTCATTCTTTCTGGCGTTACTAGTACTAGCCCTCCGCTCTTCCCCAGTAGCATATTGGACACCTTCCCACCTGAGGGGCTCATCTTCTGGCGTCATATCTTTTTTCCTTTTTGTACTGTCCATGGGGTTTTCATGGCAAAGATACTGGAGTGGGTTGCCATTTCCTTCTCCAGTGGATCACATTTTGTCAGAACTCTCCCCTATGATCTGTCTGTCTTCGGTGTCCCTGCATGGCATAGCTTATAGCTTCATTGAGCTACACAAGCCCCTTCACCACGACAAGGCAGTAATCCATGAAGGGGATGGACTATATCTTAATATAAACATGTGTATCAACATTAGGGTCAGCAATGATGTCCTGACTAGAAGCCAGAATAGAGGTAGAAAAAAGAAATAGGGGGAATATTAGCACATTCTTTTATCGAATAGATAAAAAATAACTAGAGGGATAGATTAGAGGTTGAAAGATGGCATTACTATGTAAGCTGAAATAATATTATGATTGACATTAAAATGGAACACTGAAATATTGAATAACTACTTTAAAACAAACATATATATTAATACCAGGATTTCATAAGTTTGATTAATGTAACAAATTTTATTAATATCATTATTGCCACTTGTCCCAAAATGAATGATATCCAGATGCTGCACTGTTCATATATTGATGTTGATGTATATATTAAAAATAAAAACCCAAAGACTTAAAAAAAGAAAATGAACTTCTAGAATTTTTGGGGAAAAAATCTTTTTAACAAAGTGAGAGGCAGGCCAGCTGAGGAAGTCCAACTGAGAGGCGGCCCAGCTAAGAGGCAGCCCAGCTGTGAGTTGGCTCGGTGGCCCATCTGAGAGATGGCCCACTGTCCCAACTGAGAGGTAGCATGACAGCCCATCTGACAGAAGGAGAGACAGCGAAGCTGAGAGAGGGAGAAGCAACTCAGTAACCCAGCTCAACACTTTGAGTAGGGTAGTGTAGAGCAAATGGGGGCCACTGAGCAGCAGGGAAATGGAGCTAGATGACAAGCAGAGTACCACAGCAGACTTTGAGCAGCAGCAGTACAGAGCTAAGTGGCAGAGGAGTGAAGCACCCAGAGCAACCAGTAAGAGCAGCAACACAGCAGATCAGCTGAACAGCAATGCCCACAGCAGCAGCTGAGAACAGCATGGAAGACCAGCAGCTGCTTAGAGTAGTGCAGTGGATCAACTAAGTGAAGCAGAGTGCCCACATCAGCACATCATATCTGAAAACCCCGACAGTGGGCAGGCAACCAAAAGCAAGAAAGCAGTGAGGAAAAGGATAAGTACAAAAAAATTGTGGACAGGGAGAAAAGCTATAAACTTTCAAGGCAGGGAGTAGGGGGTTAAGAACAAAGGGTCACCTAGAAAACTGCCTGAAATTTCCAACAAAAAGGAAGTGCATATTACTTCATAAAGGCCCAAGAACTTTTGGGAAGTATTAAATATTTAAAATCTCTGAGTTCCTTTTTAAAAAAGAAAATCTTTTTTCAAAATTTTCATTTAAATTTTTTTTTTCAACTCTTAAATGTCATTTTTAATTTTAAATTCTTTTTTAATTTTTAAATCATTTTAAATTTTTAATATTTTCATTAAAAAAAACTTTTTTTAAATTTTTAAATGTTTTCCAATTTTTAATTTTTTAAAATTACAAAATAAAAAAGTTTACTTATTTAAATTCTTTAGAAAATTTTAAATTCTTAATGATCTAAGAGAAAAATAATAATAAAACACAGAAAAAGAGACAGACACTTCAAAACAGGGAAGATAGTGATGAATTTTTCAAGACAGAGAATAAAAGGCCAAGAACTCTTGTAAACCACTGTAAATTGACACTTTGCAACAGGGAAAATATTTAAGTTTTAGAAATTTTTAATTTTTCAACAAAGAAAAAAGAAAAATCATGGAACTAGAGACTGACGCTATAGTGACTTGCAAAGTGTGACATATGTTTCAGCTTATGGCCACAGAAGACCCAAACTATATATGTATCAAATGTAAATTACTTGAATTACTAGGAAAAAAAGTAGATCTAGAGCTCTTGACCTTTTACTCTTGATTCTTATCAAACTCAAGGCCTGTGGGCCAAATCTGGCCTGCAATGCAGTTAGATCTGGCTGTTGTGGTCCCCCGGTGGCCTGCGGATCTGGCAGCAAATCCGGACAGTGAGGAGGTTGGGGAGGAACATGGGCCAGTCCTGGAGTCTGGGGAAGGCTTGGACGAGGCCTCTGTGTCAGAGGTAGAGAGGAGGCCAGGGCCATCTGGGAGTTATGTGCTGCCTCTGGAGCCTCCAGTCGGACATCACCAAGGCACAAGAACAGGGGGAGCCTGTTCCCAGTGTGCGCATGCACAGAGCTGCCAGAAGGCAAGAATAGTTAAGACAAAGGGATGACTTGGGAGTAGGGCTTGGAGATGGTTGGCCCCTCCCATAAGACATAAAAGAGGAGCAAAGGCACATGAGCCTTTGTAAGATGCAACTTTGTTTGTTCTGCTCAGTTTAAATTCTGAAGCTCCATTTTGACTCTGTGGTCCATGTGGCCTTGCAAAGCTAATTGCCAGTTAGGTCTTTTGCAGCGTGTCAAGGGAGATAAAGATGGGTGCTTATCAGCCTTATCCCAAAGAACTGTGACAGACTTCTTTACTAACTCTTTGTGACTCATTAGGAGCTGTGAATGAACCTAATTCACAGCCATTGAGATAAAAAGAGAGTTTTTGAAACTAATCGTGTCCTTTTTAATGTCTCAGGAAGCCTAGGTCAGAACACAGGCCTGCAAAGCAACCCTGGAAACAGCCCACAACGCCTCTGCTCGACCCAGGCTGACCAGGTGCTGATCTACAACCTGGTGGCAGCCATCGGGGGCAGGATACAATAAGCCTTAGATCAAACTTGCGATGACAAGTTGTCATCACATGCCATATCACAAGGTTTTTCCCCCTCACTAAACCAGGGGTGGACGTGGCCAGTGTGTGATGCATCTGGCCCTTGGGCCGTGAGTTTGACACCCGCCTTAGATCCCCAGGGCCACCCTGGAGCCAGAGGCAGCGGGCACTCCACCCCCATCCCATCCTGTCCCCTAGCATGCATACAGGAGGCAGCAAGCATGTACAGGACTTGGCAGCCCTGGAGACTGTCTTCTCCATTTGCATGCAGACATGCTCCATGGGACAATTGTGTCTCATTCCTCCCCCGGTGCAGCAAACTCCAGTGGGCTGGACGCAGGTATGAGGGCTGCACTCAAACAGTAAGACCTGAGAATGCGAGTGAGCAGTGTACCCAGGACATGAACGGTGTTGGTTCCTGCACCCGGCTGATTCCATGGGGACTTTCCCAGCTCTAGCCACGAGATGGATAGTTGAAGGAACTGTATCCACAGTGGATTTTAGTGGGCAGGGAGGATCCTTGCCACAGCGGTGGTGGAAAGTAGTTATGGGGGAGGAGCAGGAGACCGGCCCCACAAATACTTTTCATGCTAAGAATGAAAGTTTCTGGATTCCTGACTCCCTGCAAAAGAGGATGGGTGCCTGAACCTGTGCAATATTATGGCAGCCAGGAGCATCCATTGATGTTAAAAGCATTTCAAAGCAAACTCTCCTCTCCCTCCCTCAAAGGCAAAGAAATAGCAGCAGAGAGGAGACAATGTTTGCAAGGTGAGTCCGGTGTGGCAGGAAGAAAGGGAGAAACATGAGGTATCTTATGAGGTCAGGGAGGCCTTGAGGGCCTCTGCTATCACTAGGCCCCCACATGGTCTTCCCCACCTTGAGATACCTGATGTGCACTTAACAAATGGCATATTGGTATTCTTGAATTGTGAACTCTTGGGAACGTATCCCCTCCTTGTATGTTCCAAACAGCCATTTCCAGTGGGGAAAACAGAACAAAGCAGAGTGGGGAAAAATATTTTCCTTTGCTATATTTCAGTCTGAATTAGATCATGGCAGGGTCCTTACACAACAGTGATTGGTCTCATTCGAGACAATGACGAATCCGCATATAGACAAGAGGTCGAACGACTAGCCTTGTGGTGCAACCAAAACAATCTGGAACTGAACACACTCAAAACCGTAGAAATGGTGGTAGACTTTAGGAGAAACCCTTCCATACTTCCACCTCTCACAATACTTGACAACACAGTATCAACAGTAGAAACCTTCAAATTTCTGGGTTCTATCGTATCGCAAGATCTAAAATGGACAGCTAACATCAAAAACATCATTAAAAAAGGACAACAAAGAATGTTCTTTCTGTGCCAACTCAGTAAGCTCAAACTGCCCAAGGAGCTGCTGATCCAGTTCTACAGAGGAATTATTGAGTCTGTCATTTGCACCTCTATAACTGTCTGGTTCGGTTCTGCAACCCAACAAGAAAAACACAGACTTCAGAGGATAATTAGAATTGCAGAAAAAATAATTGTTACCAACCTGCCTTCCATTGAGGACCTGTATACTGCACGAATCAAGAAGAGGGCCGTGAGGACTTCCGGTGGCGCCACCTCTTCGCTGAGCTCCAAATTAAAGGGGCTCCGCACTGAACATCGTAAAAGCCAGGAAAAGCCGGCTTTAATCTCTTTCCCTGGATGAAAGGGAAAAGATAAGAGCTGCGGGGGTGTGTAGTGGTAGACCTCCCCAGGGGCTTTGTTTTTAATTAAGCAGAGCCCTGAGGGTCGACGGTCCCATAAATATTCCTGCCATAAGCTCCGACTTCAGTGCGCACCTGCAAAAGCAGGAAAAGAAGAAAGTGTCCATCTCTGCTATTTGTCTTATCTTTATGGATCTCTTTAAGCAGACGGAATGAGTGCGAGCGAACAATTACTGGATTGCAAGTATTTTTGATCTCCTGACTTCTCCCTTTTAAAAAGAGAAACTTTTTTTTTCTTTGTTTCAACTGACTCTTTAAGATGGCGCCTGAAAGGGAGTGAAAGTGACGAATGGAATTCTAAACAGCCTGTGTAACTAAGAAGATAAGAAATGTTATGTGTGGACTCTAATGAAGTGAAGTGAGCTTTCCTATACTTAAAGGGGAAAAGAGAAGCTTTTAGACTTATATTTTGTGAATCTTAAAAACTGAAATGGCTACTAAACCACCTAAGACTGGGGGTAGAAGGGGTTCTGAACCAGCTTTAGAAGATTTGATTAAAGAGCAAGGGAAAGTGTTTGAAGAAAGGTTTAAGGAGATTATGGATAATAATGAGAAAATAAGAGAAGAAATAAAAGAGAATAATAAAAAAATAAGAGAAGATATTTTGATGGCTTTTCAAGGTTTGGCAAAAAGACTGGAGGTGGTGGAGGAGGAGGTGCAAGAAATTGCTCAGTCAAATCAGCAAATAGAAAATAGAATGGGAGGAATGCAAATCAAATTGGACAAAAATGAAGATCAAGTGGTGGTGATGCAGTATAGAATGATGGAAGGAGCTCTGAGAATTAGGGGCTTGAATGAGGAGAAAGGGGAAGATTTAAAAAAATTTTTATCAGAAGCTCTGGCTGAACTTATTGAACTTGATCCACAAGAGGTTGCTTATCAAATTGACAAAATTTATAGAGTTAATTCCTGGATTGCTAGGCAAAAAGAAACTTCCTAGAGACATTGTGGTTTATTTTTTGAAGAGAACAGTGAGGAATCAAATTTTGCAAGTTGCTTTTCAGAAAAACTTGAAAATAGGAGAACAGGGACTTCCGGTGGTTTCGTTTTCCCCGAGAAGGACGCCTGGAATGGCGTCCCGAACTGAGATTCTGTAAAAGCTGGTGAAACAGCGGGAGAACGGCTGTTAGCCAGCTTCAAAGCTTTTCTCTGGGTGAAAGAGATTAGCCAGAGTGGCTGGAGAGCAGAAGATTGCCCCAGGGGCTCTGCTTTCTTATGCAGAGTCTCGGAGGGCTGCCTGCATAACCCTCCAGACTCGGCTCGATCCTGTTAATTAAGCAGGACAAGAGGAAAACGCCCACCTCTGCTCAATTGATTCCGTTTGAATAACTTCAAGCAGGCGGGACAAATACAAGTGATCGATTACTGGGAAGCAAGAAGAGAGCTGACTTCTACTCCTTTTAAAAGGGAAAACTTTTCTCACTTGAACTTAGTGAAGGAAGAAATGGCGTCTGAAAGGAAGTGGATTGGAGGCTGCTTGTGAGAGAAAGCGAGTTCGTCTTTGTGGATTTTAGCTGAATAGAAGCTTTCCAGAGGAGGCAAGGTGAAAGTTTTATTTTACAACTTTAATTGGAGACTTTTGAGACTTTTGAGATTTACTAATTTTAATTAGAGACTTTACTTAAATTAAAATGGCTTCTAAGCCACCAAAAGCTCCCATGACGAGAAGGGGTCTGAAACTAATTTAGAAGATATATTAAAGGAACAGAACAGAGTTTCTGAAGAGCGATTTAAAGAAATTATGAATAATATTCATGGTGTGAAGGATCAACTTAGGGAAGAAATTAAAGAGACTAATAAAAAATTAGAAGATTTGATGGTTTTCAAGGTTTGGCAAAAATTTGGAAGTAATGGAGGATAAAGTGGAAGTAATTGCTCAGTCAAATCAGCAAATAGAAAATAGAATGGGAGGAATGCAAATCAAATTGGACAAAATGAAGATCAAGTGGTGGTGATGCAGTATAGAATGATGGAAGGAGCTCTGAGAATTAGGGCTTGAATGAGGAGAAAGGGGAAGATTTAAAAAAATTTTTATCAGAAGCTCTGGCTGAACTTATTGAACTTGATCCACAAGAGGTTGCTTATCAAATTGACAAAATTTATAGAGTTAATTCCTGGATTGCTAGGCAAAAAGAAACTTCCTAGAGACATTGTGGTTTATTTTTTGAAGAGAACAGTGAGGAATCAAATTTTGCAAGTTGCTTTTCAGAAAAACTTGAAAATAGGAGAACAGGGACTTCCGGTGGTTTCGTTTTCCCCGAGAAGGACGCCTGGAATGGCGTCCCGAACTGAGATTCTGTAAAAGCTGGTGAAACAGCGGGAGAACGGCTGTTAGCCAGCTTCAAAGCTTTTCTCTGGGTGAAAGAGATTAGCCAGAGTGGCTGGAGAGCAGAAGATTGCCCCAGGGGCTCTGCTTTCTTATGCAGAGTCTCGGAGGGCTGCCTGCATAACCCTCCAGACTCGGCTCGATCCTGTTAATTAAGCAGGACAAGAGGAAAACGCCCACCTCTGCTCAATTGATTCCGTTTGAATAACTTCAAGCAGGCGGGACAAATACAAGCGATCGATTACTGGGAAGCAAGAAGAGAGCTGACTTCTACTCCTTTTAAAAGGGAAAACTTTTCTCACTTGAACTTAGTGAAGGAAGAAATGGCGTCTGAAAGGAAGTGGATTGGAGGCTGCTTGTGAGAGAAAGCGAGTTCGTCTTTGTGGATTTTAGCTGAATAGAAGCTTTCCAGAGGAGGCAAGGTGAAAGTTTTTATTTTACAACTTTAATTGGAGACTTTTTGAGACTTTGAGATTTACTAATTTTAATTAGAGACTTTACTTAAATTAAAATGGCTTCTAAGCCACCAAAAGCTCCCATGACGAGAAGGGGGTCTGAAACTAATTTAGAAGATATATTAAAGGAACAGAACAGAGTTTCTGAAGAGCGATTTAAAGAAATTATGAATAATATTCATGGTGTGAAGGATCAACTTAGGGAAGAAATTAAAGAGACTAATAAAAAAATTAGAAGATTTGATGGTTTTTCAAGGTTTGGCAAAAAATTTGGAAGTAATGGAGGATAAAGTGGAAGTAATTAGTCAAGCAAATCAGTATTTGGATAATAAAGTTGGAGAGCTTCAAAATAAAGTGGATAAAAATGAGGATCATGTGGTGGTATTGCAATATAGAGCGTTGGAGAAGGCTTTGAGAATTAGGGGTCTTCAAGACCGAAAGGAAGAAGAAGCCGTAGCTGAAATGTTAGGCATGGACCCTCGAGAAGTTGATTTTCAAATTGATAAGGCATACAGGGTTAATTCTTGGGTAGCGAGGCAGAAAAAGCTCCCAAGAGATATTGTAATTTATTTTTTAACTTCTACAATAAGAAATCAGATTTTGCAAGCTACATACCAAAAGAAATTGCAAATAGCAGAACAGGAGGTGTTGGTTTTGAAAGAGATCCCTGCTAAAATGTTAAAGGATAGAAGGGATTTTAGGTTTTTTACACAAGAGCTTAAGAAGCATCAGATTCAATATAGATGGGAGGTTCCAATTGGTTTAACAGTATTTTTTCAAGGCAGGAGATATCGAATTGATACTGAACTGAAAGCAAAAGATTTTCTTTTTAATGTATTGAAAGTGGATGTAGAAACAGTGGATAAAAGTCTTCAAGAGAAACAGAGTGGGGAAGCTGAAACTGCACCTGTGATATCAGTCCCTCAAGAACAATCTCAGGAACAAAGAGTGACAAGGGGAGCTATTAGGCGTAAGGAGATGGAGGAACGACTTCAAAGACAAGAACGGGATTCTACTACTGAAGCTGTGGGAGGAGCCAAGCCAAAGAGTGAGGGTCTTCAGCTAATTGCTCAGAAGCTTCAAGAGGCCAGAGATGGCAAATAAATTTTTGACATGGAATGTTAATGGTTTAAATTCAGCACAGAAAAGAAGAAAAATATTCCATTATTTGAAAAAATTTAAAAATGATGTGATATGTTTGCAAGAGACACATATAAAATTATCAGATCAGAAATATTTGATTAATTCGAAATTAGGTAAACATTTTGTTTCTTCTGCTCCGAATAAGAAAAATGGTATAGTTATATATTTGAAGAAAAATATATCAAGTAAATTAATTGAAACGGACATTCAAGGAAGATATATTGCTATTGAATTGATTTTAGAAGGAAAAGACACTTGTGATTGGCATATATGCACCTAATCAACAACAAGAAAAATTTTATAAATTGTTACATGAAAAATTGACTTTTGGGATTATAAAACATTTATTATATTAGGGATTGGAATGGTGTAATGGACATTAGAAAAGATAAAGAACTCTTTCTAAGAAAATTCCTATGCATGCAAAATTGCCTAAATCTTTTTGATTTGATGGAAGATTTTGAGTTGAAAGATATATGGAGAAGGCAGAATTTTGATGATAGAGATTATACTTATTTTTCGGATAGGCATCAATCTTTTTCACGTATTGATTTTATATTAATTACCAATGACTTGCTTTCTAGGGTTAGGAAAACAAAGATATTTCCAAGGTGTTTAACTGATCATAGTCCGGTATGGATGGAGTTGCAATATGAAGGTGGAAGAAGATCATGGAGAATAAATGAAAATTTGTTTAGATATGAGGATAATGTAAATCAATGTAAAAAACAAATGAAAGAATTTTTGATTATAATTTGGGAAAGGAACTTGATAGAAATGGTGTGGACCGAGCAAGGCCTTTATGAGAGGAAACTTGATATATATTAATAGTAGACAGAGGAGAAAACTACAAAAACAGCGTAGGGATTTAGAAGAGGAAATTCAGAGGAAACAACAATTATTGGTACATAATCCACATGATTTAAAAATTATTGAGGCGATAAAGATATTACAGAGTCAATTTAATATGTTAATGGCAGATCAGGTGGCAACCAATATACAATATGCTAAACATAATACTTTTTGTAATGCCAATAAATCAGGGAGGTGGTTGGCTTATATGTTAAGGAAAAGACAGAAAGCACGTACTATTGAAGGAATTGAATACAAGGGTAAAGTCGATTTCAACAGGATAAAATTAAAAAAGCTTTCTTGGAATATTATACAAATTTATATGCCAGAGATACAATATTGAATATGGATATTGATAAATATTTGAAAGAATATAAGGTTAAAGGTTTAACTAATGAACAAAGGGAAGAGTTGAATCGGCCTATAACTTCTGAGGAAATTATTTGGGTAATAAAGCAATTAAAAATAGGGAAATCCCCGGGCACAGATGGACTTACAGCAATATATTATAAAAGTTACAGGATGAGATAGTAGGTCCACTTATGGAGTTATTCAATCAGATATTGAGGGGATGGAGTACCACCATCATGGAGGACTACTTTTATTTCATTGATACCAAAAGAGGATCAGGATTGTACTAAGCCTGGGAATTATAGACCAATTTCACTCTTGAATAATGATTATAAGATTTTTGCAAAAATAATGGCAAATAGGTTAATGGAAATTGTACAACAAAGGATCCACACTGACCAGTCTGGTTTTATAAAAGGGAGACAAATGAGGAATAACGTTAGGCAGATAGTGAATATATTGGAATACTTGGAAAAGAAAATCAGATTCGCAGCGTTTATATTCTTGGATGCAGAGAAAGCTTTTGATCGTTTGCATTGGGAATTTTATTTAAATTAACAGACAAAATGCAATTTGGAAATGGTTTTATCGAATACTTAGGGCAATTTATGGAGAGCAAACAGCTCAGATAATAATTAATGGTAGTTTGACAGATAGTTTTAAAATTGCGAAAGGAACAAGGCAGGGTGTCCTTTATCACCTTTATTGTTTATTTTATCTTTGGAACCTTTATTGGATAAGATAAGAGAGTTAAGGAGATAGAGGTATTAGAATTAGAAAATATGAATATAAAGTCAGAGCATTTGCAGATGATTTGGTTGTTATGTTGACTCAGCCTATAAATTCAGTGTATATTTGTTGGAAGTAATTAATCAATATGGAAGGTCTCAGGGTTTAAAGTGAATCAAAATAAAACAAAAGTGTTAAAATATGATTAAGAACCAGAAAAAAACTAGAAATAACAGGATTTGAAATTGTAAAAAGGTTAAATATTTAGGAGTCTTTACATCATCAAATGGAAATGTATAAGAATAATTATGATGTGTTATGGAAAAAATTCAGAAGGAAATGAATACTTGGAAAAATTACAATTATCTTTGTTGGGAGAATAGCTATAAAATGAATGTTTTGCCTAAATTTTGTTCTTGTTTCAGATGATACCAATAATTAAGAAAGATAAAAATTTGGATGAATGGCAGATTGGAATTAATAAATTTATATGGGAAGGAAAAAGCGAGAGTCAAAATGAAAATAATGCAAGATACGGAAAGGAGGATTAAAAATGCCTAATTTAAAATTGTATTATGAAGCAGTTGTTCTTTATAAGTGATTGGTTTAATTTGACGGAGGAAAATTTTGAATATAGAAGGTTATGATTTATTATATGGTTGGCATGCATATTTATTGTATGATAAGAAAGTAGATAAAGCTTTTAAGAATCATGTGTTGAGAATTTCTCTTCTGTGTCTGGAAAAATATTATTATAAGTTAAATTACAAAATTCCTATATGGGCATGTCCTAGGCACGCAGTAGAGAATATAAATATAGAACAGGAACAAGAAATGATTACTTATAAAGATCTTTTATACAATGAGAGGGAAATTTACAACTAAAATCTTTGGATACATTAAAAGAAGAAGGAGGAATTATACTTGGTTTCAATATGGACAGTTAAAGGCTAGATGGAAAGAAGATCAGAAAATTGGTATCATTCAAAATGAAGAAAATTTGGTTAAACAAATTAGAAATCAAACTCAGGGCATATAAAGAGATTGTATACTGTGTTGATAGAAATAGATTCTGAAAGAGATTTAATAAAGGATTGTATGATAAAATGGGCACAGAATATTCAAGAACCAATAATGTTGGAAACATGGGAAAAATTTGTTAGAAATGTTAAATTTCATGCGCAGAATTTAAGGGAAAATTTTTATAAGATGTTTTATAGATGGCATTTAGATCCTAAGAAATTATCATGTATGTATCCAGATATGCAAGCGAAATGTTGGAGATGTAATTGTGATGATGTTACATATTTTCATGTATGGTGGACTTGTAAGAAAATTAAGTCTTTCTGGATAAGAATCTGGTGGATTATGCAGAATGTTTTGAAGAAGAAGATAAAGTTCCTACCGCAATTTTTCCTTTTGGGAATAACAATGGACTGTACAGTGATTGAGACTAAGTTGATTTTGAACTTAATAACAGCAGCACGACTGTTGATTGGACAATATTGGAAGATAAAAGAATTACCCACAATAGAAGAATGGATATTGAAAGTTTCCAATTTGGCTGAGATGGCTAAAATCTCAGCCTTCTTGAAAGATAGTACTCAAGAAAAATATTTAAATGAATGGAAGAACTGGATTGATTATATTCAAAATAGATATCAGATTAAGAAATTTCGGATTGCTTTTGAATGAAGGATGTTATTTTTGATTTTAATGGAAGAAGTCAGGTTATGTGAGAGAGAAAGATTATAATTGTGTTAGATTTTAAAAATTTAATGTATGACTGTTTTGTTTAAGGAACTATACCTTGTGTTTGCTCCGGGAAGTCCGGGGGGGGGAGGGGGGTTTAGGAGGGAGGGGGGGAGGGGGAAAAATTTAATTGTTGTAAAACTATTTTAATAAAAAAAAAAAAAAAAAGAAAATAGGAGAACAGGAGCTGAAGGTCTTGAAAGAGATTCCTCCCAAGATGTTAAGGGATAGAAAGGACTTTACATTTTTTACACAAGAACTTAAGAAATACCAGATTCAATTTAGATGGGAGGTTCCAGTTGGTTTGACAGTGTATTATCAAGGAAGAAGATATCGTATTGATACAGTGCTTAAGGCCAAAGATTTTCTTTCCACCGTGCTGAAACTTGAAGTAGAAATAATAGGAAAAAGAATTCAAGAGACTCAAATGGGTGTGGAAGCTGAGGTGATTCCAGTGATGTTACCATCTGAGGAACAACCACAAGAACAAAGACTGACGAGGGGAGCCCTTAAGCGTAAAGAAAAGGAGCAACAAACTCAAAGTAAAGTTCAGGATTCTGCTACAGAAGCGGTGGGAGGAGCACGGCCGAAGATACGGGAGGACGATCTTCAGCTGATCGCTCAAAAGCTTCAGCAGGCCACTAATGGCAAATAAAATCTTGACTTGGAATGTCAATGGTTTGAATTCAGCTCAGAAGAGAAGAAAAATATTTCATTATTTGAGACAATTTAAAAATGATGTGATTTGCTTATAAGAAACGCATATTAAATTATCAGATCAAAAGTACTTAATAAACTCAAAGTTAGGTAAACATTTTGTTGCTTCAGCTTTGGAGAAAAAACATGGCATAGTGGTTTATTTGAGAAAAGATATACCAGCCAAGTTAATAGAGGCAGATATTCACGGAAGATATATTGCTATTGAACTTACAATAGAAACAAAAAGGACTCTCTTGTTTGGTATATATGCACCCAATCAGCAACAAGAAAAATTTTATAGAATGTTATATGATAAGTTGATTCTATGGGATTATAAATCGTGCATTATATTGGGAGATTGGAATGGAGTAATAGATACACGAAAGGACAAGAGAATTTCTTCTAAGAAGATACCTGCACACGCAAAGCTGCCTAAATCCTTTTTGACATGATAGAAGATTTCGAGTTGAGAGATGTATGGAGACTGGAATTTGGAGGAAAGAGACTATACTTTTTCTCTGATAGGCATCAATCCTTCTCACGTATTGATTTTATTTTAATTTCTAATGATTTGCTTTTTAGGGTGAAGAAAACTAAGATATTTCCAAGATGTTTGTCTGATCATAGTCCTGTTTGGATGGAATTGCAATATGGAAAAGAAGGTAGAAGAACTTGGAGATTAAATGAAAATTTGTTTAGATATCAGGATAATGTAAATCAATGTAAAAAGCAGATGAAAGAATTTTTTGATTATAATTTGAATAACGAAACATCGATAGAAATGGTTTGGGATGCCAGTAAAGCTTTTATGAGAGGTGTACTAATATATTAATAATAGACAGAGAAATAAGCAACAAAGACAGCGTAGGTATCTAGAAGAGGAAATTTATAAGAAACAACAATTATTAATACATAACCACATGATCAAAAACTTAAAGATGCAATAAAGTTATTACAGAATCAATTTAATATGATAATGGCTGATCAGGTGGCAACAAATATACAATATGCCAAACATAATACTTTTGTAATGCAAATAGACCTGGTAGATGGTTAGCATACACCTTAAGGAAAAGACAAAACAACGTACTATAGAAAAATAGAATATAAAGGCAAGAGAGATATCAACAGGATAAAATTAAAAAGCTTTTTAGAATATTATACAAATTTATATCTTAAAGATAATATATTGAATAGGGATATTGATAATTATTTGAAGGAATATAAGGTTAAAATTTAACTTTAGAACAAACGGATGAACTGAATCGGCCTATAACCTCTGAAGAAATTATTTTGGTAATTAAACAATTAAAATGGGAAAACTCCTGGTGCGGATGGGCTCACAGTTAGTTATTATAGGAATTTACAGGATGAGATGTTAGGTCCACTTAAGGAATTATTTAATCAGATACAACTAGGAGAATTCCCCTCATGGAGAACCTCTTTTATCTCATTGATACCAAAAGAGGAACAGGATTGTTCTAAACCTGGGAATTATAGACCAATTTCACTTTTAAATAATGATTATAAGATTTTTGTTAAAATAATAGCTAATAGATTAATGTTGATTCTGCAGCGAAGAATTCATAATGATCAATCTGGATTTATAAAAGGGAGACAGATGAGGAATAATGTTAGGCAGATTGTTAATTTACTGGAGTATCTAGAAAAGAAAAATTTTATTCCAGCAGCATTTATCTTTCTCGATGCAGAGAAAGCTTTTGATCAATTGCATTGGGATTTTTTATTTAAATTAATAGAAAAGATGCAATTTGGAGATGGTTTTATAAGAATAATTAGGGCAATTTATGGAGAGCAAACAGCACAGATTATAATCAATGGTAGCTTAACAGAACCTTTTAAGATTGCAAAAGGAACAAGACAGGGATGTCCTTTATCACCATTATTATTTATTTTAACTCTAGAACCATTATTGGATAAAATACGAGAAGTAAAGGAGATAGAGGGAATTAGAGTTAGACAACATGAATATAAGTTAAGAGCTTTTGCAGATGACCTGGTGTTTACTTTAACAAACCCTATAAATTCTAGTAAATTATTTGGAAATAATTGATCAATATGGGAAGGTTTCAGGGTTTAAGGTAAATCAGAAAAAGACAAAAGTGATAATAAAAAATATGGCCAGACAACAGAAAGAAAAACTAGAGGAAATAACAGGATTTGAAATTGTAAAGAAGGTTAAGTACTTAGGGGTTTATATTACATCGTCAAATGTGAAATTGTACAAGAATAACTATGAGGTTTTATGGCAAAAAGTTCAGAAGGAGTTGATTGTTTGGAAAAAATTGCAATTATCTTTGCTGAGGAGAATTGCTGCTATTAAAATGAATGTTTTACCTAGATTTTTATTCCTCTTTCAAATGATACCAATAATTAAGAAAGATAAGAATCTTGAGGAATGGCAGAAGGGAATTAATAAATTTATATGGGAAGGTAAAAAAGCTAGGGTTAAAATGAAAATAATTCAAGATTCTCGGGAAAGGGGAGGTTTAAAAATGCCCAATTTTAAATTATACTATGAAGCAGCTGCTCTCTCTGCAATAAGTGATTGGTTTAATTTAACAGAGGAAAGAATTTTGAATATAGAAGGTTATGATTTGTTATATGGATGGCATGCATATCTAATTTATGACAAAAAAGTGGTTAAGGCCTTTAAAAATCATGTGCTAAGAACTGCTCTTCTGCGTGTTTGGAAAAATACTCTTATAAACTAAACTATAAGGTTCCTATATGTGCAAGTCCTAGACATACAATAGAGAATATAAATATAGAACAGAATCAGGAAATGATTACATATAAAGATCTTTTGTATACTGAAGGAGGTAATTTGCAATTAAAATCTCTGCACGTATTAAAAGAGGAAGGGAAAAATTATACTTGGTTTCAATATGAGCAACTACGTGCTAGATGGAAGGAAGATCAGAAAATTGGTATAGAGCAGAACGAGGGAAATTTGGTAAAGCAAATTAGAAATCAGTCTCAGGAGCATATAAAGAGATTGTATAATGTGTTACTTGAAATAGATTCTGAAAGGGACTTGGTAAAGGACTGTATGATAAAGTGGGCACAAAATTTTCAGGAGCCAATATTATTGGAAACTTGGGAAAAATTTGGGTTAGAAATGTTAAATTCACATGAGCACAGAATCTGAGGGAAAAATTTTTATAAAATGTTTTATAGATGGCATTTAGATCCTAAAAATTATTGTGTATGTATCCAGATATGCAAGCAAAATGTTGGAGATGTAATTGTGATGGCCTACATATTTTCACATTTGGTGGACTTGTAAGGACATAAAGGCCTTTTGGATAAAAATTTGGTGGATTTTACAAAATGTTTTGAAAAAGAAGATAAAGTTCCTGCCGCAATTTTTTTTTGTTGGGAATTATTACGGATTGTACAGTAATTGAGACTAAATTGATTTTAAACCTAATAACAGCAGCAAGATTATTAATAGGACAATACTGGAAGAAAAGAAGTACCTACAATAGAAGAATGGATATTGAAGGTTGCCAATTTGGCTGAGATGGCGAAGATATCAGCCTTTTGAAAGATAATAAGAAAGATACTTAAAGGAATGGAAAAATGGATTGACTATATTCAACGAGATATCAGACTAAGAGTTATCAGACTGTTTTGAATGATTATGATGTATTATTTTGATTGTTTTTGGGAAGTTAGGAATTGATGATTGTAGGGGTATAATTAAGTTGGGATGAAAATTTTTAGCATATGTTTGTTTTATTTTAACTATACCTTGTGCCTGCCCGGGAAGTCGGGGAGGGGTTGTGAAGGAGGGAGAGGGGGGGAAAGGGGGAAAAAATTTTTGTAAAACTTTTTGAATAAAACAAAGAAGAGGGCCGTGAAAATATTTGCAGATCCCTCGCATCCTGGACATAAACTGTTTCAACTCCTACCCTCAAAACGACGCTATAGAGCACTGCACACCAGAACAACTAGACACAAGAACAGTTTTTTCCCGAAGGCCATCACTCTGCTAAACAAATAATTCCCTCAACACTGTCAGACTATTTACTGAATCTGCACTACTATTAATCGTTTCATAGTTCCCATCACCAATCTCTTTCCACTTATGACTGTATGACTATAACTTGTTGCTGGCAATCCTTATGATTTATATTGATATATTGACCATCAATTGTGTTGTAAATGTTGTACTGATGAACGTATCTTTTCTTTTATGTACACTGAGAGCATATGCACCAAGACAAATTCCTTGTGTGTCCAATCACACTTGGCCAATAAAAAAATTCTATCATTACAGGAGAGCCCTTTTAAGGATTATTTATTAATAGAAAAGTAACTAACTTACCTCTGTTCCTAAATGCTAAAGCTGTTGCACATAAAAAACAGAGGAGCTCTGATCAAATATCACAGTACAGCCACATCTTTACTGTCATCTGTGGATGCCCCCACTAAATGCAAGCATGGGATAAACTGAACTTGGTTTGTTCTCAGTCATTTAAGTGGTCACAAACTACTAGCAAAAGTGGCATTTGATCACAGCAAGGAGGCATCAAGAAATGTTTCCCCTTTTGCATTTGAGCAACCAAGAAGGGACAGGAAAGGAGAAAGGGAAAGAGAAAAGACAAAGAAAAAGAAGGGAAGAGGGGAAGAGAACAAGGAAGAAAAAAGAAAGGAAGAAGGGAAGAAGGGAAGGAAAAAGAAAGAAAGGAGAAGAGGGAAAGAAAAAGAAGAAAAGGAGGAAGGAAGGAAGGAAGGAAGGAAGGAAGGAAGGAAGGAAGGAAGGAAGGAAGGAAGGAAGGAAGGACAGGCAACTTGGTTGGAGATGCCCTGGTTCAAATGAGAAAGCACTTTTGTGTTCTTTTTGTCAGACAGAATTTTGTTGGCAATCCAAGTTAACATTGATATTCCCGAACACACCATGAGCAACCTGACCAAGGAGAGTGAGCACAGCAGCAGTGGGAGCTGGCCACGCCCATTCCCACCCTGGCCATACCCACACCCATACTGCCATGCTCCCCACACCCTCCTGAGGTCAATCACAACCCTGATGTGGGCATCTGTCAGCCTCCGCTTATTACTTTAAGTGCTTATTTACTTAGACTTTGAATGTTTTATTACTTTGTTAAACGTTTCATTGCTGCTAGTTGTTAGGTGTGATTAATGTATTGATGGCCCCTTTAAGCATTCTGGCTGACATAATCAGAGGAGGGAAGAAGGATTCAAATAAACAGACGCGCACAGTTTTAACAAGCACTGCATGCCAGACATTCCAACCGGAAGATTGACAGAGGGATAACATCAGAAGTAAAGTATCACGTGGCCAAAGAGGAAAAGGACAATGGACTAGAAGTGTTTGACCTTCGGAGGGAGGAGGGGAAATGTATCTGTAAGCCGTATCTATTTCCAGTTTAAGCTTTTCTTCTATTGCAATCTGATGTGCTTAGTAAAAGTTACTGATCAATCAAATGGATTCAGGGTCATTCTTTCTTAAGCATTAATCGGAGGCAGTCTGACAGCATCAGTGAAATTGAGTTTGACACCCCCTAGCCCTAACCCTAACCCTAACCCTAACTTTAACCCTAACCCTAACCCTGGCATCTCTAACCACTCTGAAACTCAATGAACAAAGCAAGAAATCCCAACCTAAAGACAACACCAAAATAAAACACAATAGGGAATGTTATGTATCTTTAAATATTTTGGCGGGAAACAAGCACGTTGCTGATTGGTTGAAGCCGCCGGTTGAACAGTATATAAAGGGTTGTTTTTCCCCAGCCAGGTTGCTGGGTTCACCATATATTAAAGAGCTGTTGTCACTACCCTGGTCTCCAGCCTCGTTACTTCCCGAACTTAACACTGGCGACGAGGATGGGATCTCGAGGCTAAGGAGCACCAGAACCGAGCTGAAGCACGAAAGAACCGAACCCAGCAAACACAGGGCAGAAAAGCGGAGATGGCCAGTTACACTCCGCCCGCACCGTTTGACCCGGCTAGAGAGAAATGGGGAACGTATATGACCCGTTTCGAAAGCTTTCTAGAAGCCAACGAACTGCAAGGAGTTCCAGACAACCGCAAAAGGGCATACTTCTTGAGCCACTGCGGTCCCGAGGTCATCGACATCGCGGAAGCCCTGGCAGAGCCAACGCCGATACAATCGGTATCGTGGCAAACTCTGCAAACCCTGCTAAAAAACCATTTCGCGCCAACGCCGTCCAAATCGTCGGCGTTTTGAATTTGGAGCGCCGACAGCTGAGGCGAACCCATAGGCGACTACATGGCCGCCCTGCGGAAAGCCTCCAAAGACTGTGGGTACCGAGACCTGGACGAGGTGCTGCTGGAGCAACTCATCAGGGGTCCGAGACATGCGTTTGCGGGCGGCTGCTATCGAAAAGCAATCTGGCGCTGGCAAACGCCTGGACGAAGCCAGGCGCATGAAATGTCAACCCAAGCGGCGGAGACACTGCAAAAGCCCCTCACACCAAAGGCGAGCACAAAGTCAACCCGGTGCACCAAGAGGAGATCCAAACCGAATCTGACGGTGAGGATGAGGAAGGGTTTGCCGAACTGAGAAACGGGCCAAGAGAACCGGACGAATGCGGAAGTTGCGGGGTCAACACCAGCGCCAACGCTGCAAGTTCAAGGGCGCAACATGTCGGCGGTGCGAGAAGAAAGGGCACCTAGCTCAAGTCTGTCGAGCTCCCCAACCTTCCCACCGAAAATTCAAATCGGCCAATCAGGCGCGGATCGGCAAGGCGACCCGCGATTGGCTCAAACAAAAAGGCGCGATTCAAACCAAATGGCGGTGGTCATAGGCGCGCCTCAACCCGGTGGAGAAGAAGATCTTCACCAAACCCAAAATAGAAGGAGTACGGTGCCGACTGAAGTGGACACCGGGTCAGCGATCACCATCATGTCCTGGGACACTTTGGCGAAGTCACTGCCGTCAGTCGCGAGCGCCACCTGCAAACACAACGGCTACGAGTCCACGACTACCAAGGGAATCGCATCCCTGTTCGAGGACCACCTCCGTCCGAGTCGAGTCACGGACCACACAAGAAGACCCTGCCCATCACGATCGTCGAAGGGACCCTGCCTAGTTTGTTGGGACTAGACTGGTTTCGTGCACTGGGCATGGGAGTGACTGGCATCTACAGAAGTGACTGTAACCTGAAAGACATGCTCATGAGCAGTTCGAAGATGTCTTCAAGGACTGCCTGGGCAAGTACAAGGGACCCCTATTTCCTTCAACTTAGACCCCAGGTAGCTCCCATTAGGTTAAAGGCAAGGAGAGTCCTTTGCCCTTAAACCTAAAATTGACAAGGAGCTAGATAAGCTCATAAATCAGGGATTTTGGTGCCAGTCGATCACGCAAAGTGGGAGACGCCAATCGTCACCCAGTAAAACCAGATGGGTCAATTAGAATCTGCGCTGACTACAAGGCGCTAAACAAAGCCTTACAGAAAAGCGCTTACCCAGTTCCGTGGTGCAACACTTGCTGCACTCTTTGGGGCAAGGCAAGTCTTTGCAAAGTTAGACTTGGCTCAAGCCTACCAACAACTGCCCGTGACGCCAACACAGCCGAAGCCCAAACGATTGTAACTCACAGGGGGCCTTCAAGTGTACCCGATTACAATTTGGGGTGAGTGTGGCACCGGGCTGTTCAAAATTTGATGGAACGACTTCTGCAAGGGCTCCCAGGGTAGTTCCTACTTGATGATGTATTGATATCAGCCGAAACGTAGAGGAATTGGGGGGCGTTTGAGAAAAGTTCTGGGCATTTTCGGTCAGCGGACTAAAGGTTAAAGTGAACAAATGCCAGATAGGGGTAGAATCCGTCAATTCTTGGGCTACGAATAGACAAGAAGGAATTCACCCACTGAGAGCAAGGTCAAGGCAATCAGAAAGGCTCCAGCGCCCAAAAACAAAACAGAGCTACAGGCATTCCTAGGGCTAGTGAATTTTACGGTTTTTAAAAACAAAGCGACCATTGCTGAACCGCTGCATAAGCTTCTAGGAAAAATACTGCTTGGTCTTGGGAAAGTCGGAAAGTAGGGCTTTCAAGCAGTAAAAACCTGCTCTCGGCGACAGCCTGCTCATCCAGTATCATAGCTCATTGCCATTAGTGCTGGTTTGCGATGCCTCCCCTTACGGGGTGGGGCTGTGCTCAGCCACAGACTGCCAAACGGCACAGAAGCCCCTATAGCCTTCTACTCCAGAACGATGTCCTCCCAGAGAGGAACTATAGCCAGTTAGATAAGGAAGCGCTAGCAATTGTGTCAGGGTAAAAAATTTCACGAATATGTTTTGAGACTTTGAAATTGTGACTGACCACAGACCGCTGTTAGGAATACTGGCTGGCGACCGCTAGCGCCTGTGGCACTTTCGCCACGTTTGACTCGATGGACTATTTTCTTAGCCGCTTATTCTTACAAGCTGCAGCATCGACCAGGAAAGAAGTGGGGCATGCGGACGCGTTAAGCAGATGCCCACTACCGGGGCAATCAAGACCCCTCCGGGGCGCCCATCCTGCTTATTGACTCTTTGGACTCTGGCCCAGTCACATCTAAGGAAGTGGCTCGGGCATCATACCGGACATTATGTTAAGGACTGTACTCGGTTGGGTACAAGAGGGTGGCCTCGCTTGGCGAACAGTTTAAGGAATTTGTAAAAACGTGATGAGCTCTCGGCTCAAGGGGGGTGCCTGTTATGGGGTGATCGAGTGGTAATCCCGGAGAAATTGAGGGGAAGGGTATTGGACCTCCTCCACGAGGGTCACCCAGGGATCGTAAGGATGAAGGGGCTAGCAAGAAGCTATGTGTGGTGGCCACTCATGGATTCAGAGATTGCTGAGAGGGTAAGGAAATGCCAGGCTTGCCAAGAGTCCAGACCTCTACCCCCAACGGCACCAGTCAGGGAATGGGAAAAACCCCAAGGGCCCTGGTCAAGAATCCACATTGATTTTGCTGGCCCTTTCCACGGCCAAACCTTCCTAGTGGTTGTCGACGCTTTCTCTAAGTGGTTGGAGATCATACTCATGAAATCCACGACAGCCGAGGCAGTAATCGCAGCCCTGCGCCACCTATTCGCAACCCACGGGTTGCCTGACACTCTGGTGTCCGACAACAGCCCGCAATTCACGGCAGCCCAGTTTGAGGAATACTTGGCAGAGGAGGGCATCCGACATGCCCTCTCTGCGCCTTTCCACCCTGCGTCGAATGGCCTTGCAGAGCGTTCCGTCCGGAGCGCTAAGGAGGCATTGTCCAGGCTCAAGCCAGGTGACTGGCAAACAAAGATAGATTTCTTTCTGGCCGTTCAGCACAGAACCCCAAGCACTGCTACAGGCAGAAGCCCAGCCGAATTACTGATGGGACGGAAGCTCCGGTGCCCACTTGACCGTTTGAATCCCCATTACACACCAGAGGGTTACAAGGGGGAACTAGAAAAAACGAGAGAAATGGGCATAGGCGACGAGTGTGGGCCCGCAACTATGGGGGCCCAAGTTGGCTCGCAGGGCAAATCATAAAAGCAACCGGTCCAAAGTCATACTTGGTCGAGTTACAAGACAACCGAGTATGGGCGCCACATAGACCAGATAAGGAACCGAATAGCTGAACAACCCGAGCTAAATGAGACAGACCATGACCACTCCTTATTTGAACCCACAGCTGACCATAACCCGGGGGAGGCGCAAGACTTAGCTGAGTTCCCGGAGGTCCAGCGACGCCATCAGGTTCCCGATGGAAACAGCAGGGAAAACTCTAAAAGTAATCCAAGGCCGGAGGCCAAGAAAAGAGACTGCAAGTAATCCAGGGCCCGATGGCCTAGAGAGAGCTGGGAGAAAAAGCCCCTCCGACCAGCTCAAAACACCACCAGGACTGAACCCGCAGGTCCGAAAGAATTAGGAGGCATGGGTTATTTGCGTGACTACGTCGAAAAATAACATGTAAATAATATGTAAATAGTGGTAAAGTGTTTTCTGGGAGGGGAGGAGTGTTATGTATCTTTAAATATTTTGGCGGGAAACAAGCACGTTGCTGATTGGTTGAAGCCGCCGGTTGAACAGTATATAAAGGGTTGTTTTTCCCCAGCCAGGTTGCTGGGTTCACCATATATTAAAGAGCTGTTGTCACTACCCTGGTCTCCAGCCTCGTTACTTCCCGAACTTAACAGGGAACAAATAGCTTCCATAAAAAATGATCCTATATATGTACTTAAAAGAGTAAGTGTCAGGCTGTCTCTGATTATATTTAGGAAAGAATACACCTTGACTTCATTTGAAAATAAAGAAAAGTACTTTTACTAAATACATCCGGACTACAGCTGTTCAAAATTGAATCTGAGACAAAATATGGCTAACATCCCATATCCCCTCATTAGTCCCTCCTTTCCACAAAAGGTCAGGCTGGTCTAATGCCAGCTCCTTCTCGCCCCCCATGGTAATCTTCTTCCGAAGGTCTCCAGCAGTTTATCATCTCAGGAATGCAGGGTTCATTGGAAAGCCTTCGCAACTGGCATTTATGCTGATTTCAAACCTTACTCCCCCTCTCTCCTTCTTTTATGTCAGATGACACTCTTAAAGGGCCCTCTTCTGCTACCCTGAATCGGATAGTATACATTTTAGGTTCATGGCTATATACATCAACATACTGACATTGTAATCTAACTACTGAAACAAATTGCACACATGGAACACAAATAGAGTGAAGCTTGGAGTGGAGGCTGACAGTAAGACTGATGGAAACATGTCACTTTTAGGAGAAAACAACAACCAAGAGAAAAACCCCTACTATCTATCCTAGCCACTCCAATAAAGCCTCTCTGGAACTCAACAATCACTTTCATACCTCCCCCCGGAAGAAAATATGCAGACACTCACAAAAGAGCATTCATCAATAGTACTGTATCTTTAAAAAAGGCAGGACCCAGCATTCCTGTGACAGGAAAAAAAAGTATCCCAGACTTCCCTAGGGAAAAAAAGGTGAATATTAGTGATAGAAGGTTCAATTCTTAGAGGAACAGAAACCATAGTCTGCAGACCAAGTAGTCAATCAAGCATATTGTCTCCCTGGAGCAAAAACTAAAGATGTAATTAAGTACCTTACTAAAATAATCAACCCCAAGGATTACTACCCGTTTCTTCTCCTACACATGGGGACCAATGACACAATCTGAAAACAATAACAAGACATTATGAACAGGTAGGGAAGAAAGTTATAGAATTAGGAGCACAATTAGTGTTTTCATCTCTTAATTCCAAAAAAAGGCCAACATTCAATGATGAAGCAAAGGATTTTAAAAATGAACCAGTCAATGTTCCAGGTAATGCATCCATAGAAAGCAGACTTCCGAGGCAGGTAGATTCCTCAAAGAACAATTTATTGGCTACATTATATTGGCACAACTGGTGAAAGTTCCCAGTTTTCACCCAGTTAAAAGTGAAAATTCCACTTTTTTACAAGTCATCCATCACATTGTCCAATAGAGGTGCTGGCTGGTTGCTTGGTTACTTTCTCCTCCTCCTCCTTCCAGCCACCTGTTGAAACATCCTTGGTTTTCACAGGAAACTTTTTTGTTTTTGGTTACAAATCCCCAGTTATCTATTTTCCTCCCCACTCCCATCAAGTGGTAACCCTGAAGCCGTAAAGATGGCCTCAGCCAGGTTTGCTTCAGGGTTGACAGAACCACTGGCTTAAAAATTGATGTGAGCAACAGAACTTCGGTTTCCTAAACCAGGGTCTGCATTACCTACATGAAGGACTACTGGCAAGGGATGGACTGCACCTCACAAGAACTGGAAATAATATATTCAGAAAATGACTGACTCGTCTTATCAAAAGGGCTTTAAACTAAAATTGAGGGGGCCAATCGTCACGATCTTTAGAAGAGAAAGGAGAAAGAAAAAAGAAAAACAATGAAATAGAGAGTAATGGAAAGGATGGAAATCCCAGTTACAAAACAGGAGATATAAGAAACATATCTAAGACCCATAAAGGACCCAAATGCCTATACCAGTGATAGCTAACCTTTTTTCCACTTCCCAAAAGTGCAAGTTGCGTACATGATAGCACACGTGCATGCCCATGCTCATAATGCAATGCCCCCTGGGCTGCCCCTCCCTCCTGCACATATGTGTGCGGCCCCCCAGGCTGCCCTGTCCCCCCAGGCATGTGCAAGCAACCCCCCCCATGGCCCGTTTTGGGCCTAGCAGGCCTCCCTGAAGCCTCTGGAGGCCAGAAACAGTACATTTCTGGACTTCCAGGCGGCCCATTTTTTGCCCTCCCAGAGCCTCGGCGTGAGCTCTGTATTTACCTGGCATCCAAAATGGGCCATGTGGAGACTCCTGGGAGGGGATGGGTGGTGTGCACAGGCCTAGCTCAAAATCAGCTGGCCAGTGTGCACGCATATGCGGTGGAGGTGACCTAGGGCAACAGCTCGTGTGCCCGCAGACATGGCTCCATGTGCCACCTGTTGCATACATGCCACGGGTTCGCCATCACAGTAATGCTCAAAATTTAGGGAACAAAAAGGGTGACCCTGAAGCATTAGTACATGAAGGCAGATATAGTTACCATTACTGAAACTTGGTGGGATGAAAGCCATAACTGGAATGTACTGATGGAAGGATACAAATTATTCAAAAGAAACAGACATAACAAAAGAGGAGGTGGAGTTGCATTATATATAAAAGATCACTTCATCTCTACAGAAATACACAAAACCAAGAATGAAAACCTCCTAGAATCTATATGGATCAATATAAAAGGAAAAAAGGAGAGGGGGCGTGGCCAATGCCGCTGCAGGATGGCGATTCCCCGGGACTCTGGAGGAATGCCGATATCCCAGCCATTTTGGGGGTCCTTCATGGACCATAACTGTCTTAGAGAGACAGAGACAGTGAAGAAGGAAGGCACGGATCGGTGCGAACAGGGAAGTGGCAAATTCCCTGGAGCGCCGATATTAGCCTCCAACGCTGCAGCTTGGGAAGACAGCCATTAGAGCTGTCACAAGTGGGGTCGGCTACACCACAAGATTGGAGCAGGAGAGGCGATTGAACAGAGTATTCTTACTGAAAAGTGATGTCAGGCCTGGAAACCATACTAGACTTTAGGGTTCCAGATGCTGCCACATTTTTCCCCTGAGAGGAAGAAGGGGGGTTGAGGGGTATGGTAACATTCTTCAAGCGGTCAAGGTCGGATGGTGTTCACATCTGCAGGAAGAGTGGCGAGAAGATATTCGAATGAACTGGGAGAACGTGGGACCATGTGACCAGCAAAGGGGTCAGGGGGGTGGGACTCTTGGGGTTTGTATAACTGGGAAAAGAATCCGGAAGTTCAGTTTTGGAATTTCACTCATCGTGTGCCAGTTTCCTCATGCTAGTAAAGAACTCTGAAAGACAATGGCTTCTGAGTTTTTTTTAATACAGAAGAGGTTTTTCTGGAACCTTGACATTATTCCAAAACTCCTAACTTTCTTTTGCTTAACGGTACCCTCTCCTCCGCTCAGAGGGGGCCCATTAGGGGGGTGCTGGGCCCCAGCCTCCGCAACCTCCACAGCGGTGCAAAGACCCAGCGAAGATGGAAGGGCAGCAAGCTGAAAGTGTGGAAGTAACACAGAATTTGGAATCTGAGGATTTAGTTGAAATCACCTACTTCCCATCGGAAGATATGACTCAAAAACCTGAAGTGGTAGAGCCTGCTTGTCAGCTTGGAGCACGGCCCAAAGACTCCGATTCATGGGTAAGCTGTCGTTCGGGAGAAAACATTTCCCCGGGGCGGAATGGAGAGCCCCCTCCCTCTTCTCAACCTCAATGGAGGACAGTAAAACCCGGAGAATCGGGAGAGTCACTGGATTGGGACCTGACAAACCCCCTGAAATCCCAGTCCCTATTAGACTTCCCGGAAACTTTTGAGCATTTGGAAGTGAGGCCTCATATAAGCTCAGCTCACCCACCTCGAGAGCCTTTAGCTCAGCCTAAATTCACCTTCCCTCCCACCAGAGAGGGAGAAATTACTGAAGCTCAAAGCCGTTCCGATGAACGCATGAGGACCTCCCTTCCCTCCTTCAGACGGCAGGGAGTTCAGGCAGCACCAGGGACTTGGGGGGAATCGCAACTCCCCCCTCCAATTGACTTTTCCCGCCAACAGAGGCCTACGCTGCCTCCTGCTGCTTCTATTCCTCCTGGTTGGGCATTTTATCCTGGACAAGAATGGATCCAATACCAATGGCAACCAACAAGTTCAGCACCTTTCTTTCCTGGCGGCCCCAGGCCAATTTTTGCCTCGTCAACTGAAGCATTTCAAGGACTTCCTTCTCAGCAGCCAGGGGGAATTCCACCCCCCTTTACAACTCAGCAACCAGCCACAATAGCAACGCAAATCCCTCTTCAACCGCAAGCAGGCCAGCTAAACCCACCTACACCCCCTCCCCCAGCCCCTCCCCCTTTCAAACCAACCTTTGATGGGAATCTACACCACCTGGCTTACTTTCTCAGCAGAATTGAGGCTTACGTTGAACAATATAGACATCAATACCCATCAGAAAGAAGCCTAATCAACGCCATCTCGGATGGTATGAACGTGGGGCTAGCCTCAGAATGGATAGCTCAACTACACAATGAACGTGCACCAGAACTAAACAATGTTCACGGATTCATGGCACTGCTTCGCAACCGGTTTCAAGATGATGACCTAATTGCAGAATGTGAAACCACCTTAAAAACGATGAAGCAAGGTAACAGGCCTCTAAAACAATTTGTATGGGATTTCAGAAGGGTTGCTGGTAATCTTAGACATTGGCCAGATCGCATCCTCCTCCACTACTTCAAAGAGGCGATCAATCAAAACATCAGAAAAGCCTGCTCCACCAGAGGAATCCCAGAACAACTAAATGACTGGTACAACGTGTCCATAGCTCTGGACAGAGAATTCAACCCCCTCCAAAGCCAATCACCAACTACAACGACCACCTACAAGACCCTCCCTCTTAAAACCAACCACACTCTCCACCTTTCAGCCTTCAACAATAATCAAATGCTACTGTTGTGGAAAGCTAGGACATCGGGCGTCAGTTTGCCCAGCCCCAACACCCCTCCCACAGTATCGCCCACCAACTGCTACCCGACCACGAAAACCCCCTCAAAAAAATCCGAATACCAGTCGCTTTGCGAGACAAGCCATAGACCTCCCTACTGACCCTCCATCATCTGATTCACCTCCTGACGACTCAAACCAAGCAAAAACGACCCAATGGTGAGTGCACCCATTCCTCCTTTTGCTATCAAAGTAAACTTAATAATTCCAGGGGGAGGGGCCAAAAAAGATTTAGAGGCTATTGTGGACACAGGATGCACCAGATGCCTAATTTCAACCTCTACGGTCGCCCAACTCCGTATAAAAACATTTCCCTTGAAACACCCAATTAAATTCCACCAAGTAGATGGAACCTTGATTGGTGGCATTCCAGGGACCCAAATCACACAACTGGTTTGCTTAGAAATTGGAGCCCATCATGAAATAAGATTCATAGTAATTCCAAAGATGTCAGAATCCATCATCCTGGGTTTAGCTTGGTTGGACAAATGGGAACCCACAATCAAATGGGAGGATGGATTCAGGAAAATTATATGGACTTTCAGACCCTTAGACCCAATTCCCCCTGCCGAAAAAAACCTTATCCAAAATGACCACCAGAGGGAACCAACAACCACCATATCCAATCCATCTCCTAATGAACCACGCATCCCTAAGGCATACATGGATTTATCAGACGTTTTTAGCGAGGATGAATGTAACCTCTACCCCCGACAAACTGATTGCGCAATTGAATTGCACCCGGGGGCAAAATTACCAAAACCCAAAATGTACTCAATGACGCCAGCCGAAATGTCTGAACTAAGAAAATACATTGACACTAACCTAGCCAGAGGGTTCATTGAACCAGCAAAATCACCTGTAGCTGCGCCCGTGCTATTTAAACAAAAGAAAGATGGTTCGCTTAGATTGTGTATTGACTTCAAAAATATCAATGCAATTTGCATACAAAACACATACCCTTTACCACTTATGCACGATTTGTTGAACCACTTATCAAAAGGCAAAATTTTCACCAGATTGGATTTAAGGGAAGCCTATTACCGGGTCCGCATCAAGGAAGGTGATGAATGGAAAACGGCTTTCAACTGCCCCTTGGGCAGTTTCCAATACCGTGTCATGCCTTTTGGCCTCCAAGGGGCTCCAGCTGTTTTTATGCAACTAATTAATGAAACCCTGCACCCCCATCTCTACAATGGGGTTCTTGTCTACTTAGATGATATTCTTATCTACACAAACAATATCGAAGAACACATCAAATTGGTCAGACAAGTCCTTAAAAAGCTCCTAGCGGCCAAGCTATATGTCAAACTTTCCAAATGCGAATTCCATAAGGAATCCCTAGACTACCTAGGTTACTGGATATCAAACAAAGGTATCGAAATGGACCCAGGAAAAGTAAAAGCGGTGTTGGATTGGCAACTGCCACGCACATGTAAGCAACTTCAAAGTTTCTTGGGATTTGCAAATTTTTACCGCAAATTCATTCCTTCTTTCGCAGAAGTAGCTCTACCATTAACAGAATTGCTAAAAACTGGGCCATTACCCGCCAAACCCAAACCTAACCAACCCTACCTTGGACAATGGACTGCCAACGTTCCTTTGAACACCTGAAATGCCTATTCTCGATGGAACCAATTCTTCAACACCCAGATCCAAATAAACCTTTTGTGGTCCAAGCTGATGCAAGTGATGTAGCAGTAGCCGCTATCTTATTACAACGGAATACCGACAACAATCTTATGCCCTGTGCGTACGTGTCTAAAAAACTGATGGACACTGAACGCAGATGGGCAGTTTGGGAAAAGGAAGCCTTTGCAGTGCGCTGGGCACTCCTCTCCTGGAGACACTTCCTTGAAGGGGGAAAGGAACCATTCGAGGTGTGGACGGACCACAAAAACCTTGAATACTTAAAAACCCCTCGAAAGCTTTCTCCCAAACAAGTTCGATGGGCTCAGTTTTTCAAACGGTTCCATTTCACCCTCAAATACATCCCCGGCAACCAAAATCTACTGGCTGACGCCCTATCTAGGAAACCACAATTTGACAGCCAACGCAAAGAGGTAATACATGCGATGATTCCCGATAGTGAACCGGCCAGCCAAGCACTTACTCGACCGCAATCACGCCGTAGTACTAACATCCCACCAAATAAACTACTAGCGGAATTAAAATCAGCACTCACTGACGATGCTTGGTTTAAAGAAAACTTGCCAGACCTCACTTTAAGGGATGGAATACCCTGGAAGGGAACCAAGATTTATGTACCCGTCGCTATGTGGCTGCCTATACTACAGAGAAGCCAAGACTCTCGCCTAGGAGGTCACTTTGGATTTTTAAAGACTCTCCACTTGGCTAGAAGACAACTCTGGTGGCCAAAAATGAAATCAGATGTCGAAGACTATGTGCGGAGCTGTGCTACCTGCGCCACCATGAAGTCCAGACCAGGGAAACCCCCTGGACTCCTACAACCCACCAGACCCTGGGAAGAGATTGCCATGGATTTTATTGTTGAACTCCCACCTAGTGGGGGTAATACGGTGATATGGACCGTAGTGGACTTGTTCTCTAAACAGGCCGACTTCACTGTGTGCAGCAGATTGCTATCGGCGAGAAAATTAGCAAAGCTCTTCGTCAAACACATCTACAGACTGCATGGAGTTCCTAAAAGGATAATATCCGACAGGGGTGTTCAATTCACAGCCAGGTTCTGGAGGGAGTTCCTACGGTCCATTGGGTCATCTCAAGGACTTAGTTCTGGGTTCCATCCGGAGACCAACGGGGCAGCTGAAAAATTAAACTCGATGGTGGAACAATACATACGGTGTTATGTAAATTACCAACAAGAAAACTGGTCAGATTTGTTACCATTTGCAGAAGTCGCATATAATAATGCTGTACACAGCAGCACGGGGTTAACCCTTTTTCAAGTAACCACCGGCATGGAATTCGTTCCAATGCCTGAACTCCCTGTGCAACCCCCCACTTCCGTTTCCCTAATGGACTGGATGAATTCGTTGAAAAAAGGTTGGGAAAATACAAAAAAGGCCTTAGCTGTGACAGCTCGGAATTACAAAGCCCAAGCTGACAAACACCGTTCCCTTCAACCCCCTTTTCGCATTGGAGATAAAGTCTTTTTACCTACGAAGTATCTCAGGTTGAGAATACCCAGCAGAAAATTCGGTCCAAAATTTTTGGGTCCTTTCCCCATTGTAAAAATTATTAATCCCGTTACCGTCCAACTCAAGCTCCCTCGAATGTTGGAGAAGATACACCCGGTATTCCATACCAGCTTATTAAAACCTGCTAGACAGTCTGGTCTGAGACCTCAACCTGCTGCTCCCCCACCACCCTTGATAATCCAAGATGAAACCCATTATGAAATCAAGAAAATCCTTGACTCTAGACTATACAGAGGTCAATTACAATATTTAGTCCACTGGAAGGGATATCCATTATCTGAATCTACTTGGGTCAAAAGTTGGAAAGTAAATGCGGACAATTTGATTAAACAATTTCACGACACTTTCCCTGACAAACCTAAAAAACCTCTTGGAGGGGGGAGAGGGGGGTAGAAGGGAAGTGTGGACCACTGACACTCTTCTGTATTAACTCTTTGTTTTCTTTCCTAGGATATAGCTTATTTTCCGAGGGGGGACGCCTGTCAGGCCTGGAAACCATGCTAGACTTTAAGGTTCCAGACGCTGCCACATTTTTCCCCTGAGGGGAAGAAGGGGGATTGAGGGGTATGGTAACATTCTTCAAGCGGTCAAGGTCGGATGGTGTTCACATCTGCAGGAAGAGTGGCGAGAAAATATTCGAATGAACTGGGAGAACGTGGGACCATGTGACCAGCAAAGGGGTCAGGGGGGTGGGACTCTTGGGGTTTGTATAACTGGGAAAAGAATCCGGAAGTTCAGTTTTGGAATTTCACTCATCGTGTGCCAGTTTCCTCATGCTAGTAAAGAACTCTGAAAGACAATGGCTTCTGAGTTTTTTTTATGCAGAAGAGGTTTTTCTGGAACCTTGACATGTGACTTGCCAAGGCATAGGAAAGAAGAAAACTTATTAAACTTTAAAAGAAGCTTTCAATTTGAAACCAGCGGCTAAATTGGCATATGGGAGTATAAATAGAAAAAAAGTAAAAGTAAAACAGAACTTTGCAATTAAAGCCCTAAAAAGAACTTTCCATCGGATCTTTAATTTGCTGTTAGAAGAGATTATTAAAAGAGACAGAAAATTGAAGGAAACATCGTTCACTAAAAAAGAACTAAGACAGGAAATAATAAATTCTATGGATTAACAAGGGACATTTTGTTGCGGAAGTATTTGTGAATTGGAAAGAGGAGGAAAGAAACTATCACATCATTCAGATCAACGTGGGAAAATTAGGAAGGAACATTGTTTTCACAGCTGTTGCGAGATTGTAGAAGAAAAAAGAGGAGTGGAACTTATAAGGACTTAAATTGAAACAGTTTCAAAATATATTGAAATTGGACTCTTCCAGAAACAAAGAAGAAAAGAAGAAAAGAGATACATGGATCTGAATTTGGGTTAAGTTAAAGTAATAAATTGGAATTTAGACTATATATAAATTAAGATAAATAAATTTAAAAAGTTTCTCTCCTTGTATTGAAAATATGGAAAACTGGGAGGAATTATGGGAGATGCTTTCGATGACCCGAGAGTCTATTAATGGTAACAAACAAGCAGAATTGTGGCTTAAAAATAAAAAAAGAGAAGATGAGGAAATTATGAGACATAATGCTGGAAAAGAAATTAGTGAGGATAATACTCATATTGGGACTGATAGTGAAAAAATGAAAATGAAGAGAGGGAAAGGAATCTTAAAAGAGGGGAAAAGTGAAAAAGAAAAGATTGAGAAGGAAAATTAAAAAGATAAAAAAAACATGAAAAAACAGATGATTACACTGGGATTAGCAGTGAAAAATTAAAGAGAAGAGGAGGAAATAGAGAAAAATTGAGGGGGGACATCAAAAGAGTAAAAGTTAGAGGAAAGTGGAAAAGAGGAAATAAGAAAGGGAGAAAAAAGAAAATTAAAGGAAGGAAGAAAGGGAGAAAAATATTAAGAGATGGGATCTGGGAGAGACTGAAAGAAAATGGTTAGAAGTAGGAGAAAAATAAATTAAAGTAAAGAAATTAAAGTAGAGATAGCTTTGCTTCCTCTTTTTTTCTTTTTTTATATTGGACAATGCATGGAATGAGAAAAAATTAAAGTTGTTGATTAAGGGCCTTTGTGGCTCAGACTGGTAAGACAGTCTGTTATTAACAGCAGCTGCCTGCAATTACTGCAGGTTCAAGCCCCACCTGGCCCAAGGTTGACTCAGCCTTCCATCCTTTATAAGGTAGGTAAAATGAGGACCCAGATTGTTGGGGGGCAATAAGTTGACTTTGTATATAATATACAAATGGATGAAGACTATTGCTTGACATAGTGTAAGCCGCCCTGAGTCTTCGGAGAAGGGCGGGATATAAATGCAAATAAAAAAAGATATAAATTTTAAATCTATAAAAGAATGGAAAATTCAGCAGAGGTAATTTGGAATGGCATGGTTTATAAATGAAGATGATTGGAATTTAAGATGCAAAAGGGAATAAAATTGAAATGTTAGTAAATGATGTATATTGTTGGAAGAGAATAATAAGTATTGAATTTTGAATAGAAATGTTAAAATAAGAGGTAGAAAGTTGTATCAATTGACTGTATGATATAAATGAAATAAGAGGAAGACAATGTTAAGGTTTAAAATATAGGGGAGGAGATTTGAAAAATATGTGTAATAAATGAGAGAATTGGGGATGTCTGGACATTAGAGATATTGAAAATAGATAGAGCAATGGAGAGAGATAAGAGGAAGGAGAGAGCTGGAAGGGAGAGAGAGGGAGAGAGAAAGAAGGAAGGGAAGAGGAGAGGAGGTAAGGCAAGGGAAGTAAGTGTAGGAGAGAAGGTTAGATAGGGAGGAAGTAGGATGGAGGAGGAAAAGGGAAAGGGAGGTACAGAAGGAGGAGGAGAAGAGAGGAAGTAAGTAGGTATGAAGAAATGAGGGAGGGAGAGGAGTGTAAGGAGGAGAAGAGATTGCTGTGAAAAGGAAATGAAGGAAAAACAATCCTGAAAATATTCCAAGTATAAAAATTGAAATAGTTAAACAAAAAAAGGAATGAAAGGGAATGAATATGAACAAGAACGGAGAAATTAGAAAATGAAGGGCGAAAGTAGATGTGATTCAATAAAATATGCAAAGAAATATTAAGAAAGGAATAAAAACTATGAAAAAAAAGAAACATCTTGGCTAAAATTGTAACTAAGAAAAATTTATTTGAATATTTTGAATTGTATAAGATAAGAAAATGCAATACTCTGTTCATGAATTGTGGTTGTGTGGAAGGGGGGAAATTTAAAAATCAATAAAAACTTGTATAATTTATATATATATATATGTATATGTATGTATATGTATATGTATATGTATATGTATATGTATATGTATATGTATATGGAAAAAAGAATGAAATTGCTATATGCGTATATTTCAGGCCACCCAACCAAGCAGAAGAAATAGATGAACTATTTGCTAATCAATTAACAAATCTATATAGGAAACATACCACAGTAGTAATGGGAGACATTAACTACCCTGATATCAACTGGGAGACAAACTGCAGCAACTGGAGATTGAATAGATTCCTAACCAGCTTAGCTGTCATCGAAAAAATAGAGGAAAAGCTATACTGGACCTAATTTTTACTAATAAAGAAGAAGTGATAGGGAACATTGGGTGAGAGTGACCACGTCATATTGGAAGTCAATATAATGCAAACACAAGCAATAGTATATAATCTAACCAGTGTCTTAAACTATAAGAGCTGATTTTAACAAACTCAGAGAGAGTCTAAGAAAAATTCCATGGATAAAAATCCTAAAGCAGAAAAAAACTTAAGCATGGGAAACTCTGAAAAATATGATCTTAAAAGTCCAGTCCAACACAAAACCACTGAGAAAGAAAAATAAGGAATCCAAGAAGCAACCAGCATGGCTGCACAAAGATCTCTCTGATAAACTGAAAGGCAAAAAAGGATAAATACAAAAAAATGGAAAGAGAGACACATAACCAAGGCAGAATATCAGCGGATAGCTTGAATCTTACAAAGATGAAGTCAGGAAAGCAAAGGCTCAGAATGAACAAGACTTGCTACAAAACTCAAAGATAATTTTTAAAGTTTCTTTCAACATATAAATAACAAGAAAAAGTAAAAGGTTGGTTATAGAGAAGATATCAAGAAGTAACAGGCAGTAGAGAGAAAGCAGAGCTGTTTAGCTCATTCTTTGCATCAGTCTTCATGCAGAAAGAAACCATAGCCCAACCTACCAAAAACATAATTGTAAAAGACAGACTAGAAATAAAAAGAAAATGGTAAGAGAACCTGATCTTGATGAATATAAATCACCAGGACCTGATGGATTACATCCCAGAGTTCTGAAGAAGCAGGCAGATGTTATCTCAGAATCATACTTTCAAAAAGCCAGAGCACCAGGGAACTACCAGAGGATTGGAAAAGTGTTAGATTGGGCAATTGAGGAGCCAGGAGCCAGGTTGTAGTGAACAACAACTCTTTAATACATGGTGTGAATCCAGCGACTGTACAAGGGAAGAAGCTCTCCTTTTATACTTTCTCTGACAGTGTGTTAGCCAATGAACATCAAGCGTTTTCCCTCCCAATTTTCCCTCCAAAACCGGATACATAACAAAAAGAACTGATGTAGTTCCCATCTTCAAAAAAGGAGAAAAAAACCAGACCTATTAGATCAAAGTAGACCACAATCTACTTTTTGGTAAGCTAGAAAAATGTGGAATAGACAACCACCAGATGGATTTGTAGCTGGCTGACAAACAGTATTCAACGAGTAGTCCTACATCCGCATGGAAAGAAGCAGTGAGGTACCACAAGGCTCCACCTTAGGCCCAGTACTCTTCAATATACAGGTGAAACTCAAAAAATTAGAATATCATGCAAAAGTTCATTTATTTCAGTTATGCAACTTAAAAGATAAAACTAATATACGAGATAGACTTATTACATGCAAAGTGAGATAGTTCACTCCTTGTCATAATTTTGATGGTTATGGCTGACAGCTCATGAAAACCCCAAATTCACAATCTCAGAAAATTAGAATATTGTGAAAAGGTTCAATATTCTAGGCTCAACGTGTCCCACTCTAATCAGCTAATTAAGCCATAACACGTGCAAAGAGTTCCTGAGCCTTTAAATGGTTTCCCAGTCTGGTTCAGGAGGAATCACAATCATGGGAAAGACTGCTGATCTGACAGTTGTGCAGAAAATCATCATTGATACCCTCCATAAGGAGGGAAAGCATCAAAAGGTAATTGCAAAAGAAGTTGGATGTTCCCAAAGTGCTGTATCAAAGCACATTAATAGAAAGTCATGTGGAAGGGAAAAGTGTGGAAGAAAAAGATGCACAAGCAGCAAGGATGACCGCAGCCTGGAGAGGATTGTCAGGAAAAGGCCATTCAAAAGTGTTGGGGATGTTCACAAGGAGTGGACTGAGGATGGAGTCAGTGCACCAAGAGCCACCACACACAGACAGATTCTGGACATAGGCTTCAAATGTCGTATTCCTCTTATCAAGCCGCTCCTGAACAACAAACAACATCAGAAGCGTCTTACCTGGGCTAAAGAAAAAAAAGAACTGGTTTGTTGCTCAGTGGTCCAAAGTCCTCTTTTCTGATGAGAGCAACTTTTGCATCTCATTTGGAAACCAAGGACCCAGAGTCTGGAGGAAGAATGGAGAGGCACACACTGCAAGATGCTTGAAGTCCAGTGTGAAGTTTCCACAGTCTGTGTTGATTTGGGGAGCCATGTCATCTGCTAGTATTAGTCCACTATGCTTCATTAAGTCCAGGGTCAACGTAGCCATCTACCAGGAGATTTTGGAGCACTTCATGCTTCCTTCTACAGACGAGCTTTATGGGGATGCTAACTTCATTTTCCAGCAGGACTTGGCACCTGCCCACACTGCCAAAAATACCAAAACCTGGTTCAATGCCCATGGGATAACTGTGCTTAATTGGCCAGAAAACTCACCTGACCTGAACCCCATAGAGAATCTATGGGGCATTGCCAAGAGAAAGATGAGAGACATGAGATCGAACAACGCAGAAGAGCTGAAGGCCACTATTGAAGCATCCTGGTCTTCCATAATACCTCAGCAGTGCCACAGGCTGATAGCTTCCATGCCACGCCGCATTGAGGCAGTAATTAATGCAAAAGGGGCCCAAACCAAGTACTGAGTACATATGCATGCTTATACTTTTCAGAGGTCCGATATTGTTCTATCCTTGTTTTATTGATTTCATGTAATATTCTAATTTTCTGAGATTGTGAATTTGGGGTTTTCATGATCTGTCAGCCATAATCATCAAAATTATGACAAATCAAGGCATGAACTATCTCGTTTTGCATGTAATGAGTCTATCTCATATATTAGTTTCACCTTTTAAGCTGCATTACTGAAATAAATGAACTTTTGCACAATATTCTAATTTTTTGAGTTTCACCTGTATTTATAAATGACTTAGATAAGGGAATAGAAGGGGAACTCATCAAATTTGCAGTTGATACTATACTGGCAAGAATAGCCAACACTACAGAAGCCAAACTCAGGATCCAAAAAGATCTTGACAAACTTGAAAAATGGGCCCTATCGAACAACATTGAAATTTAATGTGGAGAAAAGTAAGGTTTTATACCCAAGAGGAAAAACCAAAGGTACAAATACAGATTAGGTGAAACCTGGGTCAAAAACAATAACTGTGAGAGGGGACTTGGAATTCTAGTGGAAGATTCCACTCTTCATATACATGAATGCAGCTAGGTTTTTCCCACCAACTTGTCTACTTGCAATATTGCCTGCTTTCAATTGCTAGGTGGACAGGAGCTAGGGATCAAACAGAGCTGGGTTCAAACTGCCAGAGTGCAGACCATTTGCAGTCATTAAGCCTCTGCATCACCACATTCCCAAGACATTCTACATAAATGGTAGATGACAGATGGTAAAACAAATAAACAAAACTTACATATATATTCCAAGTTCTATTACATATGTTTGATTTGTTTATATTAAGTATGTATAGCAAAGATTCAAGAAAATAATAAAATATTTTGCTCTCGACAAAAATATTTCATTCACTCAAATGGAAAGGATTTCCATCCATTCAACTGAATTTTTAAAATACCGGTACAATCTCAGATAATATCTTGTATATACAAAAACCCAATTAAGAGATCTGTCTGACTATCTATAAAATCACGTTACCCATATCATTTAAGATTTTAATGAAGTTTTAGAATTAGGAACATTTTAAAGGTAAAAAAACATGTATATAGTACATACAGTTTTTAACCGTAACATTTAAAACACATAAGCATTGCTAGTTCACCATAAAAGCTATTAATCATCTTTACAGGAATCAAGATGGGAAACATTTTTTCTAGTGCATAATAGTTCAGTTACTAGATGATGTGATGTACAAAGATGCTTACTTCTTAGCAACTGAACTTTTCACACCCTCAAAAGCCACAAGATCTGATGCACTGTGGGTTTTGCAGCTGGTACATGGTATGCATAGAGAACAGTATCCTATGAAAAGTATTTCACTTCCTAAATCTCAAAGTCAGTCATTAATAAAGAACAAGCAATACAATGAGATCATATAAAATATAGATTTCAACAATTACAGTAGAAATACCAAAAGAACACTGAACAAAAGCACACAACACATTTCTTCTGCCAGAAAAGGAGCTAGGATCAAACAGAGCTGGGTTCAAACTGCCAGAGTGCAGACCATTTGCAGTCATTAAGCCTCTGCATCACCACATTCCCAAGACATTCTACATAAATGGTAGATGACAGATGGTAAAACAAATAAACAAAACTTACATATATATTCCAAGTTCTATTACATATGTTTGATTTGTTTATATTAAGTATGTATAGCAAAGATTCAAGAAAATAATAAAATATTTTGCTCTCGACAAAAATATTTCATTCACTCAAATGGAAAGGATTTCCATCCATTCAACTGAATTTTTAAAATACCGGTACAATCTCAGATAATATCTTGTATATACAAAAACCCAATTAAGAGATCTGTCTGACTATCTATAAAATCACGTTACCCATATCATTTAAGATTTTAATGAAGTTTTAGAATTAGGAACATTTTAAAGGTAAAAAAACATGTATATAGTACATACAGTTTTTAACCGTAACATTTAAAACACATAAGCATTGCTAGTTCACCATAAAAGCTATTAATCATCTTTACAGGAATCAAGATGGGAAACATTTTTTCTAGTGCATAATAGTTCAGTTACTAGATGATGTGATGTACAAAGATGCTTACTTCTTAGCAACTGAACTTTTCACACCCTCAAAAGCCACAAGATCTGATGCACTGTGGGTTTTGCAGCTGGTACATGGTATGCATAGAGAACAGTATCCTATGAAAAGTATTTCACTTCCTAAATCTCAAAGTCAGTCATTAATAAAGAACAAGCAATACAATGAGATCATATAAAATATAGATTTCAACAATTACAGTAGAAATACCAAAAGAACACTGAACAAAAGCACACAACACATTTCTTCTGCCAGAAAAGGAGCTATTAAGAAGCTGTGTCTTCTTGGAATCAGCATTTGCTTTCGGAATAAATTACTGCTGTTCAGATTACTATTAATTAATGTGTAAGCAGACTAAACAATTGCAGTTTGGCTCTGTAAAACCAGTAAATAAATTTAGACATCCCCTTTATATTACAGGATGTCTCACTCTAACAGGAAAATACTAAACTACACAATAATTTCCTAGAGGATTCTAATAATGGAATCTTTGCCACTGACCAAAATAGTTAATTTCAGAGCCAAATTTAATACTGAAATTATTATTTTCTTAAGTAACTGGAATATTGAAGAAAAAAATGTACTTGAACTTATTCAATACTTTTTAGGTCTTCATTAACACTACATTGTTTTTGAAATTATAATGTAAATTATAATTTCATGTAAGTTATAAACTGCTCCAACTTACCAAGAGCTTGTATTTTTCTATAAAACTAATTTGTGCAACTCAAAGAAATGAAAAAGTGGCACCTTGAATATTCTCAATAAGATATAAAGTATATTTACAATATCCTGACCTTGACTAGAAAGCAAGATTTGATTTGACTCATATGAATTTAGATACAAACAGGCTCAAATTTGGAACAACTGTTTAATCTAATATTTTTGTAAAAAAGGTTAAAGCACAAGATTGCTGGAAGGAATCATGCAAAATGCAACAGAAAATTGAGCACATGCAAGTCTGCAACAGATTTTCCACATGACTCAGGAGTCATCAAATGTTAGGCAAATGCACTTTCTGGTATAAAACATTCTGTTATAAAATATAAGAACAGTCTTTTTTCTTCATTAAAAAAAATTAATTTTCTATACTACATACTGGAGTCTATACAGTGGAAAAAATTATGATGCCTTATTATTAGTTATTACTTATTACTTATAAGAAGTACTTGTTTGTGAAATTAAGGTAGTGCCAAAGTTAGATTTCCAAACTTTGAAGGAAAATAACTTTATTCCAATTCTTATATTTTTAAATCTATTTTTACCACAGTATTTTAAACTTCGAGCTATCTAGGCAATAAACCACAGAACACTAACCTTTCAAGGAATAGAATAGGATAACATTTGCATATATACATTCAGTGTGATTTACCTGTTCCTGTTCCTTTTTGCTTGTGCAAATTCACACTGGGAATAAAAAAACAAATTATTTTTTCAGCTGAATTGTTATCATCAGTTACATTGAATAGCTATATTGAATAGTTCCACTCTAGACAAGTATTTACTCTTTAAATGTGAAGAGGTAATACTCACTAACAGTGACTAAGTTACCCTGTTTCTTCCTGTTGCCCTTAGCAAACTGCCCCTGCTTCTTCCAAATGTAGAAATATAGTCCTTGTGGATAAGTAACTCACCACAGGAGAAATACAGATGGAAACAAAAGCCACAGTAGGCAACTATTTGGCCTGCTAGACAGAAATCACTAATCTTGTAGAGTTTAAGTGTCCATGGCATTTTGTAACAAATTGGAACACACTGTATTATGTAATGTACAGAGATGCCTACTTCTTAGCAACTGAACTTTTCACACTCTCAAAACCCACAAGATTTGATGCACTGCGTTTTTTGCAGCTGGTGCACAGTATGCATGTAGAGAGTTGGAGGCCATGATGAAAGGCAGGATGATACCTAATTTTATTCTTGTATTAATTGTATTCTTGTATTAATAGGTGTCATCATCTCAATATAGCTACTTAATGAAAATACTGTGATTAAAACCCAGCATTTTCAATTAATAGCATTTAAGAAGATTAACATGATAATTGACTGAGTAAAATGGGGATATAAGCCCATGTCCCTAAGCATACCTACTACTAAAGTACAATGGAGCACTAGTGAAATATAGTACTAGCTCTATTACAAAACATGGTGTATGTGATATTGATAGTCCTGAATTTATGACCACAGTTGAGCTCAAAATTTCTGTTGCTAAGGCGAGACAGTTAAGTGAATTTTGCCCCACTTTACAACCTTTCTTTCTTGTGAAGTGAATCACTGCAGTTACGTTAGTAACATGGTCATTAAATGAATTTGGCTTCCCATTGACTTTGCTTATTAGAAGGTAGCAAAAGGGGATCACATGACCCCAGCACACTGCAACTGTCATAAATATGAACCAGTTGCCAAGCATCCAAATTCTGGTCACAGGACCCTGGGGATGTTGCAACGGTAGCAAGTGTGAAAAATGGTCATGTTACTTTTTGCAGTGCCATTGTAACTTTGAACCATCACTAAATTAATTGTTGCAAGCTGAGGACTACCTGTGTATATACATCTGTGTATGTGGAAATCTACAGTCAATCATAACAAACAGAAATTTAGGATGCAAAGAAGTCTATTACTATATTGCCACACACTCTATTGCAGGTTGTCAAATTCAATTTCATTGAGGGCTGCATCAGAGTTGTGTTTGACTTTGGGGGGGCCAGGGTGGGTGTGGTCAGGGTGGGTGTGGCCAGCTCAAAGCCGTTCATATCGAAGGTGCCTGTCAGTGAAAACAGGCTCCCAAGCTCCGTTTTTGGCTGCAACGGTCTCCTGCAACCCTCTGCCAGCGATAAAGGAGCTCGAGAGCCCATTTTTGCTGGCAGAGTGTTTGGGCCCCCACAAGTGCCCCCGACACGTGATGTCAAGCTGGCAACACACCCCCTGGCCATGCCCAGCCCAGCCCCCCAATGTCAAATGCATTTGGCCCTCCCGAGCTCCATTTTCACTAGCAGAGGCACAGTGGGCCAGTTCTTTCCTGTTTCCAGGGCAGCCCCACGGGCCAGATCTAAGCACCCCATAGGCCAGATTTGGCCCATGGGCCTTGAGTTTGACACCCCTGCTCTATTGGGATCCACAGAATGTTTCATGATATCGTAAGACTTATTTACTTATGTCTTATGACAGGAAACAAATATGAAATCCAAGACTTGCACTGCAAATGTATGTTTCATTTTAGTATTTCCATGAAGTATATAGTATATTCTATGATACAATCTGAACATAAATCAGAATAAGGCTTTCAAAACAGGATTATGTAAAGCATTCAAAAGAAGTGCTTTGCAAGACACTGGAGCATGAATGAAGACTTTTCTTCAAATCATGACATCTAATGTGTCTTTTACAAGACTTTTGCAGATGCTTAGAAACCAGCTATTTTGGCATCCATGTACATGCACTTTTAAAGCAAGTAAGGGTACAAGAAATCTGTAATATGCACAATAAGACCACTTCATCATCACACTTTTAAAAATAAAATTTCTGAGATATTTGGAAAAGGATAAGTAATGTATAAACATAACTGGGAACACTTCAGATTTGACAAAAGTTGACAGGGGCCGTGGTAGCTCAGGCTGTAGAAGCCTGTTATTAAAACACAGCAGCCTGCAATTACTGCAGGTTCAAGCCCGGCCCAAGGTTGACTCAGCCTTCCATCCTTTATAAGGTAGGTAAAATGAGGACCCAGATTGTTGGGGGGGCAATAAGTTGACTTTGTAAAAATATACAAATAGAATGAGACTATTGCCTTATACACCGTAAGCTGCCCTGAGTCTTCGGAGAAGGGCGGGATATAAATGTAAATAAATATATATATGTTTTCTGAGGCTTTCACGGGTGTCTGTATATAGGTCTTTGGTTGTTCGGGTTTTCTCCCGTGTAAAATTGGAAGTGTCTTGGCGAAACTTCGTCGAAACGTCGCCAAGACACTTCCAATTTTACAAACGAGTCCTTAACACAAGGAATGACACCAGACCCACACTCACGAGGTCCACACAGGATGTCACCACCACACATCCACCAAGAAAGCACACCCAAACCCACACTGATCAGGAAGCACGACCAAGGACCAGAAGCCAGACCGCAGCTGCAACATTAGCCATTTCAAACCCCTCCAATCCATACATGCAGCAGACTGACACCCACTACGAAGATGTAGCACGACCACGAACACGAAGCCAAACAGCAGCAGTGCAGCTCACCAGCTCAGATCCCCCTGCAACTCAGACTAATTTGAGCACAACCAAGCCCCCACCCAAACAGGACACACCCCCATCCAATCAGAGCACAGCCAAGCTCCCACCCAATCAGTTCAAACCCCACTAGCAGTTAAAAAGGAAGAAACAGCTGCAATCACACATTGCTCCCAGAAGCACGAAGCTGAAGCCTGAAGATGACGAATGAGACTTTGTCGAAACGTCGCCAAGACACTTCCAATTTTACGCGGGAGAAAACCCGAATAACCAAAGACCTACATACAAACACCATGAAAACCTCAGAAAATATATATATATATATATATATATATATATATATATATATATATATATATATATATATATATATATATATATATATATATATATATATATATATATATATATAATTCTAAAAAGTACAGTATTAACAAAGCTTTATTTAACATCATTTGTTACACAGAAAAAGAAGCTTTATATTAACAAAATTCACACATGTATTAAATTAGAAAAGTTTCTAATGAACTCTTAATAACAGAAAGTTACTTTCCAGTTTGCGGTGCAGACAGGGGAGAAAGAATCAAAACACTGAATCAAAACAATGAAAAACTTAATATTGCAGTATGATATTACAGTACAAAAATGCTAGTTCAACTATACTACATTCTTATCACACATATGAAATAGCAATAGCACTTAGACTTATATACCACTTCACAGTGCTTTACGTTTTGCAGTGTTAGCATATTGCACCTAACAATCTGGATCCTCATTTTAATGATCTCAGAAGGGTGGAAGGATAAGTCAACCCTGAGTCGCTCAGATTCAGATTCCTGCAGTGAGCAATGAGTTAGCCTGCAATATTTCATTCTAACCACTGCACCAGCACAGATACTGATAAATCCAAAATAGCAAGACAGTATAGGGAAATTTAGGTTCAAGCAATTCAGTACTCAGAGGGTATCAAGTAAACATTTGAAAAGCTAACCAGGGCTGTTGTTTTATTTATTGCAATTATTCATTAGCATTTTTCAATGCTTCAGATTCTATTACAAAATGGTTCTTCGGAGCATGTGAAAATGCAGACATAGTACTGTCACTCTTTAAAGCAGCCATGAGTTTTTGTAGGATCCTGTAGCAGTTGTTGAATTGTATAATCTTGGGGAAAGGATAGAGATGTTTTGGGAACTTCATGCAGGTGCTGCATTTTCACTCCAGCATATTCTAAAACGGGGGTTCCCAATCTTGGCAACTTTAAGATGCATGGTCTTCAACTTCCTGGCTGGGAAATTATGAGATTAAGTCCATGTGTCTTAAAGTTGCCAAGCTTGGGAACCTCTGCTCTAGAGACCTTTTTGGAATTATTTCTAAGTATTGATCAACACTGAATGAATGAATATGAATATGAATGAATGAATATGAATATTTTAATTTGTATACCGCCCTTCTCCCGAAGGACTCAGGGCGGTGAACAGGCAGATAAAATACAAATATACACAATAGTTAAAACAACCCTTAAAAAACTGATTTAAATTAGCCCAAGTATTAAAATAACTTACAACCCCCATAAAATTACAAAAATTTAAAAACCCATCGAATTCAATTAAAATCTAAAGATAAAAATCAAGCTAGTCCAGCCATACGAAATAAATAGGTTTTAAGTTCGCGGCGAAAGGTCCTAAGGTCAGGTAGTAGTCGAAGTCCGAGGGGAAGTTCGTTCCACAGGGTCGGAGCCCCCACAGAGAAGGCCCTCCCCCTGGGGGCCGCCAGTCGACACTGTTTGGCTGACGGCACCCTGAGGAGTCCCTCTCTGTGGGAACGCACCGGACGATGGGAGATAGAGGCCGGCAGTAAACGGTCCCGTAGATAGCCCGGTCCTAAGCCATGGAGCGCTTTAAAGGTGGTAACCAATACCTTGAAGTGCACCCGGAAAACAACAGGTAGCCAGTGCAGTCTGCGCAGGATGGGTGTTACGTGGGAGCTCCGAACCGCTCCCTCAATAACCCGTGCAGCCGCATTCTGAACTAGCTGAAGTCTCCGGGTGCTCTTCAAGGGGAGCCCCATATAGAGAGCATTGCAGTAGTCCAGGCGAGAGGTCACGAGAGCATGAGTGACTGTGCATAAGGCATCCCGGTCCAGGAAGGGACGCAACTGGCGAATCAGGCGAACCTGATAAAAAGCTCTCCTGGAGACGGTCGCCAAATGATCTTCAAAGGACAACCGACCATCCAGGAGCACGCCCAAGTTGCGTACCTTCTCCATCGGGGCCAATGACTCATCCCCGACAGACAGCCGCATCTGCAGCTGACTGTACCGAGGTGCCGGCATCCACAGCCACTCCGTCTTGGAGGGATTAAGTTTGAGCCTGTTCCTCCCCATCCAGATCTGTACGGCTTCCAAACACCGGGACAGCACTTCGACAGCTTCACTGGGGTGGCCCGGGGTGGAAAAGTACAGCTGAGTGTCATCAGCATACAGTTGGTATCTCACCCCAAAGCCACTGATGATCTCACCCAGCGGCTTCATATAGATGTTGAACAGGAGGGGTGAGAGAATCGACCCCTGCGGCACCCCACACATGAGGCAACTTGGAGTCGATCTCTGCCCCCCTGTCAACACCGTCTGCGTCCGGTCAGAGAGGTAGGAGGAGAACCACCGATAAATGGTGCCTCCCACTCCTAACCCCTCCAACCAGCGCAGCAGGATACCATGGTCGATGGTATCAAAAGCTGCTGAGAGGTCTAATAGGACCAGGGCAGAGGAGTAACCCTTATCCCTGGCCCTCCAGAGATCATCCACCAGTGCGACCAAAGCTGTCTCCGTACTGTATCCGGGCCGGAAGCCGGACTGGAATGGGTCTAGATAGACAGCTTCATCCAGGTACTGGGGTAGCTGACATGCCACCACACTCTCTACAACCTTCGCCGTGAAGCAAAGATTGGAGACTGGCCGGTAATTCCCTAAAACAGCTGGGTCCAGGGAAGGCTTCTTGAGGAGGGGTCTCACCACCGCCTCTTTCAAGGCAGCGGGAAAGACCCCCTCCCGCAAAAAAGCATTTGCAATCCCCTGGAGCCAGCCTCGTGTCACCTCCTGAGTAGCCAGTACTAACCAGGAGGGGCACGGATCCAGTAAACATGTGGTGGCATTCAGCCTACCCAGCAACCTGTCCATGTCCTCGGGAGTCACAGGATCAAAATCATCCCAAACCACCTCAACAAGACGGGTCTCGGAACCCTCGCCTGGATCTACCCAATTTTGATCCAATCCGTCCCGGAGCTGAACAATTTTATCGTATAGATAACCGTTAAACTCCTCTGCACGCCCTTGTAGGGGGTCCTCCCACCCCTCCTGTTGGAGGAGAGAGCGGGTCACCCGAAACAGGGCGGCCGGGCGGTTATCTGCCGATGCAACGAGGGAGGAAACGTAGCAACGTTTCGCATCCCTCAGTGCCACTAGGTAGGTCCTGCTATAGGACCTAACTAATGTCCGGTCAGCCTCAGAACGGCTGGATCTCCAGACACTCTCTAGGCATCTTCTCCGGCATTTCATCTCCCTCAGCTCCTCGGAGAACCAAGGAGCTGGTTGAGACCGACGCCGGGTCAGAGGCCGCAAAGGCACGACACGGTCCAAAGCTCCAGCCACGGCCTGTTCCCAGGCCGCAACTAGTTCTTCAGTCATGTTGTGGGCCAGGTGCTCGGGAAAAGGCCCAAGCTCGGTCAGGAACCTCTCCGGGTCCATCAGGCGCCTGGGACGGAACCAGCGTATTGGTTCTGTCTCCCTGCGGTGGTGGGTAGCGGTCAGAAAGTCTAGGCAAAGGAGAAAATGATCTGACCATGACAAAGGTTCGACAACTAAATCATTTAAAATCAGATCATTCAACCACTGGCCAGAGATGAAAATCAAGTCTAGGGTGCCTCCCCCGACGTGGGTAGGGCCGTCAATTAATTGAATCAGGTCCATGGCCATCATGGAAGCCATGAACTCCTGAGCTGCCGAGGATGCTACGCCGGCTGATGGCAAATTGAAATCCCCCATGACTAACAGTCTAGGGGTTTCAACTGCCAACCCGGCCAGCAACTCCAACAGCTCAGGCAGGGCTGTTGTCATGCAGCAAGGAGCCAGGTACGTGATCAACAAGCCCACCTGAGTCCTACGACCCCACTTCATGTAGAGGGATTCACACCCAGCTATCTGAGGCACAGTGGTCTCCCTCGGCTCAAGACTCTCCTTAATAATAACCGCCACCCCGCCACCCCTACTCTGGGCCCTCGGCTGATGGAATGCTCAGAAACCTGGTGGGCACATCTCCACTAGGGGGACCCCCCCTTCGGTGCCCAACCAGGTCTCCGTAATGCCCATAACGTCTGCGGTCCCTTCCTGAATAAGATCTGAAATCGGGGGGCTTTATTAACCACGGACCTGGCATTGCATAACATCAGCCGAAGGCCCAGGTCCCGAGCACTCTGGCCACTCGGGTCACGGGAAAATCCTGGGGGGCCGGAGTGCGCAATCGCTTGTAAACAGCGAAGGCGAGCCCCCGAAACCTGATGTGCCCCCCCCTTCCGTCATATCTGCCTCTCCCACTTACCGTAGTAATAGCTCGACCCTGATAAACTGGAACGACACCCCACTCCACAACCCTAGGACCTATTAAGTTACCGCCGCGAACACATGGTGGACCTAGCTCCCTCCCTGACGGGTTCCCCCCCCACCCATCCACCCCCCCGAACCAAACCCGTCAATTTCCCTCCCCCCCCTTAAAATTCCCCTTAAAACTCCCCGGTAAAAGGGCCGGATAGCTCAGGCTGGTAAGGCCTGTTATTAAGACCTGTTATTAAGAACACAAAGCCTGCAATTACTGCAGGTTCAAGCCCGGCCCAAGGTTGACTCAGCCTTCCATCCTTTATAAGGTAGGTAAAATGAGGACCCAGATTGTTGGGGGAGCAATAATTTGACTTTGTAAAAATATATACAAATAGAATGAGACTATTGCCTTATACACTGTAAGCCGCCCTGAGTCTTCGGAGAAGGGCGGGGTATAAATGTAAAAAAAAAAAAAAAAAAACGATTAAAACAGTTCATTAAAAATCCCCTAAGCCTCCTAGATTTCACATGCCAGCTCTCGGGGTTCCAAAACCCGTCCTCGAGATGTGCCCTCGATAGTGTGGAGGGCCAGACCTGCGAGAGAGGGGAATCTCGCAGGGCAAGAAGGTCCGCAGTTGAAAATCTTCGCATCAATAAAGTACAGTACGGTCAGCAGTCCATCCAAGCCGGTCAAGATGTCAAAATGTCATTGCAACAAGACTAGGCTCCCTGGCTGGAGAGATGGACCATGGACTTCCAGGACTCCATGGGGCCATTATTCTACCCCCAAACCCAAACGGTCCCACTTTCCCCAGGTCCAGATAACAAGCCATTCTCCTCCAAGTCAGTCCATTCGGCCATGGTGTTAAAATCAATGTGGGCCTTGATGTCAAAAACTCCATACCCGGTTCCTCCTGCTCCTCAGGCCTGACCCTGGACAATCTTAGGCCGAGCTGCAGAGGGTCTAAAAGAGGGCCAGCCTCGCCACCAACTCCTCCTTCGGCGGGCCGAACCCTCCAGATGACACATCCGACCCCTTGCAACTACCATTCAGCGACCGATCTTCTCCTCTCTCCTCATCTCTGGCAATGGTGGAAAAAGTCCTCAAACGTTGATAGAAAATCCTCAGCCCCTGGGAATAGGGGAGGCCGTCCGCCGCCGCTGCCGCCGCTGCCGGAATCCAGAGGCCAGGCGCGACCGCCGCGGCCATCACCCCGGCCAAAGGCCCACCAAAAGGCCCAACAGAAGGCCGAAGGAAAACGCCGAGAGAAACGCCAGAGACCAAGGGGAAGAAGTCCGGCCAGGCCCCTTCCGGCATCGATGGAAAAGACCCTCAGCCCCTGAGAAAGGCCTCTGCCGCCACCGGCGCCGCCAGACCCGCAGGTCATACAGCACCTGCCGCGGCCGCGACCGCCACCCCAGGTAGGCCAAGGGGGACACCGAGGGAGCCGCCGGGCTGCCGAGGGAACCACAGAGCCACCACAGCGCTGTCATAGAGCCACCACAAAGCCGCCGAGCCCACCGCCAAATGACCGCAGGCCCAGGCAGGCCGTGGGAGGCACCAAGGAAGCCGCCGAGGAAAACCGCCGAAGCCGCCGGGCCCACCAGCTGTTCCGAGGCTCCCGAGGGAGACGCCAGGCAGACCGAGGGAGCCGCCGAGGGAGCCGCCGAGGGAGCCGCCGAGGGAGCCGCCGAGCCGCTAAGCCCACCGCCGAGCGGCCGCCGCCGCAAGCAGGCCGAGAAGCCGCCGACGAGGCCGACGAGGGAGCCGCCGAAGCCGCCGAGCCCGCCAGCCTTTCCGAGGCTCCCGACCCGGCCAGCCCCAGCCCAAACGCCGCCTCAGATGTTCTCCCGGCAGGGTCCGGGACCGAGAGGGCCAAAAAGCAGACCCTCCCGGTCCCAGACCCCCGGAAAGGCCGCCAACCGCACCACCGAAGATCCTCACCACGCCATCTTGGCGCATGCGCAGAAGGAACACTAGTATTTTTACCTTGCTTTTTACCTTTCTTTTCAAGATTTAAATTTTCCCACAGTCATATAAACAATTCTTAATAAAAATACCACTACAAATATTTAAAATATTTGCAAGTCTACAATCCTGTTCACCATTTCCCCAGAAAGTAGGTAGCAATGGTCCTGTGGACAAAGAGAAAAGAAGAGTTGCCTATCTCTCTCCCCACTTTTTGCTATGTTCCTTCCTATAAGGTAGTTGGCTGTAATGGTCTGGGCTGGAGAATCAAATGAAATAGTCCAGGTGAACAGGCTTCTCTGATTGCCAGCTGCTGACTTGAAGTAAAATAAGTACAATTAATAACTCATGTCTTTTCTATAAAAGTTTCTAATATCTGGATATCTGGAAAATCTAGGAATATTTGACTCACATTGCACTACCAATCCCCTTCATGGATTACTGCCTTGTCGTGGAGAAGGGGTTTGTGTAGCTCAATGAAGCTATGAGCTATGCCATGCAGGGACATCCAAGACGGACAGGTCATAGCAGATATGTTTTGTTGTGATAAAACATGTTCCACTGGAGAAGGAAATGGTAGCCCACTCCAGTATCTTTGCCATGAAAACCCCATGGACAGTACAAAAAGGAAAAAAGATATGACGCCAGAAGATGAACCCCTCAGTTCAGAAGGTATCCAATATGCTACTGGGGAAGAGCAGAAGGCTAGTACTAGTAGCGCCAGAAAGAATGAAGCGACTGGGACAAAGCCGAAAGGACGCTCAGTTGTGGATGTATCTGGTGGTGAAAGGAAAGTCCGATGCTGTAAAGATTTTTTCTCCATAGGAATCTGAAATGTAAGATTCATGAATCAAGGTAAGCTGGGCATGGTCAAAAAAGAGATGACAAGACTGAACATTGACATCTTAGGAATCAGTGAACTAAAATGGACAGGAATTGGTGAATTTAATTCAGATGACCATCAGGTATACAACTGCGGGCAAGAATCCCTCAGAAGAAATGGAGTAGCCTTCATAATCAATAAAAAAGTAGGAAAAGCAATACTGGGATACAATCCCCAAAATGACAGAATGATCTCAGTTCGAATCCAAGGCAAACCATTCAATATCACAGTAGTCCAGGGGTGAAATCTAAAAATTTTCCCTACCGGTTCTGTGGGTGTGGTTTAATTGGTGGGCATGGCTTGGTGATCAGATGACTGGATGGGTGTGGCCAATAACAATAAATAATAAAAATAATAAACAAAGTATACAAAACAATAAGAGGTACCAAAAACCAGTTTTCACATTTTACACACATACAGCATAACACAACTGACTCACACACAATGTAAAAGCAGCTGCACTTCACCCAAAATGGCCCCTGCAACAAGCAGGAACCTCACACTTTCACACTTTACACACACACAACTCTCTCACACACACACACACACACACAATGCCACATACAGCTTTGTGAGATTTTGTGTGTTTGTGTAGTTAGAGTGAAACACTACAGAAACACACCAAATCTCAGAAAGCTGCAAAAATATTTTGTTTTATTATTTTATTTATTTATTTATTTACATCAGGGGTCTCCAACCTTAGTAACTTTAAGGTTTGTGGACTTCAACTCCCAGAGTTCCTCAGCCAGCAAAACAGGCAGATTCAGTTGCTCACGAGGAGATGGATTTTAGGCAGGATAGTCAGTTGCAAGCTGATACAACTGACTACAGTAGCTGAAGTAATGCATGGCTTTGCCTGCCCAAAAGGAGCAATAATTATAGGTAAGTGTGGAGGGGGCATTGGGTAGGCATGCGTGGGGGCTCTTGTAAGTGGGGCCTGTGAGGATCAGGAAACTCATCTGGGATCGCCAGAGGAAAAAAAGATTTTAAAAGCTCCTCTGACGATCTCAGCTGAAGTTCCCTCATAGCAGCCCAGAACCTCTTAAAATAATCGTTTTAACAAGTTCTTTGGCTGAAGAGCTTGTAGCAAAAATTGTTTTTTAAGGTTCTGGTGATGAGGAAGTCAGCTGGGATCACCAGAGGAGCCTTTTAAAACATTTTAAAAGGCTTTTAAAACTTTTAAAGGGTTCTCAGCAGAACTGCGGGATCCTCAAAGGCTTTTTTTTTACTTTTAAAGGCATGTTTTCGGCTGAAGAAAAAATGCTTTTAAAAGTAAAAAAAAATCTGCTGATGGTGTAGCTCAGCAGGGGCGGGTTCAGAGAACTCAGCAGGGGCGAGTTCAGAGAACTCCTACTGGTTCTCTGAACCACCAGCCGCCATCGCTACCGGATCGGACAAGCCAGTCTGAACCGGGGGCATTTCACCCCTGCAGTAGTCCAAGTCTATGCCCCAACCACTGGTGCTGAAGAGGATGAAATGGACCTGTTCTATGAAGCCCTACAGCACCTGATAGAATTAACACCCAAAAATGATGTCCTTATGATCATGGGAGATTGGAAAGGTAAAGTAGGAAGCCAAAAGATTACCAGAATAACAGGCAAGTTTGGCCTTGGAGTACAAAATGAAGCAGGGCACAGACTGATAGAATTCTGTCAAGATAATACCATGGTCATAGCAAACACTCTTTTCCAACAACCCAAGAGACAACTCTACACATGGACATCATCAGATGGTCTACACAGAAATCAGATTGACTATGTGCTCTGCAGCCAAAGATGGAGAAGCTCTATACAGTCAGTAAAACCAAGACCAGGAGCTGACTGTGGCTCAGATCATGAGCTTCTTTTTGCAAAATGTAGGCTTAAACTGAAGAAAGTAAGGAAAAGCCCCAGGCCACTCAGGAATGAACTAAATCATATCCCTGATGAATATACAGTAGAGGTGACAAATAGATTTCAGGAATTAGATCTGATAGACAGAGTGCCTGAAGAACTATGGACAGAGGTTTGCAACATTGTACAAGAGGTAGCAACTAAAACCATCCCAAAGAAAAAGAAATGCAAGAAAGCAAAATGGCTGTCTGAGGAAGTTTGCAAATAGCTGAGGAAAGAAGGGAAGCGAAAGGCAAGGGAGAAAGAGAAAGATACACCCAGTTAAATGCAGAATTCCAGAGAATAGCTAGAAGAGATAAGAATGCATTCTTAAATGAACAGTGCAAAGAAATAGAAGAAAACAATAGAATAGGGAGGACCAGAGATCTCTTCAAGAAAATTGGAGATATGAAGGGAACGTTTCATGCAAAGATGGGCATGATAAAGGACCAGAATGGCAGGGACCTAACAGAGGCAGAAGGGATTAAGAAGAGGTGGCAAAATTACACAGAAGAACTATACAAGAATGAGCTTAACATCCCTGATAACCACGATGGGGTGGTCACTGACCTTGAGCCAGACATCCTAGAATGTGAAGTCAAATGGGCCTTAGGAAATCTGAGCAACAACAAAGCTAGTGGAGGAGATAGTATTCCAGCTGAGCTATTCAAAATCTTAAAAGACGACGCTGTAAAAGTGCTACACGCAATTTGCCAGCAAATTTGGAAAACTCAACAATGGCCACAGGATTGAAAAAGATCAGTTTACATTCCAATTCCAAAGAAAGGCAATGCCAAAGAATGTTCAAACTATCGCACCATTGCGCTCATTTCACATGCTAGTAAGGTTATGCTTAAAATCCTACAAGCTAGGCTCCAACAGTATGTGGATCGAGAACTACCAGAAGTACAGGGAGGATTTCATATTTACGGGACCGCCTGCTGCCGCCAGTTCCCTCCCATTGTCTGGTGCGTCCAGTGCGCTCTCACAGGGAGGGCCTCCTTAGGGTGCCGTCAGCCAACCAATGTAGGCTGGCGGCCCCCAGGGGAAGAGCGTTCTCTGTGGGGGGCCTGGCTCTGTGGAACGAGTTGCCGGTGGGACTCCGTCTTCTCCCTGATCTTCGGACCTTTAAACGCGAGCTCAAGACTTTCTTTTTCCACCAAGCGGGGCTGGCCTGATTGATTGATTTTAATAATTAGGGATTTTAGCGGGTTTTTAACAGGGGTTTTATCTTTGTATTTTTATTCTAATAGTTTTAAGTATACAGAAGTTTAATAAGTTTTTTAATTTTGTTATGGTATTTTAAATGGTTTTTGTATTATTGTTGTTTTATTTGCTGTACACCGCCCTGAGTCTTCGGAGAAGGGTGGTATAAAAATGTGAATAATAAATAAATAAAATAAATAAATAAATAGAGGCAGAGGCACAAGAGATCAAATTGCCAACATACGCTGGATCATGGAGAAAGCTAGGGAGTTCCAGAAAAACATCTACTTCTGCTTCATTGACTATGCTAAAGCCTTTGATTGTGTGGACCATAACAAATTGTGGCAAGTTCTTAAAGAGATGGGAGTACCAGACCATCTCATTTGTTTCTTGAGAAACCTGTATGCGGGTCAAGAAGCAACAGTGAGAACTGGACACGGAACCACTGATTGGTTCAAAATTGGGAAAGAAGTCCGGCAAGGCTGTATACTATCACCCTGCCTATTTAACTTATATGCAGAGCACATCATGAGAAAGGCGGGGCTGGATGAATCAAAAGTCGGAATTAAGATTGCCGGGAGAAATATCAACAACCTCAGATATGCAGATGATACCACTCTAATGGCAGTAAGTGAAGAGGAACTAAAAAGCCTCTTGATATGGGTGAAGGAGGAGAGTGCAAAAGTTGGCTTGAAACTCAACATTATGAAAAGTAAGATCATGGATCGGCCCTCTCAATTCCTGGCAGATAGATGGGGAAGAAATGGAGGTAGTGAAAGATTTTATTTTCCTGGACTCCAAGATCACTGCAGATGGGGACTGCAGCCAAGAAATCAAAAGATGCTTGCTCCTGGGGAGGAAAGCTATGGCAAATCTAGACAGAGTACTAAAAAGTAGAGACATCGCCCTGCCAACACAAGTGCATATAGTCAAAGCTATGGTTTTCCCAGTTGCAATGTATGGCTGTGAAAGTTGGACCATAAGAAAGGCTGAGTGCCAAAGAATTGTGGCCTTTGAACTCTGGTGCTGGAGAAGACTCCTGCGAGTCCCTTGGACTGCAAGGCGAACAAACAAGTCAGTCCTAAAGGAGATCAACCCTGACTGCTCTTTAGAAGGCCAGATCCTGAAGATGAAACTGAAATACTCTGGCCATCTAATGAGAAGGAAGGACTCACTGGAGAAGAGCCTAATGTTGGGAAAGATTGAGGGCAAAAGAAGAAGGGGATGACAGAGAATGAGGTGGTTGGATGGAATCTTGAAGCACTAGGTGTGAGCTTAAATGGATTCCAAAGGAGGGTAGAGGATAGGAAGGCCTGGGGGAACGTTGTCCATGGGGTTGCGATGGGTCAGACACGACTTGGCAACTAACAACAACAACAGTACCAATGTTATTGAAAGAACTACGTAAGAAAAGCTATGATTCTGATAATTATAGAAATAGTTAAAAATATTATTAAACCACAAAAATATTGTAATAAATAAACTCATACTTTCCCTGCCATAATAGTTACCCCCTAGTCCTCCTATGCCTAAATTGATAGTGCATCTAGCTAAGAAAATTAATGTACAAATTAAGGATCAATGCAAATTCATTGATATGAGCCATGTGTGGATGCCTCAAACATTTTAGAAATTGATGAATTGGTCCATTCTGGAATTAGTGAATTTGTCACATCCCTAATAAATATTAGTTTAGTAAAGATAGGAGGAGAAAGAGACATACAACTGCTAACAATTCTGGCAAGGGAGCATATAAAAGGTTTGGATTGTACAGTATGGGGAAGGTATAGCACATGGATAGATGGCATTCAGCCTCCGTTCTCTAATTTCATCCATTCACTTAATTGGTGAATAGCTATTCTATGCAACTGCTGCTCCTATTTATATCTCTTATTAAGGGCACCGGATGAGCTTTTAGTTTTTATGCATGAACACAAATTTAAATTATTTCTATAGACCCAGAACATAGAATGTAATAATAATCTATCTGCATCAGAACAATATTTATATTAGTCCAATATTTTGTTTCTTCCAGTGACAGTCACACATCTCTGAGGTACTTGCAAACAAGAGATGGCAATATTACCTTTACTTTCACTGTTTTCTTCACAAATGCTACTTTAGAGACCATTTAGAATAGCACTAAGTATTCAACACCAACAGCCCTGGATCAACCTGTCCTCTAGGAAATTATCTAATCCTCTTTTAAAGTTATTGAATCAGACTTTGAGAGGTAGTGTGAATTAATACTAGAATTCTTTTAAATGTTTCTGGCAAAGCCATCGATGGAGCTTTAAATTAACCCTGAAAGCTGTCCGTTTCATGAATAAGAGCAGCCTTTTTGTGTCCTGGTACAAATGATAGCTACCTCATCATGCCAACCTTTTCACTAACTCTGTTTAGTTACATATTTTTGGATTGTTCTATAGCAGGAATCAGGCCAGAGTTAAAAAATATATAGAGTATATGCATAATTCAATTTTGTGTTTGGATTCAAACTATTAAGAATCTCCTGAAAAACACTTATTTTATTATAATAGTGATGGCATGATATTGTTTATATTTGTATAATTATATCTGGTGCTCAAGTTAAAATGAAGGTATATATCAGAAGAATAAGACAATCCTTCACTGGACGATATACCATATACCATTATATTCAACTTTGCCTGAACTGCAAATTTGAACTTCAAACCACTGAAATAGTACAACGTTCTTAATATAGAATGGAACTACTAGGAGAAGGAGAAAAATACCAAAAGGTATCAGAACTGTTCAGCAGATAGTAAAATTAACATTTCAACAGTTCTTGCCTTTCATCTTGGTCTCCATAGTGCATTTTTTTTCTATAAAAGCAATGATTTAGGTTTAGAAAGAGGCAGAATTATATAAAATACCTGGAAACCAGGAAAAGGAATATTATCCCTAGTGGAACCTCCCCATGAAAAATTTACTAGGTCTGTTTTGGTAGTTTTAATCTCCAGGGTGCTGCAAGCTATGTTATGGAAACATCATCTTGGTAATTTATATTAGAAAGAACACCTGGTGATAAAAGCAAATATATTATTTTCAAAACCGAAATATTTTTTGTCTCTAATCATCAATCTTTTCATTGTTTTAAATACAATTTTCAACAGCTAGACTGTTGTGTCGTTCAGTTGATCACAATGCAACCATTGTGAATTTACACTATTTTGGAGGAAAGCTACATTTATCCACAGTCACTACATTTCTCCACAGTCACAGTCTAATTTTAACATTAAACTTCCCAGATTATAAAAAAAGCTGTGTTGCATATATCATAAAATCATTTAAAATTATGTATTATTGACATCATAACCAAACTTCAAAAATTCAAAAATACTGTCACATTATAGAACCAGTTTTGTCTAGTAGTTAAGGCACCAAGCTAGAAAACAGGAGTCTGTAAGTTCAAGTCCTGCCTTAGCCATAAAGCCAGTTGTGTGACTTTGGGCCAATCACTCTCTCAACCCACCCACCACACAGGGTTGTTATTGTAGGGAAAACATTGGGATGGTATGTTGTATATGTTCACCACCTTGAGTTGTTTGCAAAAATACTAAAGGTACAAATAAATAAATAAATAATAGATTCTTAGCTATGAATTATCCAATTTATCCAGGATAACTATAACTATAGATGTAACTATAAAGTTACATCACAGAATCATAATTTCACTATAAAGTTGAAATAAACACTCACCATTACACTGATGAAAGTATCTTATTTAACCAAAGATATTCATACAAGAAAATTATTAATAATAAACTGGTCTATACTGTTGTCTATATTGTTTAATAACTGCTGTTATATTAATGTGTATAATTAACGTAAAAGTATATTCCTGGGTTATTCCATAAAAATAGTGATTAGATCTAGCCTGTAATTGTGTTTTTGTTTCTCAGCTTTCTAGGTTTGAAAACTACATTTGTAAATTAATCCATTATAAGAACCAATATACATCACCTAGATAGAATATATGCTATAATATACGTCTATGTGTGCTAATTAAAAATACAAGGCCTTAAATATTATAGCCTTAATATATAAAGATTTTCAGCAATATTTTTATTAATTTGACACAGATACGCCTCCATTTCTAATATCCTAACCCTGCAACATTTTAAATGCAATTAAAAGTAGTTATGAAAGACTGGGAACTTGCTTATGAAGTAGGAAATCACTCTTGTGATTAACATGCAAACGAGCTCACGCTGGCAGAATAGATTGGGGTTTTAAAACCCCAATTACTTTTGTATGATTATCTATTTACCAGTACACAAACTATTTTCATCTAATATAAAGTCATCATGCTTACATTTTCAGCATAGCAATTAATATTTACAGTAATTATGACATGAAGCACTCCTAAGAGCATTCAACACAAATTATTTACTGTTTTATCTTTAGTAAACTTCTATCTCATACTACTGCTATAACAAAATAATGTTTTATAGTACATTAAGCGATCCTGGTGGCTTTGATGCACTCTTCAGACTTAAGACAGTCTTCCTCAATTCAGATTTACTACAGGGTCACTTTTTTTTTTACCAGCTAAGTAAATTAAGAGCTGCTCAAGCCACGCATGCCAAAATTTCAGGACTTTGGCTGCTTTGTTTAAAAAGTCTTAAGGTTTGTTTAAACTTTCACAGTAAAAGTAACAATAAAATTACTTCCTTCCCTTCCCCCCATTCAATCTTTGAGCAATAACAGGCAATTCTAAACTTTCCTGAACATGCTTTTATTCATACTTGCTACAGACTGCATACACACATTTTTTCCAGACTTCTAAAGAAAATTATAATGCATTAATGACAGGAAACATGGTAATGGAAAAAGGTCACCCTCTCTTGAACACCTTCTGTTTTAAACCATTATACATAAAGACATTTGAGAAAGCAAAGAATTAAAAGGCAGCCTTTGTGCAACCCATTACTGAAATATTATAGAATAATCTATATCAAATGTAGTGGAATAGTAAATTCTTTTGGATCTAAATTAACTGCAGCTAGAAATGCTTTTATGCTTACTATGTATTGCATATTGATTCAATTATTAAAAGAATACCTGACAGAATCAGACTTAGTTAATTGAATTAATTAAATGGGATGAATAATCACTGAATTTCTTTTGTCTGAAATTTGTCTTTAAAAGTAACACTGGCCTGTGGAAATTGCCAGTAATTTGTATAGTAAAATACAGTAAAGAAAAAATCTACCATATTTACAATCTGAAATTCTCACTTCATACATGAACAATTGGACATACAAATCAATAGGCAGCTGTGACTAATGAAAGCTATTTTTCTTTTTATATTCTAATTTTCTCATTGAAGCTGGTCTATGCCACAAAGCCTTTAAACAAACTCTCAATACTCTTCTAAATATTAGTAATCTCAGATCTTTTATCATACAGATTATTATACCATCTACTGCCAGAATATATAAGATTAAGAGACTTCTGTCAAGTTATCTTGTAGAACATACAAGGAATGTTTTTCATACATTTTATTTTTTATTATTCTAAATACTGCTAATTAATTTTACTAGTTTTATTTACTACATAATACAGAGTACAAGTTTATATGTGGTGGTTACAAAATGAGTGGGTTTTTTTTTTACAGCAATTAAACTGCTTAGGAATAAATTTTAAGTAATTAAATATTAGAGCATGGTTAGTAATAACATTAGACTCTTTAGTATCCACTACAATGAACTTCTCCCACCCTTTGCTTTTCTTCCTTTGAAGAACATGGATGCAAACACAGTATATAGCAAACAAGGATGTTGTTTATAATTGCTATCCCAAAATATTCCAAAATGTAAAGCCTAAGTATGGCATTCCTCAATCCAATGCTAAATTGCTATATTATCACTTTCTCTCCCATTCCATTTTGTATACACAATCTTTGTTTTATTGAAATGTGGCACTCCATTTCAATTCCATTTCACAATTAAAACCTATACTGTATTCCTAAAATGTACTTCCTTACTTGAAAACAAATGACCAGCCAGTATTTTCACTTGGCTACATATAAACTTTTGTATCACTGAAACTCAGATATTGCTGTATACAGGTAAACTGTTGTCTATTTTAGATTAACTATGAGAATGTTCACATGATTATTAGAGCCAATATTCTAGAATAGGGGTCCCCAATCTGTGGGCTGTGGATTTTTAACTGGGCCATGCCAAGCATGCACATGCACCCTCACTTGCACAAGCAGTGGGAGAGTGAGTGCGCACCATTTGTGTGAGCAGCAAGCGTGCATGCACGCTGCTCACGCAAATTGAGTTGCACACATGTATTCATTTGCCAGCCATTTGTGCAAACCATTCCCTCCTCACCGATCAGTCCACAATGCCAGAAACACTGGGGAATTCTGTTCTAGATCACTGATGCTATAATAACTTACATAAAATTTACTCATTTTAAATTATTTTTCATTTATTTTTATTCATTAAATTTTTATGCTGCCAATCTGCCATGAAAGGTGTCTGTGAACAGCTTCTAACCTCAGAATATGGCAACATCTTCTTTGCTAGAATAAAAAAAAATAATTGGCTGTTTATACCTCTGGATTAATGATAAAAATTTGCACAGGAGTCCTGCAATTAGATACTTTAAGCTGCTCTTCTTATAGGCAAAATATATGTAATTAAAGAAAAAAGTGTTTAATTTTTTAAACAATTTGCCAATTTTCCCATTAATTGAATTAATATGATTTTGGACGCAGTCTAAATATAATCAAAATAAAATATTAAAACTATGGAATCTTATAAAATACTTATTGGAGATGATTATAATAAGTACAGAATGATTTTTTCTTTTACTTAAATTATACAACATACATTGGCATTACACACTTCTTTAAAATACCGGGTTTACTATAGCTATATTTCATAATATTAAAGGTGGAAATGGAAACAGTGCCATCATGTGATACTTTTCAGGGTACTTCAGTTTTATTTTCAAGGATAGAATCAATGGTTCATGTATAAATAAAAGATTTATAGAACATGACAAAATATATCTAAAATTTCTTATGTAGCTTGATTCCTACCAAAGATAGAGAAAAGAGAAAACATATTTTAAATTTATAAACAAATTCACAGAGTATAGATATGTTCAGTGGTGGGATTCAGCCAGTTTGCACCACTTTGGGAGAATTGGTTGTTAACTTTCTGAGCAGTTTGCTGAACTGGCTGTTGGAAGAAATCATTAGGGCAGATAATTGGTTGTTAAATTATTTGAACCCCACCACTGGATATATTCCAATCCTAAATATATAAACTAAAGGATATAAAATCACTGTAAATATGCATTTTAAAGCCAAGAGAAGCACCAGTTTTATGTAAAAAGTTTTTTTCTTCTGATAATATATTTGAACAGGTTGTTTGACATAGAATAAAAGCTTTGTTCCCTATATTAATCAGAAACAGCTCAGTTTTAGATTAATTTTACATGGCATAAAAATATTTTATCAAGTATATAATTTTAGTAAACATACTTTCAAGAGGCTGCAACTAATTTCTTTTAATGGTCAATGAAGTTTTCCCAGAACTATCATACTTGAATTTTATAAATTTCATAATTTACTTCCCCACTTACCTAGTTTTTTAAAATTATTAATATACAATTACCTAATACTTCTATTAGGCAGTGATCTAAAAGTTGACAATTTAAATATTTTTGTTACAGTACTGTGGTAACATATTTCACAATTATGTCAGTGGAAGAGGATTTTTAAATAGTAAAATTAAATAACAGTATATTTATTAAAAATAAATAATTACAATAAGGAAATAATAAAATTATATAAACCTTACACTAGCATTTTTAGAACCAGTTTCCTGAAATACAGGAAATTATATATAAGAAAAGCTGATGAACTAAGTTATATTTTACAAATTTGTATAACTGGTAGTGATCTTGTATTTAAAAGAAGGTTGGAAGGAAAAATACAGTAAGTTATTTTCCTTATTAGTGAAGAAGCTGTAAAGCAGGGGTGTCAAACTCAATTTCATTGATGGCCGCATCAGGGTTGTGTTTGACCTCAGGGGCCTGGGGTGGGCGTGGGCACGGGGGGGGCATGGCCGGCTTGACATCATTCATATGGGAGGCACCTGTGGTGGCCCGAACACTCTGCTAGCAAAAACGAGCTCCCAAGCTCCATTTTCGGCTGCGACAGCCTCCTGAATCCTTCTGCCAGCAAAAACAGAGCTCAGGAGAGCCTTGTGTGGCCCTCACAAGCTTCATTTTTGCTGGCAAAGGCACTGTAGGCTGGTCCTTTGCGGTTTCCAGGGCGACCCCGCAGGCCAGATCTAAGCACCCTGCAGTCCGGCTCCGGCTCCCAGGCCTTGAGTTTGGCACCCCTGCTGTAAAGTATCAACATTCAACATAGCACATTTTGACACCAATATAGAATGGACATTTTACTTGGCACTTGCTGGACTAGGTTTAGGAAAAGAGATTGAGAAAACAACCACACTACTGAATTCCATCCCTCATACATTAAAGTATGAGTTTATGAAGTTCAGAGTTCAGAAGAAAGGGTTGCTCTTTGCAGAATCTTAAGTCCTAAACAAAGGGGCAGATTAGGAAAAAGCCAACCTACACAGTATGTGTCTACAACTTAGGCACAGTCCTGAAAAGACTGCCATTAACCCAATTATTTTAAGGAATGTTAATATAGCCCAGTGCTTCTCAAATAGTGGGGCGCGCCCCCCAGGGGGGGCACGAGGCTCCGTAAAGGGGGCGCGTTTGACCTCAGCAAACACTGTCATAACAAGCTAAGCCCCGTGTTTATGTCGCGCGGGGGGCGCGAAAAATGTTTTCTTCTTCCTAGGGGGGCATGACAGAAAATAATTGAGAAGCACTGATATAGCCTAACATTTCATCTTAATACTTCATAACAGAGCTCAATTATTAAGCACTCTAATGTGAAATTTATATTGATTTCATTTAACTGAACATGATTATGAATTTAAAACAAGTGATTAAAATTTTGAACATGGAATATGGGTTCAGTACGGGTTGACCTTGACTTACAACAGCTTATTTCAAAGTTATAACTGCGCTGAAAAAAGGACATATGACCACTTTTCACACCTAAGACTGTTGCAGCATCTTCATGGTCATCTGATTAAAATTCAGACGCTTGGCAACTGACTGACATTTATGATGGTTACAGGGTCATATCATCACTTTTTGGAACCTTCTTACAAGCAAAGTTAATGAGAAAGCCAGATTCACTTAACAATGTGCTACTAACTTAACAACTGCAGTGAATAACAACTATGCCAAGAGGTCATAAAATGGGGCAACATTCATTTAATAACTGTCTTGCTTAAAAAAAGAAATTTTGGGCTCAGTTGTGATCATAAGCCAAGGACTACCTGTATTTGAACATATCTGTAAATATAGTTTTCATATGGGAGATTGAAATATCTTCCAGCTCTTACCCTGATGGGTAGAACATCAATTCACTTCACATAAAAATGGCTCCTATTTGAAGCATGCATGATCTTAAAAAATAGCTAGGGATAATAATCCAGGAGGACAAATAATTCTATTAAAATAATCATCAGAAAATTTGGTCTTTATCTGATAGTATATATAGGTCCCAAACTGTCTGCTTGAATTTAATAGATGTCCTGCTCAATTCCTATGGAAGTAAAAAAATGCAGTAATTGTAGGTGAATACAAAGCTACTATGAGACCTTTGTAAAGATATATATATAATTATAGAGTATGTCTGATCAAGTCAATGTTCAATTTTGGAAATCTCATAGCTTTTCTTCAGAATTCAGTTCTTTTCCAAACTGTTATAAACTGAGTCCATTCACCTTACTGCTGGTTACCGTCTTCTTCTTTTTCCTTCTACTTGTACCAGCATTATAGACTTCTCCAGATCTTCATGTACTATTTTCAAAGTATGATAGTTTCAGCCAAGTCATTTCTGCCTTGAATGAGAACTCTGGGTTAATTTGATCATCCACATGTTTGTTTTCTTGGCTATCAATGGTATTTGGAGTCTTCCAAAGTTCAAAACTATTCATATTCTTTCTACAGACAAAACAATTACCAGCATGACTCTGATCTTAGTATATGTACACATATTGAAGTATCTAAATATGTTGTCCAAAGCCTTCGTTGCTACTTTACAAATACAGCATACTTCTTCACTATTGCTAGTTTCCTAAAAGGAAGAAACTACCATCACTTTAATAGCTTCATTTTCATTTCTGAGGCGGGTTGTTTCCACCTGTTGTCATTAGTTTGCTGTTCTTTATATTCAATCTTAGTTCCTTTCTTTCACTGTACTCCTTGATTTTTATTAGTCGAATTTACAGATCATTTGCATTTTCAGTTAAGAAAGTAGTGTCATTAGCACAGCACAGATTATTGATATGCCTTTAGTTTTAAAGCCATGCTCATCTTCTTCCACTCCAGTTTCCCTCAATATAGATTCAACATATAAATTGAATAAATGAAGAGTAAACAACCTTGTTTTACTCCCTTTTTAACTTGGAGCCATGTTTTGCCACATTTCTGTCAATATTGTGGCTTCTTGATCTTCAAAGAGACTTTTTTATTAGCACATTCTTTTGTTATTTGCCATATTTCTCTAGATATTTCTTCAAGCCCTGTAGCTTTCTAATTTAGTTCAGGTAATTCTTGACTTACAACGGCCATCAGAATGGGAATTTCAATTGTAAGGTATTATCCTGATTAGAAACCTATATTTAGATCAGGAAACCATAGTACAGACAGAATATGGCAAAACACATTGACTACAAGTTAACAAAGGAATGAGAGAAGGCTGTATACTCTTCCCTTATTTATTCAGTTTATATGCTGAATATATGTTAAGAAACGCTGGATTGGGAAAAAAATAGCATTTTAAAATTGGAGGAAGAAACATCAATAAGATAAAGTGCTGATGACACTACACTGGTAGCCAAAACTGCAAAGGATTTGCAAGCTGTACTAATAAAAATAAAAAAGCACAATGGAGAAAGGGACTATAATTAAATATAAATAAGACCTAACTAATGGAAACAATGACCAGCCTAAGAATTGAAAATGAAGATATCTAAATGGTGGTTAGCATTCTGCCAACAAATAGATGAATAAATAAGCAAGTCAATAATGTTATAGTTTGCCCAATTCAAAGTCTCTGGGGGATTTAAAAGAAATTAAAACCATAAAACAATAATAAGTCAAAAATATAAAAACAACTGGAATAAAAACCATTTCCCAAGATAGTAGATTATGGATAACTATCCATTTTACAATCTTTTAACTTGGAAGGGAGTTTTATACATTTACTATTAACTGTTAACAGGTTGTATATTAGAAATGTTTTGAATAAAGGAATATCTAAAAATTTCCTTGATGAGAGCACCCATTTTTGTTGGTTATATGGCTAATCTATTCCTACACCGCCAAAATCTACATGACATGAGTTCATCCCTTTCTTTTATGTTGGGCAGTCATTGTTCTCCTTCTGTAAAGTTGGATACTAAAGTTTGACTATTTCTGGCCAAAACAGATATTTCACTGAATCTCTAAAGTGAACAGAAGCTGACACAACTTCCACATGGTACAAGGTCCAATAATTGTTTCAATTAGTACTCTGTTATCCATTTTTAGGCATAAACAACTTCCAAAGATAGGCAATATATCTTTTGGAATACTTTGCTTTTCCAATTTAACAATGCAGTATTTTAGGTCTTCCTGCATGAACAGTATGTCTGAGATCTCTTCACAGATTTTCAATAATATTCAAGACTGAGACTCTGAATGCCATTCCAAAATGTTTTGTTTCATTTTGTATGTTTCACATTAAGTATTTCAGAATTAATTTGGAGATATGTTTCACAATGTTGCTTTGCTGAAATAATCCAGTCTTTTTTCTTTAATGTCTCTGAGACACTGGTTTCTTCTGATACGGTAAATCTCTCACACAATTAATGTGTAAGCAATACTATTGTTGACCTTCTATAACTACTTCATTATCAACTTAACTTTTTTAATAGGTGTTTGCAGTGAGTTCAGTTTTAAAGATATAACCAATTTTCAGACACGTTTTGCTTTATCTTCAAGCTAATGTTTCACAATATGTTCCAATCTATACTCCTTTTCAATTGTTTTTCCCCAAATATGAAAGGATAAAATTTGAGGGGTAGGAAGAATATGCAATGCACTAAAACAGAAATATTCATGGGAAAGAAATTCAGAAAATGAGTCCATACAGTACGCTGAAGTAAGAGAGTAACTGGGTGCTCCCACTAAGTATGAATGAGATGTTACTTGCACACATTAAAATGAATGTTGATGAGAGTCTGGTGTATAAGATAGACCAAGCACTCATGGATGGAGAACTGTGGGAACAATTTTATACCACCTGGTTTGTGTGATATGTTTAATATTAAGGCTAATACACACAAACACATACATATACATCTATTTGTTCGTATAACTCATATGATATTTTAGGATGCAAAACAATAAAGTATAAAAATACTATGATGAAAACTATCAACAAAATCATTTTAAAATTATGCAAAAAACCTAAAACCAATAAAAATAGTATGTGTTGCTTAGAAGTAAGCAAAATTACTTTATCCATCTGATAACATATATCTGTATAAACCACTGACCAGGGTTTTCTTTTCCCTTGTATGAATGTTTAAAGCTCTCCTTCATACTTTTACTATATATATTGATCTCTGAAAAACAGTGCAAATAATGAGATGAATAATGATCCCACTATTTGGTAATTAAGCATCTTACAAAGCATTTAACTGATGGAATGTCCGAAAAGTCAAATGTGGTCAAGTCTATTTTTTAAAAAATGCTTACATTAACTGTTTAGTTAATAACTGCATTATAGTATAATCAACGATAAATGCATCTTAAAACAAACATAAAGATAATTTCAATGTCTCCATTGTTACAAAAATACAGACAAAACATTGCTTCTTTGATTTGATCTCCTAAAGCTGTTTTATTCTACAGCTGTTTCTAGAAGAACAATACCTTTTAGACATAGCTCACCCTACCAGCATTCTCCTTAGATGATGGGTGTCAAATTCGATTTCATTGAGGGCCACATCAGGGTTGTGTTTGAAATAGGAGGGGCTGTGTGTGTGTGTGTGTGTGTGGCCAGGGGTATGGGCGTGGTCATGGTGGGCATGGCGGGGTGGGCGTGGCCATGCTTGGTGTTTGACACAGGCTCAAGATGTATTTTTTCCCTTCTTTCTTTCCTCAGTTCTTTAACCATTTTCCTATCTCTTCTACCAAATATTATTGGCAAACATTTATTACCTATTCTTCATACTCCACTAAACTTTTTATTTCTAAATTTATACCATATTGTTTAATAGTAAATTGATTTTCCAGGCAGAAAAGCTATTTATACGACTGTATTTTTATTATTCAACTAATAATAAAAATACAATAGCATAAATAACATGATAATACAAGATGTAATAGCAGAAGTAAATTTCCAGGATAGTAATAGAAATGGCCGTCAATTATAGATTGTTGATTGTAAATTAAATGGACCTAAAGTATGCAAAATTTGGCATTAAACTGTAGTATTAACATAGGATTTTGCTTGTTTTCTATCCTGATCTGGATAGAAAGTGCAGATCAGGCACTTGAGGCCACATAACTGTAATCCAGTCCAATCCAGTCATCCTGCAACACTCTGCTGGCTGAAAATGCTCCGTGTGGCCCTTTTCAGCCTCCAGCACTCTGCTGGCTAAAACTGGGCTGTGCAGGAGGCTGGGGAGGTTGAAAATGGATCACACAGGGGCATTTTGTTTGAAAATCTTATATTTTCATTATTTGTTTCTTTTCAGCATTGTCATATATGTACTTTCTATTTTATGAACTGGAAGTTTCTTACGTATTTTCTAGGTCTTCAAGAATCCTCCAACCTTCCTTCATGGCTAGATTCTCAACTTCAACAATAGCCATATCCAGCTTGTGTTGATTGGTGGGGTGGGGGGTGTGTGGACAACTTCTCCACAAATAGTTTCCCAAGTATCTTCAGTTTATAATTCCCCATGCCAAAATGTTCATTAAAAATTTAACTCACAGAATCATCTATTGTAATGTCCTTCCTGTCAAAGACTACTTCAGCTTTAATTGCAATAATACAAGGGCAACCAATAGATTTAAACTTAATGTAAACCGCTTTAATCTAGATTGCAGAAAATATGACTTCTGCAACAGAATCATCAGTGCTTGGAATACTTTACCTGACTCTGTGGTCTCTTCCCATAATCCTAAAAGCTTTAACCAAAAACTTTCTAATATTGACCTCACCCCATTCCTAAGAGGACCATAAGGGGCGTGCATAAGCGCACAAACGTGCCTACCGTTCCTGTCCTATTGTTTTTCTTTTCTTCTTCCTATATATGTTTATATGTGTATATACTATATAATCTTTTTGTATGATGTTGTGACAAAATAAATAAATAAATAAATAAAAATGGAACTCTGCACTTATATTGCAAAGAATGAGAAAATATAATGCTTTAAAAAAAACACCAGATAGAATATTTGCAGGAAAATAAAATTCAGAGATTCCCATAATCGAGACATTCCATCCCATCTCACCAACACTTCCTAATATGCTAATAGGCACACCATTTTTTTATATTTCTTTCTGAAAGAGGAAGAAAATTGCATCTGAATTAAATATTAGAAGCAAAGCCAGCAAGGATTTTGAACTGGGGAAGGACAAGTTTTGGAATCTTAGTCCTGTATTGAGTGATTCCAACAAATTAGCACTCAGATGATGCTAAAATCATTCAAACCAATCTACAAAACAATTTAATATTGAGAATGCCATGTTGTGAGAAGCTCAAGATGTCATGCAACAATGTGTCTATATTAATTGATGTCTAGGTAACAGATCAGTAGATTATAAATCAACTTTGAGGCAAATGGAAAAGAAGAATTGAATTCTGATTGATTGTTTATTCGTGTCAGAAGCATCATAATTAAAATAAGACATGCTATACAACATAAAATTTAAAATATAAAATACAAGATTAAAATATGTACAAGTTAAACAGATCTTTAAGCATAGAAACTAGCAACATTATTTATTTATTTATTTATTTATTTATTTATTTATTTATTTAGTCGACTACATATTAGATAATATACCGTATTTTTCGGAGTATAACCCCCTGAACAGGGGGTGAAAATTTGGGTACATCTTATATACTGAATGTAACTCCGCCAACCCACTGGCCCCCACCCTATGGCCTCTGCCTCCCAGCAATTTACCTCCTTTCAGCTAGCAGCAATAAGAAACTGCCCATTTCAGCTTCAGCACAGCCTAATTAGTACAAGTTGATTGTCCCCGACTCTCAGCTGTTTCAGGCTGCAGAAATTGCCATTGCCTATTGCTGCGCGGGCCTCTGCTGCTTGCTGCAAGGAGATAAATTGCTGGGAGCAGATATTTTTTTCCGATTGTCCGAGACTCCCTGTAGTTCGTTTGCTTCAAGGAAACACTCGAAGCGAGCCATGTACGACCCCCAATTCTCCTTGGCAGGGTCAAATGGCGCTGGTGGTGTATAGCTGGACATGGCTATGTAACCGCTTCCGATACTGGCTGGGTTTTGCGAATCCGTACTCCTTCAGCTCTTTTCCTGGTCTCGCTGCCTCAGTATCCCACCTTCGTCGCCAATGTTAAGTTTGGGCAATGACGAGGCAGGAGACCACACAAGTGACAACAGCTCTTTAGTTTATTGTGACCCAGCAAAAGACCAACAGCAAAAACCCCTCTTTAAATACTATTTTGGCTGAGGCATCAGCCAATCAGCAACGTGCTAGTTCCCGCCCAAACTTCCCTCTTAAAGTTCAAATACATAAGTACTTTGAAGAAATAATTGAATAACGAAGCAGAGTTGTGGGAAAGAAGCTTTTAATGACAAGGAACCACGATGAGTGACGTTCAGCAAGGCTTCTTGGCTAGCTAGAAAGATTGACATTCAAATGTGAGTTTACATACCCTTTCTGACTTTTGGTCTAAAACTGTTTTTTTGTGAAGTTTAATTCTGTGCTTGGTGATGTTTAATCCTGTGTTTATTGATGGGATAATTTTCCCTATTCAGCTTTGTTTGGAAGGAAAAATGTTAATCTCTGTTCCTGAGAAGAAGCTTCAGAAATGTGGCTAGTTCCTGTATCTATTTGTTCTGGTAATTGGTTTAACAAGCAACAGCTACTGTGTTTGCTCCTTTGCTTCATTCTAATGTTAATTGTTTTCTTTGTGGTTAAGCTTATCTCAAGTGCTTTTTCTATCTGGGGAGGGGGTCTTCCTTCACTGCTTTAGTGGTTCTTGGCACTGTCCTTTGGATGCAAGCTTGGCACTGATTTGTTACTGCCTTTCTGGGGGGCATGTGATCTTTCCTTAAATCTGGTTGATTTCCTTAGAATATCTTGTGAGGTGAGTGAGATAAGCTGGTATCTTTAAGTGGTTCAAATGGATCTAAGACTTGCTTCTCCTGGGTGTGCTCTTTCTGGAGAGCTTAAATGACTCTCTGCTAAAGGGTTTCATTTTATGAGCAAGAGTTGGCTGTTGATAGTTATTCTTGTATTTTAACTATTTTTATTTGTCAAGGTGTTCTGACTCCAGTTTGCAGGTATTTCTAATCTAATGATTGGTATTTAGGGCAGCTTTTTGCAAGCAAAGAAGCTTTTTGTATTTTTGTATGGGTAATCCTTGATTTACAACAGTTCATTTAGTGGTCATTCAAAGTTACAATGGCACTGAAAAAAGTGACTTATGACTGTTTTTCACACTTATGACTGTTGCAGTATCCCCATGGTCACGAGAGGCCAGGCAAGGTGAAGCAACCCTCGACATGAGTGACATCGAACTGGCCACAACCACCCAATCATATGTCCAATCCATGCCCACCAAGCCACACTCACATAACTGGTAGTAAAAAAAATTGAATATGCATTCTAGGAGGTTTTCATCTTTGGTTTTATGCATTTTTGTAGCAATGTATTTTTATTTATTTATTTATTTAATTGGATTTTTATACCGCCCTTCTCCCGAAGGACTCAGGGCAGTTTACAGCCAGGTAAAATAAAACAAGAATAAATACAAGATAAAAATCATATTTTAAAAACTTATTAAATTGGCCTAAATTAAAACATCATTAAAACAGTAAAACCCCAATTTAAAAAACTAAAATCCTACGCCAGTCCTGCGCAAATAAATAGATATATCTTAAGCTCGCGGCGAAAGGTTTCGAAGGTCAGGAAGTTGGCGGAGTCCTGGGGGAAGTTCATTCCAGAGGGTGGGAGCCCCCACAGAGAAGGCCCTTCCCCTGGGGGTCGATCCCTTGGGGGTCGATCCCCTGGGGGTCGATCCCCTGGGGGTCACCAGCCGACATTGCCTGGCGGACGGCACCCTAAGGAGTCCCTCTCTATGTAATGGTCCTTTACATACAGTACAACTCCATCTCCTCTTTTATGGGGTCTGTGTTTTTTGAACAGTTTGTTTCCTTCTATCAGTATGTTCCAGTCATGGTTTTCGTCCCACCAAGTTTCTGTAATTCCAACTATGTCATATGTCATATCTACCTATTAATAGTTCAAGTTCACTCTGTTTGTTCCCCAAACTTTGTGCATTTGTATATAGGCATTTGAAGTCTTTATGTCTGACTCTGGGTATGCTTCCTTTTTTTAAAAAAGAAAGTTTTTATCGAATATTTTACATTTTAAAACCGAAAACATAAGAGGAAAAAAAAAAAAAGAGAAAATAAAAAACATACACATACACCAAACAGTAAAATATGAAACATAAGTAACAACATTATATAATATTTTACCATTTTCCGCATCGACAATTATCTTTGCCATTAAATTCAATTTTCCTAATCATTCTCTTTTTTTGTATAACCATATTAAGCATTCTTGTATACAAAATTGTTATATACACTTACATCCTATTTATTGACATAATCAGTATTTTATCCTTACCAGTATTTAATACTCTTAGTTTCCCATTCATCAAATTTCAATTTACATTCTTATTTTGATTTCTATTTTCTAGCCACATATAGAATCTATTCCACACTTTATAGTAGTCCAAATCATCTCTTTCTTTAATCTCTATTGTCATTTTACCCATTTCAGCACATTCGAAAATCTTTTTAATTACTATTTCTTCAGATGGTGTATTGATCTGTTTCCATATTTGTGCCAGAGTGATTCTGGCCACCGTTAGTATATGCAATGTTTTGTAGTACAGATTTGTCTCCATTTTCTTATCAATTAATCCTAGAAGAAACTACTCCGATTTGAAAGCAATCTTTTGGAGTGTAATCTCTTCCAGCTACCTTCTAATTTTGTAACAAATTTTTTTAACACTGGGGCACATCCACCACATGTGGTAGTATGTTCCTAATTTATGACCACATCTCCAACATTTAGGTGATAGATTGGGGTACATTTTTGCCAATCTCGCTGGTGCTAAATGCCATCTATAAAATATTTTATAGATGTTTTCTTTACATGTTACTGCCATGGTTAGTTTATAACTTTTCCCCACACAATTTTTCTCATTTTTCCACTTCTATAGTGTGTCCGAAATTCCTAGCCCAATTTATCATCATTTCTTTCACTGTTTCTTCTTCCAATTTATATCTTAATAGGTAGTTATAAATATTTGTAATCATTTTTCTCTCCAATCCTAATAATATTTTATCTGATTCCAATTGTTCCCTGTATATGCCGAATTGTTCCTTGTCTTTTTTAAATATAGTTTTGATTTGTAAGTATGGCCACCATTCCAAATTTATTCCTTGTTTTTTCAGGTCTTGTACTGATTTTAATTCTTCTTTTGTGTCTAATAATTCCACATATCTCACCATTTTGTTTAGGTCTGAGATATTTGGATGAATCATTGCTTCCATTATAGACAACCAAATTGGGACCTTCGTATAATGATTATTTTTAATGTTTTCCCAAACTTTCAATAAGGCATCTCTTAACATGTGTCTTTCAAAATAGGTGTGTGATTTATTTTTCCCATCCCAGAGAAAGCAATTCCAACCAAGTTGGATGCCATGGTCTTCTATCGTTAGTATTTGTTTATTTTTGAGTAGTATCAAATCTTTTAGCCATGTTAGGGATGCCGCTTGGTAATAAAGTTCCCATTCTGGTAAGCCAAACCTCCTTTTTTCCTGCTATCTTGCAATAGTTTGAATTAAATATACATTTTTTTCCCCTGACCATATAAATTTTGATGTCATTTTATTTAATTGTTCAAAGGGTTTTTTCCCTAATTTTATTGGCACCATTTGAAACAAATAAAGTGACGTGGGTAATATGTTTATCTTGATTGTCAAAATTCTGCCAATTAGTGATATTGGTAATTTGGTCCAATTGTCCAGGTCCTTTTGTATTTGTAATAGGAGTGTATCATAATTATCTCTCTTATCATGGTGCATTTTTCCAATAGCCAAACTCCTAAATATTTAATTTTCTTTGCTCTCAAAATTCCCAGCTTCTCCTCTACTTCTTCATTCTATCTGTTGATTAAATTTTTAGACAATAGTTTTGTTTTGTCTTTATTCATTTTAAATCCTGCTATCATGCCAAGTTGATTTATATCTTATAATAAAGTTGATTAAATAAAGTTTATTGACTATGCTAAAGCCTTTGATTGTGTGGATCACAACAAATTGTGGCAAGTTCTTAAGGAGATGGGAGTACCAGACCATCTTATTTGTCTCTTGAGAAACCTGTATGTGGGTCAAGAAGCAACAGTGAGAACTGGACATGGAACCACTGATTGATTCAAAATTGGGAAAGGAGTCCGGCAAGGCTGTATACTATTGCCCTGCCTATTTAACTTATATGCAGAGCACATTATGAGAAAGACAGGGCTAGATGAATCAAAAATTGGACTTAAGATTGCCGAGAGAAATATCAACAACCTCAAATATGCAGATGATACCACTCTAATGGCGGAAAGTGAAGAGGAACTAAAGAGCCTCTTGATACGGGTGAAGGAGGAGAGTGAAAAAGTTGGCTTTTTTTATTTGAATTTATATCCTGCCCTTCTCCGGAGACTCAGGGCGGCTTACACTGTGTTAAGCAATAGTCTTCATCCATTTGCATATTATATACAAAATCAACTTTTATTGCCCCCAACAATCTGGGTGCTCATTTTACCTACCTTATAAAGGATGGAAGGCTGAGTCAACCTTGGGCCTGGTGGGACTTGAACTTGCAGTAATTGCAAGCAGCTGTGTTAATAACAGACAGACTTAGTCTGCTGAGCCACCAGAGGCTTGAAACTCAACATTATGAAAACTAAAATCATGGCATCTGGCCTTCTCAATTCCTGGCAGATAGATGGGGAAGAAATGGAGGTAGTGACAGATTTTATTTTCCTGGGCTCCCAGATCACCACAGATGGGGACTGCAGCCAAGAAATTAAAAGACGCTCCTGGGGAGGAAAGCTATGGCAAATCTAGACAGAGTACTAAAAAGCAGAGACACCACCCTGCCAACCAAAGTGCGTATAGTCAAGGCTATGGTTTTCCCAGTTGCAATGTATGGCTGTGAAAGTTATATTTATTTGATATTTATATTTATTTGATTTTTATACCGCCCTTCTCCCGAAGGACTCAGGGCGGTGTACAGGCAGAATAAAACCAACAAAGAACAATATACAATATACAAAATTAAAATCAGTTAAAAACTTATTAAATGAGCCTGAAAAATTTAAGAAATTTACCATAAAACCAATAACCCCATTAAAATTGCTAAAAATTTAAGGTTAAAATTTCATTCAAGCCAGCCCCGCGCGAATAAAAAGATATGTTTTCAGTTCGCGACGGAATGTCCGAAGGTCAGATATCTGGCGTAAGCCCGGGGGGAGTTCGTTCCAGAGTGTGGGGGCCCCCACAGAGAAGGCCCGTCCCCTGGGGGCCACCAGCCGACATTGTTTGGCGGATGGCACCCTGAGGAGTCCCTCTCTGTGAGAGCGTACGGGTCGGTGGGAGGCATGTGGTAGCAGTAGGCGGTCCCGTAAGTACCCAGGTCCTAAGCCATGGAGCGCCTTAAAGGTCGTGACTAACACCTTAAAGTGCACCCGAGAGGCCACAGGTAGCCAGTGCAGCCTGCGCAGGAGAGGTGTTACATGGGAGCTGCGTGCAGCTCCTCTATCACCAGCGGCTGCGTTCTGGACTAACTGAAGCCTCCGGACGCACTTCAAGGGGAGCCCCATGTAGAGAGCATTACAATAATCCAAGCGAGAGGTAACGAGCGCATGAGTGACCGTGCATAAGGAATCCCGATCAAGGAAGGGGCGCAACTGCCGAACCAGGCGAACCTGGTGGAAGGCCCTCCTGGAGACGGCCGTCAAATGATCTTCAAACGACAGCCGGTCATCCCGGGGGGCACCCAAGGTGCGCACCCCATCCCTTTGGGCCAATAACTGCCCCAACAGCCAGCCGCGGTTGCAGCTGGCTGAATCGGGATGCCGGCATCCACAGCCACTCCGTCTTGGAGGGATTAAGCTTGAGCCTGTTTCTCCCCATCCAGACCCGTACGGCCTCCAAACACCGGGACAGCACTTCAACAGCTTCATTGGGGTGGCCCGGGGTGGAAAAGTACAGCTGGGTGTCGTCAGCGTACTGCTGGTATCTCACCCCAAAGCCACTGATGATCTCACCCAGCGGCTTCATATAGATGTTGAACAGCAGGGGCGAGAGGATCGACCCCTGCGGGACCCCACAAGTGAGGCCCCTCGCGGTCGACCTCTGCCCCCCCGTCAACACCGTCTGCGACCGGTCAGAGAGATAGGAGGAGAACCACCGATATACGGTGCCTCCCACTCCCAATCCCTCCAACCGGCGCAGCAGGATACCATGGTCGATGGTATCAAAAGCCGCTGAGAGGTCTAACAGGACCAGAGCAGAGGAATAACCCCTGTCCCTGGCCCTCCAGAGATCATCCACCAATGCGACCAAAGCCGTCTCTGTGCTGTATCCGGGTCGGAAACCGGACTGGAACGGGTCCAGATAGACATCTTCATCCAGGTACTGGGGTAGCTGTCGAGCCACGGCACTCTCTACAACCTTCGCAACAAAGCGAAGATTGGAGATCGGACGATAGTTACTTAAAATAGCTGGGTCCAGAGAAGGCTTCTTAAGGAGGGGTCTCACCACCGCCTCTTTCAAGGCGGCGGGGAAAACTCCCTCCAACAAAGAAGCATTGATAATCCTCTGGAACCAGCCTCGTGTCACTTCCTGAGTAGCCAGTACCAGCCAGGAAGGGCACGGGTCCAGTAAACATGTCGTGGCATGGAGCCTCCCCAATAACCTGTCCACGTCCTCGGGAGCCACAGGATCAAACTGATCCCAAACAGACTCAACAAGACGTGCCTCCTCTCCCCCGCTTGGATCATCCCAAATTCGGTCCAGATCGTCCCGAAGCTGAGCGATTTTATCGTATAGTACCATAAGAAAGGCTGAGCACCAAAGAATTGAGGCCTTTGAACTCTGGTGGTGGAGAAGACTCCTGGGAGTCCCTTGGACTGCAAGGCAAACAAACAAGTCAGTCCTAGAGGAGATCCACCCTGACTGCTCTTTAGAAGGCCCGATCCTGAAGATGAAACTGAAATACTTTGGCCACCTAATGAGAAAGAAGGATTCACTGGAGAAGAGCCTAATGCTGGGAAAGATTGAGGGCAAAAGAAGAACGGGACGATACAGAACGAGATGGAGTCACTGAAGCAGTAGGCATGAGTTTAAATGGACTCCAGAGGGTGGTAGAGGACAGGAAGGCCTGGAGGAACGTTGTCCATGGGGTCGCGATGGGTCAGACACGACTTTGCAACTAACAACAACAATAAAGTTGGTCCAGATTCTAAAGGTTCCTCAATAATGAATGCCAAATCGTCTGCAAATGCTTGGACCTTATATTCTTGTGATTTAATTTTTAATCCCTTTATTTCCGAATTATCTCTAATTTGTGACATTAATGTCTCCACAGACAGAATGAATAACAGAGATGATAGGGGACAACCTTGTCCTATTCCTTTAGCTATCTTGAAGCTTTCTGTTTGTTCCCCATTCATTATTATTTTTGTGCTCTGTAGTATATACAGCTCTGATCATTTCTTTAAATTTTTCTACAAAATTCATTTTTATTAATTGATTGATAAATTGATTGATTAATTGATGACATTTTAAGTTGTCAAAAGCTTTTTGTGCATCCAGAAATATCACAGCTACCTGTTTTTCAGGGTGAGCTTCATAGAATTCTAAAATGTTGATGATAATTCATCTGTTATTTTTTTATCTGTTGGGTAGGAATTCATTTTGATCTGAATGCATAATTTCATTTAGTATAATTTTGATTCTATCTGCTATTATAGCCATAAATATTTTGTAGTGAGCATTTAGCAATGAGATTGGCCTGTAGTTCTGAATCTTCTGTTGTTCATTATTGTTTTTGAGGAGAGAGTTATTACTGCTTCCATCCAGGATTCTGGAACTTTTCCAATACTTCATTATATGTTTCTAATAAAAATTGTTCTAGCAGTTCTTGAATTTTTTAGAATTCAGCAGGGATTCCATCTGGACCTGGAATCTTATTATTTTTTTGCTTTTGAATTGCTCTTTGTAACTCCAATTTTGTTATTTTCTCATTTAATACTTCTTTTGTTAAATCTGATAATTTGGGAAGATTTCTTTTTTGGAGATATCTTTGGATATCTTCACCTTCAATTTTTTCCTGACTGTATAATGTTTGGAAATAATTTACTTCTATACTTCTCTTTTTTCCTTTCTGGAAGTACATCGTCCCATCCTCCTCCTCTAATTGTTTTATTAATCTCTTTTCCTTTCCTTTTTTTAAATTTATGGGCCAACCATCTTTCGGGCTTGTTGGCATTTTCAAAATAATTTTGTTTAACTGCTCTAATTTTTTTTGCTACTTCTTCTTGGGTTATTAGTTGTAATTTGTGTTTAATTAATTCTTTTTCTATTTTGGTTTCTTGGTTTTGGGGTTCTTTCTGTAATTTAGATTCTAGTTTTACCAATTTTCCTTGGAGTTACATAAGATGTTTCTTTTTAATTCTGTTTTTCCTTATTGTATATGCTATCAATAGACCTCTTACATAGGCTTTCGTTGTATCCCATAAATTTTGGGTGGTGGTTTGTTCATTCCAATTTTCTTTTAGAAAAGGGTATGCTTCCTATGCCTCCTATTTGGTATTACACCGCCCTGAGTCCTCAGAGAAGGGCGGTATAAAAATTTGAATAATAAATAAAATAAATAAATAAATAAATAAATTTGAGTTTGTCTTCCTTGTCATCCCTTCTTACCTCATTATTTGACTTGTTTTCTAGAGTTTTTTCCTAGAAATTAGCTCCTGGAGATTGGTCACCCTCCCTCATCAATTTTAGTTTAAAGCCCTCCTGATAAGTTGAGCCAGTCATTTTCTGAATACATTCTTCCCAGTCTTTGTGAGGTGCAGCCCATTCCTTGCTAAAAGCCCATCATGAAGATAGTACAGACCATGGTCCAGGAATCCAAAGTTCTCTTAGTGACACCAACCCTTTAGCCAGTGATTCACTTCTAGAATTCTTTGTTCTATTACCAGATGTTGTCCTTTCATTGGCAGTACAGATAAGAAAACTACTTGTGCACCTAAGTCCTTGACTTTCTTGCCTAGCTGCTTGTAATCACTCAATATTGTTTTCAAATCCTTTTTTGTGTCATTCGTCCCTACATGTAGTAGAAGAAAAGAGTAGTAATCTGTGGGTTTTATTATTTTGGTTAAGTTCTCAGCCACATCTTTGATTTTTGTTCCAGGGAGACAACATACCTCCATAGATTGTATGACTGATCTGCAGATGACTGATTCTGTTCGTTTGAGAATCAGATCTCCTATCACCAACACTTGCCTTCCTTTTTTAGAGGCTGCAGTCTGTGGTGCTTTTCTGTTTATGCCAGATGAATTTGTTGATGTGACTTTTTAAGGGATATTTGATTATGTCTCTTTTCTAAGGGAGTGCATGTTTACTTTGAAGTTGAGATTGTGGGTCTGAGTATTTTCAGGGGGAAATTTTCAGGGGGAGAAATCAGTTGCTCAGTTTTAATGGGGCTGCTTCTGATTGGGTTAGATTAAGCAGCAGGGGTTTGTTAAATGTGTGCTGCTTCGTCCTTTGATTCTATGTGTAACTTACCTCTATTTATCTTCCTCCAAGGGTTTATCAGCAGGGTCAAATCCTCTGGGAGTTATTTGTTCATTATTTGGTTCAATTTGGGCATAGCTTTCTTGCGTAGGTTGGAGTTTGGCTAGAGCTGCCTCTAATTCCCTTACTTTTTTCTTTAGTAGTTCACACAGCTTACATTTAATACATATATAAATTGGATGTTCTTTGGCCATAAGCACAATACATAGAACAAGTATTGCATACTGCAATAGTATCAGTCACCTGTTTTATGAGGGTTTTTTGCTGGTTCTTTTTAGGGTAAAAAAATTATGTAAAAGTAGGAGATTTTAGCTTGATATATGTTTGAAGAAAGAGATAAAAATAGTTTTAAAATGTTTCATTTTGGGAGAAACCGGAAGCATCGCAGTGATACTGGTTGGGAAATAGTGAAGCTCCGATGAGCTTTGTGAAAACCCAACCACACAAACCAGTTTTTTTGGGGGGGGTCTTCAGACCAGAACCATCTTGGAGGGATGGGGGAGAGAGAGAAGTGCCTCGGAAGACCAAGAGGAACAGGCAAGTTCCTCGAAAGATCGGAGGCAGCTCTTTGACCCGGCGGCGGGATGGGGGACTGCCATTGAAACAGCCGCTACAAGCTGGGGCAACCAGGCTAAGATTTGAGCAGGAGCAGTGATTGAGCAGAGTATTGTTACTGGGTGAGTGACTGGCCAACTCACAGATAAGAAGGAAACATTTTTAAAGCTTGAAAGTAGTCCCAACCTGAAATTAGCAGCTAATTGACACGCAGGAATTCAAAGTGATGAAAAACAAAAAACAAAGAGGAACTTTAAGATCAAAGCCCTAAAAGGAAAACTTTCCATCTAGATTTAAAATTGGATTTGGAAGAAATTAAAAATAATAAAAGAAAAAGAAAATTGAGGAAAAGCATTATTTAACAACAAAAGGATTTAATTGAAGAGGAAATAATTATCTTTGTGGATTAACAATTGATATTTTGTTGCCGGGGGATTTGTGAATTGGAGAGAGACATCTGCTAGTGAAAAAAAAGCATTGCATTACTTAGATTACCAGGGGAAACTACTGGAGGAGTATTTGTTTAAACAGCTGGAGCATGATTTCAAAAAGGAGTGGAAAGAATAAAGACTCAAACTGGAATGGTTTAAATGAACATTTGGATTGGACATTATTTGGAAAGAAAAAAGAAAAAAGAGACATTATATGGACTTGAATTTGAATTATACATAAGCTAAAATAATAAATTCAAAAATCCTTTCTCTTTAAATTGAGAACATCAATAAGTTGGGAGCATGAGTATGAGGAACTAAGGGAGATGTTTCAAAAGGTGTGAGAAGCATTTAAGGGAAATAAAGAAGCAGAAGACTGGTTAGAATGTAAAAAAAGGAAAAAGGAAATATGAGTGAGACGCAAGAGGAGCAAGAATACAATGTTGAAAAGGAAATAATTGAAGATAAAAACATAGATGATTACACTAGGATTGACAGTGACAGGATAAAAATGGATAGGGGGAGTATTTCTCAAAAAAGAAGAGAGGAGAAGGAAATGGGAAAAGATTGAGGGGGAAAATTAAAAGAGTAAAAATTAGAGAAAGGAGTCAGAAAGGAAGATACAAGAAAAAGAAGATAAGAGAAAGGGAGAAAGGGAGGAAAACATTAAGTAATGGAATTCTGGAGAGACCGAAAGAAAATGGTTAAAAGGGGAAGAAAAATGGATAGCAGAAAGGAAATTTCTGCCTCTGTGGCTCAGACTGGTAAGACAGTCTGCTATTAACAGCAGCTGCTTGCAATTACTGCAGGTTCAAGCCCCACCAGGCCCAAGGTTGACTCAGCCTTCCATCCTTTATAAAGTAGGTAAAATGAGGACCCAGATTGTTGTGGGCAATAAGTTGACTTTGTATATAATATACAAATGGATGAAGACTATTGCTTGACATAGTGTAAGCCGCCCTGAGTCTTCGGAGAAGGGCGGGATATAAATGCAAATTAAAAAATTAAAAAATTAAAAATTAAAACATCAATAGGTTGATTCTAGGGAAAGATATTAGTAGTAGAAACTGTATGTAAGAAGTAAATTAGAAGAAATATATAGATTATTGTAAAAGGGAAGTAAGCAAAGATGAAATGAAGTGTATGTAGAAGCAAAAAAGAAGAAATATACTGTTTAGTGTAAAATGGAGAAGTAGATGAAATGTGAAAGATAAAATGGGTTATATGTTTTGTTGTCTGAGGATGTATGGATTTGAGAGAACAATAGTGGATGGTAAAGAAATATGTTTTAAATATTGAAAAAGAACAAAGAAATTGATTGAAATTAAGATATAAAACTGAAAAGTTAGCAAATGATATAAGTAAGGATGAAATGAAATATATGTAACAAGTAAAAAAGGAAGAAGTATAGTGTTTAAGAAAAATAGACCAGCAGATGAAATGTGAAAGATAGAATGGTTTCTAGGTGAAAATAATTGAAAGTGAGATATAAAATTAAATAAAATTGAAATATTAGTAAATGATGTATGCTAATGAAAGAGAAAAATAATTATTGAACGGGGAATAAGAATTTGAAGAAAATAAGATGTGGACAGTTGAACTAACTAAAAGATTCTAAGGTAAAAATGGAATAAGTTGAAATACATTGTTAATAATTAAAAATATATGAGGGAAATTCTGAGAAATACATTCAATAAATGGAGGAAAAACCGGGGCTGTCTGGACACCATAATGAAAAATAATGAATTGAAAATGAATACAGCAATAGAGAGAGATAAGAAGGAGTAGAGAGACGGAAGAAAAGGAGAAGGAGAGAGAGAAAAAGAAGAAAGGGAAGGGGGAGGAAGAAAGGGAGGGGAAATAAGAGTAGGAGAGAAGGTTAAATAGGGAGGAAGAAAGGAGGAGGGGGAGAAAGGAAGGGGAAGTAGAGAAGGAGTAGGAGATGAGGGAAGAAAGTAGGAAGGATAAAAGAAGGGAGGGAGAGGAAAGAGAAAGAGAAGAAAGATTGCTGTAAAACAAAAAAGATGAAATGGAAGAAAGGCAACCCCGAACATGTTTGAATATATCAGGATAAAAACTGAATTATCTAAAAAATAATAAAAGAGAATATATATCAGTAGAAATGGAGAAATTAGAATTTGAGGGTGAAAGATGTGGTTTATATAAACAACCATAGAAATATTAAAATATGATTAAAAATATGGAAAAAGAACACTTTGGCAGAAATTGTAACTAAGTGAAATGTATTATGTTAAGTTGTATAAGATATGATATGGCCAATACTCTGTCCATAAAATATATGAGGGGAATTCTGAGAAATACACTTAATAAATGGAGGAAAAACCAGTGTAGTCTGGACACCATAGTGAAAAATACTGAATTGAAAATGAACACAGCAATAGAAAGAGATAAGAAGGTGTAGAGAGACGGAAGAAAAGGAGAAGGAGAGAGAGAAAAAGAAGAAAGGAAAGAGGAGAGGAAGAAAGGGAGGGGAAATAAGAGTAGGAGAGAAGGTTAGATAGGGAAGAAGAAAGGAGGAGCGGGAGAAAGGAAGGAGAAGTAGAGAAGGATTAGGAGAAGAGGGAAGAAAGTAGGAAGGATAAAAGAAGGGAAGGAGACGAAAGAGAAAGTGAAGAAAGATTGCTGTAAAATAAAAAAGATGAAATGGAAGAAAGGCAACCCCGAACATGTTTGAATATATCAGGATAAAAACTGAATTATCTAAAAAATAATAAAAGAGTATATATATCAGTAAAAATTGAGAAATTAGAATTTGAGGGCGAAAGAAGATGTGGTTTATATAAACAAGCATAGAAATATTAAGATATGATTAAAAATATGGAAAAAGAACACTTTGGTAGAAATTGTAACTAAGTAAAATGTATTTGAATATGTTAAGTTGTATAAGATATGATATGGCCAATACTCTGTTCATAAAATATGTGGAGGGGGGTGAAGAAAAAAAATCAATAAAAATTGATTTAAAGAATGTTTCATTTTGGTTGTTCATTTAATGATGTAGAAGATTGGACTTCCTTTTGCAGCCACAGTGAGAACGGCTCTGCTGAATCCCATGAAATTCCAGCTGCTAACTGCAGTCGGGAGACCCTTTGGGTTCATAGCCTCCTTGTAGGAGAGGTGAAGGAAGGAGAGGCACTTCACTGGCCATGAGGAACCTGAAATTTCTCGTTAGGTCCAAAGCAAGCTTGTTGTGCCTCGTCTTCTCTCCTCTCCTCAGTCGGGCCCCTCCTGTCTCCTCCCGGGCCTGCTATAATAATAATAATAATAATAATAATAATAATAATAATAATAATAATAATAATAATAATAATAATAATAATAATAATAATAATAATAATAATAATAATAATAATAATAATAATAATAATAATAATAATAATAATAATAATAATAATAATAATAATAATAATAATATTTTAATTTGTATACTGCCCTTCTCCCGAAGGACTCAGGGCGGTGAACAGCCAAATAAAAACAACAATCAAATACACACAATACAGATAAAACAGTAGCTAGAAAACTTATTCAAATTTGGCCAAAATTTATAATACATTTAAAATCCCAAAAAACTAATTAAAAATTAAAAACCCATAAAAACATCTAAAAATTCTATGCCAGTCCCACGCGGAAAAATAGGTATGTCTTAAGCTCGCGGCGAAAGGTCCGAAGGTCAGGAAGTTGTCGAAGTCCAGAGGGAAGTTCGTTCCATAGGGTAGGAGGCCCCACAGAGAAGGCCCTTCCCCTGGGGGCCGCCAGCTGACATTGCTTGGCTGACGGCACCCTAAGGAGTTCCACTCTGTGAGAATGCACGGGTCAGTGGGAGGCAAACAGTGGCAGTAGGCGGTCCTGTAAGTAACCCGGTCCTAAGCCATGAAGCGCTTTAAAGGTGGTAACCAACACCTTGAAGTGCACCCGGAAGACCACAGGCAGCCAGTGCAGCTTGTGCAGGATTGGTGTTATATGGGAGCTCCGAACAGCTCCCTCTATCACCTGCGCAGCTGCGTTCTGGACTAACTGGAGTCTCCGGGAGCTCTTCAAGGGGAGCCCCATGTAGAGAGCATTGCAGTAGTCCAGGTGAGAGGTAACAAGAGCATGAGTGACTGTGCATAAGGAATCCCGGTCAAGAAAAGGGCGCAACTGGCGTATCAGGCGTATCAATACAGATAAACACAATACAGATAAAACAGTAGCTAAAAAACTTATTCAAATTTGGCCCAAATTTAAAATACATTTAAAATCCCAAAAAACTAATTAAAAATTAAAAACCCATAAAAACATCTAAAAATTCTATGCCAGTCCCACGCGGAAAAATAGGTATGTCTTAAGCTCGCGGCGAAAGGTCCGAAGGTCAGGAAGTTGTCGAAGTCCAGGGGGAAGTTCGATCAGGCGTATCAATACAGATAAACACAATACAGATAAAACAGTAGCGCCTACTGTACGCAGTAGCGTACCATCAGGCGTACCTGATAAAAAGCTCTCCTGGAGACGGTCGTCAAATGTTCTTCGAAAGACAACCGTCCATCCAGGAGAACGCCTAAGTTGCGCACCCTCTCCATTGGGGCCAATGACACTCCATTGGGGCCAATGACTCACCCCCAACAGTCAGCCGTGGTTGTAGCTGACTGTACTGGGATGCCGGCATCCACAGCCACTCCATCTTGGAGGGGTTGAGTTTGAGCCTGTTTCTCCCCATCCAGACCCGTACAGCTTCCAGACACCGGGACAGCACTTCGACAGCTTCATTGGGGTGGCCTGGTGTGGAGAAGTACAGCTGCGTGTTGTCAGCGTACAGTTGGTAACTCACCCAAAGCCACTGATGATCTCACCCAGCAGCTTCATATAGATGTTGAACAGGAGGGGCGAGAGAATCGACCCCTGTGGCATCCCATACATGAGGCACCTCATAGTCGATCTCTGCCCTCCTGCCAACACCGTCTGTGACTGGTCAGAGAGATAGGAGGAGAACCACTGAAAAACGATACCTCCCACTCCCAAACTCTCCAGCCGGCGCAGCAGGATACCATGGTCGATGGTATCAAAAGCCGCTGAGAGATCTAACAGGACCAGGGCAGAGGAATAACCCCTGTCCCGAGCCCTCCAGAGATCATCCAGGAACTAGGGGAAACGGGCGTGCCACCACACTCTCTACAACCTTTGCCACAAAGCGAAGGTTGGAGACAGGACGGTAATTATCTAAAATGGCTGGGTCCAGGGAAGGCTTCTTGAGGAGGGGTCTCACCACCGCCTCTTTCAAGGCGGAAGGGACAACCCCCTCCAACAAAGAAGCATTAATAATTCCCTGGAGCCAGCCCCGTGTCACCTCTTGTGTGGCCAGCACCAACCAAGAGGGACACGGGTCCAGTAAACATGTAGTGGCATTCAGCCTTCCCAGCAACCTGTCCACCTCCTCGGGAGTCACAGGATCAAACTCATCCCAAACAGCCTCAACAAGACGAGGCTCTGACGTTTCACCTGAATCTACCCAATTTTGGTCTAAAACGTTCCGAAGCTGAGCGATTTTATCGTACAGATACACACTAAAATCCTCGGCACAACCCTGCAGGGGGTCATCCCACACCTCCTGCTGCAGGAGAGAGCGGGTCACCCGAAACAGGGCGGCCAGGCGGTTATCTGCCGATGCAATAAGGGAGGAAATGTACGTACGTTTAGCCTCCCCCAATGCCACTAGATAGGTCTGAATATATGACCTAACCAGTGTTCGGTCGGCTTCCGAACAGCTGGACCTCCAGGCACTCTCTAGGTGTCTTTTCTGGCGTTTCATCTCCCTCAGCTCCTCAGAAAAGCAAGGAGCTGGTTGAGACCTGCGCCGGGTCAGAGGCCGCAAAGGCACGACATGGTCCAAAGCCCCTGCCGCGGCCCATTCCCAGGCTGCGACTAGTTCTTCAGCCGTGCCATGGGCCAGATCCTCAGGAAACGGCCCAAGCTCCGTCAGAAACCTCTCCAGGTCCGTCAGGCGCCTGGGACGGAACCAACGCATTGGCCCCATCTCCCTGTGGTGTTGAGTAGCAGTCCGAAAGTCCAGATGAAGGAGAGAATGATCCGACCATGACAAAGACTCAATGACTAAATCACCTAGTTCCAGATCATTCAGCCACTGACCTGAGACAAAAATCAGATCTAGTGTGCCTCCCCCGATGTGAGTAGGGCCGTTAACTACTTGAGTCAGGTCCATGGCCGTCATGGAGGCCATGAACTCCCGAGCCGCCGAAGATGCCACGTCGGTTGATGGCAAGTTGAAATCCCCCATGACCATCAGTCTAGGGGTCTCAACCGCCAACCCGGCAAGCACCTTCAACAGCTCGGGCAGGGCTGTTGTCACGCACCAAGGAGCCAGGTACGTGATCAACAAGCCCACTTGAGTCCTACGACCCCACTTCACACAGAGGGTTTCACAACCAGCTATCTGAGGTACAGTAGTCTCCCTCGGTTCCAGGCTTTCCTTGATAATGACCGCCACCCCCCCACCCCTACCTTGGGCCCTCGGCTGGTGAAATGCTCGGAAACCTAGTGGGCACATCTCAACTAGGGGAATCCCCCCTTCCTGCCCAACCAGGTTTCCGTAATGCCCATAAGGTCCGCGGCCCCCACCTGAATAAGATCAGAAATCAGGGGGGCTTTATTCACCACGGACCTCGTATTGCATAACATCAGCCAAAGGTCCAAGCTCTGAGGAATCTGGTCACTCGGGGAACTGAGGGGCTGGAGCACGCGATCGCTCTTAAACAGCGAGCATACACTCCCGAAACACGATATGGCCCCCCGCTTCTGCCATATCTGCCCCTCCCACTTACCGTGCCAATGGAACAACCCTGGTGAACTGGAATGTAATCCTCCCCCGTCACCTCCGGACCTATTACAGTAGCGCCGCGAGCACCCGCAGGAACTGGCCCCCTCCCTGACAGGTTTTCCCTCCCACCCCCCAACCCAAACCTGTCAGTTCCCACCCTCTCCTTAAAACTCCCCTTAAGACTCCCCTTAAAAATTCCCTTAAAACAATTAATTAAAAAAATCCCCTAAGCCTCCTATTTTTGGCATGCCACCTCTCGGGGTTCTAAAACCCATCATCAAGGTGGGCCCTCGATAATGTAGAGGGCCAAGCCCGCGAGAGAGGGGAGTCTCACAGGGCAAGAAGGTCAGCCGCTGAAAATGTCCGCATGATGAAAACCCGGCAAGCAGACCCATCCTGGCCAGTCAAGATGTCACCGCCAGCTCTCCGGGTGAGAACAGTCAATAAGAATCAGTCTTAGGCAGCAGATGATATAATCACCGCCTTATCCAGTCACTCAGCACCACGACAGGCCACCCATATCCCTACCGTAGCCTCAAAGATTGGGGCCACTAATTTGGCCGCTGATGGAAAACAATCTGAGGCTATCAGACTCTGAATCTGATAATGAAGATGAACGGCCTGTAATGCCTCCAGCCCCCAGCCCTGGCCCCATGCCCGGACAGGATGTCAGGAATGAACAAACAAACCTCACTCATACGGCGTGTGTTCCTTTGGCTCAGCCATCAGAGGAAGTCAGCCACGGATTGGAATTACTCGGGCCTACTCCTTCTGACCCCTTCCTTTCTCAAACAGCAGAAGACAATTCAAAGTGGGAGGATCCTTGCTTCCGGAGATCTGAGAGGCAACGCCAGCAGAAGGAAGGGAGGGGCAGGCCTGGATAAATGCTGAGTCATGGAGCCACACCCCACAGCCTATATAAAGGACCTGCTTTTGGCATTCCAACTTTGAGTCAAGCAAAGTCTCATCTAGTTTGGTGAAGTCACAACTTGGACTCCTGCCTGCCCTGAGAACCCTCGGAAGAATTTGGCAAAGCTGCAGAGGCTTCGTTGCCACGCCTGATATGGACTTCCTAGACCTGGTCATTGGAGGGGGAGGGGGACACGACAAAGCTGTTCCAAACAGCAACAGGCACGTCCCCCATTGCTGGCAGTCACGAAGCCGGGACAATCGGGACCCAAGATTGTGCAAGAGCAGTGTATGGACAGAACATTGAAACTGGGTGAGATAATTACCAACCTTTACTCTAATGACTTGCAATAACAAAAAGAATACAAAAAGGAAACTCCTAAACTTAAAATAGCAGCAAATTAATACATGGAGAAAAAAAAACAGAATCAAAAGGTGGAAAAAGCTTAAGAGAAGTTATAAAATACAGAAAATCTGGAAAAAAGCTCAAACAATTTGAAAGCTATTTTAAGGAGAAATTACTTGTTTTATTTGAATTTTTAAACCTCCTGGATTTATTGGTATTAGCTGTTTCTGACAGTTTGCTTAATGTTGGATTTGGAAATAAGAGAACCATTTACTGGAGAAAGAGAAGTATTGCAACACTATAGCTGCAGTATATTCAACAAAAGCTAATCTAATACACACAAAGTCTAATACACAGAATATAAGAAACAACATCTGGTGAATGACCTGACCTTGACTCTGTTGACTCTGTAGTTAGAAGATGACTGGAAAATCTGAGAACATTCACAGGTGTTTTTCCCCCTTTTGAAGAGTTTAAAAGGAACTAATTTGCAAAACTAAACTTTATTATAATTGTTGGTTGGATTATGGATTAGAAGGATTGGAGAAATTTAGTGGATTAATTTGACTAATTTGGACTTGGACTATTAATGTTATTTAATATAATATTCTACGAGGCAAAAGAAGAAAAACGTCAGAAGTAAAGAGAGAAGAAGGAAATAAGACTAAAATTTGGACAATTGGACAATATATAATTGGGGAACGATAAGACTCTAAACTATTATGAAATAAAATGTGGGGTTTTGGAGGTATAATTATGGAATCGATGTAATTGGATTTCTTAAATATTGAGATATTGGAATAATAGAAAGATACTTTGTATAATTTGTATTAAATAGCTATAAAATGGATTTAGAGATGTATGAAGAAATTTGTTTATGTTAAAAAATTTGCATGAAGCTTTAAGAGATGACAAAGAGACAAAGGGATTGTTTAAAGATACAGAAATGAATGTAGAAGCTACTCAAGAACTGGGGGGGAAAGAGGAACACGATACTCAAGAAACAGAGGAGAAATTAGAAAAAACAGGGGAAGAGAAAAAAATGAGAAGCAAGAAGTTAAGAACAAAGAGGAGAAAAGATTAATAAGTAGAAGAGAATTACACAACCTCTCAATTTACAATGGTATAGAGTGAAAAGAGAAAAACCGCTTTAAAAAAAACAAAAGGAAGTTTTGTGGATGGGTATTCAAACAACAGAAAAGAAACAGACAAAAGGCACCCAGAAGGGAAAGTTTTTTTGTGTAGTCATAAAAAAATTAAAAAGAGATACAAGATTCTAAGGGAGAGATAAAAGGCTGACCAAAAAATCACTAAATGATGGAATTTTAAAAAGACCGAGATGATAGATAATGTGAAAATATATTTTAAAAAATGGGAAAATACCATAACCCCAATAAGTTTAGGTTAGTAGATGATAAATTAAGAGTAGGCAATTTAACTATAGTATTAATGTCAAAAGTGTGTTAAAATATATCGTGAATTTAAAATATTAAATATTAAGGATTAATAAATGGTGGGGATTTTGAGATATACTCCCGTGATGAATTGAATATTATTAATTGGTGTTATTAGTAATCCTATATATTTGGAATATCGATGCTATGTGGAATAATGAGTGATTTTTAAAATATGGAAGCATAGTATTTACTAAGGGATAACAAACACAGGGTGCAAAGAAATGTTTTTATGCTTAAATGAATCAATGGGAAAATGTAAAAGGAATGTGAAATGAGACTAGTATTGTTCGAAGTTGGAAGATTAGAACTCTACATGTGATTTATATTATTATAGTTAATGTTGTATAAAAAAGACTTGACCCAATCAATGCAATGTACACAAAATATGTATATTTATATTGGAAAAAATAAAAAACCTATGGGGAAAAAAAGGATGTGGAAGATTTTGCCACAGTTTTCCAGAAGAAAAATTTAATAGTTTTGAAATGTAATAGTTCATTTAAAGTTTTCAAAATTTAAAAGTTTTAAGGTTTAAAAATTTAGAATTTGAAAGTGTACACACACACACACACACACACACACACACACACACACACACACACACACACATATATATGAAGACACCAGGAGTTGAGCTCTACTCAGGAGTGTCTTTATCTTTCTAAAGAGATGCCCAGAAAAAGTACATGGAATGGAGAGGCAAAATCATAAAAATAATCTAGAGTATATCCTTTAAGACAAAAATTGCACAACACCACATAGTTTACTTGCATTTTCTCGAAGGAGAAAAAGATAATGAGGCACAAAATTGGAACAACAGACTGTACTTACTGTTCTTTCTTAGAGCAAAGCAACCCTTTTTAACTCTCAGTCTTCAAGTGGACTGTACACATCATCAACTCCTGTACTGGAGACAACCTAAAAAAAGTCAAATAAGTCAAATAAATCAGGTTGTGACTTTGTTTTACCCTGATAGGTGAACTGATTCATTTAAGACAGATTTACTAGTCCATTACTTTGCTATATAGTTATCTAGTGAGTGAATAATGCCTGCCACTCATCATAGAAAATCTCACAATATTCACTTTAAATAGCACCCCTGGGACATTATTAATCTGAAATACCTGAAGTTTATGCAGCAGGCAAAAGATTTAGAGAGAGAAAGAGAAAAAGAAAGTTGTTAAAGTGTATGCACGTTATATATAGTATATATTAAAATTGTTTCTATGATTCTTACATATATTTTTAAATCAACAGTGGAAATAATACTATATATCCTTGATAAGGACATAGTTTGGGATTTTATCAAAAACAGCTCCATATGATACAGTTACATATTATTTTGGATCACATGAATGATGTCAGCAATTGCCTTGCTTTCAATGTGCACAAGACAGTAAGAAGGTACTTGAGCATTGCAAAGTGCAGGAATGGTCAGGAGGCAAATTATTATTATTATTATTATTATTTATTTGATTTTTATACCGCCCTTCTCCCGAAGGACTCAGGGCGGTGTACAGCCAAAAGTAAAAACAGACGATACAATATACAATTTAAAATACAAATTAAAAAACTTATTTTATAATTGGCCTAAAAAACTTTAAAATATATAAAACTAAAACCCCATTAAAATTAATATTAAAAAATTTAAAATCGATAAAATTTAAGCCAGCCCCGTGCGAATGAAAAGATGTGTCTTCAGTTCGCGGCGGAAGGTCCGAAGGTCAGGTATTTGGCGTAAACCCGGGGGAAGCTCGTTCCAGAGTGTGGGAGCCCCCACAGAGAAGGACCTTCCCCTGGGGGCCGCCAGCCAACATTGCTTGGCAGACGGCACCCTGAGAAGTCCCTCTCTGTGAGAGCGTACGGGTCGGTGGGAGGCATACGGTAACAGCAGGCGGTCCCGTAAGTACCCAGGCCCTAAGCCATGGAGCGCTTTGAAGGTAGTAACCAAAACCTTAAAGTGCACTCGAAAGGCCACAGGTAGCCAGTGCAGTCTGTGCAGGAGCGGTGTTACGTGGGAGCTACGCGTAGCTCCCTCTATCACCCGCGCAGCTGCATTCTGGACTAACTGAAGCCTCCGAGTGCACCTCAAGGAGAGCCCCATGTAGAGAGCATTACAATAATAATAAAATAAAAGCCAAAGATATAAAACCGACTAGATTTGTCTCTTTCCAACTGGAAAGCAAAATTGTGATTATATGATTTTCTATTCAGCAATCATTCCACTTAACGGTAGAATTGCCAGTTCCAATTAGGAACATTAAGGACTAGCTATACTTGTTTTCTAAATCTAAAATCCTTTTTTTCAGTTAATAGTTTTTGATCTTCTCATTTTTTGTAACATTTTCATTTTCTATTAATTTTAAATCCAGCTATTGCACCAATATTTATCTTGTACCTATTCCTTCCAACGGATTTTCAACTATTAAAACCAAACCATCTTCAATTTTGTTAGATTCGGGCAATAACGAGGCAGGAGACCAGGATAGTGACAACAGCTCTTTACTATATGGTGAACCCAGCAGCCAGCGCTGGGAAAAACCTCTCCTTATATAAAGTTTAACCGGGGGCTTCAACCAATCAGCAACGTGCTATTTTCCCGCCAAAACTTTTAAAGATACATTACACTCCTTCCCTCCCAGAAAACACTTTACCACTATTTACATAAAATTTGCATCTTATTTTTCGACGTAATCACGCAAGTAGACTGGGCGTCTCCTGACTCTTTCAGACCTGCGCAATTCATTCCCTGGGAGTGAGTCGAGCTGGCCGGAGGGACTGTTTGTTCCTCTCAGCTCCTCCTCTAGGCCATCCGGCCCTGGATTATTTGCAGAGTCTTCCCTGCTGTCTTCAGGATGAACCAGTTGGCGTCGCTGGACCTCCCGGCACTCAGATAAGTCCTGCGTTAGCCCCGGGTTTGAGTCAGCTGTGGATTCCAACATTGAATAGTCAGGGCATGTTTCGTCTGATTCTGTATTACCTGTTATGCGTTTTCTTATCTGGTCTATGTGGCGCTTCCATACCCGGCCATCCCCCAACTCAACTAGATATGACTTGGGTCCTGTTATTTCTAGGATTGTTCTTGCTAACCAGGTCGGGCCCTCGCTGTAGTTGTGTGCCCACACTAGGTCGCCTGTTGCCATCTCTCTTGTTTTACCTTGTGCCCCTTTGTAACCGTCTGGTGTGTAGTTAGGGTTTAAACGGTCTAGGGGGCACCTAAGTTTCCGACCCATTAATAGTTCGGCCGGGCTGCGGCCAGTTGTGACACAGGGGGTTCTGTGTTGGACTGCTAGGAATGTATCGATTTTAGTTTGCCAATCGCCTGGCTTGATTCTGGACAATGCTTCTTTTGCGCTCCGAACGAAACGTTCTGCAAGGCCGTTCGTCGCAGGGTGGAAAGGCGCCGAGAGGACATGTCGGATGCCCTCCTCTGCCAAGTACCCTTCAAACTGGGTTGCCGTGAATTGCGGGCCGTTATCGGAGACTAAAGTGTCGGGCAACCCATGGGTTACAAATAGGTGCCGTAGGGCTGAGATCACGGCCTCGGCTGTCATGGATCTCATGAGAATGATTTCCAGCCATTTGGAGTAGGCATCGACTACTACCAGAAAGGTTTGGCCGTGGAAGGGGCCGGCAAAATCGATATGGATCCTAGACCAGGGGCCCTGGGGTCTCTCCCATTCCCGAATCGGGGCCGTTGGGGGTAGCGGTCTGGACTCCTGGCAGGCCTGGCATTTCCCTACCCTCTCAGCAATTTCTGAGTCCATTAAGGGCCACCACACATAGCTTCTCGCTAGACCCTTCTTCCTCACGATCCCTGGGTGACCTTCGTGAAGGAGATCCAGTACCTTTTTCCTTAGTTTCTCCGGGATCACCACTCGATCCCCCCATAGCAGGCACCCCCCTTGAGCCGAGAGTTCCCCACGTTTTTTTACAAACTCTTTAAAACGCTCGCCCGGCGCAGCGGGCCAACCTCTTTGTACCCACCCAATTACAGTTCTTATTGTAATGTCCTTATACGAAGCCCGAGCCACCTCTTTGGATGTGACTGGGCCAGAGTCCAAAGAGTCAATTAGCAGAACTGGTGTCCCTGGAGTGGGGTCTTCGATAGTCTCTGGTAACGGGCATCTGCTCAGGGCATCTGCATGCCCTAATTCCTTTCCTGGCCGGTGTAGTAATTTGTAAGAATATGCTGCCAGGAAGATAGTCCATCGGGTCAGTCTTGGCGAGAGTGCCACGGGCGTTGGACGGTCGCCTGCCAGCAGACCTAGCAACGGTCTATGGTCCGTGATGATTTCAAAATCACGACCAAATACATACTCATGGAATTTCTTTACCCCTGAGACTATAGCCAAGGCTTCCTTATCAAGCTGGCTATAATTCCTTTCAGTGGATGACATGGTTCGGGAGTAGTATGCAATAGGGGCTTCTGTGCCATTTGGAAACCTGTGGCTGAGCACAGCCCCCACCCCATAGGGAGATGCATCGCAACTTAATACTAATGGCAGCGTGCCATTGTATTGGATAAGGAGGCTATCACTCGTTAGGAGATTCTTTACCCCTTCGAATGCCCTAGCTTCCGCCTTTCCCCAAGACCATGCAGCCGTCTTTGCCAGTAATTTATGCAGCGGCTCAGCTACTGTTGCCTTATTCCTTAAGAATACTGCGTAGAAGTTGATCAGACCTAAGAATGCCTGTAACTCCGTTTTGTTCTTTGGCACCGGGGCCTTCCTGATGGCCCTTACCTTGCTCTCAGTGGGGTGAATCCCTTCCCTGTCTATCCGGTAGCCCAGGAATTCCACAGACTCAACCCCGATCTGGCATTTGTTTAGTTTAACCGTGAGACCGGCAGACCGGAAAATGCCCAAAACTTTTCGCAGCCGTACCCCTAATTCCTCTAGGTTTTCAGCGGATACCAGTACATCGTCAAAGTATGGTACTACCCCTGGCAGGCCCTGCAATAGCCGCTCCATTAGGTTCTGAAATAACCCTGGAGCCACACTAACCCCAAACTGTAATCGGGTACACTTGAAAGCCCCTCTGTGAGTCACGATTGTCTGTGCTTCAGCTGTGCTGCTATCTACGGGCAGCTGTTGATAGGCTTGGGCCAAGTCTAGCTTGGCAAAGACTTGCCCTTGCCCCATTGAGTGCAGTAGGTGCTGTACCACCGGGACGGGGTAAGCACTCTTTTGCAACGCTTTGTTAAGCGTTGCCTTGTAGTCAGCGCAAATCCGGACCGACCCGTCCGGTTTGACTGGGGTGACTATAGGGGTCTCCCACTTAGCATGGTCAACTGGCACTAGAATTCCCTGGTTTACTAGCTTGTCCAGTTCCCGGTCAATCCTGGGCTTTAGGGCGAACGGGACCCTCCTAGCCTTTAGACGGATAGGAGCAACTTGGGGGTCTAAGTTAAAAGAGATAGGGGTCCCCGTGTACTTGCCCAGGCAGTCTCTGAAAACGTCCCCAAATTCTTTCACGAGTGCATCTTTGAGGTCGACTTCGTTTCTGAAGATTCCAGTCACTCCCATGCCCAATGCTCGGAACCAGTCTAGTCCCAACAAGCTTGGCAGGGTCCCATCGACGATGGTGATGGGCAGAGTTTTCTTGTATTGTCCATACTCGACGTGGACGGACGTTACCCCTCGGACGGGGATGCGATTCCCTTGGTAGTCTTGTACCTTTAATTTCTGTGGTTGCAGTTTGCGCTTTGCGATGGCGGGTAAGGCTCTCACGAGAGTGTCCCAGGACATGATCGTGATCGATGAGCCGGTGTCCACCTCCAATCGGCACGGCACCCCCTCAATCTTTGCCTTGGTAAAGATTTTTTTCTCTACGCGAGTTGATGCGTGACCCACTCTCACGACAGTCTGATTCAACTTCGCGCCTTTTTTAAACTGGCCACTCGCGGGCCGCTTCGCCGTTCCCGCGCTCTGATTGGCCGGTTTGAATTTTTGGCGGGAAGGTTGGGGAGCTCGACAGACCTGTGCTAGGTGCCCTTCCTTCGCGCCGACAGGTTGCATCTTTAAATCTGCATTGTTGTCGTTGGTGTTGCCCTCCGCAACTCGCGCAGTCGCCCCGGTCGTCTTTCTCCGGCCTCCCGGTGTGGAAGACTCCTTCCTCGTCCTCACCCTCCGATTCGGCCTGGACCTCTTCATTGTGGACCGGGGTTGATTTCGCACCAGCCATTGGTGCGACCTGCTTTTGTAGGGTTTCCGCTGCTTGGGTGGACATCTCGTGAGCCCTGGCTTCGTCCAGGGCGTTTGTCAGCGTTAGGTTGCTTTTAGACAGCAGCCGCCTCCGCAAACGGATGTCCCTGACCCCGCGGATGAGTTGCTCCAGCAATGCCTCGTCCAAGTCTCGGTACTCGCAATGTTTTGAGGCTTTCCTCAGGGCGGCCATGTATGCGCTGATGGACTCGCCTTCTTGCTGTCTGCGTTCCCCGAATTCAAACCGTTGCACATACTTGGATGGCATTGGTGCAAAATGGGCTTTTAGTAAGGTCTGCAGAGTTTGCCACGGTACCGACTGTACCGGCGTTGGCTCAGCCAGGGATTCTGCGGTGTCAAAAACTTCTGGACCGCAGTGGCTCAGGAAATAGGCTCGTTTCCTGTTAAATGAATTGTTCAAGTTATTAATATTTATTGACATCTTAGTTTTATCCATGTTATCCTTAATTTACAGTTTGAGTATTTTATAGATTACAGTTATATAGGCTTGACTTTGCTTATTCTGATTTTTAGGTTGCTCCCTGCTGTTTATCATAATTAATAGACACTTGCTGATACATTCTAAGAATTAGTTAACATCTTTCTTTGAATAAATGTATACTTTTCTCCCATAATAAATACTTCCAAATGGAATGTAGCCATACACTTTTATTTATGCTTTATAAATACGATGTCAAGAATGTCAGGTCTTTATGTTTCTTAAGCACATGTTATTTTCTTAAGCACATGATAATAATTTCAATATTTTCACTCACTTTTAAAAGAATAGTTTCCCATATCAATTATATTATAGCCATTTTATTTATTTATTTATTTATTTATCATATTTATATACCGCCCTATCTCCCTAGGGACTCAGGGCGGTTCACAGGCAAATAAAAATACATATAAATACAGGATAAAATAACAATTAAAAAACTTATTCTACATAGCCCGATTATATTAAAAAACCATATCCATAATAAAACCCATTAAAACCAATAAAAACCAATATAAAATTTAAAATCTACTCCAGTCCTGCACAAGTAAATAGATGTGTTTTAAGCTCGCGGTGGAAGGTTCGGAGGTCCGGGAGTTGACGAAGTCCTGGGGGGAGTTCGTTCCAGAGGGTGGGAGCCCCCACAGAGAAGGCCGTTCCCCTGGGTGTCGCCAGACGGCACTGCCTAGCTGACGGCACCCTGAGGAGTCCCTCTCTGTGAGAGCGCACGGGTCGGTGAGAGGTATTCGGTCGCAGCAGGCGGTCCCGTAAGTAACCCGGCCCTATGCCATGGAGCGCTTTAAAGGTGGTTACCAAAACCTTGAAGCGCACCCGGAAGGCCACAGGCAGCCAGTGCAGTCTGCGCAGGAGAGGTGTCACATGGGAGCCACGAGGAGCTCCCTCTATCACCCGCGCAGCCGCATTCTGAACTAACTGAAGCCTCCAGATGCTCCTCGGGGCCGACCTCTGCCCCCCTGTCAACACCGTCTGCGACCGGTCGGAGAGATAGGAGGAGAACCACCGATAAACGGTGCCTCCCACTCCCAATCCCTCCAACCGGCGCAGCAGGATACCATGGTCGATGGTATCAAAAGCCGCTGAGAGGTCTAATAGGACCAGGGCAGAGGAACAACCCCTATCCCTGGCCCTCCAGAGATCATCCACCAACGCGACCAAAGCCGTCTCAGTGCTGTAACCGGGCCGGAAACCGGACTGGAACGGGTCTAGATAGACAGTTTCATCCAGGTGAAGGGGAAACTGATGTGCCACCATATTTCTACAACCTTCGCCGCAGCGAAGGTTGGAGACCGGACGATAATTACCTAAAACAGCCGGGTCCAGGGAAGGCTTCTTGAGGAGGGGCCTCACCACCGCCTCTTTCAAGGTGGCCGGAAAGACTCCCTCCAACAATGAAGCGCTCGTAATCGCCTGGAGCCAGCCTCGTGTCACCTCCTGAGTGGCCAGTACCAACCAGGAGGGGCACGGGTCCAGTAAACACGTGGTGGCATTCAATCTACCCAACAACCTGTCCATGTCCTCGGGAGCCACAGGGTCAAACTCATCCCAAACAATGTCAACAAGACCGCCCTCAGACGCCCCATCTGAATCGCCGCAATCTTGATCCAGACCGTCCCGAAGCTGAACGATTTTATCGTATAGATAACCGTTAAACTCCTCAGCACGTCCCTGCAACGGGTCATCCCGCTCTCCCTGGTGAAGGAGGGAACGGGTCACCCGAAACAGGGCGGCTGGGCAGTTATCTGCCGATGCAATGAGGGTGGAGGCGTAGCAATGCCTCGCTTCCCTCAGTGCCACTAGGTAGGTCCTACTATAGGATCTAACTAGTGTCCGATCAGCCTCCGAACGGCTGGATCTCCAAACACTCTTAGGGCGTCTTCTCCGGCGTTTCATCTCCCTCAGCTCCTCAGAGAACCAAGGAGCTGGTTGAGACCTGCGCCGGGTCAGAGGCCGCAAAGGCACGACACGGTCTAAGGCCCCGACCGCGGCTCGTTCCCAAGCCGCGACCAGTTCTTCAGCCGTGCCATGGGCAAGATCCTCAGGGAATGGCCCAAGCTCCATCAGGAACCTCTCCGGGTCCATCAGGCGCCTGGGACGGAACCACCGTATTGGTCCCGTCTCCCTGCGGTGTTGGATGGCGGTCTGAAAGTCTAGACGAAGGAGAGAGTGATCCGACCATGACAATGGCTCAATGACTACGTCTCCTAAAACCAGATCACTCATCCACTGACCAGAGATAAAAATCAAGTCCAGTGTGCCTCCCCCAATGTGGGTGGGGCCATCCACTACTTGAGTCAGGTCCATGGCCGTCATGGAGCCCCTGTATAAGATCACAAATAAGGGGGGCTTTTTTCACCACGGACCAAGCATTGCACAACATCAACCGAAGGCCCAAGCTCTGAGGATCCTGACCATCCGGGGAACGGGAGAAGTCCAAGGGGTCGGAGAGCGTGATCGCTTTCAGACATCGAGCACGCGCTCCCGGAAATTGATATGACCCCTCACTTCCGCCATACCTGCCTCTCCCACTTACCGTGTCAATAGAACCACCCTCACAAATAGGAACACACTCCTCCCTCATAACCTCCGAACCCGATAAAGAAGAACCGCCGCGAGCATGTGCAGGAACTGGCCCCCCACCCGACGGGCTACCCCCATTACCCGCCCTTACCCTCCCACCCCTTAAAAATTCCCTCTCTAAAAAACCCCACAGGCTCTTCTTTTTCGCATGCCACCTCTGTGGGTCCCAAGACCCATCATGGAGGCCGGCCCTCGGTAGTGAGGAGGGCCATTCCTGCGAGGCGGGGGCACCTCGCAGGCGCAAGAGTTCACAAGAAGTATAATGCGTAGCAGCTGAGGATAGAAATCGGCAGTATAGAGGCTCCATCTCCGAATGGCAAGATGACAACAGATGGTACTAGTCCAGAATGAGGACAGACAAAGAATGGAACACCAGTTGGCACCGAATGACAGTCTGGATGGTAATCTGTCCGGTGCATAGTCCAAACATCCTGGAACCGGGGGTGAGGGGAGATGGCACTCCGGTCGCTGGCCACGTCTTCCTCCGTCTTCCTCTGTCCCCAAATAAATCCCTTGTCTCCCCAGAAAGTCCTAAAGGACCAAAACCGCCATAGAAATCCCAAAGGCCGAGGGGGCATGGGTGATGTTATCACAGTCACAGACTGGTTACAGGGGACCACCTCCGGGATGCCTCCATCATCTCCCCGCAGTCCTCCAAACAACCACCTCCAAACATGGCCAGGAATAAATCCTAACCATTCCAGAGGCCAGGTCTCTCCAGACCTCTCCCTCCAAGAAGCGAAGCCCATATAAGGGGCTAAACCTCTCCGAGAGGCTGGAGGATGTGAAGGCTGCCAAGTCCACAGTCCGGCAGCAGGAGAAAGCCCAAAAGCCAAAAAGCCATGGCAACGAGGCAGATGGCAATAATAAGGGTAGATGTAATACCTCCGCTATCATCCAGATCGTCCAGGGGACCATAGGCCCAGGTTGCAGAGGCAAGAACCCGAAAAGTCCGGAATCCATAATCAGAAGACGGGCCGGAAAACGAGCCAGAGACGAGAGACCAGCCGGCTAGAAGAATCGGCCGAAAAACGGCCGAAGAAAAACGCCGACTCATCGCCCACCTCCGAGCCTAAAAATTCCTCTTAAAAAGAATCAAGTCCGTTGAGGAAATTAACAGCTTGTTTATGCACTTTTATGATCACAGATAACAAAAGGAAAGAATTTTTCTCCGAAGTTTAAGTTGGAATGAAGCAGTAATTTTTTTTTTCTTTTCCTTTGCTGACGTGGAGAAAAAATGGCGCTGATTATTGTTTGAAAGCTGTGAAGTTATCTGCGTTCTCTGTGGAGTGACTATGAATTACAAGCTGTTGAGAAATAAATTGAGTGCAAAATAAGCCGCTTCGGCTTCAATTAAAAAATTGCTGTCCCTTGATCTTCATTAAGACCCTCTGCAAAAGTGATTTGAAATACTAGTTTGAAAACTTTTTAAAATGACTCAACAACCTTCAGAAATGCAGCAAGTGGCTGCAGCTTTAAACAAAATTGGGGAAAAAATAGCAGGATTATCGAAGCGTATGGATAATTTGACATTGGAAATGAAAAAAATGAAACAAGAAATGAATGAAAATTTTGCAAAGCAAACAGTGGAAATGACAATTATTAAAGATGAACTTGAGCAGATTCATGTACATGATGCAAAAGTGGTTTGAAATACTAGTTTGAAAACTTTTAAAATGACTCAACAACCTTCAGAAATGCAGCAAGTTGCTGCAGCTTTAAACAAAATTGGGGAAAAATAGCAGGATTATCGGAGCGTATGGATAATTTGACATTGGAAATGAAAAAATGAAACAAGAAATGAATGAAAATTTTGCAAAGCAAACAGTGGAAATGACAATTATTAAAGATGAACTTGAGCAGATTCATGTACATGAGGCAAAAGTGGATCGGCAAATTGGTGAAATATTTTACAAAATGAGCAGCAAGACAAGAGAATTTGTCTCCTGGAAGAAGAAATGAGCAGCAAGACAAGAGAATTTGTCTCCTGGAAGAAGAAATGAGCAGCAAGACAAGAGAATTTGTCTCCTGGAAGAAGAAATGAGCAGCAAGACAAGAGAATTTGTCTCCTTGAAGAAGAAATGAGGAAATACAATTTGGTTATCCGAGGAATTCAAGAAGAAAAGGTAGATAATTTGAAACAGCGGGTTTTAAAATGGATTAATGATCTTGATACGCAAATTATGTTTACAATAACAGATCTGGCAAGTGTTTTTAGAATTGGATATAGAAGGCAAAATGGTTCCAACAGGAATGTGCTTGTCAGGTTTGCAAATCTTAGTGATAAGCTGGAAGTTATGGCCAAGGTGAGAGAGATGGGAGATGCTTCGAAGTTTGAAGGGAAGACTATTCAAGTCTTCCCGGATATATCAAGAGAAGAAAGGGCATGGAGATTTTACAGTAAGCCACGCCCACCAAGCCACGCCCACCAAGCCATGCCCACCAAGCCACGCCCACCAAGCCATGCCACGCTCACCAAGCCACACCCACAGAACCAGTAGTAAAAAAATTTGAAACTCACTACTGATTCACATGATAAATGTGCAGCTATCTATGATCTAAATTTATTTCTCAACAGCTTGTAATTCATAGTCACTCCACAGAGAACACAGATAACTGTGTTTTAAATAAATAAATAAATAAAAATTCCTCTTAAAAAAAGAATCAAGTCCGTTGAGGAAATTAACAGCTTGTTTATGCACTTTTATGATCACAGATAACAAAAGGAGAATTTTTTTTTTTCTTTTCCTTTGCTGACGTGGAGAAAAATGGCGCTGATTATTGTTTGAAAGCTGTGAAGTTATCTGTGTTCTCTGTGGAGTGACTATGAATTACAAGCTGTTGAGAAATAAATTGAGTGCAAAATAAGCCGCTTCGGCTTCAATTAAAAAATTGCTGTCCCTTGATCTTCATTAAGACCCTCTGCAAAAGTGGTTTGAAATACTAGTTTGAAAACTTTTTAAAATGACTCAACAACCTTCAGAAATGCAGCAAGTTGCTGCGGCTTTAAACAAAATTGGGGAAAAAATAGCAGGATTATCGGAGCGTATGGATAATTTGACATTGGAAATGAAAAAAATGAAACAAGAAATGAATGAAAATTTTGCAAAGCAAACAGTGGAAATGACAATTATTAAAGATGAACTTGAGCAGATTCATGTACATGAGGCAAAAGTGGATCGGCAAATTGGTGAAATATTTTACAAAAATGAGCATCAAGACAAGAGAATTTGTCTCCTGGAAGAAGAGATGAGGAAATATAATTTGGTTATTCAAGGGATTCAAGAAGAAAAGGTAGATAATTTGAAACAGCGGGTTTTAAAATGGATTAATGATCTCGACACGCAAATTACATTTACAATAGCAGATCTGGCAAGTGTTTTTAGAATTGGATATAGAAGGCAAAATGGTTCCAACAGGAATGTGCTTGTCAGGTTTGCAAATCTTGGTGATAAGCTGGAAGTTATGGCCAAGGTGAGAGAGATGGGAGATGCTTTGAAGTTTGAAGGGAAGACTATTCAAGTCTTCCCGGATATATCAAGAGAAGAAAGGGCATGGAGATTTTTTTAAAAACCAATTACAAAGGTTTTGAGAGATAACGGAATTAAATATAATTGGAGGCCACCACAACAATTGAAATTTTTTTATAAAGGAAGGATGCGTACAATTACCCCGGACATAGATGCAATACTATATTTACAGGAGCTTGGACTGATCAAGGAGGAGGATTTAATGGAGATAAAAGATCAAATGCTTAAGATGGGTGGAATACATGTGGAAACATCAACTCCAGAAGAAGAAAAAGGGGCTATTGGGGGGCAAGACCCTAAAGGGTTAAAGAGGAAAGAAATCTCACCTGTGTTGGTCGAACAGAAGAAAAGTCGTGAGGATACAGCAGGAGAAGAAGCAGATAAGAGTCTTGGAAAATACGAAGCTGAATGCGGGAGAGAGCTACCACTTTCTTTTTTCTTGAGTGATGAATTTAAATAGACAGCCCGAAAGAAGTGACCCGGACATTGGCACGTCCCCTCTCCCCCATTCTCTTTATAGAGGCGAAACCGATGAGGATGTGGGGGAAGAAGATTGTTTGTTTTTTATTGTTTGTTTTGTCTTTTGTCTTTTTTGTTTTTTTTATTGTTTTTTTTATGTTAAATGTCTGTTATATGGGAGTTTAATGTTGGGTTTTGGGCACAGAAAGGAAGAGGCGGGGATAGGATTGAAAAATTTACAGTTTAAATGGGAGTCATAAAAATAATGTCATGGAATGTGAAGGGTACAGGGAATCAGATTAAAAGAAGAAGATTGGAATTTAAGATTAAAAGAGATTTACCAGATATTTTATTTTTACAAGAAACCCATCAGAAATCTGAAGACTCAAACAGAATGTATATAAAAGGTATGCAAATATATGAAAAAGCATTTGGAACTTCAAAAGCCAGAGGAGTTGCAACATTGATATCAGATAGGGTGTATTTTGAAAAACATCAGGTAATTTTGGATGAGGATGGAAGATATGTAATAATTGTGGGAAATCTTAATGAGGAAAAAGTGACACTTGTTAATTTATATTTACCGAATGAGAAACAAAGAGAATTTCTTGAAAAAATAACAAAAATTTTGGAGAATGAAAGTGTAGGGAAAGTAATTGTGGCTGGGGATTTTAACTTAATCAGAGATAAAATAGATAGTACTAACCCCACTCGTTGTGGAGGAGCAAATAAAATGGGGATTTTAAATAAATGGATGCTCTGAAACGGTGTAGTGGATGTGTGGAGAGAGGTTAAAGGAACTGAAAGAGTATACACTTTTTTCTCTAAGATATATAATACATATTCCAGAATTGATTATATTTTTCTCTCTAAAGATTTGCTGAACAATGTGGATAAGGTAGAGGTGGGAATTTTTAAAGATTCTGATCATGCAGAAGTTATGGTGGATTTAGATTTTAATTTTGAGAAAAAAAGAAGTTATTGGAGATATGAGGAGAAACTGTATAAAAATGAAAAGGATAAAAAATGGATACTTAAAAAATTGGAGGAAAGTTGGAGACTAAATGATAATGGGGAGGTTAAATTTGAAATTGTTTGGGATGCGATGAAAGCGGTGTTTAGAGGGGAGAGTATTAAATTATCAAGTAGGAAATATAAAAATTATAAAATTAAAATGGAAAGAGATAAAATCAGATTAAAGAATTGGAAAATCAATTTTGCTTACTAAAGAAAAAAATCCTTGAGGAGCTTAATATGTTAAGAAATAAAATGATAGAAGAGGATACAGAGTTGGTAAAAAGAAATTTGAGATATTTAAATAGGAATTTTTTTGAATTTAGTAACAGAAACTCTAAGTTATTGGCAAAGATGGCGAAAAATAAAAGAGAGAAGAGAGAAATTGGAGCTTTGATAGATGATAAAGGTATAAGATGTTACAAAAAATTAGAGAAATGTGAAGTGGTTAGAAATTTTTTTCAGAATCTATATTCAAAGAAACCAGTTAATCGGGGAAAATTGCAAAGTTATTTAGAAAAATATGTGGTGAAAATTGATCAAACATATAAAGAATTGATGGAAGAAGATATAACACAAGATGAGATTAATGGAGTTATACAAAAAATAAAATTAGGGAAAGCTCCAGGTGAGGATGGATTACCTGCTGAGTTTTATAAAGAATTTAAAGAATTAATAATACCAAGATTGCAGAAATTATTTAATGGAATATTACATGGTGGAGAAGTTCCTTCGTCATGGAATAGAACGGTGATATCCCTAATTCCTAAGCCAGATAAAGATTTAGAAAGGATTGAGTCCTACCGGCCCATTTCTTTAATTAATCAGGATGCAAAGATATTTACTGCTATTATAAGTAATAGATTAAGTAGATTTATAGATAGATATATAAGTTACAACCAAGTAGGTTTCGTGAAGGGCAGATATATGAGTGATATTGTTAGAAGAGTATTAAATATTATAGATGTAGCTGAACATAATGGTGATAAAATTGGTATAGTATCATTGGATATTTTTAAAGCTTTTGATTCTGTACAATGGGAAGCTATTAAAGTAATTGTGGAGGCTTTAGGCTTTGGTAACAAGTTTATACATGTTATTTCAAAATTGTATCAAAAAAGTAGTGCAAGAGTGAAGGTGAATGGAATATTAACTGAAGAGATAAAATTAGAAGCGGGTACGAGACAAGGATGTCCCTTGTCCCCAACATTATTTTTATTGGCTATGGAAATCTTGACAAAAATGATAGAAAAAGGTGAAGAATTAGAAGGATATAAGGGATATAAGATAAATTTGTATGGGGATGATACTTTAATTATTTTGAAAAATATAGAGAAAGACCTGAAAAAGATAAATAAGCATTTGAAAGAATTTGAGGAAATGACAGGTCTGAAAGTAAATTGGTCAAAATCAGAATTATTGATGGATAGTAATGGTAATGAGCGCGAGAATATGCAAGAGCAATTTGGGATAAGGATTAAAAATACATTGAAATATTTGGGTATAATGCTTTCACTCAAGGTTAAAGAACTGAAAAAACTTAATTATGATGTGGTGATGAATGAAATTGAGAAGAAGATAGATAAATATAAAAGGTTAAAGTTGTCTTGGTTTGGTAGAATTGCAATGTGTAAGATGATGTTGCTGCCCAAGGTTAATTTTTTATTCGAGATGCTACCGTTAAATTTGACAGAGAAAGATATTGAAGGATATCAGAAAAAATTGGACAAATTTTGCAATGGTGGGAAAAGACCTAGATTAGTGAAGAAAATGTGGTATCAAAATCAAAAGGAAGGCGGATTAGGAATCCCCAAATTATTTAATTATTACTGTGCATATGGTATCCGGATAGTGGTAAAAATACTTAAAGGTGAAGATAATCATTGGAGAGATTTAGAGTTAAGGGATATAGAGAAATTTGGATCAAGGTGGTTTTTAGATAAAGCAAACTTAAAATGTGTAATTAGAAGTTATTGGTTAAAGGAATTAAGTAAAATGTGGAATAAATTTGTTAAAATTTTAATTCCGGATATAATCTTTTTGGGGAAGACAATTGGAAATTGGCCGATTAAAAATAATATAAGATGTAATGAAATGATTAAAGATGAAAATATAGAAACTATTATAGATTGGTTAAAAGTTTTAGAAAATAAAAGGAGGAACAAAGAAATTATTGAAAAATTAGGGTTAAGCTGGTTTGAAAAAATACAGATAGAAAAATGGACAAAAAAATTAAGGGAAAACTATTCGACAAATAGATGTGAAACTGAATTTGAATATCTAGTATCTCGGATTATGAAAGATGAAATTGGGCTAAAGGGACTCGTTAGCAGGGTTTATAAGATTATAAACTCTGATGAAAAACTACAAAGAGTGATGAGGATAAATTGGGAAAAAGATCTTAATATTGAAATACCAGAGTCAGATTGGAATGTGAATTGGAATAGTAGAATTATGAGAACTTTATCTATAAGGATTAAAGAGCATAATTACAAAGTTGTTTGGAAATGGTATTTGACTCCAGTAAGATTGTCACAAATGGATAAAAAAATTAGTAAAAAATGTTGGAGATGTGATATGGAATTGGGGACTTATGAACATATGTGGTATAAATGTGATAAGGTTAAAAAGTTTTGGCAACAATTGGAGAAAATGATATTTGAAATGATGGGGAAAGTAATAACATTGAGAGTGGAAACTATATTATTGTTGGTAATTAAGGAAATAGAATTAACAAAATATGAAAAAGAATTGATTAGAATTATGATTATAATAGGTAGAATTATAATAGCTAGATATTGGAAACTAGATGTGATTTTTAGAATAGAAGAGTGGAATTCTGAAATGTGGAAATTAGCTTTAAATGATAAAATGACATGTGATATTAAAATTAGAAGTGGTGTGTATAAAGAAGATATTTTCTGGAAGATTTGGAAACCATTTGTGGACTATGCGCTTGGAAAATTGGACGCCTCGGTACCTGTACCTCGAGAACATGGATTTTGGCAATCATGAGGACATATCCGAAGACCCAAATCTTCCTTTTTTTATGTATAGCACAAGGGTGGAATAATGTATTTTTTTTTCCTTTTCTTTGTTTGTAATGTTAGAAAAAGTAATAATAATTTTTAAAAAGCCTATTTTAGGGATTTTACTAAAACCTGCATTTGCTTTGTTTCAGGCAAGTTTGGATATTTGTTGTCAAGATGACCGTTTTTTATAAATTAAGAAGGTAAAAATATATGGCAACTATATTTTTAATTGCCTATTGCCAAACATTGCTTTCAATGATTTGTTTTCTCACCATGTCAAAGCTTTAGTTCCTTTGAACCCATTAAATAAACTCAACTTAATTTTTCAATCAAATAATATAGTCCAGTGATGGCTAACCTTTTCCAGATGGAGTGCCCAAAGCAATGGTGTGCGTGATGCATGTGCACGCGCCCAAACCCCCAAAATAAAATGTGTGCACCCCCCACGTGCCCTGTCCCTGTGTCACCCCCCCACAGGCACTCCACCCCCTGCATGCACCCCACCTCTTCATGCATGCATGGCAGAGACCCAAAGACCAGCTGGCTGGTGGGAGGCACACGGGCATCCATGGCACAGCTGAGCTTGAGTGATGGCTCGCATGCCCACAAAGAGGGTGCTGCGTGCCACCTCTGGCATGCATGTCATATGTTCGCCATCATGGATATAGTCCAATACTTGTGTAGTCCTACAAATATTGAGACAAATATAGCAATTTATATCATACCTAAAATCATTAAAAAATCATCATAAAAATGTTCTAATTCACATTTTATCTGCAGTGTTGATTAAAACCCAAGGAGAAGGATGTATCCATCACAAATTAGATCTTTTATTTTATGTCTTGCACATATTGCTTCTGCTGATTACTTAGCAGCATTATTTAGAACAGTGGTCACCAACCAGTGATCCATGGACCACTGGTGGTCTGTGGTGCACCCAGGTGGAAGAGCTGCTCTGGGATGAGTAATGGCCAGTCCTGTGACTAAAGCTGTGGAATATAGGACTGGCCAGGCAGCTCATGGCGGGGCTGTAAATCTCAGCCGTAGAGGAAGCTTTGTGCAACTTGCAACTTTGCTGGCTGGAATGAGGTAATGGCGCAAGGGGGGGTGGCAGGCAGGCTGAAGCAACAGATGGCAGGAACTCCGGGCTGTTTCTTCCCCCTGCTGTAGCTTCCTGTTGGCTGAACCCACCAGTGGCTGTCCCTGCCCCTCGCCCTCCCTTCCCAGTCACTCCTTGCCTGGCAAGAGAAGGGGAGGGGGGTGGAGATTCACTCCATATTCCAGAGCAGGAGTGAAGTTTTGTCTCTTGCTGGATCTCACCGGCCTTTGGTGCTCCATGCACCTTGGTCTCTCAGGGAGATGTTTACCTTCCTCTCAGCCCCAAGACACTGGCTGGCCCATCTCAGTCTCTTTCTGAGAGGGGGGAGAGAAAGAGAGAGAGAATGAGAGGGGGGAGAAAGAGAGAGAGAGAGAAGGAGACAGAATGAGAGAGAAAGAGAGAGAGAATGAAAGTGAGAGAATGATAGAGAGAGAGAGACAGAGAGGGAATATGAGAGAGAATGAGTGGGAGAGGGAGTGGGGAGAGAAAGAGAGAGAGAATGAGAAAAAGAGTGGGAGAGAGAGAGAAAGAGAGAGGGGAGAGAGAGGGAGGGAGAAAAAGACAGAGACCATGAGAGAGAAAGAGGTGGGAGAAAGAGAGAGAATGAGAGAGGCAGAAAGAAAGAAAGAAAGAGAGAATAAGAGAGACAGAATGAGAGAAAGAGAGAATGAGAATGAGTGGGAGAGAGGGGGAGAGAGAAAGAGAGAGACAATGAGAGAGAGAAAGAGAGGGTGAGAGAAAGAGAGAAAGAAAGAGAAAGAGACAGAGAATCAGAGAGAAAGAAAGAGAGAATGAAAGAGAGAATGAGAGAGATAGAGAGAGAATGAGAAAGAGGGGGAGAGAGAAAGAGAGAGAATGAGAGAGACAGAATGAAAGAGAGAGAGAGAGAATGAAAGAAAGGGAATGAGAGAGAATCAGAGAGACAGAGAATGAGAGAAAGAGACAGAAAGAAAGAAAGAATGAGAGAGAGAGAAAGAGACAGAGAGGGAATCAGAGAGAGAATGAGAGTGAGTGGGAGAGAGGGGGGAAGAGAGAGAGAAAGAGAGAATGAGAGAGAAAGAGTGGGAGAGAGAGGAGGGGGGAGAAAAAGAGAGAGAAAGAGAGAGGAGGGAACGTGCCTGAAGGATCCCATCCCATCACTGGGCATCCAGGGGCTTCAGCAAGCGGCACACTGGATTTGTATTAGTGGTCCACGGGATTTAAAATTATGAACTTGGTGGTCCCTGAGGTCCAAAAGGTTGGGGACCTCTGATTTAGAATGTTCTCTGTTTTATCCTAGAACAAAAAAAAGTAATCCTGGTATTTATGTGAAGTGTGCCAAGCATTTCGAGGGTAAATTAGTGAGACTGGAATTCTGTTCATTTTGTGACACCTGAGGAACTGTACATTCTTCTGTAAAATGAATCATCAACTGTAAATTAAACCTCAGCCCTAGATGATATATGTAGCCAGAAGGGAAATTACATCATCTGTTCCACTGGTAATAAATGCATCTTTTATGAAGAGAATGATACTTGGCTTGATGCTACACTTGAAGTAGGCAATAGTTCAGCAAAATGAAGATTGGAAGCACTGTTCTGCTGATAATTTCATCAGTTTTGCTGAGGAAAGACAAGTAAATGCTTAGGGTAGTCTACTTTCTCTCTTCTGTTCAACATCTGTATGATGGAAATCATCCATCAGTTTGCCAAGCAAGAGATGCAGTGCAGTTGATGATCCAAAGAAGAATGCAAAAGGTAAAACAGACTGAATGCCAGCAAAATGTTGTTCCAGAAACTCCCATTTCTATGAAGCTTTCATTTATTGTTCTAGATAGAATAGCACAAGTTGTGAAAAATATCATGAGCATCTGTGGGTTATTCTGCGCTCACAGCTCTTGTTGGAATAATAGTTGGTGGAAGATACTGTCAGTACAATATTTGGCCAAAATTACAAGATCTACCAAGTGTATTTTGGGACCAGTAAATATTATACTTGTTAGATTATATATTAATCTCAGTTAGATTATATAACTCACTTTATATGTGATTGCTTTGAATATCATTTGGAAGCAATCCCTAATACAATATGCTGCTGCCTATTTGCTGGCTGGCACTAGCTGTTTTTGCAAAATATTCTGTAGTAGTTGTACTGGCCAAATCAATGTCATTCATATCAAGGGGTACCTTGCTTGGTCCCTCCCCACCCAGTCATTCCTTGTCACACCCAGCCTCAACTTATCTATAGTTCTGTAAAAATGTTGTTCACCTTTTTCCGACTTTATTAGCTACATACTATAGATGTACTTTTGTGGAGGAAAGGAGGAAATGGTTCACCTGCTTTGCCCAAAAGTGTGATAGGCAACAGGATTTTAAGGGGCTGGCACAAAGAAGGGGAGGCAATGTATTTTCCAAAGAAGCAGAAGGCAAAACAAGAAGCAGTGGATGGAAACTGAACAAAGAGAGAAGCAACCTAAAACTAAGGAGAAACTTCCTGCCAATGAGAACAATTAACCAGTGGAACTGCTTCACTAGAAAGGGCTTTCTTTTGCTCCAGGGGAAAATCAGAATAATGGAAAAGCCTTCACAGGAAGAGGCTGTTTTGTTCTGCTCTGGAAGAAAATTATAATACACAGAAAAATCTTCATTGGAAGAGGCTCTCTGCTTTTGCTCCAGAGGAAACCCCCAATCAAAGACTTGGAGAAGCAGAAAGAGGTTAAATGACCACCACCTGCACTTTTCAATGGTTCAGCATAGTGATTCCCTTCCAAATTAACCCTGTGACTTTCTGCTTCTAAGAAAGTTGGAAGGAAGGTGAGGGAGAAGAGACAATTCTATCTCACCATTCCAGCAAAACAAACCTCTGAGGTAAGCCAGTTGGCTTCCTTCAGGCAAGCGCTGAGCTGGTTTGCAGGTTTGCAACATTTTAACGAGGTGATAATTGCTCTTGGCTGAATGCCCAGACATTTCATTTAAGCTAGTTAAAGCTAGTATTCCTTTTCCTGCTGCCAGAGGAAAAGGAAAAAAGCAGCAAAAAGTGTTGGTTTATTATTCTATCTAGAGGGCAAATGAGACTAAGACTGACCATCAGCTGTTTCTTAGCTCAGCTGAGGTGCGGCATTCCTCTCTGCCATGCAAATCGGTTGAGCTAATAAACAACAGAATATAGGAGAGGTGAGAGCGGAGCAGGTGGGTGGAATCAATCTCAATTTTCTCTACCGATTCTCTGAACTAGTTAAAATTTTCTCTACTCAGACACCAGAATCAGTGCGAACTGGCTGAATTTCATCTCTGAAAAGTGTTGGAAGAAATGTCCATCTGGGTTCAGTTCCAAGTGGGGGAAAAAATCCCAGAAAGGCTGAGAAGCCGAAAATGACTTTTTCAGTCCCTATGTCTCCGTCAGAATAATTGTAAGGAAAGGTTGGTCTCAGTGGGGTTTTTAAAAATCTTTTTTTTAAAAAAAACTTGGTGGAAATCATTCTTTTGGAAGGGACATTAAATCAGGAAGTGACTAATGAAATAAGTAATTTTTTATACATTAATTGTATTATTTTACATTTTAAAATTGTATACTGTAAGTTTCTTAACAGTCTCTCAAACAAGTTTCATTTGTTTGGAGTGCATACTACTGAGGGACAGAATTTCCTTGCTTTTTTATTTTTGGCTAATATTCTGTTGTAAACTATAGCCACACAGTACAAAGGCATTTCACATCCTTCACAACTTTAAGATGGGTCAACTTCATTCCCAGACTTACCCAGTCCACACAAAATATCCAACATTGAGAAACACTGCAGTACTAGACATTCATGATGCAGTTCTTTAAGTTTGTTTTATTGGGGACAAAATATTTCCCTTCTATGAATGTCAATGGTTTGCTATGCTGTTGTAGGAATTTAGCACCCACCCCCCTCCTAGAAGAATGAAATATTTTAGAAAATATTTAAAAGGCAGAATATATTTCCCTGGATGAGAAATGGAGAAACATGTTTTAAAGACAAAGCAGCTTCCTGACTCCCCCCCCCACCTTTGTCAATGGGCCATTAAAGCCTCAGCTAAGCTCACTCATTTCCCCCCACCTTTGTCAACCATCATCTGCATCATAATAGAACCCATCTAGCAACTGAAACACACCACATGGCACCTGGGAAGATTATATCAGCCAGCAAGGCTAGCTAAGACTCCCAACCCCTGGGAGTCTGACAACCAATCAGGATACTCTTCCTGTGCCCCAGAAAGTTCAAAGCTCAGAAAAAGCATAAAGCCAGGGAGCACACAGGATCTCAAGCCATGTGATCCTGGCCACCATTAAACCATCTTTCCAAGCAGTCTCCATGTTTCCAGTGTCTTTGTCCCCACTTGGAACTGAACCCAGATGGATATTTCTTCCAACAATTGGCACCCACAGATGGGACTCCAAGCTAACCTAACCAATGGACCTGGCCCAGGTAAGCCTCCCTTGCTAGCAGCAGACCCATTGAGTCTGTGGGTAAGTTTTCCTGGACCTTGGCCATTTGGAATTAGGTTTTAAAGGGGTTTTGAGTGTTGAGCTCAAAGGCTGCTTAGAAAGAAGGTGAGTACCCCTAAATTTTAATTTTAAAGCATGGGAAAGTATGGGAAATATGTGTATGCCTGCATGTGTGTGAGTAAGAGAGCCCTTCTTCCAATCACAGCTGGATCTTGCTTCCTCTGTGCATTTCCTAACCGCAGAAAGACCAAAAGTCTGGAGAGCATGGGGTTTTTGCCAGAGCACAGGACCTTCTGTTAGGGAAGGAGAAAGTGTGTGTGTGTGATTCCACCTAAGGAAACAGTCTGATTCCACCTCTTTGAGCAACCTCTAGCCGCACCTCTACCTACTGCTAGCTCCACCAAGCCATGACCGGTAGGCTAGAGAAAGCAAGGGGGGGAAGCCAAACGTGGAACTTTGTGTTTTCAAGGAACGGAAGCTGAGTGAAAGGAAAAGAAGTGTGAAGGGGAAAAAAAAGAAATATATAGGAACTATCGGTGTATCTAAAAAAGAAAGCAAAGCCTAAAGTGGTGCATGTAGAGTGAGAGGAGGTACTCGTACCTGCTGTAGGGGCAGCAAGGTCCTCCGGGATCACTATTTTTTTTATTGGTGATCTTCAAAGAAGAGTTCCCTTAAGGAAGGGGCCCATACTTCGACAGAAGGGAGTCGGAGTCCTTCGCGGATACCTTTTTTTTCCCGAAACTGCGGGAGTACCTGGCTATGACAAAGTGAGCCTCACATTCTGAGGATCATGGGAAACGTAAGCTCGAGGGTAGAGGGAAATCCCCTGAGAGACATGCTTGGGGCCTGGGACGCCAGGCAGGTGCCAGTGTTGACTGGCATGCGAGAAAAGAAATATATAGGAACTATCGGTGTATCTAAAAAAGAAAGCAAAGCCTAAAGTGGTGCATGTAGAGTGAGAGGAGGTACTCGTACCTGCTGTAGGGGCAGCAAGGTCCTCCGGGATCACTATTTTTTTTATTGGTGATCTTCAAAGAAGAGTTCCCTTAAGGAAGGGGCCCATACTTCGACAGAAGGGAGTCGGAGTCCTTCGCGGATACCTTTTTTTTCCCGAAACTGCGGGAGTACCTGGCTATGACAAAGTGAGCCTCACATTCTGAGGATCATGGGAAACGTAAGCTCGAGGGTAGAGGGAAATCCCCTGAGAGACATGCTTGGGGCCTGGGACGCCAGGCAGGTGCCAGTGTTGACTGGCATGCGAGAAAAGAAATTGAAGAAATTGTGTAAAAAAATGGACTTTGCTAAGAGATAACACGAGGAAGACAAATTTGGCTAAATAAAGGTACTTAAAAGAAAAGGGGAATATATAAATAGGAATGTTTGGGTTTTTGTTTGTTTTGTTTGTTTGTCTGTCTCTTTCTCTGTCTTCTATTGAACCACGTGGTCTGTCTGTTAAGATTTGTGCCTTCCCTAATTTAACTGAGATTTATGGCGGGAATGATCAGTGTGTGTGTAAATCTCAGAGTTTTGTTTTCCTCTTTGTCCTCCTTGTTTTTTATGTGTGTATGTCTGTCTTTGTGGGCCCTTGAGGTAATTGTAACTGTAAAATGTATCTGATCTCTAGAGACAAGAATTTTAAATTGTTAGAGAAAAAGAAAAGGTTGAAGCAATGAAAATGGGGAAGAGAGAGAAAAAGAAAGAAAGGACCCTGAGATGTACAAGTAAAGACTAAAAGACTCTTTTCAATTCCCAGAAGACAACTGGAAAGACTATGGGGAAGGGTGGAAATTCATTGTAAGGTTTTCTGTCTTGTCTCCTTTATATTGTAATCAGTCTAAAGTATTCATGTAAGGATTGTATTTGAAAGTGGCTGCCACAGTTAGTTCTGAACACCTGAGATTTCTGTCTAATGGTAGGGAAATTTGTCCAGCATGTTTGTATTGTTTGTATTGTTTGTATTGTTTGTATTGTTTGTATTGTTTGTATTGTTTGTATTGTTTGTATTGTTTGTATTGTTTGTATTGTTTGTATTGTTTGTATTGCCTGAATTGTAAAGTAGCTGCATACACAGGCACACACAGAGAGACACCATTCAGAATTAGACTGAAACTATTCCTCACTTGAAGAGATAGCAGAAAGTGATATCTAACAGCTGAAATTAATTGGCATAGAAAATTGGATACTGTAAAATTCTTACCAGAACTTTTCCCCTGGCTGCTAGACCTTCATGGTTGAAAGCTTTTGGGAGCCACTGAAGGAATCTTTTTTTCTGTTGTCTCTATCAATGGCTTCCTTTGCATCAGAAAAATTAAAAGCACCCACTGATTTGATCAATTTTAATTTAACCTACCCCCCTCCTAGAAGAATGAAATATTTTAGAAAATATTTAAAAGGCAGAATATATTTCCCTGGATGAGAAATGGAGAAACATGTTTTAAAGACAAAGCAGCTTCCTGACTCCCCCCCACCTTTGTCAATGGGCCATTAAAGCCTCAGCTAAGCTCACTCATTTCCCCACCTTTGTCAATGGGCCATTAAAGCCTCAGCTAAGCTCACTCATTTCCCCACCTTTGTCAATGGGCCATTAAAGCCTCAGCTAAGCTCACTCATTTCCCCACCTTTGTCAATGGGCCATTAAAGCCTCAGCTAAGCTCACTCATTTCCCCACCTTTGTCAATGGGCCATTAAAGCCTCAGCTAAGCTCACTCATTTCCCCACCTTTGTCAATGGGCCATTAAAGCCTCAGCTAAGCTCACTCATTTCCCCACCTTTGTCAATGGGCCATTAAAGCCTCAGCTAAGCTCACTCATTTCCCCACCTTTGTCAACCATCATCTGCATCATAATAGAACCCATCTAGCAACTGAAACACACCACATGGCACCTGGGAAGATTACATCAGCCAGCAAGGCTAGCTAAGACTCCCACCCCTGGGAGTTTGACAACCAATCAGGATACTCTTCCTGTGCCCCAGAAAGTTCAAAGCTCAGAAAAGCATAAAGCCAGGAGCACACAGGATCTCAGCCCTTTTCTGTTCAGGATCTCAAGCCATGTGATCCTGACCACCATTAAACCATCTTTCCAAGCAGCCTCCATGTTTCCAGTGTCTTTGTCCCCACTTGGAACTGAACCCAGATGGATATTTTATTTATTTATTTATTTATTTATTTATTTATTTATTTATTTATTTATTTATTTATTTATTTATTTATTTATTTATTTATTTATTTATTTATTTATTTATTTATTTATTTATTTATTTATTTATTTATTTATTTATTTATTTATTTATTTATTTATTTATTTATTTATTTATTTATTTATTTATTTATTTATTTATTTATTTATTTATTTATTTATTTATTTATTTATTTATTTATTTATTTATTTATTTATTTATTTATTTATTTATTTATTTATTTATTTATTTATTTATTTATTTATTTATTTATTTATTTATTTATTTATTTATTTATTTATTTATTTATTTATTTATTTATTTATTTATTTATTTATTTATTTATTTATTTATTTATTTATTTATTTATTTATTTATTTATTTATTTATTTATTTATTTATTTATTTATTTATTTATTTATTTATTTATTTATTTATTTATTTATTTATTTATTTATTTATTTATTTATTTATTTATTTATTTATTTATTTATTTATTTATTTATTTATTTATTTATTTATTTATTTATTTATTTATTTATTTATTTATTTATTTATTTATTTATTTATTTATTTATTTATTTATTTATTTATTTATTTATTTATTTATTTATTTATTTATTTATTTATTTATTTATTTATTTATTTATTTATTTATTTATTTATTTATTTATTTATTTATTTATTTATTTATTTATTTATTTATTTATTTATTTATTTATTTATTTATTTATTTATTTATTTATTTATTTATTTATTTATTTATTTATTTATTTATTTATTTATTTATTTATTTATTTAGCCTTATCACCAAGCATGCTACCCAAAAGACATGAAAGAAAGGACTCTGAGATGTACAAGTAAAGACTAAAAGACTCTTTTCAATTCCCAGAAGACAACTGGAAAGACTATGGGGGAGGTGGAAATTCATTGTAAGGTTTTCTGTCTTGTCTCCTTTATATTGTAATCAGTCTAAAGTATTCATGTAAGGATTGTATTTGAGTGACTACCACAGCAAGTTCTGAACATCTGAGATTTCTGTCTAATGGTAGGGAAATTTGTCCAGCATGTTTGTATTGTTTGTATTGCCTGAATTGTAAAGGTAGCTGCATACACAGGCACACACAGAGAGAGACACCATTCAGAATTAGACTGAAACTATTCCCTTCACTTACCTCCACACAAAGCTTCTCCTAGGTTGATTTTTGCTCTGTAGCACTAAAAGCCCAAGGAGTCAGATCTCCCTGCTAATTCCATGAGGGAGGGGCATCCCCCTCAGGCAATTCCTCACTTGAAGAGATAGCAGAAAAAGTGATATCCAAAACCCAAGCCCTGACTGACTCACAAATGATGCTGCCTACTTGCCCAGTAAAGCAAGATATATTGCACTGGTGGTCTCATGAGTAGAAGTCCCAGGGCTCATTGTGTGTAACTTTTTTTTAAAAAAAAAAAGAAAGAAAGAAAGGAAAAAGCCTGGATTGCACACTGATTAACCTCAATTTGGACTGGAAAAAAAAATCTTGGGTAGACTAAAGTAAGAGCTAGGGCAGGTTCAGTAACCAAACCCTGGAAACGAGCAGCCTGTAATTTAAAGGAAAACCATGGCTGTGAAAATTTTGGGATGTGTGCTTGCTTGAAACCTGACTGGAAGCTCACAGAAAGTGATATCTAACAGCTGAAATTAATTGGCATAGAAAATTGGATACTGTAAAATTCTTACCAGAACTTTTCCCCTGGCTGCTAGACCTTCATGGTTGAAAGCTTTTGGGAGCCACTGAAGGAATCTTTTTTTCTGTTGTCTCTATCAATGGCTTCCTTTGCATCAGAAAAATTAAAAGCACCCACTGATTTGATCAATTTTAATTTAACCTACCCCCCTCCTAGAAGAATGAAATATTTTAGAAAATATTTAAAAGGCAGAATATATTTCCCTGGATGAGAAATGGAGAAACATGTTTTAAAGACAAAGCAGCTTCCTGACTCCCCCCCACCTTTGTCAATGGGCCATTAAAGCCTCAGCTAAGCTCACTCATTTCCCCCCACCTTTGTCAACCATCATCTGCATCATAATAGAACCCATCTAGCAACTGAAACACACCACATGGCACCTGGGAAGATTACATCAGCCAGCAAGGCTAGCTAAGACTCCCACCCCCTGGGAGTTTGACAACCAATCAGGATACTCTTCCTGTGCCCCAGAAAGTTCAAAGCTCAGAAAAAGCATAAAGCCAGGGAGCACACAGGATCTCATCCCTTTTCTGTTCAGGATCTCAAGCCATGTGATCCTGGCCACCATTAAACCATCTTTCCAAGCATTCTCCATGTTTCCAGTGTCTTTGTCCCCACTTGGAACTGAACCCAGATGGATATTTCTTCCAACACTGTTCAGCACTCCCCACCTAGTATTGATGTATTTAGCAATTGCATGAAAAATGTGGTTCACATTTACTCTTCACTATGCAATTACCAAGCATCTGTGTGATCCTGAGCAAATCTACATAAGGTCAATCTGAAATAAATAGGAAAAATTAACAGAATTATACAAATCCAGACACCAACAAACTTACAGTAAAGGAAGGAACAGTGGAATGAACACAAAGTATATGTAGAAAATTAGTATTATTATTGAATAAAAATATAATAATAATAATTCTCCCTCTGCCACAGTTTTTTCTGTCTATGTCCTGTAATGGAATATTTAAAAGCAGAGGAGGAAAAAGGACCAATGCAGGAGACACCTAAGACGGGGAGACTGAAGAACTATGAAAAAATAACTTAGAGCAACTTAATTACGTTCCCATAAATAAATGAAAATAAAGACATAGGGAAAAAGAGTAAAGGGAAATGGACAAGAGTGAAGAAAAGGGAAAGAAACAAAAAGTATTTTCAATGCAGTAAATTATATATAATATATTCAAGGTGAACCTATTCCCCAAGTCAAAAGAATATCTGGAGTCTGCTGAAAAGACAGCTAAGAGGTAATGTGAGGACTGTCTTAAATATTAATGACTATTTAGAATATCATAATGAAAAACAGGCTACCTTAATTTTTTTAGATGCTGAGAAGGCCTTTGACAACCTGAATTGGGGCTTTATGTTTAAGGTGCTGGAAGAAATGAACTTTGGAGTGAATTTTATCCAAGGAATTAAAGCAATCTACATGTCACAGAATGCAAAAATTGTTATAAATGGTGATTTAACTAATTCATGTAAAATTCAAAAGGGTACAAGACAAGGATGTTCTTTGTCCCACTGTTGTTTATTTTGGTTTTTAAAGTTTTGAATAGAGATATCAGACAAGATGACAAAATAAGGGGAATAAATATTAAGAAAGAAGTTTATAAATTGAGGGCCTTTGTTGATGATCTGGTTATATTTCTACAGGATCCAAAAATAATATAGAATATTTGATGAGGAAACTGAATGAGTTTGGAGCTTTGGCAGGTTTCAAAATAAATAAACAGAAAACAACAATGTTGATTAAGAATAAGTTTTCTCAGGATAGTGATATATTGAATAAAAAGTCAGGTTTTAAGGTTGAGAAAAAGGTGAAATACTTAGGGGTTATGTTGACAAATACAAGCATAAAACAGTTTTGAAATAACTATGTCCCTCTTTGGGGGGATATTAAACAGGATTTACAAAGATGTGATAAATTACATTTATCACTATTGGGTAGAGTCTCTGAATCAAGATAAATATTTTACCAAAGATGCTTTTTTATTTCAGACATTACCAGTACTCACAACTGACAATACATTTAAACAATGGCAGAAGGATATCTTTAAATTAATAAGGCAAGGGAAAAAAAAACAAGAATTAGATATAAGGTATTGCAAGATGCTAAGGAAAGAGGGGGGTTGGGTCTACCAGATATGAAATTGTATTTTGATGCATGCTGTATAACCTGGGCAAAAGAATGGGTGAGTTTCCAGAATAAGAGGTTACTTGAATTAGAGGGCCATGAATTAAGGTTTGGATGGCACAGTATGATAAAAGTAAAGTTAATGTTGATTTTAATAACCATTTTGTTAGATGTGCCATTCTAAGAGTTTGGAATAAATATAAAACAAGGCTTTCTATGAAGTTGCCGCTTTGGGTGTTACCACAGGGAGCTTTTTTCAGAAAAGAAAAAGTGGCAAAGCCAGACTGGCTGACATATGGTAAAAAAATTATCTTTTAATTCTGGTGACCCAATATTAAAGCTGAGGGAAGAACTTGAATCAAAAGTTTACATTTGCCATTGGTTTACTTATCCGCAATTAAAAGAACGGTTTAAACTGAATAAAAAGTGTTACGGATTTGACTTAGTTAAAAATGAATTGGAACTTTTATTATGTGGCAACAATGAACATATTATCACTAAGATTTATAAAATGTTATTGAAATTGAATTTGGAAAATGAACATGTAAAACATATATGATTCAGTGGACAAGAGATTTTGAATATAATGTGATGCTTGAACAATGGAAAAATATGTGGATGAAGGGTTTAAAATTTACATTAAATTATAATCTAAAAGAAAATTTCTATAAGATGATGTATTGTTGGTATTTAACACCAGATAAGCTATCTAAGATGTATAAAGGTATGTCAAATGAATGTTGGAAGTGTAAAAGCAAAGAAAGGATTTTTTTATCATCTATTGTGGACATGTGATAAAGAAAAAAAATGGAGTATGATTCATATTTTAATACGAAAAAAAAAGAAAAAAAGAAAATGGAGATAGAAAAGAAACCAGAACTTTTCCTTCTGGGCCTAATGGAAAAAGAATTGGAGAAAAACACATTCTTTGGCTCAGTCTTTGTTAACAGTGATGGTTCATATCCGACATTCCCCAATTGTACTAACAATGAGTACAACGACTTAACACATATAGACTTCACAGAAGATAATGTTGAAAAAGCTCTTCACAACCTGAAACCATCTTTGTCTATTGGGCCTGATGGATTATGTGCATACTTCTTAAAAAAACTTTCAATTAATATAGCAGAACCCCTAAGCATAATCTTTGATAAAGCTTTCACGACTAGTTCCCTTCCCAAACTTTGGTCTCTAGCTACAGTCATCCCTATCTTCAAAAAAGGAGATCCCAGCCTAGTTGAAAATTACAAACCAATCTCTCTATGCTGCGTCACCTGCAAAGTAATGGAATCTATCATCAACCAATCCATTACCCTCCACCTAGAAACAAACAACCTACTCTCTAAGAAACAATTTGGTTTCAGAAAAAAATTATCATGTAACTTACAATTTCTCCACTGCAAAAACATATGGACTATTAATCTTGATCAAGCAATGCAATAGATGCAATCTACATAGACTTCTGCAAAGCTTTTGACTCAGTGGTACATGATAAACTTCTCCTAAAAGTAAAATCCTATGGCATTTTAGGACCTCTTCACAATTGGATAAATGCCTTCCTGTCAAACAGACAGCAAGTGGTCAAAATTGGCAACAGTCTCTTTGGATGGAAAAGGGGGAATTACAATTAAAATCTAGAGAAAAGATGGGGGAAGAAGGGAAAAATTATACATGGTTCCAATATGGACAATTACAAGCTAGATGGAAATTAGATCAAAAAATAGGTGTTAGGCAAATTGAGGATAATTTGTTAAAACAAATGAGAGATCAAGGCCAACAGCATATTAAGAGGTTGTATAATGTATTAGTAGAAATAGACTCAGAGACTGAATTGGTTAAAGATTGTATGATTAAGTGGGCACAAAATTTTCAGCAACCAATAATGTTGGAAACTTGGGAAAGAATTTGGGTGAGGAATGTTAAATTTACACAAGCGCAAAATATGAGAGAAAATTTTTATAAGATGTTTTATAGATGGCATATAGACCCAAAAAAATTGTCATGTATGTATCCTAATGTACAGGCTAAATGTTGGAGATGCGATTGTGAAGATGCCACTTATTACCATATATGGTGGACTTGTAAAAAAGTTAAAGTATTTTGGATTAAAGTATGGTGGATTATGCAGAATATTTTAAAAAAGAAGATTAAGTTTACTCCGCAGTTCTTTTTACTAGGAATAATTATGGACTGTACAGTTATAGAGGCTAAATTGATTTTGAACTTAATAACAGCCGCAAGACTTTTGATTGTTCAATATTGGAAGAAAGAAGAATTACCTACAATTGAAGAATGGACAGTTAAAGTATCAAATCTGGCAGAAATGGCAAAAATCTCTGCTTATTTGAAAGACTATACACAAGAAAAATATATTTTAGAATGGAAAATGTGGATTGATTATATTCAGAATAAGTATCAGATAAAAAAATATCGAATAGCATATGAGTAAATTTAGGAAATATTTTGTATTAGATATATTTCTGAAGGAGAGGGGAATTGAGAGTGTGATTAAGTGTGGAGAGACTAGAGATTATAATTTTGGAATTATTTTAGATTATGATTGTTAGTTTTGATACCCTGCATTTTGTTCTGGGAAGTCGGGGTGGGGGGAGGGGGGTATGGGGGAGGGGAATTGGGGGGTTGAGGCTAGAGATGGAGTGATGGTGAATGTACAGGGATTATTGAAGATGTATAAATATAATTAATGTAGGGTCGGATCTGCCCAGTTACCATTTTAGAACGGTGGGGAGGGAGAAAAGAGAGAGTAGGAGGTAGGAAAGAGGAGAAGAGGAAGGAAGAGGGGTAGAAGAGGGAGAAGGAAGGTGGAGGGTGGAGGGAGGAGAGGATGTAGATAAGAGAAGGAGAGGAAGGTTTGGATAGTAAAAGAAGGTAGAAGAGGGGAGTGTTAAAAAGGGGGGTGGTGACTGGGCAGGCCCGACTAAATGTATATAACTGTACATTGAATGAATTGGTTGACATGATTGTAAAAATAAAACTTTTTTACTAAAAAAAAAAAATTGGCAACGGTCTATCAAATCCTGTTCCTGTCAAAAGTGGCATTCCCCAAGGCAGCGTTCTTGGACCAACACTCTTCATACTATACATAAATGATCTCTGTGACCTTATCTCAAGTTATTGTGTTCTCTTTGCTGACGATGTCAAACTATTTAACACCACCAAGAATACTTCTACCCTTCAAAAAGACCTTGACTTTGTATCCGATTGGTCTAAAACTTGGCAACTCCAAATCTCAACCCGCAAATGCTCAGTCTTACATATTGGAAAAAAGAACCCAAACACTAAGTACAAGTTTGATGGACATTACCTTACAGACGACCCCCACCCTGTTAAAGACCTTGGAGTTTACATATCCAATGATCTAAGTGCCAAAGCCTACTGCAACTACATAGCAAAAAAGGCTCTAAGAGTTGTAAACCTAATTTTGCATAGCTTCTTTTCCAAAAACTCTACACTAGTAACCAGAGCATACAAAACATTTGCTAGACCTATTCTTGAATACAGCTCACCTGTCTGGAACCCACACCACATCTCCGACATTAATACAATTGAACGTGTCCAGAAATATTTTACAAGAAGAGTTCTCCACTCCTCTGAAAACAACAAAATACCTTACACCACCAGACTTGAAATCTTGGGATTAGAAAACTTACAACTCCGTCGACTCCGACAAGACCTGTGTTTAACACACAGAATCATTTATTGCAATGTCCTTCCTGTTAAAGACTACTTCAGCTTCAATCGCAATAATACAAGAGCAAACAATAGATTCAAACTTAATGTTAACCGTTTCAATCTTGATTGCAGAAAATATGATTTTTGTAACAGAGTTGTTAACGCTTGGAACACACTGCCTGACTCTGTGGTCTCTTCTCAAACTCCCAAAAGCTTTAACCAAAAACTGTCTACCATTGACTTCACCCCATTCCTAAGAGGACTGTAAGAGATGTGCATAAGAGCATAAAAGTGCCTACCGTTCCTGTCCTAATGTTTCCTTTCATTATATCAAATTAATACAATTATTACATACTTTTGCTCATATATATGCTTATATGATATTTTGCTGATTTATGTTGATGCTTGTGTATACTGTTGTGACAAAATAAAATAAAAAAATTGGAACTTTGTTACTATATATGTTGACAGCAGCAAGACTATTGTATGCACAAAAATGGAAGGACACTTTGATTCCTACCATGGAAGAATGGTTGCAGAAGTTCATGGAGTTGGCTGAAATGGCAAAACTGACTACTTTGATTAAGGAAAAGAACATAAGCGCTATTGTTTCCACATGGAGACCACCCTTGAACTTCGTGCTTGATGTGGAAAAGAATGAAACTTTGATTTTGCATTTTATAAATTAGACTGACAGATCTTTATAGAAATGGCTTGTTCATACTATTATAGAAAAGCAAAAAGTTGTGATTTCATGTTAATGCCTTTTTTTACTGCAACAAAGAGAGCTGGAATTCAATACTTCTTTTTCTTTTTCCCCCTATCTTTCCTCACGTCCTTCCTCACAGACCCCCTTTCCTCCCCACCCTCACTGCTCTTCTATTTACTTTTGTATTTTGTATTTTACAATACTCTATAACCAGTGATGGATTGCTACCGGTTCGCACTGGATCGGGCGAACCAGTAGCAGCAACGGGAGGCCCCGTCCATCTGCCCGGATGCTTCTGTGCATGCATAGAAGCGCCCTGCGTGCACACAAGCAAACTGGTAGCGACAGGATTTGGAAATTGCCCCTTGTCTATAACCCAACAAAAAATGTTTTCAAAGAAAAAATTGTATGATTCAATGGACATGAAAATCTGATTACAACATAATGCTGGAGGAATGGAATAATATGTGGGCCAGAGGACTGAAATTTATGCTAAATCATAACTTTAAAGATAAAATAGTGTACCACTAGTTAAATATGTCTCAAATGTTTGTTGAAAATTGTAAGGAAGGTACTTTTTAACCATATGTGGTGTACTTGTGATAAAGCAAAGAAATAATATTGTGTACAGATATGTCTTAATCCAGAAGATTCTTAAAATAGATATATAATGGAAACCAGATTTTTTTTTTCTTTTAGGACTATTGCATATAGAATTGGAAAAAATAGGCTACAATCTTATATATATATTTGGTAATCAAATAAACCAAAAACAGTATTGTGGGTGTAAACCCGGCTTGATTTATTTATAAAATTAATAAAGGTGGTCTATTAAACAAACAAATAAATAAATAAATAAATAAATAAATAAATAATAAATGATTTCATCCTATACCAATTTTCAAAAAGTTCAAACTCATATCTTTACAGCAGTGTTTCTCAACCATGGCAACTTTAAGATGTGTAGACTTTAAATCTGAGAATTTACCAGCCAGTCAGCCATCAATGCATGAAATTGCTCTTCTCAAAGAGGTTACAATGACTTTGTTGCCCTTTTATGTCACCATTTACTCTAGACTGCAGAAATTCTAGACAGCACACCCAGTTGCTTCAGAGTCAGCAATGATTCTACTTCCATGCTAGGTTAGAAAAAAGCAAAAGCATGGGGTGAAGGGAAAAAGAAATGGCTACTAAAATCCAATTCTTTGGTTACACTATTGTCAGAAAATTTGCTTTTTCAGCTTGGCTGGAATACCTTTCTCAGCACTTACCATGTGGCTATTGGGTATTATTTAAACATTCAGCAATCAGTCAGCTTCAAAGTTACCAAGCATCACCCAAATACCTATTAATTTTGAACACAGGGTAGAAGAAAAGTTTAAACACCGGAGGATATATAATATACACCATTTCCATCTTGGCAATGCAATTACTAATTAACTACAATTTTTGGCTTTTTTTAACCTGCAATAAATATTCTACTCTACCTCATGTCTTTTAATTTTAATTAATTTTAATCAAATGAGGAGAACTAAGCCAAAATGTTCCAGAAAATTATTGGTTTACTTCTGTGTTTAGAAAAATCTGACAGCTTGATTAGTTATTCAAATGAGCACAAAGGCAACCCATTAACTTCCTTTGGCAATTCTATTAACTACCAATGACTTGCTCCAGTATCAGAACTATGAAATCCAAAAAGAATAATTAGCCATCAGGTGGGACAGAATCCAGTGCAACCAGTAGCGTTTTTACCAATTTCATCCCAAAACTTTTCTTAGAACAACCACAGCAGTCTTTCTTGCAGGGAACCTGCCTCCTTGCCTAAAACATAGGAATCCAAGCAAATATATTACCATCTATGCTTAAAATGAATCATACATATCATGAGGCATTTGATTTGGCAATGGACAAAACCCATACAATATTTATAATTAGAATCATGATTGACAGAATTATATAGAGGTTATCTAGCCCAGATTTAGGCTATTGTACTAATTCTGTGGGATGCTTGAAAACTGACTTTGAGGATCCAATTAAGAAATAACCCACAGTGAAATCTATGGCCAACTTTTTGCAGTTATAAATCAGCTGTTGGCTCAGGATTTGGCCTAGAATGAAAAAGTGTTCATTGATGAATTCAGAGAGGAACAATAGATAAAATAAGGGAAGAGCTGAGATTTTATGACAGAATTAATCCCAGTCTGTTTTGGCACTGAGGGATTTCTGCAGACTACAGGCAGATAAGAAAGATGCCATTACAGGTCGTCCTTGGCTTACAACCACAATTGAGCACAGAATTTATGTTGCTAGATGAGAAATTTATTAAGTGAGTTTTGCCCCATTTTATTTTTCTTGCCACATTTGTTATGTGAATCACTGCAGTTGTTAAATTAATAACATGGCTGTTAAAGCGAATCTGGCTTCTCCATTAAATTTGCTTGTCAGAAGGTCCCAAAAGGAGATCACATGCCCCCAGGACACTACAACTGTCATAAATATGAACAGTTGAGAAGCATCCAAATGTAAATCACATGACCATGGGGATGCTACAATGGTCATAAATGTGAAAACTGGTTATAAGTCACTTTTTTCAGTGCTGTTGTAACTTTGAACTGTCACTAAATGAACTGTTGTAAGTAAAGGACTACCTGTATTCTCTTTCATATCTTCATCCTTTCCCCACACTTCATACTTTCTAGAAGTTGAATCAAGGTAGCAGGTGACAGAAGAACACTGTTATCTGCCTGCAAGAAGGTATAATAGCACACACAAGGTCTATAGAAAAAGCACTGATTCTCCCCTCCCCATTCCTTTAATCAACCAATCAGAATAGAGCTGGAAGGGACCTTGGAGGTCTTACCCTCAAATAGATATCCAGTCTTTTCTTAAAAGTCTCCAGTGATGAAGCACCCACTTCTGAAAGCAAGCTGTTCCACTGATTAATTGTCCTCACTGTCAAAAAATTTCTCCTTATTTCTAGATTGAATATCTCCTTGACCAGTTTCCATCCATTATTCCTTGTCTGGCCTTTGGGTGCCTTGCAAAATAGCTTGACCTCTTCCTCCCTGTGGCAGCCCCTTAAATATTGGAACACTGCTATCATGTTTCCCCTGGTCCTTCTCTTCACTAGACTAGCCATGCCCAGTTCCTATAACCATTCGGGAGAAGGGCGGTATAAAAATTCAATAAATAATAAAAAATAATAATAATTCTTCAGATGTTTTAGTCTCCAGTCCCCTAATAATCTTGGTTGCTCTTCTCTGCACTTTTTCTAGAGCCTCAACATCTTTTTTATAGTGTGGTGACCAAAACTAGACGCAGTATTCTTGGCACAGTCTTACTAAAGCTTTATACAGTGGTATTAGTACCTCACTTGATCTTGATTGTATCCCTCTGTTAATACAATTTAGGATTGCATTGGCTTATTTGACTGTCACCACTCACTATTGGCTTACATTTAACTGAACGCCAAATATAGAATTAGACTGCCTAGAGCATAGGTCCTCAAACTACAGCCCACGGGCTGGATACAGCCTGCTGAAGCCATTAATCTGGCTAGCAGGGGACCATGAGGCTGCCCCACCCACATTTCCCCATCCATGTGCTGGCCCCCGCTCTTTGGCGAGCGCAGGATTTAGCTTCATGAGCTGGAAGGCAAGGCAGCTACTGGAGGTGGGGGAAGGCAAAAAAACACAGTCGTTTTTGGCTGGCAGAAGGCTTCTGGAGGCCAGGAAGGCCAAAAGGCCTGGCATTGCAGCCTGTGTGGCTTCCCTTGCACTGGGACTGCTCCACCCCGCCCCACATGGGAAAGCCACAGCTATGGGTAAGCATGGCCACCAGCAGCACTGCCAAACTCTGGAATGAGATGGGAATGAGAAGGAGGCAGGCAGGGAAGGTAGGAAGGAAGGAAGATGAAAAGGAAGGAAGGAGAAAAAAAGAGAGGTTCTTTTTGTAGGGAGGCAGCAAAAGAAGCAGCATTCCTTGGCTGGGAAGTGGGCAAAGGCAGAAAGGAAAAGTAAATTTCCATAAGGGGACCATAAGGGGCATGCATAAGCGCACAAACGTGCCTACCGTTCCTGTCCTATTGTTTTTCTTTTCTTCTTCCTATATATATATATATATATATGCTTATGCCTCCTAATATTTACCTATATATATGTTTATATACTATATTTTTGTATGATATTTACATATATTGTTGTAACAAAATAAATAAAATAAAAATAAATTTCAGACCCTGCAAACTGCCTCTTGCTAGAAAGGAAGGAAGAAAAAGGGGAGCCCAAACATTAAATTCCTGGGACTGTCATCGACTAGCTGGCATTTGATATCTCCCACTCTAGCTTCCCTGCTCAATTGGTAGCTTTCTTTAGTTCAGAAGCCTCCGAACCTTTCGTCGCGAGCTTAAAACACACTTATTCATTTGCGCAGGACTGGATTAGTTTTTAAATTTATATTGGTTTTTTTATATTGGTTTTAAATGGGTTTTTATTATTTATTCTTTATATTTATTTATTATTATTTTTAATTCGGCTTTGTAGAATAAGTTTTTTAAATGTGGTTTTAGTGTGTATTTATATGTCTTTTACTTGCCTGTGAACCGCCCTGAGTCCCTCGGGAGATAGGGCGGTATATAAATGTGATTAATAAATAAATAAATAAATAAATAAATAAATAAATAAATGTGGAGAAGGATGAGGGGGTTTCTCCCTGAGTTTTTAAAGTCTTGAGGTTTTTCCTCCTACTATACTGCAAGTGCAGCTCTTCCAGCTCTGGGATCGTTGTTTCTGGGCTGGGAGCTTTTTCCCTTGGATTCAGAAGAAAAGGAGGTGGGAGTGGAGGACACAGTGACTGAGGTTTTTAAGGGTTCGTTCTCTGACTTTGGATTTGTCTCCTCTGTGTGGGTGGGTGGATGGGTGGGTGGTTGCTAAGGCGAACATTTTGCTAAGGATCTTTCCCACTCTGGCTTCCCTGCTCAATTTTTTTTTCAGAAGCAGCAATGGGGGAAGGGGGGTTGTTGTTGTTGTTTCATTGCCTGTGTTCCGGGGCTTAAATTGATTAGCTGTGTAATTACCAGAGTAAGCCTATTTAACTTAAAAGCTTTTCTTTTCTTTCTCTGTCACCCCTCCAGTTCTAAATGAAACTTGAGGTGGACCTGTTCTTAGTTATCAGGGAGTCACTTTCTGATCAGTCGATTTGGCCTCTTTTAGATTTAATCAGCATTAAGGTATTGCCTGTAACATTTACTTGTATATAATATTTACCTTTTAAAGCAGATTGGTGTGTGTGTGAGAGAGAGAGCAAATCGGTGGGGGTTGTGTTTGGTTACAGACAATCTCAATGGGGTTTATATAATTTGAAATCTGTTCATTTTAAATTGTTGGAAGAAATATCCATCTGGGTTCAGTTCCAAGTGGGGACAAAGACACTGGAAACATGGAGACTGTTTGGAAAGATGGTTTAATGGTGGATTAAAGCCAGGATCACATGGCTTGAGTTCCTGAACAGAAAAAGGGCAGCTCCCTGGCTTTATGCTTTTTCTGAGCTTTGAACTTTCTGGGGCACAGGAAGAGTATCCTGATTGGTTGTCAAACTCCCAGGTGGTCTAGGGGTCTTAGCTAACATTGTAGGTTGTCCCTCAAGCTTGCCTGAGCCTTGCCATGTGGTGAGTTTCTGTTCTATTGTGTTGCAAATGATGGTCCATTGACAAAGGTGGGGGGATTGAGTGAGCTTGGTTGAGGCTTTAATGGCCCATTGACAAAGGTGGGGGGTGGCAGGAAGTTGCAGGGAGCTGCTTTGTCTTTAAAACATGTTTTTCCATTTCTCATCCAGGGAAATATATTCTGTCTTTTAAAATATTTTCTAAAATATTTCATTCTTCTAGGAGGGGGGTGGGTGCTAAATTCCTACAAAATAAAGTAAGAAATGCAGATTAATATTTCTGGAAATAGTAACAAAAGATAATTCCATAAGTTAAATGTATAAGAAATCAATTTACAATACATAAGCTAAAGGCATATGATGCATTCAGAGAAATGCAATGCTAATGGATTTTAGAGTGATTCTCTTTCCCAAATCTTGGGGTTTTTAGTTGCAGTCTTAATTGATACATTTCTCAGTCTGGTTTATTGTGTAGTCCTCTGAAACATATGATCGGGAGTTATTTTGATGGAAATCCTGTTTGTTTTATTCTTTTTTAGTGGTCTATTTTAAGAAGCCTGAAGCTGCTGTTGTACTGAAACTAGGCAAGTGGCAAGAAAGTGTGTGCTCTTTTTCCCTTGTGGGGGGTGGTCTTATTAAATAAATAGATGCCTTGGATTCAGCAAGTACAGCTTAGGAAGGACAAAGGCAAAATGGACTGCTAAATTGACCACGCCCACCTAGTCACATGGCAACCTAGCCACTCCCACTTAGCCACTTCCATCCAGTCACCTGACCACTTAGCCATGACCACTCAGCTGGTCCAGCCCCCCAACAGTCTGAGGGACTGTGAATTGGCCCCCCCATTTAAAATGTTTGAGGACCCCTGGCCAAGAAAAATTTATTAATGAGAACTCACAGACAAATTCAATTTTACGCTGCCAGTAGAACAGCCAATGGCTGAGGGGCAGCAGAATCCCTGGGAGTCTCCAGCTGCTCAAGGAGCCAGCAATAACTGCCACCCTTCATTTGCCTCTTCTTTTTCTCCTTCCAAGTAAATACAAGATATAACATAACATAACATAACATCAGAGTTGGAAGGGACCTTGGAGGCCTTCTAGTCCAACCCCCTGCCCAGGCAGGAAACCCTACACCATCTCAGTCAGATGGTTATCCAACATTTTCTTAAAAATTTCCAGTGTTGGAGCATTCACAACTTCTGAAGGCAAGTCGTTCCACTTATTAATTGTTCTAACTGTCAGGAAATTTCTCCTTAGTTCTAAGTTGCTTCTTTCCTTGATCAGTTTCCACCCATTGCTTCTTGTTCTACCCTCAGGTGCTCTGGAGAACAGCCCAACTCCCACTTCTCTGTGGCAGCCCCTGAGATATTGGAACACTGCTATCATGTCTCCCCTAGTCCTTCTTTTTGTTAAACTAGACATACCCAGTTCCTGCAACCGTTCTTCATATGTTTTATCCTCCAGTCCCCTAATCATCTTTGTTGCTCTTCTCTGCACTCTTTCTAGAGTCTCAACATCTTTTTTACATCGTGGCGACCAAAACTGGATGCAATATTCCAAGTGTGGCCTTACCAAGGCATTATAAAGTGGTACTAGCACTTCACGTGATCTTGATTCTATCCCTCTGTTTATGCAGCCCAGAACTGTGTTGGCTTTTTTAACAGCTGCTGCACACTGCTGGCTCATATCTAGATGGTTATCCACTAGGACTCCAAGATCCCTCTCACAGGTACTACTATTGAGCAAGGTACCACATATACGGTACTGGTGCATTTTGTTTTTGGCCTAAATGTAGAACCTTAATTTTTCACTGTTGAATTTCATTTTGTTAGATAGCCCAATGTTCAAGTCTGTCAAGATCTTTCTGTAACTTGAGCCTATCTTCTGGAGTTTAGCTATTCCTGCCAGCTTGGTGTCATCTGCAAATTTGATGAGTTCCCCATCTATCCCTCGTCCAAGTCATTGATGAAGATGTTGAAGAGTACTGGGCCTAAAACAGAGCCTTGGGGTACTCCACTGCATACTTCCTCCATGTGGATGTAGTTCCGTTGAGGACTACACGTTGAGTGCGGTTGGTCAGCCAGTTCTGAATCCATCTGGTGGTGGTGCTGTCTAACCCACATTTTCTACTTTATCTAGTAGTAGGTTATGGTCTACTTTATCAAATGCTTTACTGAAGTCCAAGTAAATTATATCAACAGCATTCCTCTGGTCTACTAATTTTGTCATTTTGTCAAAGAATGCGATAAGATTAGTCTGGCATGATCTGTTTTGACAAACCCATGTTGGCTTTTGGTTATTACTTTGTTTGCTTCTAGGTGTTCGGTGATTCGTTGCTTGATTATCTTTTCCAGAATCTTCCCGGTATTGAGGTCAGACTGATAGGTCTGTAGTTTCCTGGATCTGTTTTTTCCTTTTTGAAGATGGGAACTACATCAGCTCTTTTCCAGTCCTCTGGCAGCTCCTGTGCTCCAGGATCTTTGAAAGATATAGTTCAGTGGTTCTGAGATCACGTCTGCCAGTTCCTTCAGAACCTTGGGGTGTAATCCATCCGGTCCTGGTGATTTGAACTCGTCTAGGGTAGACAGGTGTTCACTTACCATTTTCTTCCCTATTTTAACTTGTGTTTCTAATCTGTTTTTTGTAGTGCTGTTTTTGATAGGTTGGATTGTTTTTTCCTTTTGTGTAAAGACAGATGCAAAATATGAGTTAAGTAGATCTGCTTTCTCCCTGTTGCTTGTCATCTTCTTGCCACTTTCTCCCAGCAATGGGCCAATTGTTTCCTTGACTTTTTTCTTGTTTTTAACATGTTGGAAGAAGCTTTTTTTATTATTTTTTACTTTTGTCGCTAGCCTTTGTTCATTGTGAGCCTTAGCTTTCCTCACTTCATCTTTACAGGCTCGGGCTATTTGCTGATATTCTGCCTTAGTTATTTGCCCCTCTTTCCACTTTTTATATTTGTCCTTTTTGTCTTTTAATTTGTCAGATAGTTCTTTATGCATCCATGCTGGTTTCTTTTGTGATCTATTATTTTTCTTAAATGTAAATATATTTACATTACTATGGATAAATAAATGTACTGGCATTGCTAATTTTAAACATTCCTTTGATCAAAATGCTGTAATATGCATATATCAAGATTTGTTTGGTTCATCTGTTAAAAATAAATACAGCATAAAACATAGTAATTATTCAAATAAACAATACACTTAAATTCAAATACCTATGAATAATAACCAGAAAAAGCAACAATTTGTCTTCACATAAAACAGAAGCCAAATTATCTAAAGATGTTTACATACCTGTATATATAATAATATGCTTTACCTCCTTCTATGCACAGAAGAATTAATAACTTTTTGTAAGAATATTACTTGCTATTAGTTACACACTTAGATTGCTGAAATCATACTAGACTGAAAATCAACTTGAGGTTGTCACCATTAACCCAAAACTAGGGCTACAAGGACTAATTTTCAAACCAAGGTGAAATAATTACTTTTCCAACACTCAATCTTTCAAAATTCTCACAAGTTAAAATGGATAAGAATGAATTAAATATATAATCCCTGGGGGAATGTGTGTGTGTGTGTGTTTGTGTGTGTGTGTGTGTTTATGTAATATGAATAGAGTGCTTAGGTGGTAAAAGAAAAAAAATTACTAGCTTGTTTCTCAAAAAACAAAAGCAAATGTTTTAAATAACAAAAATGCTAAAACAGTGATCCTTGACTTATCCTGGAGAAAACAGAAAGATTTTGTTTTATATCTCCTATTGAAGCAGGACCCCAATGCTTTATAATACAAGTGCTTTACATTTCTTTGTTAGGATTATAACAAGATGTATTAGAGATAGAAGTCGATGTGTCACATAAAAGCGGAAGTATATTGCTTGGCAGGATGTGGTGTTGCAAGCTTTCTGTAAAGCACAGGAATATTTCTACATGTTGTTCTTTGTAACCTGTTCCAGTAACTATATGTGATATGATAATGGTAGTCCATATATGGGCTTTTGTCTGTGACAACCAATTAGGATAACTTCTTCTTTTTCTTATGTGATATCCGTAACCAAAGGTATAAAAGATTATGCTTGAGCCTTGCTAGAGGCTCAGACCTTTGTTTTCCACATGAGTGGGGGTCTGTGTCCTATTTGTGCAAATAATAAATTAATTCTTGTTTCTCAAATCCTTCGTGGTATTCTCTCCTTCAGCTGAAAATGTAAGTTTTCCCGTAACATTTCTGGTGACCGCAGCCGGACTAGGGGTCTTAAACTGCCCCTCTCCTAAGGAGAGAAGGAGTTTTGGGACTCTCTGAGTGGTGAGTTCATCCACTGCCTCGGCCTTGTTGGGCCAGGGAGAACATCCCTTTAGTGGCACCACTGGACCTTTGATCCGAGGGACTTCTCACTGGTTCAAGGTGGGACAGTCGTACTAACCATCACAAGAACTACCAGAAGGAGGAGACCAAGGAAACCAGAGGAACTGGCCAGAGGAGGACATCAGTCTGCAGGCAAGTATTGGGGATAAGGAGAAACCCTCCCTATAAGCAGGGACGGTTGTGGAGGACTGATCACCCTCCATTAGTAAGGGAAAAGGTGGGAGGACTGTTGTGTGAGTGAATGAAGTCCGGCCTGTGAATCAGGCTTGTGTGAAGTGGAAAGAGGAAAAAAAACCAACTCCCTTGTGTTTCCTGAGTGGAAAGGACCCCATACCTTCCTCTCAAAATCCCTCTCCCTATTTGTCTTGTCTGGTGCCCTGGGAAAATCATGGGAGGAGGAAGTGTACCCCTTACTCTTTTTTTTTTTTTATTGAAAGAGTTTTAAAAAACAAAAACATTTTCCCCCTTTTTCCCCCCTCCCTCCCAAAAAAAAACTCCTCCCCCCCCCCGGCTTCCCGGGTCAATCACAAGGTATTGTTATACATAAACCAAACATAGAATAAAATTTTCCCTTCCAATCCAAATAACCACATCCAAAGCTTTTCATCTCCCAACCCCCTCCCCATTACATAAAATAACTTTCTAATTATTCGAAGGCAATCTGATATTTCTTAATCTGATATCTGTTTTGTAGATAATCAATCCATTTTTCCATTCAATTAAATATCTTTCCTGCGTATTGTCTTTTAAAACGCTGAGATTTTAGCCATCTCAGCCAAATTAATAACTTTCAGTATCCATTCTTCTATTGTAGGTATCTCTTCTTTCTTCCAGTATTGTCCAATCAACAGTCTTGCTGCTGTTATTAAATTCAGAATCAATTTAGTCTCAATCCCTGTACAATCCGTTATAATTCCCAAAAGGAAAAATTGTGGCAGGAACTTTATCTTCTTCTTCAGTACATTTTGAATAATCCACCAAATTCTTATCCAAAAGACCTTAATTTTCTTGCAAGTCCACCAAATATGAAAATATGTAGCATCATCACAATCACACCTCCAACATTTCGCTTGGATATTAGGATACATACATGATAATTTTTTGGGATCTAAGTGCCATCTATAAAACATCTTATAAAAATTTTCCTTAAATTCTGTGCTTGTGTAAACTTAACATTTCTAACCCAAATTTTCTCCCATGTTTCCAACATTATTGGTTCCTGAATATTCTGTGCCCATTTTATCATACAATCCTTTACCAAATCCTTTTCCGAATCTATTTCAAGCAACACATTATACAATCTCTTTATATGCTCCTGGGTCTGATTTCTAATTTGCTTTATTAAATTTTCCTCCCTTTGCATTATACCAATTTTTTGATCTTCTTTCCATCTAGCACTTATTTGCCCATATTGAAACCAAGTATAATTCCTCCCTTCTTCATTTAATACCTGTAATGATTTTAATTGCAATCTACCTCCTTCAGCATACAAAAGTTCTTTATAAGTAATCATTTCCTGTTTCTGTTCTATATTTATATTCTCTATTGCATGTCTAGGGCTCGCCCATATAGGAATCTTGTATTCTAATTTATAGGAATATTTTTCCAGACCATAAAGAGCACTTCTCAACACATGATTCTTAAAAGCCCTATCCACTTTTTTCATAAAATAAATCGCATGCCATCCATATAACAAGTCATAACCTTCTATATTCAAAATTCTTTCCTCTGTTAAGTTAAACCAGTCACTTATTACTGAAAGGGCTACTGCTTCATAATATAGTTTAAAGTTAGGCATTCTTAAACCACCTCTTTCCCGTGAGTCCTGTATTATTTTCATTTTAACCTCGCCTTTTTACCCTGCCATATAAATTTATTAATCCCAATCTGCCAATCTTCCAAATTTTTATCCTTTTAATTATTGGTATCATCTGGAACAGAAACAAAATCTAGGTAACACATTCATTTTAATAGCAATCCTTCCCAATAGGGATAACTGCAATTTCTTCCAGACACTCATATCATTCTGAACTTTTTGCCATAGCAAGTCATAATTATTCTTATAAAGTTTCTTGTTCGATGAACTAATATATACCCCTAAGTATTAAACCTATTTTACTACCTCAAATCCTGTCATTTCCTCTAGTTTTTGTTTCTGTTGTATAGACATATTTTTAATTATCACTTTTGTTTTATTCTGATTTATTTTAAATCCTGATACCTTTCCAAATTTATCAATTACTTCCAACAAAATCTACTTGAATTTATAGGATTAGATTAACGTAACCACTACATCATCTGCAAAAGCTCTAACTTTATACTCATATTGTCTAATCTTAATTCCTCTATTTTCATTAATTCTCGTATTTTATCTAATAATGGTTCCAGAGTCAAAACAAACAATAATGGTGATAAGGACATCCCTGTCTCGTTCCTTTCGCAATCTTAATAACTTCTGTCAAACTACCATTTACTATAATCTGTGCTGTTTGCTCTCCATAAATCGCTTTAATTATTCTAACAAAACAGTCTCCAAATTGCATTTTCTCTATTAATTTAAATAAAAAATCCCAATGCAATCGATCAAAGGCTTTCTCTGCATCCAAAAAAATAAGTGCTGCTGAAGTATTCTTCTTTTCCAAATATTCCAATATATTAATAATCTGTCTAACATTATTCCTCATCTGCCTCCCTTTTATAAAACCAGATTGATCAGTATGAATTCTTTGTTGTAAAACTAACATTAATCTATTTGCTATTATTTTTACAAAAATCTTATAATCATTATTTAAAAGTGAAATCGGCCTGTAGTTACCAGGTTTAGAGCAGTCTTGCTCCTCTTTTGGTATCAGTGAAATAAAAGATGTTTTCCATGACGGGGGTATTCCCACTCCTAATTGTATCTGATTAAATAATTCTTTAAGTGGGCCTAATATTTCATCCTGTGTTTTTTTATAATAAGTTGCTGTAAGACCATCTGTACCAGGGGTTTTCCCCATTTTTAATTGTTTAATTGCCTCCACTATTTCTCCAGTAGCTATCGGCCGATTCAGCTCCTCCCTCTGTTCTAATGTTAGAATATTAACCTTATAATCTTTCAAATAATCATAAATGTCCCTATTCAATATTTTGTCTTTTGCATATAGTGCAGTATAAAATTCTGAGAATGCCTTTTTAATTTTATCCTGTTGGTATATCTCTTTACCTTTATATTCTATTTTTTGTATGACACGTGCTTTCTGTTTCTTCCTTAAATTATATGCCAACCATCTCCCAGGTTTATTTGCATTACAAAAGGTATTATGTTTAGCATATTGTATATTCGTTGCCACCTGGTCTGCCATTAACATATTAAATTGACTCTGTAATATTTTATAGCCTCTTTAAGTTTGTGATCTTGTGGGTTTTGAATTAATAACTGTTGCTTCCTTTGAATTTCTTCTTCCAAGTACCTACGCTGCCTTTGTTTATTATTCCTTTGCCTATTGTCCAAGTAAATCAATATCCCTCTAATAAACGCTTTGCTCGCCTCCCACACAGTTCCTATAGGTGTCCCTTTGTACATATTAAAATCAAAAAATTCTTTCAACTGTTTCTTACAATAAGTTACATTATCCTCATATCTAAACAGATTTTCATTCAACCTCCATGTTCTACCACCTTTTTTCCCTTGTAATAATTCCATCCATACTGGGCTATGGTCAGTTAAACACCTCGGAAATATCTTCGTTTTCTTCACCCTAGAAAGCAAGTCATTAGAAATTAAAATAAAATCAATACGTGAAAAAGATTGGTGCCTATCAGAAAAAAAGGGAAAATCTCTCTCATCTGGGTTCCGTAACCTCCATATATCTCTAAAGTCAAAGTCTGCCATGATTTCAAAAAGGATTTTGGTAATTTTGCATGTATAGGTATCTTCTTGGAGGAGGTTCTCTTATCCTTCTTGTATCAATTACTCCATTCCAGTCTCCTAATAAAATAAACGAACTATAATCCCAGAGGGTCAACCTCTCATGTAACATTTTGTAAAACTTTTCTTGTTGCTGATTAGGTGCATAAATACCTATCAGCAAAGTCTTTTTTGCATCTATCACCAGTTCAATAGCAATAAATCTTCCTTGAATATCTGCCTCAATTAACATAGCTGGTATATCCTTCCTGATATATACAACAATTCCATGCTTCTTTTCCAAAGCTGATGCAACAAAATGGTTACCCAATTTTGAATTAATTAAATATTTTTGGTCTGATAATTTTATATGTGTCTCTTGCAAACAAATCACATCATTTTTAAATTGTTTCAAGTAGTGAAATGTTTTCCTTCTTTTCTGAGCTGAATTCAAGCCATTAACATTCCATGACAAGATTCTATTTGCCATTACTGGCCTCCTGAAGCTTTGAAGCAGACAACAGAAGCTCCTCCTCCGGTATCTTCCGTCTAGCTCCTCCCACAGCTTCCATACTGGGATCCTGGCTTTTACTTTGAGACTGTTGCTCTTCTTTACGCTTAAGGGCTCCTCTTGTCACCCTTTGCTCTTGTGGTTCCTCTAATACTGGCAGCAATGAAGGCTCTTGGATCACCACGCCTTCTTGAATCTCTTGAAGTTTTTCTATCACTTCTATTTCGACTTTCAAAACTGTAGAAAGAAAATCCTTTGCCTTTAAAACAGTGTCAATTCTATATCTCCTTCCTTGATAGAATACTGTCAGTCCAACTGGCACCTCCCATCTGAATTGAATCTGATGTTTTTTAAGTTCTTGTGTGAAAAAAAGCAAATTCCTTCCTATCTCTTAACATCTTTGAAGGAATCTCTTTCAACACCTTCAGCTCCTGTTCTCCAATTTTTAAAGTTGTCTGATATGAAACTTGCAAAATCTGATTTCTCATAGTCCTTTTCACAAAATAAACCACAATGTCCCGAGGAAGCTTTCTCTGTCTTGCAATCCAGGAATTAACTCTATATATTTTATCAATTTGGTAAGCTACCTCTTGGGGTTCCACTTCAATAAATTCAGCCAATGCTTCTGATATAATTTTTCTTAAGTCTTCTCCTCGCTCTTCTTGCATACCACGAATTCTAAGAGCTCCTTCCATAAGTTTATATTGTAATATCACAACCTGATCTTCATTTTGATCCACTTTTTTCTGAACACCTTTCATTTCATCTTCTAAATGCTTATTTGACTGAGAGATCTGTTGCATTTCCACTTCCAATCCCTCAATTTTTTTACTCAGTCCTTGAACTGCCATGAGAATATCTTCTCTTATTTTTGCATTAAAATTCTCCATCATCTCTTTTTGCCTATCTTCAGAATGTTTTAATTGTTCTTTCAATATTTCCTCAAGACTTGGTTCAGATCCCCTTCTTCCAGAAGGCTTTAAAGGTTTAGCTGCCATTCTGTCTTCAAAAGAATCAGGAATTCAAACTTAATAACTTTCCTTCTCTCCTTTCAGTATAAAAAAACTCCGTTTGTAACAATCCACAAATAACGCTACTTCATCGTACTAAAAAATTTTTACTTTCACTTTCAGACGCCATTTTAAAAGTCAATTAATCAAAGACAAAGAAAGGTTTCAAGTTTCAAAAAGGGAGTCGGTACTTGCCGTGCTGATTCTACATCAAAGATCAAACGCTTGTGAAATTCCCATCTGCTTAGAAAATCAATCAATTTAATAAGTCCTTTTGAGCAGAAGCGACATTCCCACTCCTTTTTCCTGATAAAAACAGGAGCGTGTTGAAGTTGGAGGGAGTGGAATTCGATGGGGTCATAAATCCAGGAAAATTCGCTCTTGAGAGCAAAGCCCCTGTCAGACCTGCCACTCTTCCACAACTCTGATAACCTCTTTCGCCCAGAGGGTATGCTAAGCTCAGTGAACAGTGATTTTTTTTTCTGTTTCACTGACTTTTACAATCTTCTAACACGGAGTGCTCTGTTAGAGCACCCAGCAGGAGGGTGACGTCACTGGAGCCTCCCCCTTACTCCATTAGAATGCATGTTGGTGAATTTTAAGGCAGGGTACGTGTCCCAAGACTAAGGCATTAAGTGGAGCAGATGGATAAAATTCGGGACTGGTGTCAAACTGCGCTTGATGGTCAGGATAGGGAAGATCAGATCTCAGGGAGGTCTGGGATCGTGGCAAAAACTACAATCGAGCAGGGGAAACAGGCAAACTTATCCTTGGATGCTTAGGGCTCTGTATATAGGAACTGTTTCCCAAAAAGGGGTGTGTGGAGGTCTCGATTGGGAACCAATTGATATGTTAAATGGCAAATCTGCATGCTTAGAGCAGGTAGAAAAGCTGAAAGGGGACTGTGACAATCTGGATTATAATGTCCATGAGTTAGAAATAGTTATTTGTGATGTTAAATGGCGAAAGGAGCAGTATCCTTCCTCCCTGTATATCCCCCTTCTTTTTTGCCTTGGAAGAGAGAAGTAAGAAGAGGGGGGGTTTGTTCTCTCTTTTACACATTTTTTCTTTGCCGAGTCTGTCTGAGAGAGAGGTAGGGCAAATGGGTAGCTTCTTCCTGCAACGCTGCATGCATATGGCAGCTATGCAGATATATTTTCAATCCTGCTCTGAATTGCGATTCTGATTTTATTTTTTAAATGTTTGAGGTGTTTAAAATCACTTTAGATAACAGAGACTTGATGATAAAGTTTGGGACAAATATATTTCAGAGCAGAGACCCCAAAATACCTCATGTAGGTGATTTCTTTCGATTTTGGGAGGTGTTCTTTTTATCATCCTCTTTTATGTTTGTATGTCTGTGCGTTTTGCATGATAAGGGGTTGAGGAGATTTCTACGATAGTCTGGATATTTTAGCCTAGTGTTACCCAGAGGAGGGGATGGATTTTGAGGATCTTAACCCAGAGGTATGAAGGAAAAAGACGACTGGGCTTATTCCTCAAAAAAACAAAAGTTAGATCCTACCCTAATGGATGTTCCCTTAAGGAGAGATTATTTTGTTTATGTGGATGGAAAAAAGAAAGTAGTAGAAGGTAGGGATGGATGTTTGGTTTGGCTAGCTAGGAAGCTTGTGATCCACTTACAAGTCTGTTCAGGTACTTGTAGCTGGTTTAGCTTAGTTAGAAGAGTGTCTGGAATGATGGTATTGAATGCTGAACTAAAGTCTACAGAGAGGACCCTTGCATAGATCCTTGGAGATTCAAGATGTTGTAAGATGTAGTGCAAAGCCATATTAACAGCATCATCTGTTGATCTATTTGCTCCGTATGCAAATTGCAAGGGGTCTAACAGCAGATCCGTGATGGGTTTCAAGTAGGAAAGCACTAGCCTTTCAAAGGCTTTCATGACTACGGGTGTTAAAGCAACTGGTCTGTAGTCATTCAGTTCCTTTATAGTGGGCTTCTTCGGTACTGGGATGATGGTAGAGCGTTTGAAGCAAGAAGGAACATAGCACATCTCTAGTGATTTATTGAAGATATGGGTGAAGATGGGGGCCAATTGGTCAGCACAGACTTTTAAGCAAGAAGGAGTTATCTTGTCTGGGCCTGGAGCTTTTCCTGGCTTTTGTCTGTGAAATAGGTCCTGCACTTCCTTTTCTGTGATCACTAGGGGTTGTGAACCCAATGGGATGGGGTCAGCTGTAGGAGGCTTGGCTGGTGTTGGTGTTGGTGTTGGTGTTGTTGGTAAAAACAAGTTGTGCATTTCCTTGAAGCTTGAGGCAATGGTGTAGCTGGCTTGTGATAGAAATGTAACACCCCTCAAGTTGGGTATTTATCGATGATAGGTAGATACAGTAATCAGGAAATGGGGGGTTACTTTCCTGTATGAGGAATTGCTGAAAGAAGAGTCATAGGAAGTTGTTTGGAAGGAAAAGGTGTTAAAGAAGGAAGTCTTTTCACTTGTTTGTAGCATTGGAAGATGGCATTATGAAGAGGGTGTTGGCCCAGATATGAGCTGGGAAAAAGAAACCTGTAGTGTTTTTTTCTAAATGGATGGATTCTGTAGTGAGAGGTTGGTCCTTGTGCATGCAAGCAGTAGCTGCTACTGTTATTTTGGTGAAAGAAAGTAGAGAATCAACCTTTGGTGGCATTGGTGGTGAAAAGTCCACGTCAAGTGCAGACAATTTTAATGCAGAAAGCCCAAAGGTGGCTTACCAATGCTGAGCTTTTGCAATATGAGGTTATCCTGTTATCACAAGAGGATTTAGTTTTCTTGACTGATAGGAATTGCAATCCAGCAGAATTCCTGTCAGGGGAGAGAAAAGAATGGGATAATGTGGAACACAATTGTGTGGAACCAATCAATTTACAAGCAGAAGTCCGAGAGGATTTGGAAGATAATCCTATAGTGGGTTGTATCAATGTATTCATTGATGAGCCTTCCCGGGTGGAAAAGGGGAAGAGGCTGATCGGTTATGCAGTGGTAAATGGAGACACTACTGAGGTATTGGAAGCAGAATGGTTGCCATCTGATTGGTCAGCACAGATAGGTGCAATGTTTGCTTTATTGTAAGAGTGAAAGTTGTTAACAAATGAAGTGGGTAATATTTATACTGATTAAAAGTATGCGTATGGAATATTACACTCCTTTGGAAGATCTGAATAGAACTAAAGCAAGTGAATTTTATAATAACTTTATTTAGAAAAAAAAAGGGGTGGTGGCAAAGGCCCAGAATGGCTGGCTATAATGCACATTGAGGCACATAAGAAGGGAACTTCTAAACAATAGATTAGTGGATGAAGCTGCAAAGACAGCAGCATCATTAGGGGGGAATTGATGATCCGAATCCCTGCTTTGGAATTTGATGTGAAACCTGTATTCACTGATAAGGAAGGAAAACGAATGGTGAAAGAAAGGGTGAAACAGGTAGATGATAAATAGATAACAAAGGAGGGATTGCAAATCGTGAACAAACCTGTTATGAGAAACATATTGAAGAGTGAACCTATTTGGGAATAAAAGTGTTATTGATTTTGTTAAAAGGAAAACCATATATATATTTGTAAAGGCATGTATACGATAGCCATGCAAGTGGGAGGTGGAACCATCATGGGAGGAAAATGGCCTTGGGAGGCACAGGAATTGAACTATTCTGTAGTGTTAGACATGGAACAGCAAGGTAACCTAACGGCCACCTCTGGAAAAGATGGTAATTGGGCCCTAACCTCGAACTTAGTGGGATCCATCTGCTATGCCCGAAACCGTACTACCGATTGTCACCAGGTAGGATCTTTATGGTGTTTATCCACCTGGAATAATGGCGAATGGTGGTCAGGTAAGGGATACCAGCCCACAAAGGAGGCTATGGCCCTTTCCAATGTCTCCATCCTCAGCTCATACATCGCCAAGCAACATAACACCTCCCTTGTCTGGTTAGTCCCTGATGGAATGTATTGGATTTGTGGAAAATTTGCATATGCTCAACTCCCAGCCAATTGATGTGGAGCATGTGTGCTTGGAATAGTAAGACCAGGATTCTTCCTGTTACCTCTCTGACAGCATCAAGTTTTAGGAGTAAAGAAAGTGTTAAATCCAGGCCTTATATTATGCAGAACAAATTGGCTCTGGACTATCTTCTGACTAAGGAAGGTGAGGTTTGTGGAAAGTTCAATCTGTCGAATTGTTGCATCAAAATAGACCACAGTGGAAAGGTTATCCAGGAAATTACTGATAAAATGGTAAAGTTAGCACATGTACCGGTTCAAACATGGAAGGGATTTAATCTGGGGGAAGTCTTCTCTGGATGGCTCCCTAAGCTACTATTTTTGTTAAAAACTATATCCAATAGTATTGGATAGTGCCTTTTATTGGTTGAAAAGAGATCCACAGCCCAGGCTATGGTATTATGGGAATATGAACGGGTTAACACGTATGAGCAATGTACTCTGGATTATGAGTTTGAGACTACATGTTAATCTAACGATAATAGTGTAGTCACAAGAGGGAGGAATGAAGCAGGACCCCAATGCTTTATAATACAAATGCTTTATGTTTATTTGTTAGGATTATAACAAGATGTATTAGAGATAGAAGTCGACATGTCACATAAAAGCGGAAGTATATTGCTTGCCAGAGGTGTGGTGTTGCAAGCTTTCTGTAAAGCACAGGAATATTTCTACATGTTGTTCTTTGTAACCTGTTCCAGTAACTGTATGTGATATGATAATGGTAGTCCATATATGGGCTTTTGTCTGTGACAACCAATTAGGATAACTTCTTCTTTTTCTTATGTGATATCCGTAACCAAAGGTATAAAAGATTATGCTTGAGCCTTGCTCGAGGCTCAGACCTTTGTTTTCCATGTGAGTGGGGTGTCTGTGTCCTATTTGCGCAAATAATAAATTAATTCTTGTTTCTCAAATCCTTCGTGGTATTCTCTCCTTCAGCTGAAAATGTAAGTTTTCCCGTAACACTATTATAAGCTGCATATACTATGCCATGTCAAAAAAGAAAAAGTAATACTATGGACTTCACTTAGAAAAAAACATGAGAACAAACAACAAATAAATATTATTTATTTAACTATATTAACTTTCAATAAAAGTACTACACTATTGTGATTATTTTCATCATTATTTTCTCTTTTACAAACTACAAACAAAATTTTGTAATTTTGCATAATTCTATGGTTCTAGACTAATACTGGTATATAGACAATCCTTTTCAAACTAAGCTTTAAACATAAATTGAAATGCAGGAGTATTTCCTTTTAGAAAACTTCCAAAAATAAACCATGTAACACTTTTACTTTGTTCATCTAGCTTCCAACATAGTAACTTAAGTTGTTAATACCAAAACTGGGACGATAAACACCATGTAAATGTATTTTGAAAAGTAGCTTTTAAAAATCCTGCTAGCATCTAATGTGATAGTTACATCATAATCACTATTTACCAGAGAAAGCAACCAGCAAATTGAGTAATTTGGTATAGTGATAAGAGTATTACAGTTATAGCCAAATATTTCAAGATTATGCAACAATTGCTGCATGTAGACGCATATGGGCATGGCAAAAGAGCTTTTTCTCAATCATATACTGCCTTAGACATAATATTCTGCATTTTTAGTAAATTAAACATCTTGCTAAAGATAATAAGAATAATTTTTTAGTAAAGTTAATTCCAAATAATTTATTCTGACTACAAAAGCTTTCATTCCACTTGTGCAAGTACACTAAAAATCTTTACTAAAAGTAAATATGGGCATGATCTAATAATTGTCTTCAAATTTGTACTGAGCAGTATGTTTGTAGGAACACCTACAATTTCTATGAAGGAAAACAAGTTTCTTTCTTATATCACAGAAAACATTTCTTTATGGAAGCAACTGAAAGGGCTGAGAGGCCTGAGGATTGAGTTAGTTTTGCTCTCTGAGGACAGTTGGGGAACATGCAGGAGTTTACACATATGTTTACCATCAATTACATAAGGCCGAGGAATGCAATATTCTTCTGCAAGAGGTTGCATTCTTCAGGATCTGTTTCTTAAAATATACTCTATCTATCCAATTTGTATATTTAATTCCTTTCCTGTCTTGGCAAGTGAAGACAACAGGGCTTTTGATATGGCAGTGATTGTCCCCCAGAACTCTTATGTTCAAGAAGGTAAAATCTAAAAATTGAGGCATTATTCTCCTGAGGTTGGTAGCACCTTTTATAAGCTGCAGCATATATTTTTTAATAAAATTTGTTAGTTGGAAAAGATGCTTCCACAGTCCTCTGATTTTTTTTTTTTAAGAAATCATAGTTCCCCTCCACTTCCATTATAGTCAAATAGAACTGTTGCTGGTAGCTACCAAAATGCATCTAAATGGTAGCTGAAGAAATGAAGAAAAGTATAGTTTATGACATCAGATATGTTATTAGAAACAGGGATTGCTACAGATGAAAGTCATCATGTAAACATATGTAGTGCATTCAGAAAATAATCAGACCTCCTTCACTTTTGTCAATTTTGTTATGTTGCCTGATTCTACAGTTATTGAAATTCATTTTTTCCATTAATTTACACTCAGTACCCCATAATGACAAAGTGAAAACAGAATTTTAGAAATGTCTGTAAATTTAAAAAGAAAAAAATGAAATATCACATTGACATAAGTATTCAGACGGTTTGCAACAACACTTGAAATTTAACTCTGGTCCTCCCATTTCTCTTGATCATTGCTGCCATGTTTCTGATTGGAGTCCCCATGTGATAAATTAATTAGACATGATTTGGAAAGGCACACACCTCTCTATAGCTATATAGACAGGTGTCCAAACAATGCATACTGTAGCAGAGCAAAAGCCATGAGGTCAGCCCTGCAGAGCTAAGAGACAGTATTATTGCAAGGCACAGATCTGGGGAAGGCTACAATAAAATTTCTGCTGCATAGAAGGTTCCTAAGAGCACAGTGGCCCTCCTAATTCTCAAATGAAAGAAGTTTGGCACAACCAGGACTCTTCCAAGAGCTGGTCACCCAGTCAGGCTGGTCACCCAGTCAGACGGGGAAGAAGGGGCTTAGTAAGAGAGGTGACCAAGAACCTAGTGATTACTGTGACTGAGATTCCAAAAGGACAACCATCACTGCAGCCCTCCATCGATCTTGGCTTTATGGCAGACAGGAAGCCTCAATGCCTATTGAGTTTAGAGAACAAACAGGGTGAACTTGAACTATTAATTCATGAAGGTAGATATAACATAATTGGAATTACAGAAACTTGGTGGGACGAAAACCACAACTGGAACATAGTGATAGAAGGAAACAAACTGTTCAAAAAAACCAAACCCCATAAAGAGGAGGTAGAGTTTCATTGTATGTAAAGGACCACTACATTGCTACAGAAATGCACAAAACCAAAGATGAAAACTGGGAGAGGCATGGCCAGCATCGTGGCTGAACGGTCGGTCGCCCCGATAGCTCCAGGGTGACTGCCGAGATTCCCCCTGGAATGGGGGTCCATCGTGGACCATAGCTGCCCTGAAGGGGCAGTGAAGAATGGGGGAGCCACCGGGGCTGGCAGGGAGGCAGCAAACTCCCTGCAGTCCCGGTCTTTCCCCCCCGACCCACTGGGGAGGAATGGCAGCCGACATCAGCTGCCCCAAAGCCGGAGACGGCCACAAGGATCGGGCAGGAGAGGAGGCACAATTTTTTGGAAAAGATACCGAAGCCGGGTGAGTGATCATCAGCTCACGGGAGGCATGGAAAACAATTTTGCCAAAAGCAGGTTAAGAAAAAACATGAATAGCGGCTAATTGAAAAAGGAAAAGAAAACGGAAGGAAACAATTAAAGAAAATTAGATTCACCTAAAACCTGGAATAAGAGTCTGGAATCTATCTCAAGGGTTTTAATTAATTTTGGAGATCTTTTCAAACTAAATATTTTAACTGCAACTGATTTTGGACAACTTTAAAAAAATTTATTGGCTAATTAACTCTGGACAGTTTTAAAAGATGTGGGGGAAAGGGAAAGGAAGGGAAAAAAATGGACTTGATTATGATTTTAAAGCTTTAAAAATGGACTTAGATTGATTTCATCTTATCCTCCCCACTTTGCACAAGTTTGACTATAAAGGATTACAGTGTAACTAATTATGGGACTGAAAGAAAGTTACAAATTCTAACAACTTGAAACAAAGGAAACTTGGCTTCAGAACGGCTACTGTACTATTTAGCCTATTAAAGCTCGTGGCTTTAAATTGGAAAGAAAAAGAAAAAGCAGATTGGATCAGGACTTTAAAAATGGACTTTAATGGATTGTGTTTTTATTCTTTGATTTTTTTATAAAATTTTGAACATAAAGGATTATAAGAAATTGAATTAAACTGAAACAAAGGAGTTTGCTACTTTATCATTTTGCTACAGTATAAAGGTTGACACCTAAAGGCAAAAGAAAGAAGGCAGAAACAAATGATTTGACCTCAAAAGGGATTTAGTTAATTGTCGATGGTAACTGCAGTGTAAAGACTGACATCTAAAGGCAGAAGAAGAAATGCATAAGCAAGAAATTGAAATGATATGAAATAAAAGACTTGATGATAACTGTGGACTGTGATTGCTATAAAGGCTGATACTTAAAGAATTAGATCCCCAAGGAAAGATTTTTTTATTTTGAATTTAAATAGAATAATAAGGAGAAAGTTGTTTTTGATGTCTTGAAATTTAAAAAATATTTGTTACTTATGTTTTATAATTATATTAAATAATGATTTTAGAGGCAGAGGAAGGCAGTAGGAACTGAGTGTTCTTGACCTTAGGACCACTCCCATATAGATGGATAGGTTGATGTGATCGCACAACTGCCTTAAGAAAGGATGTTAAAAGGCTGTCTTTAGATTCATATTACAGATTCTAAAAGATTTATGTAAAATACAAATGTGAATTATAGAATTTTTAAGGATATTTTGGGGAATGATGGATATGGGAAATTGTTTTTGATGATTTGAAATTTTAAAAGAAACACTATTTTTGATTTGTAATTTTACTAGAAGGCGATCGCTAGAGACAGAGGAAGATAGCAGGAACTGAATAGTTCTTATTTCAGGATTATTCCCATGTAGATGGATAGGTTGATATGATTGCACGACCACCTCTGAAAGGTCGTTAAAAGGCTGTATTCAGATCTATATCAAAGGTTTTAAGAGATAATTGTAATTATGCAAAACATGAATGTCAACTATAGAATTTTTAAGGATACTTTGGGGAATGAGGGAAAGACTACAGAAAATGATTCTTGTTTAAAAGAAATAATGTTACTTATGATTTGTAATGATATAAGATAGTGATTTCTAGAGGTAGGCGATGATAGCAGGAACTGAATAGTCTCTGTCGGATTATTCCCATGTAGATGGATAGGTTGATGTGATAGCATGTTCACTTTAAGAAAGGATAATAATGACTGCCTTTAGATTTATACTAAATGTTTTAAAGAGAAAATGGAATTTATGAAAAATATAGATGATTATTATATGAAATTTTTTAGAGATACTTTGGGACTAGATATTTTCCAGGATAAAGGGATGGAATAGATTTTAAAAGAAAATGGCTATCATAACATTTGAAAAGGAGAAAATATTGGACAAATGATATAATGAGAGGATGAAATTTGAAATATGTTTTATTTATTATTTATTTATTATTTAAATTTGTATACCGCCCTTCTCCCGAAGGACTCAGGGCGGTTCACAGCCAAGTAAAAAATGCACAATACATTATAAATACAATTAAAATACAAGTAAAAAACTTATTTAAATTGGCCACAATTAAAATTTGGAGATAAAACCCATTAAAAACCCATAACTTAAAAAACTAACCCAGTCCAGCGCAGATAAATAAGTAAGTTTTGAGCTCGCGGCGAAAGGTTCGGAGGTCCGGAAGTTGACGAAGTCCTGGGGGGAGTTCGTTCCAGAGGGCGGGAATCCCCACAGAGAAGGCCCTTCCCCTGGGTGTCGCCAGACGACACTGTCGCGCCGACGGCACCCTGAGGAGTCCCTCTCTGTGAGAGCGCACGGGTCGGTGAGAGGTATTCGGTAGCAGCAGGCGGTCCCGTAAGTAACCCGGCCCTATGCCATGGAGCGCTTTAAAGACGTTCACCAACACCTTGAAGCGCACCCGGAAGGCCACAGGTAGCCAGTGCAGCCTGCGCAGGATAGGTGTCACTCGGGAGCCACGAGGCTCCCTCTATCACCAGCGCAGCTGCATTCTGGACCAACTGCAGCCTCCGGATGCCCTTCAAGGAGCCCATGTAGAGAGCATTGCAGTAGTCCAGACGAGACGTCACAAGGGCGTGAGTGACTGTGCACAAGGCATCCCGGTCTAGAAAGGGGCGCAACTGGCGCACCAGGCGAACCTGGTGGAAAGCTCTCCTGGAGACGGCCGTCAAATGGTCTTCAAAAGAGAGCCGTGCATCCAGGAGAACGCCAAAATTGCGCACCCTCTCCATCGGGGCCAATGACTCGCTCCCGACAGTCAGCCGCGGACTCAGCTGACTGTACCGGGATGCCGGCATCCACAGCCACTCCGTCTTGGAGGGATTCTCAATGAATATGAATATGTACCCGACCGATATCTTTTTCAACAAAGATTTGTAGGCTTTATTTTGTTTTAAAAAAAAAACAAAAAACTTGTTTGTTTGTTTTTTTAAAAAAAACAAAGATGAAAACTGAGCACTAAATGCCAAGCCCTAAAATGCTGGCCAACTCAGAAACCAAGAACCAATTGAATTTCTGGACAGATCTTTATTATAATCTCTTGCTAGTGAGAACATGTTAAAGACTTCGCTGAAATTACATTTACAGTATCCCCCTTGTCCACTAGAATAATTACCTTGTCAAAGGAGAGATTACTTTTGTCTCATATAATCTGTGTTTGACAAGCTATTAGCAATCACAGCACTATTTCCAATATACTTATAAGTGGTCTGCTTTATTACCTGTCTAACATCTAACAGGCATCAATGTTAGGCTCACTAAAGAGGATATTTTCCCATTCTTTTGGCAAGATTCTTCAATGATAACTGTCAAGGATCCTGAAAGTTTTTCAGCCAGTTCATTCAGTATTCCAAGGATTTCATCATAGACTGGGATTGGAAAGCATTCAAATCAGCTAGAATATCCCTTAGTGATCTGCACCTTCCCCGTCTTTGGGTTTTTCCCAATCTATGCTATTCATATCCTTATTTCCTTTTGATATAGAGAGAATATAGGAGTTGAGTTTCTCAGCTTTTTCTGGAGTGTCTAGTAAAATGTCTCTATTAGAAATATATAACAAGTCCTGTTTTCTTCTTCTTACTGTTTGAAGAAAAGATGCAAAGAAATCTTCTAATTGGAATGTGCTCTGTAAGGATTGCCTCTCCCTCTAACTTAAGAAAGTGAAAAGTCTTGAAACGGTGTATTTCAAAAGGAACCTTTTATTAAGCAGAAGTGACAGCAATGGATTCAAAGCAACGTCTGAGTACTCTTAGGCAAGACAGGTAAACATCTACCAAACACCCTCAAACAAAAGTTATCATGACAATGACCCAAATAACTCTAGAATATGCTATAAATGTAATGAATCTATTAACAAATATGATGAATTCAAGAAATGCCGATTATGTACCAATTACATAATGCCCACCACACCTGCCTGAAAATAAACAAACCAGTAGCCAATTTCCTGCAAGAATATCCTACATTTATCCATATATGTCCATCTTGTTTTCCAAAATTCGACTACTTAATTCCCATGTCTGATAGGATCCATACCATGGAAATAACTATAAAGACACAACAAACAATCATCGACATAGAAACAAGCTTAGAAACACGTATACTAGCATGTTTAGAACCATGTTTTACATATCTTTTTTTTTTTTATTGAAAGAGTTTTAAAAAAAACAAAGACATTTTCCCCCCTTTTTTCCCCCCTCCTAAAAAAAAACCCCTCCCCCCCTCCCCCCCCCCCGGCTTCCCGGGTCAATCACAAGGTATTGTTATACATAAACCAAACATAGAATAAAATTTTCCCTTCCAATCCAATTAACCTCATCCAAAGCTTTTCATCTCCCAACCCCCTCCCCATTACATAAAATAACTTTCTAATTATTCAAAGGCAATCTGATATTTCTTAATCTGATATCTATTTTGTAGATAATCAATCCATTTTTTCCATTCAATTAAATATCTTTCCTTGTCTTTTAAAAAAGCTGAGATTTTAGCCATCTCAGCCAAATTAATGACTTTCAGTATCCATTCTTCTATTGTAGGTACCTCTTCTTTCTTCCAGTATTGTCCAATCAACAGTCTTGCTGCTGTTATTAAATTCAGAATCAGTTTAGTCTCAATCCCTGTACAATCCGTTATAATTCCCAAAAGGAAAAATTGTGGCAGGAACTTTATCTTCTTCTTCAGTACATTTTGAATAATCCACCAAATTCTTATCCAAAAGACCTTAATTTTCTTGCAAGTCCACCAAATATGAAAATATGTAGCGTCATCACAATCACACCTCCAACATTTCGCTTGGATATTAGGATACATACGTGATAATTTTCCTCCCATCTGAATTGAATCTGATGTTTTTTAAGTTCTTGTGTAAAAAAAACAAATTCCTTCCTATCTCTTAACATCTTGGAAGGAATCTCTTTCAGCACCTTCAGCTCCTGTTCTCCAATTTTTAAAGTTGTCTGATATGAAACTTGCAGAATCTGATTTCTCATAGTCCTTTTCACAAAATAAACCACAATGTCCCGAGGAAGCTTTCTCTGTCTTGCGATCCAGGAGTTAACTCTATATATTTTATCAATTTGGTAAGCTACCTCTTGGGGTTCCACTTCAATAAATTCAGCCAATGCTTCTGATATAATTTTTCTTAAGTCTTCTCCTCGCTGTTCTTGCATACCACGGATTCTAAGAGCTCCTTCCATAAGTTTATATTGTAATATCACAACCTGATCTTCATTTTGATCCACTTTTTTCTGAACACCTTTCATTTTGTCTTCTAAATGCTTATTTGACTGAGATATCTGTTGCATTTCCTCTTCCAATCCCTCAATTTTTTTACTCAATCCTTGAACTGCCATGAGAATATCTTCTCTTATTTTTGCATTAAAATTCAGATCCCCTTCTTCCAGAAGCTTTAAAGGTTTAGCTGCCATTCTGTCTTCAAAAGAATCAGGAATTTAAACTTAACAACTTTCCTTTACTCCTTTCAGTATAAGAGAACTCCGTTTGTAACAATCCACAAATAACGTTACTTTGTTGTACTAAAAAAATTTACTTTCACTTTCAGACGCCATTTTAAAAGTCAATTAATCAGAAAGAAAGGTTTCAGGTTTCAAAAAGGGAGTCGGTATACTTGCCGTGTTGATTCTACATCAAAGATCGAACGCTTGTGAAATTCCTGTCTGCTTAGAAAATCAATCAATTTAATAAGTCCTTTTGAGCAGAAATGAACCCCTACTCCTTTTTCCTGAAAAAAAACAGGAGCGCGTTTGAAGTTGGAGATAGTGGAGTTCGGTGGGATCATAAATCCAGGAAAATTCGCTCTTAAGAGCAAACCCCCTGTCTAGATCTACCACTTTTCCACAACTCTGCATAACCCTCTTATGCCCAAAGGATATGCTAAGCTCAGTGAACAGTGATTTATACTGTTTCACTGACTTTTACGATCTTCTGCAACAACTTAAACTCAATTTATGGACTACAAATAAAAGAACCCTTTTCCAACAGTGACCACAGCATGATAGACTTTTGTCTCAATATACACCCTTACAAAAATCTGGGATACCAAACTACAACTTCAAAAAAGCCAACTATGATCTCATAGACACCGATCTCTTATCTCTTGACTGGCAAATTCTATTCTCTAACTGTATCACTCCTGAAGACTACTATAATGTTTTCTTGCTTGAAGTCAATAGAGTTATCAAACTATATCTTCCACAAATCACCACCAAAACCAGGAAATACAAATTACCCATATCAATAAGAAAGCTCCAATCCCCCAAAAAATCCCTCATGAAAAAACAAAAGTGGCTATGTAACTAACTTTAAAAGCCGCTACAAAAATATATGCCACCAAATAAAGATTGAATGCACCAATTACCACATCAAACAAGAAGAAAACCTTCTGCGCACAAAATCCAATTGTGCCTTCTATAATTTTGTAAACAACAAACTTAAAGACTCCAGATCCATCCCATCCCTAAAAGGATCTAACGGTAAACAATGCAATAATAATAACAATAATAATAATATTTTAATTTGTATACCGCCCTTCTCCCAAAGGACTCAGGGCGGTGAACAGGCAGATAAAATATAAATACACACAATAATTAAAAACATCCCTTAAAAAACTAATTTAAATGCCCAAAATGTTAAAAAACGTACTCCCCCGTAAAATAACAAAATTTTAAAAACCCATCCAATAAAAATAAAAATCAGGCTAGTCCATAATGATGAAGTAGTTAAAGCAAACTTGTTTAACATATTCTTTGGCTCAGTCTGTTGATAGCAATGGCTCATGCCCATCATTCCCTAGTCATACCAATAATGACTACAACGATGTAACACAAATAGATTTCACAGAAGATAATGTTGAAAAGGCACTATGTAGACTGAAACCATCTCTATCTATTGGACCTGATGGACTATGTGCATACTTCTTAAAAAAGCTTTCCACTGTTGTAGCAGAACCCCTAAGGATAATCTTTGAAAAATCGTTCAGGACCAGCTCCCTTCCCAATCTATGGTCACTAGCCATGGTCATCCCTATCTTCAAAAAGGGAGACCCCAGCCTAGTTGAAAATTACAGACCAATCTCTTTATGCTGCTTCACCTGCAAAATAATGGAATCAATCATCAAAGAATCCATTACCCTCCACCTAGAAACAAACAACCTACTCTCTAATAAACAATTTGGTTTCAGAAAAAAATTATCCTGTAATCTACAACTTCTACACTGCAAAAACATATGGACTACAAATCTTGATCAGGGCAAAGCAATAGATGCAATTTACAAAGACTTCTGTAAAGCCTTTGATTCAGTGGTACAAGACGAACTACTTCTAAAACAAATCCTATGGCATCTCCAGACCCCTCCATAATTGGATAACTGTGTTCCTGTCAAACAGGCAACAAGTGGTCAAAATAGGCAGTGCCCTATCAAATCCTGCACCTGTTAATAGCGGTATCCCCCAAGGCAGCGTTCTAGGACCAACACTCTTCATACTAAACATAAATGACCTTTGTGATCATATTATAAATAACTGCGTTCTCTTCGCCAATGATGTTAAACTATTTAACACTACCAACAATGCTGCTACCCTTCAAAAAGACCTTGACTTTGTGTTGGAATGGTCCAAAAATTGGCAACTCCAAATCTCAACCAACAAATGCTCTGTCTTACACATTGGCAAAAAGAATCAGAACACAAAATACAAGCTAAGTGGACATGACCTTGTAAATGACCCTCACTCTGTCAAGGACCTTGGAGTACTCATATCAAATGATCTAAGTGCCAAAGCCCACTGTAACAACATCGCCAAAATGTATTAAGAATTGTAAACTAATCTTGCATAGCTTCTTCTCTGGTAAGATTACACTACTAACCAGAGCATACAAAACATTTGCTAGATCAATTCTCAGATACAGCTCATCTGTCTGGAACCCACACTGCATATCAGACATTAATACAACTGAGAGAGTCCAGAGATATTTCACGAGAAGAGTCCTCCACTCCTCTGCTCGCAACAAAATATCTTATGCCACCAGACTTGAAATTCTAGGTTTAGAAAATTTAGAACTACACTGCCTTCGGTATGACCTGAGCATAGCTCATAAAATCATCTGCTACAATGTCTTTCCTGTCAATGACTACTTCAGCTTCAACCACAACAATACACAACCACACAATAGATTCAAACTTAAAGTGAACTGCTCCAAACTCAATTGCAGAAAATATGACTTCAGTAACAGAGTTGTTAATGCCTGGAATGCACTACCAGACTTTGTGCTCTCATCCCAAAACCCCCACAATTTTAACCTAAGACTGTCTACTGTTGACCTCACCCCATTCTTAAGAGGTCTATAAGGGGCGTGCATAAGAGCACTAGCGTGCCTACCATCCCTGTCCTAATGTTCCCTTTAATTGTATTCATTTTATGTATTCAATTCATGCTTATACTTATATATATTGTTTAATATGTACTCAAATAAATAAATAAATAAATAAATAAAAGTAGGATTAAAGCAGTAGAGACCCCTCCCTTTAGCCAGAATGCAGATTTTAGCCAATACACAAGTGTGAAGATGTTTTCTGTACCAGCTGCCCTGAGAACCGGATAAGAATGCATTCCCTCGCAGCCAACGGTTCGTGCATACCAGAGAAATGAAACCATCTGAAGATGACCCCCACGTGACACCTGAGGGAGAGGTGGATTGGACAAAACTGTCTGGCCTTTGGAGGGAGGAGGGATTTATGTGGGAACTGCAATTAGAGAAAAGACGTGAGAAGCCCAAATGGTCCGTGGGACTTGGAAGATTGCCAGAACCAGGAGAGGCTCTTCCAGGAGTTACAACGAGAAGGTGTAAGGGAGGGCACTTTGCCTGGCAGGAAGAAAAAATGAATGAGGATCTGCAAATTGCAGAAGCAGTGAGACCTTATAAAGATGCCATTGAGAGATGAAGGGCTCATGAGAGGTATGAGTGTCTCTGGGAAGGGAGGAGAAGAGCCAGACCTGGGGGGTGCTGAAGAAGCTGTTTACGGCGAAGAAGCGGCTGGAGACCAGGAGAAATCAGTTCGGTCCCTGGGGATTTTAGCATCCAGTAGAGGCCTGGTTCCCCCTTCTGGACAGGGCGCTGCCACGCAGGCAAAAAAAGCCAAAGATTCCCCCTGTTCCTGGAAAATACAATGGGGAGTCAAAGGAACTTGGAAGTTTCTTAGCTCAAGTGTGGAGGAGTGGGGAGAGGATTTTCTATCTGATGCGGCCCGTGTGAGGTGCATGACCAGAGCTCTGGAGGGGGTGGCAGCAGATTGGTTTATGACCCTTCATAATGAGGACTCCCCATTACTAAGAAATTATGACCAATTCATGGCAGCCCTAAGAGCGAGATTTGAGGATCCTCTGGCTGAGCAGAAGGCAAGGAACCGGATGAAATACATCAGGCAGGGTAGAAGGCCGGTAGCTGAATACAACCAAGAATTTCATGAGTTGGTGCCCCACATGAGAGGGTGGTCAGAAATTGCTTTGTTGGAGAACTACAAAGATGGCCTGAATGAAGACGTTTATGTGCTTTGCCGGGTGCGCGAGAGCCCCCTTACCCTGCACGGCTGGTATACCCTGGCAGCGGAGATGGAGATCGATTTGGCCAGAGACCACATCCCAGGCAGTCAAACCTGGAGGCAGACCCCTCTCCAGCCCCATAAAGGAGCTCCGAAAGGCTCTGGAATTACCACCAGCGGGAAGCAGAGATCTGTGGGAAGCAGAGATTTACGGCTTGTTTCAGATGTGGAAAGGAAGGCCATCGGGCAGCCGATTGTGTGGTCAAGCCGGACCCCAAGCCGACTCCTGGTGGTTGGAAAGGAGCTGTGAAGCCGCTCGCCAAGGCTCGAGAGGTTGCTAAGAAGGGAGCAGATGTCATCAAGGTCACTCCTCCCACACAGGGCAACTGGCTCTGATGACAGCAATTCTGGGTCCGATTCTGATGAATATCTTTTGGTAAGTTGGAAAGGGGGACCCCTGACCATCCCAGTGAAATTGCATGTCCCTTCTACTGGAGCCCAGGTGGAGATAGCTTTTTTGGACTCGGGGTGTACCAAGTGTGTCATCAGCCCAGAGGTGGTGGAGAAAATGGGACTCAAACTAAAAACTCTAAGTAGGCCCATAGCCTTTTGCCAGCTAGACAGGTCAGTAGCAGGGGGAGGTCCAGCCCATTTTGTAACTGAACCAATAGAGATGATCGTGGGAGATCACCGAGAAACACTGAATTTTATCGTGACACTGGGGATGGACCAACCTATCTTGTTGGGATTGCCCTGGCTCCAGAAATGGAACCTGCGAATAAACTGGAGAACGGGTGAATTATGGTTTCGCTCCAAACCACGCAGGGTAGAGAAGGAAACTGCCAAAAGAGAAGAAGCCGTACCAACCAAAATACTGGTGACAGTAATAGAACACATGGATGGGGAGGAAAGAATTCCCAAGGAATATTGGGACCTTCGGGAGGTATTTAGTGAGAAGGCCTCTGACATGTTACCCCCTCATAGGCCCACAGACTGTAGCATTGAAATTCTTCTGGGGGTAAAGCTTCCTAAACCTACCCCATGATGCAGAAAGAATTGGGTGAGTTACAGAACTTTATTGATAAAAACCTAGAACGAGGATTTATTTAACCAGCTAGGTTACAAGTAGCTGCTCCAGTGATGTTCCGGGAGAAGAAAGATGGGTCCTTTTGCCTAGTGGTTGATTACAGAAATTTGAATGCTGTGTGTGTAGAAAACATGTATCCTATGCCACTTATGAAGGATATGTTGGCCCATTTTTCAAAGGGGAAGTTTTTCACCAAACTGGACTTGCGAGAGGCTTACTATAGAGTGCACATTAAGGAAGGAGACGAGTGGAAAACTGCTTTCAATTGTCCCCTGGGCTGTTTCCAATTTCAGGTGCTCCCGTTTGGACTACAAGGTGCCCCTGCGGTGTTTATGCAATTGATAAATGAAGTAATCCATGAGCACCTGTTCAACGGGGTCCTGGTTTAACTTGATGACATCATTATCTACACGGAGACTCTGGACAAACAGGTAAAACTAGTGAGAGCGGTTCTCAAAAAACTGTTGGCTGCAGAACTATATGCGAAGCTGTCTAAATGCGAATTTCATCAAACCAAAATTGACTACTTGGGATACTGTATATCTCCGGAAGGGCTGGAGATGGATCCAGGGAAGGTCTGCGCAGTGTTGGAATGGGCACTTCCGCGCACTCACAAACAGTTGCAGAGTTTTTTGAGGTTTGCCAATTTTTATCGCCAGTTCATTCCTCCATTTGCAAAGATTGCCCTACCAATCACAAATCTCTTGAAAACAAAAGGGGATGGGAAGCATAAACCGTCCCTACTGCTAGAATGGTCAATGGAATGCCAAGCGGCATTTCAAAAGCTGAAACGGCTGTTTGCTGCAAAACTGGTCCTCAAGTACCCCGACATGGAGGCCCCATTTGTGGTTCAAGCAGATACCAGTGACGTTGCAGTGGGGGCATTCCTGCTTCAAACAAATACCAAAGGAAAGTTGCAACCTTGTGCATATACATCTCGGAAACTGACGGATACTGAAAGGAGGTGGGCTATATGGGAGAAGGAGGCATTCGCTGTTCGCTGGACTCTTTTAACATGGAGACAGTTTCTGGAAGGAGCTAAACACCCATTTGAGGTATGGACTGATCACAAGAATTTAGAAGCCTTAAAAATACCCAGGAAACTGTCACCAAAACAAGCCCAGTGGGCTCAATACTTTAACCATTTTAACTTCTCCTTGCATTACATTCCAGGAGGAAAGAATTTCCTGGCAGATGCTCTTTCACGTTTACCACAATATAATAGTGCCCACACAGACATGGTCCACCCTATTATCCCAGTGCAACAGCTTGCAGCCCCAGCAGTTACCTGGGGCCAACTAAAGACTGATGCGTCCTTGCCAGATGACCTAACCAAGTTGTTGAAGGAGGCATTAAAAACAGATGACTGGTTTCTAGCCCATTCAAATGAATGTACCCTTCATGACCGTCTGGCCTGGGTGGGGGCTAAACTATATGTCCCTGCTAGCATAAGGGAGACCATACTACAGCGTTGCCACGATGCCAAGATGGCTGGACATTTTGTTTTTGTAAAAACCTTACATTTATTGAAAAGACAGTTCTGGTGGCCGGGTCTGAAAAAAGACATTGAATCTGTCGCGTCCCACTCCTCCTCTGATGGCCGGGTCGGGGAAGTCCGTATCAAGTGTGGCCGCAAAGCCTCTGCAGCTCTGCCAAAGTTCTGTCAGAGTTCTCAGGGCAGGCAGGAGACCAGGATGTGACTTCAGCAATACAAATTAGACTTTGCCTGACTCAAAGAATGCCAGAAAGCAGATCCTTTATATAGGCCATGGGGTGTGGCTCCATGACTCAGCACTTATCCAGGCCTGCCCCTCCCTTCCTTTTGCTGACATCTCCTTTCCATTCTCCGGAAGCGTGGATCTATCCACTGCATCGTTTCATCCCCAGCTGCCGGCAATTCCAGCTCGTGGCTGGCTTCAGGCGCACATGCTATCGGGGGAGGTTTGTTTGCTCGGTTTGTCTGGGCATGGTGCCAGGGCTGGGGGCTGGAGGCATGCCAGGACATTCTTCTGCACTATCAGTCTCTGGCTGAGATAGCAGGAGATGAGAGGGGCCCAGCTGAGGAGAGGGGGGCGAGCGAGACACAACAGAATCTTACATAGCAAGCTGTCCCGTGTGTGCAGCAGCTAAGAGACCACCAGGAAAACCACCAGGACTGTTGCCAGCCCTGGAGCCCCATGGAGAGAAATATCCATGGACTTTATAGTGGAATTGCCCGAGAGTGGAGGAAAATGGTAATTTGGGTAGTAACTGACTTATTCTCCAAACAAGTGCATTTCATCCCATGTTCAAAAATACCCTCAGCTAAAGCTTTAGCTAAACTATTTGTCCAACACATCTACAGACTACATGGGGTCCCTGAACGCATAATCTCGGACCGTGAGGTCAAGTTCACTTTCCAATTCTGGAAGGAGTTTTTACGACTACTAGGCTCTGCCCAGGGTTAAGCTCCGCCCACCATCCTCAAACTAATGGGGCTTGTGAGAGATCCAATTCGGTTCTGGAACAATATTTGAGGTGTTACATTAACTATCAACAGGATAACTGGGCGGATCTGCTACCTTTTGCTGAGGTGGCCTATAATAATTCTATACATAGCAGCACTGGATTCACTCCTTTCAAGGTTGGTTCTGGGCAAGACTTTGTTCCAATCCCAGAACTGCCTGAAGAGAAACCATCTATTCCATTGCTGGCTGATTGAATCAAACAGGTAGAAAGCACCTGGAAGATAACCCACAAGGCCGTAGATGAAGCACATTGATCGCATAAGAAGCAGGTGGGTAAGAAAAGAGTTCCGGCCAAGAATTTCCAAGTTTTTCTATAAAGATAAAGTTTATAGATAAAGTTTTTCTATCTACCAAAAGATAAAGATAAAGTATTTCTATCTACCAAATATTTGCAAACGACTCAAAAACCGAAAAAACTTGGCCCTAAATATGTTGGTCCCTTCTCCATTGTGCAGGTGATAAATCCAGTCACCATACAATTAGAATTACCAAAAACCTTGTGAAGAATTCACCCTGCTGTTCCAAGTTAGCTTATTGAAACCTGAACACACATCCCCTCTTAGATCAATAGCTACTACTCCTCCAGTGCCAATTCTCATTGAAGGGGAACAACATTTTGAAGTTAAAGAGATTCTAGATTCTAGAAAACACAGGGGTAAAGTACAATACCTGGTGGCTTGGAAACATTTTCCTTTGTCCCAAGTGGAATGGGTGAATAAGGAGGATGTTAGGGCCCCAAAGAAACTGGCATTGTTCTATGAGAAATATCCTGATAAACCTTGACTAATCTCTCTTTTCTTTCTAGGACTAAAGTCCTTTCTGCAGGAGGGCCAAACATCAGCCTCCGCATTCTGCTTTTATAGTTTTATTGCTCAGCTAATTGTTTTATTGCTGTCTTTAGTGCTAGGCATTGGAAAGGGGTAATGTATCTTTAATTATGGGCTAGCTGCTTTGGCTGCCATGTGGGGGGTAGGTTAATGCAGAAACAAAACTTATGAATTCAAAATCTAAGAAGCGGGCTGATAACCCTCGCAGCCAATGGTTCGTGCATACCAGAGAAATGAAACCACCTGAAGATGACCCCCAGATGACACCTGAGGGAGAGGTGGATTGGACACAACTGTCTGACCTTTGGAGGGAAGAGGGATTTACATGGGAACATGTATGTGTAAGACACACCTATTATTCAGAACTTGCTTTACTTCGATGCAATCAGTTCATTCTCAGTAAAAGATACCTTTCTCTACAAACAATGTAGTTGGGGTTTTTCTTTCTTGAGTTTTGAAAGGAGGCATGCCTGACAATGGGTTTTGCAAAATATCAATCCACTCTTAAATGAGGGGATGGTGGGTTCTTCTGTGGGTAGTTCAGGCATGGGGCTGAAATCCTGGCCTGTTGCTACTCTAAAAGGGATAAAACTAGTACTCGAGTGTACAGTTATCAAATGCAACTTCAGCAAAAGGTAAAAGTTCGGTTTAGTTATCTTGTTGAAAATTAATAAAACATCTTAAATATTGTTATAGCACCAAGTTCAGTCTCTCAGAATTTCTGTTAGTACACACATGATAAGATGAGGTCAACCTCTGGGCAGTGCCAAGTAAGCCAAAAATGCCTTCCAAAATTTAGAGGTGAATTGAACCTCTCTGTCGGAGATGATCCTTTGTGGAGCTCCATGAAGCCGATAAATGTGCATTAGGAATAATTTGTTTACTTTCTGTAAGATTCCTGGGGTTTTCCCCTGACGTCTTTTTGCTGCTGCACAAATGGGGCAGCTAGCTACATAGCTTTCTATGTCCTTTTTTAGTCATGGCCACCAAAATTGTCTTTTAATTAGGTATAAAGTTTTCACAAAACCAAAATGTCCAGCTAATTTGGAGTCGTGGCACCTTGCCATTAAACATAGTCTTTGGCTGGCTGGAACTTCCCTCCCACCCAAGCTAAGTCCTCTTTCATCAGACCGCTGGATTTGTGGTTCAAAAACCATTCATCAATGGCCAATGCTTGTTTAAAAGTTTGGTTGGTGTCACTATCCATCAATGTTTCTTGTTTTGCCTGGGATCTGGTGATTACTTTAGCAGCCAGTTGATTGTTTTGTACTATGGGTTTGATTACGTCTGAATTTGCACTATTGTATTGCGGTTTTCTGGATAGCGCATCTGCCAGAAAGTTTTTCCCCCCTGGGGAGGTATTTGAGAGTAAAATCAAACCATTTAAAATACTGAGCCCATCATACTTGTTTCAGGGAGAGTTTCTTTGGGGTCTTTAGAGCTTCTAAATTTTTATGATCAGCCCAGACTTCAAAAGGGATCTTACTCCCCTCTAGGAAATGCCTCCAGGTTAAAAGTACCCAATGAACTGCATAAGCCTCTTTCTCCCAAATGGCCCACCTTTGCTCAGTCTCATTCAACTTTTTGGATGTGTAAGCACATGGTTGTACCTGGTCTTGTTCATTTTTCTGAAACAAGACTGCTCCTATTGCCACATCGTTGGCATCTGCTTGTATGATGAAAGGTTTCTCTGTGTCCGGGTGTTTTAAAATTGGTTCTCCTGAGAACAGCCGTTTAAGTTTTTCACATGCTGTTTGGCATTCCATTGCCCAGTTCAAAGGCTGCTTCGGTTTAGGGTTGCCCTCCTCCTTGATTTTTAAGAGCTTGGAAATGGGTAGGACAATCTGAGCAAAAGCGGGGATAAACTGGTGGTAAAAGGTGGTGAATCCCTGGAAGCTTTGTAACTGTGGTTCCCAATCAAGTACAGCCTGAACATTTTGAGGGTCCATTTCTAAGCCCTGGTGTGAAATGCGGTACCCCAAATAGTCAATTTTTTCTTGGTGGAATTCACATTTAGAAAGTTTAGCATAAAGTTTGGCAGAGCGGAGTTTGTTTAAAAACAGCCCTGACTAGTTTTACATGTTCTGCTTTGGTCATGGCATATATTAAAATATTGTTCAAGTAGACCAGGACCCCCTTATACAAATGCTGATGTAGCACTTCATTTATTAATTGCATAAACACTGTGGGGCCCTTGTAACTCAAAGGGGAGCACTTTGAATTGGTAGCACCCAAGAGGGGTGTTAAATCCTGTTTTCCACTCATCCCACTCCTTAATTCTGATACAGTAGTAAACCTCCTTTAAGTCCAGCTTTGAAAAAAAATTCCCTTTAGAGAGGTGTGCTAGCATATCTTTCATAAGGGGGATGGGGTACGTATTCTCCACACTGATTGCATTTAAATTTCTAAAATCAACACAGAGACATTTTGAGCCATCTTTTTTTCCCTCTAAATAACACTGGAACTGCAATTTTTTGTCAGGCTGGCTCGATGAAACCCCTTGCTAGGTTTTTTTCAATAAATGCTCTTAGTTCTTCCAACTCCCTCGGGGACATGTTGTACATCTTGGATTTAGGGCAGGGGTGAAATGCTCCCGGTTCGGACTGAATCAGGCGATCCAGTAGTGATGAGGGCGGGTAGTTCAGAGAACCAGTAGCAAAAATCCTTGCTCCCCCCGCCCATGCCCACCCAATCACCACTTGCCTACTTGGCAGCTTCCTGCTTCTTTTGGGCTCACTCCTGCCTTGCTTCGGCTGCTGCAATCAATTGCACCAGCTAGCAACTCAGTCTGCCTGCCTGCAATCCATCTCATCAGTGAGCAACTCAATCTGCCTGCCTTGTCCCTTCATTGGGTAAATAATTGGGGGATCTTTAAAAAAATAGTTAATTGGGGGTTTTTTTAGGAGGTTTTTTTTTTGACATAGCAATATTTTTTTTATTTGATTTTTATACCGCCCTTCTCCTGAAGGACTCAGGGCGGTGTACAGGCAAAATAAAAACAGACAAGAAAATATACAGTTTAAAATGCAAGATTAAAAAACGTATTATAATTAGCCTAAAAATTTAAAATATATAAAAACTAAAACCCATTTAAAATTAATAATAAAGATTTTAAAATCGATAAAATCTAAGCTAGCCCCGCGCGAATGAAAAGATGTGTCTTCAGTTCGCGGCGAAAGGTCCGAAGGTCAGGTATTTGGCGTAAACCCGGGGGAAGCTCGTTCCAGAGTGTGGGAGCCCCCACAGAGAAGGACCTTCCCCTGGGGGCCGCCAGCCGACATTGCTTGGCGGACGGCACCCTGAGAAGTCCCTCTCTGTGAGAGCGTACGGGTCGGTGGGAGGCATGCGGTAACAGCAGGCGGTCCCGTAAGTACCCAGGTCCTAAGCCATGGAGCGCTTTAAAGGTCATAACCAAAACCTTAAAGTGCACTCGAAAGGCCACAGGTAGCCAGTGCAGTCTGCGGGAGGCGGTGTTACGTGGGAGCTGCGCGGCTCCTCTATCACCCGCGCAGCTGCATTCTGGACTAACTGAAGCCTCCGAGTGCACCTCAAGGGGAGCCCCATGTAGAGAGCATTACAATAATCCAAGCGAGAGGTAACGAGTGCGTGAGTGACTGTGCACAAGGCATCCCGATCAAGGAAGGGGCGCAATTGCCGAACCAGGCGAACCTGGTGGAAGGCCCCCCTGGAGACGGCCGTCAAATGATCTTCAAATGACAGCCGCTCATCCAGGAGGACACCTAAGTTGCGCACCCTATCCTTTGGGGCCAAAAACTCGCCTCCAACAGTCAGCTGCGGCTGCAGCTGACTGAATCGAGATGCCGGCATCCACAGCCACTCCGTCTTGGAGGGATTGAGCTTGAGCCTGTTTCTCGCCATCCAGACCCGTACGGCTTCCAAACACCGGGACAACACTTCAACAACTTCATTGGGGTGGCCCGGGGTGGAAAAGTACAGCTGAGTGTCGTCAGCGTACAGCTGGTATCTCACCCCGAAGCCACTGATGATCTCACCCAACGGCTTCATATAGATGTTGAACAGAAGGGGCGAGAGGATCGACCCCTGCGGCACCCCACAAGTGAGGCACCTCGCGGTCGACCTCTGCCCCCCTGTCAACACCGTCTGTGACCGATTGGAGAGATAGGAGGAGAACCACCGATACACGGTGCCTCCCACTCCCAATCCCCCCAACCGGCGCAGCAGGATACCATGGTCGATGGTATCAAAAGCCGCTGAGAGGTCTAATAGGACCAGGGCAGAGGAATAACCCCTGTCCCTGGCCCTCCAGAGATCATCCACCAATGCGACCAAAGCTGTCTCCATGCTGTACCCGGGTCGGAAGCCGGACTGGAACGGGGCTAGATAGACGATTTCATCCAGGTATTGGGGTAGCTGTCGCGCCACAGCACTCTCTACAACCTTCGCAACGAAGCGAAGGTTGGAGACTGGACGATAATTACCCAAAATAGCTGGGTCCAGGGAGGGCTTCTTGAGGAGGGGTCTCACCACCGCCTCTTTCAAGGCGGCAGGGAAAACCCCTTCCAGCAAAGAAGCGTTGATAATCCTCTGGAGCCAGCCTCGTGTCACCTCCTGAGTGGCCAGTACCAGCCAGGAAGGGCACGGGTCCAGTAAACATGTAGTGGCATGAAGTCTCCCCAACAACCTGTCCACGTCCTCAGGAGCCACAGGGTCAAACTCATCCCAAACAGACTCAACAAGACGTGCCTCCTCTCCCTCGCTTGGATCATCCCAATTTCGGTCCAGACCATCCCGGAGCTGAGCGATTTTATCACATAGATAACCACTAAACTCCTCGGCACGTCCCTGCAAAGAGTCATCCCGCACCTCCTGATGAAGGAGGGAGCGGGTCACCCGAAACAGGGCGGCCGGGCGGTTATCTGCCGACGCAATGAGGGTGGAGGTGTAAGAACGCCTCGCCTCCCTCATTGCCACTAGGTAGGTCCTAGAATAGGACCTCACTAGTGTCCGATCAGCTTCGGAACGACTGGACCTCCAGGTGCTCTCTAGGCGTCTTCTCCGGCGTTTCATCTCCCTCAGCCCCTCGGAGAACCAAGGGGCCGGACGAGATCTGCGCTGGGTCAGAGGCCGCAAAGGCACGACACGGTCCAAGGCCCCAGCCGCGGCCTGTTCCCAGTGCCGTGGGCCAGATCCTCAGGAAATGGCCCAAGCTCCGTCAGAAACCTCTCAGGGTCCATCAGGCGCCTGGGACGGAACCAACGTATAGGTTCCGTCTCCCTGCGATGGTGAGTGGCGGTTCGGAAGTCTAGACGAAGGAGAAAATGATCGGACCATGACATTGGTTCTGTTACTAAATCATCTAATTCCAGATCATTTAACCACTGTCCAGAGATATAAATCAGATCCAGCGTGCCTCCCCCCATGTGCGTAGGGTCATCATTTACTCGAATCAGGTCCAAGGCCGTCATGGAGGCCTGGAACTCCCGAGCTGCAGTCGATAACAAGCCAGCTGATGGTAGGTTGAAATCCCCCATGACTATAAGTCTCTCCAACAGCTCGGGCAGGGCTGTGGTCACGCAGCAAGGAGCCAGGTACGCGATCAACAAGCCCAACTGATTCCTATGACCCCACCTCACTTAGAGGGATTCACAGCCGGCAATCTGAGGAACAGTGGCCTCCCTCGGCTCTAGATCTTCCTTAATAACAACCGTCACCCCCCCACCCCTACCTTGGGCCCTCGGCTGATGAAATGCTCGGAAACCTGGTGGGCACAGCTCGACAAGGGGGACCCCCCCCTCTGGACCCAACCAGGTCTCCGTAATACCCATAAGGTCCGCGGACTCCCCCTGAATAAGATTGCAAATCAGGGGAGCTTTATTAGCCACGGACCGGGCATTACATAACATCAACCAAAGGTCCAAGCTCTGAGGATCATGGCCGCCCGAGGAACGGGTAGGAACTGAGGGGCCGGAGCACGTGATCGCTTTCAAACATCGAACACGTGCTCCCAACTCTCGATACGCCCCCCCCTCCGCCATATCTGCCTCTCCCACTTACCGTACAGATTGAACAACCCTCTGGTCCTGGAACAAAGCCCTCCCCCCCTGCCTTCAGACCAGATGTAGTAATGCTGCGAACTAGCACAGGGGCTGGATCCCTCCCCAACGGGTTCTCTCCCCCGCCCGTCAAATCCCTCCCCCCACTTAAAAAACCCTTAATTTAAAGTTAAGATACTTTTCAATTTAGCAGCTTTTATCTAAAAATAAAAGAGATTTGGTGTGTTTCTGTTTCCACTCTAACTACACAAATACACAAAATCTCACAAAGCTGTATGTGGCATTTTGTGTATGTGTGTGAGTCAGTTGTGTTGTGTTGTGTGTGTGTGTGTGTGTGTGTGTAAAGTGTGAAAGTTGGTTTTTGAGCTTTTTGTGGCTGTGTGAGGTTCCTGATTGTTTCAGGTGCCATTTTGGGTGAAGTGCAGTTGCTTTTACATTGTGTGTGAGTCAGTTGCATTGAGTTGTGTTGTGTGTGTGTAAAGTGTGAAAGTTGGTTTTTGGTACCTCTTATTGTTTTGTGTATTTTGTTTATTATTTTTATTATTTATTGTTATTGGCCATACCCCCCAGTCACCTGATCACCAAGCCACGCCCACAGAACCGGTAGGGAAAAAATTTAGATTTCATCCCTGGTTTAGAGAATTCAGCTCCGGGTAAGATTTCTATCTCACAATCAGTGGTGCGGTGGGGGGGATCTCATCCTAGGCTTTTTTGCTAAAAACTTCAGCCAAATCCTTGTATTCTATGGGTATGCCCTCAGTTGGCATGGCATGATCAGGCATGGCTGTTTTTCAGTGCTCTGCCTCCTCAGTTTCCTTATGTGGATTCTCGGCAAAAGTCATGTGCATCTGAAATTTTATAATGCCTTGCTTCCAATTAATTTTGGGGTTCCATTTTTTCAGCCATGCAAGGCCCAAGACTAATGGCCATTCTATGCCAGGTGCCACTATAAATGTAAGTATTTCCTCATGGCTCCTGATGCCTATTTATAGAGGTTCGGTGGCAAAAGAAGCTGGCTCCTCCACCCCCGCTATTGACCCATCTAGTTGTTGTTGTTGTTGTTGTTGTTGTTGTTGTTGTTGTTGTTGTTATTATTATTATTTATTGAATTTTTATACCGCCCTTCTCCCGAAGGACTCAGGGCGGTGTACAGCCAAAGATAAAACACAATACATATACAATTAAAACCAACAATTAAAACCTAGCAAATTACAAAAGGCTGATAATTAAAAGGTTAAATTTAAAATTATAAAAAATTTAAAAAACCCAGTAAAAACCCCAATTTAAGATTAAAACTATTAAAACCATTATGCCAGTCCCGCTTGAATAAATAAATATGTTTTTAGCTCACAACGGAAGGTCCGAAGATCAGGCACTTGACGTAGGCCAGGGGGAAGTTCATTCCAGAGCGTCGATGCTCCAACAGAGAAGGCCCTACTCCTGGGGGCTGCCAGCCGACATTGTTTGGCGGACGGCACCCTGAGGAGACCTTCTCTGTGACAGCGTACGGGTCGGTGGGAGGCATAGGGTAACAGCAAGCGGTCTCCTAAGTACCCGAGTCCTAAGCCATGGAGCACTTTGAAGGTGGTAACCAAAATCTTGAAGCGCACCCGAAAGACCACAGGAAGCCAGTGCAGACTACGCAGCAGTGATGTTACATGGGAGCCGCAAGCGGCTCCTGTTACTACTCGCGCAGCCGCATTCTGGACTAACTGTAGCCTCCGGGTGCACCTCAAGGGCAGCCCCATGTAGAGAGCATTGCAGTAATCCAACCGAGACGTGACCAGAGCGTGAGTGACTGTGCATAAGGCATCCCGGTCAAGGAAGGGACGCAACAGGTGAACCAAGCGAACTTGGTAGAAAGCCCTCCTGGAGACGGCCACCAGATGTTCATCAAAGGACAGCTGTCCATCCAGGAGGACACCCAAGTTGTGAACCACCTCCTTTGGGGCCACTAACTCACCCCCAACAGTCAGCTGCGGCTGCAGCTGACTGTACCGGGGTGCCGGCATCCACAGCCACTCCGTCTTGGAGGGATTGAGCCTGAGTCTGTTTCTCCCCATCCAGACCCATACGGCTTTCTAGTTGGTAGAAAGTGATGGGGTTTTTCAGCTTTCTTACATTAATCCCCTATTAGGGTTGGGCTGATCAAGCAGTGAGTGCACCCTGAGTCCACTAAAGCGGAGATATTTGTCTCCCTGTCCTGGTTTGGGATAAATAGACTTCAGGGGAGGGTAAGCAGTTTAATTGGTTTGCTTACCAGTGGTTTATCTTCTGGATCATTTCCGAATGAGTGTGATTCCTCCTGCTGAGATGCCAAGATTTCCTCCCCAAAGAGGAGGAGTTTCACAAGTCCCCCCTCCCTGGTGGGTGTTTCCAGGTGGGTGTTTGCAAATGACACTCTACAGCTTGGTGTCCCTCTTTTCCACACTTGAAACAGGCTGAGGATTTTGAAGAAATTGCAGTTTGCGGTTTGAGGGGCTCTTGCTTCCATTGGGGTGGGGATTTCTTCCATATTTAATAATAATAATAACAACAACAACAACAACAACAACAACAGAGTTGGAAGGGACCTTGGAGGCCTAGTCCAACCCCCTGCCCAGGTAGGAAACCCTACACCATCTCAGACAGATGTTTATTTTCTTAAAAGTTTCCAGTGTTGGAGCATTCACAACTTCTGCAGGCAAATCGTTCCACTGATTAATTGTTCTAACTGTCAGGAAATTTCTCCTTAGTTCTAAGTTGCTTCTTTCTTTGATCAGTTTCCACCCATTGCTTCTTCTTCTACCCTCAGGTACTTTGGAGAACAGCCCGACTCCCTCTTCTTTGTGGCAACCCCTGAGATATTGGAACACTGCTATCATGTCTCCCCTAGTCTTTCTTTTTATTAAACTAGATATACCAAGTTCCTGCAACCGTTCTTCATATGTTTTAGTCTCCAGTCCCCTAATCATTTTGTTGCTCTTCTCTGCACTCTTTCTAGAGTCTCAGCATCTTTTTTACATCGCGGCGACCAAAACTGAATGCAGTATTGCAAGTGTGGCCTTACCAAGGCATTATAAAGTGGCACTAACACTTCACGTGATCTTGATTCTATCCCTCTGTTTATGCAGCCCAGAACTGTGTTGGCATTATTGTTTATTTTAACTCTAGAACCATTATTGGATAAAATACGAGAAGTAAAGGAGATAGAGGGAATTAGAGTTAGACAACATGAATATAAGCTGAGAGCTTTTGCAGATGACCTGGTGATTACTTTAACAAACTGTCAGCCTCCACTCCAATCTTCGCATAATTTTTGTACAATTTATATTCAGTACATAGAATGTAAAATGCTTCTTTCTGTAATGTAAAATAGTTAAGGAAATGAAATGTATCATTGCACCATACAGGGTAAGGGGGGGGGGCTATTAAGAGTGTCGGCTGACATAACAGTGGGGGAGGGGTAATTAACGGCTGAATGTTAAGAGCGCGGGCTTTTCCAACAGATACTGCATTCCTACGATGATTGACAACTAGAGACCGGCGGAGGAAGATTACCACGGGGGGCCGAGAAGGAGCTGGCATTGGACCAGACCAGCCTGACCTCCTGAAGGAGGAGGGACAAATGGGGGGATATGATATGTTAGCCATATTTTGTCTCAGATTCAACTTTGCACTGCTGCTATCCAGATTGTAATTAGTAAAAGTACTTTTCTTTATTGCAAATGAAGTCAAGGTGTATTCTTTCCTAGTTATAATCAGAGGCAGCCTGACACAAACCCTATAAATTCTAGTAAATCTTTGTTGGAAATAATTGATCAATATGGGAAGGTTTCAGGGTTTAAGGTAAATCAGAAAAAGACAAAAGTGATAATAAAAAATATGGCCAGACAACAGAAAGAAAAATTAGAGGAAATAACAGGATTTGAAATTGTAAAGAAGGTTAAATATTTAGGGGTCTATATTACATCGTCAAATGTGAAATTGTATAAGAATAACTATGAGGTTTTATGGCAAAAAGTTCAGAAGGAGTTGATTGTTTGGAAAAAATTGCAATTATCCTTGCTGGGGAGAATTGCTGCTATTAAAATGAATGTTTTACCTAGATTTTTATTCCTCTTTCAGATGATACCAATAATTAAGAAAGATAAGAATCTTGAGGAATGGCAGAAGGGAATTAACAAATTTATATGGGAAGGTAAAAAAGCTAGGGTTAAAATGAAAATAAGTCAAGGTTCTCGGGAAAGGGGAGGTTTAAAAATGCCCAATTTTAAATTATACTATGAAGCAGCTGCTCTCTCTGCAATAAGTGATTGGTTTAATTTAACGGAGGAAAGAATTTTGAATATAGAAGGTTATGACTTGCTATATGGATGGCATGCATATTTAATTTATGACAAAAAAGTGGATAAGGCCTTTAAAAATCATGTGCTAAGAACTGCTCTTCTGCGTGTTTGGAAAAAATACTCTTATAAACTAAATTATAAGGTTCCTATATGGGCAAGTCCTAGACATACAATAGAGAATATAAATATAGAACAGAATCAGGAAATGATTACATATAAAGATCTTTTGTATACTGAAAGAGGTAATTTGCAATTAAAATCTCTGCATGTACTAAAAGAAGAAGGGAAAATTATACATGGTTTCAATATGAGCAATTACGTGCTAGATGGAAGGAAGATCAGAAAATTGGTATAGAGCAGAATGAGGGAAATCTGGTAAAGCAAATTAGAAATCAGTCTCAGGAGCATATAAAGAGATTGTATAATGTGTTACTTGAAATAGATTCTGAAAGGGACTTGGTAAAGGACTGTATGATAAAGTGGGCACAAAATTTTCAGGAGCCAATATTATTGGAAACTTGGGGAAAAAATTGGGTTAGAAATGTTAAATTCACGCAGGCACAGAATCTGAGTGAAATTTTTTTTTTAATTGAAAAAGTTTTTAAAAAAACAAAGACATTTTCGCCCCTTTTTTCCCCCCTCCCTCCCAGAAAACCCCCTTCCCCCCTCCCTTCCCCCCCCCCCGAATCTGAGGGAAAATTTTTATAAAATGTTTTATAGATGGCATTTAGATCCTAAGAAATTATCGTGTATGTATCCAGATATGCAAGCTAAATGTTGGAGATGTAATTGTGATGACGCTACATATTTTCACATTTGGTGGACTTGTAAAGATATAAAGGCCTTTTGGATAAAAATTTGGTGGATTTTACAAAATGTTTTGAAAAAGAAGATAAAGTTCCTGCCGCAATTTTTTCTGTTGGAAATTATTACGGACTGTACAGTAATTGAGACTAAATTGATTTTAAATCTAATAACAGCAGCAAGATTACTAATAGGACAATACTGGAAGAAAAAAGAAGTACCTATAATAGAAGAATGGATATCGAAGGTTGCCAATTTGGCTGAGATGGCGAAGATATCAGCCTTTTTGAAAGACAACACGCAAGAAAGTTACTTAAAGGAATGGAAAAAATGGATTGACTATATTCAAAGTAGATATCAGACTAAGAGTTATCAGACTGTTTTTGAATGATTATGATGTATTATTTTTGATTGTTTTCGGGGGAAGTTAGGAATTGATGATTGTAGGAGTATAATTAAGTTGGGATGAATTTTTTTTTGCATATGTTTGTTTTATTTTTAACTATACCTTGTGCTCTTTCCGGGAAGTTGGGGGGGGAGGGGGGTTGTGAAGGGAGGGGGGAGGGGAGGGGGGAAAGGGGGAAAAAAATTTTCTGTAAAACTTTTTGAATAATAAAAAAAAAAGATCCTTCTGTAACTTGAGCCTATCTTCTGGAGTGTTGGCTATTCCTGCCAGCTTGGTGTCATCTGCAAATCTGATGAGTTCCCCATCTATCCCCTTGTCCAAGTCATTGATGAAGATGTTGAAGAGTACTGGGCCTAAAACAGAGCCTTGGGGTACTCCACTGCATACTTCCCTCCATGTGGATGTAGTTCTGTTGAGGACTACACGTTGAGTGCGGTTGTTCAGCCAGTTACAAATCCATCTGGTGGTGGTGCTGTCTAACCCACATTTTTCTACTTTATCTAGTAGTAGGTTATGGTCTACTTTATCAAATGCTTTACTGAAGTCCAAGTAAATTATATCAACAGCATTCCTCTGGTCTACTAATTTTGTCACTTTGTCAAATAATGCAATAAGATTAGTCTGGCATGATCTGTTTTTGACAAACCCATATTGGCTTTTGGTTATTACTTTGTTTGCTTCTAGGTGTTCGATGATTCGTTGCTTGATTATCTTTTCCAGAATCTTCCCCGGTATTGAGGTCAGGCTGATAGGTCTGTAGTTTTCTGGATCTGTTTTTTTCCCTTTTTTCCCCACTCAGTTCATTTGCCCCGCTCAGTTCTGGTTCTGGCCATATCGATCTTGGCTTCTTCAGCAATGATGTACCACTCGTGTAGGTGATTCGGTGTGCCTTGGGCCACACACGCATTGTATAGATCATCACTCAGCCCATCCTTGAGACAGCTCACCAAAATATCCTCTGGCCAGTTCACATGACACGCAAGGTCCCGAAATTCTTCACTATAGTCTGCTACTGGCCATCGCCCCTGCTTCACCACCTTAATGCGGTCACGTGCTTTGCGATCTGCAAGGGGGTCCTCAAACTGTTTTCACAGGGCCACAGTTCTGGTGCATTGGCATTATGCAAGGGTCACCATCTATCTGGCAATGGCACCCTCTAGGGCTAGGGTCACAACTCACACTTGGGATCCTTGGGTTTGGAAATCACATCTGTACTCTTGCATGTAGGTGAGCACGTGTGCCACAAAGAATTTTAATTGTTGTGAATCCCCATCAAACTTCATCCCAAAGGAGGGAATTTCTCTTTCCAGTTGCGGGACTTGGGGCTGATTGGGAATGGGCACCAGTGTGCGTGCTGCCTGGAGAGGAGGGTTTGCTGAATCTTCTCCCACTGCTGCTGTACCATCTGCTCAATAGGTGGGCTCCAGAGTGGTGCCTCCCCTCCACAACCCCCCAACCGTAGCAGCAGGATACCATGGTCGATGGTATCAAAAGCCGCTGAGAGATCTAAAAGGACCAGGACAGAGGAACAACCCCTGTCCCGAGACCTCCAGAGATCATCCACCAACGCGACCAAAGTCGTCTCCGTGCTGTATCAAGGCCTGAAGCCGGACTGGAACGGGTCTAGATAGACAATTTCCTTCAGGTATTGGGGAAGCTGATATGCCACCACACTCTCAACAACCTTTGCCAGAAAGTGAAGGTTGGAGACTGGACGATAATTTGCCAACACAGCTGGATCCAGGGAAGGATTTTTGAGGAGGGGCCTCACCACCGCCTCTTTTAAGGCGGTGGGAAAGACACCCTCCAACAAAGAAGCATAGATAACTCCCAGGAGCCAGCCTCGCATAACCTCCCGTGTGACCAGTACCAACCAGGAGGGACACGGGTCCAATAAACATGTGGTTGGATTCAACCTACCCAATAACTTGTCCAAGTCCTCAAGGGTCACAGGGTCAAACTCCGCCCAGATAGTATTCACAAGACCCATCCCCGTCATCCCGCCCAGATCTACCCAATCAGCGTCCAGTCCGTCCCAGATCCGAGCGATTTTATCGGACAGATACTGTACAAAATCCTCAGCACGCCCCTGCAAGGGGTCCTCCCGAACCCCCTGCATAAGAAGGGAGCGGGTCACCCTAAACAGGGTGGCTAGGCAATTATCTGCCGATGCAATAAGGGCGGAAAAATAACTGTGTTTTACCACTCTTATCGCCACTAGATAGGTCTGAATATAAGACCTTACTAGTGTTCAGTCGTATTCGGAGCGACTGGACCTCCAGTCACTCTCTAGGCGTCTTTTCCGGCGTTTCATCTCTCTCAGCTCCTCGGTATACCATGGAGCTGGTCGAGCTTGGCGCTGGGTCAGAGGCCGCAAAGGCACGACATGGTCCAAAGCCCCCCTGCCGCCCCTTCCCAGGCGGCGACCAGTTCTTCGGCTGAGCCATGGGCCAGCTCCCCAGGAAACAGCCCAAGCTCCATCAGAAACCTCTCCGGGTCCATCAGGCCTGGGATGGAACCAACGAGTCAGCTCTGTCTCCCTGCGGTGTGGTGCAGCGGTTCGAAAGTCTAGCTGAAGGAGTGAATGATCTGACCATGATAGGGGTTTAATAATTAAGTCTCCTAGTTCCAGATTGTTCAGCCACTGTCCCGAGACAAAAATCAAGTCCAGAGTGTTTTCCCCGATGTGGGTGGGACCAATTACTATCTGGGACAGGTCCAGGGCCGTCATGGAAGCCATGAACTCCTGAGCTGTCATCGAGGATTCGCCCGCCGACAGCAGGTTGAAGTCCCCCATAACCATAAGCCTGGGGGTATCAACCGCCGCCCCGGCTATCATCTCCAACAGCTCGGGCAGGGCTGCTAGCACGTAGCAGGGAGCCAGGTACGCCATCAGCAAGCCCACCTGAATCCCGTGGCCCCACTTCACAAGGAGAGATTCACATCCAGCTATCTGCGGGACAGTGACCTCCCTTGGTTCTAGACTCTCGTTAATAATAACCGCTACCCCCCCCCCACCTTGGGCCCTCGGCTGATGAAATGCACAGAAGCCTGGTGGGCACATCTCAGTAAGGGGCACCCCCCCTTCTGTGCCCCACCAGGTCTCCAAAATGCCTTCTCTTGAATAAGATCGGATATGAGGGGGGCTTTATTTATCACGGACCTGGCATTGCACAGCATCAGCCGAAGGTCCAGGTTCCAGGGATTCCGGCCACTCGGGGAATGAATAAAGCCTGAGGGCCCAGAGTGCGTGATCGCTCGCAAACAGCAAACATGATATGGGCCCCCGCTTTCGCCATATCTGCCCCTCCCTCGTACTGTGCCAATGGAAAAGCCCATACGTGGTTGAGACCTAGCTTCATCCTTTGCCTCTGTTTCAATGATCTCCAAATCGCGAGCCTTAGAAGGGACCAGCCTAGCCCCTGATGGGTGTCCCCCCACATCCATCCTAACCCTCCCTCCCCTTAAAAACCCTTTAAAACCTAACATCACAAAATTTCTAAGCCCCTTCTTAGCTCTATGCCACCTCTCGGGATTCCAAAATCCGTCATCAAGGTAGGCCCTCGATAGATTGGAGGGCCAAATCTGCGAGAGGGGGGTATCTCGCAGATCAAGAAGTTGTGCCGATGAGTAAATCATATTAGTCCAGCATGTCCAGCAAATGACGGATCATCTGACCTATTTAAGGTCAGTCCAGATGGTAATACCACAGCCATTTCTCCGGGAGTTGGAACTTAGATGGTCGGATTTGAAGACCAGATAGAAATAAAGGTCAAGGGTGGCCGCTATTTCTGCAGCTCCTATCCAATCCAGCCACCTGTTCTCCCAGGGCCCCCCGAGAGGGAGAAGCTTCTACCACCAAAAGATGTTAAACCGCGGCGTCAGCCGCACTACTACTCATGGGGTACCATGGAGAGGTCCGTGATGTCGTTTATGGAGTAGCCCTGCCATCCAGGGGCCATCTCTTGTTTGCAATGTCTGTAATTTCCAATTAATTTAATGGCTTTGTTCTCTTAAGCAAGTAAGGACAAAAGGATAGGGTGGAGGGAGGGAGGGAGGAGGGAGTGGATGGACAGAGGGAAGTTGACTTTGTAAAAAAATATACAAATAGAATGAGACTATTGCCTTATACATTGTAAGCCGCCCTGAGTCTTCGGAGAAGGGCGGGGTATAAATGTAAACAAAACAAAAAAAGGAGAGGAAGCAAGGAAAAAGGAGAAGGGAGGGAGGGAGGAGTGAAGAAGAGTCAGAAGGCAGTGGGAGGAGGGAGTGGATGGACAGAGGGAAGTTGACTTTGTAAAAAAATATACAAATAGAATGAGACTATTGCCTTATACATTGTAAGCCGCCCTGAGTCTTCGGAGAAGGGCGGGGTATAAATGTAAACAAAACAAAAAAAGGAGAGGAAGCAAGGAAAAAGGAGAAGGGAGGGAGGGAGGAGTGAAGAAGAGTCAGAAGGCAGTGGGAGGGAGGGAGGAGTAGAGGAAAGAAAAGAAGGGAAGGAAAAAGAGGGAAGGAAGAAAAGGGAGGGAGGAGCGAAGAAGAGTCAGAAGGAAGGAAGGGGAGGGAAGCAGGAGTAGAGGAAAGTCAAAAGGAAAGAAAGGAACGAAAAGATAGAAGGAAGGAAGGAGAGAAAGGAAGGAAGAAAGGAGGAAGGAAGAGGGAGGGGGAAGTGGAGGACAGAGAAGGAGAGAAAGGAAGGAAAAAGGGGAAGAAAGAAAAGGAGGGAGGGAGGATGTCGCCGCCGCCGTCGTCACTGCCCCCACCGTCAATGGTGCCGCCACTGTCATCGCCATCCCCACTCAATCCAAAAACACAGGCCGCTCCCATCCCGACCTCCTATTCACCGCCAGCTACAATCTTCTTTTCGGGCTGGCCAGATGGTTCAAGGGCCAGCTAGGGCTCCGTGGGGGTTCCCTGGGTCCTATGGTGAGACACCGCCGCAGCCACTGCCTCCGCCATCGTCGACATACCGCTGTCGACCGCTGCTGCCGCCGCCGTCCCCGCCACCCTTGCCGCCCTCACCACAGGACTCCAATCGGGGGCCCCACTCACCCAGGGCCCCGTAAAAAGGCCAGCCCCTCTCCTCAGGCTGGTGAGCTAGAACCTCGAAGGCCAGGGCCGGAAGAGGCCAAAGAGCAGGCCCTCCAGAATCAAACCGGCCCGAAACGGGCCTGGAAAAGGCCGCCACCGCCGCTGCCGGAAAATCTGCCACCTCCACCGCCACTGCCGCCGCCATTTCCCATCCAGCCCTAGATGGGGACCACCGCTCCCCACCAGGCTGGGCTGGCTAAGAGAAGGCCGCCGCCGCGCACCGTTGCCGGAATCCTGCCGCTGCCGCCGCCCCCTCTCGCCGGACCTCAGAAGGTGGGCACCGCTCTCCACAGGTCTCCCCTGGACCCAGCCTTACCACCCCAGGTCGGTGGGGAGATCCTCTGGCTGGGCCCGGGGTCAGAGGGACCAAAACCGGGCCCTCCGGCCCGGGTTCGGCCAGGCCAAAACCTCATTTCCTCATTTCTAGGTTGAATCTCTCCTTGGTCAGTTTCCATCCATTATTCCTTGTCTGGCCTTCAGGTGCTTCAGAAAACAGCTTGACCCCCTACTCTCTGTGGAAGCCGCTCAAGTATTGGAATATGGCTATCATGTCTCCCCTGGTCCTTCTCTTCACTAGACTAGCCATGCCCAGTTCATGTAACTGTTCTTCATACATTTTAGTCTCCAGTCCCCTAATCATCCTGGTTGCTTTCCTCTGCACTTTTTCTAGAATCTCAACATCTTTTTATGGTGTGGTGATCAAAACTGGATGCAGTACTCTAGGTGTGGTCTTACTATGGCTTTATAGAGTGGTATTAGTACCTCACTTGATCTTGATTGTATCCCTCTGTTAATGCAATTTAGGATTGCATTTGCTTTTTTAGCTGCCGCTGCACACTGCTGGCTCATATTTAGCTGATTGTCCACTAAGACTCCAAGACTCTCAGAGTCACAGTCACAGCTATTAAGCCTGGTTTCCCTAGTTTATTCTACATTGAATTTAATTTTAAATTTCTTTAAATTTCTTTAAGACAGAGATAGAAGGGTGTTAATGTATGTTTTGTATTTCAATGTGAACAACTATGAACTACACAACTATGTGTGAATACCTGGGTAAGGAAAACTATGAAAAAGGGGGGGAAATGCACAAAATAAATGTTGTTTCTTTGCAACAATTTATCTCAATAGGTTAAAAGCATGCTATATAAAGAATATTCCTAATTTATATAAGCAAATTTCTTCATAAGAGCCTCTTCAAGAACATCTGATGGAGAGAAATAAGATACAAAGTTATAGGGGAAAATTACAAGAGGTGCAAACTAATTTGGTTCACTGATAAACACTTTTAAATTTATGTAAAATGTACTTCATACATTTTGACTCCAACAAATTCAATCTATTTTGTAGACAACAAAGGAAAGAGAGAAATTTCTTTGATTTGATGGGGAACAAAAATATGGTTCTTCCTCTCTCCCTTCCTCCCCTCCCCTCTTCTCCCCTCTCCTCCTTAGTGTTCCAATAGTACATAGCATTACAGTAAAGATATACTTGAAAATAAGGTACCACAAGACACCTGCAACAAAAGCAGAATAACAGAATTGGAAGGGACCTTGGAGATCTTTTCGTCGAAATACCTGCTCAAGGAAATCCTTTACTATTTCAGACAAATGATTGTCCAATCCCTTTTAAAAACCTTTAGTGTTGGATCACCTACAATTTCTAGAGGCAAGTTAATCCACTGATAGTTCTACCTGTCAGAAAATGTCTCTTTAGTTCTAGGCTGCTTCTCTCCTTGATTAGTTATGTTTTAACTTCCAGTACCCTAATAATCTTTATTGCCCAGAAGTGGGGAGGGAATGGGGATTTTGCAGTATCCTTCCCCTGGAGTGGGGTGGGAATGGAGATTTTGCAGTATCCTTCCCCTGCCATGGCCACCAAGCCACGCCCACAGAACCAGTAGTAAAAAAATTTGAATTCCACCAAAACTACTTCCTACTCCCTACTACTCCCAAAAAAGTGGTGTTATTAGCCATCAAACCTCAAAAATACACCTTTCCCAAAAGGTTTCCACAATTTTGGATACAACAACAATAATTTATTATTACAGTCTTAGACCAGAGTCCAGAACAAATAAAAGCACTCAGTATATATAGACTTAAAATTTTTAGTATAAAATAATAAATAACAACTACAATCTATAATAAAATCCAGCGTCAATTATACATGGTGAGACTATACGATAGTTGCAATCTTTAAACTGTGTGGCCCATTGTAGATTTAATGCTAAAAGAGAAATGACTAAATAGTGCAAAGGGTTTCCCACAATTCTTATATAACATGATGGAGAAGACTCATGTTTGCAACGAATCCCCAGTGCTGCTGTGCAGAGTTTAGCCACCTGCACTGTAGTTATGGACCTCTCATCCTTAAGCAGCCACTGAAGATAGATAGTGTTAGAATTGCTAGGATATCTAGCAGTTATTGGCAGAATATGGTTTTTCTTAATCTCCATATAAAAGGAACATCTAAGAGCATATGTCCCACAATCTCCACCTCTTCTGAGCCGCAGGGACAGAGTCTTTCAGTGAATGGTATCCTTTTATACTTGCCGTACAGGACTGCCAATGGAAACGCATGGCACTGTGCAAGTGCAAATGCTTTCTGGTGGTTTGCTGACTCCAACTGACTAAGATAGCTGGCAGGAGCAACAGCACATTTAATGGCACCGGGAGCCAGAAAGAGCGGAGCTGTTCTGTCTCCTTCCCCACTTCAGACCCACGAGCTGGCTGAACAGTGGATTCACGGCTCTTATCAGTCCTGGCAGAGAAATCGCAGCTGCCTGCCAAAGTTCAAACAAATGACTCACGTAGCAAGACTTTCAGCTCTTTTTGAAACGGATCAGCTAAACTTTGCTTCCCGTGGAGTGAGAGCAGTCCCAAAGCTCCTTATATATCCTGTGGGGTGGGGCTCCTGCCCCACCCTTCCTTTTGATGACGCCGCCTCTCTAATCTTCTAAAGCGTGGGTCAAGCCAAGCTTGATTTTTATTATCAGCTGGGTCTGAAGGCGTAGCCTGAGGAAGGGAGAAATCAGGGGATGACGGCCTTATTACGTCCTCCAACTGGTCTGGTTCTGGCTCCTGGAGCCGAGCCAAAGGAATCGGTGCTCCTGAGGTAAGCCTTACCGGCCCTTCGCCCTCTGTTGTGACCCAGGTTCTTGGACTCAGACTCCTGGACTCGGATGATTCAGAAAGTGGGAGAGAAGACCTGGCAAGGCCTGCTCCTCCTGGTGTTGTGACCCAGGTTCCTGGACCCGGACTCCTGGACTCGGATGATTCAGAAAGTGAGGGAGAAGACCTGGCAAGGCCTGCTTCTCTTGGGCCCTCTCCCTCCCTGGCACCCACCCAAAGGGAGGAGGAGGGGCCGGCAAAGCCTGATTCTCCCGAGCCTTCTTCTGATTTGGCAATGCCCCAAGAACAGTTTTGGACTGATGCAAGACTGCACAGACGTGACCGGCGCGCGCAGCAGAGGAAGCGTTGGGACAAAGCCAAAGAATGATGGTCATGCAGTGACATCTGCAGAGACTATAAAAAGGAGGCGGGACTTCCTGGTTTTTTGTCTTGAACAAAGCAGTGAATTTGTGCGGGCAAACTGTATCAATGGAGGGAAGAATATATTCGTGAGTAATTCTGGCCTTATCTATAATTTCCTCGTTATCTCCAGAGACTTGGCAGGCCCGTGGGTAGACGTGGCCAGGACATTTATCTATGTAAATAAATTAGAAGAGAAGGCCTTTGACTGACTCTTTGTTGGGAGTATTGGGGGAGGGAAACAGAACATTTTGTCCAAGACCCCGACTAAACCATCTTCCACCAAAGATGGACCAGCAGCAAGTACAGCAGCAGTTACAGCAGCTACAAGCGGCTAATCAACAGCTCCAGCAGCAAGTGGCTCACTTGTCAGGCCAACTTGCTGCCGGGAATGTGCCTGCAGCCCCCCCCACCCGTCCTCCCACTCCTCCTCCTCGTCGCAAGTGCCCGATAACCATGCCGGATAAGTTTTCTGGGCAGCCTGAGATGTTCCCGACCTTCTTGGGACAGTGCCAGCTATACATGGCTATGCGGCCAGAGGATTTCCCAGATGACCGGGCTAAGGTGGCCTTCGTGATTAACCTTCTTTCTGGCTCGGCTGCCTGATGGGCCACGCCCCTCTTGCTCCAGGACAGCCCCCTGCTGGCGGACCAACAGTGTTTTTGGCAGCACCTGCGCATCATGTACGAGGACCCCGTTCGGACGCTGACGGCAACTAGGCGCCTTAAGGAACTCGGTCAAGGGAAACACCCCCTGCAGGAGTACATCGCCGAATTTCGTCTTTTGTGCCAGGACTCTGACTAGAATGATGCAGCGCTGGTGGACGCGTTCCAGGAGGGACTCTCAGAGGAACTGCAAGATGAGCTGGCCCGGGTGGAGGCGCCGCGGACTCTCGACAACTTGGTGCCCCTTTGTCTCTGCCTCGACGCCCGTCTGCAACAGCGACTGTCCCATCGCGCCCCCCGGGACCCGCCGTCGACATCTGCACCCCCCGCTTCCTGCACCACCAACACCCTGGGTCGCCCCACGTTTCGTAACTGCTGCGGAAGAGCCCATGGAGTTGGGAGCGGCCAGACCTAGCCTGACAGCCTAGGAGCGGAACCGGAGGCGCCAAGGGGGATTGTGCCTGTACTCTGGGGAACCCAGAAAGCGAAGTGGGGCACGCATGCCGGTCCCCAAATCACAGCGTGACCAATCGGGAAACGGAGCAGGCCCGACCTCGGGGAAACCCTAGGTCGGGCACGTACTAAGCCCCCACTGGACGTTGCGGAAGTAGACTCTGGGCCCCCTCGGCATCTGATTCTGGACACACGGATATGGTTGGGGAACCAGTCGGACGGGCTCCAGGCACATGCGCTGGTGGACTCAGGGGCCACAACAAACTTTATGGACCAGGCCTTTGTGACTCAGTTTGCAGTCCCCGTGGTTCCGGTGGACCCTCTGATGCGGGTAGAGACAATTGATGGACGAGAACTGGTGTCCGGCCCCATTAAATTTGCCACCCAGCCTTTGCGCCTGGCTATTGGGGACCATGAGGAGGCGATCCAGTTTTATGTCACGGTGGACCTTCATTTTCCCTTGGTCCTTGGTTTGGCCTGGCTTCGGACCCACGATCCTCAGGTGGCCTGGTCGTGGAACGCCATCTCTTTCCCGAGTCTGCAGTGCGTCGACCACATCCGCCACACCTGTGCCGGCCAGAACGTCCCCACCGCTGCCATCACCTTGCCTCTTGAGCTGACGGACTTCGCCGACGTGTTCAGTGAGAAGGAGGCGGACCGACTACCCCCGCATCGGCCCTACGATTGCCCCGTGGACCTTCTGCCCCTGCAGCAAGAAGCATTCACAGCCCTCAAGAAAGCCTTAGTCACGGAACCCGTCCTGAGGCTTCCCGACCCGCTCCAGCCTTTTGTGGTGGAGACGGACACGTCCAATGTGGCTCTGGGAGCGGTGCTGCTACAGGCTCCAACGAATGGCGGCACACTTTTTCCCTGCGCTTACTACTCCCGGAAACTCAATCCTTCCGAGCGCAACTACACCATCTGGGAAAAAGAGTTGCTGGCTATCAAGGCTGCATTCGAGGCTTGGCGACACCATCTGGAGGGGGCCCGACATCAGGTGGAGGTCCGAACGGACCATTGGAATCTCGAGCACCTCATCACAGCTCGGAAGTTGAACCAGCGGCAGATCCGGTGGTCATTGTTTTTTGCCCGGTTCAATTTCCACGTGACCTACATTCCCAGCGGTCACAACCAGAGGGCGGATGCCCTGTCCTGCAAGCCGGAGTACCTCTGCGCCAAGGACCCCCTTCCTCCACGGACGGTGCTGCCGGCAGAAGCCTTGGCCGCAGCATGAGAACCAGTGGACTTGCGGGCCCAGGTGTGAGAGGCACAGCACCAGGACGCCTGGTCGCAGCAAAGGAGAGCGGAGGTGGGCCCCGTGTCTGCTTGGACCTTGGAGGAGGACTTACTCAAGTTTCGGGGGCGATTATACGTGCCCACAGGACCACTCCGAGCCCTCGTCATGACCCAGTGCCACGACAACCCTGCAGCAGGACATTTTGGGTTCTTCAAGACCCTCCACCTGGTGACACGGACCTTTTGGTGGCCCCGAGTGCGGCATGATGTACATGCCTACGTGACAACCTGCGTACCCTGCCGGCAAGCCAAGGCCACCACGGGGCCCCCTCCCGGGCTCCTCCAGCCCTTGCCGATACCCGACAGACCCTGGGGGGCGATCTCCATGGACTTCCTGATGGACCTGCCACCGTCCTCTGGGTTCACCACGGTGCTGGTGGTGGTGGTCATGCTCACCAAGATGGCACACTTCATCCCATGCTGCGGACTGCCCACAGCCACAAAAACGGCCCGTCTCTTCCTGTAGCACATCTTCTGTCTCCATGGTCTACCGGACAGGGTGGTTTCGGACCGCGGAGTTCAGTTCACATCTTGCTTCTGGAAGAGCCTGATGGCCGCATTGGAGGTGCCTTTGACTGACTCTTTGTTGGGAGTATTGGGGGAGGGAAACAAAACACCTTCACTCCCTGAGTCACTTTCGGGCATGGGGCCAGGTTCAGGGGCTGGAGTCACAACAGGAGCTTTCCCTAAGTCCGCCTGCCTTTCGATGTCCTCCATCCTTTGTTGCATGGTTTGTCTTGCTAGATCATAGTCCATCTTGAGAATGAAAGCTGGGGAGAAGCCTAGTTTGGCAAGGTTGGACTCGAAAGCCTTTATCCATGATGAAGAGAATTTGTCTTGGAAGATTAATGGAGCAAGACCTTGCAGAAAGAAGTTTAAGGATGCTATACAGATTCTTGTTTCGACTTTTGTCAATACTGTCTCCAGGTGCAGAAATGCATTTGAGACACAATGTGGCATCTGGAGAATTGATCTAATGAATTCGGACTGAACTAGTTCTAATGATGTAAAACATGAAGCTGATGGTCTGAGCAAGGTCCCATAAAGAAGCTGTGCTAGCGACTTGGCCAGAAAAAGCTTAAGGCTGGTGCTCGCTGAACTTTGGCCCAAGGCAGCTGCATATTCTCCATGTGCTTTTCTTGAACCATTGGCCTGAATTATCACCCCCAGGTATTTGAAAGTGGTTACCTGCTCTATTTTGTGGCCATTTAAATATCATCTGCATAGAGCAGGAGGGCAATACTTCGGTCACCTACATTCTCCGAAAGTGGAGTTCCCAGGTTGCAGGAGGTATATGGACGTCTAATGGGGTATGAATTCTGTCAGAAAGACTAGCTATTAGATGCCAGAATAGAGAAGAGATCTTTTGCTCTGCTGCCACAATAAGCTGTTCCCAGGAGGACCTTGTGTCATATATATATATATATATATATATATATATATATATATATATATATATATATATATATATATATATATATATATATATATATATATAGGTCTTTATTTAGTTTTCTCCGTGTAAAATTGGAAGTGTCTTGGCGGCGTTTCAGTCTCATTCGTCATCTTCAGGCTTCAGCTTCGTGCTTCTGGGAGCAATGTGTGATCGCAGCTGTTTCTTCCAACTGCTAGGGGTTTGAACTGATTGGGTGGGAGCTTGGCTGTGCTCTGATTGGATGGATCAATCAGGCACACTGTCAAACGCTAACGCCAAGACACTTCCAATTTTACACGGGAAAAACCCAAACCACTTAAATGATATCTTGAAACCTCAGAAAACAAATATATATATATATATATATATATATATATATATATATATATATATATATATATATATATATATATATATATATATATATATATATATATATATATATATATATATATATATATATATATGTTTCTGAGGTTTTCGCTGAGTCTTTGGTTTGTCGGGTTTCTCCCGCGTAGGTGGAAGTGTCTTGGCGGCGTTTCGGCGAAGTCTCATTCGTCATCTTCAGGCTTCAGCTTGCTTTGGCTTCAGCTCGTGCTCCCAGAAGCACTGAAGCTGAAGATGACGAGACTTCACAAACGCAAGACACTTCCAATTTTACGAGAAACTAATAACCAAAGACCTATATATATATATATATAAGCAAGTAGTTGCTTATATTGTTTTTTTGAGAGTCAGAAGTTTTTTAAGACTTGTTTTATTACCATTCCCAGTCTTGCTTTTGTACATCTTATAAGCCATTTTATATATTTCTTAAGAATAGCAAGTCAATGGTGAAGATAAAAATATTGTATGTTGCAGTTCATCATTTGGCAACCAGAGAATTCCATGAGTTGGTCTGAATGTTAAACATTTAACATTCACTATTTCTCCCTCTTACTAATAAATATGTGCATGCTCACCCAGTCCCATAACTATAAGACCACTTATACAACACAATCACACACAAGTACTTTCCCTGCTTATCCCAGTCACTCTGATTCCAATTTGTGCCAAACAGGAACAATCCTTTCGTTAGTAGAATCCACATGGTTAACACAAGAAATTATTGGTAGTATAGATCTTGCACAAGCTACATTTTAAAAGCACTTCTTGCTCTTTGAGAGGCATCTGAAGTGTCCCATTGGCTTTATCTTTGATTATATTTCTGAGAAAAACAAAATTGGAAGGGGCACAGAGGTGGATTCAGCCGGTTCACAAGAACTGGTTAATTTTTTGCCCAGTTCGAAGAGCCGGCTAATCCCACCCCTGTCTGGCCTTGCCCACTCCGCCCCTCCCAGGTGTCTCCCCATGTGCTCTGTTTTGGCTTCCAGGTTGGTGCAGGAGGCTGTCCAGGCCCAAAATGGGGTGAAGGGGGCATCACATGGCCCCTTGCACCATGTTTTGGCTTCTAGGGTTGTGTAGGAGGCCTTCCAGGCCCAAAACCGGGCACTGGGGGGGGGGGCTTGTGCCCCCCCGCATCCTATTTTGGCTTCTAGGATGATGCAGGAGGCCTTTCAGGCCCAAAACTCCTGCTCTAGGGTGTTGGGAATGGGATTTTGTATGATCATTACTGTGGGGTGAGTTGGGAATGAGGATTTTGTATGATCATTACTGTGGGGTGAGTTGAGAATGGGGATTTTGCATTATGATTGTTCATAAATAAATTGGAACCAGTAAAAGAAGAATGGAAAAATCCCTACCTGTAGATCAGCTCTTTTCAGTCTTGGCAAGTTTAAGATGGGCGAACTGCCGGGGGAGTTCTGGGATATAAGAACTGCCTGGGGAGTTCTGGGAATTGAAGTCCATGCATTAGAGTTGCCAAAGTTGAAAAGCCATTAAGATATCTTCTCTTATTTTTATTATTCTCTTTTATTTCTTCTCTTATTTTCTCATTATTATCCATAATCTCCTTAAACCTTTCTTCAGACACTTTCCTTGCTCTTTAATCAGATCTTCTAAAGCTGGTTCAGAACCCTTCTGCCCCAGTCTTAGGTGGTTTAGTAGCCATTTCAGTTTTAAAATTCACAAAATATAAGTCTAGAAACTTCTCTTCTCCCTTTAAGTATAGGAGAGCTCAGTTCACTTCATTAAAATCCACACATAACATTTCTTATCTTCTTAGTTGCACAGACTGTTTAAAATTCCATTCACATTTTCACTCCCGTTCAGGCGCCATCTTAGAGTCAATTAGAACAAAGGAAAAAAATTCTCTTTTAGAAAGTAGAAGTCAGGAAATCAAAATACTTGCAATCCAATAATCGTGGCCTCATTCCGTCTGAAAGAGATCCATAAAGATAAGACAATTAGCAGAGATGGACACCTTCTTCTTTTCCTGCTTTTGCAGACACGCACTGAAGTCGGAGATGGCAGAAATATTTATGGGACCCCTCGACAGAACTGCTTAATTAAAACAAAGCCTCTGGGAGGTCTACCAACATTCTTATCTTTCCTCTTTCATCCAGAGAAAAAGATTAAAGCCGGCTTTTCCTGGCTTTTACGATGTTCAGTGCGGAGCCCCTTTAATTAGGGCTCAGCGAAGAGGTGGAGCCACCCGGAAGGTGCAAGAAATTGTTCAGTCAAATCAACAAATAGAAAATAGAATGGGGGGAATGCAAATCAAATTGGATAAAAATGAAGATCAAGTGGTGGTGATGCAGTATAGAATGATGGAAGGAGCTCTGAGAATTAGAGGTTTGAATGAAGACAAAGGGGAAGATTTAAAAAAAATTTTATCAGAAGCTCTGGCTGAATTTATTGAACTTGATCCACAAGAGGTTGCTTATCAAATTGACAAAATTTATAGAGTTAATTCTTGGATTGCTAGGCAAAAGAAACTTCCTAGAGACATTGTGGTTTATTTTTTGAAAAGAACAGTGAGGAATCAAATTTTGCAAGTTGCTTTTCAGAAAAACTTGAAAATAGGGAACAGGAGTTGAAGGTTTTGAAAGAGATTCCTCCCAAGATGTTAAGGGATAGAAAGGACTTTACATTTTTACACAAGAACTTAAGAAATACCAGATTCAATTTAGATGGGAGGTTCCAGTTGGTTTGACAGTGTATTATCAGGAAGAAGATATCGTATTGACACAGTGCTTAAGGCCAAAGATTTTCTTTCTACAGTGCTGAAATTTGAAATAGAAATAATAGAAAAAGAATTCAAGAGACTCAAATGGGTGTGGAAGCTGAGGTGATTCCAGTGATGTTACCATCAGAGGAACAACCACAAGAACAAAGACTGACGAGGAGCCCTTAAGCGTAAAGAAAAGGAGCAACAAACTCAAAGTAAAGTTCAGGATTCTGCTACAGAAGCGGTGGGAGGAGCACGGCCGAAGATACGGAGGACGATCTTCAGTTGATTGCTCAAAGCTTCAGCAGCCCAGTAATGGCAAATAAAATCTTGACTTGGAATGTCAATGGTTTGAATTCAGCTCAGAAGAGAAGAAAAATATTTCATTATTTGAAACAATTTAAAATGATGTTATTTGCTTACAAGAAAGCATATTAAATTATCAGATCAAAAGTACTAATAAACTCAAAGTTAGGTAAACATTTTGTTGCTTCAGCTTTGGAGAAAAAACATGGCATAGTGGTTTATTTGAGAAAAGATATACCAGCCAAGTTAATAGAGGCAGATATTTATGGAAGATATATTGCTATTGAACTTACAATAGAAACAAAAAGGACTCTCTTGCTTGGTATATATGCACCCAACCAGCAACAAGAAAAATTTTATAGAATGTTATATGATAAGTTGATCCTATGGGATTATAAATCGTGTATTATATTGGGCGATTGGAATGGAGTAATAGATACACGAAAGGACAAGAGAACTTCTTCCAAGAAGATACCTGCACATGCAAAACTGCCTAAATCCTTTTTTGATATGATAGAAGATTTTGAGTTAAGAGATGTATGGAGACTGCGGAATCTGGAGGAAAGAGACTATACTTTTTTCTCTGATAGGCATCAATCCTTCTCACGTATTGATTTTATTTTAATTTCTAATGATTTGCTTTTTAGGTTGAAGAAAACTAAGATATTTCCAAGATGTTTGTCTGATCATAGTCCTGTTTGGATGGAATTGCAATATGGAAAAGAGGGTAGAAGAACTTGGAGATTAAATGAAAATTTGTTTAGATATCAGGATAATGTAAATCAATGTAAAAAGCAGATGAAAGAATTTTTTGATTATAATTTGAATAATGAAACATCGATAGAAATGGTTTGGGACTGTAGTAAAGCTTTTATGAGAGGTGTATTAATATATCTTAATAATAGACAGAGAAATAAGCAACAAAGACAGCGTAGGTATTTAGAAGAGGAAATCTATAAGAAACAACAATTATTAATACATAACTCACATGATCAAAAACTTAAAGATGCAATAAAGTTACTACAGAATCAATTTAATATGATAATGGCTGATCAGGTGGCAACAAATATACAATATGCCAAACATAATACTTTTTGTAACGCAAATAGACCTGGTAGGTGGTTAGCATACACTTTAAGGAAAAGACAAAAACAACGTACTATAGAAAAAATAGAATACAAAGGTAAAGAGAGATATCAACAGGATAAAATTAAAAAAGCTTTTTTAGAATATTATACAAATTTATATCTTAAAGATAATATATTGAATAGGGATATTGATAATTATTTGAAGGAATATAAGGTTAAAAATTTAACTTTAGAACAAACGGATGAATTGAATCGGCCTATAACCTCGGAAGAAATTATTTTGGTAATTAAACAATTAAAATGGGAAAACTCCTGAAATGCGGATGGGCTTACAGTTAGTTATTATAGGAATTTACAGGATGAGATGTTAGGTCCACTTAAGGAATTATTTAATCAGATACAACTAGGAGGGGGAATTCCCCCCTCATGGAGAACCTCTTTTATTTCATTGATACCAAAAGAGGAACAGGATTGTTCTAAACCTGGGAATTATAGGCCAATCTCACTTTTAAATAATGATTATAAGATTTTTGTTAAAATAATAGCTAATAGATTAATGTTGATTCTGCAGCAAGAATTCATAATGATCAATCTGGATTTATAAAAGGGAGACAGATGAGGAATAATGTTAGGCAGATTGTTAATTTACTGGAGTACTTAGAAAAGAAAAATTTTATTCCAGCAGCATTTATTTTCTCGATGCAGAGAAAGCTTTTGATCGATTGCATTGGGATTTTTATTTAAATTAATAGAAAAGATGCAATTTGGAGATGGGTTTTTAAGAATAATTAGGGCAATTTATAGAGAGCAAACAGCACAGATTATAATCAATGGTAGCTTAACAGAACCTTTTAAGATTGCGAAAGGAACAAGACAGGGATGTCCTTTATCACCATTATTGTTTATTTTAACTCTAGAACCATTATTGGATAAAATACGAGAAGTAAAGGAGATAGAGGAATTAGAGTTAGACAGTATGAATATAAGTTAAGAGCTTTTGCAGATGATTTGGTGATTACTTTAACAAACCCTATAAATTCTAGTAAATCTTTGTTGGAAATAATTGATCAATATGGAATGTCTCAGGGTTTAAGGTAAATCAGAAAAGACAAAAAGTGATAATAAAAATATGGCCAGACAACAGAAAGAAAAACTAGAGGAAGTAACAGGATTTGAAATTGTAAAGAAGGTTAAGTATTTAGGGTTTATATTACGTCATCAAATGTGAAATTGTATAAGAATAACTATGAGGTTTTATGGCAAAAGTTCAGAAGGAGTTGATTGTTTGGAAAAATTGCAATTATCTTTGCTGGGGAGAATTGCTGCTATTAAAATGAATGTTTTACCTAGATTTTTATTCCTCTTTCAGATGATACCAATAATTAAGAAAGATAAGAATCTTGAGGAATGGCAGAAGGGAATTAACAAATTTATATGGGAAGGTAAAAAAGCTAGGGTTAAAATGAAAATAATTCAAGATTCTCGGGAAAGGGGAGGTTTAAAAATGCCCAATTTTAAATTATATTATGAAGCAGCTGCTCTCTCTGCAATAAGTGATTGGTTTAATTTAACAGAGGACAGAATTTTGAATATAGAAGGTTATGATTTGTTATATGGATGGCATGCATATTTAATTTATGACAAAAAAGTGGATAAGGCCTTTAAAAATCATGTGCTAAGAAATGCCCTTCTGCGTGTTTGGAAAAAATACTCTTATAAACTAAATTATAAGGTTCCTATATGGGCATGTCCTAGACATACAGTAGAAAATATAAACATAGAACAGAAGCAGGAAATGATTACATATAAAGATCTTTTGTATACTGAAAGAGGTAATTTGCAGTTAAAATCTCTGCAAGTATTAAGAGAGGAAGGGAAAAATTATACTTGGTTTCAATATGAGCAATTACATGCTAGATGGAAGGGAGATCAAAAATTGGTATAGAGCAGAACGAGGAAAATTTGGTAAAGCAAATTAGAAATCAGTCTCAGGAACATATAAAGAGATTGTATAATGTGTTACTTGAAATAGATTCTGAAAGGGACTTGGTAAAGGACTGTATGATAAAGTGGGCACAAAATTTTCAGGAGCCAATATTATTGGAAACGTGGGAAAGAATTTGGGTTAGAAATGTTAAATTCATGAGCACAGAATCTGAGGAAAATTTTATAAAATGTTTTATAGATGGCATCTAGATCCTAAAAATTATCGTGTATGTATCCAGAAATGCAAGCAAAATGTTGGAGATGTAATTGTGATGACGCTACATATTTTCACATTTGGTGGACTTGTAAGGACATAAAGGCCTTTTGGATAAAAATTTGGTGGATTTTACAAAATGTTCTGAAAAGAAGATAAAGTTCCTGCCGCAATTTTTCTTGTTGGGAATTATTACGGATTGTACAGTAATTGAGACTAAATTGATTTTAAATCTAATAACTGCAGCAAGATTACTAATAGGACAATATTGGAAGAAAAAGAAGTACCAACAATACAAGAATGGATATTGAAAGTTGCCAATTTGGCTGAGATGGCGAAGATATCAGCCTTTTGAAAGACAATACGCAAGAAAGATACTTAAAGGAATGGAAAAATGGATTGACTATATTCAACGTAGATATCAGACTAAGAGTTATCAGACTGTTTTGAATGATTATGATGTATTATTTTGATTGCTTTTGGGGAAGTTAGGAATTGATGATTGTAGGGTATAATTAAGTTGGGACGAAAACTTTTAGCATATGTTTGTTTTACTTTAACTATACCTTGTGCTCGTTCCGGGAAGTCGGGGGGAGGGTTGCGAAGGGAGGGGAGGAGGGGGAAAGGGGAAAAAATTTGGGTTAGAAATGTTAAATTCATGAGCACAGAATCTGAGGAAAATTTTATAAAATGTTTTATAGATGGCATCTAGATCCTAAAAATTATCGTGTATGTATCCAGAAATGCAAGCAAAATGTTGGAGATGTAATTGTGATGACGCTACATATTTTCACATTTGGTGGACTTGTAAGGACATAAAGGCCTTTTGGATAAAAATTTGGTGGATTTTACAAAATGTTCTGAAAAGAAGATAAAGTTCCTGCCGCAATTTTTCTTGTTGGGAATTATTACGGATTGTACAGTAATTGAGACTAAATTGATTTTAAATCTAATAACTGCAGCAAGATTACTAATAGGACAATATTGGAAGAAAAAGAAGTACCAACAATACAAGAATGGATATTGAAAGTTGCCAATTTGGCTGAGATGGCGAAGATATCAGCCTTTTGAAAGACAATATAAGAAAGATACTTAAAGGAATGGAAAAATGGATTGACTATATTCAACGTAGATATCAGACTAAGAGTTATCAGACTGTTTTGAATGATTATGATGTATTATTTTGATTGCTTTTGGGGAAGTTAGGAATTGATGATTGTAGGGTATAATTAAGTTGGGACGAAAACTTTTTAGCATATGTTTGTTTTACTTTTAACTATACCTTGTGCTCGTTCCGGGAAGTCGGGGGGGGAGGGGGGTTGCGAAGGGAGGGGGGAGGAGGGGGGGAAAGGGGAAAAAAAATTTTTTGTAAAACTTTTTGAATAAAAAAAAAAAAAAAGTGTTTCGATTGGTGCTGGGTCTCTACAGCCTCAGAAAAGGGCTATTCTGCACCCTTCCCTCAAATGTTCTTTAAAATACAGAGTTTCCCAGCATTCCTTTAGGAACTTCCAACATGCAAACTGTGGTTACTCATCTTAAAATGATTAGTGTACATCTGACTTTGGGGATATTTCTTCATAACCAAACAAAAGTGTATTTTCTGTGTGGTTCACACCCTTTGCTTGCTGGATCTGGATGTCACAAGTAAAGCCCACATTTTGTAATTAACACCTGCGTCCCGTTTTGGCTGGCAGAGTGCTGCAGGAGACTGAGTGCTGTCACTCCCCCTGGCCATACCACCCTGGCCACGGCCACACAGCCATACCCACCCAGCCAATCATTAGAGCAGAGAACTGGTTTTTAAATTATTTGAATCCCACCACTGAAGGGGCAGTAAAGAATATATCACTCTCTCTAATATCAAAGCTATACTACAACATACTTGATACAAAAAAAAAATATTTAAAAATCTGATATTTGCTTCTTCCTTCACCCATCTCACTTTACATGCAACTAGCACAGGTTTGTGAAGTCCAAAAATTGCCACGTATTGTGTCTGTGTATCTATATACACATATACTGTGTGTATGCATCTGTGCATATGTAAATGTGTATGTGTGTTTGTAAATATATGTATATATTTATTTATTTATTTATTTATTTATTTATTTATTTTGTCACAACAATATATGTAGGTATCATACAAAAAGATTATATAGTAAATAAACACATATATGGGTAAATATAAGGAGGTATAAGCATATATATAGGAAGAAGAAAAGAAAAACAATAGGACAGGAACGGTAGGCACGTTTGTGCGCTTATGCACGCCCCTTATGGTCCTCTTAGGAATGGGGTGAGGTCAATAGTAGAAAGTTTTTGGATAAAACTTTTAGGATTATGGGAAGAGACCACAGAGTCAGGTAAAGTATTCCAAGCACTGATGATTCTGTTACAGAAGTCATATTTTCTGCAATCTAGATTAAAGCGGTTGACATTAAGTTTAAATCTATTGGTTGCTCTAGTATTATTGCAATTGAAGCTGAAGTAGTCTTTAACAGGAAGGACATTACAATAGATGATTCTGTGAGTTAAGCTTAGGTCTTGTCGAAGGCGACGGAGTTCCAAGTTTTCTAAGCCTAAGATTTCAAGTTTGGTGGGATAGGGTATTTTATTGTTTTCAGAGGAATGGAGAACTCTTCTTGTAAAATATTTCTGGACACGTTCAATTGTATTGAGGGTTCCAAACTGGCGAGCTGTATTCTAGAATTGGTCTAGCAAATGTTTTATATGCTCTGGTTAGTAGTGTGGTGTTTTTGGAAAAGAAGCTACGCAAAATTAGGTTTACAACTCTTAGAGCTTTTTTTGCTATGTAGTTGCAGTGGGCTTTGGCACTTAGATCATTTGACATGAAAACTCCAAGGTCTTTGACGGGATGGGAGTCGTCTGTAAGGTAATGTCCATCTAGTATGTATTTAGTTTTTGGGTTCTTTTTTCCTATATGTAAGACTGAGCATTTGCTGGTTGAAATTTGGAGCTGCCAATTTTTAGACCAAGCGGATAGATGATCAAGTTCGTTTTGAATGATAGAAGTATTGTCTGTGGTGTTAAATAGTTTGACATCATCAGCAAAGAGAACACAATTACTTGAGATGTGGTCACAGAGATCATTAATGTATAGTATAAAAAGTGTTGGTCCAAGGACGCTGCCTTGAGGAACGCCACTCTTGACAGGAACAGGATTCGTTAAAGCATTGCCAATTTTGACCACTTGTTGTCTGTTAGACAGAAAAGCAGATATCCATTTGTGGAGGGGTCCTGAGATGCCATAGGATGTTAGTTTTAGGAGAAGTTTATCATGTACTACTGAGTCAAAAGCTTTGCAGAAGTCTATGTAGATTGCATCTATTGATTTGCCTTGATCGAGATTTGAAGTCCATATGTTTTTGCAGTGGAGAAGTTGCAAGTTACATGATAATTTTTTCCTGAAACCAAATTGTTTGTTGGAGAGTAGGTTGTTAGTTTCTAAGTGTGAGGTAATGGATTAGTTGATGATAGATTCCATGACTTTGCAGGTGACGCAGCAAAGGGAAATCGGTCTGTAGTTTTCGACTAAGCTGGGGTCTCCTTTTTTGAAGATAGGGATGACTGTGGCTAGTGACCAAAGTTTGGGAAGAGAACTGGTAGTGAAGGCTTTATCAAAGATAATACTTAGGGGTTCTGCTATATTAATGGAAAGTTTTTTTAAGAAGTATGCACATAGTCCATCGGGTCCAATAGAAAGCGATGGTTTTAAGTTGTGAAGAGCTTTTCCAACATTGTCTTCTGTGAAATCTATATGAGTTAAATCATCATAGTCATTGCTGGTTCGTTTGTGGAATGTCGGATATGTGTTATCGGAGTTAACAAAAACTGAGCCAAAGAAAATGTTGAAGAGGTTTGCTTTGACTGTTTCGTCATTGCATTCTTTGTTGTTAGAATCTTTTAGTGGTGGGATGGATCTTGAGTCTTTAAGTTTAGTGTTGACAAAATTATAAAAGGCACGATTGGAATTTGTGCGCAGAAGGTTCTCTTCTTGCTTGGTGTGGTAATTTGTGCATTCAGTTTTTATTTGGTTGCATATGTTTCTGTAGCGGTTTTTGAAATTTGTAACATAGCCTTTTTTGTTTCTTTTCCAGAGGGATTTTTTTTTTGATTGAAGTTTTTTTATTGATATGGGTAGTTTGTTTTTCTTGGTCATGGTAGTCATTTGTGGTACATATAGTTTAATGACTCTATTGATTTCAAGTAGGAAGACTCTATAGTGGTCTTCAGCAGTTATGCAGGTTGCAAACAGATTTTGCCAGTCCAGAAATGAAAGATCGTTGTTTATATATGTGTGTGTGTGTGCACACAAATACATACACACACCCAAAAATAATTGGTCTTCTATTTTTTATAGACCACATTCTTCATTTTGAGGTGGACAAATGCAAGCATTTATGGAATATCTTGCTAGATGAAACTTTAGGGTCCATTATTTCACATAGACATGAGTTATAACTGATGTTTTCATCTGGTTGTATGTTTTTTTTTTGTTTTTTTGTTTTTTGTTTACATTTATACCCCGCCCTTCTCCGAAGACTCAGGGCGGCTTACAGTGTATAAGGCAATAGTCTCATTCTATTTGTATATTTTTACAAAGTCAACTTATTGCCCCCCCAACAATCTGGGTCCTCATTTTACCTACCTTATAAAGGATGGAAGGCTGAGTCAACCTTGGGCCGGGCTCGAACCTGCAGTAATTGCAGGCTTTGTGTTCTTAATAACAGGCTTTGTGTTCTTAATAACAGGCATTACCAGCCTGCGCTATTCTGTTAGTAAGAAAGTTCTATTTTTTTCAAAAAAAAGTTTTTATTTTTATTTCTCATAAACATATTTAAATGTACAGTCTTTTATCTATCATTTTCCATTCATCTTATCTTTTAACTTTAACTTTTTTTTCAAAACAACAACAACAAAACAAAACAAGAAAGTTCTTCTGATGGACAAAAACCCTCCAGGTCCATCAACTGCACTGATTTTTTAAATGTTCCATGTCTATAAACAAATCAAAAGGAAATGAACAAACAATAAAAATGAGATGCAAACTTTTAAAAAGTTATAGTTCATATAATGTAAAATATCTCATTAAGTTGCCCATTCAGTATTTTTCAAACATCACAATGATCCAACTTTTAAAGATTAGTTTTCAGTGTTCACAACAAGCTTGCCTTTTTCTTGATTCTTAAATGTACTCTAGATTTGTAGAAATAATAGTAACATCTTTCCAATGCATTGCCACTCTGTCAATGGAGCAACATTTAAAAAAAAAATAAAGGCAAAGTCATCTTAATTCTTCAGAATCACAGTTGTCAATAAGTAAACAATGAATTCTAAAAAGCAAGAAGATAAAATGCACAGAAGATAATTGATGGAACCTGGAATCCTCCTTCATCAGATGGTTGATCCAAGATGGTGGTAAGAGAGGAACCATAGTTACATCATGGGCAGAAAAGTTGCTACTAAAATAAAATAAAACGGTAGGAGGAGAGGTGGAGAGGGAAAGATAAGACATAGAAAAAGAAAAAAAGACTGGAGAAAGGAAAAGGAGAGGAACATTGGAGAAATTAAGAGAGAGAAGCTCACCTGCATCCAAGAGGCCTGAGAGAAGCCCAGCTGCACCTGAAAGATGTACCCAAAAGACTGGAGGCCCATTGAAGTGAGGTGAATGAAGAGGCAAACCTACTGCAGCCAGTAAAGCCAACTGATGGAGAATAAAGAAGCGAGGTGGTGAGCGAATGGAACCAGCTGTGGGGTAGAGAGCAGGGCTGAATGCTACCAATTCAGACCAGTTCTGCTGTCTGGGTAGGGAAAATTTTGGCTGGTTCAGAGAACCGGTAAGGAAAATTTTGATTGGCTCTGCCCACCTGCCCTCCTTCTCCTCTCACCTCTCCTATATTCTGTTGTTTATTAGCTCAGCTGATTCGTGCAGCAGAGTGATTGCAGAATGATTGCTGCCTCAGCTGAGCTAAGAAACAGCAAATGAGTTTTGGTCTCATTTGACCTCAGCTAGAATAATAAAGGGAAACTTTCTGCAGCTTTTTTCCTCCCTCCCCCTGTCTTTGGACAGCGCTGGCTCTTCGGCTTTGAAACGGAGATGAGCACCGGCCCCTAGAGTTGGGAACGACTAGCACGTATATGCCAGGGAAACCTTTACCTTTACCTTTATATATAAGCATAAGCATGAAATAACTATACAATATATAAGCATATATATAAGCATAAGTATGTAATAACTACCGTATATACTCGAGTATAAGCCGAGTTTTTCAGCACGTTTTTTGTGCTGAAAAGCGGCCCCCTCGGCTTATACTCGAGTCTACGTCTTCGGGAACCCCGCACAGGAGGGGGTACCGAACGGACTCCCATGGAAAGGCTGGGACACACCAAGCGCGCCAAGAACGGCTTCCTGTCCTCTCCTCGCGGAGGCGGCACGGGTTCACGAGCGGGAGGAGCAGCCGGCACCGCCCGCACCTGGCAACCGCAGGCAGCTGGCAGCGCTGCCCAGCGCTACGGGAGGGACGGGGAGCGGGCCCGCCGAGGTCTCACGGGATTTGTCGCCCCCAGGCCGGCCCCCATTCCCGTGTCTGGCGGGCGGGACGCAAGGAAGAGGAAGCACGAGCAGACCACGACCAGACCGCCTGCGAGCACTGCGGACGGCGCAAACTTGGCGGGCTGCTGCTGCTGCTGCTGCCGCTGCCGCCGCCGCCGCCACCGCCACCGCCACTGCCCGAATCGCGCCGTGCGAGTGCTGATGGGGAGCTGCCGAGTCCGGCCTGAGCTTGGCGGCTGCTAGAGCGCGAGGCCCGGGAGGCTGAGCTCGCACAGCATGGGTAAGGCGGGAGAGGAAGGAGCCTTCACTCCATTACTCCGATGGAATGACCTTTTCTTCTGGCCTTTGGGGTGGCTCTCGCGGCGAAGCTCGCGGTCGGGAAACCTCCTCCTCAGCCGAGAAGGCTGGCGGCCCCCGCCCGCCTCTCACTGCACCGCCAGGGCTTCCCCGCCAATGCACAGCCTGGCGGGAGTTACTGCGCTCACCCGCCCCGCCCCAACTGGTGGTGTCGGGCAGCCGCCGCTTAGCAAAAGGTCGCCGCCAAAACTCCTCGCCTTCTCCTGGGAAGGGCTGGATGGCTAGCCGGGAAGGGTTGAATAAGCCAACCTCCTCCTCCTCCTCCTCTCCCCAAGCGAAAGAGCGTTTTCCCGTTTTCGCTTGGGAGGGAGGAGGAACAGCACCGCCTTCGCGCTGGCATTCCGGGATTTCCCTTTGTTTAGAGCTGGGAATCCTCCTTCCTCAGCGGCCTTTCCCTGCCCCAGTCCTCAGAGCTCTCTCTCCGGATCGCTCTTCTAGTTGACCCTATACTTTAGGCTGGAACAAGCGGTTTGAGAACTGGGTTATTGCTTTACTATCTTCTCTTGCTTTTTCATGCTCGGGCAACCCTGGGCTTTCCTCGAGTCTCATTTCCCACCCTAGGCTTATACTCGAGTCAATAGTTTTTCCCAGTTTTTTGTGGTAAAATTTGGTACCTCGGCTTATATTCGGGTCGGCTTATACTCGAGTATATACGGGTATATTAATTGGATATAATGAAAGGAAACAGTAGGACAGGAACGGTAGCACGCTTGTGCTCTTATGCATGTCCCTTACAGATCTCTTAGGAATGGGGTGAGGTCAATAGTAGACAGTTTTTGGTTAAAGCTTTGGGGATTTTGGGAAGAGACCAGAGTCAGGTAGTTTATTCCAAGTAACAACTCTGTTACTGAAGTCATATTTTCTGCAATCAAGATTGGAGCGGTTAACATTAAGCTTAAATCTATTGTGTGCTTGTGTATTGTTGCACTTGAAGCTGAAGTAGTCTTCAACAGGAAGGGCATTGTAATAGATGATTCTATGAGTTAAACTCAGGTCATGTCGAAGGCGGCGAGTTCTAAATTTTCTAAACCCAGGATTTTAAGTCTGGTGGCATAAAGTATTTTGTTGTATTCAGAGGAGTGGAGAACTCTTCTTGTAAAATATTTCTGGACACATTCAATTGTATTGATGTCTGAAATGTGGTATGGGTTCCAGACAGGCGAGCTGTATTCAAGAATTGGTCTAGCAAATGTTCAAAATGTTTATATGCTCTGGTTAGTAGTGTAGTGTTTCTGGAGAGAAAGCTATGCAAGATTAGGTTTACAATTCTTAAAGCCTTTTTTGCGATGTAGTTGCAGTGGGCTTTGGCACTTAGATCATTTGATATGAAAACTCCAAGGTCTTTAACAGGGTGGGGGTCATCTGTAAAGTAATGTCCATCAAGCTTGTACTTAGTGTTTGGGTTCTTTTTTCCAATGTGTAAGACTGAGCATTTGCTGGTTGAGATTTGGAGTTGCCAAGTTTTAGACCATTCTGACACAAAGTCAAGGTCTTTTTGAAGGGTAGCTGTATTGTTGGTGGTGTTAAATAGTTTGACATCGTCAGTAAAGAGAACACAATTACATATAATATGGTCACAGAGATCATTAATGTATAATATGAAGAATGTTGGTCCAAGAACGCTGCCTTGGGGAACGCCGCTTTTGACAGGAACAGGATTTGATAGAGCACTGCCAATTTTGACCACTTGTTGTCTGTTTGACAGGAAAGCTGTTATCCAATTGTGGAGGGGTCCTGAGATGCTGTAGGATTTTAGTTTTAGGAGAAGTTTATCATGTACCACTGAGTCAAAAGCTTTACAGAAGCCTTTGTAAATTGCATCTACTGCTTTGCCTTGATCAAGATTTTTAGTCCATGTTTTTGCAGTGAAGTAGTTGTAAATTAAAGAAAGAAATTAAAGAAATTGAAGAAATTGTAAATCTCTTTCCACTTATGACTGTATGACTATAACTTGTTGCTGGCAATCCTTATGATTTATATTGATATATTGACCATCAATTGTGTTGTAAATGTTGTACCTTGATGAACGTATCTTTTCTTTTATGTACACTGAGAGCATATGCACCAAGACAAATTCCAATCACACTTGGCCAATAAAATTCTATTCTATTCTATTCTATTCTATTCTAAATTACATGATAATTTTTTTCTGAAACCAAATTGTTTATTAGAGAGTAGGTTGTTTGTTTCTAGGTGGAGGGTAATGGATTGGTTGATGATAGATTCCATTACTTTGCAGGTGACGCAGCATAGAGAGATTGGTCTGTAATTTTCAACTAGGCTGGGAGGTCTCCTTTTTTGAAGATAGGGATGACGGTGGCTAGAGACCAAAGTTTGGGAAGGGAACTGGTCATGAATTGAGAAACTGCCTTTTGCTTCCTCTGGAGCAAAAGCAGAGAGCCTCTTCCAGGAAAGATTTCTCTGTCTTCCATTTTTCTTCCACAGAAGAACAAAAAAGGATCTTCCTGTGAAGGCTTTTCCAGTTCTTTATTCTGATTTTCCCCTGGAGCAAAAGAAAGCCCTTTCTAGTGAAGCAGTTCCACTGGTTAATTGTTCTCATTGGCAGGAAATTTCTCCTTAGTTTTAGGTTGCTTCTCTCTTTGTTCAGTTTCCATCCATTGCTTCTTGTTTTGCCTTCGGAAGAAGCAAACCCCTGCTGCTTAATCTAACCCAATCAGAAGCAGCCCCATTAAAACTGAGCAACCAATTTCTCCCCCAAGTTGAAAATATTCAGACCCATAACCTCCCCCTTAAAGAAACATGCATACACTTAGAAAAGAGACATCATCATATATCCCTTAAAAAGTCACATCAACAAATTCATCTGACATAAACCGAAAAGTACCCCAGACTGCACCCTCTAAAAAAGGAAGGCTAGTGTTGGTGATAGGAGATTTGATTTTCAAAGGAACAGAACCAGTCATCTGCAGACCAGGCATACAATCTAGGGAGGTATGTTGTCTCCCTCGAGCAAAAATCAAAGATGTGGCTAAGAACTTAACCAAAATAATAAAACCCACAGATTACTACCCTTTTCTACTATTACATATAGGGACAAATGACACAAAAAAGGACTTGAAAACAATATTGAGTGATTACAAGCAGCTAGGCAAGAAAGTCAAGGACTTAGGTGCATAAGTAGTTTTCTCATCTGTACTGCCAATGAAAGGACAACATCTGGTAATAGAACAAAGAATTCTAGAAGTGAATCCCTGGCTAAAGGGTTGGTGTCAGTAAGAAAACTTTGGATTCCTGGATCATGGTCTGTACTATCTCCATGATGGACTTTTGGAAAGGGATGGGCTGCACCTCATAAAGACTGGGAAGAATGTTTTCAGAAAATGACAGGCTCAACTTATCAGGAGGGCTTTAAACTAAATTTGAGGGGGGAATGGGTGTTGGTCCTACCTGAACACCTCTTCTACTGGAGGCTGGGAGAGAGAATCCAGGATGGGTGTTACTCTCTTCTTCTTCTGCCTGGAGACTGAGAATGTGATCATAATTTGCATGGGTAGTCCCTCCTTCCTGGCCTTGTGCTCCCCAGTTTGGCAAAGGCGCAGCAATGAAAGAGTGTGACATGAAAGATATAAGCCCCTCCCGGACTGTGGACCAGATGCTAGTAAGGGTGGGGCTGTATTCTCTCTCCCAGCCTCCAGTAGAAGAGGTGTTCAGGTAGGACCAACACCCATTCTCCCTGGAGCTGGATCGAAAGAATCCAGGGTGGGACATAGCAAAGCCTGCCTGTTCCTGTATTGGGTGGGTAGCAGTCTGGTCCTACATCCCCCCCCCATCATATGCAGTCTCTGGAGGACTCTGTTAGATTCGGGCAATAACGAGGCAGGAGACCAGATGAGTAACAACAGCTCTTTAGTTTATAGTGAACCCAGCAACCAACAACGGAAAAACCCCTCTTTATATACAGTTCAGTCGGAGGCTTCAGCCAATCAGCAACGTGCTATTTCCGCCTAATTTCCTCCAAAACTCTTAAAGATACATTACACTCCTTCCTCCCAGAAAACATTTTACCCTATTTACATCAAATTAGCATCTTATTTCTCTCGTAGTCACGCAAGTAGACTGGGCGTCTCCTAACTCTTTCGGACCTCGCAATTCATTCTCTGGGAGTGAGTCGAGCTGGCGGAGGGACTGTTTGTTCCTCTCAGCTCCTCCTCTAGGCCATCCGGCCCTGGATTATTTGCAGAGTCGTCCCTGCTTTCTTCAGGAGGGACCGGTTGGTGTCGCTGGACCTCATCGAACTCAGATAAGTCCCGTGTTTGCCCCGGGTTTGAGTTAGCTGTGGATTCAAACATTGGATAGTCAGGGCCTGTTTCGTCTGTTTCTGGATTTTTGGTTGTTCTTTTCCTTAATTGGTCTATGTGGCGCTTCCAAACCCGGCCATCCTCTATCTCTACCAGATACGATTTGGGCCCGGTTGTTTCAAGGATTGTCCCCTTTACCCAATTTGGGCCTTCTCCGTAATTGTGTGCCCATACTGGACTTCCCACTGTCATTTCCCTTGTTTTACCGTTTGTCCCTTTGTACCCGTCTGGGGTGTAGTTTGGGTTTAACCGGTCTAACGGGCACCTAAGCTTCCTCCCCATCAGTAGCTCTGCTGGGCTGCGGCCAGTTGCTACACAGGGGGTTCTGTGTTGTACTGCTAGGAAGGTGTCAATTTTTAATTGCCAATCGCCTGGCCTGATTCTGGACAATGCTTCCTTTGCACTCCGAACGAAACGTTCTGCAAGGCCGTTCGTCGCAGGGTGGAAAGGCGCCGAGAGGACATGCCGGATGCCCTCTTCCGCCAAGTACCCCTCAAATAGGGTCGCTGTGAATTGCGGACCGTTGTCGGAAACTAGGGTGTCGGGTAACCCGTGGGTTACAAATAGGCGCCGAAGGACTGAGATTACGGCCTCGGCTGTCATGAATCTCATAAGAATGATTTCCCCAAGACCACACAGCTGTCTTTGTTAGTAATTTGTGTAGCGGTTCGGCTATGGTCGCCTTATTTTTCAAAAATACCGCGTAAAAGTTGACCAGACCTAAGAATGCCTGTAACTCCGTTTTGTTTTGGGGAGCTGGGGCCTTTCTGATTGCCCTAACCTTGCTCTCAGTGGGGTGGATTCCTTCCCTGTCTATCCGATAGCCCAGGAATTCCACGGATCCTACCCCGATCTGGCATTTATTCAGTTTGACTTTGAGACCGGCGGACCGGAAAATGCCCAAAACTTTTCTCAGCCGTACCCCTAAGTCTTCTAGATTGTCGGCGGATACCAGTACGTCATCAAAGTACGGTACCACCCCGGGGAGTCCCTGCAATAGCCGCTCCATTAGGTTCTGAAATAACCCTGGAACCACACTAACCCCAAACTGTAACCGGGTGCATTTAAAAGCACCCCTGTGCGTTACGATTGTTTGTGCTTCGGCCGTGCTGCTATCTACGGGTAACTGCTGATAGGCTTGGGCCAAGTCTAGCTTGGCGAAAACCTGGCCTTGCCCCAAAGAGTGCAGTAAGTGTTGTACTACTGGGACGGGGTAGGCACTCTTCTGCAACGCTTTATTAAGCGTTGCCTTGTAGTCAGCACAAATCCGGACCGACCCGTCCGGTTTGATTGGGGTGACTATGGGTGTCTCCACTGCATGGTCAACTGGCACTAGTATTCCCTGGCTTACTAGTTTGTCCAGCTCCCGGTCAATTTTGGGCTTTAGGCTAACGGAACCCTCCTAGCCTTTAACCGGATAGGGGCAACCTGTGGGTCAAGGTTAAAGGAGATCGGGGTCCCTCGTACTTGCCCAAACAGTCTTTGAAGACGCCACCGAACTCCTTCATTAGTTCGCCTTTAGGTCGACGCTGCTTCGAAGACTCGTCACTCCCATGCCCAATGCCCGGAACCAGTCCAGTCCCAACAAGCTCGGCAAGGTTCCGTCGACCACGGTGATGGGCAGGGTCTTCTTGTGCTGTCCATACTTGACTTGGACAGACGTTACCCCTCGGACGGGGATGCGATTTCCTTGGTAATCTTGTACCCTTAGTTTCTGTGGTTGCAGCTTGCGCAGCGATGGCGGGCAAGTCTTTCACGAGTGTCCCAGGACATGATCGTGATCGATGAACCGTGTCCACTTCCATTCGGCACGGCACCCCTTCAATGTGTGTTTTAGTAAAAATCTTTTTTTCAAGGCGCGTGGCTGCTTGACCCACTCTCACGGCAGTCTGATTAAGCTTCGCGCCTTTTTTGAATCGACCAATCACGGGCCGCTTCGCCGTTCCCGCGCTCTGATTGGTCGGTTTGAATTTTTGGCGGGAAGGTTGGGGCGCTCGACAGGCCTGCGCTATGTGCCCCTTCCTTTCGCACCGCCGACAAGTCGCATCCTTAAACTTGCAGTATTGTCGTTGGTGTTGTCCCCCGCAACTCGCGCATTCGCCCCGGTCTTCTTTCTCTGGCCTCCCGGTGTGGAAGACTTCTTCCTCTTCCTTGCCTTCCTCCTCGGCCTGGACTTCCTCATTGTGGACCGGGGTTGTTTTCACCCCAGTCCCTGGCACGATCGGCGTTTGCAGGGTTTCTGCCGCTTGGGTGGACATCTCATGAGCCCTGGCCTCGTCCAAGGCGACTGCCAGTGTTAGGTTGCTTCTGGACAGCAGCCGCCGTCGCAATCGGATGTCTCTGACCCCGCAAATGAGTTGGTCGAGTAATGCGTCTTCCAAGTCTCGATATTCGCAATGGTTAGCGGCTTTTCTCAGCGCTGCCATGTACACACGAATTGATTCGCCCTCTCGTTGCATCCGTTGCCGTAATTCAAACCTTTGAACGAATTTTGAGGGCGTCGGTGCGTAGTGAGCCCGAAGGGCGGTCTGCAGGATTTGCCACGGTACCGACTGTACCGGCGTTGGCTCCGAAAGCGACTCTGCGATGTCGAAAACTTCTGAACCGCAGTGGCTTAGGAAGTACGCTCTCTTCCTGTTGTCGGAGACTCCCTGGAGTTCGTTCGCTTCGAGGAAGCACTCGAAATGAGCCATGTATGACCCCCATTTTTCTTTAGCTGGGTCGAATGGCGCTGGCGGTGTGTAGCTGGACATCGCTGCTATCCGCCCTTATTTTGCTGGGTTCGCGTATTCCTGGTTAGCTCAGCTCTTTCCTGGCGCTCTTTTGCCTCGAGATCCCACCTTCGTCGCCAGTGTTAGATTCGGGCAATAACGAGGCAGGAGACCAGATGAGTAACAACAGCTCTTTAGTTTATAGTGAACCCAGCAACCAACAACGGAAAAACCCCTCTTTATATACAGTTCAGTCGGAGGCTTCAGCCAGTCAGCAACGTGCTATTTCCCGCTCTAATTTCCCTCCAAAACTCTTAAAGATACATTACAGACTCGCCTCCCAAATGCTGCTTCAGCTGAAGTGTATGTATCCACTTTATAATGTCAGATAAATGGGGAAGGTGAGGACCAATGGAAGCCTGTGTCACCCATGCCGCTGCGGTGGCAGCACTTCTGGTAGAATGTGCCATTATATGGCTAGGTACTAGGAGAGCCTGAATTTTGTATGCTTTGGCTATGCAAGCCCTAATCCATCTTCCCACTGTTGAAGGAGAGACTGTATTACCCAATGTCCATGGCTGGAATGAAACAAACAAGGACTCTATCTACCGAAATAGTAAATATGGAGGGCCCTTCTGACATCTAAAGTATGCCACCTGTGCTCCAGAGCATGTCTTGGCTCTGGACAGAAGTTGGGCAGAACCAACTCCTGGGCCCTGTAAAACCATGTACTGACTTTAGGGAGGAATGAAGGATCACGCCTCAGGACCACCCTGTCTTGATTGAATATGCACAAGTCCTGTCTGATGGACAAGGCAGCAGGCTCTGAAGTAATAGCTATGAGAAAGGCTACCTTAAAGGACAAGAAACACAGAGTGGCCTCTTGAAGGGGCAAAAAGGGACCCCCCCCATGAAGGCCGGCAAAACTTGTGACAGATCCCATGTGGGATACCTGTGGGCGTAAGTTGTTGGCACCCTTAAGGAATCTAGATACCATGGAATGCTTTGACGGGGACTCTGACTTCCCAGTTGATAAAACCGATGACAGAGCCATTACCTGGCGTTTGATGGTACTAGGAGTCAGACCCCTATCCAACCCGTCCTGTAAAAAATCCAGGACCTGGGCTACTGACACCTCAGATGGCTCAACCTGCAACCTGGAACACCAGGTACCGAAGGCTTTCTAAGTTGTGTTGTAAATTCTGGTGGTGGACTGCCTTCTGGATGCCTGAATAGTGTGGATTACTCTAAGGGAGAACTGACTTTGGTTCAGTGCCCATTACTCAACTGCCAGGTGGTCAAGTGGAGCCACTGAGGCTCCGGGTGAAGCCAAGCTCTCTGACTGAGTGAGATCTTGTTGTGTGGAATCCTCCAGGGTCACACTGTGGATAAGGTCACTAGGTCTGTGAACAGGGCCTCCTTGGCCAATGAGGCGTTATGATGATCACCTCCGCCTCTTCCTCCAATATCTTCCGGATTACAGCTGGGATTAGAGGAAGAGGAGGAAAGGCATACAGAAGACCCAGTGGCCACAGGATCCGAAGGGCATCTATTCCTTCTGCACCCTGGACCTGGTACCTGCTGAAAAACTGAAGTAACTGGGTGTTCCCTGGAGATGTGAAAAGAACCAGGACTGGGGTCCCGTATCTGTGTGTCAGCTGTTGAAATAGTGAGGGATGCAGGTGCCATTCCTTATGGTCTACTGTCACCCTGCTGAGACTGTCTGCCTGCATATTCAGGGTTCCTGATATGTGTTCTGCTCGCAATGAGAGGAAGTGCCACTCTGCCCAGCGGCCCAGGTGACCTGCCTCCTCCATGAGGGATCTGGAATGCATCCCCCCTTGTCTGTTTACGTGTGCTTTGGCCATCACATTGACGGTCAAGACAAGAACATGATGGCCTGTGATGGAGTCCTTGAAGCTCCTGAGAGCCAAATGTATCGCCCGGAGCTCTAGCCAATTGATCTGGTAGGATCTGTCGCCCTGAGACCACCTGACCTGGGCTATAAAGGCTTAGCTGTGGGCTCCCTAACTAGAAAGGCTGGCATCCGTAGTAATGGTAATATGGGACAGCTCTCTGAACAGACAACCCTTGTGGAGACGTGATGAGACCATCAACGGAATGAGTGTTGCATCAGCAACGGGAGTCTTACGCTGTCCTGTGAGTAGCTCCTGCCTGATCTTTGATGAGGCAGGAGAAACCATTGCAGCTTCCTGGCATGTAGTCATGCCCATGGTACAATGGAGAGGTATGACATCATTTTCCTGAGCAGCTGCAATAGGAGTGCTAAGGGAACCTCCCACATTGCCACGATATGTCTGATGAGTAGCTGAAGGCTGGTTTGTCTCTCCAGAGAAAGGAAGAGTTGGCAGGTCACTGTATTTATTATGGCGCCAAATGGAGCAAATTGGTAGTTGGAATGAAATGACTTTTCTTGTTGTTTATGGAGAAGCCATGTGCCTGCAGCACCTGGATCATGGCCCGAAGATCGTCCTCTGCCTGGACAACTGATGAGGATTGGATCAAAATATCATTCAGATAGCACTGGACTTTTATCGGGACCAATCTCAGGTGGGCTGCCAGAGTCACAAAATGTTGGTGAAGGCTCTTGGTGCTGATGAGATGCTGAATGGTAATGATTGTCCAGATAGGCAAAACGAAGGAACTGTCTATGCGCATCCCTGATTGGTACATGAAGGTATGCTTCTGTTAAGTCTACTGTGGTAAGGAGGTCGCCCTCGCATGTACTGTCCAAGATTGATTTAAGTGACTGCATTTTGAACTTTTTGAACTCCAGACAACAGTTGAGGCACTTAATCCAAAATCACCCTCCTCCCTCGAATTCTTTTGTATCACAAATAGAATCAAATAGATCCTTTGTCCCCGTTGTTTCAGGGAAACTGGTTTGATAGCCTGGATATCCGGCAAGTGCTGGATGGCAGCTGCCATCAGGCTTTGTTTGTCTGGGTCCCTGGACTTGGGGCACTGAATAAAGAATTTGGTGTGTGTGTGGAGAAAAATTCCAGAGCCAAACCTGATCTCACTGCAGTAAGGACCCATTTGTTTGAAGTCGTGGCCTTCCACTGATGGGCGTGGAAACTGAGCCTTCCACCTATAGGTGACGTGACCCTGCAGTCACTTTGAATGGCGATAAGGATGACCTCCTGCTGCTTGCCCTGAGATTGTTGGTAACTCCTGAAGTCTGATCTGTCAGAGTATCTATCCTAGTGGGTAGGGGACTGCCTTTGGAATTGCTGATAGTCAAGACCTGGATCTGGGGCTCGAAAGGACTGTCGCCTATAAGGGGAGGCCCTTCAGTCTCCCCGTCTGTAAAGGAACCACCAGGATAGGTTCCAAAATCTCTCTGAATAATTTGCTGCCCGTAAAGGGACCTGAAGCTAATTTCCATTTGTTTTTATTATCAGCCTGCCAATGCTTAAGGCAAAACAGGTGGCGGGTAATAATGGACCTTGAAGCGAACTTGGCCATATTTAAGTGGCATCCACTGAAAACTCAGCAGCAGCAATCAGTTTATTAATATCTTGGTGCACCCTAAGATCTTGTGGTGGAATGCGTTCCTGCATTTGGTGAAGCCATAGCAGGGAGACCCAACTGAAAAATCAAGCCGAAGTGGCCGCCTTTAAAGTCCAAGCAGCCGCCTGATGGGACTTACATAACAATAATTCAACCTTCTTGCCATCAGTTCTCAGGCAATCCAAAGCATCAGTTGGAAGAAGAGCCACTGATGTCAGTGCTGCCACTGGCTTGTCCACTGAAGGAATCTGTAAAATGTCAGACAGATCTGAAGCCATGTTGTAAAGCTTCTGCTCTGCTCTGCTCTGCTCTGCTCTGCTCTGCTCTGCTCTGCTCTGCTCTGCTCTGCTCTGCTCTGCTCTGGAAGGGAGGATCCCTGCCCCTGGATTGTTCCATTAACGTTTACCTATGTCTAAAAATAATTTGGGTGAGGGAACAACTTCAGCCTCAACTGCTGGCTAGATTCCCCTGGGCTGGGAGCAGGATCCTGAGCAGCTGCTGATTCCAAATTTGTACTGGACTTTGCCTTGTGAAGCAAGGTTTTGAAAAGATCTGGTTTGAAAAGGCCTAATAAGGGAGAGGGTTCTGTCTCCATCCCTTCATCCTCAGAAAATACCATCAGGTCCTCCTCCTCAGCTGAGGAGTCACCACTTCTGATAGAATGTGCCACAGATGGAAGACTCTGAGGCTCCAGCCAAGCGTCTTGAAGTGCCGGTTGCAATACTGGAGGCTGATGGAAGGGAACCCTCTGAAAAGGTTGGTTCCTTTGCTGTAAGCTGATAGCTATCCCCTGGGTAATAGCCTGAGAGATCAGTTGTTGCAGATGATCAGTCACAGCCAGCACAACTTCCTCCTGTAGGTAGATCCCTGCAGCCTTAGGAGTAAATGAAGGTGAAGGCCCAGGATTGGAAAGTAGACGTAGCTCTGCAAGGCTTGCAGCTCACACGCAGGGGTTTGCAAATGCAAAGGCTTCAGCCCTATCTAAAACCTCTCCTAAGGTGGGAGAGGACAACTCCCTGGTGCCATCTGGTGACCAAGCATTGGAAGAGGCAGGCTGCAAAGCCGACAGATCATTAAGCAAATCCTCTGAGTCATGGCCCTGAGGGCGGGAAAGTTCTGCACCTCCTGTGGGGGTGGGGTCATTTCACTCCTGGCTTTGTTCAACCTTCTAGAGCCTAGCTAGTTCTCTTTCAAAAGCCCTCTGATGCTGCTCCGCATCTTTTTGGGCTGATTTGGAGGTCATCTTGCCACTTGAAATGGTGGCCTGACTCCTTGTTGTAGCCCCCTTCGCTGCAGCCATCTGGCTGGAGGCGCTTTGCCTCTGACCCGGGAAGATTGCAGGGCAAGCCCTCTTATCCCCTTTCTGGGTCTGCTGGCGAGAGACACCATTTCCTTTTCAAAGCTGGCTCACACTCACTACACAAACACACAAAATCTCACAAAGCTGTATGTGACATTTTGTGTGTAAAGTGTGATAATTGGTCTTTGAGCTCTCTGTGACTATAGGGTTCCTGCTTGTTGTTGCAGACACGTACAATGTAAGAGCACACAAAATGGCCTCGCAACAACAAACAAGAACCTCACAGAGCCACAGAGTTCAAAAACCAACTTACATTTACACACAAAACAAAGTTGTGCAGCTTTGTGTTGTTTTGTGTGTAAAGTGTGATAGTTTGTTTTTGAGCTCTTTGTGGCTCTGTGAGGTTCCTGCTTCCTGCAGGGCAATTTTGTGTGAAGTCCAGCTGCTTTTGCATTATGTGTGAGTCAGTTGTGTTGTTTTTGTGTTGTTTGTGTGTAAAGTATGAAAGTTAGTTTTTGAGCTCTTTGTGGCTCTGTGAAGTTCCTGTTTGCTGCAGAGGCCATTTTGTGAAGTCCAGCTGCTTTTGCATTGTGTGTGAGTCAGCTGTGTTCAGTGGTGGGTTTCTATCGGTTCGCCCTTGTTTGGGCAAGCTGGTAGTGGCGATGGTGAGCTGAAAGCAGACAGGTTTGCTCCGACCATCAACTGGGCCTCCTGCCCACCCTGCACCATACCTACCTATATTCATTCATTTTTAGCCCAGCTGATAGGTGCTGCAAGCAGATTGCCATGCCTCAGCTGTTCTGTAATGCAATGCATTTGCACAAGTTTGGCGTGTGCGAATGAAGTGAGCAAGTGTATTCAAAGTGCATGCACGAAGTGAACCAGTTGTAACACCGTTAAAACCCACCACTGGTTGTGTTGTTTTGTGTTGTTTCTGTGTAAAGTGTGAAAGTTGGTTTTTGAGCTCTTTGTGGCTCTGTGAGGTTCCTGCTTACTGCTTTTGCACTGTGTGTGAGTCAGTTTTATTGCTTTTGTGTTGTTTGTGTGTAAAGTGGGAAAGTTGGTTTTTGAGCCATTTTGTGTGCTCTTACATTGCTCCACATCAGTAGTCCTCAGGTAACAAAGCTCCTTTTTTCTTTTGCAGTAGCAGCCTTTAATCAAAACTGGCACAAGAACAATCAGAATTGGCCTTGGATGATCCAAAACCATCCCAAGCACCACCACTTCCACCACGTGAACTTGGACTCGGAGAAAACAGCAAGTCAATATTGAGTCACTCAAGCCCAAAATTAAAAGCATTCTTCATGGCTGCTGGACAGAGCAACAGTACAGCAACTTCCAAGAGAAGTATGAGGGATTGGAAGTTTCAAACAAGAAATTAGGTTGCAAGTACTGTGCAAAACATGACTTCAATAGAGAGCAGTGTTCATGTATCCAAAGAATGGAAACATTTCAAGACTGAGGCAGTGGGAAAAATAAGGAAGCGCAGCAAGAGTCTCTAAGGAAGAAGATGAGAGAACATTTCACATTGAAATCGCACACCATTTGTTGAGACAATGTAAAACAAGCGCAGCAGGAAGTCATAACAAAAGCAATGGACAAGATTTCTTAAAAGCAATATGGCATCACTTCTAAAATGTTCAAAACTTTACAGACTGGCAAAATCATGTAGACTAATTTCAAGCATAGAAGAATTGATAGAATTGCAAACTGAAAATGGTGTAGATCTGGGAGTAGGATTGCATTAAAGACCAACAGTTGTGAAAATAATTGAGTGCATTGCAAACCAAATTAAAATGAACATGTTTACCAGCATCATTGCACAGAATCTGAAAATATGTTTGATCATTAACGAAGCCTCAACAGTATCCTGCAAACCAGTTTTGATAGTTTTCATAAAAGTTGAGGACTCACCAACAATTTTTGTTGAACTTGTTGAATTGAAGAAACAAGATGCAGAGACAATATGTTCTGCAGTTCTGGAAAGTTTATATAATGTTGGGTTTACCCAGAACTATCTACAAAAAGTTTTAATAGCATTTTGCTCTGATGGTGCCAGCATTATGCTTGGGAGAAAATCTGGAGTGAGCACCAGAATAGCAAAGAGTTTCCAAACATCATCATATGGCACTGCTTGAACCATCGCCTCCAACTTGTTTTAGATGACGCCATAAAGGAAATAAAGCAAGTAAATCATTTTAAAATATTTATTGATAAGATATGCTCTATTTTCAGCAATCCAATAACAACCAAATTGAACTTGATGAAATATCTGAAGAACTTGACATTAACATCATAAAGATTGGTAGAGTTTTTGGGCCAAGAAGGGCAACCATAACTGTGTGGCGTGCTTATCCAGCACTACATCAGTATTTTCATGAATGCAAAATACTCAGGTATGGCTGCCTATCTGGAAAATATTTTTTAAATGATTTGGCATTGATGATTGATATTCTGGAAAAAATCTCACTTCTTTCAACTGCACTGCAAGCAAGCAATATGTACAACATAAAGGCTGAAAAACTGGTGAGAAGATCAATGAAAGCATTTGAACTGTTTCCAAGAGAAAGGATCCATACAAAAGAAAAGTTGACAGACTAATTATTTCAGAAACCTTCAAAATATAAACTTTGCAGAAAATCATTGGTTTGTTGGACTTCATCGGGAAAGACTTTTAGGAAGCATCATAATTTGCATAATTTGCATAAAAGAATGATGGACTGTGGACATTTAAAAACAGGTAGCCAATTGCAAGACACCACAAATAAATTACAATTTGTACATTTTTGGTCCCAGAGTACTGATTTTGCAGAAATACCCTGTTTCCCCCTAAATAAGACATCCCCTGATAATAAGCCCAATTGGGCTTTTGAGCGCATGGCAATAAGGCCAAGTACTTATTTCAGGGTTCAAAAAAATATAAGACAGGGTCTTATTTTTGGGGAAACACAGTAATAGTTCCATGGACAGCACCTGAAGAACAACTGTGCACATTTGGTGACATTTTCAATTACAACATTAACATCAATGTCTATAGTGATTTTATGGAGATTCGAAGAATTATGCAATTCCTGACAGTATTAAAAAAGTAAAAGATATTGTCAGAACAATTGCTGTAAATACTGCAGAAGCGGAAAGGGGTTTTTCGAAAATGAACATATGTTCAGAGAGCAGAAGTCACCTAACCATTTCTAATTTAACCAACTTCATGACTATCAATGTTACTGGCCTATCTCTTCCAAAATGGGACCCTATTCCTGCATTGAAAAAGTGGTTCAGAGAACACCATTGCTCAGCTGATGATCCGAGAAAAGTGGAAGTGAGGAGAGTGCCACTGAAAAAACAATGTGGAAACATCATAAAGTTAAAGATGACTAACAGTTTTATACAAGTATTTGCGTACCTCTTTTATTGTTTTGTGTACTTCTTTTAGTCTTATTTAAATATTAAATGGTTAAATTTGTATATCATGATATATCTTCTTTTTGTAGGTCATTATTGAATCATTGGTGCAAAGAAGTGATGTCGAACACAATACTTTTATTGCTCTTATGTAAGTATTTGTGTACCACTTAGTGTTTTGTTTACTTCATTTATTCTTATTTCAGTATTAAATGCACAAAATAATTGATATATTTTCTTTTTGTAGGTCATAAGGGCAAAGAAGTGATGTCGACTTGGCCATGCCCACCCGGTCACATGACCACCAAGCCACCCCCACCTGGTCACATGCCCACCAAACCACACCCACAAAACTGGTAGGGAAAATTTTTAGATTTCACCACTGGGCTGATGTGGTTCCCATCTTCAAGAAAGGAGAAAAAAAGAGAGAAGATTTACCTACGATTGAAGAATGGACACTTAAAGTATCAAACTTAGCAGAAATGGCAAAAATTTCTGCGTATTTGAAAGAACATTCACAAGAAAAATATGTATTGGAGTGGAAAAGGTGGATTGATTATGTTCAAAATAAGTATCGGACTAAAAAGTATCAAATAGTTTATGAATAACGTTATGAATGGCATATATTAATGTATATGTTTAAATGGGAAAGGGGAGTTAAGGGGATGTTGGAAGAGAGTTGATATGAGCTAAGATTTTTGTGGTATTTTAGCTTATGATTGATAAATATTATACCCTGCATTTTTTTATTTTTATTTTATTTTGTCACAACATTTTATACAGGAACATATATTGAAAGGAAACAATAGGACAGGAATGGTAGGCACTTTTATGCACTTATGCACGCCCCTTATAGTCCTCTTAGGAATGGGGTGAGGTCAATGGTAGACAGTTTTTGGTGCCAGAGTACTGGGATTTTGCAGAAATACCCTGTTTCCCTAAATAAGACATCCCTGATAATAAGCCCAATTGGGCTTTTGAGCATGGCAATAAGGCCAAGTACTTATTTCAGGGTTCAAAAATATAAGACAGGGTCTTATTTTTGGGGAAACACAGTAATAGTTCCATGGACAGCACCTGGTCAGAACAATTGCTGTAAATACTGCAGAAGCGGAAAGGGTTTTTCGAAAATGAACATATGTTCAGAGAGCAGAAGTCACCTAACCATTTCTAATTTAACCAACTTCATGACCATCAATGTTACTGGACTACCTCTTCCAAAATGGGACCCTATTCCTGCATTGAAAAGTGGTTCAGAGAACACCATTGCTCAGCTGATGATCCGAGAAAAGTGGAAGTGAGGAGAGTGCCACTGAAAAACAATGTGGAAACATCATAAAGTTAAAGATGACTAACAGTTTTATACAAGTATTTATGTACCTCTTTTATTGTTTTGTGTACTTCTTTTAGTCTTATTTAAATATTAAATGGTTAAATTTGTATATCATGATATATCTTCTTTTTGTAGGTCATTATTGAATCATTGGTGCAAAGAAGTGATGTCGAACACAATACTTTTATTGCTCTTATGTAAGTATTTGTGTACCACTTAGTGTTTTGTTTACTTCATTTATTCTTATTTCAGTATTAAATGCACAAAATAATTGATATATTTTCTTTTTGTAGGTCGTAAGGGCAAAGAAGTGATGTCGACTTGGCCACGCCCACCCGGTCACATGACCACCAAGCCACCCCCACCTGGTCACATGCCCACCAAACCACACCCACAAAACTGGTAGGGAAAATTTTTAGATTTCACCACTGGGCTGATGTGGTTCCCATCTTCAAGAAAGGAGAAAAAAAGAGAGAAGATTTACCTACGATTGAAGAATGGACACTTAAAGTATCAAACTTAGCAGAAATGGCAAAAATTTCTGCGTATTTGAAAGAACATTCACAAGAAAAATATGTATTGGAGTGGAAAAGGTGGATTGATTATGTTCAAAATAAGTATCGGACTAAAAAGTATCAAATAGTTTATGAATAACGTTATGAATGGCATATATTAATGTATATGTTTAAATGGGAAAGGGGAGTTAAGGGGATGTTGGAAGAGAGTTGATATGAGCTAAGATTTTTGTGGTATTTTAGCTTATGATTGATAAATATTATACCCTGCATTTTTTTATTTTTATTTTATTTTGTCACAACATTTTATACAGGAACATATATTGAAAGGAAACAATAGGACAGGAATGGTAGGCACTTTTATGCACTTATGCACGCCCCTTATAGTCCTCTTAGGAATGGGGTGAGGTCAATGGTAGACAGTTTTTGGTTAAAGCTTTTGGGATTTGGAGAGGAGACCACAGAGTCAGGTAGTGTATGTTCTGGGAAGTTTCGGGGAGGGGTTGGGGGAGATTGGGAGGGAGAGGGAGGAGGGAGGGGGAAGCTGGGGGGGGGAGAACAATGGTTTAAAAATTTGTTCTTTGTAAAACTTTTTCAATAAAAAAAAGGAGAAAAAAACAGACCCAGGAAACTATAGACCAATCAGTTTAATATGGAAAGATTCATGTGCAAAAAACTAGAAGCAAATAAAGTTATAACTAGTAGCCAGCACGGGTTTATTAAAAACAGATCATGCCAAACCAATCTTATTTCATCCTTTGATGAAGTCACTAAATTAGTAGACCAGTGAAATGCTGAGGACATAGTATACTTAGATTTCAGTAAGGCATTTGACAAAATTGACCACAATCTACTTCTTGGTAAGCTAGAAAAATGTGTAGTTACATTATCACATTATCACTAGATGGATTTGTAGCTGGCTCACAAACTGAACTCAATGAGTAGTCCTACAATCACTTGGAAAGAAGTAAACAATGGGGTACCACAAGGCTCCATCTTAGGCCTAGTACTCTTCAATATTTTTATAAATGATTTAGATCCCTTTAAGGAAGTGCTCAAGAAGGTGGTGATGATGGAGTAAGGATTAAGGAATGGCGGCCTTTTCCGGTTTTGTCCTTGCAAGGGGGCCAATCTGAACATTTTTGACCCCTGGTTCAGCTGGAGGAATGTCCCGTCAGCCTGAAGAGGGGTTTTTCGCCCCCCGGGAGAGCATGGCTGGCTGGAATGAGGCTGGAGATGGTTGGTGTGAGTGGCGGTTATATTAACTGTATTAGTTGGGAGGCAATGGTGATGGTGGCATTTTTCCTCCGGGGGGAGCTATATCGGAGGCCAGATGTTGGCTTGGCTGCTGTCCTGTGCTGCCCTGTGCTGGTCAGACCCTCCCCCCCTCCGTGATCGAAGGATGCCGAGTGGAATGGAGTTGAAGACGGCGGTGATATCATTCTCCACCTTTGGTTTTTTGACATCTACTCCTGTTTCCCAGCCGGAATAATACATGGCTTTTGAAGCTGGTTTACTTCTGTCATTTCACCAGCAGAGGGGACTAACCATCTGTCCTACCGCAGTGAGAGGGCGGTTTAGGCCTCTACCCTCAGGCTGTGTCAGCTTGGCGCTTGGCTTCTACTTAGCAGGGGGCCTGGACTATCAGACCGGCCACGGTGAGAGAATGGTCTGGATTTTTAATCCCTCAAGCTAGTTAAAATGTTACATAGCTCCCATGTCTCCAGTGATCGGACGGAACACTGATCCGAACATCATGAATGGGTGTTTGGGTTTTCTTTGTCCTGGCTGGACGTTTTTTTGGGGGGGGCTACTGTTGTTTAAACACAGTAACTCCCTATGGGCCTTAGCATATTTGTGCCTCCTGAACCTGCTATATTATCATCTGGACTTGCCGGGATACCATCTGGACTTGCCGAGATAAACTGCCTGCCATTCGTTGAGACTGTGATGTTTTCGCCAGTGGAACTTCTTGGTCTGTGAGATTCCCCCCTCTCGCAGATGTGGCCTTCCACTCTATCGAGGGCCTACCTCAATGACGGAGTTTGGAATCCCGAGAGGTGGCATGCTGCAAAGAAGGGATTGAGGGGTTTTATAAAATTGTGTTTTATAACTTTTTTAAATGATCCTAGTAAAGGGTTTTTAAGGGGAGGGAGGGCTAGGATGGGTTTTGGGGGAAACCCACTAGGGCCATGGCTTGACTCTATGAGGGTTCGTGGTATAGATGTTATAGGTTCGGAGGCAACAGAGGAGGCGGGAGCTCGATCTAAAGAGGGCTATTCCATCTGCTCGGTAAATGGGAGGGGCAGATATGGTGGAAGTGGGGGCCTGTGTTATGTTCAGGGAGTGCGTGCTCGCTGTTTGCGAGCAATTGCGCACTCCAGTACCCCTGACTTTTCTCGTTCCCCGGGTGGCTTGAATCCTCAGGGGCTGGGCCTTTGGCTGATGTTATGTAATGCCAGGTCCGTGGTGAATAAAGCCCCCCTCATTTTTGATCTTATACAAGAGGGGGATGCGGATCTGATGGGCATTTCGGAGACCTGGTTGGGTGCTGAAGGGGGGGTGCCCCTTGTTGAAATGTGCCCACCAGGCTTCCGATCATTCCATCAGCCGAGGGCCCAGGATAGGGGTGGGGTGGGGTGGCAGTTATTATTAAAGAAGGTCTTGAGCCGAGGGAGGTCACCATTCCTCAGATAGCCGGATGTGAGTCCCTCTTTGTGAAGTGGGGCCAAGAGTACAGATGGGCTTGCTGATTACATACCTGGCTTCTTGCTATGTAACAGCAGCCCTGCCCGAGCTACTAGGTGTGATAGCCGGGATGGCGGTTGATACCCCCAGACTTATGGTTATGGGGGATTTCAACCTGCCGTCGGTCGGTGAAACATCAGTGGTGGCTCGGGAGTTCATGGCTTCCATGACAGCCTTGGATCTGATCCAGTTAGTTAATGGTCCCACTCACATCGGGGGAAACACTCTGGATCTGATTTTTGTCTCTGGACAGTGGTTGAATGATCTAGAATTAGGGGATCTAGTCACCAAACCCCTGTCATGGTCAGATCATTCACTCCTTCAACTCGACTTTCAAACTGCCAACCCCCACCGCTGGGAGACGGAGCTGACTAGCTGGTCCCATCCCAGATGGACTCAGAGAGGTTTCTGATGGAGCTTGGGCTGAGGATTTAGCTCACAGCTCGACTGAAGAACTAGTGGCCACCTGGGAAAGGGCGGCCACTGAGGCTTTGGATCGCGTCGTGCCTTTGCGGCCTCTGACCCGGCGCCGGTCTCAACTGGCTCCTTGGTATTCCGAGGAGCTGAGAGAGATGAAGTGCCGGAAAAGACGCCTAGAGACCGGACACTAGTAAGGACACATATTCAGACCTACTTAGTGGCGATAAGAGCGGCAAAACATGAATATTTTTCCATTGTTATTGCATCGGCAGAGAATCGCCCAGCCGCCCTGTTTAGGGTGACCCACTCCCTCCTCTATCTGGGAGCACGGGAGGACCCCTTGCAAGGGCGTGCTGAGGATTTTGGACAATATCTGCATGATAAAATCACTCAGATTCGGAATGGTCTGGACTCTGACTGGGTGGATTCGGGCGGGATGATGGAGATAGGTCTTGAGGATGTTATCTGGGAAGAGTTTGATACTGTTGTTTCTGAAGACATGGACAGGATACTAGGGAGGCTGAACGCGACCACATGTTTATTGGACCCGTGTCCCTCCTGGCTGGAATTGACCACCCGGGAGGTTACACGAGGCTGGCTTCAGGGAATTGTCAATGCTTCCTTGACAGAGGGTATCTTCCCTGCTGCCTTGAAAGAGGCCGTAGTGAGGCCTCTCCTCAAGAAGCCCTCCCTGGATCCAGCTGTTCTAGCGAACTATCGTCCTGTCTCCAACCTTCGCTTTGTGGCGAAGGTTGTAGAGAGTGTGGTGGCGCGACAACTCCCACAGTACCTGGATGAAACTGCCTATCTCGACCCGTCTCAGTCTGGCTTCCGGCCTGGGTACAGCACGGAGACAGCATTGGTGGATGATCTCTGGAGGATTCGGGACAGGGGTTGTTCCTCTGTCCTGGTCCTATTAGATCTCTCAGCGGCCTTCGATACCATCGACCATGGTATTTTACTTTGCTGGTTGGAAGGGTTAGGAGTGGGGGGCATCTTTGTACGGTGGTTCTCCTCCTAACTTTCTGACCGGTCGCAGACGGTGTTGGCAGGAGGGCAGAGATCGGCCGCGAGGCACCTCATATGTGGGGTGCCACCGGGGTCAGTTCTCTTGCCTCTTCTGTTCAACATCTATGTGAAGCCACTAGGTGAGATCATCCGTGGTTTTGGGGTGCAATGCCATCTGTACGCTGATGATACTCAGCTATATATTTCCACCCCAAACCATCCCAACGATGCCATTGAAGTGATGTCCCGGTGTCTGGAGGCCGTGCGGGTCTGGATGAGGAGAAAAAGGCTTCGACTCAACCCTTCCAAGACTGAGTGGCTATGGATGCTGGCGTCCCGGTATAGCCAGCTGACGCCATCACTGGCTGTTGGGGGTGAGTCATTGGCACCCACGGAGAGGGCTCGCAATCTAGGCATCCTCCTGGATGCATGGCTATCTTTAGAAGAGCATATGACGGCCGTTGCCAGGGGGGCTTTTTATCAGGTTTGCCTGATACGTCAGTTGCGTCCTTTTCTGGACCGGAATTCCCTATGCATGGTCACTCATGCTCTCATCACTTCCCGCCTGGACTACTGTAACAGTCTCTACATGGGGCTCCCCTTGAAGAGCACCCGGAGGCTCCAACTGGTTCAGAATGTGGCTGCGCGGGTAATAGTGGGAGCAACTCGAGGCTCCCATGTAACACCTATCCTGCGCGAGCTGCACTGGCTTCCGGTGGTCTTCCGGGTGCAATTCAAGGTGTTGGTTATCACCTTTAAAGAGCTCCATGGCATAGGACCGGGTTATCTACGAGACCACCTGCTGCTACCAATAGCTTCCCATTGACCCGTGTGCTCCCATAGAGGGGGTCTCCTCAGGGTGCCGTCGGTCAAACAATGTAGACTGGTGACCCCCAGGGGGAGAGCCTTTTCTGTGGGGGCTCCTGCCCTCTGGAATGAACTGCCTCCAAGGATACGTCAACTTCCTGATCTCTGGACCTTTCGCCGTGAGCTAAAGACCTTTCTGTTCTATCGTGCAGAGCTGGCTTAATGAAGTTTTTTTATTGGGGTTTTAATATAGTTTTATTATAATTCTTTCAGCCTTTAATTTAATTAATTTTTTTAATGCTTTTTTAACTCTCTGATTTGTGTTTTTACTATGGCTGTAAACCACCCTGAGTCCTTTGGGAGAAGGGCGGTATATAAATTAAATAAATAATAATAAAAATAATAATAATAAAGATGAGGGAATAGGAGAACTCAACAAATTTGCAGATGATACTAAACTGGCAGGAATAGCCAACACCCCAGAAGACAAACTCGGGATCCAAAGAGATCTTGACAAACTTGAACAATGGGCCCTATTCAACAAAATGAATTTTAATGTGGAGAAAAGCAAAGCTTTACATTTAAGCAGGAAAATCAAAGGCATAAGTACAGATTAGGCAAGACCTGGCTCAAAAACAGTAACTGTGAGAGGGACCTTGGAGTCCTAGTGGATGATCATTTGAATATGAGCCAGTAATGTGCAGTAGCAGTCAAAAAAGCTAATACAATCCTGGGTTGTATAAACAGAGGCATAGAATTAAGATCACATGAAGTGATGCTTTACAAAACCCTAGTAAGAACACACGTGGAATACTGAGACCAATTTTGGTCACCGTACTATAAAAAAGCTGCTGAGACTTTGGAAAATGTTGGGACTTCCAGTTGGCTCCGTTGGTGATGGAGATGGTCTTTTTAAACCACCAGCCCCGAGATCACGTTAGAGCCATCTAGACAGTGCAAATCAGTTGTCTGACGGCTCGGAAACCTTTCCCTTGGGAGAAGAGGGAAAGGTGAGCATACGGGCGGAGGTAGAACTCCCCGGAAAGCCCCAGGAGTGATTCTAGGGGCTTGAGGGCGAGAGCTCCCTGTTTAAGCCTGAGAGCTCCAGATCCAGGACGAGTCTGCTTTTTAGCAGACCAAATCACCACGACCATCTCTGCTATCAATATGATAATTTAAATTGATAAATGGCAATGCAGACAGAGCAATGTCAGGAAGGTTGATAAATGCAAGTACCAGACCTTAAGTCCGTTTTTAAATACTACTTGAGAAAAGTACTTAAGAAGAATAAGAAAATGGTGTTTCTATCTAAAAGGGCATGAAAGCAAAAGTTAAGGAAGTTCTCATTAACAAGGCTAGCACTCTTAGCTCCGTTTAAACTTGTTGGAATTTACACTTACATGAATATTTTATAAGGAGAATAAGATATTCTCTCTTTTTTTTTGAAAAGATTACAGACTTACTGAAATTGTTGCAAAGTATAAAATTAAACTGAGAAATGGATCTTAAAGATACAAAGTTTAATGTTAAGAACGGTGGAGTCTCGTCATTTCAAATACATAAGTTATAGGAAGATATGAAAAAAATTTTAAAGGGACTTTTAAAGGAAGCTGTTGTGTCTCGCTCGCTCCCCCTGCCGCAGCCGGGCCCCTCTTATCTCCTGCCAGACGCTGATAGTGCTGAAGAATGTCCTGGCATGCCTCCAGCCCCCAGCCCTGGCACCATGCCCGGACAGGCCGAACAAACAAATCTCCCTCCAATAGCATGTGCGCCTGAAGCCAGCCACGAGCTGAGATTACCAACAGCTGGAGACGAAACGATGCAATGGATAGACCCACGCTTCCGGAGAATGGAGAGGCGACGTCACCAAAAGGTAGGGAGGGGATGGAAGAAATCAGTCCATGATGGAAAATGATGTGGTCTCCAGGTGGTCTCCAAAGGTCTCCAAGGGGCTCCAAAAAAGAAGAAGCCCCCGCAGGCCCCAGGGAGGTGGGGGCGAGGCCTTCATTTCAGAGGAATATCACCAGTCATCGCCACTGCCCAGATGTAATAGCCCCCCAAGATCTCTGTGGGGCTTTGTAGGGCTCTGTGGGGGGTCTGCGATGACTTTGGGGGAGGTCCATGATGTCTCTGGGGGGGCCTGATGTTTGTAGGGCTCCATGGTGGTTCCGTGGGGCTTCGTGGGGGCTTTGTGGGGGGGGGGCATGATGGATCCATAGGGCTCCATGGGGAAACCTCACCGCTTCCTCACTGCTACCACCCCCACCACTAGTCACCTCTGCCTCCACCACGGCCGTAGATGAATAGAAATGGCCGAAGACAGAAACGGCTGCAGGAAAAAAATGCCAGTCTGCTTCATAGAGGCTTCGTGGGGGGGGACCATGATGGACTCATAGGGCTCCACGGGGAAACCTCCCCGCTTCCTCACTGCTGCCATCCTACCGCTGGTTATCTCTGCCTCTCCTATGGCCATGGATAAAAAGAAATGGCCACAGAATAGGAACGGCTACAGGAAAAATGCCATTCGGAGGTGCCGCCCCGTCAGCTTCTCGGCCGCCGCCGTCACCATTTTCAGCCTGGCCAGCCAGGCCTCTCACCGCTCGCCGCTGATTTACCACTCCCCCGGCCTCGTTTCGGTCCCAAACACATTTCCCGGACAGAGGGGGAGTTCTACTAGCCGGGCCAGGGATCGAAAGAATCTAAAAATCGATGCCCTGGTAGTCGTGCACTCGTAGCCGCTGTGCTTGCAGATGGCGCTTGCGACGGACGGCAGCGACTTCGCCAGGGTGTCCCAGGACATGATGGTGATCGCTGATCCGTGTCTACTTCAAGCCTGCACCGTACTCCCTCGATCTTGGGCTTTGTGAAAATCTTCTTTCCACTTTGGTTGAGGCGCCTATAATGACAGTCGTTTGGTTAGACTTCGCTTTTCTTGTTTGAACCAATCGCGGCCGCCTTTCCGGTTCCGCTTGATTGGCCGATTTGAATTTTCGGCGGAAGGTTGGGCGCTCTGCAAACCTGAGCTAAGTGTCCTTTCTTCCCACACCGGCATGTTGCGTCTTTAAACCTGCAGCGTTGGCGCTGATGCTGCCCTCCGCAGCTTCCGCACTCGCCACGGTCCTCAGTGTCGCGTTCTCGGTCCGGCAGACCCTTCCTCATCCTCGCCTCACCTTCGGATTCGGACTGAATCTCCTCCTGGTGTACTGGCTTGGCTTTGCGCTCGCCTTGGATTGAAGAGGCTTTTGCAGAGTCTCTGCTGCTTTAGTAGACATTTCGTGTGCTCTGGCCTCGCCCAGAGCGGTGGCTAGTGTCAGGTTGCTCCTGGCTAGCAGTCGCCGTAGGCGGATGTCCTTGACCCCTCGGATGAGTTGCTCGAGTAGCACTGCCTAAGTCTCGGTATCCGCAGTCCTTGGGCGCTCTTCTTAAAGCGCCATGTAGTCACCGATGGACTCGCCTCCATCTGTCTCGTTCTCCGAATTCAAACCGCTGCACGATTTGGACGGCGCCGGTGCGAAATGGTTCTTCAGCAAAGTCTGCAGAGTCGGCCACGATACCGATTGTATCGGCGTTGGCTCTGCCAGGGGCTTCCGCAATCTCGATTACCTCCGCCCGCAATGGCTTAGGAAGTAAGCCCGCTTGCGGTTATCAGGGATCCCTGTAGTTCGTTGGCTTCTAGAAAGCTTTCAAACGGGTCATATGTTCCCATTTCTCCTTGCCGGGTTGTACGGTGCGGGTGGCGTGTTTGCCATTTCCGCTTTCTGCCCTGAGTTTGCTGGGTTCGGACCAGCGTGCTTCAGCTCGGTTCTGGTTCTCCTTAGCCTCGAGATCCCACCTTCGCCGCCAATGTTAAGTCTGGAAGTAACGAGGCTGGAGACCAGGGTAGTGACAACAGCTCTTTAATATAGGGTGAACCCAGCAACAGGCTGGGGAAAACCTCTCCTAAGGTGGGAGAGGACAACTCCCTGGTGCCATCTGGTGACCAAGCATTGGAAGAGGCAGGCTGCAAAGCCGACAGATCATTAAGCAAATCCTCTGAGTCATGGCCCTGAGGGCGGGAAAGTTCTGCACCTCCTGTGGGGGTGGGGTCATTTCACTCCTGGCTTTGTTCAACCTTCTAGAGCCTAGCTAGTTCTCTTTCAAAAGCCCTCTGATGCTGCTCCGCATCTTTTTGGGCTGATTTGGAGGTCATCTTGCCACTTGAAATGGTGGCCTGACTCCTTGTTGTAGCCCCCTTCGCTGCAGCCATCTGGCTGGAGGCGCTTTGCCTCTGACCCGGGAAGATTGCAGGGCAAGCCCTCTTATCCCCTTTCTGGGTCTGCTGGCGAGAGACACCATTTCCTTTTCAAAGCTGGCTCACACTCACTACACAAACACACAAAATCTCACAAAGCTGTATGTCACATTTTGTGTGTAAAGTGTGATAATTGGTCTTTGAGCTCTCTGTGACTATAGGGTTCCTGCTTGTTGTTGCAGACACGTACAATGTAAGAGCACACAAAATGGCCTCGCAACAACAAACAAGAACCTCACAGAGCCACAGAGAGTTCAAAAACCAACTTCACATTTTACACACAAAACAAAGTTGTGCAGCTTTGTGTTGTTTTGTGTGTAAAGTGTGATAGTTTGTTTTTGAGCTCTTTGTGGCTCTGTGAGGTTCCTGCTTCCTGCAGGGGCAATTTTGTGTGAAGTCCAGCTGCTTTTGCATTATGTGTGAGTCAGTTGTGTTGTTTTTGTGTTGTTTGTGTGTAAAGTATGAAAGTTAGTTTTTGAGCTCTTTGTGGCTCTGTGAAGTTCCTGTTTGCTGCAGAGGCCATTTTGTGTGAAGTCCAGCTGCTTTTGCATTGTGTGTGAGTCAGCTGTGTTCAGTGGTGGGTTTCTATCGGTTCGCCCTTGTTTGGGCAAGCTGGTAGTGGCGATGGTGAGCTGAAAGCAGACAGGTTTGCTCCGACCATCAACTGGGCCCTCCTGCCCACCCCTGCACCATACCTACCTATATTCATTCATTTTTAGCCCAGCTGATAGGTGCTGCAAGCAGATTGCCATGCCTCAGCTGTTCTGTAATGCAATGCATTTGCACAAGTTTGGCGTGTGTGCGAATGAAGTGAGCAAGTGTATTCAAAGTGCATGCACGAAGTGAACCAGTTGTAACACCGGTTAAAACCCACCACTGGTTGTGTTGTTTTTGTGTTGTTTCTGTGTAAAGTGTGAAAGTTGGTTTTTGAGCTCTTTGTGGCTCTGTGAGGTTCCTGCTTGCTGCTTTTGCACTGTGTGTGAGTCAGTTTTGTTGCTTTTGTGTTGTTTGTGTGTAAAGTGTGAAAGTTGGTTTTTGAGCCATTTTGTGTGCTTTTACATTGCTCCCACATCAGTAGTCCTCAGGTAACAAAGCTCCTTTTTTTTCTTTTGCAGTAGCAGCCTTTAATCAAAACTGGCACAAGAACAATCAGAATTGGCCTTGGATGATCCAAAACCATCCCAAGCACCACCACTTCCACCACATGAACTTGGACTCGGAGAAAACAGCAAGTCAATATTGAGTCACTCAAGCCCAAAATTAAAAGCATTCTTCATGGCTGCTGGACAGAGCAACAGTACAGCAACTTCCAAGAGAAGTATGAGGGATTGGAAGTTTCAAACAAGAAATTAGGTTGCAAGTACTGTGCAAAACATGACTTCGCAATAGAGAGCAGTGTTCATGTATCCAAAGAATGGAAACATTTCAAGACTGAGGCAGTGGGAAAAATAAGGAAGCGCAGCAAGAGTCTCTAAGGAAGAAGATGAGAGAACATTTCACATTGAAATCGCACACCATTTGTTGAGACAATGTAAAACAAGCGCAGCAGGAAGTCATAACAAAAGCAATGGACAAGATTTCTTAAAAGCAATATGGCATCACTTCTAAAATGTTCAAAACTTTACAGACTGGCAAAATCATGTAGACTAATTTCAAGCATAGAAGAATTGATAGAATTGCAAACTGAAAATGGTGTAGATCTGGGAGTAGGATTGCATTAAAGACCAACAGTTGTGAAAATAATTGAGTGCATTGCAAACCAAATTAAAATGAACATGTTTACCAGCATCATTGCACAGAATCTGAAAATATGTTTGATCATTAACGAAGCCTCAACAGTATCCTGCAAACTAGTTTTCATAGTTTTCATAAAAGTTGAGGACTCACCAACAATTTTTGTTGAACTTGTTGAATTGAAGAAACAAGATGCAGAGACAATATGTTCTGCAGTTCTGGAAAGTTTATATAATGTTGGGTTTACCCAGAACTATCTACAAAAAGTTTTAATAGCATTTTGCTCTGATGGTGCCAGCATTATGCTTGGGAGAAAATCTGGAGTGAGCATTAGAATAGCAAAAGAGTTTACAAACATCATCCTATGGCACTGCTTGAACCATCGGCTCCACTGTTTTAGATGACGCCATAAAGGAAATAAAGCAAGTAAATCATTTCAAAATATTTATTGATAAGATATGCTCTATTTTTCAGCAATCCAATAACAACCAAATTGAACTTGATGAAATAGCTGAAGAACTTGACATTAACATCATAAAGATTGGTAGAGTTTTTGGGCCAAGAAGGGCAACCATAACTGTGTGGCGTGCTTATCCAGCACTACATCAGTATTTTCCTATGAATGCAAAATACTCAGGTATGGCTGCCTATCTGGAAAATATTTTTTTTAAATGATTTGGCATTGATGATTGATATTCTGGAAAAAAATCTCACTTCTTTCAACTGTGCTGCAAGCAAGCAATATGTACAACATAAAGGCTGAAAAACTGGTGAGAAGATCAATGAAAGCATTTGAACTGTTTCCAAAGAGAAAGGATCCATACAAAAGAAAAGTTGACAGACTAATTATTTCAGAAACCTTCAAAAATATAAACTTTGCAGAAAATCATTGGTTTGTTGGACTTCATCGGGAAAGACTTTTAGGAAGCATCATAATTTGCATAATTTGCATAAAAGAATGATGGACTGTGGACATTTAAAAACAGGTAGCCAATTGCAAGACACCACAAATAAATTACAATTTGTACATTTTTTGGTCCCAGAGTACTGGGATTTTGCAGAAATACCCTGTTTCCCCCTAAATAAGACATCCCCTGATAATAAGCCCAATTGGGCTTTTGAGCGCATGGCAATAAGGCCAAGTACTTATTTCAGGGTTCAAAAAAATATAAGACAGGGTCTTATTTTTGGGGAAACACAGTAATAGTTCCATGGACAGCACCTGAAGAACAACTGTGCACATTTGGTGACATTTTCAATTACAACATTAACATCAATGTCTATAGTGATTTTATGGAGATTCGAAGAATTATGCAATTCCTGACAGTATTAAAAAAGTAAAAGATATTGTCAGAACAATTGCTGTAAATACTGCAGAAGCGGAAAGGGGTTTTTCGAAAATGAACATATGTTCAGAGAGCAGAAGTCACCTAACCATTTCTAATTTAACCAACTTCATGACTATCAATGTTACTGGCCTATCTCTTCCAAAATGGGACCCTATTCCTGCATTGAAAAAGTGGTTCAGAGAACACCATTGCTCAGCTGATGATCCGAGAAAAGTGGAAGTGAGGAGAGTGCCACTGAAAAAACAATGTGGAAACATCATAAAGTTAAAGATGACTAACAGTTTTATACAAGTATTTGCGTACCTCTTTTATTGTTTTGTGTACTTCTTTTAGTCTTATTTAAATATTAAATGGTTAAATTTGTATATCATGATATATCTTCTTTTTGTAGGTCATTATTGAATCATTGGTGCAAAGAAGTGATGTCGAACACAATACTTTTATTGCTCTTATGTAAGTATTTGTGTACCACTTAGTGTTTTGTTTACTTCATTTATTCTTATTTCAGTATTAAATGCACAAAATAATTGATATATTTTCTTTTTGTAGGTCATAAGGGCAAAGAAGTGATGTCGACTTGGCCATGCCCACCCGGTCACATGACCACCAAGCCACCCCCACCTGGTCACATGCCCACCAAACCACACCCACAAAACTGGTAGGGAAAATTTTTAGATTTCACCACTGGGCTGATGTGGTTCCCATCTTCAAGAAAGGAGAAAAAAAGAGAGAAGATTTACCTACGATTGAAGAATGGACACTTAAAGTATCAAACTTAGCAGAAATGGCAAAATTTCATGTATTTGAAAGAACATTCACAAGAAAATATGTATTGGAGTGGAAAAGGTGGATTGATTATGTTCAAAATAAGTATCGGACTAAAAAGTATCAAATAGTTTATGAATAACGTTATGAATGGCATATATTAATGTATATGTTTAAATGGGAAAGGGGAGTTAAGGGGATGTTGGAAGAGAGTTGATATGAGCTAAGATTTTTGTGGTATTTTAGCTTATGATTGATAAATATTATACCCTGCATTTTTTTATTTTTATTTTATTTTGTCACAACATTTTATACAGGAACATATATTGAAAGGAAACAATAGGACAGGAATGGTAGGCACTTTTATGCACTTATGCACGCCCCTTATAGTCCTCTTAGGAATGGGGTGAGGTCAATGGTAGACAGTTTTTGGTTAAAGCTTTTGGGATTTGGAGAGGAGACCACAGAGTCAGGTAGTGTATGTTCTGGGAAGTTTCGGGGGGAGGGGTTGGGGGAGATTGGGAGGGAGAGGGAGGAGGGAGGGGGAAGCTGGGGGGGGGAGAACAATGGTTTAAAATTTGTTCTTTGTAAAACTTTTTCAATAAAAAAAAGGAGAAAAAAACAGACCCAGGAAACTATAGACCAATCAGTTTAATATGGAAAGATTCATGTGCAAAAAACTAGAAGCAAATAAAGTTATAACTAGTAGCCAGCACGGGTTTATTAAAAACAGATCATGCCAAACCAATCTTATTTCATCCTTTGATGAAGTCACTAAATTAGTAGACCAGTGAAATGCTGAGGACATAGTATACTTAGATTTCAGTAAGGCATTTGACAAAATTGACCACAATCTACTTCTTGGTAAGCTAGAAAAATGTGTAGTTACATTATCACATTATCACTAGATGGATTTGTAGCTGGCTCACAAACTGAACTCAATGAGTAGTCCTACAATCACTTGGAAAGAAGTAAACAATGGGGTACCACAAGGCTCCATCTTAGGCCTAGTACTCTTCAATATTTTTATAAATGATTTAGATCCCTTTAAGGAAGTGCTCAAGAAGGTGGTGATGATGGAGTAAGGATTAAGGAATGGCGGCCTTTTCCGGTTTTGTCCTTGCAAGGGGGCCAATCTGAACATTTTTGACCCCTGGTTCAGCTGGAGGAATGTCCCGTCAGCCTGAAGAGGGGTTTTTCGCCCCCCGGGAGAGCATGGCTGGCTGGAATGAGGCTGGAGATGGTTGGTGTGAGTGGCGGTTATATTAACTGTATTAGTTGGGAGGCAATGGTGATGGTGGCATTTTTCCTCCGGGGGGAGCTATATCGGAGGCCAGATGTTGGCTTGGCTGCTGTCCTGTGCTGCCCTGGGCTGGTCAGACCCTCCCCCCCTCCGTGATCGAAGGATGCCGAGTGGAATGGAGTTGAAGACGGCGGTGATATCATTCTCCACCTTTGGTTTTCTGACATCTACTCCTGTTTCCCAGCCGGAATAATGCATGGCTTTTGAAGCTGGTTTACTTCTGTCATTTCACCAGCAGAGGGGACTAACCATCTGTCCTACCGCAGTGAGAGGGCGGTTTAGGCCTCTACTCCCCTCAGGCTGTGTCAGCTTGGCGCTTGGCTTCTACTTAGCAGGGGGCCTGGACTATCAGACCGGCCACGGTGAGAGAATGGTCTGGATTTTTAATCCCTCAAGCTAGTTAAAATGTTACATAGCTCCCATGTCTCCAGTGATCGGACGGAACACTGATCCGAACATCATGAATGGGTGTTTGGGTTTTCTTTGTCCTGGCTGGACGTTTTTTTGGGGGGGGCTACTGTTGTTTAAACACAGTAACTCCCTATGGGCCTTAGCATATTTGTGCCTCCTGAACCTGCTATATTATCATCTGGACTTGCCGGGATACCATCTGGACTTGCCGAGATAAACTGCCTGCCATTCGTTGAGACTGTGATGTTTTCGCCAGTGGAACTTCTTGGTCTGTGAGATTCCCCCCTCTCGCAGATGTGGCCTTCCACTCTATCGAGGGCCTACCTCAATGACGGAGTTTGGAATCCCGAGAGGTGGCATGCTGCAAAGAAGGGATTGAGGGGTTTTATAAAATTGTCTTTATAACTTTTTAAATGATCCTAGTAAAGGGTTTTTAAGGGGAGGGAGGGCTAGGATGGGTTTTGGGGGAAACCCACTAGGGCCATGGCTTGACTCTATGAGGGTTCGTGGTATAGATGTTATAGGTTCGGAGGCAACAGAGGAGGCGGGAGCTCGATCTAAAGAGGGCTATTCCATCTGCTCGGTAAATGGGAGGGGCAGATATGGTGGAAGTGGGGGCCTGTGTTATGTTCAGGGAGTGCGTGCTCGCTGTTTGCGAGCAATTGCGCACTCCAGTACCCCTGACTTTTCTCGTTCCCCGGGTGGCTTGAATCCTCAGGGGCTGGGCCTTTGGCTGATGTTATGTAATGCCAGGTCCGTGGTGAATAAAGCCCCCCTCATTTTTGATCTTATACAAGAGGGGGATGCGGATCTGATGGGCATTTCGGAGACCTGGTTGGGTGCTGAAGGGGGGGTGCCCCTTGTTGAAATGTGCCCACCAGGCTTCCGATCATTCCATCAGCCGAGGGCCCAGGATAGGGGTGGGGTGGGGTGGCAGTTATTATTAAAGAAGGTCTTGAGCCGAGGGAGGTCACCATTCCTCAGATAGCCGGATGTGAGTCCCTCTTTGTGAAGTGGGGCCAAGAGTACAGATGGGCTTGCTGATTACATACCTGGCTTCTTGCTATGTAACAGCAGCCCTGCCCGAGCTACTGGATGTGATAGCCGGGATGGCGGTTGATACCCCCAGACTTATGGTTATGGGGGATTTCAACCTGCCGTCGATCGGTGAAACATCAGTGGTGGCTCGGGAGTTCATGGCATCCATGACGGCCTTGGACCTGACCCAGTTAGTTAATGGTCCCACTCACATCGGGGGAAACACTCTGGACTTGATTTTGTCTCTGGACAGTGGTTGAATGATCTAGTATTAGAGGATTTAGTCATTAAACCCCTGTCATGGACAGATCATTCACTCCTTCAATTCGACTTTCAAACCGCTAGCCCCCACCGCAGGGAGACGGGGCTGATTCGTTGGTTCCGTCCCAGGCGCTTGATGGACCCGGAGAGGTTTCTGATGGAGCTTGGGCTGAGGATTTAGCTCACAGCTCGACTGAAGAACTAGTGGCCACCTGGGAAAGGGCGGCCACTGAGGCTTTGGATCGCGTCGTGCCTTTGCGGCCTCTGACCCGGCGCCGGTCTCAACTGGCTCCTTGGTATTCCGAGGAGCTGAGAGAGATGAAGTGCCGGAAAAGACGCCTAGAGACCGGACACTAGTAAGGACACATATTCAGACCTACTTAGTGGCGATAAGAGCGGCAAAACATGAATATTTTTCCATTGTTATTGCATCGGCAGAGAATCGCCCAGCCGCCCTGTTTAGGGTGACCCACTCCCTCCTCTATCTGGGAGCACGGGAGGACCCCTTGCAAGGGCGTGCTGAGGATTTTGGACAATATCTGCATGATAAAATCACTCAGATTCGGAATGGTCTGGACTCTGACTGGGTGGATTCGGGCGGGATGATGGAGATAGGTCTTGAGGATGTTATCTGGGAAGAGTTTGATACTGTTGTTTCTGAAGACATGGACAGGATACTAGGGAGGCTGAACGCGACCACATGTTTATTGGACCCGTGTCCCTCCTGGCTGGAATTGACCACCCGGGAGGTTACACGAGGCTGGCTTCAGGGAATTGTCAATGCTTCCTTGACAGAGGGTATCTTCCCTGCTGCCTTGAAAGAGGCCGTAGTGAGGCCTCTCCTCAAGAAGCCCTCCCTGGATCCAGCTGTTCTAGCGAACTATCGTCCTGTCTCCAACCTTCGCTTTGTGGCGAAGGTTGTAGAGAGTGTGGTGGCGCGACAACTCCCACAGTACCTGGATGAAACTGCCTATCTCGACCCGTCTCAGTCTGGCTTCCGGCCTGGGTACAGCACGGAGACAGCATTGGTGGATGATCTCTGGAGGATTCGGGACAGGGGTTGTTCCTCTGTCCTGGTCCTATTAGATCTCTCAGCGGCCTTCGATACCATCGACCATGGTATTTTACTTTGCTGGTTGGAAGGGTTAGGAGTGGGGGGCATCTTTGTACGGTGGTTCTCCTCCTAACTTTCTGACCGGTCGCAGACGGTGTTGGCAGGAGGGCAGAGATCGGCCGCGAGGCACCTCATATGTGGGGTGCCACCGGGGTCAGTTCTCTTGCCTCTTCTGTTCAACATCTATGTGAAGCCACTAGGTGAGATCATCCGTGGTTTTGGGGTGCAATGCCATCTGTACGCTGATGATACTCAGCTATATATTTCCACCCCAAACCATCCCAACGATGCCATTGAAGTGATGTCCCGGTGTCTGGAGGCCGTGCGGGTCTGGATGAGGAGAAAAAGGCTTCGACTCAACCCTTCCAAGACTGAGTGGCTATGGATGCTGGCGTCCCGGTATAGCCAGCTGACGCCATCACTGGCTGTTGGGGGTGAGTCATTGGCACCCACGGAGAGGGCTCGCAATCTAGGCATCCTCCTGGATGCATGGCTATCTTTAGAAGAGCATATGACGGCCGTTGCCAGGGGGGCTTTTTATCAGGTTTGCCTGATACGTCAGTTGCGTCCTTTTCTGGACCGGAATTCCCTATGCATGGTCACTCATGCTCTCATCACTTCCCGCCTGGACTACTGTAACAGTCTCTACATGGGGCTCCCCTTGAAGAGCACCCGGAGGCTCCAACTGGTTCAGAATGTGGCTGCGCGGGTAATAGTGGGAGCAACTCGAGGCTCCCATGTAACACCTATCCTGCGCGAGCTGCACTGGCTTCCGGTGGTCTTCCGGGTGCAATTCAAGGTGTTGGTTATCACCTTTAAAGCGCTCCATGGCAAAGGCCCGGGTTATCTACGAGACCACCTGCTGCTACCAATAGCTTCCCATTGACCCGTGTGCTCCCATAGAGGGGGTCTCCTCAGGGTGCCGTCGGTCAAACAATGTAGACTGGTGACCCCCAGGGGGAGAGCCTTTTCTGTGGGGGCTCCTGCCCTCTGGAATGAACTGCCTCCAAGGATACGTCAACTTCCTGATCTCTGGACCTTTCGCCGTGAGCTAAAGACCTTTCTGTTCTATCGTGCAGAGCTGGCTTAATGAAGTTTTTTTATTGGGGTTTTAATATAGTTTTATTATAATTCTTTCAGCCTTTAATTTAATTAATTTTTTTAATGCTTTTTTAACTCTCTGATTTGTGTTTTTACTATGGCTGTAAACCACCCTGAGTCCTTTGGGAGAAGGGCGGTATATAAATTAAATAAATAATAATAAAAATAATAATAATAAAGATGAGGGAATAGGAGAACTCAACAAATTTGCAGATGATACTAAACTGGCAGGAATAGCCAACACCCCAGAAGACAAACTCGGGATCCAAAGAGATCTTGACAAACTTGAACAATGGGCCCTATTCAACAAAATGAATTTTAATGTGGAGAAAAGCAAAGCTTTACATTTAAGCAGGAAAAATCAAAGGCATAAGTACAGATTAGGCAAGACCTGGCTCAAAAACAGTAACTGTGAGAGGGACCTTGGAGTCCTAGTGGATGATCATTTGAATATGAGCCAGTAATGTGCAGTAGCAGTCAAAAAAGCTAATACAATCCTGGGTTGTATAAACAGAGGCATAGAATTAAGATCACATGAAGTGATGCTTTACAAAACCCTAGTAAGAACACACGTGGAATACTGAGACCAATTTTGGTCACCGTACTATAAAAAAGCTGCTGAGACTTTGGAAAATGTTGGGACTTCCAGTTGGCTCCGTTGGTGATGGAGATGGTCTTTTTAAACCACCAGCCCCGAGATCACGTTAGAGCCATCTAGACAGTGCAAATCAGTTGTCTGACGGCTCGGAAACCTTTCCCTTGGGAGAAGAGGGAAAGGTGAGCATACGGGCGGAGGTAGAACTCCCCGGAAAGCCCCAGGAGTGATTCTAGGGGCTTGAGGGCGAGAGCTCCCTGTTTAAGCCTGAGAGCTCCAGATCCAGGACGAGTCTGCTTTTTAGCAGACCAAATCACCACGACCATCTCTGCTATCAATATGATAATTTAAATTGATAAATGGCAATGCAGACAGAGCAATGTCAGGAAGGTTGATAAATGCAAGTACCAGACCTTAAGTCCGTTTTTAAATACTACTTGAGAAAAGTACTTAAGAAGAATAAGAAAATGGTGTTTCTATCTAAAAGGGCATGAAAGCAAAAGTTAAGGAAGTTCTCATTAACAAGGCTAGCACTCTTAGCTCCGTTTAAACTTGTTGGAATTTACACTTACATGAATATTTTATAAGGAGAATAAGATATTCTCTCTTTTTTTTTGAAAAGATTACAGACTTACTGAAATTGTTGCAAAGTATAAAATTAAACTGAGAAATGGATCTTAAAGATACAAAGTTTAATGTTAAGAACGGTGGAGTCTCGTCATTTCAAATACATAAGTTATAGGAAGATATGAAAAAAATTTTAAAGGGACTTTTAAAGGAAGCTGTTGTGTCTCGCTCGCTCCCCCTGCCGCAGCCGGGCCCCTCTTATCTCCTGCCAGACGCTGATAGTGCTGAAGAATGTCCAGGCATGCCTCCAGCGCCCAGCCCAGGCACCATGCCCGGACAGACCGAACAAACAAATCTCCCTCCAATAGCATGTGCGCCTGAAGCCAGCCACGAGCTGAGATTACCAACAGCTGGAGACGAAACGATGCAATGGATAGACCCACGCTTCCGGAGAATGGAGAGGCGACGTCACCAAAAGGTAGGGAGGGGATGGAAGAAATCAGTCCATGATGGAAAATGATGTGGTCTCCAGGTGGTCTCCAAAGGTCTCCAAGGGGCTCCAAAAAAGAAGAAGCCCCCGCAGGCCTCAGGGAGGTGGGGGCGAGGCCTTCATTTCAGAGGAATATCACCAGTCATCGCCACTGCCCAGATGTAATAGCCCCCCAAGATCTCTGTGGGGCTTTGTAGGGCTCTGTGGGGGGTCTGCGATGACTTTGGGGGAGGTCCATGATGTCTCTGGGGGGGCCTGATGTTTGTAGGGCTCCATGGTGGTTCCGTGGGGCTTCGTGGGGGCTTTGTGGGGGGCATGATGGATCCATAGGGCTCCATGGGAAACCTCACCGCTTCCTCACTGCTACCACCCCACCACTAGTCACCTCTGCCTCCACCACGGCCGTAGATGAATAGAAATGGCCGAAGACAGAAACGGCTGCAGGAAAAAAATGCCAGTCTGCTTCATAGAGGCTTCGTGGGGGGGGACCATGATGGACTCATAGGGCTCCACGGGGAAACCTCCCCGCTTCCTCACTGCTGCCATCCTACCGCTGGTTATCTCTGCCTCTCCTATGGCCATGGATAAAAAGAAATGGCCACAGAATAGGAACGGCTACAGGAAAAATGCCATTCGGAGGTGCCGCCCCGTCAGCTTCTCGGCCGCCGCCGTCACCATTTTCAGCCTGGCCAGCCAGGCCTCTCACCGCTCGCCGCTGATTTACCACTCCCCTGGCCTCGTTTCGGTCCCAAACACATTTCCCGGACAGAGGGGGAGTTCTACTAGCCGGGCCAGGGATCGAAAGAATCTAAAAATCGATTCCCTGGCTCGGACCAGCCGAGAAGGCCACCAACTGCCGCTCCGTGTTCAGCTCCGCAGCGCCATCTTGAGCATATAGGAAGAAGATATTGTCTTAATATAGTACCTAAAGCAAGAGATTTTTATATTAATGTATTAAAGGCTGGAAGTCCACATCAAATAGTTGGGATTAAAACTGATGCAGAAGAAGCATTGGAAAAAGTAGGGGATGTAAAGGAGAAAAGATCGCGTCAAGTGGTTATTAAATGTAAAGAACAAGGAGTAAAGAAGCAACTATTTCAAGTGAACAGAGTTTCTCTTTGTGGGAAAGGTTAAATTATAATTAACTTTTGTTAACTTATATATATTTGTAAGAATAGTTATTTGGAGTTTGTAAAATTTATTTGTATCTGTTTGAATTTATAATTTAAATGTTGGAGATGTGACCGTAGTGATGTTATTTGTTTATATATGGTTGAATTGTCAACAACTGAATTATTTGATTTGGGGGTGTCTTGATAAAAACAGAACAAGAAATGGACTTAATTAAGGATGCATGAAAATGGCTATAAATTATTTGGTAATTTATAGTGTTGGAAATATGGGGAAGAATTGGGATTAAATGTAACTGGTATTGTTTGAATTTATATTCTAAATGTTGGAGTGATTGTAGTAATGCTAGTTGATTATATGTGGATTTGTTAAAATTTAAATTAATTTGGATAAAAAATAAGGTAATGATAATAATAGATTAAGAAATGGAGTATTAAGGATTGGATAAAAATGATATTATTTATTATTATGTATGATGGATCTATAAATCTGGTGGACTATACAAGATATTACTTCAAAGAATAATAGGGAGTAAATTGATTTTAATTTTAATATCAGCAATTGGACTTTTGCTACTGAAATATTGGACGATGGAATATCGTATACTGTTGAAGATTGGATACAAAAATTAATGAACTTAAAAGAGAAAGCAGAAACTTTACAGTATTTAAAAGACTGTCTACGAAAAAATATTGGAATGGAGAAGAAGGATTGAAAAGCTTAAGAATGGATAGAATGTAATTGTAATAGTTTGTTCTCTTTTCTTTTCTTTTCTTTTGAATAGATAAGGGGAGTTAAGGTACTAGGGGAGGGAGGGAAGTTTATGGATTGTTTGCTTATTCTAGTTTATGATTATTAGGTGATATATCCTGTATTTTGCTCTGGGAAGTCCGGGGGTGGGGGTGGGGGGATTGGGTGAAGGGGGGTGGAGGGAGGGGATAGGGTGAAGGTTGGAGGGAGGAGGGGGGAAGTATGGGTAAAAATGTTTGTAAAACCTTTTGAATAAAAAAAAAGAGACTTTGGAAAATGTTCAGAGAAGAGCAACTAAGATGATCATTGGCCTGGAGACTAAACCATCTGAAGAATGGCTGCAGATTTTGGATCTGGCTAGTTTACAGAAAAGAATTAGGGGTAACATGATAGCAATATTCCAGTATTTGAGGGCTACCACAAAGAAGAGGGGGTCAAATTATTCTCCAAAGCACCAGAAGGCAGGACAAGAAATAATGATTGGAAACTAATCAAAGAGAGAAGCAACCTGGAATTAAGGAGAAAGTTCCTAACAGTGAGGACAATTAACCAGTGGAACAGCTTGCCTCTAGAAATTGTGGGCACACCATCACTGGAGGTTTTTAAGAAGAGACGGCATAGTCACTTGTCTGAGATGGTATAGGTTCTCCTGCTTGATAAGAAGGCTGGACTAGAAGACTTCCAAGCTTCCCTTCCAGCTTCATTCACTGAAATTGTCCAAGAAATTTTGTTCAATCTACTTTTAAATTTTAATTTAAAAAGCTATTTCTTATATTTTAAAGAAATGGAAGCAGCTAAACATAAGTCAAATTCCACTCTAAATAAACTTGTGCATTATACATTGATAAAACACTACCATAAAAAGTAATTTTTTTTATAAAGAACAGAATACTTCCTTGGTATATTTAAAAAAAAAACACCATATTTTCATTGGCTGTTTTCACTCAAAGCCTCCTTGACCTGTGTGCATTCTTTATCCATTGTTAGGATGCCCTCATAAAGTGCCCTGGTTCTTTTCTCTTGCTCCCTATATAATTATTATCCAATTACTTTATTTCCCTCCATAACCTTTTTCCAAAGTATGATTTTCTCCACTATCAAAATAATAGTGGAAGAAATGAGACAGGCTATAATGTTGTGGTAACATGCAGGCAAGAACACATATGTATACTTGTCCTTTGTGTTCTGATCAGTGTACACTGGAGGACCTCATGGCAAAGTAAAGAACACAATTAATGTTGCTAGTTTCTGGGCTTAAAGATCTGTTTAACTTGTACATATTTTAACCTTGCATTTTATATTTTAAAATTTTATGTTGTATAGCATGCCTTATTTTAACTATGATGCTTCTGACACGAATAAACAATCAAAATTCAATTTTCTTTTCCATTTGCCTCAAAGTTTGGTCTATAATCTATTGATCTGTTACCTAGATATCAGTTAAGATATACACATTGTTGCATGACATTTTGAGCTACTCGCAACATGGCATTCTCAATATTAAATTGTTTTGTAGATTGGTTTGAATGATTTTAGCATCATCTGAGTGCTAATTTGTTGGAATCACTCAATACAGGACTAAAATTCCAAAACTTGTCCTTCCCCAGTTCAAAATCCTTGGTAGGCTTTACCTCTAAATTCAGATGTAATTTTCTTCCTCTTTCAGAAAAAAATAAATAAAAAAATGGTGTGCCTATTAGCATATTAGCATGTTGGTGAGATGGGATGGAATGTCTCGATTATGGGAATCTCTGAATTTTATTTTTCTGCAAATATTCTATCTGGGTTTTTTTTAAGCTATAGATTCTCTGAAGCATTATATTTTCTCATTCTTTGCAATATAAGTGCAGAGTTCCATTTTTATTAATGAACATTTTGGCATGGGGAATTATAAACTGAAGATACTTGGGAAAGCCCAGTCCAGCACAATACCACTGAAAAAGAAAAACAAGAAATCCAAGAAGAAACCAGCATCGGCTGCACAAAGATCTCTCTGACAAACTGAAAGACAAAAAGGACAAGCACAGAAAATAGAAAGAGGGACACATAACTAAGGCTGATTAAGATGAAGTCAGGAAAGCAAAGGCTCAGAATGAACAAAGACTTGCAACAAAAGTCAAAGATAATTTAAAAAGTTTCTTCCAACATATAAATAACAAAAAAAAATAAAAATCAAGGAAACAGTCCACTAAAGAGAGAAGACAGCAAAGAATTAAGAGGCAGCAGAGAGAAAGCAGAGCTGCATGACTCATTCTTTGCATTGTTCTTCATGCAAAAAGAAACAATAGTCTAACCTACCAAAAACATAACTCTAAAAGTACACCGCCCTGAGTCTTCGGAGAAGGGCAGTATAAAAATTTGAAAAATAAATAAAATAAATAAATAAAAGACAGGCTAAAAATAAAAGTTAAAATAAGCAAAAAAAAAATATGGTAAGAGAACACGTGTCTGATCTTGATGAATACAAATCACTGGTACCTGATGAATTACATTCCAGAGTTCTAAACGAGCTGGCAGATGTCATCTAAGACATGATAGCAGTCTTCCAATATTTGAGGGCTGTCACAGAGAGGAAGGGGTCAAGCTATTTTTGAAAGCACCTGTAGGCCAGACAAGGAAGAATGGATGGAAACTGAACAAGAAGAGATTTAATTTGGAAATAAGAAGAAATTCCTTATTTTTTCTCAGCTTGCCTTTGGAAGTTGTGGAAGCGTCATTATTTGAAACTTTCAAGAAGAGATTGGACTGCCATTTGTCAGAAATGGTGTAGGGGCTCCTGCTTGAGGACTAGATGACCTATAAGTGACCTATAACAGATGACCTTCTGTTAAATTTAGCTGCCACCCTACCACCCCAGGAGTACAAGTTCATCACTTTCCAGTATGCTTGTTCTCTACCAGCTTAGACTCCTGTTACCCTCGAGTATTGGTCTTGTTCATGGCAGCAGAGAGAGTGCTACACTACATTCCCTCTGGGCTATCTGAAATTTTATTTACAGCACAATAGGAATAAAAATGCACAGCCATGGTAACAGTCAAAGATAGGATATTCATATAGGAGGCAAAAAAAATCCAATGCAAATTTATTTATGTATTTATTTATTTATTGAAAGAATGTTGGTGAAATTTTTAAGACCAATACACATTATTTATTCTCAAGAACAAAACTATACTTTCACTTCTAAGCTAAAAAACAAGCCAAGGAACTTTCTGACAGTGAGAACAATCAACCAATGGAACAGCTTGCCTTTGGAAGTTGTGGGAGCTTCATTACTTGAGACTTTCAAGAAAAAAATTGGACTGCCATTTGTCAGAAATTGGGTAGGGTCTCCTGCTTGAGCAGGGGGTTGGGCTAGATGACCTACAACAGTGATGGTGAACCTTTTCGGCACCGAGTGCCTAAACTGGAATGCGCGTGCATGCTGGAGTGCCGGAAACCTGAAGACCAGCTGGCCAGTGCGCATGCATGCTGGTCAGCTGTTCACGCACTCTGGAGCATGCATGCACTGGCCATCTGGTCTTCGGTTTTGTGGCACATGCAAAAACCAGCTGGCCAGCATGCATGTGCGTGCCAAAAATCCAAAGAGCAGCTGGCGATGGCGCGCATGCTCACAGAGAGGGCTCTACTTGCCACCTCTGGCATGCATGCCATAGGTTCACCATCACGGTTCTAGGTTGTTCCATGCATTTATGAAGTGGTTATTTTGTTTCTCCAATGAACAAATCTGCACTTGAAAGCACAGATATACCTCCAAATGGTCTCAATGACTCTCAATGCTAATGACCATAGATATATGTTGCAAGTATTGAAAGGAACTTGAAGAAAATATCATCATTCTGGTAGAAAAATGAGAAAACATTACATTAGTAATGAGTAATGAGTAATGAGTCCCTCGAGAGATAGGGCAGTATAAAAATGTGATTAAATAAAAATAAATAATAAATAAATTACTAAAGGTCAATGAAATAGCTTATGGCAGTGTTGGTGAACCTTTTCAGCATCGAGGGGGGGGAGTCGAAAACCTGAACAGAAGCTCCCCGGTGTACACGTGCAAGAGCACAGGAAACCAAAAGAGCAGTTCCCCAGTGCACACATGCATGCTGGGAAGCTGAGCTTTCTGTTTTCAGTGTGTGCATGCGCACTGGTCACTTGGTCTTCCGGTTTCTGGAGCACATGCACATGCAAAGACCAGCTGGCATGTGCACCAGGGAACTGCTCTTTGTTTCTGGCACTCCCACATGTGCAAACACCAGCTGGCCAGCGTGCATGTGTGCGCCAGAACCCAGAAGAGCAACGGGCGATGGCTGGCATGCCTGGAGAGATGGCTCTATGTGCCACTTCCGGCATGCATGCCATAGGCTCGCCATCACTGACCTACAAGGTCCCTTCCAATTCTCTTAATCTGTAATCTAAGAACCACTGTAACACATCTTTCAAAAATCTTGGAGCACCGGGGAACTTCCAGAGGACTGGAAAAGAGCTGATGTGGTTCCCATCTTCAAAAAAGGGAAAAAAACAGACCCAGGAAACTACAGACCAAACAACCTAACATCCTACCCAAGAAGATACTGGAAAATATAATAAAAAAACAAATCTGCCAACATCTAGAAATGCTAATAACTAGCAGTCAGCATGGGTTTGTTAAAAACAGATCATGCCAAACCAATCTTATCTCATTTTTCAACAGTGACTAAATTAGTAGACCAGCAAAATACTGTGGACATAATATACTTAGACTTCAGCAAAGCTTTTGACAAAGTAGACCACAAACTACTTCTTGATAAGTTATAAAAAAGTGGAATAGATAGCATCATCATCAGATGGATTTGTAACTGGTGGACAAACCATATTCAACGAGTAGTCTTTAATGGTACTACATCTACATAGAAGGAAGTAAGCAAAGTGGTACCACAAGGTTCCATCTTAAGTCCAATACTCTTCAATATCTTCATAAATGGCGTAGTTGAGGGAATAGAAGGGGAACTTACCAAATTTGCAGGTGATAGTAAGCTGGCAGGAATAGCCAACACCCTAGATGATAGGTTCAAGATCAGATGGATCTTGACAGATTTAAACACTGGGCCCTATCTAACAAAATGCAATTAAGTGTAGAGAAAAGTAAAGTCTTACACTTTGGCAAGAAAAAACAAAAGTACACATATAGACTGGGTGAAACCAGGCTTAATAGCAGTAACTGTGAGAGTGATCTTGGAATCTTAGTGGACAACCAATTAAATATGAGGTAACAGTGTGCGGTGGCAACCAAAAAAGCCAGTGCAATCCTACGTTGCATTAACAGAGGGATTCTGTAGAGATTCTCAGTCATCCAGGTCATGCTTGTCCCAGAGGTGCTTTTTCAGGAGGCAACTGGACTTTCTTGTTTTTTCTTTTGAAGACATTTCACTTCTCATCCAAGAAGCTTCTTCAGCTCTGACAGGATAGTGGGAAATGGAAGGATTTATATTCCTTGCAGACAGCTGTAATCTTGCACCCTTTTAGCGGGTCATTGAAGCACTTGGAGATTTATCTGTGTCCTCAGGGTCACAGAATCTCTACAGACTTTTAGCTATACAATTGGGACGAACACCCTTTGAATGGTGTGGGAGTAGGATTTCCAGAGGAAAAATTGCAGACTACAGCAATCAGGGGTACTACTCAAGTGACCCTGAGGATACAGATTGACAACGCTGTATTATGTACATTATAAAATAAATTATAATATAAATAAAACATTATATTTTTCCTATTATCCATACTACCTTCCCCTATCAATAGTCTATCAATAGACTGAATCAAAATTCAATCTAGCAGATAACTTCCCCACTGCTTTCAGAGTTCTATTTAACTAAAATGATATCAATATTTTATGAATTAGTTAAATAATTTAATTCCACTACAACAACGTATCTGAAAACCTTTGGAATAACCAGAATGTGACTGAATAAGAGAAATATCTCTCAATTTTACTTCAATTTACAAAAAGCAAACTGCAGGAATGAAAGAAGAATCCTAAGGTATAAGAAATGCAAAATTTGCTCCCACATTATAATTCATTATTTTTTCATTCTATTGGTTCTAAGGCATGCATACATTTGAGATGGGAGAAACTCACTATCAAACAGAGAACTAATTGTGTATTATAGGCATCTGCATTAATATGTCCTTGCATGATCATTTATTATTATTACTGAACTCACACATAAAGAGACTAAAATTCTTAAATTCATTATGCTTTTCATTATTCATTATTCATTATGCTTTTGAATTGGGAATCATATGACAACCATAGTTTGACTTAAAACAAAACTAGGTTGCTTTCCATAAGTTACATTCCCAAGAGCATTAAGTTCAACATTATTTTTCTAAATCTGTGGACTATAACAGGAGTAGGTTATGGATTCTGTAGGCTCTGAATTTAAAACAAATTCAGTTTTTTTAATTAAACCAATTTAACAATAAATTTAAAAATATTCATAAAGATTTGTATTCTGTAAAAAGTATTTTGTTTCTAATGGTTTGATTACAATATTATTTAGCGGTATTAGAGAAATACATAAAATTGTCATACATAATATCAAACTGAAGGCTCCTTGCTGCGTGACTACAGCCCTACCTGAGCTACTAGAGGTGCTTGCTGGCGTGGCAGTGGAGATTCCCAGACTTTTGGTCTTGGGGGATTTCAACCTGCCATCAGCCGGCTTGTCATCAACGGTGGTTCAGGAGTTCCAGGCCTCCATGACGGCCTTGGACCTGATTCAAGTAACTGATGGCCCTACACACATTGGGGGAGGCGCGCTAGACCTGATTTTTATCTCTGGTCAGTGGGTTAATGATCTGGATTTAGGAGATATAGTTAAAGAGCCAGTGTCATGGTCAGATCATTTTCTTCTTCGCCTAGACTTTCGGACCGCCGCTCACCACCACAGGGAGACGGAGCCAATGCGTTGGTTCCGTCCCAGGCGCCTGATGGACCCGGAGAGGTTCCGGACGGAGCTTGGGCCATTCCCTGAGGATCTTACCCACGGCATGACTGAAGAACTGGTTGCGGCCTGGGAACGGGCCGCGGCTGGGGCTTTGGACCGTGTCGTGCCTTTGCGGCCTCTGACCCGGCGTAGATCTCAATTGGCTCCCTGGTTTTCCGAGGAGCTGAGAGAGATGAAACGCCGGAGAAGACGCCTAGAGAGTACTTGGAGGTCTAGCTGTTCCGAGGCTGATCGGACACTAGTGAGGTCCTTTACTAGGACCTACCTAGTGGCAATGAGGGAGGCGAAACGTTCCTACGTTTCCACCCTCATTGCATCGGCAGATAACCGCCCGGCCGCCCTGTTTCGGGTGACCCGTTCCCTCCTCCATCAAGAGGGACGGGATGACCCCTTACAGGGACGCGCTGAGGAGTTTAACGGTTATCTATACGATAAAATCGTTCAGCTTCGGGATAGTTTGGACCAAGATTGCGATGATCCAGCTGAGATGACAGAGACACGTCTTGTTGAGGTTATTTGGGATGAGTTTGAGTCTGTGGCTCCCGAGGACATGGACAGGTTGCTGGGGAGGTTACATGCAACTACATGTTTACTGGACCCGTGCCCTTCCTGGTTAGTGCTGGCTGCTCAGGAAGTGACACGAGGCTGGCTCCAGGGGATTATAAATGCTTCTTTGATGGAAGGGGTTTTCCCCGCCGCCTTGAAAGAGGCGGTGGTGAGACCTCTCCTCAGGAAGCCTTCCCTGGACCCAGCTATTTTGGGTAATTACCGTCCAGTCTCCAACCTTCACTTTGTGGCGAAGGTTGTAGAGAGTGTGGTTGCATGGCAGCTCCCTCGGCACCTGGAGGAAACTGTCTATCTAGACCCGTTCCAGTCTGGCTTCCGACCAGGTTATAGCACAGAGACGGCTTTGGTCGCGTTGGTGGATGACCTCTGGAGGGCCAGGGACAGGGGCTGTTCCTCTGCCTTGGTCCTATAAGATCTCTCAGCGGCCTTCGATACCATCGACCATGGTATCCTGCTGTGCTGGTTGGAGGGATTGGGAGTGGGGGGCACCGTTTATCGGTGGTTCTCCTCCTATCTCTCTGACCGGTCGCAGACGGTGTTGACAGGGGGGCAGAGGTCGTCCTCGAGGCGCCTCACTTGTGGGGTGCCTCAGGGGTCGATTCTCTCGCCTACCCTGTTCAACATCTATATGAAGCCGCTGGGTGAGGTCATCAGTGGTTTCGGGGTGAGTTATCATCTGTACGCTGATGATACTCAGCTGTACTTTTCCACCCCGGACCACCCCAACGAAGCGGTCGAAGTGCTGTCCCGGTGCCTGGAAGCTGTACGGGTCTGGATGGGGAAAAACAGACTCAAGCTCAATCCCTCCAAGACGGAGTGGCTGTGGATGCCGGCATCCCGATACAGTCAGCTGCACCCGCAGCTGACTGTTGGGGGCGAGTTAGTGGCCCCAAAGGAGGTGGTTCGCAACTTGGGCGTCCTCCTGGATGGACGGCTGTCTTTTGATGAACACCTGGCGGCCGTCGCCAGGAGGGCCTTTTACCAAGTTCGCTTGGTTCGCCAGTTGCGTCCCTTCCTTGACCGGGATGCCTTATGCACGGTCACTCACGCCTGGTTACGCCTAGGCTGGATTATTGCAATGCTCTCTACATGGGGCTGCCCTTGAGGTGCACCCGGAGGCTGCAGTTAGTCCAGAATGCGGCTGCGCGAGTAGTAACGGAAGCCGCTCGTGGCTCCACGTGACATCGCTGCTCCGTAGCTTGCACTGGCTTCCTGTGGTCTTCGGTGCGCTTCAAGATTTTGGTAACTATCTTTAAAGCGCTCCATGGCTTAGGACCCGGGTACTTACGAGACCGCCTGCTGTTACCCTTTGCCTCCCACCGACCCGTACGCTCTCACAGAGAGGGTCTTCTCAGGGTGCCGTCCGCCAAACAGTGTCGGCTGGCGGGCCCCCGGAGGAGGGCCTTCTCTGTGGGGGCAGTGACGCTCTGGAACGAACTTCCCCCTGGCCTGCGTCAAGTGCCTGATCTTCGGACCTTCCGTCGTGAGCTCAAAACATATCTATTTATTAAAGCGGGACTGGCATAATTTGTGTTGAATTTTAAATTGGGTATTCTTAATATTTTTAAATTTTTAAATCTAAATTTTAATAATCAGCCTTTAAAATTTGCTCTTTTTAAATGTTGTTTTAAATTGTATATATTTTGTTTTTATTCTGGCTGTACACCGCCCTGAGTCCTTCGGGAGAAGGGCGGTATAAAAATTTAATAAAATAAAAATAAATAAATAAATAAACATTGAGTTCATTAACCCGCAAGATAGCATATATCTATACAACAGGAAGCAATTGATTTACTTATCCTTTTCATAAATATTGAAATTGGTTAAAAACTGGAAGAATAGGGTACTTCCTCAAATAACTGAAATTTCAGGTGATACTATTGTTATTCTTTTAGTAAGAGAAAGTGTGGGAAAGGGAGAAATTTAGAAAGGCTGTTATAGTCTTTGGTAACAAAAACTGTTACACTAAAAAAACAGTTGCTCTTGAATTTTACAGAAAACATTCCTCATATTAGGATTTTTACAAATATACATTTTGTTTTGCATTTAATACTGTTTTGTACTTTTATTTCCTGTCACTGACAGGAAGGAAGGGAGAAAGACATATTCTGTTAGTATTTCAGTACTTTAGTGTTTTATTCACAGTTTTATAATTTAATGCTTTTGTTCTCAGCTTGTAATTTTTTTAGTATTTATAGGGTTTTGTAGTTTAATCCAGTGGTGAAATTCAAAAAATTTTCCCTACTGGTTCTGTGGGCATGGCTTGGTGGGCATGGCTTGGTGGTTATGTGACTGGGTGGGCATGGCTTGGTGGGCATGTGATTGGGTGGACGTGGCTTGGTGGCCATGTGACCGGGAAACCCAACTATCACTTTACACAAAAATAACACAAAAGCTACACAACTGACTCACACACAATGCAAAAGCAGCTGGACTTCATACAAAATGGTCCCTGCAACAAGCAGGAACCTCACAGAGAGCTCAAAAACAAACTATCACACTTTACACAAAAATACCGGTTTGGGCAATATGTAGATGCTTTAAAAAGTAAAAAAAAAGTTCTGATGATTGCATGACACAGCTGATTGTCACAGCTGATTGTCGGGACCTTTTAAAAAACTTTTTAAAGCATTTTTTAACTACCTATTGCCCGAACCGGTAGTAAAAAAATGCTAAAAAAAATAAAAATAAAATTTAGACCAGCGGTCACCAATTGGTGGTCTGTGGACCACTGGTGGTCCACGAGAAAATTTTGGTGGTCCACAGAAAAATTATTTGCATTTCTTATATTGCACTAAATCAGGGATCCTACGGTCCCTGGGCTGGATACGTGCAATGAATGTTTGTGTTGCTGCAGAGAGTCTCCCCCTTCCGGGTCTTTTGTGTGGGTCAGAGGAAGGCAGAAATTCCGACTTGAGGTCTGCTTCAGCCTCCTGATGTGGGGCTTTGGCGGAAGGCTGGAGGGAAGTGCCGCTGGTGGCGAAGAACCGGACAGCCTTCATCCAGTGGGACTGCCTCATGGCCTGGAACTGGATGACCATTTCAACCCGCTGAGCCTCCATGCACTGGTACCTGGCCTTGCACTCCCGCAGGTCTTCCCTCTGTTTGGAAAGCCTATGCTCCTAGTCCTAAGTGAGGTACTTCTGCTGAGCCTCCTTCTTGGCCAGTTCCAATTTGAACTGAGCCAGTTGTTTTGCCCACTCTGTCTTGTGGTGGCTGCTTAGCTCCAGCAACTGCTCCCTGTTGGGGCCCTAAGGAACCCAGGTGGGGCAGTCGAGGAGTGGCTGGGAGGGGAGGGGCGAGTAGAGGTCAGCAAGGCGCCCCTCGACATGAGTGATATTGAGTTGCACGCCCACCGAGTCACATGACCACCTAGCCACACCTATGCAGCTGGTCATTAGGCAGATCATATTTGTGGTCCTCAAGATTTAGAATTATGAATTTAATGGTCCCTGAGGTCTGAAAGGTTGGTGACCCCTGGTTTAGACGATCATTTGAACTTTTTTTTTTTAACTTTTAAAGCATTTTTTAACTACTGGTTCAGGTGAACCAGTAGCATTTTCACTACCTATTCAGGCGAACTGTCCCAAACCGGTAGCATTTCACCCCTAGTTTAATCCATTTTATTCCTATCAATCATCTAGAAAACATCTGAACTCTGCAACTTTACATAAAAGAATAAAAAATGCAGATCAGTGATCATAATAAAGATATCATCATAATATATAAACAGATACTGTACAGCACAATTTTGAAGAGCAGGCAAAAAACTTCCTGCTGTCATTGGAATATTTAACTTCTTTTATGATACTCTAATCTAAAATATGCATAATCCAATAACCTTAGACTTAGTGGCAGAACATATACTTCCTACTAAACAAATAATCAACCACATAATAATGGTTTTGTAGTGATGGCAAAGTGATAAATATATTCTTTCATCACCTGATTAAATCTTTTAAAAGGTGAATGAGTATTTAGGAAGAAGAGCTGAATGCTGAGCCAAATGGAGAATGTATTCACTGTTATCCATTGCACTTTTTTTCTTCAGAATTCAAATTATCCCTTCAGGCAATGACAACTGCTAGATCTGTAGAATGTGCTCTTTGAACTGTACAAAGGCCTTCAGCATTTTATGCATTGCTGCAAATAAGAACTGCCAAGTGTAATTATCTCTCAAATTTAATGTATAGAAGTGTTGCATCTTTTTCCCCTTGAGGTTTACAAACAATGGTACATTAAAAATAAAAGAAAAATGAACACAAGAAAAATATTAGAAAGGAAGTTTAAAATTTACTTTAACTTTTTCATTTTAGAAAAATCAATGAAAAAAAATCTATTTTTTTGGTTTTAGTCAGTCTTACTACTTTTTTCAAATGACAGAAATCAAAATGATCAGCAAAACTGCCCTTTTAACATTTGTAAAGGCTAACATTTCCTTTTCAAATAATTATTAATATTGAAAGAAAAGCCTGAACATGCTTGATCAAAAGTACTGAAGATGTCAATTAAAACAGCAAAGTTTCTGTAACTGAAATCATTGTTCTGTAATGCAACATACACAATATATAATTAAATTGCATGCAATAGCATGTAGGGAAAGCCTTTCTTGATTAGTTTAGTCAGGCCTACACAACATATGTGCTGCTTGGACAACGACTAATGCTCACTTCTAAAGGGCAGGCATCCCACTATTGCTCCAATCCTTTTATCTTATTGTCTTCTTTCATTTGGAGATGCTGAGTGCTCCTGCATAAATTCACACTGTGCATTTAGAAAAAGACGGCACCATTTCAGAAAGAGAGCAAATACTGTCTGCCATTTTTACCTTTTTCATTTGCATTTCAAATGCTGCCACAAAGCACTGTGCAAGTCTCTAAATTAGAAAAGCAAATCTTGATTGTTGAGTTTTAAAATTTAAGAGGTAAAATTTTCTTAACCTGAAGATTGTTTGATCATATCCACACCACCATCGTTTTAAAAATTAAAATGCTTTTAATTTCTATTCTCTGAAAATAAAGTCTTTCAGATATTCTAAAATTGTCTGTCTGTGTGAAAAAGCTGTCATAATATTAAAAAATTAACTTCTTAGATCAGAAAGAAATTTGAAAGCATAGTTTACATAAGTTCACTTTCACTCAAACTGCAATTCTAAACACTATGTCCTAGAATTTGCCCAAAGTGAACTGTACTATGGGACTAGCTATAGATGTAACAAAAGAAATAGTTAAATATTACTGTCCTTTTTAATATTGTTAATACAGGTAGCCTTAACTTACAACCGTTCATTTACTAACTGTTTAAAGCAGTGGTGGGTTTCAAATTTTTTTACTACCGGTTCTGTGGGTGTGACTTGGTGGGTGTGGCATGGCTTGGTGGGCGTGGTAGGGGAAGGATACTGTAAAATCTCCATTCCCACCCCACTCCAGGGGAAAGTTACTGCAAAATCCCCATTTCCTCCTGATCAGCTGGGAATTGGGAGGCAGAGGATAGATGAGGATGTGGCCAATCAGAACTTTTACTACCGGTTCTATGAAGTACTCAAATTTTTTGCTACTGGTTCTCCAGAACTGGTCGGAACCTGCTGAAATCCACCTCTGGTTCAAAGTTATGACAGGGCTGAAAAAGGTGACTTATGTATTTATAACCATTTCATTGTTCCCAGTAACATGATCAAAATTTGGGTGCACAACAATCAGCATTATTTAAAACAGTTGCAGCATCACAGAATTACAGATCACTATTTGTGATCTTCTCAAGGTGCTTCTGGCAGCAAAGTTAATAGGGGAAGCATGATTTACTTAATGACTATGTGATTCACTTAACCTCTGCAGTGATTTCCTTAACAACCATGGCAAAAAGTTGTTAAATTGGGTGACTCAATTACTTACCATATTGCTTAGCGATGGAAGTTCCTGTCTCAATTATGGCTGTAAGTTGAGGACTATCTGTATTTCGAATCTACCACTTTAAGTAACCTTTTTATTCCATCTATGTGTAATCCTCAAGAATCGACAGGCCACTTAACATTGGTTCAAAGTTACAATTGACAATCTCAAATTACATACAAGTCTGTTTCAAAATTATGACAGTTGCAGTCTCTCTTCCCCGCAAGCCCAACAAGACTTACAGAGCTTGGGCCTGCTCCCCATGTCTCCTGGAAGCAGCCATCATTTTGGGGGCCACAACAATTTCTTGTGTAAATGGCTGTTCCTTTAAGACAGCAGTGAAATGCACTTACTTTTGCTACCAGTTCGGGAGTGTCAGTGTGCGTGCCTCTTCCGTGCATGCGCAAACCCTTCTGCACATGTGCAGAGGGTCAAAAATGGGACATCCTGACATCCTGGTGGGTGGGCAGAGCCTCCCACCGCCGGTGCTACAGGTTTGCGCGAGCTGGATTCATCCGGCCGGATTTCACTGCTGCTTTAAGAGGTTTCTGGCCATCAGAATACAAAGCATTCTTTCCCTCCCCCTTTCCTTGCTTACCTCCCTCCCTCCCCCAGAAAGTTGTTGATCCCCCCCCCAAAAAAATTAAGTATTAAAATAAACTCTCCACTTCTGCTATCCAATCTCTATCCATTTTAAAAACCTTCCCTTGATTCCAAGCTAAAGATTTAGGCAGCACGCATGGAAAAACCTCTCTCCGTGGAGAGAGAAAAAACATCTCTCCATGGAACCAGTCCCTGATGCCCAAAAGGTTGGACAACAACATATATAGTTTTGCATTGCTCAATTACTTTTCATTCTTTGTGACCTGATGGATAATATTTTATAATTGTTTATTAGTTGCTTCTTCAAGTTCTTGTAAACCTGTGTCATGAATGATATAATCTAACTACCTTATCTTTTAGGGCTTTTTTCAACTGCTTGATTTTCCAAGTATTGTGGTCTTTTCCAATGATTCTTCTTTTGAATTATATTTCATAATTATGTGTAATTAAGCTTTTAACTTGATTATTGATGATCAGGCTGGATGATGTCACTGATATATCTATATTGTGTTGTAAGAAATATCCATCTGGTTCAGTTCCAAGTGGGGAGAAAGATACTAGAAACATGGAGGCTGATTAGAAAGATGGGTTTATTGATGAACAGGACCACATGGGTTTGAGGTCCTAGGAAGCTGACCACATGGAATTGAGAATGAGGGTTATTTATACCTTCTCTTGGGCCTTGCCCTTGAACTTCCTGTTCCTGTGCAAGAAATGTATTCTATTGACTGTAGTCAGACTCCCATGGGGCCATGTAGGGTCATGCTTTTCTGAATCAATTTTGGTTGAAGCCTGGAGGGTGATGCAATGTGGTGATTGTGTCATGTGGTTAGCTCTGCTGATATCTATCCTATTATGTCTTGGAGGGTCATGTCTTAATTCCATCACCCTGGAGCTGAAGGTCTTTTTTCTTGTAGATAGGCTGACCCAGTTCTTCTTAATGGACACCAAATATCTGCTGGAGGCAGGGAGCTGGGGCTGAGTTTCTGTCTCCCTTAAGATTTCCATTTATCTTTTAGGGGAAATAGAATATACTCCCTTTTTAAAAAATTTCTCAAAATACTTCATTCTTCTAGGAGGGGTGACTTCTCTCAATTGTAAGATACAGAATTTGTGTATAGTCGAAAGATTTCATATAATCAATAACAAAACATTCTTATGCATTTTTAAAAATTTCCTTTTCCTTTTCATAAATCCTGGATAGTAGCAATGCGATATCAATGCCTTTTAATTTTATGAAGTTAGCCTATACGTCTGGACATTTTTTTTCCATGTATTTTTCCATAGATTACACCCAATTCTTCGGTAGAATTCCTTAACACTGCCTTTTTATACTACAATATAAATAGTTATTTTACATGGCTACTTTTTCTACATTTGCTTACAAACCATGTGTAATACTTTAATTACACATTTTATATGATTTTAATAAGTTTTATTAATATTTCATCGGCATCTATACTTGTGTTGTTATCAATATGTTAACGTGGCTTTTTAAGATATATGGTCTAGTTCTGTGATGGCAAACCTATGGCATGAATGCCAGAAGTGGCACACAGAGCCATGTTACCTGGCATGGGTGGCGTCACCCATTCCTCTTCCGGGTTTCTGGCGCATGCATGTGCACCGGCCAGCTAGTCTTCTGGTTACTGTTGCACATGCGTGTGCAATAATCAGCTGGCCTTCATGCGTGTGGCAGTGCCAGAAACTGGAAGAGCAGCCGGCCAGCTGATGTCGCTCACACATGCATGCCAATAACCAGAAGACTAGGTGGCCGGTGTGCATGTGTGCGCCAGAAACCAGAAGATAATTTCCTGGATCGCATGCCCACTGGGCAGCTCCTCTTATTGTACGTGTGCACTGGCCATGCCATTGACACCCACATGCAGCCCCGGGACCTCCACCCCCTTGCCAGCCAGGAGCACTGCTGCCAGTCACTCCCTTGCACCTGCCCACCTGCCTCGTCGCTCCCCTGCCAGTCGCTCCCCTGCACCTGCCTGCCTGCCTCATCACTGCCACCACTGCTGCAAGGAAAGACTCTGAAGCTGCACTGCCCAGGATAGAGAATCCACGTGGGATGCCACAGGGAGAGGCCAGTTGGACACTGCCCAGGCTGGCAGGAGGAGGAGCTGTCACTGCCTCTTAGCCAGCGCAAATGGCCTGCTGCCACAACCTGCCACCACCCTCTCTGCCCCACCGGCTGCTCCTGCCACTGGCAGAGAAGCGGCAGTGCGCTGTTGGGGGCTAGGGTGTGGTGGTGGCAAGGACAGGTGGGCTGGGACTTCCTTGTCTCCCCACCTGAGTGGGCTTCTTGCACCTACAGCGGGGAGGGAGGGAAGCCCCGGCTCACCCATCCTTGCCGCCCCCACCCCCTCACCCCCAGCAATGGTGGTTCTCTCACTGCCACTTCCCCAGCTGTGGCAAGAGCAGTAGGTTGGGGCTTCACTCCCTCCCTGCCAGAGGCTTGGGGCCACGCAAGAAGCCCGCTTGGGCAGGAAGAGAGGGAAGCCCCAGCCTGGCTGGCAGCTCTGCTCCTTTTCCTCTTCCGGGTTCTGGCGTACCCCCTTGACCCATCGATGGTGGTTCTCTCACTGCCGCTTCCCCGTTGGCAGCAGGAGCAGCGGACCAGGTCTTCCCTCCCTCCCCGCTGGAGGCCTGGGGAGATGCAAAAAGCCCGCTTGGGCAGGAGGGAAGCCCCAGCCCATCTGTCCCCGCTGCCACCACCTCCTCATCCACAACTGCGGCTGTCGCACTGCCACTTCTGGCTGGGATGCTGGAGCAGCCAGAAGGAGAAGCCACCAGCAGGGAGGTGAGCTGCCCCAGGAGGACTGGAGGAGAGCGCAGCTCCTCACTCATGGAGACCCGCCATCTGGGAAGCAGTTGCGGTAAGAGGTGCGCCAGCAGTCATGCTCCCTTGAAAGAAGTGGCGGGAGAGGGTTGCACCAACCTTTGGTGAGAACGGCTCCTCCTCCTCTTGCCAGCCTTGCGCTCTGGGCAGCTGACAGGAGGAGGAGGAGGAGCCATTCGAGCTGGCAAAATTTGGTGCAGGAGGCTTTCCAGGCGAAAAAATTTACAATTTTTTATTTGATTTTTATGCTCACTTTCTTTGCACTGATTATTTAGATATAATTCTTTGTTCCTTCCCATTCTTCTCTTAAATTCAGCATTTTCATGGACAAGTTTTCTTCTATTTCTGTTGTCTTTTGCTTACTGTTTTATTTTATGTATTTTCAAGGTGTGAGTGTATAATATAGCTGAACCCCTAAGCATAATCTTTAATAAAGCCTTCGAAACTAGTTCCCTTCCAAAACTCTGGTCTCTAGCCACAGTCATCCCTATCTTCAAAAAAGGAGATCCAAGCCTAGTTGAAAATTACAGACCTATCTCTCTATCTTGTGTCTCATGCAAAGTAATGGAATCTATCATAAACCAATTCATTACACTCCACCTTGAAACAAACAACCTTCTCTCTAATAAACAATTTGGTTTCAGAAAAAAATTGTCTTGTAACTTACAACTTCTCCACTGCAAAAACATATGGACTACCAACCTTGATCAAGGAAAAGCAATAGATGCAATCTACATAGACTTCTGCAAAGCTTTTGATTCAGTAGTACATGATAAACTACTCCTCAAACTAAAATCCTACGACATTTCGGGACCTCTTCACAATTGGATAAACGCCTTCCTGTCAAACAGACAACAAGTGGTCAAAATCCGCAATGCTATATTAAATCCTGTTCTTGTCAAAAGTGGCGTTCCCCAAGGTAGTGTTCTTGGTCCAACGCTCTTCATACTATACATAAATGATCTCTGTGACCTCATCTCAAGTTATTGTGTTCTCTTTGCTGATGATGTCAAACTATTTAATACCACTAATAATACTTCTACCCTTCAAGAAGACCTCGACTTAGTTTCCGATTGGTCTAAAACTTGGCAACTCCAAATCTCTACCAGCAAATGCTCAGTCTTACATATTGGAAAAAAGAATCCTATCAACAAGTACAAACTCGATGGTCATTACCTTACTGACGACCCCCACCCTGTCAAAGATCTTGGAGTTCTCATATCAAATGACCTTAATGCCAAAGCCCACTGCAACTACATAGCAAAAAAGGCTCTAAAAGTTGTAAACTTAATTGTACGCAGCTTCTTTTCCAAAAACTCTACACTACTAACTAGAGCATACAAAACATTTGCCAGACCTATTCTTGAATACAGCTCATCCGTCTGGAACCCATACCACATCTCTGACATCAATACAATCGAACGCGTCCAGAAATATTTTACTAGAAGAGTTCTTCGCTCCTCTGAAAACAACAAAATACCTTATACCACCAGGCTTGAAATCCTGGGATTAGAAAACTTACAACTCTGTCAACTTCGACATGACCTGTGTTTAACACACAAAATCATCTATTGCAATATCCTTCCTGTAAAAGACTACTTCAGCTTCAATCACAATATTACAAGAGCAAAAAGTAGATTCAAGCTTAATGTCAACCGCTTCAAACTTGATTGCAGAAAATATGACTTCTGTAACAGAGTTGTTAATGCTTGGAACTCATTACCTGACTCCATAGTCTCTACTCAAAATCCCAAAATCTTCAACCAAAAACTGTCTACTATTGACCTCACCCCATTCCTAAGAGGACTCTAAGGGGCGTGCATAAGAGCACAAAAGTGCCTACCGTTCCTATCCTATTGTTCCCTTCATTATATCAAATTAATATAGCTGATGCATATTCTTTACGTATATATATATATATATATATATATATATATATATATATATATATATATATATATATATATATATATATATATATATATATATATATATATATATATATGTATATACGTAAATGTTTCTTTTCTGAGGTTTTCGCGGGTGTTTGTATGTAGGTCTTCGGTTATTCAGGTTTTCTCCCGCGTAAAATTGGAAGTGTCTTGGTGACGTTTCGACGAAGTCTCATTCATCATCTTCAGGCTTCAGCTTCGTGCTTCTGGGAGCAATGTGTGATTGCAGCTGTTTCTTCCTTTTTAACTGCTGGTGGGGGTTTGAACTGATTGGTGAAGATGTAGCACGACCACAAACACGAAGCCAAACAACAGCAATGCAGTTCACCAGCTCAAATCCCCCTGCAACTCAGACTAATTTGAGCACAACCAAGCCCCCACCAACACAGGACACACCCCCATCCAATCAGAGCACAGCCAAGCTCCCACCCAATCAGTTCAAACCCCCATCAGCAGTTAAAAAGGAAGAAACAGCTGCAATCACACATTGCTCCCAGAAGCACGAAGCTGAAGCCTGAAGATGACAAATGAGACTTCGTCGAAACGTCGCCAAGACACTTCCAATTTTACGCGGGAGAAAACCCGAATAACCGAAAACCTATATACGTAAATATATATATATTTGTTTTCTGAGGTTTTCGTGGGTATTTGTATGTAGGTCTTTGGTTATTCGGGTTCTCTCCCGCGCAAAACCGGAAGTGTCCCGGCAACGCCCCGACGAAGTTTCACTCGTCACCCCCAGGCTTCAGCCCCGTGCCTCTTGCTCCCAGAAGCATGAAGCTGAAGCCTGAAGATGACGAATGAGACTTCGTCGAAACGTCGCCAAGACACTTCCAATTTTACGCGGGAGAAAACCCGAATAACCAAAGACCTACACACACACACACACACACACACACACACACACACACACATATATATATTCTTCATGATATGTTTTTTTTAATGACAATGTTTGTGTATACTGTTGTGACAAAATGAAATTTAAAAAAAATCCTTTGTTAATTTTGGTAAAGTTGGGAGGTTCCTCTCTTGTAAATATCGCTTGATATCATTCTCTTCTATCTTCTCTTAGCTATATAAGGTTCAAAAATAGCTTACTGCAATAATTTTTTTTCCCTTCTGGAAGTGTATTATCCCTTCGTCATCTTCTAATTGTTGTATTAGTTTCTTTTCTTTTTCTTTTTTTAATTTGTAGGCCAACCATCTTCCCGGTTTGTTGGCATTTTTGAAATAATTTTGTCTAAATGATTTGATTTTTTGAGCCACTTATTCTTGCATAATTAGATATAGTTATGTTTAATTATATCTTTTTCTTCTTTGATTTTCTGATTTTGGGATTCTTTCTGCAGTTTAGATTCTAATTTCTCCAGTTTCTCCTGGAGCTCCATATATTGTTTCTTTTTGTTTCTATTTCTTCATAATGTATACTCTATTGTTATGCCCCGCACATAGGCTTTCATTGTATCCCATAAATTTTGGTTGATCGTATGTTCATTCCAATTTTCCTTTAGGAAGAGCACTAATTCTTTTTCTACATATTGAACATAATTCTTTTCTTTCCTACCCTCTGGTTCATAGTCGATCTCCCTTTCCTTCTTACTTCTCCTTTCCACTTAATCGTTAATGGATGGTGGTCTGCCCAGGCATTTGTTGCAATTTCTATTTCTGCTACATCTTTTTCTGTTTCTGGATCCACCCACACCATGTTGATCCTGGATCATGAATTATGGTGGTTGGAGAAGAAGGTTTATTGATTCTTTTGCGGGTATAATTTCTCCCCATATGTCTTTTAAATTTAATTTAAATTTAATTCTTGGACCATTTCAAAAAATGCAGTTGGTAAAAAACCTTTCATGGTCCCCCCCTCATTTTATAATCTTTCTTTGGATCTACCATTGCGTTAAAATCTCCAAATATTTTCCATTTCTAATTCTGCTATCTGTTTGTGTAATTTACTGTAATATTCTTTCTGATTTGTATTTGATATGTATATGACTACAATTAATACTCTTTTTTTGGTTTATTGACACTTCTATTAATAGTATTCTTCCCTTTTTGTCTGTGTATATTTGTTTGGGCTTTAGCCATTCTTTTACATACACTGCAATTCCCCTTTTCTTAGTTTCAGCCAAGGCTAGATGTAAGGGGCATGCATTTAAGAGCACCAACGTGCCTACCGTTCCTGTCCAAATGTTCCCTTTGATTGCATCCAATTTCATATAGTTATTACATACTTATGATTGTATATATGCTTATATATCATATAGTTATTTCATGCTTATGCTTATATATAATGTTGTGACAAATAAATAGTTTCCCTAACTTGGAAGATTCCAAAATACCATGCAATATTTAGTGGACTGGAAGAGCTAAAGCCTTCAGGATATGTTGTGCATACCTCATGGCTGATCTGTTAGTTCCACCACTGGTATCCAAAGAAACCTGATCTGGAGGATTCTGGGAGGATGGGCCATGCCAGGGGGAATAGTGTCCCTTGGACAACTCCCGAGACACCTCCTCACATGTCAGCTCAGAGGAGGATGAACCCATTGCTGGCACATCAAGAGCTGGCTCTGAACAGCCATTCAGAAGGAATTTGGAGGAGGTTTCAGCTGGGGAAAGTTTGGAGTTCAGATGGCCAAGCGAAGAGAAGGAACTGCCTTCTGCACCTCATCTGAGAATATGTAAGGCAGAGAAAAAGCAAAAGCAGAGAAGGTCAGACAGACTACTCTAGAGGAGAAGGCCCTGCCCACGTTGATGGGCTGCATCAGAAGCTGGCTATTTATCACAGCAGGGTTTCTGGGAAAATATGTTTGTTTTCTAGCTGTTTGTTTGATCATTGTGATTAATTCTGGACTGACACCATGTTTGGAATTGTGCCTTAGAGACTCTGAACTTTTCTTGTCCTGTGTGGTCTCTTGTGTGTGGATGTAAGTTTTGCCTGGTGGATTTGTCTGGTGGAGTTATTTTGTTTGAGCAACTTTCAAGTGCTTTGTGGACTATTGGGTCTTTGCTCTGTGAATTAACTTTGATCTGCTTGTGCCTGGAGTTGATTGGGATAGTTCTGGGTTTTTGGTGAAGGGAATTGCTGAGGAATATTAATAAACTCACTAATCACAGTTACATGTGAGAGAGGGAGCACAAGTCCTCCCATCTTATATCCTCTCATTCAGTCAAGCCGCTATTCAGTAGTACCTAACCCTTATACGCTTTTAAGTCGTATACTGCATTGTCATAAATATTTTAGTGTTATTGATTTAAAGGATGCTTTTTGGATGTGCCCATTGGCAGAGGAATCAAGGGATATATTTGCTTTTGAATGGGCTGATCAGACACGCACTGTAATCAGCAGTATCAGTGGTGTGTTTTACCACAGGGCTTTTCAGAGAGTCCAAATTTCTTTGGGCAAATGTTGGAAAAATTCAGCCCACCCTGGGGCATTCAGTTGTTACAGTATGTGGAAGATTTATTGTTGTCAGGAGAGAAGAAATCAGAGGTAGAGGAAGATACAAATGCATTATTAAATTTTGGGGGGAGTCATGGTGTGAGAGCGTCAAAAAGGAAATTGCAATATGTGGAACCATAGGTTAAGTATTTAGGACATTTGATAAGTCAAGGAAGTAAAAAAATAAACCCAGAAAGGATAGAAGGGATTGTAACAGCCTCTACCAAAGACAAAGAGGGAAGTTAGGAAATTAGTAGGGCTGGTGGGGTATTGTAGATTGTGTATTGATGACTATACTGATAAGGTCAGATTTCTGTATGATAAGTTATTGGAAGACGAGCCATGGCAAGTTGTGTGGAAGAAAGGTGATGAGGATAGGTTCAAAGAATTGAAAAAATAAATGATACAGGTGTTGATCTTACCTGATTTAAGGAAACCCTTCCATTGTTTGTTGCAGTGGAGGATGGTATTGCTAAAGAGGTATTGGTTCAGACATGGGCTGAGAAAAAGAAATCTGAAGCATTTTTGTCAAAACTGATGAATCCTGTAGTGCGAGGTTGTGCATACAGGCTATAGCTGCCACTGCACTTTTGGTAGAGGAAAGTAGAAAATTAACCTTTGGTGGGGCATTGGTGGTGAGCAGTCCACATCAGGCAAGAACGATCCTAATGCAGAAAGCCCAAAGGTGGCTAACCAATGCTAGATTCTTGAAATATGATGTTATTTTGTTATCTCATGAGAAATTGGTTCTCTTGACTGATAGGAATTTAAATCCAGCAGAATTCTTGTCAGGGGAAAGAAAGGAATGGGATGGTGTGGAACATAATTGTGTGGAAGCTATTGACTTGCAAACAAAAGTATGAAAAGATTTGGAGAATAGTCCTATAGAGGGCGGTATAAATCTGTTCATTGATGGGTCTTCCCGAGTGGAAAAAGGGAGGAGAATGAATGGATATGCAGTAGTTAATGGAGACATTGCTGAAATACTAGAAGCTTGAAGGTTGCCTTCTGATTGGTCAGCACAAATATGTGAAGTTTTTGCTTTATTACAAGCCTTGAAATTGAAATGAAGTAGGTAACATCTATACTGATTCAAAATATGCTTATGGGATTTTACAAAATTTAGGAAAAATTTGGATGGAACTGGGGTTGATTACAAATAAAGGGAAGGAATTAAAGTGGGTGTTGGTCCTACCTGACATGCCCTTTCTCTGAGTAGTCCCAGGAGTGGCCAGGAATGGGTTGATTCATCTGTTTCCTGTTGAGAGCAAACTGTCAATTTCTTTTGGGCCATGCCCCCGTCCTCCTTCTCTGTGCCCCAGTTTTGACAAGGATGTAGCTGTAAAGACAAACTCAAATGCAAGCATTAGTTCCTGGATCACTGATCAAGCGGTTGCTAGGGCGGAGCCTGGCCACTCCTGGGACTACTCAGAGAAAGGGCATATCAGGTAGGACCAACGCCCATTCTCCTGAAAGCTCCCAGGAGTGGCCAGGAATGGGACTTACCAAAGCCTCCCTTACTAGGGTGGGAAACTGCTTGGTCAGAACCTTCAGCCTCCCTATGAGCCCATTGCAACACCCTCCGCCCAAAGAACGCCTCTGCAGAGGTGTAAATGTCCACCTTATATTGATGTATAAAGGGCAAGGGGGATGCCCACGTGGCAGCCCTGCAGATATCCTCAATGGATGCCTGTGTCACTCAGGCTTTGGAGGTGGCAGCACTGTGTGTAGAATGGGCAGTCACACACACCCCGGGTTCTTGGTAAAGCCTGAACCTGGTAAGCTGTCGCTATACAAGCATGTAGCTAGCAGCCAATGGTCGCTGGTGTGACCTTGTTGCCTCTAGAGGTGGGATGGAATGACATGAATAGTGCCTGTAGATCTTCTGTAAGGGGATGTCCTCCTGATGTAAATCCGGAGTGCCCTCGTTACATCCAAAATATGCCATTTCTTTTCCAGGGCATGGGTAGGCCCTGGGCAGAAGTCTGGCAAAATGACCTCCTGGGCTCTGTGGAATCAGGAGTTCACCTTTGGAAAGAAGGAGGGGTACATCCGGAGGACCACCCTGTTAGTATGGAATATGCATAACACCCTTCAGATTGAAAAAGCCACCAGTTCCAAAATGTATCTGGCTGAGGTGATAGCCATTAAGAATGTGACCTTAAAGGTCAGAAACTTTATGCTCACAGTCCATAAAGGCTCAAATGGAGCCGATGTCAGGGCCTTGAGTACCTTATACAAATCCCAGGTAGGGTAACTATGGATCTCCTGTGGTCTGAGGTTCAGTGCCCCCTTTAGAAATCTCCAAAGTACTGGATGATGGGCCAGGGATGTTTTCTTCCCATACCTCGATACCATGGACAGCGAAGCTACCTGTCTACATAGGGTGTTGTGTGAAAGGCCCCTGTCCAGATCGTCCTGTAGAAAATCTAGGACCAGAGGCACCGATGCTGAGGTGGGCCTGACTGCACACCAGTTAGTAAAGGTTGACCATATTGAATCATAAATGCGATTCGTAGATGGTCTATGTGATGCCTGAATGGTCTGAATGACCCTGAAGAAGAAGTTGTCCCTCCTCAGGAGTCTCCTCTCAAGTGCCAGATAGTCAAGTGGAACCATTGTGGCTCCAGATGAGTCAAGAGGATCTCCCTGGCTGAGGGAGATCCTCTCCTGAGGGATCCTCCAGGACCGAGCAATTGAAAGACTTACCAGGTCCGCAAACCACGGATGCCTGGGCCAGTAGGGGGCTATGAGAAGGATCTCCACCTGTTCCCCATATATCTTCCAGATGACCTTTGGAATGAGGGGAAGCGGTGGAAAGGCATAAAGCAGTCCCCTGGGCCAAGGGCTGTGGAGAGCGTTGGTCCACTCTGCCCCCAGTGGTGGAAACCTTGTGAAATACCTTGGAAATTGGGCATTTAGCTGGGAGGTGAACAGGTCTACTGCTGGAAGACCGAATCTGACCATCAGTTCGTGGAAGAGATCGGGATGCAATCTCCATTCCGCATTGTCTATCGTGGACCTTCTGAGGCTGTCTGCCTGTAAATTCGCCTTCCCCTCTATGTGCTCCACTCTGGGAGAGAGCAGGTGTTTTTCCGCCCAGCTCCCCAGTTGCTCTGCTTCTGTCATGAGGCTCCGTGAATGAGTTCCTCCTTGATGATTTATGTGAACCTTGGCTGTGATGTTGTCTCTGAGAAAAAGGACGTGTTGTCCCTGGATCATGTCCCTGAATTGTCAAAGGGCCAAATGTGCTGCCCGAAGCTCCAGCCAATTTATGCTGTGAGTCAGGTCTGCTGGAGTCCAATGGCCCTGAGTCATGTGGGCCTGAAGATGCCCCCCCCCAACCAAAGAGGCTGGCATCTGATGTAATCATGATGTGGCTGGGCTCCTTGAAGACACAGCCCTCATCCAAGGCTGGGGACGTCCACCAGTGGAGGGATCATAACACATCCGGAGGAACACGTACTTAGTGTGTGACTTGCTGCTGCCCTCCATTGATATGGGAGCAAGAACCAGTGAAAGGTCCTGGCGTGCAGTCTCGCCCAGGGAACAATTGAAATGCAAGAGACAAACATCCCCAACAGTCGAACTAACAGGGCAGTTGGAACCATGCGCTCTGACCTTACCTATCTTATGAGGAAAATCAGGTTGTCCTTGCGGTCTTGGAATAGGAAGACATGTCCCAGAATGGTATTGATTTCCATCCCCAGATGTAAGAGCCTCATGGCTGGGAAACGGATGGAGAATTGGTGCTGTTGTAAAACGGTGGTTGTTGTCTGTAGTGCCTCTGTAGCCTTGTCAAAGGAGGATGCTTGCACAAGAATGTCGTCTAAGTAGCATTGTAGACGAATTGGAATTGACCGGAGGTAAGCCGCCAGTGCCACCAGAACCTTGGTGAAGGCTCGGGGCACTGACCCTAGTCCGAAGGGCAATGCCCTATATTGGTAATGAGCCTGTTTGAAGCAGAAGTGAAGATACTGATGATGTCCTGGGAGGATTGGCACATGGAGGTAGGCCTCCGTAAGGTCTATAGATGCCAGGAAGTCACCCTCCTACATTTTAAAACTTTGGTAGACCAAGTACAAGTTTAATTTCTTTAGATTTAGAATTGCTCCCTATTCCCCCTAAGACTTTGGAACCATGAAGAGGGTGGAGTAAAAACCCCGTCCTTTTGGCTCTCTGGAACCACCTCAACTCCTTGAATCTCCAGCAAATGCTGGATGGCGGTTTCCATGAGACTTTCCTTTTTGCTGCCTCTTAGAATAGGGCAGTGAACAAAGTGGTTCAAAGGTGTGGATAGAAAGTCGAGGCTGAGGCCAAGCCTCACAGTATTGAGGACTCAGAGGTTGCTCATGATCATTTCCAATTGGGGTGCAAAGAGTGCCAATCGGCCGCCAATGGGGGCTGTGGTTATGTAGTCATCTTGGTCTATGAAAGGCGCGACCTCCTGCCCCTTGAAAGGGCCACTTGCTCTGGAGGTTTTGCCTGTGCTGGTTGTAAAACCCAGCCCTGTCTGGTTGACGCTCTGTTCACTGAGGAAAAGGGCATTGCTGGTTTTGGAAAGGACTTGAATCCAGCCTATAGGAGGACCTGTGATGATAGGGAGTGGTGTGCCGATCATCCTGCTTAAAGGCGGATGGAAGGACCTTGTCCTTATTCTCTATAACAGTGGTTCTCAACCTGTGGGTCGGGACCCCATTGGGGGTCGAATGACGATTTGCCAGGGGTCGCCTAAGACCATCGGAAATATGGGAAGTATACTTGTGAGTCGAAGAATCGCATGCCAATGGTTGACTCCACAAGCCAGCTGCAGGCTCTTCAAATCGCTAGCCAAATTCGGCTTCAGGTGCAATGAATTAAAAAAGAGAGAAATCTTTGCTCTGATGTCTCCCTCTCAAGCCAGCTGCAATCACTCCCAATCGCTAGCCTAATCTGGCTTCAGGCGCGATAAACTTAATAGGGGAGGAGTCTCCATTTTAATGCCTCCATCCTCAAGGCAATTGCAAGCAGTTCAGATCGCTAGCCAATACGGCTTCAGGCACGATAAATTCAAAACAAAAATAATTTTATGGTTGGGGTCGCCACATCGTGGGGAATTGTATTAAAGCGGTCGCCACATCGTGGGGAATTGTATTAAAGGGGTCGCAGCACTATAAAGGTTGAGAACCACTGCTCTATAAGGACCGGTTTCAGAGCCTCCCCAAGGAAGGTACCTGCCTTATAAGGGGCCGAGGCTAGACACCATTTGGATTTGGCATCCGCTTGCCAATTTCGGAGCCAAAGCATCCTGCTTGATGTAATGTAATGTAAGGGGAGGGATCGTAAAGCATACTTAGCTGCTGATAAGGTTCCATTCACTGAGAATTGCATGGCAGCAATCAAATTATTCAGGTCCTGGTGGAGCCTGGTCTCGCTGGCTGGAACCCTCTGTTGCATCAGCAGCGATGTGCGATTAAAAAATGAGGCTGCTGATGCAGCCCTAATTGCCCGGGCTAAAGATTGGTACGCCTTGCGCAATGTCAATTCTACCTTCTTATCGTCTGGCTTCAGCCCTTTTGCTATGTCACCTGAGACTAATGAGGGTGAGATGAGTGATGCCACTGGAGCATCTACCTTGGGCAATAGTAGTTGGTCCTCCAATTCTGGTACCAGATTGTAAAAGTGATGGTCAAGGCCCCTTTGAGTCAGGAACGATCCTGGCTGCTTCCATTGCACTGCAACACATCTATAAATAATTGTGGGGCAGAGACATCTTCCTGTACAGTGGCTGGCTGAGAAAAGAGATGGTCACTGGGGCTCGTGGGACCTTTTGAGACTAGAGAGGAATCTAATCCCATCCCTGCAGTCATTTGTGCCTTATGCAGAATTGAGGGAGGGAAAAGTCTGAATAGAGATGGCACATCAGGGGTTATCCCCTCATCCTCCGACAATTCTGCTTCTCCTTGACTCCCTTCTTGCATCAATGAATCCTTTCCCTCCAAAGATTCATCGGATGATTGGGACTCCTGCCAGTAGGACTGGTCCCTTGTTAGGTGCCCACCCTGTGGGAGATTGGTAGAATGCTCCACTGGAGGGACTACAGGCCTAGAGATATTCTGGAATTTATCCTCAATGGCCTGAGAGACTGTCTGTGCTATTAGAAATTTTAAATTAGCAGGTAAATCAGCAATACAGTACTCACCTTGCCTCAATCCTGCTGCAGTCAATCAAAACGTTGCAGAAACCTCCTTTCTGTAGGTAGAAGGCTATGGTGCAGCAGCTATTCCTGTATGAGTATGAGGAGACAACTTAAAGGAATGCTTGCTTGCTCCCTCTGGTGACCAGGCCTGGGTAATTACAGGCTGTTGAGTCATCAACAACTCAGGAGAAAAGGGGTGGGAACTTTCTCTTGCAGCCTTATCAAGGGCTTGCAATGACTGATCCTTCTCAGCTCTGGAAATTTGTTTTTCCAGAGCCTTATGTCATCTGCTGGCATCTTTTTCAGAAGCTTTAGAAGGCTTCTGCTTCCCCTGGACTCCAGCTTGAAAAGTGGTCTCTTTAATGGGGCTATTTCCTTATGCAGCAAAGCACTGCAGAAAGGCTGTTTCCTTGATCTATGGCTAGTAGCTCTTCCTGCCATTTTGTAATTCAAATAATGGGACCATTACTGCAAGCTTGCAATCTCCTGCAAGCCTCACGGTCTGCCTGCAAACAGTATGCTTAGCCGAGACTAGGCAGAGACTGAAGACTTACCAGGCTAGCAGGGGCAAATCTGTGCCTAGCCGTAACTAGGCAGGGACTCCAAGTAATTAAGCCTCCAATGGGGCTGTGGCTCCTGAATATGCCCAGCCACTACCGAGCAGGGATTCTGTGCCTCTCCCAAGGTCTGTAGACACTGAGTGTGCCTAGCTGTAATTAGGCAGGAACTCCTTCTCGCTCCAGCGAGGGAAAAATGGAGCCGCGAACTCTTCCCCAAATTGCTGCTCAATTTGATGAACCAATGATCCCGCCAGCTCTGCAGCAAGCACTGAGACACTTCATCACAAAAGGGAGTCAATCCACAAAAAAGGGGAAGCCCATGGTCCCATAGGGCTCTGGCGCGTCTCAATTCCAGGTGGCAAGGGGAAAAGGGCCGACGATCCCATCAGCTCCCTGGCATGCCACAATCCACTGAGGCAACTGTAAGGCCGCAGCTGCCTGGAGCCTTTTTTTTAACAGGACCTTGCTTTTAGCAACTGCTTGCTGGCCCGTGGGAGCTCTAATTACCTTCCAATCATTCCCACCACTCAAACAGTAATTAGAGCTCCCACAGGCTGGCAAGCAGCTGCTAAAAGCAAGACGCCCTTCAAAGGGTCCACACTCATGATCTCCCAATCAGAAATCCTCAGGAATGGTCAGGAATCACTTGAAACGTCTTGTCAGGTTAAGACCGAGCCAAAACCTGGGCACAGAGGAGGACCGGGGCATGGCCCAAAAGAGGTCTCAACAGGAAATAGACAAATCAACCCATTCCTGGCCACTTCTGGGAGCTTTCAGGAGAACAAGTGGATCTCATTAAAGCTGTATTAAAGGCAGCCGAAAGCCCTGAATAGTTGGCTATAATACACATTGAGGCACATAAAAAGGGAACCTTAAAATTGGTTGCTGGAAATCAATTGGCAGAGGAAACTGCAAAGGAAGCAGCACAACTTGGGGAAGAAGTGATGGTTTTAATACCTGTTTTGGAATGGGATGTGAAACCTGTATTCACAGATGAAGAAAAACGAATGGTTGAAGAAGGGGTGGAAAAGATAGATGGCAAATGGATAACGAAGGAGGGATTGCAGTTAGTCAATAAACCGGTGATGAGGAATATAATAGAGAGAGTGCATGAGGGGACTCATTGGGGGACTCAGGCTGTTATTGATTTTGTTAAATGAAAGTACATTTGTAGAGTCATGTATACAATAGCCATGCAAGGAAGGAGGGAAATGTATACACTGTGTAAGAATAAATAAGAAAATTATACTTAAACAAGTGGGTGGAGGTAGAGAGGCCAGCGGTGGGGACACTAAAGTATTTGCTGGTTATAGTGGACCATTTAACTGGATGGGTTGAAGCCTTTCCATGGGCAAGAGCAAATGCTCAGATGATTGTAAAAATCATATTGGAGCAAATAATACCCAGATATGGATTGGTTGAATCAATTGATAGTGATAGAGTACACATTTCACAAGTAGCTCTCAACAGTTTGTCTTTTTGTGTTAAAGGAGAGACTACAGTCTCTGATATAATGTCTACATGTTTTGTTGGAGTGCCAATCCCTGGTAAATTTCTATTCGAGGAAGCAAAAATCACCATAGAACTCAATAGTCCACTAAAGCCTAACAAACTGACTAAGCAGAAGAAATTGGTGATTGAAGTATATTACTGGCCTATGATTATGTGCAGTATAAACAAATTGAGAATAGACTGAGCAAGTGTCTACGTGTTCTGAAGTGGAAGAAATTGATGCTATAGGACAGGTTTTATACCTGCCTAGGGGATGGTTTCTGTTTGTGGGTTACATGCTTACGCATACATACTTGCTAATGCAGGGGGGGTGCTTGTACAATTGGACGTTTAACTACCTTTATGGCAGCTGCACATTTTAAAAATATTAATCAGGGAACAGAATGTTACTATGAAATGATGAATGCTAGTCTCTATCATAGCAATCGAGTGCCACTTAAGGTTGCTACAAAGGTTGCTACACATGATGGCACATTGCATACTGAAAAGGAGACAGTGGATGAGTTACATGTGCATGGACATGAACATGTGGAAATATTCAAGCCAGAAAAGGAACCACATCTATCATTTATGCACCTGTAAAACCTGTAAAATGGCCTATAATGCCAGTAGAATACCCCTTTGATCATGCAGAGAAAAAGATATACAGGGGAAAAAGAGCTACACTACAAGAGGCGTATGATGCAGGATGTAGTGATGAAGTAGTAATATTAAATAAAGTGCAAGCAGGGCTTTTACGGATGTTTCCCTGGGTGTCTACCCAATATAACCATAGACAAATGGGACATCTTGCTTGTGCTCTGGCAAAAAGTATAAATGAAACATCATCTGCCATTGCTGCTTTAGCTGATGAAATGGGAGAGATTCGGAAATGTCTGCTGCAGAACTATGTGGCTATAGATTATATTTTATTACGAATGGGACACGGTGCAAAGAATTCCAAGGAATATGTTGCTTTGAAATCGCTGATCAATCTCAATTTACTGAATCTAAAATACAAGCTTTACATAATATTTAACACATGTAACTGAGAATACAGACTTTAAGGCAGTGGTTCTCAACCTTTATAGTGCTGTGACCCCTTTAATACAATTCCCCATGATGTGGCGACCCCAACTGCAGCGACCTCAGTGCGCCTCAGCAGCCGCAGAAGTAGGAAAAAAAGCAGCAAACTGTTTTTTTGAATTTATCACGCCTAAAGCCGTATTGGCTAGCGATCTGAACTGCTTGCGATTGCCTTGAGGATGGAGGCATTAAAGCGGAGACTCCTCCCCTATTAAATTTATCGCGCCTGAAGCCAGATTGAGCTAGCGATTGGGAGTGATTGCAGCTGGCTTGATAGGGAGACATCAGAGCAAAGATTTCTCTCTTTTTTAATTCATTGCACCTGAAGCCGAATTCGGCTAGCGATTTGAAGAGCCTGCAGCTGGCTTGTGGAGTCAACCATTGGCGTGCGATTCTTCGACTCACAAGTATACTTCCCATATTTCTGATGGTTTTAGGCGACCCCTGGCAAATCGTCTTTCGACCCCCAACGGGGTTGCGACCCACAGGTTGAGAACCGCTGCTTTAAGGGAATATGGGATTTGTTAACATCTTGGTTACCTAGTTTTGCTTGGTTAAAAGAGCTGTTTGTAGGTATCATTATTATTATAATCATTTGTCTAATCTCCTGTATTTGTATCAAATGTGCACCTGTATGCTGTAATTGTTGTAAGTATTGTTCTCAAGTAACTAAATCAAGGAAAAAGAATGAAGTGAAGGGGAAAAGATTAAGTAGACAGAAAGTATATATTATGTTACAAAACATACATGATGATTTACAGGAATAAGGATGTATCAAAAAGGAAAGGCTGAATTGAGAGAAATAGAATTATTCCTGTAAAGAACATTGCTTCAGTGACTCCATTTTTATAGTTTTCATGACTTGAGCTAACCCTAAGCTAATTAGCTGAGTAAGGCATTAAGATAAGGAAGTATGTATGATGCTTTCTCTGAGAAAACAAAGCCATAAACTTTGTTAGTACATTCTGACTTGGGTCAGGCCGACTGAAGCTGACCAAGCTAATTTGATAAGTGGGAAGGAAGCTGACATGTTCCAATGAATTGCTTTGATAAATGACATGTGGGTGGGGTTTTTCCATTAGGGGATTTCTAAGTGGGAAATTTGTTGCTGAATAAGCCAAAAACCTTATGTTGTTGTTGGTTGTGAAGTCGTGTCCAACCCATCGCAACTCCATGGACAACGTTCCTCCAAGCCTTCCTATCCTCTACCCTCCTCAGGAGTCCATTTAAGCTCATACCTAGTGCTTCAGAGATTCCATTCCATTCTCTGTCGTCCCATTCTTCTTTTCCCCTCAATCTTTCCCAGCATTAGGCTCTTCTCCAGTGAATCCTTCCTTCTCATTAGGTGGCCAAAGTATTTCAGTTTCATCTTCAGGATCTGGCCTTCTAAAGAGCAGTCAGGGTTGTTCTCCTCTAGGACTGACTTGTTTGTTTGCCTTGCAGTCCAAGGGACTCACAGGAGTGTTCTCCAGCACCAGAGTTCAAAGGCCACAATTCTTTGGCGCTCAGCCTTTCTTATGGTCCAACCTTCACAGCCATACATTGCAACTGGGAAAACCATAGCCTTGACTATACGCACTTTTGTTGGCAGGGTGATGTCTTTGCTTTTTAGTACTCTGTCTAGATTTGCCATAGCTTTCCTCCCCAGGAGCAAGCGTCTTTTAATTTCTTGGATGCAGTCCCCATCTGCGGTGATCTTGGAGCCCAGGAAAATAAAATCTGTCACTACCTCCATTTCTTCCCCATCTATCTGCCAGGAATTGAAAGGGCCAGATGCCATGATCTTAGTTTTCTTAATGTTGAGTTTCAAGCCAACTTTTGCACTCTACTCCTTCACCTGCATCAAGAGGCTCTTTAGTTCCTCTTTGCTTTCTGACATTAGAGTGGTATCATCTGCATATCTGAGGTTGTTGATATTTCTCCCGGCAATCTTAATTCCAATTTTTGATTCATCCAGTCCCGCCTTTCTCATGATGTGCTCTGCATATAAATTAAATAGACAGGGTGATAGTATACAGCCTTCCCAGACTCCTTTCCCAATTTTGAACCAATCAGTGATTCCGTGTCCAGTTCTCACTGAGGCTTCTTGACCCGCATACAGGTTTCTCAAGAGACAAATAAGGTGGTCTGGTACACCCATCTCTGTAAGAACTTGCCACAATTTGTTGTGATCCACACAATCAAAGGCTTTAGCATAGTCAATGAAGCAGAAGTAGATGTTTTTCTGGAACTCCCTAGCTTTCTCCATGATCCAGTGTATGTTGGCAATTTGATCTCTAGTTTCTCTGCTTCTTCGAAAACCTGCCTGCACTTCTGGTAGTTCTCGATTCACATACTGCCTGAGCCTAGCTTGTAGGATTTTAAGGATAACCTTACTAGCATGTGAAATGAGTGCAATGGTGCGATAGTTTGAACATTCTTTGGCATTGCCTTTCTTTGGAATTGGAATGTAAACTGACCCTTTCCAATCCTGTGGCCACTTTTGAGTTTTCCAAATCTGCTGACAAATTGAGTGTAGCACTTTTATTGCCTTGTCTTTTAAGATTTTGAAAAGCTCAGCTGGAATACTGTCTCCTCCACTAGCTTTGTTGTTGCTCAGATTTCCTAAGGCCCATTTGACTTCACATTCTCGGATGTCTGGCTAAAGGTCAGTGACCAGCCCATCGTGCATTAGCATTTTCAGGAATGCTAAGCTCATTCTTGTATATTGTATATTCTGTGTAATTTTGCCATCTCTTCTTAATCTCTTCTTCCTCTGTTAGGTCCCTGCCATTGGTCCTTTATCATGCCCATCTTTGCATGAAACATTCCCTTCATATCTCCAATTTTCTTGAAGAGATCTCTGGTCCTCCCTTCTATAGTTTTCTTCTATTTCTTTGCATTGTTCATTTAAGACTGTATTCTTATCTTTTCTAGCTATTCTCTGGAATTCTGCATTCAAATGGGTGTATCTTTCTCTTTCTCCCTTGCCTTTCGCTTCCCTTCTTTCCTCAGCTATTTGCAAAGCTTCCTCAGACAGCCATTTTGCTTTCTTGCCTTTCTTTTTCTTTGAGATTGTGAGATTTAAAACCACAAATTTGATACTCACAAGTCCAAGACAAGTCTGATTAACAAAATCAAAGATTTATTGTAGAAAAATATGAAAATAAAAAAAAGCGGTTGCAAGCGCGGCCTCTTACACTCTTCCCAAATGGATTGAGTTCAAAGAGCGCAAGAAGCAGTTTTCAAGCTACACATTTTATACTCCTACACAATTCACGCCACGCCTAAGAAATTCCCCCCTAACCCCCTTATTCTCCTAAGTCATCCTTTTAGTTGTTTTACACTTTAAAGGGTTATCTTGGCGATTTCCGTCCATCCACCAATATCTTATCTTATTTACTTGTAATTTTCACCTTGGGCCGATGTTCCTGTCTCCTGATAGGATTTTTGCCCCAGGTGTAAGTTCCTATCTCCTGGGGAGCTCTTAGCAAGTCATAATACATTGTCTCCACTGATTACCATTACCAGTCACTTTGCATAGTCAGAAAACAGCAGACAGATAGTCTCACACTTTGGTATTACATTTGTTACAATGTATAAAAGAATAATCTTTATTTATTTTCTTTAGGATGGTTTTAGTTGCTACCTCTTGTACAATGTTGCGAACCTCCGTCCATAGTTCTTCAGGCACTCTGTCTATCAGATCTAATTCCTTAAATCTATTTGTCACCTCTACTGTATATTCATCAGGGATATGGTTTAGTTCATACCTGAGTAGCCTGGGGCTTTTCCCTACTTTCTTCAATTTAAGCCTAAATTTTGCAAGGAGAAGCTCATGATCTGAGCCGCAGTCAGCTCCTGGTCTTGTTTTTACTGACTGTATAGAGCTTCTCCATCTTTGGCTGCAGAGCACATAGTCAATCTGATTTCTGTGTTGACTGTCTGGTAATGTCCATGTGTAGAGTCGTCTCTTGGGTTGTTGGAAAAGAGTGTTTGCTATAACATCGTATTATCTATCATCCTGTGCCCTGCTTCATTTTGTACTCCAAGGCCAAACTTGCCTGTTATTCCGGTTATCTTTTGGCTTCCTACCTTAGCATTCCAATCCCCCATGATGATAAGGACATCATTTTTTGGTGTTAATTCTATAAGGTGCTGTAAGGCTTCATAGAACCGGTCAATTTCATCCTCTTCAGCACCAGTAGTTGGGGCATAGACTTGGACTACTATGATATTGAATGGTTTGCCTTGGATTTGAACTGAGATCATTCTGTGTCCCAGTATTGCTTTTCCTGCTCTTTTATTGATTATGAAGACTATTCCATTTCTTCTGAGGGATTCTTGCCCGCAATAGTATACCTGATGGTCATCTGAATTAAATTCACCCATTCCATTTTAGTTCACTGATTCCTAAGATGTCAATGTTCAGTCTTGTCATCTCTTTTTTGACCACGTCCAGCTTACCTTGATTCATGGATCTTACATTCCAGATTCCTATGGAGAAAAAATCTTTACAGCATCGGACTTTCCTTTCACCACCAGATACATCCACAGCTGAGCGTCCTTGTGGCTTTGGCCCAGTCGCTTCATTCTTTCTGACGCTACTAGTACTAGCCCTCCGCTCTTCCCCAGTAGCATATTGGACACTTTCCGATCTGAGGGTCCTTATGTAACTTTATGTAACATCAGATAAACAATGATATGAAGTGGATGTTCTAATTGCTTTGCTGATTGTTTAAATGTATTTAAACCATGTATTCAGACCTGTAAGATGTTCTCTCTCTCTTTCTTGAGAGAACCATTTTGCAAAAGCTTATATATATATATATATGTAATAAATCTGCTTTTTACTTGTTCATGGTCTTTGCATTGTTTTCTATGAGATTGGATTTTTTTTATATATCTTACAGTCACATAATAGAAATTCAGGCACTTTGCAGTGGTGGATATTTGCAACAACTGCAGTGTCCTCTTGTGGTGTGATTGCCATTTGTACACTTCACAGCCAGCTTTTGGCAGTCAAAGTCAATGGAGAAGCCATTAGTAAAATTATAAGTCACAGCAATATGATGTCACACTTTACAACTGCAGGAGTGATATTGTAAGTTCAGTATAGTCACATAATTTTTTACTTAATGACCATGTTGTTTAGCAAGAGAACTGCCAGTCCCAATTGTGGTTGTTAAGCAAAGACTACCTGTCATTCATATATATCACTAAAGTATTGGCTATTAATACATTCCTAAATTATGCTAAATGTTTCCTTATAATAGTATCTATTATGTCTAGCCACAAAAAAGTTTACAATTGTGAAAACACAAAATGATTTAAAAAAAATAATAGCCTAGAAATTTAATCCATTACTAAAAAGATGTTGCAGAAATATATTGATTCTGATGAACTTTTAGTCAATATGAATATCTCATTCCAGATTATTTTACTATTTTTTTTTGTCAATGGATTTAGGAGTGACAACATGGTCTTGTTTTTTTTTATTTTAATCAAATCTTATTAATACATGAATGTATCCACTCTTAACATATTCTTCATGGCAGCTACCATATGTTCACATTTATGAATGTGCTAAAATCTAATGCTTCAATGACTTGAATCCCTGCACATGCCGCCACACACATGTGCCCCCCACGACCTATTCTGGGCCTGGAAAGCCGAAACTTTGCCAGTATGAATGGCCTGCTGCCGCTGCCTCTTTGTAGAGCCAGCAGTGGCTCCTCCTCTTCCTCCTGCCAGCCTGGATGCTGCCCAGAGCGCGAGGCTGGCAGGAGGAGGAGCTATTCGTGCCAGCAAAGGTTGGTGCAACCCTCTCCCACCACTTCTTCCAAGGGAGCATAACCACTTCCAGGCCAGCGCACCTCTTACCGCTAACCGTGACTGCTTTCCGCTGGCAGGTTTACATGAGTGAGGAGCTGTGCTCTCCTCTGGTACTCCTGGGGCAGCTCCGTGCTGGTGGCTTCTCCTTCTGGCTGCTTCAGCATCCTGTCCAGAAGCAGCATTATGAGAACTGCTGTCACCAGGGAGAGGGGTGAGGGGTCACACTGGAACCCGGAAGAGGAAAAGGAGCAGAGCTAGTGGCCAGGCCAGGGCTTCCCTCCCTCCTCACAGGAGTGAGCTCCTTGTGCAGCCCCAAGTCTTCGGCGGGGAGGGAGGGAAGCTCCGGCCCGCAGCTCCTGCCACTGCCGGGGAAGTGGCACTGAGAGAACCACTGTTGCTGGGGGCAAAGGGGTGGTGGCTGCAAGGACGGGCAGGCCAGGGCTTCCCTCCCTCCTGCCAGAGGCCTGGGGCCACACAAGAAGACCATTTGGGCAGGAAGACAGGGAAACTCCAACCCGCCCATCCTTGCCAACGCCACCCCCTCGCCCCTGGAGGCAGCAGTTCTCATACTGCTGCTTCCTTGGCATTAGCAGGAGCAGCCAGCAGGGCAGAGAGGGCAGCTACAGGCTGTGGTGGCAAGCCATTCACAGTGGCTAAGAGGCAGTGGTGGCTCCTCCTCCTTTGCACTCTGGGTAGCATCCAGCCAGCCATGCCTCACCTCCTCCTGTGGCATCTCACATGGATCCCGGGCAGCACAGGTTTGGGGCTTTTCCTTGCAGTGGTGGTGGCGGTGACGAGGCAGGCAGGCGGGTGGGCACAAGGGAGCAACTCATGGCAGCGATATCCCGGGGCTGCATATGGGTGTTGACAGCATGGCTGGTGTGCACATACGCTAAGTAGAGCTGCCAAGTGGGCATGTGCGCACTGGGAAATGAGCTTCTGGTTTCTGGGTACTGGCACACAGGCGTGCGTGATGATCAGCTGTCTGGCTGATTTTCTGGTTTCTGGCACTGCCGCATGTGTGAAGACCAGCTGATTGTTGCACGTGCATGTGGACCAGTAACCAGAAGATGAGCTGGCCGGTGTGCATGCGTACACTGGAAACCCGGAAGAGGAATGGGTGACACCGTGTGTGCCAGACGACATGGCTCTGCGTGCCACTTCTGGCATGCATGCCATAGGTTCGCCATCATGGTTTTAGGCACTTATTCACAAACTACATTTCAGGACTTGGTTTTCAGGAAACAGAAAAAGTGGGTCTCTGCTTCTCAAAAAAAAAAACAACCTAATGTTATAAATTATAAATAACTTTAAAAGGAATGTTTTCAAAGGTTTTTATTGACTAACTAAGGAAGATTAAAGATTCTGGAACCTCTCTACCTTAGATTTCACCTTACATTTTTTATTAGCATTTTTTTTCTATACAGAGAACACAGAACAGAACCAGAAAATTGCTTTCCATATTATCAGTCAGAGTATATAGTTCTGTTATTTCTACTATGCTTCAGGAAACCAGCACTTCTGGCTTCCCCTAAATAGCTGGATAGCTGGATAGACAGACAGACAGGTAGAGGTAGTCCTTGACTTAAATTTAACTTTTTATTAGTTTATCAAACTATAAAATACAAAGGAAAAAAAGCATGAAAAATAAGAAGAGACAGATGAAAAATGAAGGGATATAGTATAATGGGACCAAAAAAAAAGAAAAAGGCACCAACTTCTGACTCTCCTTAGCACAGGAAAAGGTAACAACATTACAACTACAACTTTTGCTTTACACAACAGTATGTACAAGCCATTTCTATAACAATAAGTCTGTATAGTTTACAAAAACAGAATCCAAGTTTCATTCCACCCCCCCATTGTAAGCACAAAATCAGGAAGCAATTTCAAAATAGAGACAAAATTAAATGTATTCTCTTCTTTGGATAAAAGAATCAGTTTAAATATCTCTGCTTCTCTTTGCTTTGGGGGATAATATATCATTCTTTCTCATATTTTCAAGTCTTGTCAATAATATTTTACAAACTTTGGAATATTACTCAACATTACTTAAAGAATCTGAGGACACATGTTTACATACATACTTGTTTTATACATATAAAACTAACTTAAAGCTTTCTATTAGTACATATATCAAACTTTTAAAAGTCCATCTTAAATAATTAAAACATTAAATGTAGGTTACTTACTCCAGCTTATCTTCATAGAATAGTCTTTTTCTTCTCAGGAGAGTCTATCAGATCTCTTTTCTTGAAAAAGTTCTCAGCTTTATTAATATCCATGAAAAAAAAGTTCCAAAATTGTTCGGTTAGACTGGGGGTGTCAAACTCGATTTCATTGAAGGCCAGATCAGCATTGTGGTTGTCCTGGGGGGGCAGGGAGAGGGGTGTGGTCATGAGATCAGGCAGACAAGGTAAGGCGAGGCAGGAGGTGGGCAGCCACAACCCGCTCACCACCCTTTGTGAGCAGGAGCCAATGGTTTCCAGCAGCAGCCACAGCCTGCTGGCCCCTCAGCTGCTGCACTCTGCAACTCTGGAATCCGCTGCCACCACCGGGCTGGTTGTCCAAGCAGCAGGAACGGTGGTAGCATCAGTAGCAGGAGGAGGCAGGGGAAGCATATGATGCAGACCACTGACATTTTTACTCCATCCCACTATCTGTTTTTGTTTGTGGTTGGAGAGCAGGTTGCCATTTGTTAACTTCTTCTTGGTCTCCTCACGGGTCTTGCCCTTGGCCTGCACATGGAACATGTTCCCCTCATGCATCCGATGCACCTTGGCCCCATTGCAGGCTGTTGCCTCCCCTGCCCAGAACACCAGGCCCAGCCAGTATGAAGGAGGCGAAGTGGCCAGCTAGAAAGGCCGAGTAGAGTTGGTAGAGCATGCCCAGGCCAGCAGGCAAAAGATGGCTACCCCTAAAGGGAAAACCCAAGCACAGCAGAGACAGAGGGATGCACACAATCCAGGGGTGAAATCCAGCAGATTCTGGAGAACCAGTAACGGAAATTTTGGATAGTTCGGAGAACTGGCAAATACCACCTCTGGCTGGCCCCAGAGTGGGGTAAGAATGGAGATTTTGCAATATCCTTCCCCACTCCTGGGGGAAGGAGTGGGGAAGTATCCTATGCTGTATTCTTCCCCTGCCATGCCCACCAAGCCATACCACGCATACCAAGCCACGCCCACAGAACTGGTAGTAAAAAAAAATGGGATTTCACCACTGCAGGATCCCAGCTGGGCCTGGATGGCCATGGCACCAATGGGGATCCAGCTTTCCTCACTCATGGTGGCTGTCTTTTATTTGCTCTACCACCTGTACTTCGGCTTTCTAGCTTGCCGCTTCACCTCCTTCATGCTGGATGGGTCTGGTGCTCTGGGCAGAGATGGAGCGACCTAATGGACCCGCACAAGTCTTGCGGCTGGCAGAGGCCCATAGTCGTGCCAAGGTGCGCTGGGTACATGAAGGGAATGTGCTTCACATGCGGGCCAAGGGCATGAGCTGCAAGGGGGCCAAGTAGATGACCAGCAATGACCTGTTCTCCAACCGCAAGCAAAAACAGACAGGAAAGAGTAGGTGGCTCAATGTTGATGGCAGCAGCTGCCCTACACCATGTCTCAGCCTGCAACGGCGGCAGTAGCCAGGGACAGAGATGCGGGGGGGGGGGAGCCACATGTTCTAGCCTGCTAGATGTGCTGGGCAGCACCTGTCCTGTCCCAGCCACATGGGATGGAGCAGGCAGGTCTGGTGATCCACATCATATGACTCCCGTTGGCTCTGCTTGCTGCCGGTGCTGCTTCCGCCATGCCTGCTTCTTGGAGGGTCATCCCAGTTGTCACAATGGGCTGTGGAGCCCCTGCAGCCAGACTCCTGCCCTATGCCTGCACATACACACAAAGTGAAAGGCTGGTGAGCGGGGCATAAAGACACTGATGTGGGCACAGCACTGATTTGCAACCTGGTGGCAGCCATTTGGGTCTGAACATGGCCATCCTTAGATCCGTGGTGCCACCTTGTCCCTGTCCCCTGGGACATAGGAGACATAGAGTGTGAGAGGTCTGGGAGAAACGGAAGTGCTTAGAATAAAGTCTCCAGGAATACAGGGCCCTGTGTGCTCACCACCTCCTGTGTGCACACCCAGGGGGCAGGGCTGAGGTGGCACCACAGATCTAAAGTGGGCTGAGGTCTGGCCTGTATGGTTACCACCAGGTTGCAGATCTGTGCCTGGTCAGCCTGGGCTGGGCCAAGGCCCTGTGGGCTGGTCCTTCACTGTTTCTCAGGCGGCCCTGTGGACCAGATGTAACCACTTTATGGGCCAGATCTGGCCCACGGGCCTTGATTTTGACATCTGTGTTAGATGATGTAAATTAGTCTGAAGCAATTCCCATATTAAAATTTTCTTTACTAAGATGGCTATCATATCTTTTTTTCTTAAAGAATTCTCAACCTTATTAGTATCCATAAAGCAATAATCCCAAACCTGGCCTCTTAAGAATTATGAATTTACTTAATACTCATTTCAGTTGCACTGGGTTGGTTATATTTGCACCATCATCATAAGAAAAGCTGATGTCAGATTTATATTATAAAGTTACAGTTAGGTTATATGCATTATCCAGTATTTTTAAAGTTGACACAGAAAGTTGGTAATTTTCTACACCTAACTGTATCTCTTGTTCTATTTTAATTGACTGATTCACAAAATGACAAATCTTCTCTAATGACAGGCCAAGAATCTCTTTAATAACAGATACCCACTCAGAATAAGGCATCCTCGTAGTTCCCTCTAGTGGTCAAAGATGATATGTCTGTCTGTCTGTCTGTCTGTCTGTCTGTCTGTCTGTCTATCTATCTATCTATCTATCTATCTATCTATCTATCTATCTATCTATCTATCTATCTATCTATCTATCTATCTATCTATCTATCTATCTTTTTTCTGGCCGGAGTCCTTAAAAATTGGCAGATTTCAACCACCAACAAGAAAACAATACAGAACACCTAATTATTTTAAAAGTAGTACATAGAAGTCATAGCTTTTATCCTTATATTTCAAGAGAAAAAATAGTCCATGCTTCCTTATTTTGGCTGCCTCTAGCAATCTTCTCCCTCTTGTTTTATAGTAAAGAAGTCTCAAAAATGGTGTTCAAAGCTTCAGAAAGGAGCTGTAACTAAAGAGAGTCTCTTTTAGTTTGTAAAGGTAATAGTTTCATAAATTGTTTAAGAAATGCACATTTGTCCATTTGAAAAATAAATTCCAAAATAGCTGTTTTATCCAATGACGTGATTTTGACCAGACCTCCCAACTTCAATTCACCAGTTTTGGAGCTCGGCTTCTAAAACTGCTTAGAGGCTCTTGCTGTTATTGGAGGATCTTGAGGGATGATTCTGGGACTTTCCTTAACCTCGGAGAGTCAAGTAGACAAAAGGAAGCCTGTTCCTTGTATTGTTGAGTTCGAAAAATGACAGTCCAGAGATAGGAGATTCTCTGGGCATGTCAGTTACTGGCCATTTCTTCACGGAAATGAGGCAATCCTCAACTAATGACAACTGAGCCCAAAATTTCTGTTGTTAAGTGAGACATTTGTTAAGTGTGTTTCCCCCATTTATTTGACATTTCTTGCCCAAATTATTAAGTGAATCACTGCAGTTGATAAGTTAGTAACCTGGTGCTTAAATGAATCTGGTTTCCCCATTGACTTTGCTTGTTAGAAGGCTGCAAAAGGGAATCACATGTCCCTGGGATTTTGCAACAGTCATAAGTATCAACCAGTTGGCAAGAATCTGAATTTTGATTACATGCTCATGGGGATGCTGCTGTGAAAAATGGTCATAAGTTTTTTTTTTGCAGTGCCATTGTAACTTCAAATGGTAACTAAATGAACTGTTTTAAGTCGAGGATTATCTGTAGATGATATAATCTTTGAGTTATGTAAAGACATATTTTACCCCAGAAAAACAGGTAATTAATTTTAATTGCTATGGTTGTCCTTCAGGTTAAAAGAAGACATTGTGCATTTAATCTGTGGACACTGGCTTTGCAGTCCCAGTCTGAAAGTGCAGAGTCTAGCACAATGGAGAAACTGGAAATCTATTACTGCAGTAACTGTTATGTTATGAAGCCTATCAAATATGTTATGTTATGAAGCCTAACATAACTGCAGGCTGTTATGTTATAAAGCCTATCAAATTTTGGAAACCATCTGACCTCAAAGATGGTAGAGGCTTCATAGCACAGGGTTCAGCAACAGGTTCTGTCAGCAGTTGCAGCTTCTAGTTCCCTTAGTGAGATGTCATAGTGACACAAAGTTTCTTTCAACAGCATTTTTGTAGCATTTTTATGGTCATCTTGAGGTCTCTTCCCAAACTCCAGTATACTATAGAGCAATGATAGCTAACCTTTTTGCCATCGCATGCCAGAAGCAGGGGGGGGGGGTTGTGTGCATGTGTACCCACACCAATAATTCTATGCACCCTGCCCCCGCTCCCCCTGCTCCTGGCACATGATGGCCCGGTAGACCTGTTTTTCTCTCTCACCAGGGTAAAAACAGGCTCCCACCTGGAGGCTGGAAACGGCTCATGGGACCTTTGCCAACCTCCGGTGGGACCGGGAGGTCCGTTTTTGCTGTCCCCAGATGCCAGAGCCTCTCTAGGAGTCTGGGGAGGGGGAAAACAGCCTCCCCCCGGAAACGGCCTGTTTGCCAACTTCAGGTGGGACTGGAAGTCCCATTTTTTTGCTGTCCCCAGACCCCAGAGCCTCTCTAGGAGTCTGGGGAGGGCAAAAACGGCCCATTTGCCAACTTCTGGTCCTACCAGAAGGTGATGTTAGATGTAAGGGCTCCTGAAGCAAACTTTGCTGAATTGAAGGTGGCATCTGTGGAGAACTCAGCTGCAGAAATCAATTTGTTTATATCCTGATGTAATCAGGAATCATCCCGAGGAGCCCTTGCCTGCATTTGTTGGAGCCAGATTAAGGAAGTTCTGGTGAAGAAGAAAGCTGCTGTAGCAGATCTAATGGCCCATGAGGATGCTTGATGAGTCTTATAGGGGGAAAGTTTCGCCTTCCTGTCCTTGGTTCAGAGGCCTTCTGCCGCATCTGAAGGTAGAATGTTAGAAGAGGCCAAGGTAGCCATGGGAGCATTGGCGGTTGGAACTTTAAGGAGATCATCAAGCTCCTGCTCTGTTGTATACAATTTCCTGTCTGAACCACTGGGAGCGGAGATAGTTCTGGGTTGGCTCCACTGATATTGTATCATGTCTACAAGGAGCTTGGGTGATGGGATAGCCTGCTGCTCTGTAACGGGCTCGGTGAAAAGAAATTTGGTGGGATTGGGAGGGTCTAAAGTTCCCTCCGAATACCCTATAATGGCTCCCATGTTAGTTGTATTTTTTGCCTTATGCAATAAGGTGTGAAATAACTCATGATGGAATAGTCCCGAGGATACAGGTCTGCTGGGGTAAGCTCTTCATCTTTGGAAAGATTATAGCCTCATCTCCCATCAATGATTCCTTGCTATGGTGTGAAGGTGAAGGAGAGTGAGTTTCCTGCAGAACTTCACTGGCCAGGTGGCTCTCGGAATGGGGTGCCCGTTGGTCCGGAGTGTCCAATGTGGACGGAGCCAGGATGCCCCTCAGAGCTGCATCAATGCTCCGAGAAACAGTTTGCATAATAAGGTTACATACTTCCTGAGACATGCCAGAGTTGTTATCATCCTCTTGGTGGAACCCTGCCACGGTAGGAGTGAAGGTGGCCGATGGTTGAGAAGGCCGGCTTGATGGGAGGACCCTGGGAATTCCTTGGAAGCCTCACCAAATACCATGTTGACCACCTCCTGGCTTTCCTGTCTGCACTGGATATGTTGGGGGATCAACCCAACTTATCCTGATGGGACTGATGTGAAGTCTTAGCCAGTAAGGCTGTGTTATACCCCCTGCTGTCCTCTGAAAGGGCAGTATCTTCCCTGCAGGCTTCTACCAATTTCTTTGCCTTGTCAAATTGCCTGTCCAGGGCATGTTGCCTTCTCAAGGCATCCTTTTCCGCAGCAGCAGAAGTGGAATGAAAGGCAGAGGAGTTGGACCTGGTGGAGGGCCCCTTAGAACTTGATCTTCCTCTTTGAGGGGCTGGAGTGACTGAGGATTGGTGCCCAAGGAAAGGGAATCCAGAAATGTGGGAGGAAGACCAGCTGCGATTCACCATCTTGGAATAGAGGCCTGGTTGTTAACAAAAAGCCTCTGAAGAAGTCCCCTTCTGCTACTTTGCCCAGTTCCAGGGATCCTAAAATAAGAAAAAGAGGCTAAAATCCACCAGCGCCGACACCACGGCTTGTAAGTGCGATAAAAACTGCAGTGGGGGGGATACAAAATGGTGCGAAGCCGGCAACACAGCTTCAAAGTGCCCAAACTAGCAGTGTAGGCAGGGAGAGCTTGCATCCGACACCATGGATCAATTCTCAATCCCTGCTATGTGCAAAGTCAACACCATGGCTTCTCCTGCACACTGCTGGCCGCAACTTACAGTTTGCTGTTATCTCCGATCATTGTGGTCCAGCAATCCCACATGGCCCGCTGAAGAGGAATAATTGCCGCCACTATGCTAGCAACTCAGCTGAGTGGCGCTGGGCTGGGCACAAAGCACAAGCCTCTATTGCTGCAGTCAGATCTCTATGTCTTTAATTTTAAGAAATCTCCTTGAAATAGTGCTGATTAAACAGTCCAAGCAATGGAACTAAGGAGGATAAGTCTCTTTAGGCGGACTGAGTTAATAAACTGGAGCTATACAGGAAGAGGAGGCGTGTTTAAACAAATTCAACCCAGTCTCTGACCAATAAGATGAAGTTAACACCCATTGCTTGGACTCTCTAAACCGAGCACAGGAAAACATTATGTCTCAACATTCACCTATTTTAATCACATCCACAAATAAGTCTTAAAGGATTTTATTCCAGACTATCTATTGGCATTCTAAATAGGAATTGGAAAAGCCAGGAAAACCCTAGCAATTACAACCAATCAACTCCAACCTGTGATTCCTCTACCTGTGGGTAATCTATTCATTTTTATATTTTTGCCTGTCCAACAATGTAATGATTTATTTTTCTGTTAGTTTAGGAATAGGCAAATAGAAGCATTCAGATGTCTCAGATAGGAGTTTCATTAGACACAGCCAGCATCTCCAAATAAAAGAAGGAAAATTCCTGAGAGAATCCATCCGTTTACAATATATCTTTTACTAGAAGGCACAAATACATGGGCAATTCTGAAAAACTGGGCATATGAAAAATTCTTGTGCAATATTTTTAAACAACAAGATTTCCTACTACATTGAAGGAATTGTAACTGTAGTCACTGGACCAAAATTCTTAACCGATTATTGAAAAAAATACATCTGCAAGTTCTATATCTTCTTTTACATACATATACACACACATGTACACATCATATGAGAGCTTAAAAATGACATTCTGAATCAACAGGAATTTCTAATTCTTCTTTGACTATGTCATTTCTTACACAAATTTCAATGTTCTCTTATCTCTGAATCTAGTTATGTATCTTTAATTCAAAACTGATAATGTCTTAATTTTCAGATCATCCTTCATATTGGCATATCTACAATCCATTCTCTCTTTCTTCAAAATTCCAGCATAATTATAAATTCGAGCTTTTTCATCCCAGATCAATGTAGTGATGTAAACATATAAGGTATGCAGTATGCCTCATTGAGTTCAACAAAATTTTAATAGAGTAGCTTGTTTCCTACCATACTGTATAGCAACCCTGCACAAAATTTGGCCTGCAAGGTAGCTGTCAGGCCTGGAAACCATATTAGACTTTAGGGTTCCAGACGCTGCCACATTTTTCCCCTGAGGGGAGGAAGGGGGGCTGAGGGGTATGGTAACACTCTTCAAGCGGTCAAGGTCGGATGGTGTTCACATCTGCAGGAAGAGTGGCAAGAAGATATTCGAATGAACTGGAAGAACGTGGGACCATGTGACCATCAAAGGGGTCAGGGGGGTGGGACTCTTGGGGTTTGTATAACTGGGAAAAGAATCCGGAAATTCAGTTTTGGAATTTCACTCATCGTGTGCCAGTTTCCTCATGCTAGTAAAGAACTCTGGAAAACAATGGCTTCTGAGTTTTTTTTAATGCAGAAGAGGTTTTCCTGGAACCTTGACATTTTTCCAAAACACCTAACTTTCTTTTGCTAACGGCACCCTCTCCTCCACTCAGAGGGGGCCCGTTAGGGGGGTGCTGGGCCCCAGCCTCCGCAACCTCCACAGCGGTGCAAAGACCCAGCGAAGATGGAGGAGCAGCAAGCTGAAAGCATGGATGCAGCACAGAAGCTTGAATCTAACGATTTAAGTGAAATCACCTACTTCCCATCGGAAGATATGACTCAAAAACCCGAAGTGGTAGAGCCTGCTTGTCAGCTTGGAGCACGGCCCAAAGACTCCGATTTATGGGTAAGCTGTCGTTCAGGAGAAAACATTTCCCCGGGGCAGAATGGAGAGCCCCCTCCCTCTTCTCAACCTCACTGGAGGACAGTAAAACCCGGAGAATCGGGAGAGTCACTGGATTGGGACCGGAGAAACCCCCTGAAATCCCAGTCCCTATTAGACCTCCCTGAAACTTTTGAGCGTTTGGAAGTGAGGCCTCGAATAAGCTCAGCTCACCCATCTCGAGAGCCTTTAGCTCAGCCTAAATTCACCTTCCCTCCCACCAGAGAGGGAGAAATTACTGAAGCTCAAAGCCATTCCGATGAACGCAGGAGGACCTCCCTTCCCTCCTTCAGACGGCAGGGAGTTCAGGCAGCACCAGGGACTTGGGGGGAATCGCAACTCCCCCCTCCAATTGACTTTTCCCGCCAACAGAGGCCTACGCTGCCTCCAGCAGCTTCTATTCCTCCTGGTTGGGCATTTTATCCTGGACAAGGGTGGATCCAATACCAATGGCAACCAGCCAGTTCAGCACCTTTCTTTCCTGGGGGCCCCAGGGCGATGTTTGCCCCGTCAGCTGAAGCATTTCAAGGACTTCCTTCTCAGCAGTCAGGGGGGATTCCACCCCCCTTCACAACTCAGCAACCAACCACAACAGCAATGGCCGTCCCCCAAATCCCTCTTCAACCGCAAGCAGGCCAGCTAAACCCACCTGCACCTCCTCACCCAGCCCCTCCCCCTTTCAAACCAACCTTTGATGGGAATCCACACCACCTGGCTTACTTTCTCAGCAGAATTGAGGCTTATGTTGAACAATATAGACATCAATACCCATCAGAAAGAAGCCTAATCAACGCCATCTCGGATGGTATGAACATGGGGCTAGCCTCAGAATGGATAGCTCAACTACACAATGAATGTGCACCAGAACTAAACGATGTTCACGGATTTATGGCACTGCTTCGCAACCGGTTTCAAGATGATGACCTAATTGCAGAATGTGAAACCACCTTAAAAACAATGAAGCAAGGTAACAAGCCTCTAAAACAATTTGTATGGGATTTCAGAAGGGTTGCTGGCAATCTTAGACATTGGCCAGAACGCATCGTCCTCCACTACTTCAAAGACGCGATTGATCAAAACATCAGAAAAGCCTGCTCCACCAGAGGAATCCCAGAACAACTAAATGACTGGTACAACGTGTCCATTGCTCTGGACAGAGAATTCAACCCCCTCCAAAGCCAATCACCAACTACAACTCCACAACGACCACCTACAAGACCCTCCCTCTTAAGACCAACCACACCCTCCACCTTTCAGCCTTCAACAATAATCAAATGCTACCGTTGTGGAAAACTAGGACATCGGGCATCAGTTTGCCTAGCCCCAACACCCCTCCCACAGTATCGCCCACCAACTGCTACCCAACCACGCAGACCCCCTCGAAGGAATCCGAATACCAGTCGCTTTGCGAAACAAGCCATAAACCTCCCTACTGACCTTCCGTCATCTGATTCACCTCCTGTCGACTCAAACCAAGCAGAAAACAACCCAATGGTGAGTGCACCCATTCCTCCATTTGCTATCAAAGTAAACTTAGTAATTCCAGGGGGAGGGGCCAAAAAAGATTTAGAGGCTATTGTGGACACAGGATGCACCAGATGCCTAATTTCAACCTCTACGGTCGCCCAACTCCGTATAAAAACATTCCCCTTGAAACACCCAATTAAATTCCACCAAGTAGATGGAACCTTGATTGGTGGCGTTCCAGCGACCCAAATCACACAACTGGTTCGCTTAGAAATTGGAGCCCATCATGAACTTATAAGATTCATAGTAATTCCCAAGATGTCAGAATCCATCATCCTGGGTTTAGCTTGGCTGGACAAATGGGAACCCACAATCAAATGGGAGGATGGATTCAGGAAAATTATATGGACTTTCATTCCTTAGACCCAATTCCCCCTATCGAAAAAAAAACCTTATCCAAAATGACCACCAGAGGGAACCAACAACCACTATATCCAATCCATCTCCTAATGAACCACGCATCCCTAAAGCATACATGGATTTATCAGACGTTTTTAGCGAGGATTAATGTAACCTCTTACGCCCCCACCGACAAACTGATTGCGCAATTGAATTGCACCCGGGGGCAAAATTACCAAAACCCAAAATGTATTCAATGACACCAGCTGAAATGTCTGAACTAAGAAAATACATTGACACTAACCTAGCCAGAGGGTTCATTGAACCAGCAAAATCACCTGTAGCTGCACCTGTGCTATTTAAACAAAAGAAAGATGGTTCGCTTAGATTGTGTATTGACTTCAAAAATATCAATGCAATTTGCATACAAAACACATACCCTTTACCACTTATGCACGATTTGTTGAACCACTTATCAAAAGGCAAAATTTTCACCAGATTGGATTTAAGGGAAGCCTATTACCGGGTTCGCATCAAGGAAGGTGATGAATGGAAAACGGCTTTCAACTGCCCCTTGGGCAGTTTCCAATACCGTGTCATGCCTTTTGGCCTCCAAGGAGCTCCAGCTGTTTTTATGCAACTAATTAATGAAACCCTGCACCCCCATCTCTACAATGGGGTTCTTGTCTCCTTAGATGATATTCTTATCTACACAAACAATATCGAAGAACACATCAAATTGGTCAGACAAGTCCTTAAAAAGCTCCTAGCGGCCAAGCTATATGTCAAACTTTCCAAATGCGAATTCCATAAGGAATCCCTAGACTACCTAGGTTACCGGATATCAAACAAAGGTATCGAAATGGACCCAGGAAAAGTAAAAGCAGTGTTGGATTGGCAACCGCCACGCACATGTAAGCAACTTCAAAGTTTCTTGGGATTCGCGAATTTTTACCGCAAATTCATTCCTTCTTTCGCAGAAGTAGCTCTACCATTAACAGAATTACCCGCCAAACCCAAACCTACCCAACCCCTACCTTGGACAATGGACTGCCAACGTTCCTTTGAACACCTGAAACGCCTATTCTCCATGGACCCAATTCTTCAACACCCGGACCCAAATAAACCTTTTGTAGTCCAAGCTGATGCAAGTGATGTAGCAGTAGCCGCTGTCTTATTACAACGAAATACCGACAACAATCTAATGCCCTGCGCGTACGTGTCTAAAAAACTGACAGACACTGAACGCAGATGGGCAGTTTGGGAAAAGGAAGCCTTTGCAGTGCGCTGGGCACTTCTCTCCTGGAGACACTTCCTTGAAGGGGGAAAAGAACCATTCGTGGTATGGACCGACCACAAAAACCTCGAATACTTAAAAACCCCTCGAAAGCTTTCTCCCAAACAAGTTCGATGGGCTCAATTTTTCAACCGGTTCCATTTCACCCTCAAATACATCCCCGGTGACCAAAATCTCCTGGCTGACGCCCTATCTAGGAAACCACAATTTGACAGCCAACGCGAAGAGGTAATACATGCGATGATTCCCGATAGCGAACCGGCCAGCCAAGCACTTACTCGACCGCATTCACGCCGTAGTACTAACATCCCACCAAATAAACTACTAGCGGAATTAAAATCAGCACTCACTGACGATGCTTGGTTTAAAGAAAACTTGCCACACCTCACCTTAAAGTTTGGGATACCCTGGAAGGGAACCAAGATTTATGTACTCGTCGCTATGCGGCTGCCTATACTACAGAGAAGCCACGACTCTTGCCTAGGAGGTCACTTTGGATTTTTAAAGACTCTCCACTTAGCTAGAAGACAATTCTGGTGGCCAAAATTGTTGGAATTCAACATTAAGCAAATACAAGTAGTAGAACAAAGTCAAACTAGAGTCTTGGACTTTAAGAGAGCTAATTTCAATAAACTTAGAGAGATCTTGAGAAGGATTCAATGGATGAGAATCCTCAGGGGGAAAACAACTCAAGAAGCTTGGGAAATTTTGAAAAGTGAGATTATAAAAGCACAGTCTAACACAATACCAATGAAGAAGAAAAATAGTAGATCACAAAAGAAACCAGCATGGATGCATAAAGAACTATCTGACAAATTGAAAGACAAAAAGGACAAATATAAAAAGTGGAAAGAGGGGCAAATAACTAAGGCAGAATATCAGCAAATAGCCCGAGCCTGTAAAGATGAAGTGAGGAAAGCTAAGGCTCACAATGAACAAAGGCTAGCGACAAAAGTAAAAATAATAAAAAGCTTCTTCCAACATGTTAAAAACAAGAAAAAGTCAAGGAAACAATTGGCCCATTGCTGGGAGAAAGTGGCAAGAAGATGACAAGCAACAGGAGAAAGCAGATCTACTTAACTCATTTTTGCATCTGTCTTTACACAAAAGGAAAAACAATCCAACCTATCAAAACAGCACTACAAAAAACAGATTAGAAACACAAGTTAAAATAGGGAAGAAAATGGTAAGTGAACACCTGTCTACCCTAGACGAGTTCAAATCACCAGGACCAGATGGATTACACCCCAAGGTTCTGAAGGAACTGGCAGACGTGATCTCAGAACCACTGAACTATATCTTTCAAAGATCCTGGAGCACAGGGGAGCTGCCAGAGGACTGGAAAAGAGCTGATGTAGTTCCCATCTTCAAAAAAGAAAAAACAGATCCAGGAAACTACAGACCTATCAGTCTGACCTCAATACCGGGGAAGATTCTGGAAAAGATAATCAAGCAACGAATCACCGAACACCTAGAAGCAAACAAAGTAATAACCAAAAGCCAACATGGGTTTGTCAAAACAGATCATGCCAGACTAATCTTATCGCATTCTTTGACAAAATGACAAAATTAGTAGACCAGAGGAATGCTGTTGATATAATTTACTTGACTTCAGTAAAGCATTTGATAAAGTAGACCATAACCTACTACTAGATAAAGTAGAAAAGTGTGGGTTAGACAGCACCACCACCAGATGGATTCGTAACTGGCTGACCAACCGCACTCAACGTGTAGTCCTCAACGGAACTACATCCACATGGAGGGAAGTATGCAGTGGAGTACCCCAAGGCTCTGTTTTAGGCCCAGTACTCTTCAACATCTTCATCAATGACTTGGACGAGGGGATAGATGGGGAACTCATCAAATTTGCAGATGACACCAAGCTGGCAGGAATAGCCAACACTCCAGAAGATAGGCTCAAGTTACAGAAAGATCTTGACAGACTTGAACATTGGGCGCTATCTAACAAAATGAAATTCAACAATGAAAAAAGTAAGGTTCTACATTTAGGCCAAAAAAACAAAATGCACCAGTACCGTATATGTGGTACCTTGCTCAATAGTAGTACCTTACCTCCTGGATCTTGGAGTCCTAGTGGATAACCATCTAGATATGAGCCAGCAGTGTGCAGCAGCTGTTAAAAAAGCCAACACAGTTCTGGGCTGCATAAACAGAGGGATAGAATCAAGATCACGTGAAGTGCTAGTACCACTTTATAATGCCTTGGTAAGGCCACACTTGGAATATTGCATCCAGTTTTGGTCGCCACGATGTAAAAAAGATGTTGAGACTCTAGAAAGAGTGCAGAGAAGAGCAACAAAGATGATTAGGGGACTGGAGGATAAAACATATGAAGAACGGTTGCAGGAACTGGGTATGCCTAGTTTAACAAAAGAAGGACCAGGGAGACATGATAGCAGTGTTCCAATATCTCAGGGGCTGCCACAGAGAAGTGGGAGTTGGGCTGTTCTCCAGAGCACCTGAGGGTAGAACAAGAAGCAATGGGTGGAAACTGATCAAGGAAAGAAGCAACTTAGAACTAAGGAGAAATTTCCTGACAGTTAGAACAATTAATAAGTGGAACGACTTGCCTTCAGAAGTTGTGAATGCTCCAACACTGGAAATTTTTAAGAAAATGTTGGATAACCATCTGACTGAGATGGTGTAGGGTTTCCTGCCTGGGCAGGGGGTTGGACTAGAAGGCCTCCAAGGTCCCTTCCAACTCTGATGTTATGAGAGAGAGAGAGAGAGAGAGAGAGAGGTTAAAATGAAATCAGATGTCGAAGACTATGTCCGGAGCTGTGCTACCTGCGCCACCATGAAGTCCAGACCAGGGAAACCCCCTGGACTCCTACAACCCGTAGCCGAACCCACCAGACCCTGGGAAGAGATTGCCATGGATTTTATTGTTGAGCTCCCATCTAGTGGGGGAAATACAGTGATATGGACCGTAGTGGACAGGCCCATTTCACTGCGTGCAACGGGTTACCATCGGTGAGAAAATTAGCAAAGCTCTTCGTCAAACACATCTACAGACTGCATGGAGTTCCTAAAAGGATAATATCCGACAGGGGTGTTCAATTCACAGCCAAATTCTGGAAGGAGTTCCTACGGTCCATTGGATCGTCTCAAGGACTTAGTTCTGGGTTCCATCCGGAGACCAATGGAGCGGCTGAAAAATTGAACTCGATGGTGGAACAATACATACGGTGTTATGTAAATTACCAACAAGAAAACTGGTCAGATTTGTTACCATTTGCAGAAGTCGCATATAATAATGCTGTACACAGCAGCACAGGGTTAACCCCTTTTCAAGTAACCTCTGGCATGGACTTCGTTCCAATGCCTGAACTCCCTGTGCAACCCCCCACTTCCGTTTCCCTAACGGACTGGATGAATTCGTTAAAAAAAGGTTGGGAAAATACAAAAAAGGCCTTAGCTGTAACAGCTCGGAATTACAAAGCCCAAGCTGACAGACACCGTTCCCTTCAACCCCCTTTTCGCATTGGAGATAAAGTCTTTTTATCTACGAAGTATCTCAGGTTGAGAATACCCAGCAGAAAATTCGGTCCAAAATTTTTGGGTCCTTTCCCCATTGTAAAAATTATTAATCCCGTTACCGTCCAACTCAAGCTCCCTCGAATGTTGGGGAAAGTACACCCGGTATTCCATACCAGCTTATTAAAACCTGCTAGACAGTCTGGTCTGAGACCTCAACCTGCCGCTCCCCCACCACCCTTGATAATCCAAGGTGAAACCCACTATGAAATCAAGAAAATCCTTGACTCTAGACTATACAGAGGTCAATTACAATATTTAGTCCACTGGAAGGGATATCCATTATCTGAATCTACTTGGGTCAAAAGTTGGAAAGTAAATGTGGACAATTTGATTAAACAATTTCACGACACTTTCCCTGACAAACCTAAAAAACCTCTTGGAGAGGGGGGGGGTAGAAGGGAACTGTGGACCACTAACACTCTTCTTTATCGACTCTTTGTTTTCTTTCCTAGGATATAGCTTCTTTTCCAAGGGGGGACGCCTGTCAGGCCTGGAAACCATATTAGACTTTAGGGTTCCAGACGCTGCCACATTTTTCCCCTGAGGGGAGGAAGGGGGGCTGAGGGGTATGGTAACATTCTTCAAGCGGTCAAGGTCGGATGGTGTTCACATCTGCAGGAAGAGTGGCAAGAAGATATTCGAATGAACTGGAAGAACGTGGGACCATGTGACCATCAAAGGGGTCAGGGGGGTGGGACTCTTGGGGTTTGTATAACTGGGAAAAGAATCCGGAAATTCAGTTTTGGAATTTCACTCATCGTGTGCCAGTTTCCTCATGCTAGTAAAGAACTCTGGAAAACAATGGCTTCTGAGTTTTTTTTAATGCAGAAGAGGTTTTTCTGGAACCTTGACAGTAGCTTTGTGCAGTCAACCAACATTCTTTTAAAAAATAATAAATTTAGAGATGCTGATCACCAGCTCCACAACTTCTGATACTCCACTAGCTGCAAAATAGCTGATCAGCACTTCTGAAATTTCTTTGTAGCACACAAGGATTTTTAATTTATTAATGTGGCTCTTTCCCCTCAACAACTTGTGCAGTCTTGCTATACATTATGTGACCAAAGCCATGATGAGCGATAGTTGTACTTGTAGGTACATCGGATCACAATCATGGTATATAGAATATTCTATCTTAGAATCAACTTGGGATGCTACTTACTTTTCTTGTCTCAAGAGTTTATTTATTTATTTGTCAATCATATATAAGATAACAGGTAAAAGTATAAACATAATTTGGATATATGAAAAAAGTAAGTAAAAAAGGAATATTAGGACAGGGAGGGTAGGCACGCGGGTGCACTTATGCACGCCCCTTACAGACCTCTTAGGAATGGGGTGAGGTCAACAGTAGACAATTTAAACTTAAAGTTTTGGGGGTTTGGGGAAGAAACTACAGAGTCAGGTAGTGCATTCCAGGCATTGACTTCTCTGTTACTGAAGTCATATTTTCTGCAACCAAGTTTGAAGCGGTTTACTTTGCATCTATTATTTGCTTGTGTATTGTTGTGGTTGAAGCTGAAGTAGTCATTGACAGGTAGGACATTGTGGTAGATAATTTTATGTACTCTGCTTAGGTCAGATTGAAGTCTGCATAGTTCTAAGTTGTCTAAGCCCAACTTTTGGAGTCTGGTGGCATAAGGTATTTTATTGCGAGCAGAGGAGTGGAGGACTCTTCTTGTGAAATATCTCTGGACTCTCTCGATTGCATTTATGTCCGATATGGAGTGCGGGTTCCAAACAGATGAGCTGTATTCAAGGATTGTTCTAGCAAATGATTTGTATGCTCTAGTTAGTAGTACAATATTACCAGAGAAGAAGCTACGCAAGATCCTCTGGGCCTCTGGTGGCTCAACAGACTAAGTAGTCTGTTATTAACACAGCTACTTGCAATTACTGCAAGTTCAAGTCCTACCAGGCCCAAGGTTGACTCAGCCTTCCATCCTTTATAAGGTAGGTAAAATGAGGACCCAGATTGTTGGGGGCAATAAAAGTTGACTTTGTATATAATATACAAATGGATGAAGACTATTGCTTAACACAATGTAAGCCGCCCTGAGTCTTCGGAGAAGGGCGAGATATAAATTCAAATTTTTTAAAAAAAGATTAGGTTAACAACTCTTAGTGCCTTTTTGGCAACGTTGTTATAGTCGGCTCTGACACTTAGATCTTTAGAAATGAGTACTCCATGGTCCTTGACAGAGGGAGGGTGATCTATAAGGTCATGTCCATCTAATTTGTATTTTATGTTTTGATTTTTTTTGCCAATGTGCAAGACAGAGCATTTGTTGGTTGAGATTTGAATTGCCACTTGTTAGACCAATCTGATACATAGTCAAGGTCTTTTTGAAGGGTAGTTGCATGGTCTGTGGTGTTGAATAGTTTAACATCATCAGTGAAGAGAACACAGTTGCTTTTAATATGATCGCAAAGGTCATTTATGTAAAGTATAAAGAGCGTTGGACCTAAAACACTGCCTTCGGGAACATCACTATTAACAGGTACAGCAGGGGTGTCCAAAGTTTTTTTGGTGAGGGCCAAATACAGAAAAATAAGCAAAGGCCCGGGCCACACCATTGAACGGGGGGGGGGATTTTTTTTCATACCAGTTCTGTGGGCGTGGCTTATTTTGGGGTGTGGCTTGGTGGTCATGTGACTGGTGGGCGTGGCTAACTGCTCATGTGACTGAGTGGATGTGGCTATGGGCATAGAAACTACTCAGAGGGCTAAAAAAAAGTAATTTTTGACCAGTCCTCACACTTATGACCATCCTCACATTTATGCCCATTGCAGCATTTTTAACAACCATATCACTCATTTCACAACTGCTTCTCTTCACCACGGTTACAAGATAGGGTGCAAAATGTAAAGATAGTTGTAGGTGTGAGGACCAGTCAAAAGTGTGAGGACAGGTCAAAAATAACTTTTTCAGCCCTCTGAGTAGTCCTTATGCACAAAATGCTGCAACAGGCATAAATGATGACCGGTCAAAAGTGTGAGAACCTGTCAGAAATCACTTTTTTCAGCCGTCTGGGTAGTCCCTATGCACAGTTTAGGCTTAAGTATTCTATATGTGTGTGAGTTATATATATGTGCGTGTGTATCTCTATGTTTGTGTACGTGTGTGTTTGTGTTATGTTGATTTTTAATGTAATATTTTTAAATATAATTATTCAGAAAGCATGCGGCTGGACAACAAACAGTATATAAGCCTAGTAAATTCATGTGTGGCCCGGGCCACACACAAGAGGTGACATATTGACACATGATTACTGTGTGTATTTCTAACTCACCTATAATGTGAAGAACATTGCTCTCAGTGGGAGCAGTGATGCTGTCCTTTGGATTGAAGGCGAACTCGGCCTCTGGATGCTCCGGGGACAGAAACGCTGCAAAAGAGCGACGGCTCAGCTGCCCCCAAGGGGAAGGGAGGACCCCGGAGAAGAGCCCGACGCTTCGCCGCAGCCACGCACCTGATCGGCCTCCCAAGGAGCTACGGCCGGGGTGCCCGTCAACGAGCTCAGCTCCCACAGCCAGCCCGGCCTCACATTAGCCGGGGCCCCTTTCCAGCGGCTGGTGGGCAGCGGGGGCATGCGGGGCGCGGCTGGGGCCTCCAAAAGCAGTAGGGCCGCCCGGCCTCAAGTCCGCGGTTGGCGTCCTCCGGCCCTTGAAGCAGCAGCCGGGGCGGCGGCCTCCCGTGGCCCTTCATCTCTAGGCGGAGAGCAGGTGGCAGTCAGTGGCTCCCAGGCGGCGATCCCCTCAGCCTCTTCCCCCCACTCCCCGCCTCCCGCCTGACTCACCAGCCCTGGGGCGCCTCCCGCCTGGCCCGGCCTCCGAGCGGGACTTGGCCGGAACCACCAGCAGCTCTCCGTCCGCCTCCCGCCGCCTCTTCCTCCCGGGCAGCCGAGGGGCACTTCCTCGCTTCAGTCCGCGCTCCGGGGGGACGGGGTACGGGGCGGCGGCGGGAGCAGCACCTGTGCCTATCCCGCGCGCCGCTTCCCCCCGCCGCCGCCCCAGCGGATCCCGCCACCGAAATTCATCCTCAGAGTCGCCCATTTTGGCGGCGCAGCTACGCAGGCGCCACCTTTCCGTCACTGCGCGAGCTCCCCCTGCTGCTCGGCGGCTGAACTGCCCCAACCCTCTTTGCAACAGCCCCGTGCCGGGACGGAAGAGTCACGTACAGAAACAGGAGCCATCTACGATTTGTATTACATATTTTACCCGAGACGTTGTGCAGCCTTCTATTGCACCAGGCCCCCCACCTGGGAAGCCGGGCAGAATGGTGAAGGCGGCAGCCCCAGGCGGCCGCTGAGTTTCTAGTAGTGGGGCTGGTTGAGAAGTGCAACAGAGTTGAGCTCAAGCGCTATGTGCAGGCCATATTCAATTATATTTTCAGAATTTGCTGCAGGCCAATAAAAACTGACCCGCGGGCCGCAGTTGGCCCGCGGGCCGTAGTTTGGACACCCCTGAGGTACAGGATTTGATAGAGCGCTTCCTATTTTGGCCACTTGTTGCCTGTTTGACAAGAAGGAAGATACCCATTTATGTAGGAGTCCAGAAATGCCATAGGATTTTAGTGTTAGGAGTAATTTGTTGTGTACCACCAAATTAAAAGCTTTACAGAAGTATATGTAAACTGTGTCTATTGCTTTGCCCTGATCGAGATGTGTAGTCCATATGTTTTTGCAATGTAGTAGTTGCAGATTACAGAATAATTTTTTTTTCTGAAACCAATTTTATTTGATAGAAAGTAGGTTATTTGTCTCTAGGTGGAGGGTAATAGATTGGTTAATGATTGATTCCATGACTTTGCAGGTGACACAACATAAAGATATTGGTCTGTAATTTTCAATTAGGCTAGGGTCTCCCTTTTTGAAGATAGGTATGACCTTGGCTTGTGACCATTGGTAGGGCAAGGTGCTGGTACTGAAAGATTTTTCAAAAATTATGCTTAAAGGTTCTGCAATTGCAGTGGAAAGCTTTTTTAAGAAGTATGCACATAGTCCATCAGGTCCAATAAAGATGGTTTTAGATTACGTAGTGCCTTTTCAATGTTATCTTCTGTAAAATCAATATGTACAAGATCATTGTAATTGTCTGTACTACGGCTGGGAAATACTGGGTGTGTGTTGTTGCTGTTTACAAAGACTGAGCTGAAGAACGTGTTAAAGAGATTGGCTTTAATGGTTTCATCAATACACTCTTCGTTGTTGGTCCTTTTAGGGGTGGGATGGATCTCGAGTCTTTAAGTTTGTTGTTTACAAAATTATAGAAGGTGCGGGTCAATTTTGTGCATAGAAGGTTTTCTTCTTGCTTGGTGTGATAATTGTTACATTCAGTCTTTACTTGTTGGCATAGGTTTTTGTAGCGGTTTTTGAAGTTAGCTACATGGTTAGTTTTGTTTTTTCACCAGAGAGATTTTTTTTTAATTGTTATTTTCTTATTGATATTGGTAGTTTATTTTTTCTGGTTTTGTAGGATATTAATGGTACATAAAGTTTAATGATTCTTTTGACTTCGTGCAAGAAAATGTTGTAATGGTCGTCAGCAGTATTACAGCCAGAGAGTAGAATTTGCCAATCAAGATATGAGAGTTCATTGCCTATGAAATCATAGTTGGCTTTTTTAAAGTTATAACAGGGAATCCCATCATTATGATTTTTGAGAGGGTGTAAATTGAGACAAAAGTCAATCATGCTGTGGTCGCTGTTGGAGAATGTTCTTTTATTTGTAGTCCATAAATTGAACTAAAACTGTTGCAGAAGATGAGATCAAGACAGTTGTTGAGGCTAGTGTTATTAGTTACTAGTTGAACAAGTCCTAGATTAGTTACAGTATTGTACAGGGTTGCATGTATAGGTTCAGTTGTACATTCATTTAGGGCCCAATTAATAAGTGGTAAGTTAATGTCACCAAGAAAGATTATTGGGTGTGGGCAGGAGGCTGTCCAGGTTAGTAGTGAAGTTAACTTGTTTGCATGTTCGATGTCATAATCTGGGGCTCTGTAACAAAGTAAGAATTGAAATGTATTTAGGGACAGGTCACAGACGATGGTGTCAGGCAGAGCAAGTTACCATGTAACTTGAATATTTTTCAGATGTAGAGACTTTTTGTAGAAGATAGCAACACCACCTCCTCTACGGATTTCACAATCTGACTGGTAAACATGATAAGTCTCTTACTGTAGTAATGGAGTCAGGGAGGTGTATTCAGCCAAGTTTCACAGACAAATATAATGTCGAATATAGCTGTATTTAGTAAGAGAAGGAATTCAGGTATTTTATTTACAAGGCTTCTTGCATTAAGTAGCTTGCATTTAAGATCAGTAGTAGTTGATATAGAGGAAGTCAGGGGCGTGCGTACCTAGATGATGGGGGCGGGTTGGATGGAGGAGGATTGAATGTTAGGATGTGGGTTGTGGGACTTTCTTTTGATACAGTCGGCACGGTAGTCAATGTATAAATCAGTATGTCCTTGCTCTTGACGTCTGTTTAAGTTCTGAGCGGAGTTCACGGAAGTGGATTCTTTGCAATATGGATAAATCAGGTATGCAATATGGATAAATTTAGTACTTGTTCTTGCCATTGAGACTAAACTCACAATGTCTGATTCACCAATGTCTTCTGAATACAGAGAAGTGTTCTTGCTTCTGATATTCTAGATCAAATTGGAATAATTTTTATGGTTAATATTGAAAATATTTCTATGAGGGGGCAAAGGATCTTATTTTTTAACATCTCTTACATAAGGCAGGTGATGGGGAAATAATTTCAGAAAAACTGTTATAGAGTCTTTAGTTAAGTTACATTAAAATTGATTAATGAAACTGTGAGGTATAGTTCTTAAGAGTGTTCTTTAGGATAGGTGATTGGGAAATTCTTCTTTAACATACCAATGACACTAAAACCCAACTTTTAACTTGTTTTGGCATTAATTTTATATATCTCATTAAGCTCTGATATCATTCATTTTTGAGTGCAGTTTTCAATATACAGTTCCATGGTTGGTGTGACTATTTCTATACACAATTCTGACTTAGTTATGTTCTCTGCTGTATCGTAGATTTTTTACTTTATCAAAGTACTTTTTTCAATTGGATTTATAATTAACACAGTATAACACATTAACTTCTTGACTGCTGTAAAATGGAAATTATCTTAAAGCAACCTAAAATATCACCATTTCTTGGAACTCAACGAATGCACAAAATCTTTTGATATCCTTTAATAACTTTGTTGTATTGATACATACATACATACATACATACATCTGTCTGTCCATCTGCCTGCCTGTCTATACATCTATCTCTTTGATGTATAACATTGCACATTTGTACTTAATAACTATTTTTACTACAATCTGTTCAACACTTCATTTGCTCATGTTTACAGTTTTGTTTATTGTCTCCAGTTTTCATTTCAGTTTATTGAACAACCATCAATTCTGAAACCAAGAAGATCTACTGTACAACACATTACACTAGCAATGTTACATATTCTTATGGACGTCTTATAGATGTCTACACTGAAAACAAATATTTACTATTCCTAAAACTCAGAAAAATTTCAAGGATATATGCCAGTATAAATTGTAGCAAGATTGGGGGAAGGGAGTCTAAAGAAACTAAATTCTACAGCTGAAAGTCAACTTGCACAATGACTACAGGTAATCCCCAGGTTATGAACGTTCCCTTAGCGAATGTTATGTGATCAGCACCCCCTAGCGTTTCTGAACAAGGCCCGAAACTATGAATCTTGCAGCACAACATGGCAATTCACCCTTATGAACAACTGCAGAGGCGCTGCAACATTCGCCCCGAACATTGCCAGCTGAAATGGAGCTTCCAAGGGGCTAATCCACCTCTCGGAAGCCCTGTTCGGGCCTCCAGAGGCCTAGCCTGACCAGGTGCAGGTCGAAGTGGAGCTGCCTCTCAGAAGCCCCATTCAGGCATCCAGAGGCCTCCCCTGGTCCATTACAGGGGGAAATGGAGCCTCCATGGCCGGATCCACCCCTCCAAGGCCCATTCCACAGACTGTGCCTGCTTTGCTAATGTCCCTGATTCCACTTACTCCTTCCTACCCCATACCCCACCCGTGTGCATGAGGAAGTACCTTCTTTTTATCCTTTCATTTAACCAGGACAGGGTCTAAGGCTTCTCCGTAGAGAAAACTTCCTTTGAATGGCACTGCTGCCAGTTGCCATTTCAATTTCATGTCTGCTTGCCAAAGCCTCAGCCATAATGGTAGTGTTCCTCAAGGTAGTGTTCTTGGACCAACTCTCTTTATAGTATACATAAATGATCTTTGTGATCATATCTCAAGTGACTGTGTTCTCTTTGCTGATGATGTTAAACTTTTTAACACCACTGACAATACATCTACAATTCAAAAAGACCTTGATCATCTAACCGCTTGGTCTAAAATTTGGCAACTATGAATCTCAATCAGCAAATGCTCAGTCCTACATATTGGAAGAAAAAACCCAGTCACCAAGTAATGCTTAATGGACATTTCCTCACAGATGATCCCCACCCTGTCAAAGACCTTGGAGTTTTTATATCTAACGATCTAAGTGCCAAAGCCCACTGCAACTATATAGCAAAAAAGGCTCTAAAAGTTGTTAACTTAATTCTACGCAGCTTCTTTTCCAAAAACACCACACTACTGACCAGAGCATATAAAACTTTTGCTAGGCCAATTCTTGATTACTGTTCGCCTGTCTGGAACCCATACCATATATCTGATATCAATACAGTTGAGCGTGTCCAAAGGTATTTTACGAGAAGAGTTCTCCACTCCTCCGTAACCAATAAAATACCTTATTCCACCAGACTTGATATCCTGGGTCTAGAAAACTTGGAACTTCATCGCCTTCGACAGGACCTGGGTTTAGCTCATCCGTTGTAATGTCCTTCCTGCCAATGACTACTTCTGTTTCAACTACAATAACATAAGAGCTACCAACAGATTTAAACTTAATGTCAACTGCACCAGTTTAGATTGCAGAAAACACGATTTCTGTAACAGAATTATCTATGCTTGGAATGCATTACCTGACTTTGTGGTCTCTTCTCATAACCCCAAAAGCTTTATTAAAAATCTATCCACTGTTGACCTCACCACATTTCTAAGAGGCGTGCATAAGAGCACAAATGTGCCTACCATTCCTGTCCTATTGTTTCTTCACACACACACACACACACACACACACACACACACACACATATATATATATATATTTGTTTTCTGAGGTTTTCGCGGGTGTTTGTATGTAGGTCTTTGGTTATTCGGGTTTTCTCCCGTGTAAAATTGGAAGTGTCTTGGCGACATTTCGACGAAGTCTCATTCGTCATCTTCAGGCTTCAGCTTCGTGCTCCCAGAATTTGCATCAGGAAATTTGACACTAAGGCACTGGAGGCAAATTTGGCGGAAGAAAGGATGGCATCAGCAGAATATTTGGTGGCTGTGATCAACTTATTGATGTCTTGATTGAAACAGATGTCCTCAGGAGGTACACTAGATTGCATCTGGCGAAGCCAAATGAGGGATGTCCTGGCGAAGGATGCCGCCATGGCAGATCGGATGGCCCAGGCGGCTGCTTGGTGGGTCTTATAGGCTGCAAGTTCAGCTCTGTGGTCCTCAGCTTTCAAATCTTCAACAGAATCTGAAGGAAGGCTATTGGGTGAGGCCAAGCTGGCCATTGGAGCATCCACGGTGGGCAATTTCAGAAGCTCCTCAAGCTCCTGCTCCACCGTATACATTTTGCGATCCATGCAACTGGGGGCAGTGATGGAACCTGGCTGGCTCCATTGGTGTTGGATAACGTCTACAAAGAGCCTAGGTGACGGAATTACTTCCTGTTCTGTGACTGGTTCGGTGAAAAGGAGAGCAGTGGGGTCTAGAGGGTCCAAAGATCCCTCCTGTTGCCCAATAAGTGCCCCCAAGTTGGCTGTAGTCTTGGCCTTGTACAGTAAGGATGAAAAAGGTCATGACGAACAGACCCGGAGTAGACGGTTTGTCATGAATGACCCGTTCATCATCTGAAAGATTGTAGTCAGTCATCTCTTCCTCGTAGAGATATGACATATCAGAACGTTGTGAAGGCGAAGGAAAATGGGACCCCAATGTGCCCTCTCTGTCTACATGACCCAAGGATGGAATCGGTCATAAAGAGGGTGCAGCTGCTTGTGATGGGCCCAAAATGTCCCATTGAGTGAAGGTAGCATCAATACCTTTAGAAATGGTTTGTGCTATCATGTCACACATTTGTTGTGACAGAGAGGGGCCTACGCCTTCCTCCGGGTGAAGCCCCGCCACGGTGGGCGTAAACATGGCTTCCCATGTTTACATGGCGTGGGAAGATCTGCGGGAATGAAGAGGTCCCGAGTCTGGTAGGTGTGTCTCCAAGATAGGATCTTGGTCCGATACCTGTGAATCCTGCATCACAGCAGATACATTGGGAGACCATCCGGCTGCTCCGGTTGCGTGTCCTGAGGCAAATGCTCCTTGTCCAAGGACCCAATTGATCACTTGCTGCTCTCAGGAATTGCAGGACTTTTGGCTGGTTCCGCTCTCTTTTGGGCTTTGTCAAAGTGTTTCTCTAAGGCGTGTAGAGCATCTTTCAGTGAGGCAGCAGAGGAAGAGGCCTGGACTCGGATGATTCAGAAAGTGAGGGAGAAGACCTGGCCAGCCCTGCTTCTCGTGAGCCCTTTCCCTCCCTGGCACCCACTCAAAGGGAGGAGGAGGGGCCGGCAAAGCCTGATTCCATGGAGCCTCCTTCTGATTTGGCAACGCCCCAAGAACAGTTTTGGAGTGATGCAAGATTACGAAGACGTGATCGGCGTGCGCAGCAGCGGAAGAGTTGGGACAAAGCCAAGTCATAATTGTCATGCAGTGACATCTGCAGAGACTATAAATAGGAGGCGGGACTTCCTGGTTTTTTGTCTTGGACAAAGTAATGAATTTGCACGGGCAATCTGTATCAACGGAGGGAAGAATATATTCGTGAGTAATTCTGGCCTTATCTATAATTTCCTCGTTATCTCCAGAAACTTGGCAGGCCCGTGGGTAGGCGTGGCCAGGACATTTATATATATGTAAATAAATCAGAAAAGAGGCCTCTGACTGACTCTTTGCTGGGAGTATTGGGGGAAGGGAAACAGAACATTTTGTCCAAGACCTGACTAAAACATCTTCCACCAAAGATGGACCAGCAGCAGGTACAGCAGCAGTTAGAGCAGCTACAAGCGGCTAATCAACAGCTCCAGCAGCAAGTGGCTCACTTGGCAGGCCAACTTGCTGCCAGGAATGTGCCTGCAGCCCCCCCCCATCCTCCCACTCCTCCTCCTCGTCGCAAGTGCCCGATAACCGTGCCGGATAAGTTTTCTGGGCAGCCTGAGATGTTCCCGACCTTCTTGGGACAGTGCCAGCTCTACATGGCTATGAGGCCAGAGGATTTCCCAGACGACCGGGCTAAGGTGGCCTTCGTGATTAACCTTCTTTCCGGCTCGGCTGCTCGATGGGCCATGCCCCTCTTGCTCCAGGACAGCCCCCTGCTGGCGGACCAACAGCGTTTTTGGCAGCACCTGCGCACCATGTATGAGGACCCCGTTCGAATGCTGACGGCAACCAGGCGCCTTAAGGAACTCCGTCAAAGGAAACGCCCCTGCAGGAGTACATCGCAATTTCGTCTTTTGTGCCAGGACTCTGACTGGAATGATGCAGCGCTGGTGGGCGCGTTCCAGGAGGGACTCTCAGAGGAATTGCAAGACGAGCTGGCCGCGTGGGCGCCGCGGACCCTCGACAACTTGGTGCCCTTTGTCTCCGCCTCGATGCCCGTCTGCAACAGCGACCGTCCGTCGCACCCGGGACCGCCGTCGACATCTGCACCCCCACTTCCTGCACCACCAGCACCCAGGGTCGCCCCACGTTTTGTAACCGCTGCAGAAGAGCCCATGGAGTTGGGAGCGGCCAGACCTAGCCTGACAGCCCAGGAGCGGAACCGGAGGCGCCAAGGGGGATTGTGCCTGTACTGTGGGGAGACCGGCCACTTCGCCGCTTCTTGCCCCAGAAAGTGAAGTGGGGCATGCACGCCGGTCCCCGAATCACAGCGTGACCAATCGGGAAACGGAGCAGGCCCGACCTCGGGGAAACCCTAGGTCGGGCACGTACTAAGCCCCCACTGGACGTTGCGGAAGTAGACTCTGGGCCCCCTCGGCATCTGATTCTGGACACACGGATATGGTTGGGGAACCAGTCGGACGGGCTCCAGGCGCATGCGCTGGTGGACTCAGGGGCCACAACAAACTTTATGGACCAGGCCTTTGTGACCCAGTTTGCGGTCCCCGTGGTTCCGGTGGACCCTCCGATGCGGGTAGAGACAATTGATGGGCGAGAACTGGTGTCCGGCCCCATTAAATTTGCCACCCAGCCTTTGCGCCTGGCTATTGGGGACCATGAGGAGGCGATCCAGTTTTATGTCACGGCGGACCTTCATTTTCCCTTGGTCCTTGGGTTGGCCTGGCTTCGGACCCACGATCCTCAGGTGGCCTGGTCGCGGAACGCCATCTCTTTCCCGAGTCTGCAGTGCGTCGATCACATCCGCCACACCTGTGCCGGCCAGAACATCCCCACCGCTGCCATCACCTTGCCTCCTGAGCTGACGGACTTCGCCGACGTGTTCAGCGAGAAGGAGGACTACAAACAGTCCGCCGACCGCTCCCGACGGGCAATGCCCCCGCTGGCAGTTGGAGACCGGGTGTGGCTCTCCACCAAACACCTCCCGTCCGACCGCCCGGTAAAGAAGTTGGACCACCGATTCATCGGCCCGTTCCCTGTCGAGGCAGTCATCAACCCAGTAGCCTACCGACTGATCCTGCCACGATCCATGCGGATCCACCCCGTTTTTCACCGGTCCCTTCTGGTTCCTGAGGCCACACCGAGTCCCCTTCGGTGCCCAACAGCACCCGTCACTGTCGCCGAGACCGGATCGGAGGAATACGAAGTCCACAGCGTACGAGACTCCCGCTGGCTGAAGGGTCGTTTCCAATATTTGATCGCGTGGAAGGGATACGGGACTGATTTCTCCTGGGTAGATGCCTCCGACGTTCATGCCCCTGACCTGGTGCAGGCCTTCCATGAGCAGAACCCAGCCCGACCGCATCCCGATCGTCAGCCCCGGGGGAAGGGCCCTGCGGTGAGGGACAGTGTTGTGACCCAGGTTCCTGGACCCAGACTCCTGGACTCGGATGATTCAGAAAGTGAGGGAGAAGACCTGGCCAGCCCTGCTTCTCTTGAGCCCTTTCCCTCCCTGGCACCCACTCAAAGGGAGGAGGAGGGGCCGGCAAGGCCTGATTCTCTGGAGCCTTCTTCTGATTTGGCAACGCCCCAAGAACAGTTTTGGAGTGATGCAAGATTACGTAGACGTGATCGGCATGCGCAGCAGCGGAAGAGTTGGGACAAAGCCAAGTCATAATTGTCATGCAGTGACATCTGCAGAGACTATAAATAGGAGGCGGGACTTCCTGGTTTTTTGTCTTGGACAAAGCAATGAATTGGCGCGAGCTAACTGTCTCAATGGAGGGAAGAATATATTCGTGAGTAATTCTGGCCTTATCTATAATTTCCTCGTTATCTCCAGAAACTTGGCAGGCCCGTGGGTAGACGTGGCCAGGACATGTATCTATGTAAATAAAAGGAGAAAAGAAGGCCTCTGACTGACTCTTTGCTGGGAGTATTAGGGGGAGGGAAACAGAACACACACCTTGTGCACCCTGAATCTAGAAGGGCTAGCATCTTCCCATGGGCCCCGGTAGATGGGACCTTTAATTCCACTGGGATGGTCATAGGTCCCCCACTCTGACTTATCAGGAGGTCCTCGTCAGAATCAGTTTCAGTTTTGCTGTCAACAGTGGGGGTCAGAGTTCCCAACTCCCCCTGTCTAAGGGGAGCGAACTCAACGATTTCTACCCCTTTTAGGGCGGTCTCGTGGGGCTTAACAGGCGGTTTGTCGGCTCTCTTCCCTCCACCAGAGGTTGTCTTGAGTCCAGGCTTAGTGAAACAATCAGCCGCTCAGTGCCCTTCCTTTCCACATCTGGTTGACTATCTCTGACTTGGTGCTATTGTACTGGGGCATTCTGGATAGGGCATCAGCTAGGAAGTTCTTCCCCCAGGGAGGTATTTGAGAGTGAAGTTGAATCACTTGAAATACTGGGCCCAGCATACTTGCTTTTCCGTGGGGTCTTAAGAACCCCCAGATTTTTGTGGTCAGTCCAGACCTGGAAAAGGATTTTATTCTCCTCCAAGAAATACCTCCATGTAAGGAGAGCCCATTGAAAAGCATATGCCTCTTTCTCCCAATCAGCCCATTTCTGTTATGTGTCTGTTAGTTTTTTGGAGGTCTATGCACAGAACTGTAGTTGGCCTTGTTCTCTTGGAGGAGGACAGCCCTGACTGCCATGTCACTGGCATCTGCTTGAATGGCAAAGCGCTTCAGCACTGGTTCTGCTGAGAACAACCGCTTTAGTTTTTTAAATGCCGTTTGACCTTCCATGGTCAAATTTAGCAGCAGTCTTGGTTTGGGTTTATCCCCCCCCCCTTAGTTTTTAGTAAGTTGGTGATTGGAAGTGCAATTTATGCGAAAGCTGGGATGAATTGCCGATAGAAATTGGCAACCCCCCAAAAAACTCTGCAGCTGTTTATGTGTGCGGGGAGAGGCCCCTTCCACCACCGCCTGCCACTTTTCAGGGTCTACTTTTACACCTTCGTGAGAGATTCTGTATCCTAGGTAGTCTATCTTCTCTTTTGTGAAATTCAGATTTTGAAAGTTTTGCATAAAAATTTGTGGTGTGTAGTTCATTTAAGATCTCATGGACGTGCTCCTCTTTTGTTTTGGTGTAGATTAAAATGTAATGGTTAAAATGTAAACCCTTTGTAGAGGTGCTCATGGAGCACTTCCCTTCTTAGTTGCATGAAAACTGCTGGGGTGCCCTTTGGTCTGAATGTGAGCACATTGAACTGGAAACACCCCAGCGGGGTATTAAAAGCCATTTTCCATTCATTCCCTTCCCTGATTCTGACCCTGTAATAGGCTTCCCTTAAATCCAGCTTTGAGAAAATCTTTCCCTTGGAGAGGTGGGCCAACATGTCCTTCATCAGGCGAAGGGGGCATACATTTTCCATGCTCACTCTTTCAGACTTCTATAATCCACACATAAGCTCAAAAATTCATCTTTCTTCTCCCAGAACAGTACTGGGGCCGCAATTTGGGGTCAGACTAGCTCAATAACCCCCTAAGTTCTTATCTATAAAAGCCTGCAGTTGCTCGAGTTCTCTTGGGGACATGCTGTATAGCTTTGGTTTTGGTAGTTTTGCTCCTGGGAGTAACTCAATGGCACAGTCTGGGGCAGTGGGGAAGAAGCTCATTGGAACTCTCAGCTAGGTCTTTATACTCCCAGGGATGCCTGCATTGGCTTGCCCTTCCCAGCGGCAACCATTTATTTCTTTGACTTCCCCACAGTTCCTCCTCTTGGTGGTCTAGTCCAATTATTCCCCAATGGAATCTCAAGGTCCCCTCTTTCCAGTTTACTCTGGGATTCCACTTCTTCAACCAGGTGAGCCCTAGGACCAACTGCAACTCCATTCTGGGTGTCACATTGAATGTGAGTCTTACGTTATGGGTCCCCATGGCTATTTCCAGGGATTCCGTAACAAAAGTGGCCAGTTCCCCACCCACAACAGACCCATCTAGCTAGTAAAACGAAACTGGAGTCTTTAGCTTTTGTAAATGAATGCCTAATCTCCCAAACAAAGTTGGGTTTATTAAGTACTGGGTGCCCCCTGAGTCCAGTAGGGCTGACAGCTGCACTCTCCTTTTCCAACTGGGGATGAATAGTCTTAGGGGCAATGTCACAGTTCGACCAATTCACTTACCAGCAGGTCATCTTTGGAGTCACTTTTGAATGGGCTGGGGTCCTCTACTGGCAAGGCCTGAGTTCCCTCCCCTGGTTTTGCTAGGGGGCAAAACTCCATGGCATCTCTGCTTCTCAGTGTGGTGTCTTTTCCACATGGGATGGCCTTCACTTGTTTTCCACTTGACAGGTTCTCGGGTTTCCAGGCTGGGGTCTTTGAGTGGCACTCAGCTGTGTGGTTCCCATCTTCTCCATACTTGAAACAGGCACTTGACTCCAGCAGGAGGGTGGTTTGCGACTTTTTTTTGTTTGTTTACATTTATATCCCGCCCTTCTCCAAAGACTCAGGGCAGCTTACAGTGTATAAGGCAATAGTCTCATTCTATTGGTATATTTTTTACAAAGTCAACTTATTGCCCCCCCCCCAACAATCTGGGTCCTCATTTTACCTACCTTATAAAGGATGGAAAGCTGAGTCAACCTTGGGCCGGGCTTGAACCTGCAGTAATTGCAGGCTACTGTGTTCTAATAACAGGCTTCTTAACAGCCTGAGCTATTCCGACTTGAATGGCTCTCGCTTCCTCTGGGTTGGGACTCTCTTCCAGGTTCTCCCAACTCAGTACTGGTTTCTGGCTAGGTCAATCTCCACCTATTCTGCCAAAATATACCAATCTTGGAGGCAATTTGGGGTTCCACGGGCAAGGCAGGCATGGTAGAGGTTTTATTTATTTATTTATTTATTTATTGAATTTTTATACCGCCCTTCTCCCGAAGGACTCAGGGCGGTGTACAGCTGGAGATAAAATACAAAATATGTACAATTAAAACAAATTAAAACATATCAAAATTACAAAAACGGCTAATAATTAAAATTAAATTTAAAATATTCAAAAATATTAATAAAACCTCAATTTAAAATCAAACTATTATGCCAGTCCCGCTTGAATAAGTAAGTATGTTTTTAGCTCACGACGGAAGGTCCGAAGATCAGGCACTTGACGTAGGCCAGGGGGGAGTTCATTCCAGAGCGTCGATGCTCCCACAGAGAAGGCCCTACCCCTGGGGGCCGCCAGCCGACACTGTTTGGCGGACGGCACCCTGAGGAGACCCTCTCTATGAGAGCGTACGGGTCAGTGGGAGGCATAGGGTAGCAGCAGGCGGTCTCGCAAGTACCCGGCTCCTAAGCCATGGAGCGCTTTAAAGGTAGTAACCAAAATCTTGAAGCGCACCCAAAAGACCACAGGAAGCCAGTGCAGACTACGGAGCAGTGGTGTTACGTGGGAGCCACGAGCGGCTCCCATTACTACTCGCGCAGCCGCATTCTGGACTAACTGCAGCCTCCGGGTGCACCTCAAAGGCAGCCCCATGTAGAGAGCATTGCAGTAATCCAACCGAGACGTAACCAGAGCGTGAGTGACTGTGCATAAGGCATCCCGGTCAAGGAAGGGACGCAACTGGCGGACCAAGCGAACTTGGTAAAAGGCCCTCCTGGTGACGGCCGCCAGATGTTCATCAAAGGACAGCCGTCCGTCCGTTTTATTTTTAGTCTTTTTAAAATTGTTTTTATTCAATGTTTACATCTTTAAATCATAATTACCTTTTTACAGCTTTCCAATACCAGCATTTTTAGAAATATCCACTATCTTTCGGCCGATTATATACATTATATACATATGCATTTTGTTTGTTACATATTTATTTATATAATCAATACATTTTTATACATACCTACTATGCATTAAATATAACATTTCATTATAATATCTTCTCTTTTACTATACACTATCCATTAGTATAGTATTCAGCGCCCTGAGTCCTTCGGGAGAAGGGCGGTATACAAATTAAAACATCATCATCATTATTATTATTATTATTATTATTATTATTATTATTATTATTATTATTATTATTATTATTATTAATTTTCGATTCCTTTTCCAGCCAATCATACCATCTGTTCCATATTTCATAACAAATCATTTCCTCTCTGTCCTTAAGTTCCATCATTAATTTATCTGCTTCTGCACATTCCAGCACCTTTTTTATAATCATCGTGTTTGTTGGAGTATATTGTTGCTTCCAGTCTGGGGCAAATGAAATTCTAGCAGCCGTAATTATGTGGAGTATGAGCTATTGAATTTCTTTAGTCATTTTTTGGTGTTATAATCCCTAACAAAAATAATTATGGTTTCATATCTATTATTTCCCCCGTCATTTTCTCCAACCATTTTTTAATTTTAAGCCAGTAAACTCTTGCTTTGGGACATGTCCACCACATGTAGTAGTATGTCCCTTGTGCATGGTTGCATTTCCAACAGTGCAGTGAATTGTTTGGAGACATCATGGCCAATCTCGCCAGGGGTAAATGCCACCTATAAAACATTTTATATTTTCTTTGAAGGCAGCCTACAACGTCATTTTATAATTTGTTCCCCATATTTTGCCCAATATTCCAATTCTATGTTGTATCCAAAATTTTTCATCCAAATTATCATTATTTCCTTCACTGTTTCCTCTTCCATTTTAAATTTGAGGAGAGAGTTATATGTTTTGGTAATTATCATCTGTTCCTGTTAATATTTTATCTATTTCTTTTTGTCCATTTTGAAAGCCAAATAATTTTAAATCTTTTTTTGTATTTTGTTTGGATCTGTAAATAAGGCCACCAGTCTATTTTAATTCCTTCTTCTAATAGTTCTTGTTTAGATTTCAAATTTTCTTGTCCATCTAACAATTCTTTATATGTAACTATTTTGTTTAAGTGGATTAAATTGGGGTAAACCAAGGCTTCCATTGTCGATATCCATCTTGGTATTTTTGTATAAAAATTCCTTTTAATTTTGGTCTAAATTTCCAGCATTTGGAATTTGAATCAATGGGTTTTGTTTCAAGATTAAAAACTCCTTCTTTCCCCTTATGGCAGCCGAAGCAGCCTTATAGGAACATTACTCCATTCCCAATACTTAACACTAAAGAAAGCAATATAACAATTAACTAAGCAGTAAAACAATTAACTAAGTAATAAAACAATTAAAGTAGCAATAAAATAAAAAATAAAAAAATAAAAAATAGGCTGACAATACTTCTCTCACCTGAAGTATGGAAGTATGTGTGGGCTTTGTTCTTTCCCTCCCAAATGAAGGTGTGCCAATCCCTCTGTAAATCATGCCCCTCAATCATCAGAATTCTTCCATTTTTTAGATTTATCCAATCTTTGAGCCGTATAACAGCCTGATGATAAAGTTCACAATCTGGGCGGCCAAAGCCACCTTTATTTCTAGTATCTTGTAAGAGTTTTAATTTGATTCTTGGCTTTTCCCCCCAAACATATAAATTTACTAATAATTTTATACAATTTTTCAAAGAAACTTTTCCTCAGTTATATAGGAACCATTTGAAAAAGATATAAAATTTTGGGTAGAATATTCATTTTAATGGTAGCAATTCTTCCAATCAATGATATTTGTAATTTAGTCCATCCCTCTAAATCTTTTTGAATTTGGTTCAGTAGTTTCAAATAATTATCTTTCTTTATTGAAGATATTCTCGCCATTATCCAGATACCCAGGTATTTTACTTTTTACAATTTGAATTCCTAATTCTCTAATTTCTCATTTTGACCTTTCGTGAGATTTTTGGTGAGTATCTTTGTTTTATTTTTGTTTATTTTTAAGCCCGCGACTATGCCAAATTTTTTATTTCCTATAGTAAAAATTCTCCCATTTCCTGGGGGTCCTCTATTATAAACACCATATTGTCCACAAAAGCCTGTGTTTTATATTCATCTTTTTTAATTTTTAACCCTTTTATTTCCTTATTTCCCCTTATCTGAGCCAATAGAACTTCTAATGAGAGAATGAAAAATAATGGAGGTAATGGATAGCCTTGCTGAACCCCTTTATTTATATCAACTTTTTCTGTTAGATCTCCATTTACCATATTTATTTATTTTTATTTTTATTTATTATTTTAATTTATATACCGCCCTTCTCCCGAAGGACTTAGGGCGGTTTACAGCCTAGTAAAAAACAAAAATCACAAAAGTTAAAAAACATTTTTAAAAACTAATTTAAATTAGGCCCAGAAAGACTAAAACTCTAATAAAACCCCTATTAAAACTAAGTTTAATTAAGCCAGCCCTGCGCGATGAAACAAAAATGTCTTTAGCTCGCGTCGAAAGGTCCGGAGGTCGGGGAGTTGACATATCCCCAGAGGCAGCTTGTTCCAGAGGGCAGGAGCCCCCACAAAAAAGGCCCTCCCCCTGGGGGTCGCCAGCCTACATTGTTTGACTGACGGCACCCTGAGGAGACCCCCTCTATGGGAGCGCACTGGTCGATGGGAGGCAATTGGTAACAGCAGGCGGTCCTGTAAATAACCTGGTCCTATGCCATGGAGCACTTTAAAGATGGTAACCAACACCTTGAATTGCACCCAGAAGACCACCGGAAGCCAGTGCAGCTTGCACAGGAGAGGTGTTACATGAGAGCCTCGAGTGACTCCCTCTATTACCCGTGCAGCTGCATTCTGGACCAGTTGGAGCCTCCGGGTGCTCCTCAAGAGGAGCCCCATGTAGAGAGCATTACAGTAGTCCAGGCGGGAGGTGACGAGGGCATGAGTGACTGCATAGGGAATCCCGGTCTAAGAAGGGATGCAACTGGTGTATCAGGCAGACCTGATAAAAAGCTCCCCTGGCGACGGCCGTCATATGCTCTTCTAAAGACAGCCGTGCATCCAGGAGGATGCCTAGATTGTGGACCCTCTCCATGGGGGCCAATGACTCGCCCCCAACAGTCAGCGATGGAGTCAGCTGGCTGTACCGGGATGCTGGCATCCACAGCCACTCAGTCTTGGAAGGGTTGAGTCAAAGCCTGTTTCTCCCCATCCAAACCCGCACAGCCTCCAGACATCACTTCAATGGCCTCGTTGGGGTGGTTAGGGGTGGAAATGTACAGCTTTGTATCATCAGCGTATAGATGACATCGCACCCCAAAACCACGGATGATCTCACCTAGTGGCTTCATATAGATGTTGAACAGAAGAGTCGAGAGAACCGACCCCTGTGGCACCCCGCACATGAGGCACCTCGCAGCCGATCTCTGCCCTCCTGCCAACACCGTCTGCGACCGGTCAGAAAGATAGAACCACCGATAAACGGTGCCCCCCACTCCTAACCCGTCCAGCCGTCACAGCAGGATACCATGGTCGATGGTATTGAAAGCCGCTGAGAGATCTAATAGGACCAGGGCAGAGGAACAACCCCTGTCCCGAGCCCTCCAGAGGTCATCCACCAACGCGACCAAAGCCGTCCCGGTGCTGTAACCAGGTCTGAAGCCAGACTGGAACGGGTCAAGATAGACAGTTTCATCCAGGTACTGGGGGAGCTATCGTGCCACCACACTCTCAACAACCTTTGCCACAAAACGAAGGTTGGAGACAGGACGATAATTCGCTAAAACAGCTGGATCCAGAGAGGGCTTCTTGAGGCCTCACTACGGCTTCTTTCAAGGTGGCAGGGAAGACACCCTCTGTCAAGGAAGCATTGACAATTCCCTGAAGCCAGCCTCGTGTAACCTCCCAGATGGCCAGTACCAGCCAGGAGGGACATGGGTCCAATAAACATATGGTCGCGTTCAGCCTCCCCGGTATCCTGTCCATGTCCTCGGGGGCCACAGTATCAAACTCTTCCCAGATAACATCCCTAAGACCTACCTCTGTCATCCCGCCCGAATCTACCCAATCCGAGTCCAGACCATCCCGAATCTGAGTGATGTCATCATGCAGATATTGCCCAAAATCCTCAGCACACCTTTGCAAGGGGTCCTCCTGTGCTCCCTGATGAAGGAGGGAGTGGGTCACCCTAAACAGGGCGGCTGGGCAGTTATCTGCCGATGCAATAAGAGCGAAAAAATAATCATGATTTGCCGCTCTTATCGCCACTAGGTAGGTCTGAATATAGGACCTTACTAGTGTTCGATCAGATTTAGAATGACTGGCCCTCCACCCTTTCTCTAGGCGTCTTTTCCGGCGCTTCATCTCTCTCAGCTCCTCAGAATACCAAGGAGCCAGTTGAGATCGGCGCCGGGTCAGAGGCCACAAAGGCATGATGCGGTCCAAAGCCCCTGCCGCCGCCCTTTCACATGCAGCAACTGGTTCTTCAGTCAAACCGTGAGCTAGATCCTCAGGAAATGGCCCAAGCTCCATCAGAAACCTCTCCGGGTCCATCAGGCGCCTGGGATGGAACCAACGAATTGGCCCCATCTCCCTGCGGTGGGGGGTAGCGGTTCGAAAGTTGAGTTGAAGGAGCAAATGATCTGTCCATGACAGGGGTTTAATGACTAAGTCTCCTAATTCTAGATCATTCAACCACTGTCCAGAGATAAAAATCAAATCCAGGGTGTTTCCCCCGATGTGAGTGGGACCATTAACTATCTGGGTCAGGTCCTAGGCCGTCATGGAGGCCATGAACTCCCGGGCCACCGCTGATGTTTCACCGACCGACGGCAGGTTGAAATCCCTCATAACCATAAGTCTGGGGGTATCAACCGCCATCCCGGCTATCATATCTAGCAGCTCGGGCAGGGCTGCTGTCACGCAGCAAGGAGCCAGGTACGTAATCAGCAAGCCCACCTGCATCCCCTGGGCCCACTTCACAAAGAGGGACTCACATCCAGCTATCTGTGGTACAGTGACCCCCCTCGGCTCCAGACCTTCTTTAATAATAACTGCCACCCCCCCACCCCTACCCTGGGCCCTCGGCTGATGAAATGCATGGAAGCCCAGTGGGCATATTTCAACAAGGGGCACACACCCCCTTCCGTGCCCAATGAGGTCTCCGAGATGCCCATCAGGTCTGCACCCCCCTCTTGTATAAGATCGAAAATGAGGGGCTTTATTTACCATGGACCTGGCATTACATAGCATCAGCCGAAGGTCCAGGCTCTGAGGATTCAAGCTACTCGGGGAACGAGGAAATTCAGGGGGACCGGAGTGCGTGATTGCTCGCAAACAGCGAGCACACACTCCCCGAACGTGATGCGGGCCCCCGCTTCTGCCATATCTGCCCCTCCCCGTTACCGTGCAGATGGAATAGCCCTCATAGAGTCGAGCTCCAGCCTCCTCCTTCACCTCCGAACCTATATCATCGATACCGCAAGCCTTCGCAGGGTCTGGCCATGGCCCTAATGGGTTTCCCCCAAAACCCATCCTAGCCCTCCCTCCCCTTAAAAACCCTTTACTTAAATCTTTTAAAAGAAGAATAAAAGACGATTTTTAAAAACCTCTAAGACCCTTCTTTGCAACATAACTCTTGCAGTTTGATTTGAATAAATTGTCAAAATCATTTCTGTAAATTTTTCACCAAATTTCATCCCAATTAATTGAATAATTAGAAATTGCCAATTCAAGTTGTCGAACGCCTTCTGTGCATCCATCAATATTAATGCCAATTGTCTTTCAGGATGGGCCTCATAATACTCTAATATATTCATTTTAATTCTTGTATTGTTTTTAATTTGTCATTTGGGTAGAAACCCGTTTTGATCCGAATGAATAATTTTGTTTAGTTTGGCATTTTGGCTGTCTCCAATATCTCGTTATGTATTTCCAACATAATTTCTTCTAAAGATTCTTGAAATGTTTTATATACTTCCGTCAGAATTCCATCTGGGCCTGGGGGTTTATTATTTTTTGCTTTTTGATTGCCTCTTTCAATTTTATTACAGTAATTTTATCATTCAACATTTCCCTATCTTCCTCTAATATATTTGGCAAATTTCTCTCCCGTAAATATTTTATAATGTTTTCTTCTGCAATGTTTTCTTGGCTATATAGTGTTTGGAAATACTTTTGAATATATATTTTTTCTTATCTATTTATAGTCCAAATTTCCTTGTTCATCTTGTAAATGCTGTATCAGCTTTTAAGCTTTTTTTTTTTTTCAATTTGTGGGCTAACCATCTTCCTGGTTTATTTGCTGTTTCAAAATAATTTTTTACCAGTTTTATATTCTGTATCATGGTCTCCTGTTGTAGTATGTTAATTTTATATTTCACTAATTCTCTTTCCTCTTTCCATTTTGAAGTTCTTTCTGTAGAGCTATTTCTAACTTTTTAAATTTCTCCAATAATGAAATTTGTTGTTCCCTTTTCTCTTTATTCCTCTTTGCCACGTACGCTATGGTAATCCCCCTCATGTATGCTTTGGCGGTGTACCATAAATTCTGTGGTGTTGTATATTCATTCCTATTTTCCTTAAAAAAAATCTCTAATTCCCTTTCCATTGTTTGTATGTAAGGTTTTTCTTTTATAATTTTTTGATCTAAAGTCCATCTCCTTTTTTCCCCCTTGCCTTTCCATTTTAATATTAAGGGACTATGGTCCACCAAATGTTTGACATTATATCTATTCTTCCAAATTATTTATCAATTCTGGATTCATTCAGGCCATATCTGTGTGTGACCAGGAATTGTGTGGATGGGACAAAAAGGTGTATTGTTGTCTCCACCCATCTCTTAAATTAAACTCTTTTACTATCTCGAAAAACGTATTTGGTAATTTCTGTTTTTTGTATTTATTTTTCTTCGTAATCCTATAATCCAATTTATTATCTGTTACTCCATTAAAGTCCCCTATTATGCAGATATTTTCATCCTCTAATTCCATTATTTTCCTATGTAATTTGTTATAAAAAATTTTCTTGTTTTGTTTTTGGTGCGTAAATTATTACTAACAAAATTTTCTTATAATTTATGTTTATTTCCGTTATTAAGATTCTTCCATCTTTATCACTAAATATTTTCCTAGAGTTTAGCCAATCTTTTATATATACAGCAATCCCTTTTTATTTTGTGCCAGTGCTGAATGTAATTCCCCTAGTTTAGGACTTTTTATGAGATCACTGTGCTTTTCTCTAATATGTATCTCTTGGAGGCAAATGATATCCATCTTTTCTTTTTGTAATCTTGATAATATCTGTTTACGTTTAATTGATGAGTTGATGCCATTTATATTTACTGATAGCATCTTTATTTCATTCTCCATTCTGCTATTTGTCTATTGGTCCTCTCCTTGCTTTACTCTCAGTCTGTGCTCTAGTCCTGGCTCCTTCTCTCACCTGACGCTCAGCTTCTTTTTGATCTCTTGCTTCTTGTTCTGTAGTTTTTTCCTCTGAAGTCTGGTTTTCCTGGCTTTTACTTTCTCCTTTCTCTCTATTATCCTGTTCATCTTCGCCCCTTATGTAGTAATCGTAAAATTCCTGGACCTTTTCCAAAGTATCAATCTGGAATTTCTTCTCCTGTCATGCTATTAACATCCCTTCTGGGATGAGCCATCGGAAGATCACTCTGTACTTTAACAACTGTGTGGAGAGGAAGTGGTAGCTTTGTCTTTGCTCCCTTATTGTTTTCAGAATCTGTTTCAGCACTATGATTTCTTTTCCATTATACGTCAGGGGATCTTCTCTTATTTTACTGTATACTTTATCACTTATAATAATAATAATAATAATAATAATAATAATAATAATAATAATAATAACAACAACAACAACAACAACAACAACAACAACAACAACAGAGTTGGAAGGGACCTTGGAGGCCTTCTAGTCCAACCCCCTGCCCAGGCAGGAAACCCTACATCATCTCAGACAGATGGTTATCCAACATTTTCTTAAAAATTTCCAGTGTTGGAGCATTCACAACTTTTTTCTTCACAAATTTAACATGGACTTCTCTCAGAAGTTTATTCATCCGTGCATAATTCGTATAAATCCTATAAGCTTCATCAATTTCATTTTCCAACTCTTATTTGATTCTTTTCCAGTGAGTCCACTAAGAGTTGAGCTATTAGTGTAGGGAGATCTTTGTTTTTATTTTCCAGGATGTTTTGAAAGCAGAGGTAAAACTTTTCCATTTTTCCATTTCCAGATTTATTATGGCTTCTTTTATTTAATTTAATTTTGTCACAACAGTATACATAAACATTGTCATAGTAAAAAAAAAAAGAAAAACATATCATGAAATATATATATATATCATAAATATATATATATATAAATATATATATATATATATATATATAAATAGAAAAACGCCCACACAGCATGAACAAATGAGATGATACCTCCCGCCTACCATCCATTTGGAAACCCGCCCTTATTGACAAACGAGTCCCTAACACGAGGAATGACACCAGACCCACACTCACGAGGTCCACACAGTATGTCACCACCGCACATCCACCCAGAAAGCAGACCCAAACCCACACTGATCATGAAGCACGACCAAGGACCAGAAGCCAGACCGCAGCTGCAACATTAGCCATTTCAAACCCCCCCAATCCATACATGCAGCAGACTGACACCCACTATGAAGATGTAGCACCACCACAAAGCCAAACAACAGCTATGCAGCTCACCAGCTCAAATCCCCCTGCAACACAGACTAAATTGAGCACAACCAAGCCCCCACCCAAACAGGACACACCCCCAGCCAATCAGAGCACAAAAAAACCTCCATCCAATCAGAACACAGCCAAGCTCCCACCCAATCAGTTCAAACCCCCACTAGCAGTTAAAAGGAAGAAACAGCTACGATCATACATTGCTCCCAGAAGCACGAAGCTGAAGCCTGAAGATGACGAATGAGACTTCGTCGAAACGTTGCCAAGACATTTCCAATTTTACACGGGAGAAAACCCGAACAACCAAAGACCTACATATATATATATATATATATATATATATATATATATATATATATATATATATATATATATATATATATATATATATATATATATATTCATATATATATATTCATATATATATATATATATATATAAAAGAAAAACATATCATAATATATATATATATATATATTTCATGATATGTTTTTCTTTTTTTTTATATATGTGTGTATGTATGTATGTAAAGGATATGCATAGCTATATTAATTAGATATAATAAAGAGAACAATAGGACAGGAATGGTAGGCACTTTTGTGCTCTTATGCACGCCCCTTATAGTCCTCTTAGGAATGGGGTGAGGTCAATAGTAGACAGTTTTTGGTTGAAGATTTTGGGATTTTTTGTAGAGACTATGGAGTCAGGTAATGAGTTCCAAGCATTAACAACTCTATTGCAGAAGTCATATTTTCTGCAATCAAGTTTGAAGCGGTTGACATTAAGCATGAATCTATTTTTTGCTCTTGTAATATTGCGATTGAAGCTGAAGTAGTCATTTACAGGAAGGATATTGCAATAGATGATTTTGTGTGTTAAACAATTTTAGTTCTCTGTGTTCTACTGCCATCTTATTTGTTGCTATATCTAATTTTTTTCCTATGTGTTCTGTTTTAACCTTTACCGATTTTATCTTTTGTTCGTTCTTGGTTATTATCTCCTGCATAGTACCAATTTTTTCATCTAACTTTCTTATCTCCCCTTTACTTCTCCCATATTGTTCTTAATGTCTTTGTGGTTGTTTGTCATAACCTCCTGCATTCTTAACATCGTTTCTTGTATTTCTAGTAGCTAGTAGGGTTGACTGCATACTTTGTAAGTTAATTGTAGAACCATGTTTTTCCCATCCCAATAGGGCTTCCGCATATTTTGATCCTGAGGGGGAAGCTGTTACTGAAGTTATTTTGCCCCCTATTTTTGTTACTGTAGTGGTTTTGCTTGTCATTTTGATGTTGTTTTTTTAAATTCCAGAGTACCATATAATCAACTATATTTTTCTCTTCCTCTCTTTCAATCATTATCCTTCCTTGATTATTCTTCTTTCCATACAGTTCTTATAATATCTCCCAATAATATTTATTTTTATATTTATTTTATATTTATTCGTATTTGTATACCGCCCTATCTCCCGAAGGACTCAGGGCGGTTCACAGGCAAGTAAAAACATATATGTACAAATTAAGATAACCATTAAAAAACTTATTCTAAAAGCCAAATTATTAAAAATAGTATAAATATTAAAACCAATTAAAACCACTATAAATTTAAAAATCTAGTCCAGTCCTGCGCAGATGACTAAATGTGTTTTAAGCTCGCGACGGAAGGTTCGGAGGTCCGGAAGTTGACGGAGTCCTGGGGGGAGTTCGTTCCAGAGGGTGGGAGCCCCCACAGAGAAGGCCCTTCCCCTGGGCGTCGCCAGACGACACTGCCTAGCTGATGGCACCCTGAGGAGTCCCTCTCTGTGAGAGCGCACGGGTCGGTGAGAGGTATTCGGTAGCAGTAGGCAGTCCCGTAAGTAACCCGGCCCTATGCCATGGAGCGCTTTAAAGGTGGTTACCAAAACCTTGAAGCGCACCCGAAAGGCCACAGGTAGCCAGTGCAGTCTGCGCAGGATAGGTGTCATACGGGAGCCACGAGGGGCTCCCTCTATAACCCGCACAGCCGCATTCTGAACTAACTGCAGTCTCCGGATGCCCTTCAAGGGGAGCCCCATGTAGAGAGCATTGCAGTAATCCAGGCGAGACGTCACGAGGGCGTGAGTGACCATGCATAGGGCATCCCGGTCTAGAAAGGGGCGCAACTGGCGCACCAGGCGAACCTGGTAAAAAGCTCTCCTGGAGACGGCCGTCAAATGATCTTCAAAAGACAGCCGTTCATCCAGGAGGACGCCCAAGTTGCGCACCCTCTCCATCGGGGCCAATGACTCGCCCCCAACAGTCAGCCGTGGACTCAGCTGACTGTACCGGGATGCCGGCATCCACAGCCACTCTGTCTTGGAGGGATTGAGCTTGAGCCTGTTTCTCCCCATCCAGACCCGTACGGCTTCCAAACACCGGGACAGCACTTCGATAGCTTCATTGGGGTGGCCCGGTGTGGAAAAGTACAGCTGGGTGTCATCAGCGTACAGCTGGTACCTCACACCGAAGCCACTGATGATCTCACCCAGCGGCTTCATATAGATGTTGAACAGAAGGGACGAGAGGATCGACCCCTGCAGCACCCCACAAGTGAGGCACCTCGGAGCCGACCTCTGCCCCCCTGTCAACACCGTCTGCGACCGACCGGAGAGATAGGAGGAGAACCACCGATAAACGGTGCCTCCCACTCCCAATCCCCCCAACCGGCACAGCAGGATACCATGGTCGATGGTATCGAAAGCCACTGAGAGGTCTAATAGGACCAGGGCAGAGGAACAACCCCTATCCCTGGCCCTCCAGAGATCATCCACCAACGCGACCAAAGCAGTCTCAGTGCTGTAACCGGGCCGGAAACCGGACTGGAACGGGTCTAGATAGACAGTTTCATCCAGGTGTAAGGGAAACTGATATGCCACCATACTCTCTACAACCTTCGCCGCGAAGCGAAGGTTGGAGACCGGACGATAATTGCCTAAAACAGCCGGGTCCAGGGAAGGCTTCTTGAGAAGGGGTCTCACCATCGCCTCTTTCAAGGCGGCCGGGAAGACTCCCTCCACCAAAGAAGCGCTCGTAATTGCCTGGAGCCAGCCTCGTGTCACCTCCTGAGTGGCCAGCACCAACCAGGAGGGGCACGGGTCCAGTAAACACGTGGTGGCATTCAACCTACCCAACAACCTGTCCATGTCCTCGGGAGCCACAGGGTCAAACTCATCCCATAAAATGTCACCAAGACTACCCTCAGCCGCCTCACCTGAGTCACCGCAATTTTGGTCCAGACCATCCCGAAGCTGAACGATTTTATCGTATAGATAACCGTTAAACTCCTCAGCACGTCCCTGCAACGGGTCATCCCGCTCCCCCTGGTGAAGGAGGGAACGAGTCACCCGAAACAGGGTGGCTGGGCAGTTATCTGCCGATGCAATGAGGGAGGAGGCGTAGCTACGCCTCGCTTCCCTCAATGCCACTAGGTAAGCCCTATTGTAGGACTTCACTAGTGTCCGATCAGCCTCCGAACGGCTAGACCTCCAGGAACTCTCTAGGCATCTTCTCCGGCACTTCATCCCCCTCAGCTCCTCAGAGAACCAAGGAGCCGGTTGGGACCTGTGCCGGGTCAGAGGCCGCAAAGGCACGACACGGTCTAAGGCCCCTGCCGCGGCCCGTTCCCAGGCCGCAACAAGTTCCTCAACCGTGCCGTGAGCCAGCCCCTCAGGAAGTGGCCCAAGCTTCGTCCGGAACCTCTCTGGGTCCATCAGGCGCCTGGGACGGAACCAACGTATCGGCTCCGTCTCCCTGCGGTGTTTAATGGCGGTCAGAAAGTCCAGGTGAAGGAGAGAGTGATCTGACCATGACAAAGGTTCAATGACTATTTCCTTCAAGTCCAGATCTCTCAACCACTGATCAGAGACAAAAATCAAGTCCAGAGTGCCACCCCCAATGTGAGTAGGGCCATCAACTACTTGGGTCAGGTCCAAGGCCGTCATGGAAGCCGTGAATTCCCGAGCTGCTGTCGATGACGAGCCGGAAGATGGCAAGTTAAAGTCCCCCATGACTAAAAGTGTGGGGGTCTCAACTGCCACCCCAGCAAGCACCTCCAGGAGCTCGGGCAGGGCAGCTGTCACGCAGCAAGGAGCCAGGTACGCGACCAGCAAGCCCATCTGACACCTATGACCCCATCTCACAAAGAGGGATTGCACCCGGCAATCTGAGGTACAGTGGTCTCCCTCGGCTCCAGGCTCTCTCTAATCACAACCGCCACCCCTCCACCCCTACCCTGAGCCCTCGGCTGATGGAATGCACGGAAACCCGGCGGGCACATCTCAACAAGGGGCACACCCCCTTCTGTGCCCAACCAGTTTCCGTAACGCCTATAAGGTCCACAGCACCCCCCTGAATAAGATTGTGTATTAGGGGGGCCTTATTGACTACGGACCGTGCGTTGCATAACATGAGCCGAAGGCCCAGGCTCTGAGGGTCTTGACCATCCAGGGAATGGGAAAAGGACGGGGGATCGGGGCGCGCGATCGCCTGCAAACATCGAACGCGCGCCCCCCTAGAACGATATGATCCCCCCCTTCCGCCATATCTGCCCCTCCCACTTACCGTGCAAATAAAACCACCCTCACCAACAGGAGCGCAATCTCTTTATATATATCTCTTTATATAATCTCTTTATATAACCAATTTCTTTATATAACCAATTTCTAACAATTAATTAATTAATAAACAATTATTATTTAGTTACTAGTTATTAATAAATAAATATAAATAGATAACAAATACTTCTTAAATATACTTCTTCCTATCTAGTCCTATGATTCAATTACAATTATCAACCTTAAGTCTATTTCTGTATGTATATAAATATTATAAAAAGGAAAACTTATGTTTATATTCAATACTCTCCAAACTTATCTGTCTTACAATTAAATAAAAATATGTTAGTATGCAAGATTAAATATATATATAACAATATCAAAGTATAAAATAAACAACTGTTAATATGGGTTATTATAAGATATAGATACCTCCATAAATATATATAAATATATAGTTATAAATACTGCAGTAGGATATAATTATAAATATAATGATATTATAAGTTTCTTAGAAGTTTCTTGTAAAAAAATATTTTATGTCCAAGGATCTTTTCTTTCTTTTTCATCCCTTCCTCCAAGATGTCTTCACTATTCAAAACTGCACAGTCACCTCCGTTGTCTGTAATGCAAATTTTAATCTGTCACGTCCAACACATCCAGCATAACCAACACTTTCTCTCCCCCCCCAGGAACAAACTCAAGAGTTAAATAGTTTCTTTCTTTCTTTCTAATATTAGCAATATAGTGATCAAGCCCAAAATTCACTTGTTTGCTCCGCTCACATGCTAACTTCTTTTCCTTTTTGACAGCTCTCGATCTCTGCTCTGACCGCCACCTTGCTGCTCACTTGGAGACTCACTTTGCCACTTCTGCCTCGAATCGTTTTATAATCCCTGAGAGTTTTTCGTTTCTGTCACTTTTATTCTCCTCTCTCCGGTTCTTCAAGCTGCTTTCCACTGTTCTCTCCCTTATAAATCATCGGGCCGTCATGCCTCTGGATCTGCCATTTTCATGCATATTTCTTCCATGTATATCCAGAGGGCTCCTCTCGCTGAACAGGAGCTTGCACTGCTCCCTGCTTGAACTCTGAAGAAACCCCTCCACCTCGCCGATCTCTCCACAATCCGACCTGCCAAAAAAGCCTCAAAAACACAGAAAATCAGGTACAAACAAATGGAGCCCCCACTCGTTCACCCCACTACAGCATGACATCACTGCCAGAAGCCCCATTCAGCCAGTCTTTAAATCACCTCACCAGGATGTCTTCCGGCCCATCTACTTGGCAGGCGAGGTCTCAGAATTCCTTGGTGTATTTGGCCACTGGCCAATGACCCTGCTTCACAGTTCTGATCCAGTCATTGGCCTTCTGAACTGCTAGGTGGTCTTCGAATAGGTGATGGAGCGCCATCATGAAATGGTCAATGTTCTGTAGCTCTGGGACATCGGTATTGTGGAGGGTCACCATCCACCTGGCTGCCACTCCTTCAGGGCCAGGGTCATGACTCTGCCCATATTCCTGCATGTACATGAGGATATGTGCCTGGAAAAAGCCCAACTGCTGCAGGTCGCCATCGTATTTCACACCCAGGGAAGGTGTTTTCCATTCTAGTTGTGGGGCTCCTGCCACCCCTGGGGTGTTTGCAGGACCAGTGCTGTGTGTGGTAGCTGCTGGCCCCGCTACCCCATCTGCTGGGTTCATGGCCTCTGGACCTGGGGACCAGCTCTGGCTCCATCAGTGGCTGCTATTTCTTTGCCCCTGCCTTCTCAGCAGTCCAATTCTCTGGTGCTCTGCTTAGAGAGTCCAAGCAGAGGGTTTAATCTCATCTGATTGGCCAGAGACTGAGTTAAAATTTGCATAAACACACCTCCTTCCTCCTTGGAGCTCCAGTTTGTTAAATCAGTTGGCCAAGAGAGACTTCTTCTTTTTCTTAGCTCACTGCTTGGACTTTCTAACCACCTTTTTGAGTGTTTTTGAGATTTCTACAAACTGTTATTGCATTTTTGAGAGACTGCGGCTTCAGGGTGCTTCCCTGGCATTGCACAGATCAGCTGAGCCGTGGGAATCCGAGCAGCAGCCTTTTTACAGTTTCACAGCCTGCAAGGACATCAGGATTCCTGAGGACCTCGATTTGTGAGTTTTTGTGGCTTGATTGGTGCGCTGTGAGCCGTGGTGTTGGCTCCATCACCATTACACCATCGGCAATATTGGCTTCTATATATTAAAGCCTGGAAGCGCAGCAAGTTGTAGCGTCGGTTCAGTGCCTTTTCTATTCTGTCTCAATAATAAAATGGCAGCTTTCTGGCATGCTAAGGACCTTGGTGTCAGCCCTCCACTGTTGTGACGGCTAACACGTTGCAGCCAATCAGGCATTTCCAGAGCTGTGGTGTAGGTTCTACACCTCCTCCCAATAATTGGGATAATTCTGATGGCTGTTTGAAGCCGTGGTGTTCTGTTTCCCTTCCCCCAATACTCCCAGCAAAGAGTCAGTCAGAGGCCTCTTTTCTGATTTATTTACATATATATAAATGTCCTGGCTACGTCTACCCACGGGCCTGCCAAGTTTCTGGAGATAACAAGGAAATTACAGATAAGGCCAGAATTACTCACAAATATATTCTTCCCTCCGTTGATACAGATTGCCCACAAGAATTCATTCCTTTGTCCAAGACAAAAACCAAGGAAGTCCCGCCTCCTATTTATAGTCTCTGCAGATGTCACTGCATGACAATTATGACTTGGCTTTGTCCCAACTCTTCCGCTGCTGCGCACGCCGATCACGTCTTCGTAATCTTGCATCACTCCAAAACTGTTCTTGGGGCGTTGCCAAATCAGAAGGAGGCTCCATGGAATCAGGCTTTGCTGGCCCCTCCTCCTCCCTTTGAGTGGGTGCCAGGGAGGGAAAGGGCTCACGAGAAGCAAGGCTGGTCAGGACTTCTCCCTCACTTTCTGAATCATCCGAGTCCAGGAGTCCGGGTCCAGGAACTTGGGTCACAACACTATCCCTCACCGCAGGGCCCTTCCCCCGGGGCTGACGATCGGGATGTGGTCGGGCTGGGTTCTGCTCATGGAAGGCCTGCACCAGGTCAGGGGCATGAACGTCGGAGGCATCTACCCAGGAGAAATCAGTCCCGTATCCCTTCCACGCGATCAAATATTGGAAACGACCCTTCAGCCAGCGGGAGTCTCGTACGCTGTGGACTTCATATTCCTCCGATCCGTCCTCGGCGACAGTGACGGGTGCTGTTGGGCATCGAAGGGGACTCAGTGTGGCCTCAGGAACCAGAAGGGACCGGTGAAAAATGGGGTGGATCCGCATGGATCGTGGCAGGGTCAGTCGGTAGGCTACCGGGTTGATGACTGCCTCGACAGGGAACGGGCCGATGAATCGGTGGTCCAACTTCTTTACCGGGCGGTCGGACGTGAGGTGTTTGGTGGAGAGCCACACCCGGTCTCCAACGGCCAGCGGTGGCGTTGCCCGTCGGAAGCGGTCGGCGGACCGTTTGTAGTCCTCCTTTGCCCGATTCAGCTGCTGACATACCAACTGTTGGACCGCATGCAATTCCGTCAGGAAGGTCTGCGTTTCGGGAACAGGAGAGTCCAGTGGTACCAGAGGGAAGAGCCGCGGATGGTACCCCACATTGGCAAAGAACGGGGTCATCTGAGTAGAGGTGTGCTGAGAGTTGTTAAAGCAAACTCCGCCAGGGACAGGTAGTCGGCCCAGTTGTCCTGTTGCTGGTTGATGAAGCAACGGAGATACTGTTCCAGTATACCGATGACCTTCTCTGTACCCCCGTCGGTCTCCGGATGGTGCGATGACGACAGACATACCTGCACCTCCAACGCGGCCATCAGGCTCTTCCAGAAGCGGGCTGTGAACTGAACTCCGCGGTCCAAAACCACCCTGTCCGGTAGACCATGGAGGCGGAAGATGTGCTGCAAAAAGAGACGGGCCGTTTTTGCGACTGTGGGCAGTCCGCGGCATGGGATGAAGTGTGCCATCTTGGTGAGCATGTCCACCACCACCAGCACCGTGGTGAACCCAGAGGACGGCGGCAGGTCTGTCAGGAAGTCCATAGAGATCGCCCCCCAGGGTCTGTCGGGTGTCGGCAAGGGCTGGAGGAGCCCGGGAGGTGCCCCCGTGGCGGTCTTGGCTTGCCGGCATGGTACGCAGGATGTCACGTAGGCATGTATATCATGCCGCACTCGGGGCCACCAAAAGGTCCGTGTCACCAGGTGGAGGGTCTTGAAGAACCCAAAATGTCCTGCTGCAGGGTTGTCGTGGCACTGGGTCATGACGAGGGCTCGGAGTGGTCCTGTGGGCACATATAATCGCCCCCGAAACTTGAGTAAGTCCTCCTCCAAGGTCCAAGGAGACGTGGGGCCCACCTCCGCTCTCCTTTGCTGCGACCAGGCGTCCTGGCGCTGCGCCTCTCGCACCTGGGCCCGCAAGTCCACTGGCTCCCGTGCTGCGGCCAAGGCTTCTGCCGGCAGCACTGTCCGTGGAGGAAGGGGTCCTTGGCGCAGAGGTACTCTGGCTTGGGACAGGGCATCCGCCCTCCGGTTGTGACCGCTGGGAATGTAGGTCACGCGGAAGTTGAACCGGGCAAAACAACGACCACGGATCTGCCGCTGGTTCAACTTCCGAGCTGTGGTGAGGTGCTCGAGATTCCGATGGTCCGTTCGGACCTCCACCTGATGTCGGGCCCCCTCCAGATGGTGTCGCCAAGCCTCGAATGCAGCCTTGATAGCCAGCAACTCTTTTTCCCAGATAGTGTAGTTGCGCTCGGAAGGATTGAGTTTCCGGGAGTAGTAAGCGCAGGGAAACAGTGTGCCGCCATTCGTCGGAGCCTGTAGCAGCACCGCTCCCAGAGCCACATTGGACGCGTCCGTTTCCACCACAAAAGGCCGGAGCGGGTCGGGATGCCTCAGGACGGGTTCCGTGATGAAGGCTTTCTTGAGGGCTGTTAATGCTTCTTGCTGCGGGGGACCCCACCGGAACGCAACCTTCTTCCTGAGGAGCTGGGTAAGTGGAGCCGTCAGTGTGGCGAAGCCCGGGATGAAGGTCCGGTAGTAGTTGGCGAAGCCCAGCAGGCGCTGAACATCCTTCACCCGACGAGGGGCTTCCCAGCTACACAAAGCTTCTACTTTACATGGGTCCATGGCTATGCCCTCGGGCGAGATGATATGCTCGAGGAATTCTATGGAAGTCCGGAAGAAGACGCATTTCTCCAGCTTCGCATTGAGTTGTTGCTCCCGCAAGCGTTGCAGAACCAGACCGACGTGTCGAAGGTGGCTTTCCCTGGACCGGGAGTAAATCAGGATGTCGTTCAGGTAGATCACCACGAACCGATCCAACATGTCTCGGAACACGTCAATCATGAAGTGCTGAAAAACGGCGGGAGCGTTGGTCAACCCAAATGGCATGACAGTGTATTCGTAGTGTCCGTATCGGGTGCCGAATGCCGTCTTCCATTCGTCTCCTTCTCGCATCTGCACCAGGTTGTAGGCCCCCCGGAGATCGAGCTTGGTGAAGATCGTGGCCTCCCGCAACCTCTCCAGTAGCTCTGGGATGAGGGGCAGGGGGTAGCGATTCCGCACCGTAATGGCGTTTAGCCGGCGGTAATCACAGCATAGGCGCAAGTCCCCTGTCTTCTTCTTCACGAAGAGGACCGGGGCCGAGAGAGGGGACTTTGAAGGCCGGATGAACCCTCGGGCCAGGTTTTTGTCCAGGAAGTCCCTGAGGGCGGCCAACTCGGGCTCCGACATGGAATACAGGCGTCCCACAGGCAGTGGTGCGTTGGGCAGAAGGTCCACGGGCAATCGTGGGGCCGATGCGGGGTAGTCGGTCCGCCTCCTTCTCGCTGAACACGTCGGCGAAGTCCGTCAGCTCAGGAGGCAAGGTGATGGCAGCGGTGGGGACGTTCTGGCGGCACAGGTGTGGCGGATGTGATCGACGACTGCAGACTCGGGAAAGAGATGGCGTTCCGCGACCAGGCCACCTGAGGATCGTGGGTCCGAAGCCAGGCCAACCCAAGGACCAAGGGAAAATGAAGGTCCGCCGTGACATAAAACTGGATCGCCTCCTCATGGTCCCCAATAGCCAGGCGCAAAGGCTGGGTGGCGAATTTAATGGGGCCGGACACCAGTTCTCGTCCATCAATTGTCTCTACCCGCATCGGAGGGTCCACGGAACCACGGCACCGCAAACTGGGCCACAAAGGCCTGGTCCATAAAGTTTGTTGTGGCCCCTGAGTCCACCAGCGCATGCGCCTGGAGCCCGTCCGACTGGTTCCCCAACCATATCCGTGTGTCCAGAATCAGATGCCGAGGGGGCCCAGAGTCTACTTCCGCAACGTCCAGTGGGGGCTTAGTACGTGCCGACCTAGGGTTTCCCGAGGTCGGGCCTGCTCCGCTTCGATTGGTCACGCTGTGATTTGGGGACCGGCGTGCGTGCCCGCCGCTTTCTGGGGCAAGAAGCGCGAAGTGGCGGGCTCCCACAGTACAGGCACAATCCCCTTGGCGCCCGGTTCCGCTCCTGGGCTGTCAGGCGAGATCTGACCGCTCCCAACTCCATGGGCTCTTCCACAGCGGTTACAAAAGGTGGGGCGACCCTGGGTGCTGGTGGTGCAGGAAGTGGGGGTGCAGATGTCGACGGCGGGTCCCGGGGGGTGCGACGGGACGGGCGCCGTTGCAGACCGGCATCGAGGCGGAGACAAAGGGCACCAAGTTGTCGAGGGTCCGCGGCGCCCACGCGGGCCAGCTCGCCTTGCAATTCCTCTGAGAGTCCCTCCTGAACGCGCCCACCAGCGCTGCATCATTCCAGTCAGAGTCCTGGCACAAAAGACGAAATTCGGCGATGTACTCCTGCAGGGGGCGTTTCCCTTGACGGAGTTCCTTAAGGCGCCTGGTTGCCGTCAGCATTCGAACGGGGTCCTCATACATGGTGCGCAGGTGCTGCCAAAAACGCTGTTGGTCCGCCAGAAGGGGGCTGTCCTGGAGCAAGAGGGGCGTGGCCCATCGAGCAGCCGAGCCGGAAAGAAGGTTAATCACGTAGGCCACCTTAGCCCGGTCGTCTGGGAAATCCTCTGGCCTCATAGCCATGTAGAGCTGGCACTGTCCCAAGATCGGGAACATCTCAGGCTGCCCAGAAAACTTATCCGGCACGGTTATCGGGCACTTGCGACGAGGAGGAGGAGTGGGAGGATGGGGGGCGGGGCTGCAGGCACATTCCTGGCAGCAAGTTGGCCTGCCAAGTGAGCCACTTGCTGCTGGAGCTGTTGATTAGCCGCTTGTAGCTGCTCTAACTGCTGCTGTACTTGCTGCTGATCCATCTTTGGTGGAAGATGTTTTAGTCAGGTCTTGGACAAAATGTTCTGTTTCCCTCCCCCTAATACTCCCAGCAAAGAGTCAGTCAGAGGCCTTCTTTTCTCCTTTTATTTACATAGATATATGTCCTGGCCACATCTACCCACGGGCCTGCCAAATTTCTGGAGATAACGAGGAAATTATAGATAAGGCCAGAATTACTCATTAATATATTCTTCCCTCCATTGAGACAGTTAGCTCGCGCCAATTCATTGCTTTGTCCAAGACAAAAAACCAGGAAGTCCCGCCTCCTATTTATAGTCTCTGCAGATGTCACTGCATGACAATTATGACTTGGCTTTGTCCCAACTCTTCCGCTGCTGCGCACGCCGATCACGTCTACGTAATCTTGCATCACTCCAAAACTGTTCTTGGGGCGTTGCCAAATCAGAAGAAGGCTCCAGAGAATCAGGCCTTGCCGGCCCCTCCTCCTCCCTTTGAGTGGGTGCCAGGGAGGGAAAGGGCTCAAGAGAAGCAGGGCTGGCCAGGTCTTCTCCCTCACTTTCTGAATCATCCGAGTCCAGGAGTCCGGGTCCAGGAACCTGGGTCACAACAGTATGTCATCAGCCCTGAGATCAATGGAAAAGATGGGTCTAAGACTAAGATCGATGAACAGACCCATCGCATTCTGTCAGTTAGATGGGTCGGTAGCTGGGGGGGGGGCAGCCCATTTTGTAACCGAACCAGTTGAAATGAGCATGGGTGATCACCAAGAGACTCTGAGCTTTATTGTGGCCCCTGGCATGGAACGACCCCTCCTGCTTGGACTGCCGTGGCTCTGGAAATGGAACCAGTGCATAAATTAGAGGATGGGCATGTTGCGCATTCGCTCTAACCAGCAAGGGAAGAGAGGGGGGAGTCCCTATTGCGTGACCAAAGTGGTGAGTGAGTTGGTGGTGGCAGCAATGGAACAACTTGTGGGAGAGGAAAAAATCCCAAAAGAGGACCAGGACCTCCAGGAGGTGTTTAGTGAGAAGGCGTCAAATGTGCTGCCCCCCCATCAGCCTATGGAATGTAGTATAGAAATCCTTCCAGGGGTAAAGCTCCCTAAACCAAAGATCTACCCCATGATCCCCCAGGAGCTGGGAGAGTTACAAGACTTTATTGATAAAAACCTAAAATACAGCTTCATCCAACCGACCAGGCCACGAGTAGCCGCCTCAGTACTGTTCCAGGAAAAGAAGGATGGGTCTTTTTGTCTGGTGGTGGACTATAAGAACCTAAATGCCACATGCGTGGAAAATGTCTAGGCACTGCCCCTCATGAAAGACATGCTAGCCCATCTGGCAAAAGGGAAGATTTTTACCAAGCTGGACTTGCGGGAGGCTTATTATAGAATTTGGATTAAGGAAGGTGATGAATGAAAAACTGCTTTCAATTGCCCGTTGGGATGTTTCCAGTTCAGGGTGCTCACTTTCAGATTACAAGGGCCCCCCACAATGTTCATGCAACTGATCAATGAAGTACTGCATAAGCACCTTTACAATGGGGTCCTGGTCTACCTGAATGACATTCTTATTTACACTGAGACCATGGATGACTACGTAAAACTGGTGAGAGCTGTCCTGAAAAAACTTAGAGCCGCTGAGCTGTATGCTAAGTTGTCAAAATGCAAATTGCACCAGACTAAGATTGACTATCTAGGGTACCGCATATTGCATGAGGGGATAGAAATGGACCTGGAGAAAGTCCGGGCCATACTGGAATGGGTGCCTCCCAGGGGTGAAATACCCCCAGTTCGGACGGGATCACGCGATCCGGTAGTGATGGTGGCTGGTGGTTTGGAGAATCAGTAACAAAAATCCCTGCCCCCGCCCCCTGACCCTGCTAAGCTGCGCCATCATCAGAGTTTTTTTTACTTTTAAAAGTATTTTTTCTTCAGCCAAAAAATCCTTTTAAAAGTACCGTATATACTCGAGTATAAGCCGAGTTTTTCAGCACGTTTTTTGTGCTGAAAAACGTCCCCTCGGCTTATACTCGGTCTATCTGACTTATACTCAGTTTTGTTTTTTTAAGCCCTCGGCTTATACTCGAGTATATCGGCTTATACTCGAGTTTTTTTTTTCACATTTTACCGGACGGGGAAGCCCTGCCGGTGCAGTGAGAGGGCGGGGCGGGGCAGCCGCCAGCCTTCTCAGCTGAGGGAGGGAGGGTTTCCCCAACCGGTAGGTGCCTCATTTCCCACCCTCGGCTTATACTCGAGTCCCCAGTTTACCCCAGTTTTTGGGGTAAAATTGGGGACCTCGGCTTATACTCGGATCGGCTTATATTCGAGTATATACGGTAAAACAAAGCCTTTGATGATCGCATAGCTCAGCTGGGATCATCAGAACCCTTTAAAAGTTTTTTTTTAACAACCTCTTCAGCTGAGCTTTTTGTGGCTGTGTGGGGTTCCTGCTTTTTGCAGGGGCCATTTTGGGTGAAGTGCAGCTGCTTTTACATTGTGTGCAAGTCGGTTGCGTTGTGTTGTGTCTGTGTAAAGTGTGAAAGTTGGTTTTAGGTACCTCTTATTGTTTTGTATGCTTTATTATTTTTATTATTTATTGTTATTGGCCATGCCCACCCAGTCATCTGACCACCAAGCCATGCTACCAATTAAGCCATGCCCACAGAACCGGTAGGGAAAATTTTTAGATTTCACCCCTGGCGCCTCCACATACCCGCAAACAACTACAAAGCTTCCTGGGTTTTGCTAACTTCTATCGACAGTTCATCTTCTAACTTCTATCGACAGTTCATCCCCTTGTTCACAAAGATTGCCTTACCAATTACTACCTCCTGGAAACAAAGGGAGAGGCGAAGCCAAAACCATCCCGGCCTCTCGAGTGGAATGTCAGGCGGCTTTTGAAAAACTGAAACATCTGTTTGCCGCCGAGCCGGTCTTTAAACACCCTGACATGGAGGTCCCATTTGTTGTTCAGGTCAACGCCAGCGATGTGGTCGTTGGGGCAGTGTTACTTCAAGCCAATGCCGAGGGAAAGTTGCAACCCTTGCCTATACCTTCCAGAAATTGTCTGAAACTGAGAGAAGATTGGCCATCTGGGAGAAGGAGGCTTTTGCAGTTCATTGGGCACTGTTAACATGGAGCCATTTCCTGGAAGGGGCGAAGCACCCTTTTGAAGTGTGGACTGATCACAAAAACTTAGAGGCCTTAAAAATGCCCTGAAAGTTGTCACCTAAGCAAGTCTGCTGGGCCCAACACTTTAACCGCTTTAATTTCTCTCTGCGCTATCTTCTTGGGGGGAAAAACTTTATGGCAGATGCTCTCTCAAGACTACCTCAATACAATAGTGTTTGGGTGGAAGTGATTCATCCAATTGTCCCTTCAAAAGAGCTGGCAACCCCAGCAGTCACCCTGGTCCAAGCAAAAGCAGACTGTTGTGTCTTGCCCGCCCTCAGAGCAGCCAGGGCCTTCTTACCTGCTCCCGAACACTGAGGAATGTATGCCTCCCGGCCCAAGTCCTGGCTCCATGCCCACACAAACTGCAGAAGAAGGAGAATCTCCCGGCCCCAGCCCTGACTCCATGCCCAGGCAAACGGAGCAGCTAGACCCCTCCCCCTCCTCCACAGCATGTGAGCCTGAGGAGGGTTTATTCCCAACAGCTGATTGGAGTAATCCTCGCATCAGAAGATTGGATAGGCGGAGGCAACAGAGGGAAGGGCGCGACAGGCCTTAATGAGTGCTGAGTCATGGAGCCACACCCCATGGCCTATATAAAGGATCTACTTTCTGGCAGTCTCTGAGTCAGGCAAAAGTCAAACTTATCTTGCTGAAGTCACTTACTGGTCTCCTGCCTGCTCTGAGGACTTTGCTAGGACTTTGGGCAGAGCTGCAGAGGCAAGCCTGATTCGGATTTCCCTGACCCAGCTGTCAGCGGAGGAGTGGGACACGACACAGACTTAACTGTATCTGGGGACCTAACTGAGCAGTTAAAAGAAGCGTTAAAAACTGATGAGTGGTTTTTGGCTCACTCCAATGAATGTACAGTTCGTGAGGGTCTCGCCTGAGTGGGACTGAAGCTGTATGTCCCCACCAGCCTGAGGGGGGTGATATTGCAACACGGCCATGATGGTAAAGTTGCTGGGCATTTTGGATTCATAAAGACATTGCATCTAGTTAAATGACAATTCTGGTTGCTGGCTCTAAAGAAAGACTTAGAAGCCTATGTGGCAAGCTGCCCTGCATGTGCATTCACCAAAGAAGCCTCCGGGGAAGCCCCCTGGGTTACTTCAGAGTGTAGCCAGACTGGGAAGGAAATATCCATGGATTTTATTGTTGAATTGCCCGAGAGTGGGGGAAATTTGGATCTTGTCTTTGGGGTTTCTTAAGATGTTGGCTATTTTTTGGTCTGTGCAGAAGGCTATCTTGATGTTGTGTTTGTGGAGAATTTTGCTGATTTTATCTGTGGTGCCTTTGATGTATGGGAGGAGGGCGATGCTGTTGTTTTGTTCTGTGTCTTGGTTCTTGGGCGGTGTCTCCCTTTGGATTAGGTTGGTAACTGTGTTTCTTTGGAATCCGTTAGAGATTAATACGTTTGTGAGAGTATGTAATTCAGTTTTCAGGTGGTCTTTGTCACCTAGGTGTTTGGTTCTGGAGATGAGAGTCTTGGCTACAAAGTTGATCTGTGCAGAGTGGTGATGTGATTGTGCATTTAAGTAGCAGTTGGTGTGTGTTTTTTTCTGGTAAATGGTGTGTCCTAGGGAGCCATTGGTTTTTTTGTAGATTAGGACATCCAGAAAGGGGAGTTGGTTGTTAGCTTCTATTTCCATAGTAAATTGTATTTTGGGATGTAGGCTGTTAAGATGTGTGAGGAAGTTATCCAGTTTTTTCTTTCCATGTGGCCAAATTACTAAAGTGTCATCTACATATCTAAGCCAGAGTTTGGGTTTGTGTTCAGATTTAGCTAAAGCGTTGGTTTCAAAGTATTCCATGTATAGGTTTGCAATGACGGGTGAGGGGGTGATCCCATAGATGCTCCTTCCATCTGTTTGTATCTTTGTGCATTGTGGATGAAGTATGTGTTGGTAGGTCAGTGGTTGGTCAGATGGTTAGACACACCATCTACCAGAAAAAAACATATGCCCCTTACAGACCTCTTAGGAATGGGGTGAGGTCAACAGTAGACAGTCTTAGATTAAAATTGTGGGGGTTTTAGGATGAAACCACAGAATCAGGTAGTGCATTCTAGGCATTGATCACTCTATTGCTGAAATCATATTTTCTGCAATTGAGTTTGGAGCAGTTCACTTTAAGTTTGTATCTATTGTGTGCTCGTATATTGTTGTGGTTGAAGCTGAAGTAATCATTGACAGGAAGGACATTGTAGCAGATAATTTTATAAGCTACGCTTAGATCATATCGAAGACAGCATAGTTCTAAGTTTTCTAACCCCAGAATTTCAAGTATGTCTGGTGGCGAGCAGAGGAGTGGAGGACTCTTCTTGTGAAATATTTCTGGACACGTTCAATTGTATTAATGTCCGGTATCTAGTGCGGGATCCAGACAGATGAGCTGTATTCGAGAATTGGTCTAGCAAATGTTTTGTATGCTCTGGTTAGTAGTGTGATATTACACTACGCAAGATTAGGTTTATAACTCTTAATGCCTTTTTGGTGATGTTGTTACAGTGGGCCTTGGCATGTAGATCATTAGATATGAGTACTCCAAGGTCCTTGAAAGAGTGAGGGTCATCTACAAGGTCATGTCCACTCAACTTGTATTTTGTGTTCTGGTTTTTTTTGGTGTTTTTTTTTGCCAATGTGTATGACAGAGCATTTGTTGGTTGAGATTTGGAGTTGCCAATTGTTTGACCATTCCGGCACAAAGTCAAAGTCTTTTTGAAGGGTAGCAGCATTCTCTGTGGTGTTAAATATTTTTACATCATTGGTGAAGAGAACGCAGTTGCTTATAATATGATCACAAATATCATTATGTATAGTATGGAGAATGTTGGTCCTAAAATGCTGCCTTGGGGGGGCACCACTATTAACAGGTGCAGGATTTGATAGGGCGCTCCTTATTTTGAGCACTTGTTGTCTGTTTGACAGGAACGTGGCTATCCAATTATGTAGGGGTCCGGAGATGCCATTGGATTTTAGTTTTATAAGTAGCTTTTCATGTACCACTGAACAAAGGCTTTACAGAAGTCTATGTAAATTGCTTCTATTGCTTTGCCCTGATCAAGATTTGTAGTCCATAAGTTCTTGCAGTGTAGAAGTTGTAGATTACAGGATAATTTTTTTCTGAAACCAAATTGTTTATTAGAGAGTAGGTTTTTCGTTTCTAGGTGTAGGGTAATGGAATTGTTAATGATTGATTCCATGACTTTGCAGGTGACGCAGCATAAAGAGATTGGTCTGTAATTTTCAACTAGGCTGGAGTCTTCCTTTTTGAAGATAGGGATGACTGTGGCTAGTGACCATAGTGTCAACCTCCGCTTGTCAATCTCCATTGTTATTTTAAGTGTTTTATAACTTAGTATAAGGGATTCAAACTGTCAGAGGCGCACAAACATCAATGAATTCTGCATTCCAGACATAAGGATAACATCGGAAGAAGAACACCACATGACCCACGAGGGGAAAGGCATTGGCCTAGATCTGTCTGACCTTTGGAGAGAGGAGGGATGAATGAGGGGAAATGTATCTGTAACCACACCTATTCTCAGTTCTAGCTTTTCTTCTGTTGCTATCAGACGTACTCAGTAAAAGTACCTTTCTCTATAATCAAACGGAGTTGGGGTTTTCCTTTCTTGGGTATTGATTGGAGGCAACCTGACAGGGTAGGGAGCTGGTCCTGAAGGATTTTTTCAAAGATTATGCTTAGGGGTTCTGCTATAGCAGTGGAAAGCTTTTTTAAGAAGTATGCACATAGTCCATCAGGTCTAATAGCTAGAGATGGTTTTAATCTGCATAGTGCCTTTTCAACGTTATCTTCTTAACATCTTAACATTAACATCTTAATGTCAACATCTTCGCATCTACGGATTGGCTTATTCAACAGTTGACTGATGGGAGGGGTCTCTAAACTGTTTTAATCTAATGGAATTGCACAGGAATCTCAGATCCTGCTTTCTTTGTCATGCTATCACTTTCCTTTCAATAAGTTTCCTTTTGAAATGCCAATTGTTTTAACAGTTCTGTTTTCTTGAGCGGAGAGGAGAGGCAAGGCCTGACCGACAGACAGACAGACAGACAGATTCTAGTCACCTATAGATTTGGCCTTACTGCCAACCATAATATTAATATTCTCCATAGATGTGTGAAAATTTCTTATTATAGGAAACTGACAAAATGATTTGTCACTGATCCTAATTAAAATTAGTTAGTTGTATCACAGAAGAATGTAACACTTATTTTTTTTATTTTTCCAACCCAAAGGATATTGCAATGAAATTATATTAAATTCACAGGGGCCTCTGTGGCTCAGACTAGTAAGACAGTCTGTTATTAACAGCAGCTGCTTGCAATTACTGCAGGTTCAAGCCCCACCAGGCCCAAGGTTGACTCAGCCTTCCATCCTTTATAAGGTAGATAAAATGAGGAGCCAGATTGTTGGGGGGCAATAAGTTGACTTTGTATATAATATACAAATGGATGAAGACTATTGCTTGACATAGTGTAAGCCGCCCTGAGTCTTCAGAGAAGGGCGGGATATAAATGCAAATTTAAAAAATGAGAATGATTTAATTCTTTGAATCCCATCAGTAGAATAATTCTGTAACATGAACAGAACAGTGAGAAATTTGATATGGGTTAAGAAGTCAATTCAAACAGGCCAATTCAAACGGTTCAGGCAGAAAAAGCCCCCAACACATTCCTATCTAAACCACCCTTTTTCCTGGTCACATGATCAGAGTTATTATTAATATTTAGAGAAAGTCTAGAAACCATGCTTTATGTCCTTTCCCTATTTATTTAATCTTTATTATTTTCAAAATAGTCTTCTGAATCTAAAATATTTATTATTTGTATTATTAATAATATTATACTATCTGATTGCTAGAGATTCTGGGTGGCATGGAGGAAGATTCTTTGAATTTGAGTAAATTGAGTAAATTTTAACTTGGTTAAAGGAATATAAACACATGCAATCTATCTCAGAATCTGGGAATGAAAGTGTTAATGTGGAAGGAGAAAAAGCAAGGACAGACTTTCCAAGGCCTGCTTCTGTAAAATTAGTGACAATTTTACTTTTTGCCCTGCTTCTGTCTTCATTTTTTTAGTTGCCAAGATAGTAATAGCAATAGCACTTAGACTTATATTTCAAACCATAGTGCTTTAAAACACTGAATGGTTTACAGAATCTGCATATTGCCCCAATAATCTGGGTCCTCATTTTACCAAACTAAGAAAGATTGAACGCTGAGTCAATCTTGAAGTTGTCAGGATCAAACTCTTGGCTGTGGGCAGAGTTAGCCTTCATTCTAACCACTGTGCTACCACGGCTTCTTAGATAGAGCACTAATTCAGTTATGTCATTATAAATTAAATTTCACTGCACCACATCTTGTACTAACCAATCAGTCCCTCAACCTCTCCAAAACTCTGGGCAGTTGAATAGTAAGAAATATATAATCACTGTATATTACATTAGTTTCAGAAATCCACCCTTTAGGATATGATTTGTGGGATTCCTCTTGGCCCTTCCCTTTTAACCACTGGATTAGCAGCAGTGTGAAGAATGGGACAAAGAAACAGGCTAAATTACAGTTTTCAACATCACATGAAAGTTGTGGAAAATTGGCTTCCGCTGGCGCAACCTTCCTCGCTGGGTGCCTAATTAAGGCGCTGCGCACTGGATATCATAAAAGCTGGTGAAAACAGCAAAGAACAGCTGTTCCCGGCTTCAATTTCCCTCCCTGGGAGAAAGGGAGAGAATAGAGCAGCGGGGGAGTGGTAGATCTCCCCAGGGGCTTTGTTTTGTTATGCAGAGCCCCGAAGGGTTGAATCCCACTGAATCCTGCTAAGCTCTGATCTTGAGCACACTCCTGCAAAAGCAGGAAAAGAAGAAGGTGTCCATCTCTGCTCAATCGATTTCTTTTTGTGGATTTCTACATGCAGATGGAACAAGCACGACTGAACAATTATTGGATTGCAAGTATTTTTGATTTCCTGACTTCTACCTTTTAAAAAGAGAAACTTTTTTTCCCTTGCTTTAACTGACTGCTTAAAATGGCGTCTGAGAGGAAGTGAAAGTGAAGAACGAGCAGGCTGTGTAATTAAGAAGCTAGGAAACGTTACTTGTGGATTGTAACAAATTGAGCTCTCCTATACTTAAAGGGGAAAAGAGAAATTTTTAAACTTAAATTTTGTGACTTTTAAAAATTGAAATGGCTGACTTCCTGTTTGGCACCGTAGGTGATGGCGGTGATCTTTACGATCACCAACCTCTGGATTATGTGGAATCGCAGGACAGCTTAAATCTGCTGTCCAGCGGTTGGCTCTCTTCGGAGAAGAAGAAAGGTGAGCTGAGGGCAGAGGTTGAATTTCCTAAAGCCCTGAGAAAAAGGGGTTTGAAGGGTTAAGTTCCTCCAGCAACCAAGTGCTCCAGATCCGAGGATTTTTCTGCTTTGCGGAACCAATCACCGACCAAACACGAGATTTATTTTGGACAATAAAGGATTATACCGGACAGAACGAAAGTGGGAGAACTTTATGCAAGTAGCCAAGCAATTCCCGTTACTTTGTAACAAGCTTGAAAACAACAAGAAAATGAGGCGGTGTTAACAAGTTAACGAGTGGAAAGCGAAAGTGATACTTTTGCCGTCTGCTGCTGGTAAATTGCATGTTATTTGCTACTTTAACTCTTTAACTCTTTGCTGCCTGCTGATAGAATCTAGGGGAGATTTTTAAATATTGCTTTAAAAGACTGTTTCTCAGAGGTTAAGAAGATTTAAAGTGAATATTAAGTTGGAAATAAATAAATAATTTTATAGAAGATGGCAGCCAAACAATTAAAGTCTACTGTAACAAAGGGCTCTGGAATTTCATCAGCTGGTGCCTCTCCAGCTCATACAGCAGAGACTAGAACATTGAACTTAGAGGCGGTACAAGAGAACTTAAAAGACTTTATGCAAGAAAAATTTAAAGTAATAACTGATGAGATGTCTGAAATGAAAGAGCAGATATTAGAAATTCAAGTGGGAAATAAAGAAGTTAAGGAAGGATTTGTAATTGCAGTACAAAGTTTGGCAACAAATGTGATTTTATTAGAAGAGGAAGTTGAAGAAATTAAGCAACATAATTCAAAATTAGAAAATAAAATGGCTGAATTTCAAAGTAAAATGGAAAAAACAGAGGATGAAATAGTTTTGATACAATATAGAAATATGGAATTTGCTCTAAGAATCCGTGGTTTGAAAGAGAATAAAGAAGAGAATTTAAGGGAAATTTTTCTGAAGTATTTGCTGAGATATTAGCAGCTCCAGCAGATGTGGCTTATCAAATTGATAAAATATATCGTGAATTCTTGGATAGCAAGGCAAAAAGTTGCCAAGGGATGTTGTTATTTATTTTACAAATAGAACAGTGAGAAATCAGATTTTGCAAGCCTCATATAAGGGGGAGAAGATTCAGATTGCTGGTCAAGATATTTTGATATTAAAGGAAATTCCACCAAAAATGTTAAGGGCTAGGAAGGAATTTGCCTTACTGGTGAATGAACTTAAAAAACGTCAGATTGACTTCCGGGTGGCTCCACCTCTTCGCTGAGCCCTAATTAAAGTCCGCACTGAACATCGTAAAGCCAGGAAAAGCCGGCTTTAATCTTTTCCCTGGATGAAAGGGAAGATAAGAGCAGCAGGAAATGTTGGTAGACCTCCCAGAGGCTTTGTTTTAATTAAGCAGAGCTTGAATATGGGTCCCATAAATATTCCTGCCATAAGCTCCGACTTCAGTGCGCTCCTGCAAAAGCAGGAAAAGAAGAAAGTGTCCATCTCTGCTAATTGTCTTATCTTTATGGATCTCTTTAAGCAGGCGGAATGAGTGCCAGCGGACAATTATTGGATTGCAAGTATTTTTGATTTCCTGACTTCTACCTTCTAAAAAAGAGAAAAAATTTTTTCCTTTGTTTTAATTGACTCTTAAAGATGGCGCCTGAACGGGAGTGAAAGTGACGAATGGAATTTCAAACAGTCTGTGCAACTAAGAAGATAAGAAATGTTATGTGTGGATTTTAATGAAGTGAACTGAGCTCTCCTATACTTAAAGGGAAAAGAAGTTTCTAGACTTATATTTTGTGAATTTTAAAACTGAAATGGCTACTAAACCACCTAAGACTGGGGCAGAAGGGTTCTGAACCAGCTTTAGAAGATCTGATTAAAGAGCAAGGAAAGTGTCTGAAGAAAGGTTTAAGGAGATTATGGATAATAATGAGAAAATAAGAGAAGAAATAAAAGAGAATAATAAAAAATAAGAGAAGATATCTTGATGGCTTTTCAAGGTTTGGCAAAAGACTGGAGGAGGTGGAGGAGGAGGTGCAAGAAATTGTTCAGTCAAATCAACAAATAGAAAATAGAATGGGGAATGCAAATCAAATTGGATAAAAATGAAGATCAAGTGGTGGTGATGCAGTATAGAATGATGGAAGGAGCTCTGAGAATTAGAGGTTTGAATGAGGAGAAAGGGAAGATTTAAAAATTTTATCAGAAGCTCTGGCTGAATTTATTGAACTTGATCCACAAGAGGTTGCTTATCAAATTGACAAAATTTTATAGAGTTAATTCTTGGATTGCTAGGCAAAAGAAACTTCCTAGAGACATTGTGGTTTATTTTTGAAAAGAACAGTGAGGAATCAAATTTTGCAAGTTGCTTTTCAGAAAACTTGAAAATAGGGAACAGGAGTTGAAGGTTTTGAAAGAGATTCCTCCCAAGATGTTAAGGGATAGAAAGGACTTTACATTTTCACAAGAACTTAAGAAATACCAGATTCAATTTAGATGGGAGGTTCCAGTTGGCTTGACAGTGTATTATCAAGGAAGGAGACATCGTATTGACACAGTGCTTAAGGCCAAAGATTTTCTTTCTACAGTGCTGAAATTTGAAATAGAAATAATAGAAAAAGAATTCAAGAGACTCAAATGGGTGTGGAAGCTGAGGTGATTCCAGTGATGTTACCATCAGAGGAACAACCACAAGAACAAAGACTGACGAGGAGCCCTTAAGCGTAAAGAAAGGAGCAACAAACTCAAAGTAAAGTTCAGGATTCTGCTACAGAAGCGGTGGGAGGAGCACGGCCGAAGATACGGAGGGCGATCTTCAGTTGATTGCTCAAAGGCTTCAGCAGCCCAGTAATGGCAAATAAAATCTTGACTTGGAATGTCAATGGTTTGAACTCAGCTCAGAAGAGAAGAAAATATTTCATTATTTGAAACAATTTAAAATGATGTTATTTGCTTACAAAAGCATATTAAATTATCAGATCAAAAGTACCTAATAAACTCAAAGTTAGGTAAACATTTTGTTGCTTCAGCTTTGGAGAAAAACATGGCATAGTGGTTTATTTGAGAAAAGATATACCAGCCAAGTTAATAGAGGCAGATATTCACGGAAGATATATTGCTATTGAACTTACAATAGAAACAAAAGGACTCTCTTGCTTGGTATATATGCACCCAATCAGCAACAAGAAAATTTTATAGAATGTTATATGATAAGTTGATCTATGGGATTATAAATCGTGCATTATATTGGGAGATTGGAATGGAGTAATAGATACGAAAGGACAAGAGAATTTCTTCCAAGAAGATACCTGCACATGCAAAGCTGCCTAAATCCTTTTTGATATGATAGAAGATTTTGAGTTAAGAGATGTATGGAGACTGCGAATTTGGAGGAAAGAGACTATACTTTTTTCTGATAGGCATCAATCCTTCTCACGTATTGATTTTATTTTAATTTCTAATGATTTGCTTTTTAGGGTGAAGAAAACTAAGATATTTCCAAGATGTTTGTCTGATCATAGTCCTGTTTGGATGGAATTGCAATATGGAAAAGAGGGTAGAAGAACTTGGAGATTAAATGAAAATTTGTTTAGATATCAGGATAATGTAAATCAATGTAAAAAGCAGATGAAAGAATTTTTTGATTATAATTTGAATAATGAAACATCGATAGAAATGGTTTGGGACTCAGTAAAGCTTTTATGAGAGGTGTGTTAATATATCTTAATAATAGACAGAGAAATAAGCAACAAAGACAGCGTAGGTATTTAGAAGAGGAAATTTATAAGAAACAACAATTATTAATACATAATCCACATGATCAAAAACTTAAAGATGCAATAAAGTTACTACAGAATCAATTTAATATGATAATGGCTGATCAGGTGGCAATAAATATACAATATGCCAAACATAATACTTTTGTAATGCAAATAGACCTGGTAGGTGGTTAGCATATACTTTAAGGAAAAGACAAAACAACGTACTATAGAAAAAATAGAATATAAAGGTAAAGAGAGATATCAACAGGATAAAATTAAAAAAGCTTTTTTAGAATATTATACAAATTTATATCTTAAAGATAATATATTGAATAGGGATATTGATAATTATTTGAAGGAATATAAGGTTAAAATTTAACTTTAGAACAACGGATGAACTGAATCGGCCTATAACTCGGAAGAAATTATTTTGGTAATTAAACAATTAAAATGGGAAAACTCCTGGTACGGATGGGCTCACAGTTAGTTATTATAGGAATTTACAGGATGAGATGTTAGGTCCACTTAAGGAATTATTTAATCAGATACAACTAGGAGAATTCCCCTCATGGAGAACCTCTTTATTTCATTGATACCAAAAGAGGAACAGGATTGTTCTAAACCTGGGAATTATAGGCCAATCTCACTTTTAAATAATGATTATAAGATTTTGTTAAAATAATAGCTAATAGATTAATGTTGATTCTGCAGAAGAATTCATAATGATCAATCTGGATTTATAAAAGGGAGACAGATGAGGAATAATGTTAGGCAGATTGTTAATTTATTGGAGTACTTAGAAAAGAAAATTTTATTCCAGCAGCATTTATTTTCTCGATGCAGAGAAAGCTTTTGATCGATTGCATTGGGATTTTTATTTAAATTAATAGAAAAGATGCAATTTGGAGATGGTTTTTAAGAATAATTAGGCAATTTATGGAGAGCAAACAGCACAGATTATAATCAATGGTAGCTTAACAGAACCTTTTAAGATTGCGAAAGGAACAAGACAGGGATGTCCTTTATCACCATTATTGTTTATTTTAACTCTAGAACCATTATTGGATAAAATACGAGAAGTAAAGGAGATAGAGGAATTAGAGTTAGACAGTATGAATATAAGTTAAGAGCTTTTGCAGATGATTTGGTGATTACTTTAACAAACCCTATAAATTCTAGTAAATCTTTGTTGGAAATAATTGATCAATATGGGAATGTCTCAGGGTTTAAGGTAAATCAGAAAAGACAAAAGTGATAATAAAAATATGGCCAGACAACAGAAAGAAAAACTAGAAATAACAGGATTTGAAATTGTAAAGAAGGTTAAGTACTTAGGGTTTATATTACGTCATCAAATGTGAAATTGTATAAGAATAACTATGAGGTTTTATGGCAAAAGTTCAGAAGGAGTTGATTGTTTGGAAAAATTGCAATTATCTTTGTTGGGAGAATTGCTGCTATTAAAATGAATGTTTTACCTAGATTTTATTCCTCTTTCAGATGATACCAATAATTAAGAAAGATAAGAATCTTGAGGAATGGCAGAAGGGAATTAACAAATTTATATGGGAAGGTAAAAAAGCTAGGGTTAAAATGAAAATAATTCAAGATTCTCGAGAAAGGGTTATGCCTAATTTTAAATTATATTATGAAGCAGCTGCTCTCTCTGCAATAAGTGATTGGTTTAATTTAACAGAGGACAGAATTTTGAATATAGAAGGTTATGATTTGCTATATGGATGGCATGCATATTTAATTTATGACAAAAAAGTGGATAAGGCCTTTAAAATCATGTGCTAAGAAATGCCCTTCTGTGTTTGGAAAAATACTCTTATAAATTAAATTATAAGGTTCCTATATGGGCAAGTCCTAGACATACAGTAGAAAATATAAACATAGAACAGAATCAGGAAATGATTACATATAAAGATCTTTTGTATACTGAAAGAGGTAATTTGCAGTTAAAATCTCTGCAAGTATTAAGAGAGGAAGGGAAAAATTATACTTGGTTTCAATATGAGCAACTACGTGCTAGATGGAAGGAGATCAGAAAATTGGTATAGAGCAGAACGAGGGAAATTTGGTAAAGCAAATTAGAAATCAGTCTCAGGAGCATATAAAGAGATTGTATAATGTGTTACTTGAAATAGATTCTGAAAGGGACTTGGTAAAGGACTGTATGATAAAGTGGGCACAAAATTTTCAGGAGCCAATATTATTGGAAACGTGGGAAAAAATTTGGGTTAGAAATGTTAAATTCACAGGCACAGAATCTGAGGAAAATTTTATAAAATGTTTTATAGATGGCATCTAGATCCTAAAAATTATCGTGTATGTATCCAGAAATGCAAGCAAAATGTTGGAGATGTAATTGGGATGACGCTACATATCTTCACATTTGATGTACTTGTAAGGACATAAAAGCCTTTTGGATAAAAATTTGGTGGATTTTACAAAATGTTCTGAAAAGAAGATAAAGTTCCTGCGCAATTTTTCTTGTTGGGAATTATTACGGATTGTACAGTAATTGAGACTAAATTGATTTTAAATCTAATAACTGCAGCAAGATTACTAATAGGACAATATTGGAAGAAAAAAGAAGTACCAACAATAGAAGAATGGATATTGAAAGTTGCCAATTTGGCTGAGATGGCGAAGATATCAGCCTTTTTGAAAGACAATACGCAAGAAAGATACTTAAAGGAATGGAAAAAATGGATTGACTATATTCAACGTAGATATCAGACTAAGAGTTATCAGACTGTTTTTGAATGATTATGATGTATTATTTTTGATTGCTTTTGGGGGAAGTTAGGAATTGATGATTGTAGGGGTACAATTAAGTTGGGATGAAATTTTTTTAGCATATGTTTGTTTTATTTTTAACTATACCTTGTGCTCGTTCCGGGAAGTCGGGGGGGGAGGGGGGTTGCGAAGGGAGGGGGGAGGAGGGGGGAAAGGGGGAAAATTTTTTTGTAAAACTTTTTGAATAAAAAAAAAAAAAAAAGAAATTAAAAAGAAAGAACAATTATTGATAAATAGCCCAGGAAATAGTAAAATAAAAGAATCAATAAATATATTAAGAGGTCAGTTTAATATGTTGATGGCAGATCAAGTAGCAATTAATTTACAATATGTAAAATATGATACGTTTAATAACGCCAATAAGCCAGGAAGATGGCTTGCCTATTTAATAAGGAAAAACAGAAAATCACGAATGATTGATAAAATAGAATATAGGGGTAAGGAAGTTTATCAAAAGAATTTGATTAAAAAGCATTTTAGAGTATTATAGTAAGTTGTATACTAGGGATATGATTGATGATATAGAGATAGAAAGATATTTACAACAACAAAATATTTGTGAGCTTACAGAAAATCAAAGAGAAGAACTGAATCAATTAATTACTTCAGAGGAAATTTTGTTAGCAATTAAGCAACTTAAAATTGGTAAAGCACCAGGTACAGATGGTTTAACATGTTGATGGCAGATCAAGTAGCAATTAATTTACAATATGTAAAATATGATACGTTTAATAACGCCAATAAGCCAGGAAGATGGCTTGCCTATTTAATAAGGAAAAACAGAAAATCACGAATGATTGATAAAATAGAATATAGGGGTAAGGAAGTTTATCAAAAGAATTTGATTAAAAAGCATTTTAGAGTATTATAGTAAGTTGTATACTAGGGATATGATTGATGATATAGAGATAGAAAGATATTTACAACAACAAAATATTTGTGAGCTTACAGAAAATCAAAGAGAAGAACTGAATCAATTAATTACTTCAGAGGAAATTTTGTTAGCAATTAAGCAACTTAAAATTGGTAAAGCACCAGGTACAGATGGTTTAACAGCTGTTTATTATAAAATTTACAAAATGAGATGGTTGAACCACTTAAAGAGTTATTTAATAAAATTCAAATGGGAGGAGATGTTCCCCTTCATGGAGGACAGCCTTTATTCTTAATACCAAGGAATCTGTGGTTAATTAATATAAAAACAGATAAGCTATTAAGAATACTGTATGTACATGATCAGCTGGATTTAATAAGGAAAAACAGAAAATCACGAATGATTGATAAAATAGAATATAGGGGTAAGGAAGTTTATCAAAAGAATTTGATTAAAAAGCATTTTAGAGTATTATAGTAAGTTGTATACTAGGGATATGATTGATGATATAGAGATAGAAAGATATTTACAACAACAAAATATTTGTGAGCTTACAGAAAATCAAAGAGAAGAACTGAATCAATTAATTACTTCAGAGGAAATTTTGTTAGCAATTACAACTTAAAATTGGTAAAGCACCAGGTACAGATGGTTTAACAGCTGTTTATTATAAAATTTACAAAATGAGATGGTTGAACCACTTAAAGAGTTATTTAATAAGGAAAAACAGAAAATCACGAATGATTGATAAAATAGAATATAGGGGTAAGGAAGTTTATCAAAAGAATTTGATTAAAAAGCATTTTAGAGTATTATAGTAAGTTGTATACTAGGGATATGATTGATGATATAGAGATAGAAAGATATTTACAACAACAAAATATTTGTGAGCTTACAGAAAATCAAAGAGAAGAACTGAATCAATTAATTACTTCAGAGGAAATTTTGTTAGCAATTAAGCAACTTAAAATTGGTAAAGCACCAGGTACAGATGGTTTAACATGTTGATGGCAGATCAAGTAGCAATTAATTTACAATATGTAAAACATGATACGTTTAATAACGCCAATAAGCCAGGAAGATGGCTTGCCTATTTAATAAGGAAAAACAGAAAATCACGAATGATTGATAAAATAGAATATAGGGTAAGGAAGTTTATCAAAAGAATTTGATTAAAAAGCATTTTAGAGTATTATAGTAAGTTGTATACTAGGGATATGATTGATGATATAGAGATAGAAAGATATTTACAACAACAAAATATTTGTGAGCTTACAGAAAATCAAAGAGAAGAACTGAATCAATTAATTACTTCAGAGGAAATTTTGTTAGCAATTAAGCAACTTAAAATTGGTAAAGCACCAGGTACAGATGGTTTAACAGCTGTTTATTATAAAATTTACAAAATGAGATGGTTGAACCACTTAAAGAGTTATTTAATAAAATTCAAATGGGAGGAGATGTTCTTCATGGAGGACAGCCTTTATTTCGCTAATACCGAAGGAAGATCGAGATGGTATTAAAGCAGAGAATTATAGGCCTATATCACTTTTAAATACTGATTATAAGATATTTGCCAAGATACTTGCTAATAGATTAATGCCAGTGATGAATCAAATAATTCATAATGATCAGTCAGGATTTATTAAGGGTAGGCAGATGAGATATAATGTGAGGCAAATTGTAAATTTACTTGAATATTTGGAAAGAAACAACCAAATCTCAGCGGCTTTTTTTTTTTTTTTGGATGCTGAAAAAGCTTTTGATAGATTGGATTGGCAGTTTCTGTTTAAAGTAATAGAAAAATGCAATTTGGGGATTATTTTATCCACGCAATTAAGCAACTTAAAATTGGTAAAGCACCAGGTACAGATGGTTTAACAGCTGTTTATTATAAAATTTACAAAATGAGATGGTTGAACCACTTAAAGAGTTATTTAATAAGGAAAAACAGAAAATCACGAATGATTGATAAAATAGAATATAGGGGTAAGGAAGTTTATCAAAAGAATTTGATTAAAAAAGCATTTTTAGAGTATTATAGTAAGTTGTATACTAGGGATATGATTGATGATATAGAGATAGAAAGATATTTACAACAACAAAATATTTGTGAGCTTACAGAAAATCAAAGAGAAGAACTGAATCAATTAATTACTTCAGAGGAAATTTTGTTTGCAATTACAACTTAAAATTGGTAAAGCACCAGGTACAGATGGTTTAACAGCTGTTTATTATAAAATTTACAAAATGAGATGGTTGAACCACTTAAAGAGTTATTTAATAAGGAAAAACAGAAAATCACGAATGATTGATAAAATAGAATATAGGGGTAAGGAAGTTTATCAAAAGAATTTGATTAAAAAGCATTTTAGAGTATTATAGTAAGTTGTATACTAGGGATATGATTGATGATATAGAGATAGAAAGATATTTACCAAGATACTTGCTAATAGATTAATGCCAGTGATGAATCAAATAATTCATAATGATCAGTCAGGATTTATTAAGGGTAGGCAGATGAGATCTAATGTGAGGCAAATTGTAAATTTACTTGAATATTTGGAAAGAAACAATCAAATCTCAGCGGCTTTTTTTTTGGATGCTGAAAAAGCTTTTGATAGATTGGATTGGCAGTTTTTGTTTAAAGTAATAGAAAAAATGCAATTTGGGGATTATTTTATCCATGCAATTAAAGCAATATATCAGAAGCAAACAGCACAAATAATAGTAAATGGTGGGTTAACAGAAACTTTTAAAATTGGGAAAGGGACGAGACAGGGATGTCCCCTGTCTCCATTACTTTATTTTAACTTTAGAAATTCTTCTGAATAAAATACGTGGTTCCGATCGAATAAAGGGAATTAGAGTTAAACATCAAGATTACAGATTAAGAGCTTTTGCAGATGACCTGGTTGTTACTGTATCTCAACCAATATACTCAGTTACTGGTTTAAAAGATATAATTGGTCAGTATGGCAAAGTATCTGGATTTAAGGTGAATCAGCAAAAGACAAAGATGATAACTAAAAATATGAATATACAACAAAAAGAAGAGTTAGAAAGAACTACAGGTTTTGAAATTGTTAAAAAGGTTAAATATTTAGGAATATATATTACAGCTTCAAATGTTAAATTATACAAAAATAATTATGAGGTATTGTGGCAGAAGGTATGGAAAGAAATGGAGAGTTGGAAGAAGTTACAACTATCTTTGCTGGGAAGAATAGCGGCTATAAAAATGAATGTTTTGCCCAGGTTTTTATTTTTGTTTCAAATGATACCGGTGCTTAAGAATGATATTAAATTACAGGAATGGCAAAAGGGGATTAATAAATTTGTATGGATGGGCAAAAAACCAAGAATAAAATTAAAAATAATGCAGGATACAAGGGAAAGGGGGGGTCTTAAAATGCCTAACTTAAAATTGTATTATGAAGCAGTTGTCTTATCATTAATTACTGATTGGATTAATTTAACTGAGGAAAGAGTTTTGAATATAGAAGGTTATGGTTTGTTATATGGGTGGCATGCCTATTTATTATATGATAAGAAAGTAGATAAAATATTTAAAAATAATATAATTAGAAATGCATTATTGAGGGTTTGGAGGAAATATCAATATAAATTAGATGGAAAGATTCCAATATGGGCAATCCCGAGACACATGATAGAAAATATAAATATATATCAAAAGATGGAGGTAGTTACCTATAAAGAACTTCTTTGTATGGAAAAGGGGGAAATACAATTAAAATCTAGAGAAAAGATGGGGGAAGAAGGAAAAAATTATACATGGTTCCAATATGGACAATTACAAGCTAGATGGAAATTAGATCAAAAAATAGGTGTTAAACAAATTGAGGATAATTTGTTAAAACAAATGAGAGATCAAGGTCAACAGCATATTAAGAGGTTGTATAATGTATTAGTAGAAATAGACTCAGAGACTGAATTGGTTAAGGATTGTATGATTAAGTGGGCACAAAATTTTCAGCAACCAATAATGTTGGAAACTTGGGAAAGAATTTGGGTGAGGAATGTTAAATTTACACAAGCGCAAAATATGAGAGAAAATTTTTATAAGATGTTTTATAGATGGCATTTAGACCCCAAAAATTGTCATGTATGTATCCTAATGTACAGGCTAAATGTTGGAGATGCGATTGTGAAGATGCCACTTATTACCATATATGGTGGACTTGTAAAAAAGTTAAAGCATTTTGGATTAAAGTATGGTGGATCATGCAGAATATTTTGAAAAGAAGATTAAGTTTACTCGCAGTTCTTTCTACTAGGAATAATTATGGATTGTACAGCTATAGAGACTAAATTGATTTTGAACTTAATAACAGCAAGACTTTTGATTGCTCAATATTGGAAGAAAGAAGAATTACCTACAATTGAAGAATGGACACTTAAAGTATCAAATCTGGCAGAAATGGCAAAATCTCTGCTTACTTGAAAGACTATACACAAGAAAAATATATTTTAGAATGGAAAATGTGGATTGATTATATTCAAAATAAGTATCAGATAAAAAATATCGAATAGCATATGAGTAAATTTAGGCAATATTTTGTATTAGATATATTTCTGAAGGAGAGGGGAATTGACAGTGTGATTAAGTGTGGAGAGACTAGAGATTATAATTTAGGAATTATTTTAGATTATGATTGTTAGTTTTGATACCCTGCATTTTGTTCTGGGAAGTCGGGTGGGGGTGGGGGTAAGGGGAGGGAATTGGGGGTTAGAGGCTAGAGATGGAGTGATGGTTAATGTACAGGGATTATTGAAGATGTATAAATATAATTAATGTAGGGTCGGGTCTGCCCAGTTACCATTTTAGAACAGTGGGGAGGGAGAAAAGAGAGAGTAGGAGGAAGGAAGAGGGGTAGAAGAGGGAGAAGGAAGGTGTAGGGTGGAGGGAGGAGAGGATGTAGATAAGAGAAGGAGAGGAAGGTCTGGAAAGTAAAAGAAGGTAGAAGAGGGAAGAGTGTTAAAAAGGGTGGTGGTGACTGGGCAGGCCCGACTAATTGTATAAAACTGTACATTGAATGAGTTGTTTGACATGATTGTAAAAATAAAACTTTTTTATGGAAAAAAATAAAAAATAAAAAATTGAAATGGCTACTAAACCACCTAAGACTGCTGGCAGAAGGGGGTCTGAAGTAGCTTTGGAGGATTTGATTAAAGAACAAGAAAAAGTGTTCAAAGAGAGGTTTAAGGAGATGATGGATGACATAAAAGAAATAAAAGAAGATAATAAAAAGATAAGAGAAGATACTTTGATCGCTTTTCAAGGTTTGGCAAAAAGACTGGAGGCGGTGGAGGAGGAGGTGCAAGAAATTGTTCAGTCAAAACAGCAATTAGATAATAGAATGGGAGGAATGCAAATAAAATTGGACAAAAATGAAGATCAAGTGGTGGTGATGCAGTATAGAATGATGGAAGGAGCTCTGAGAATTAGGGGCTTACATGAAGAAAAAGGTGAAGATTTAAAAAAAAAATTATCAGAAGCCTGTCTGAATTTATTGAACTTGACCCACAAGAGGTTTCTTATCAAATTGATAAAATTTATAGAGTTAATTCTTAGATTGCCAGGCAGAAGAAACTTCCTAGAGACATTGTGGTTTATTTTTTGAAAAGGACAGTGAGAAAAGCAAAGCGTTTGACTCAGTACTACACGATAAACTTCTCCTCAAACTAAAATCCTACGGCATTTCGGGACCTCTTCACAATTGGATAAATGCCTTCCTGTCAAACAGACAACAAGTGGTCAAAATTGGCAACGCTATATCAAATCCTGTTCCTGTCAAAAGTGGTGTTCCCCAAGGTAGTGTTCTTGGACCAACGCTCTTCATACTATACATAAATGATCTCTGTTACCTTATTTCAAGTTATTGTGTTCTCTTTGCTGACGATGTCAAACTATTTAATACCACTAACAATACTTCTACCCTTCAAGAAGACCTCGACTTTGTTTCCGATTGGTGTAAAACTTGGCAACTCCAAATCTCAACCAGCAAATGCTCTGTCTTACACATTGGAAAAAAGAATCTAAACACTAAATACAAACTCGATGGACATTACCTTACAGATGACCCCACCCTGTTAAAGACCTTGGAATTCTCATATCAAATGACCTTAATGCCAAAGCCCACTGCAACTACATAGCAAAAAAGGCTCTAAGAGTTGTAAAAATTCATTTTTTCCAAAAACTCTACACTACTAACTAGAGCATACAAAACATTTGCCAGACCTATTCTTGAATACAGCTCATCCGTCTGGAACCCATACCACATCTCTGACATCAATACAATCGAACGCGTCCAGAAATATTTTACTAGAAGAGTTCTTCGCTCCTCTGAAAACAACAAAATACCTTATTCCAACAGGCTAGAAATCCTGGGACTAGAAAACTTAGAACTCCGCCAACTTTGACATTACCTGTGTTTAACACACAAAATAATCTACTGTAATATCCTTCCTATTAAAGACTACTTCAGCTTCAGTCGCAATAATACAAGAGCAAACAATAGATTTAAACTTAATGTCAACCGCTTCAAACTTGATTGCAGAAAATATGACTTCTGTAACAGAGTTGTTAACGCTTGGAACTCATTACCTGACTCCATAGTCTCTATTCAAAATCCCAAAATCTTCAACCAAAAACTGTCTACTATTGACCTCACCCCATTCCTAAAAGGACTATAAGGGGCGTGCATAAGAGCACAAAGTGCCTATCGTTCCTGTCCTATTGTTCCCTAAATTATATCAAATTAACATAGTTGTTGCATGTTTTTACTTATATAAACATATATTTCTTTCATGATATATTGTTTTTATTTATGACGATGTTTGTGTATACTGTTGTGACAAAAATAATTTTTTAAAAAATCAGATTTTGCAAGTTGCATATCAGAAAAACCTGAAAATAGGAGAACAGGAGCTGAAGGTTTTGAAAGAGATTCCTCCCAAGATGTTAAGGGATAGGAAAGACTATATTTTTACACAAGAACTTAAGACGTACCAGATTCAATATAGATGGGAAGTTCCAGTTGGTCTGACAGTGTATTATCAAGGAAGAAGACATCGTATTGATACTGTGCTTAAGGCCAAAGATTTTCTTTCTACTGTGCTGAAAGTTGAAATAGAAGTAATAGAAAAAAGAATTCAAGAGACTCAAATTGGTGTGGAAGCTGAGGTGATCTCAGTGATGTTACCATCTGAGGAACAACCACAAGAACAAAGAGTGACGAGGGGAGCCCTCAAGCGTAAAGAAAAGGAGCAACAAACTCAAAGTAAAGCTCAAGATTCTGCTACAGAAGCAGTGGGAGGAGCAAGGCCGAAGATACGGGAGGATGATCTTCAGCTGATCGCTCAAAGGCTTCAGCAGGCCAGTAATGGCAAATAAAATTTTGACTTGGAATGTCAATGGTTTGAATTCAGCTCAGAAGAGAAGAAAAATATTTCATTATTTGAAACAATTTAAAAATGGATGTGATTTGTTTACAAGAGACACATATAAAATTATCAGATCAAAAATACTTAATAAATTTAAAGTTAGGTAAACATTTCCCGGTGTCTGGAAGCCGTACGGGTCTGGATGGGGAGAAACAGGTTCAAGCTCAATCCCTCCAAGACAGAGTGGCTGTGGATGCCGGCATCCCGGTAAATAAACAATTAAAAATAGGGAAAACTCCTGGTACAGATGGGCTTACAGTAAGTTATTATAGGAATTTACAGGATGAGATGTTAGGTCCACTTAAGGAATTATTTAATTATTTAATTATTTAATCAAATACATTCCCCCTTCATGGAGAACTTCTTTTATTTCATTGATACCAAAAGAGGAACAGGATTGTTCTAAACCTGGGAATTATAGGCCAATTTCACTCTTAAATAATGATTATAAGATTTTTGTTAAAATAATAGCAAACAGATGAATGGTACTTTTACAACGTAGAATTCATACTGATCAATCTGGATTTATAAAAGGGAGACAGATGAGGAATAATGTTAGGCAGATTGTTAACCTATTGGAATATTTAGAAAAGAAAAATTTTATATCAGCAGCATTTATTTTTTTGGATGCAGAGAAAGCTTTTGATCGATTGCATTGGGATTTTTTATTTAAATTAATAGAAAAAATGCAATTTGGAGATGGTTTTGTAAGAATAATTAGAGCAATTTATGGAGAGCAAACAGCCCAGATAATAATTAATGGTAACCTAACAGAAGCTTTTAAGATTGCGAAAGGAACAAGACAGGGATGTCCTTTATCACCATTATTGTTTATTTTAACTTTGGAGCCATTATTGGATAATATACGAGAATCTAAGGAGATAGAGGGTATTAAACTTAGACAACATGAATATAAACTGAGAGCTTTTGCAGATGACTTGGTGATTACCTTAACAAATCCTATAAATTCAAGTGTATCTCTGTTGGAAATAATTGATCGATATGGAAAGGTCTCAGGGTTTAAGGTAAACCAGAAAAAAACAAAAGTGATAATAAAAAAGATGACCAAACGACAGAAAGAAAAGTTAGAGGAAATAACAGGATTTGAAATTGTAAAAAAGGTTAAATATCTAGGGGTTTATATTACACCATCAAATGTGAAATTGTATAAGAATAATTATGAGGTCTTATGGCAAAAAGTTCAGAAGGATTTGACAGTTTGGAAAAAATTGCAGTTATCGCTGTTGGGGAGAATAGCTGCTATTAAAATTAACGTTTTACCTAGATTTGTATTCCTCTTTCAGATGATACCAATAATTAAGAAAGATAAAAATTTGGAGTAATTGCAGATTGGAATTAATAAATTTATATGGGAAGGTAAAAAAGCCAGGGTTAACATTAAAATAATTCAAGATTCACGGGAAAGGGGAGGCTTAAAAATGCTTAATTTTAAATTATATTATGAAGCAGCTGTTCTCTCCACAATAAGTGATTGGTTAATCTAATGGAGGAGAGAATTTTGAATATAGAAGGTTATGATTTATTATATGGATGGCATGCATATTTAATTTATGATAAAAAAGTGGATAAGGCTTTTAAAAACCATGTGTTAAGAATTGCTCTCTTGCGTGTCTGGAAGAAATATTTTTATAAATTAAATTATAAGGTTCCCATGTGGGCAAGTCCTAGACATACAATAGAGAATATAAATTTAGAACAGAATCAGGAAATGACTACATATAAAGATCTTTTGTATATTGAAAGTGGTAGTTTGCAACTAAAATCCTTGCATGTATTAAAAGAAGAAGGGAAAAATTATACTTGGTTCCAATATGGGCAATTATGTGCTAGATGGAAGGAAGATTAGAAAATTGGTATAGTCCAGAATGAGGAAAATTTGGTAAAGCAAATTAGAAATCAATCTCAGGAGCATATAAAGAGACTGTATAATGTGTTACTTGAAATAGATTCTGAAAGGGATTTGGTAAAGGACTGTATGATAAAGTGGGCACAAAATTTTCAGGAGCCAATATTATTGAAACGTGGGAAAAAAATTTGGTTAGAAATGTTAAATTTACGCAGGCACAGAATTTAAGGGAAAATTTTTATAAAATGTTTTACAGATGGCATTTAGATCCTAAGAAATTATTGTGTATGTATCCAGATATGCAAGCAAAATGTTGGAGATGTAATTGTGATGACGCTACATATTTTCATATTTGGTGGACTTGGCTTTTTGGATAAAATTTGGTGGATTATACAAAATGTTCTCAAAAAGAAGATAAAGTTCCTGCCGCAATTTTTTCTGCTGGGAATTATCACGGACTGTACAGTAATTGAGACTAAACTGATTTTATATCTAATAACAGCAGCAAGATTACTGATACGACAGTATTGGAAGAAAAAAAGAAGTACCTACAATAGGAGAATGGATATTGAAAGTTGCCAATTTGGCTGAGATGGCAAAAATCTCAGCCTTTTTGAAAGACAATACACATGAAAGTTATTTAAATGAATGGTAAAAATGGATTGACTATATTCTAAACAGATATCAGACTAAGAGTTATCAGACTGCCTTTGAATGATTAGGACATATTATTTTTGATCATTTTGGGGGAGGTTAGGAATTGATGAGAATTGTAGGAGTATAATTGAGTTAGGAGGGAAAAATTTTTTAGCATATGTTTGTTTTATTTTTAACTATACCTTGTGTTTGTTCTGGGAAGTAGGGGGGGAGGACGGAGGGGGATGGGGGGAGGGGGAAAAATCTTAAAAAAATAAGAAAGTTGTGGAAAATTATTTTATTGAGGGGTCCTTGGTGCTCTCTGAGCTTGCTTGTTTTCTTGCAGACCTTTCATTACCCTAACAAGGACCCCTCATTTCAATCCTGAGCTACAAATATCCTCCTTTATTGGTAACTATTTCATTGTTATCAGGCCTTAAATTACAAACAAAATTCTGCTGTACAATCCAAGAACAGACTGATTTTATCCCTTACCAAGAGCATTTAACAATTAAGTAAAGCTGCTGCAACATTCTTGGTGATTTCCTGACAAAAAAAGAGATGTACCCTGAATGGCATCTAGTCTTTTGTTGTGTTACATTTTAAATCATTTATTATAAATAAATACTATAAAATATTTATTTATGCAATGATGCAGCAGCCCAAGATATGAATCTCTCCTGTTGCAGTTTTCTGAACATGATTGTGGGTAGAGGCAGGGCTATCTTAATGCATGGGCCTGATGGGCATTTCCATATGGGCCCCACGAGCAGAGGGGTCCCATAGTAATCTGTGTTATGATAACCCTTCAATGCACATTGTATCATATAAATACAGCAACATATTTATTAATTTTACTGCATTTTTTTATTAATACTAACATGCAAATATATGTTTAATTTTATCGACCATTTACATTTTTATTCCAGTGAGTAGTTGTGGTAGGGCCCTAGTATACTGCCCGGGGCCCATAATGCTGTTAAGATGGCCCTGGGTAGAGGTTCAAAATACTGACAGTGTGAGCCATGATTTAAAAAAAAACAAACCAATTTTCCATCATCCTAATTCTGAAAAAGGAATGACTAAAGGTGAAAATGTCACTCTGCACGAATCCTAAGAATTGAGACATGTGCTTTGGGTAAAGCATGTCCCCATGCTAATCTTATTTCTAAGGAAATGTTGACTACAGACCAGTTGCTTTAACATCTGTACTCATGAAAGCCTTTGAAAGCTAGTGCTTTCCTACTTGAAAACCATCACGGATCCACTGTTAGACCCCTTGCAATTTGCATACCGAGCAAATAGATCAACAGATGCTTAAAAGTCTGTGCTGACCAATTGGCCCCCATCTTCACCCATATTTTCAATAAATCACTAGAGATGTGCTATGTTCCTTCTTGCTTCAAACGCTCTACCATCATCCCAGTGCCGAAGAAGCCCACCATTAAGAAACTGAATGACTACAGACCAGTTGCTTTAACATCTGTAGTCATGAAAACCTTTGAAAGGCTAGTGCTTTCCTACTTGAAAACCATCATGGATCCGCTGTTAGACTCCTTGCAATTTGCATACCAAGCAAATAGATCAACAGATGATGCTGTTAATATGGCTCTGCACTACATCCTACAACATCTTGAGTCTCCAAAGACCTATGCAAGGGTCCTTTTTGTAGACTTTAGTTCAGCATTCAATACCATCATTCCAGACACTCTTCTAACTAAGCTAAACCAGCTACAAGTACCTGAACAGACCTGTAAGTGGATCACAAGCTTCCTAACAAACAGGAAGCAACAGGTAAAGCTAAGTGGAATCACTTCAGTTACTTGTACAATTAGCACAGGGGGCCTCCAAGGTTGTGTGCTCTCCCCACTCTCTTCTCTCTGTATACCAATGACTGTGTCTCCAACGATCCATCTTGTTAAGTTCGGGCAATGAGGAAGCAGGAGACAGTCATTGGTGACAACAGCTCTTAAGTTTATTGTGAGAACCCAGCAAAGAAAATAGCAGAACAGTCCTCCTTATATAGAGTTTGGGCTGAGGCACCAGCCAATCAGGAACGTGCTTTTTCCCGCCCAAAATTCCCTCCAAATATTCAAATACATAACACATCTGTTAAACTACTGAAGTTCGCAGATGACACAACAGTGATTGGTCTCATTCGAGACAATGACAAATCCGCATATAGACATGAGGTCGAACGACTAGCCTTGTGGTACAACCATAACAATCTGGAACTGAACATACTCAAAACTGTAGAAATGGTGGTAGACTTTAGGAGAAACCCTTCCATACTTCCACCTCTCACAATACTTAACAACACAGTATCAACAGTAGAAACCTTCAAATTTCTGGGTTCTATCATATCGCAAGATCTAAAATCAAAAACATCATCAAAAAAGGACAACAAAGAATGTTCTTTCTGTGCCAACTCAGAAAGTTCAAACTGCCCAAGGAGCTACTGATCCAGTTGTACAGAGGAATTATTGAGTCTGTCATTTGCACCTCTATAACTGTCTGGTTTGGTTCTGCAACCCAATAAGAAAGACACAGACTTCAGAGGATAATTAGAACTGCAGAAAAAATAATTGCTACCAACCTGCCTTCCATTGAGGACCTGTAAACTGCACGAATCAAGAAGAGGGCCGTGAAAATATTTACAGATCCCTCACATCCTGGACATAAACTGTTTCAACTCCTACCATCAAAACGACGCTATAGAGCATTGCACATCAGAACAACTAGACACAAGAAGAGTTTTTTCCCGAAGGCCATCACTCTGCTAAACAAATAATTCCCTCAACACTGTCAAACTATTTACTAAATCTACACTACTATTAATCTTATCATCGTTTCCATAACCAACCTCTTTCCATTTATGACTGTATGACTGTAACTTTTTGTTGCTATCATTAAGGGTTAAATTGCAATCTATGACCATCATTTGTGTTGTAAATGTTGTACCTTTGATGAAGGTATTTTTTTTCTTTTTCTTTTATGTACACTGAGAGCATATGCACCAAAACAAATTCCTTGTGTGTCCAATCACACTTGGCCAATAAATTCTATTCTATATGCTGGGAAAGATTGAGGGCAAAAGAAGAACGGGACGACAGAGAATGAGGTGGCTGGATGGAGTCACTGAAGCAGTAGGCATGAGTTTAAATGGACTCCAGAGGATGGTAGAGGACAGGAAGGCCTGGAGGAATGTTGTCCATAGGGTCGCGATGGGTCGGACACGACTTCGCAACTAACAACAACAAAATTCTAAAAAACAACAACATGTTCTTTCAGAAAGAAAGGCTGAACATGAACCATTTTTCAATCTGTACATGTTGCTATATATTTAGGTGTGACAAGGGAGACATGTGGCCTAAGTGTCACGTCATGTGCCAATTCAGTCAAGTGTGGATTTCTCAGCTAATCAGCCAATCTGGATTCTGGCCTCCAAATGGCACATTTTTATCTCCAACCAATTGGGATGAGCTCATCTCCTTGGGGTTATTTTGTTTGTGTGTTTCTCTTACTGTTTTATAGGAGGATGAAAATCTCTGAATAACTGGGATGCCTTGTTCTTCCAGTACTTAGAATTTAAATGTTTTTCTCACTGTGCACTTATTGTTAAGTCTTTGGTCTTAGCTCCCAATTCAGGCTAACACAAGATTTTTCATACAATTCCGTCTTCCCTAAATTGCTTAGTCCCAGGAAGACTAAAGTAATTAAGAGTCAAAGACATTAAATATGTAGAAATAATATTTATTTGTTACTAATTAAAATTTTATTTTTGTTGATTTGTTGATTAGCTGATTAGCTGCAGAAAGAAAACCTACCTAGAATCCATTCAGAACTAGACAAGGTTTTTTTAAAAAAATGTAACAAATTGCACAATAATATTCACAGGAAAGTAATATAAGACAAAAAGACAACATAACTCTATACAAATAAGATATAAATTTAAAATCAAATTCAAGATAAAGAATGCACAAGTAACCAATTTAAAGGAGAAGGCTGAATTAAACTGCAACAATATTTTTCTTGAGGAACACGCTACAATATGTACCAAATTCGAATGTGGCCAAACTTTTTCTAGATTCAAAGTTTGTAAGGGAAAATACACTTAGGATACTACCTATGTCTTGTCTTCCAATACTTATAGGCACTTCTAAGCCCCATTTATGTTGGGTTAACATTATTACTAGATTCTCTATCTCAAATACAAAGCAATTAGCAATATTTTAATGCTTGCTAAAAATATTTATTTTAATGCTTACATCTCTTTTAGATTTTCTTTCTGAAACACTTACATCTCTTTACGGTATCCTTGTTTTCCTTTTTTCTTGCTACAATTCCTTCTGTAAGAAACAGTTCACTCTCCATTTACGTAATGACATCACTTCAGACACATTGAGATATATCTGCATGATTAAGAAAAAATAAATATTTAAAATTGATACTCTTATGCTCAGCTGAACTATTTCTATGGAGTTTCTACATGATTACACAATTCTCAACATTATTACAAAAATTGTATGTATATTTAGATAACATATTAAACAGAAAAAGAGTATTTATGTCATATGTCACATATTTTTTTACTATAAACTGCCCAGAGAAATGTTTGTTATTGTGAAATATATAAGACACTATAAATAAATAATGGAACTATGAAAGGCACAGGCATCCCCTCCAGTGTGAAGGATATTTTAAAAGTTATTTTAATTTATTACAAATAGAACATCACTTCCTTCTCTCCAGGAGTTTAAATCCCAACTTCATTTGAATATGATATGATATGAAAGCACCATTATGTCAGTTATTTTCGAAAGCATATTCTTTAACCCTCTTCAGGGTTAAAGAATTCTACAAGATTCTGCAAGAGTAGAATCTCAACTAAAACACTGCATAATAGACCAGACAATAAAGACAAAGTATGTCTATAATCAGTTCTAAAATGACAGAACTGACATTTTAAGATTTAAAAAAAAACTAGGGTTTTTTAACAAAAGAAAACAAAATAGAATAGAATTCTTTATTGGACAAGTGTTACTGGACACACAAGGAATTTTTCTTTGGTGCATATGCTCTCTGTACATAAAAGGAAAAAAAGAAAAAATACATTCATCAGGAATCATAAGATACAACACTTAGTGATAATCATAGGTTACTAATAAGCAATCAAATCATACTAGGAAACAAACAGAACAATATAAATCGTAAAAATAGAAGCAACATGGTTATAGTCATAAGTGCGAGGAGATAAGGAATAGGAAGGATGAGAAGAATTATGGTAATACAGTCTTAGTAAATAGTTTGACAGTGTTGTAGGTATTAGTTGTTTAGCAGAGTGATAGCATTCGAGAAAAAACTGTCCTTGTGTCTAGTTGTTCTGGTGTTCAATTCCCTACAGCGTCGTTTTGAGGGTAAAAGTTGAAACCATTTATGTCCAGGATGTGAGGGGGGGGTGTCTGTAGATATTTTCTCAATCCTCTTTTTGACTCGTACAGTATACAGGTCCTCAATGGAAGGCAGGTTGGTAGCCATTGTTTTTTCTGCAGTTCTAATTATCCTCTGAAGTCTGTGTCTGCCTTGTTGAGTTGCAGAATCAAACCAGACAGTTATTTATAGAAGTGCAGATGACAAGCCTCAAATTCTCTGTAGAACTGAATCAGCAGTTCTTTGGGCAGTTTAAGCTTTCTGAGTCGGCTCAGAAAGAACATTCTTTGTTGTGCTTTTTTGATGACGTTTTTGATGTTAAGTGTCCATTTTTGATAGAACCTAGAAACTATTGATACTGTGTTGTCAAGTATTTTAAGAGGTGGTAGTATAGGAGGGTTTCTCCTAAAACCTACCACCATAAGTTGACTTTGTAAAAAATATACAAATAGAATGAGACTATTGCCTTATACATTGTAAGCCGCCCTGAGTCTTCGGAGAAGGGCGGGGTATAAATGTAAAAAAAAAATAAAAAATTATCGTTTTAAGTGTGTTTAGTTCAAGATTGTTCCAGTTGCACCACAAGGTTAATTGTTCAACCTCCCATCTGTATGCAGATTTGTCGTTGTCTCGAATGAGACCAATCACTGTTGTATCATCTGCAAACTTCAGTACTTTAACAGAGGGATCTTTTGAATGAATCCTTTAAACATTAAATGAGTGCTTTAAACATTAAGTGTTTCTTCCTGAGTTTTGTAATGGGAAGAATTAGGAGGCAAAAGACTTGTTTGTTGTTGTTTTAATTGTTTTAATTATATCCAAACCAAGCCTGGAAATGTAGATTACACCTAAATGTTACTACTGCCCTTATTCTGACAGCCTCCAGACTGAAAGCTCTTTCTTGCTTCTGCTCTACGTCACTAATCAATCATGTTCTTTCTTAGGGCTAAAAAAATAAGATGAGAATATCCAACCTAATACAATGACAATGGCAGGGCAGACAAAATGGTTACAGCACCTTCTGCTACCTTTTACAAGAATAAAACTTATAGGTATATAAATATAGAAAACTCATTACAATGTTTCTTAACCCATGATTTTTAATTTTATGATTGTTTTATATCATAATCCCCACTAATATTAAGCTTCAACATTTTCTTCTTGTTCCAAGAAGTAATGAAATTTTCGGGTATAAAAATATTTATTTTCCAAGTAAAAACAGAAATGTATTTTCAAAAGATCCTGTATTTGGCTACTTCTAGAATACTGATAAAAACTTTCTGTGAATAGGGAGGTAAGACAGAATTTCACAATCGAAAAGTATAGACCATTTATGCAGGACAGATTAGAAATTGTAGGTTATTTTTCCACCTTTTTTTCTCCTTTATTTAGAAGGAATGGAAGAATCATACTAACCTAACACACTCAGGCACAAATTTGGCAATATAGACCAGAGGCAGGGGAAGTGGACAGAGAGTAGAAAAGGGAGCTTTCTCTTCTTCTACCTAAAATTGTCTCAATTATACAAACCCTACTAAGTGGAAGTCAAGCCTGAGGAGATCTGAATTTCTTCTAACACCAAGCTTTCACCGATGCCTAGGAAACAAACAGGGGCATTCCTCAACAAAATATTTACATAAATAAAGACAAAATAATTATATTATTCTCTTTGGATTGTCTTGTTACAGAGATAAATATAATGCTTCATGCTTATCCAAACTTAAATTTAGAGTGTTATAGAACACATCTGAGCCTTAATAATATTGTATTATTATAGATTCAGAACTAGATGGGATCTTGAAATATTATATAGTGTTGTGTTGCTACACTATTGTAATGCCACATGCATTTATTCCCCTGCCATCCCTAGAATTTTTCACAAATAATTAGTTTAAAGTCTACTGTAAAAAGTACTCAGTATCAAAATCTACTCCAATTAATCCCTTAGAGAATTATATTTATTAATGAAGAACTGGAGTTTTCCTCCTTACACGTAAACTAAACTTAGTTTAAGTTTAAGGCTATTTTGCTAAATAATCAATTCATTGACAATTATACATTGTACATCTTTCATTTAGTTTACCACTCATGGTAGAAGAAGTCTAACATGGGAAACTCAGTTCAAAAAACTATTACAAGAAAAAGAAATTAAAAAGGCCAACTTCTAAGCATAGTTTCATTGTTTACATTCAAGATAATTTTGCCTACAAACAGACTAGAATCCAATAGTTAAATCCTATTTCTTTATAACTTCATTTCTTGGTTTCTTTAATTTATCTACTTTATCTTCATCATAATAACTTTAACATACATGCTGGTCAATGTTTAAGCTTTGAGGGATTTCTTGCTCAGGTGCCTTTGAAAATACACACCAGGTATTCTGATTTTTCTATGTGGTGTTCAACACACATCCTTTCACTTTTATCTTTACAGTACCAGCAATGCTTTTGTTGTACTTTAGGATATGTACAGATCAATGTATACTCCTTCAGGGAAGCCTTTTGAACTTCTCAAAAAATGACTGATTGACATCAGGAACAAATACTGTTGCTGTCATAGAATAGAATATCATTTATCGAAAAATCCACATTAATTAATTCTCTTTATGCCTACTAGATATATCAAAAGGCTGGAACAGATCACTCATGAGATACCATATAACTAATGTATGGATAACACATTTCGGTGTGTTAGCAAACTTACAGTTCTTGTTTGGAATATCAGTTAATGGGAAGAAAACCCTTTTTTAAAAAATCCACTTTAATCTGCATATATATTTCAAAGTTTCAAATATCTTAGTCCCATTTATTTTTTAAAAAACCCACTGAGCCTGTGCAGCAGTCCAAAAGTTAAAGAAAAATATGATCTTGCACATACATAGGTATATATGGCACACCTACAAGAACCTTATTTTTAAAAGTTGATTTCTAGTCTTGTGTATTATTGTACACAAGACTAGAAATAATGTACCCAATTGTAAGGATTGCCTCTCCTCCTAACTTAAGAAAGTGAAAACTCTTGAAATGGAATATTTCAAAAGGAACCTTTTATTAAGCAGAAATGACAGCAATGGATTCAAAGCAACGTCTGAATATCCTTAGGCAAGACAAGTAGGATTAAAGCAGTAGAGACTCCTCCCTTTAGCCAGAATACAGATTTTAGCCAATACACAAGTGTGAAGATGTTTTCTTTACCAGCTGCCCTGTATTCCCATCACTATCCTCCATTATCCTTTAAAGTCAAACAGCCCATATGGCTGTCATAAACATTTCCCAAAGTTAAGGAGATCTCAGGGTGCTTTGGCGCCAGGATATAGGTTGTTAAATATCTGTTGACACAGGTAATGCTAATAAATTGAAGCCAAGCCCCCCTTCTCCCAATTGAATGGCAGTATCACTTTTAGGGATCTGACAGATATACTCAGATTAATGCTTAGATGCTGACAGGTGCACCATGGATGCCCATGGGTACTCCACATCCTTTTCCCACCAAATCCAGGTCATTGCACAGTCCTCAAATCAAACCTGAATCTTAGTGAATTCTACTAGATAGCATTTTGCAGAACAGTTGCTGTGCCATATTTAGTTAAAAGCATTTTTAAAAAACAAGTTGCATCCTTTTTACCTATTTTAATATTACGACAGAAATGCAGAATAGAAATCTAGATAACTGAAAGTTTTTCTTGTCTTAGCAGTGTGAAATTGAAATGTTATAAAAATATTGGCATTTATTATTATCAATGTAACCACAAAATGTCGCTTGTTATTTTACATCCACCTTGATTTTGATAAATCAAAATGCATCAAATTGGTATTTTAAAAAACTGCATGAAATTTGTACATATACCCTTCTGATGTACAATTCAGTTTTAATTTCTAATAGCTTCAGTTTTATATAAAATATAAAGAATATGTAGAAATATGTAAAATGAAAGGCAATTTATGTTATGCATGTACATATACATACACACACAATTGTAAGACCACCCAATACCACATTGACCATCTGTAGGTTTGTTAATTTTCAACATATCCACTATAATTTTGGATAAAAACCATAGAACCATTTTAAAGTTCTCTGAATATATTATACACTTGTGTTTAAACTATTGCATTGAACATATTTGTTACCCTAGCTCCATCTCTGTTAACTGTTATCTTTTTGTCTTAGATAGAAATGATTAAAAATTAAAACTGAACAACTTTCTAGAGACTCTGTATATTTGCAAGCAATTATAATCATACAATACTATTCATATATTAGTTTCAAAAATTTACACATTTTGTGTGGATTTTCCTGCAATGTAATTCTTCTTCAAATGTAGTTTTCAAATACATTTCATTTGAGTGTATTAGTTAAGAAGACAAAAATATAGACATTCTTCTTGAATTTAGTTTGATTTCTGATTAATCTATATATATAAAAGCCAAATACCACTCACTCATCATGAAATCTTCAGAATTGGAAAGCCTACAAACTGGAAATTTGGCACGTATGTTCCTCTTGGCTTCTAAGTGCTCGCTAAGAAAGGATTTTTCAAAATGATCATCAGATCATTAGCATTTCATATACAGTATTATATTCACACACTCTGATGTTAAGGAGTTAGATGTTCTACTCCCTCTCTCCACCTAAAAGGAGCTCTGTTCCAACTGCCAGTTGCCTTATATTAACCCCTCCCCACTTGAAAAGAACTTTGTTCCAGTTGCCTCACATTCCATTACCTCATTTTAAACTGGCAGATGTTCCACTCCTTCATTCAGGAGCAGTCTGGTGCTCCTTACAGTACTAAATGTCGCTACCTCACCAAAATGTCTACGCCTTCCACCTATGGAACTGCTTCCAAACTCAAGGTGGCGGAAGAGATATTCCCTTATGAGTTTCAATCACCGACCACCACTGAGCCAACAGATTGTGAACTGAATTTCTCCTGCATAGTGTCTTAGCCCCAAATCACTTCTTACACTGACCTTCTCAGACAAACATGTTCCTTCTACTAACACTAGTTAAAGGGGAAAATGCAGGAAAATAGAACAGAACAGAACAGAATAGAATAGAATAGAATAGAATTTTTTATTGGCCAAGTGTGATTGGACACACAAGGAATCTGCCTTGGTGCATATGCTCTCAGTGTATATAAAAAAAATATGTTCATCAAGAATTCTAAGGTACAACACTTAATGATAGTCATAGAGTACAAATAAGCAATCAAGAAACAATATCAGTATAAATCGTAAGGATACAAGCAACAAAGTTACAGTCATAAGTGGAAGGAGATGGGTGATGGGAATGATGAGAAGATTAATAGTAGTGCAGATTTAGTAAATAGTTTGACAGTGTTGAGGGAATTATTTAATAATAATAATAACAACAACAACAACAACAACAGAGTTGGAAGGGACCTTGGAGGTATTTTAATCCAACCCCCTGCCCAGGCAGGAAACCGTACACCATTTCAGACAAATAGTTATCCAACTTTCATACTTTACACACACACACCACAACAGACTCACTCTCTCTCACACACACACACAAAATGCCACATACACCTTTGTGAGATTATGTGTGTTTGTGTAGTTAGAGTGAAACACTACAGAAACACACCAAATCTCAGAAAGCTGCACAAATATTTCATTTTATTATTTTATTTTATTTATATTTTTTAGATCAGGGGTCTCCAAGCTTAGTAATTTTAAGGTTTGTGGACTTCAATTCCCAGAGAAATCCTAAATTGTCCTCTTTCATTGCTGTCATAACTTCGAAGAATTACCTCTTGAATGGATTACTGTAGCATGTTCTACATGAGGCTGCCCCTGAAGAGTATTCAACGACTTCAGATGATACAAAATGCAGTGAGGCAGATACTGTGTTTCCCCAAAAATAAGTCAGGGTCTTATTTTCTTTTGACCCCGAAGGTCTTATTCCTAAACCTTGGCCTCAGAGCGCTGACTGGCTGCTTCACCAGTGCCACTCAGGCCGCTGCCTCCAGCAATCGTGGCAGTTTTTTGTTACTTCTTGCGCAAACAGCACAAGGTGAGGAGGCGAGGTGGGGGGAAAGGGGGGAACATGCCCCATCCATGCAGAATGGCCTCGCAGACGCCGCTCCTGCAAACCCTAGTTCACATGCCCCTTCTCTTAGTGGTGAGTCAGATGCACTGCTGCCACTTGGGAGAAGAGAGAGAGAGGCGCTGCAAGAGAGCCCATTTCTGACATTCTTCTCCTCCTGGGTGGTAGCAACGCATTCAGCTTCCTGAACCTGGCTTGCTGATCTGGGCCAGCGAGGGGGTGTGGCAGGTGGGGAGGGGTGGGATGGCAGAGAAGCAAGATGGATGGAGCGAGATAGGACTCCCCTTGCCGTCCCCTCGCCCAACATGGCAGGAGCTGGAAGTCAGATAAGACATGGTGGAGAAGACCAGCAGAGAGACAGACAGGGAGAGAAGCAGGAGCAGTGAATATCCTCCTGTCTGCTTTTATTTGGCAATGGCGTGCTGACCATTTAGCCAGATCTCAACTCAACATCCTTTGGAGATTTGGGAGGTGACTATTTTTACAATTCAGCAGTTCTATGCTTCTCTGAAATCTGGTTAAATGAATCAATTGACGATAGCAGCCTGCATATCCCAGGGTTTCAGATTGAATGATCAGACAGAATTACAGAAACATCTTGTAAAAAAAAGGGAGGAGGCTTATGCTTATATATCAACAGCTGGTCTCAGGATATAACCATAATATACAAATTCTGTGACAAAAACCTAGAGACATTAATTAACTGCAAGGGTGAAATGCTCCTGGTTCGGACCGGCTCGCACGATTGGGTAGTGATGGCGGCTGGCGGTTCGGAGAACTGATAGCAAAAATCCCTGGCCCCACCTCCTGCCTCTGCTGAGCCATGCCATCATCAGAGGGGTTTTTTTACTTTTAAAAGCAGTTTTTCTTCAGCTGAAAAAATGCCTTTAAAAGTTTTTTAAAAAAGCTTTGGATGATCCTGAGGCTCAGCTGGGATCGTCAGAACCCTTTAAACTTTTTTAACAACCTCTTCAGCCGAAGAGGTTGTAAAAAAAAGATTTTAAAAGGCTCCTCTGGTGATCCCAGCTGAGTTCCTCATCACCAGAACCTTAAAAAACATGTTTTCTACAAGCTCTTCAGCCAAAGAGCTTGTTAAAACAATTATTTTAAGAGGTTCTGGGCTGCAATGAGGGAACTTCAGCTGGGATCGTCAGAGGAGCTTTTAAAATATTTTTTTTCCTCTGGTGATTCCAGTTCAGTTGCCTGATCATCACAGGCTTTTAAAATCATTTTTAACAACCTCTTACAACAGCCCATGCCCACACAATTGCCCCTCCTCACTTACCTAATTACTGAAGAGCTTGTAGAAAACATGTTTTTTAAGGTTCTGGTGATGAGGAACTCAGCTGGGATCGCCAGAGGAGCCTTTTAAAACCTTTTTTTTTTCATCCTCTTCGGCCGAAGAGGTTGTTAAAAAAAGAGTTTAAAGGAGTAAAAGAGTAAAAAAGAGTTTAAAGCTGAGCCACGGGATCCTCAAAAGCTTTTTTTTTTTACTTTTAAAGGCATGTTTTCAGCTGAAGAAAAACTGCTTTTAAAAGTTAAAAAAAAAACCTCTGATGAAGGTGCGGCTCAGCAGAGGCAGGGGGTGGGGCCAGGGATTTTTGCTACCGGTTCTCCGAACCACCGGCCGCCATTGCTACCGGATCGAGCCGGTCCGAACTGGGAGCATTTCACCCCTGGTCTAAACATTTATTTCAATGTTATTCTTTTTCTTTTCTTTTTGCAAATATATTAGAGAAAAATATTTAAAGAAAAACACCTTATTTTGCAATTCAGCACAGTGAATAGTATTACCTAAATGGTCCCATTCAGTGTTAAATGTGTTTAATCTTTAGTTCCTAGTCTTGACATTATTGCTTTGGTACTATTTAAAACTACTTGTAACATGGTTCCTATTTCAAGTTAGCTAGGCTAAATCTTGACCACATAAATTAGCAAATAATGCAATAAAAGAACTTTATCCTCCAAAGCTTCAAGTTGCTGTTAAATGAGATTTCTTTGAAATGCAGATCAGTTGAACTAGATTAATGATTTTTAGCTGCTGTCAACACCATAACAAAATACAAATACAATTGTTCACTGGTCTTATCTTCATGCTTCCATCTGCTTGCTTGTTATTTACTTTCCCTGATTTACTATGCAGATCTAAATAAGGCACATCAAGAAGGGCTTACAACATAATGGTTTCATAAGCTTTACATCAAGGTATTTGAAACTGAAGCCCTGAAAGGGCTGCCAGCAAAGACATATCTCTAATAAACTTCCATGTCAAAGAAATTTTGGTATTTAATACTGCTGTGAAAAGAAAAGGCTACAAATCATAATAGGCCATGAAAGAAAATGTCTGCACATCTTGATGAGATTAATACCTATCAGAATTTATAACCAATAAAATTATATCTAAGTCATTTAACATTACATTTCCAATTTTGCATAAATAATGTTATGTGTCATAATGTCAGTAGATTGATAATGTTAAAAAGTTAAGATAACACACACCAAACAAACAAAATTATAACGAATTAGCATTGTAGTAACACTATTCAACTTACTGTAACAAAATAATTCTAAATGCTATTTTATTGCTATAAATTAACATGCACCACAAATAGATATAAGAAGTAAACATGACTTACTTCAGTATGCCACCTATTTTCTCCATACATCTCCATACATTATAGAACAAGTAATTTAAAGGATTGGCAACACAATATGCAATCTTTTTCAGTAAATTGTCAAAGAATACAAGCTGAGCTGTGCTTTAACAATTTTTTTACTTAAGTATTAAAGTTTATAAACAAATCATACACTTTCACCACCACTCCTTTCCTTACAAAATCATTTCAATCATTTATGCGCTTCTATAATCCCACAAGCAAATTCTGTTCTACAGATCAATCAACTCCAAACCAAAGTAGACATGTTACAATTCTTGTGCCTGGGAATCATGCTAGAGGCTCACCATATGATGAAAACCTAAGTATGCTGTGTATGGCTGCCCCACATGGCATTCATTAGCTTCTGGGCATGTCAAACTTCACAACTATCCTACAGTCAATGACAGCAAACACCTTCCCTTTTTTTCTTGCTCCCAAACACATACTTGACTTTCTAGCCTTCTTCCAGATTACAGGCACTCTTCCAGAAACGAAGTCCCAGCAAAGAAGCAGATAAGTCCAATGGCTATATGCTACAGAAATCACAGCTCTAAAAAAAATAAACTTTTCATTAGATCCATGATACACACTTCTTACCATTACAAGAGACCACTACTTTAAATAAATGACATATTGAGATAATCAACTTATGCAAAATCTGGCGTTGCACCAAATTTGACTACACTTGACTTAAAGGATGTAAAAGAATTAATAAGCAACAGCTATCTCTTAGGTATTGTTGCTGTGATGACTTTTTGATTACAAAGAACAAATTATAAATAAATAAAAATAATTCCTACTCATTTCAGGAGGTTTATTTCAAAAAGATAGGTAAATGTTAACATTTTTATCTGACCCTACACAAAATTATGTTTATTAGTTCACTGATGGTACAATGAATCAGTGACATGTTTCATATGTTGAACATATAGCTCATCATCAAAACAGTGGAAAATAAAATTAGGTGAAGATAATATTTTTATACATACAGTTGTACTGTTGAACGAATGCATCAACAGTACTTTTTCAAGTAAAGCATATATGGTGGCACAGTGGTTAGAACGCAGTACTACTAATTCACTGCTCACTCCAGGAGTTCAATGTTGAGTGGCCTTCCATCCTTCTGAAATCAGTAAAATGAGGTCCCTGGTTGTTGGGAACAATATGCTGACTCTGTAAACCACTTAGAGCGGGCTGTTAAGCACTATGAAGCAGTATATAAATCTAAGCGCTATATATTTTTCACTTTCCTGAAGGTTTTTATATTGCTAACTTTGTTATCTGCCACCATATATGAACAAAACTATTTTTAATATCATGCAAAAAAAACCCAAAGAAAATCTATGTCTAAGGTACCATATGTTATTCATGTAAATTATGTATACACTTAAAATGTTCAATAAAAAGTTGTGATATCTGGAAAGGCTGTAGCCTTTGGAATGAAAAGAAAGTGGTCACTTTTTTAATATAAATGTGCTGAATCTATGGCAATTGAGTTTAAATTTCCAATTAGACATGAAATTCAGCAGTTCAAATCCCTAGTGCCGTGTAACAGGGTGAGTTTCCGTTACTTGTCCCAGCTTCTGACAACCTAGCAATTCAAAAGCACGTAAAAAATCCAAGTAGAAAAATAGGGACTACCTTTGGTGGACAGGTAACAGCGTTCCATGCGCCTTTGGCATTTAGTCATGCTGGCCACATGACCATGGAGGTGTCTTTGGACAGCGCTGGCTGCCGAAGGGCTTTGAAAAGGAGATGAGCACCGCCCCCTAGAGTCAGGAACGACTAGAACATATGTGCGAGGGGAACCTTTACCTTTACTCTAACCTTAAAAGTATAAAATAGGAAAATGTCATCCAGAAGTCCATGGACCAGAGGCAAACTAAAACAAAACATACACATTTACATATAGAGATAAATTAATAATAAAAATTTTACCCTATCTACAAAAACATGCTTAAGCTAAGTTTCTATTTTATAAAGCAGACTTGAAATTAGATTATTAAATTATTATTCTATGCATCATTATATGGAATGCAATCTTCAAGGATACCTACAGTATCATTTAAAGTTAAAATATATTTTGGTGGTTTAGTACAAGTAGTCTTTGATTTAGAAATGTTGCTTAGTGACCATTTGAAGTTACAACAGACCCCCCCCCAAAGTACTTATAGTACAGATTAGAAGTCTGACTGCAACCTCGCCCCCCCCAACATGATTGAATTTGGGTGCTGGACAACAGGCCTGCATTTATGGCCATTTGCTGTGTCCCATGGTGACGTGATTGTGATTTACAGTTTTCTCCAAAAAAATGTTCATTGTGAACAACATATTCAATTAATGACATCAGCATTCACTTAACGACGATGGTGAGTAACTTAGTTTCCATCACAAAAAATATCATTAAATCAGGTTGATCACGCAATGACCCACTTAATAACTGGCATTTCTGTACAATGTAATACTGTGCTCAATTATGGTCATACACTGAGGACTACCTGTAAACTTCAGGGTTTTCTCTACTAATATTCATTAAAAAATACTATTACATTTTTTAGGAAACTTTCATTTAGATTCATTTAGACTAGAACAAATAACACAAAAAGAAAAATGTAAATATATAAACACAAAAATATAAAGACTAAAGTCATGTATAACTTAATAAATATAAAAATTAGCCTCAAAATTAAAACGTCTAAAGTTTAAATCTTAGTTTCAGTGTTATAGATTTGTTCTCTAACTTTGCAACCTACTGCATACAAATTCACCCTAATCTTAACTTTTATAAATATCTGCACATTTAAGCCAGAAATTCTTAACAAGAAAATAGATTAACCTTAGCATAAAATTAGAAATTGACAAGAAGCAAAGTCTAGTTAACCTATTCTTTAATCAAAGAATGAGAATAATTCCAAAGATTTCAGAGAAAAGAAATGGGCAGATCAAGGATTTGAAAAGGATAAGAATCACAAAGCACTCCAAAATAAAGTTCTTTATATTAAAAAAAATGCAAAGAAAAAAGATGCTGGGATTACCCATTCTGGTGATCGCTGGGCTGCAGCCCATTCAGAACTGGGCTATGGAAGTAGCAGGCTAGCATGTGTGTGCAGCTTCACTTTTGTGCACAGCACGTAAGCGAACATGCACAGCTGCACGAACTGCACAAGCTCACCTGCTGCTCACACGGAACCATCCCGTCTTCCACTCCCTGGTCTGCAAAGCCAGGTTGGAGATCACTGCTTTAAGGGACAAGAAAGAACAAAATTTCACAGTTATTATTAACAGGCAGCCCTCAATTTATGACCAAAATTGAGCCCAAAAATTCTGTCGCTAAGAAAGACATTGTTAAGTGGGTTTTGTCCCATTTTACAATCTTTCTTGCCACAGTTGTTAAGTGAATCACTACAGTTGTTAAGTTAGTAACATGGTTGTTAAATGAATCTGGCTTCCCCATTGACTTTGCTTGTCAGAAGATTGCAAAAGGTGATCGCATTACCCTGGGACACTGCAACTGTCATAAATATGATCCAGTTGCCAAGCATCTGAATTTTGATCATGTGACCATGGGTATGCTTCAACAATCATAAGATACTTTTTTCAGTGCTTTTGTAACTTTGAACAGTCAATAAACAAATGGTTGTAAGTCAAGGAGTACCATATTATGGTTGGTCTCCCAGTCAGTCAGTTTTTTCAGACTGGATTTGCGATTTTAGTCCACCAAGTCCTTTGCAGTGACTTGGTATATGCAGATGTTGTTTGATAATGTTAAAGGTATTGTCAAAGGATATAGGCTGTTCCAGGCAAAGCTTGACTGAACATGACTGTCAATGCCAATTGTATTCAAGTTGTGCTCTACTTGTTTTGGGATTGCACCCAAGATGCCTATTATACTATCTTTGCTATCATTTTGTCACATTCTTCTTCTATTTGTATTTCTTTTTATCCAGTGATTTTCTTCAGTACATTCACTTCTATTCTGCTGTTTCCAAGTAGTGCTAGGTCCACTACCCAGACTTTTTTGTCTTTCTTATTGACAATTGTATCAATGGATCATTATTGCTATTTTGTGATATCTATGTTTGTAGTCAGACTGTGCAATCTTCTTGCACTATCTAATTATTGTGTGGGTAATCTACAGTTAGATTCACAGTCTCAGATGCTGAAAATATAGTAATTCAAGTTATGAACAGGGACCTAAGAATTATTAAGGGTAGAATATAAGAATACAGGAAGTTTCAAGCAGGTTTTTTTTTTTTGGTAAAATTAGGCTATTCTGGTCTGATAAATTTAATATTTCTAGATACTGAGGAAATTAACTGTCAAACATCAGAATGCTAACAACCAGATGACTGTAAAGAATATAAATCCTTCCATTCCCCACTGTTCAATCAAAATTGAAGAAGCTTCTTAGATAAGAAGCAAAACACCTTCAAGGAAAAAACTAAGAAAGTCCAGATAACTTTTAAAAAGCATCTCTGGCACAAGCATGACCTGGATGATTGAGAATCTCCATAGACATTTACCTTGGCTAATGTTGACACACCTATACTTTTCATTTCCAACCACCAGTTCTATCTTTTATGTCTTCATTATTTTTTCTATAAGCATTCTGATGTTTTTTTTCAAAAGTTTTTTATTTTTTACACACAAACAACAACATACAATACATCTTTTCTGAACAAAATATCGGTGAGGTACATGTTCACATCCAATTAAGTCTTTTCCAACACTTCTTACAAGCTTTCATCAATATATTTTCCCTCATTTTTGTTTCCCTATTTGCATTTCTCTTAAAAATCTAGTCTTACTCTCCACCCCAATTTTAATCTTTTATCAAATTATCCCTCTTTCCCCCCCCTTTTCCCCACTCCCATTTATGTTAAACTCTTATATTCCCATTTACTAATTATATTCTTTTCTACCTTTTACTTAACATCAGCATCAATCATATCTTTACATTTCAATGACAATTTATAAATTGTTAACCATAATCCAAAAAAGAAAATGAAAGCAAAAATTCAATTTTTCTTCATATTAACTTCTACCAGGGGTGAAATGCTCCCGGTTCGCACTGGCTCTCCCGATTAGGTAGTGATGGCAGCTGCTGGTTCAGAGGACGGGTAGCAAAAATCCCTGGCTCCGCTCCCCTGCCTCTACTGAGCCGCACCATCAGCAGTGGGGTTTTTTTTTTTACTTTTAAAAGTTTTTCTTCAGCCGAAAACATATCTTTAAAGTAAAAAAAAAACAAAACCCTCTGATGATTGCGGGGCTGAGCAGGGATCATCAGAATACTTTAAAAGTTTTTTTTAAAAAAACCTCTTCAGCCGAAGGGGAAAAAAAGGAAAAGAGGGGGGGCTTTAAAAGGCTCCTCTGGCCATCCCAGCTGAGTTCCTCATCACAGAACCTAAAAAAACATGTTTTCCACATGTTAAAACAATTATTTTAAGAGGTTCTGGGCTGCTATGAGGGAACTTCAGCTGAGATCGTCAGAGGAGCTGACTTTAAAACTTTTTTTCCTCTGGCGATCCCAGAGGAGTTTCCTGATCCTAGCAGGCTTTTAAACTCACTTTTTAACAACCCCCACTTACAAGAGCTCCCACCGATGCCCAGCCAATTCCCCCTCCTCACTTACCTATAATTACTGCTCTTTTGGGCTGGCAACGCTATTCTTTCTTCAGCTACTGAAGAGAAAAAAAAAAGCTTGCTTTGACTTCCTGCTTTGCTGGCTGAGGAACTCTGGGATTTGAAGTCCACAATGAAATGAAATGAAATGAAATGAAATGAAATGAAATAAAATATTTGTGCAGCTTTCTGAGATTTGGTGTGTTCCTGTAGTGTTTCACTCTAACTACACAAACACACAAAATCTCACAAAGCTGCATGTGGCATTTTGTGTGTGTGTGAGTCAGTTGTGTTGTGTTGTGAGTGTGTAAAATGTGAAAGTGTGAGGTTCCTGCTTGTTGCCGGGGCCATTTTGGGTGAAGTGCTGCTGCTTTTACATTGTGTGTGAGTCAGTTGTGTTTGTTGTGTTGTGTTGTGTGTGTGTGTGTAAAGTGTGAAAGTTGGTTTTTAGTACCTCTTATTGTTTTGTATACTTCGTTAATTATTTTAATTATTTATTGTTATTGGCCATACCCATCCAGTCATCTGACCAACAAGCCATGCCCACCAATTAAGCCACACCCACAGAACCGGTAGGGAAAATTTTTAGATTTCACCCCTGACTTCTACCTTATTATTAATACATCCATTATAACCTTCAAACATTTTTTCTCATTTTAAAGAATCTCAATATTTATATACTTCAAATCTTATTAATATTTCAACCCATAATTTATTTCAATTCTTTTTTATTTTCCCCTTTTTTCTCTTTCTCTTTTTTCTTTTTTCCTCTTAAAATTCTTCACTCTCTTTGCTTGTCCTGTATTTCTATCCACTTTCCTTTTCTTCCCTTCCCCCATTTTTTGCTTTTCTCTATTGATCCTTAGATAGTCCTTTGGTTTTGTATTTTTTTCCTTCCCTTCTTTCTTTCTTTGTCTCTTCCTCCCCTCCTTATTTTTTTTACCCTTCTTGTTTTCTATTTTTCCATTTACTCTCAACTTCTTTGTGCTATTTCCCTTTTTATTTTCCCCTTCTTTGAAGATCCCTTCACTTCTCTCCTTAGAATGATTTGAAATTTTACAATCATTCAATAATTCATCATCAATATTTTTTTCTTTGTCTTCCAATGCCCTCTCTTGTTTCATGTTTCTTTATTTACTATAGGTTCTGTGTAGCTCTTAATTCTTCTGGTTCCTGCTTTCCATAATATCTTGTAATTATTTCTTTTATTTCTTGCTTTAAAGTCATATGCATCTTTTTCATCATTTCAATTATTCCCTGTGCCATTCTTTATTTTTATTGTTGTATTTCTCCCTTTTGGTTCTCACTAGCATTATCACTCTAGTAGAGGAATTTTCCACAACAAATATTAGTCAATGTAGTTTTCTCTTCCACCTCAGGGTGTCTTTTTCCAATCCACAATTCTAATCAACAATTAGCAAAGGTATCCATTTTGTTTCTTTTACTTAGATCCACATTTTGTTTTGCTTTAATTTTTTAATTATTCCAATTAGTTCCATTTAAAATCCATGTCCCAATTTACTTAATTCCAACTCATAGAGGAAGAAAAAAATCAGAGAAATTTCACCACATTGTAATTTTAAATCCCCCAGTTTTTTTCCCTTTTTATTTTCCACAACAGGTTTTAAAAGTTTCCAAATATTCCAGCTTTATTTAAGGGTTTCTTTATTTTTTCTTTCTTTTTGCGGGGGTCACCATTTCAATTTTAAAAGCCAAATTTCTTTGGGTAAATGCTTCCATTTCTTTTATTTTGCTGTGTTTACAATCCTCCTTAATTTAGCTGCTATTCCATCACCAATTTTTTTTTTTTTTTGCAAATGTCAAATAAGTATTTTCTTGTGAGTTGGTATTCACTCACCCGGCTTCAATATTCCATCCAAATCACCGCTCCTGCTCAAAAACTTGGTCCGGTTGCCCCAGCTTAATGATGGCTGCCATAGCCACCACCACGGCTGCTGAACTTTCCTCTGACCTCCAAGGAACTTGCTGGTTCCTCTCTGTCATTCAAGGTGCCTCTCCTTCTTCACTGTCCTTACAGGACAGCTCTGGTCCGAAGACCCTTCAAACAGTGGTTTGTCAGCTCAGGAATTCGCAGAGCTCGGTGGAGCTCGCTTTTCCCCGTCCATCTTGCCACAACGCTTCCAGTCGAAACAAGCATTCTAATGTTTTATTGACACATAATCATTACTATTGGTGCTTAGCTTTTAAACAAGTCTTACACACACCAATAACATTTACTCAATATACAAGCTCTTTCAGTATAAGAAGACTATATATTAGAGTACTTTTTGTACTTCTGTGTATATAGATGATCTAATTAGATGCTTACCACCACACAACCATGAAATAAAATTATGAATATGTATCTCAGAAGCTGCAATCAGATGTGATGAGGATCTAAATTTCAGAAACATCAATATACAGACTCCGTATTCCTATGGAGGGGCTCCTACAAAGACGAGGGGGTCAAACTATTTTCCAAAACACCAAAGGCAAGACAAGAAAAAATAGTTGGAAATTAACCAAGAAGAGAAGCAATCTAGAACTAAGAAGAAACTTCCTAACAGTGAGAGCAATTAACCATTGGAATAACTTGCCTTCAGAAGTTGTGGATGGTCCATCACTGAAGGCTTTCAAAAAAAGACTGGACAACCATCTATCTGAAATGATATAGGGTTGCCTGCTCTAGAAGACCTCCGAGGTCCCTTCCAACTCTTATTATTCTATGTTCTAGTTGCATAAGGGGAAGAAACTTAGAAATTGATGCAGAATCTGATTTCTGAGACTGGTGGTATAATATATGGCAATCATTTCACTAGCTACTATGCATTTACAGAGTCAGTTTGGAATCTTGCTTTTGATATTTAAAATTTTAAACCAGCTGGACATATCTATCTCAAGAAACACTTTACTCATATGAATTTGATTACTACTTAAATCTCAATGTGTTGTATGTTCCTGTTCGTATCTGAAAACAAAGCTGTTTGATTGGTTTTGAATATCAATTCCAATCTACAAAGCCATTTATTCTGTGCTGAAATGCTTTAGAATTTACATTTATTTTCTGTACTAGAATTTGGCATCATTTCCAACGCATAACCAGGATTAAGCTAACAGTGTAAAAGCCATGCGAGATGACCATAGCATACTGTTTACAAATTGATCTACATTATATAACTTTTCAAAATACAACTGTATGTTTACTTCTGCAATCTAAAAGTATGAACCTGACCATTAGCAAACTTGTTTTGAAGCTGTGCTAGCAGACGATAGCAACATATGCCTCAAGCTCAAGTTGGATGTTCTTTCTACACTTCAGTGTGCTTGTCAAAACATGTTACAATCACAAATCTACTTTGTCTAGAAATACTTTATCATTGCACAAAGAGAAAACTTGTATTCTAAGCATGCCTTAAAATGCAAAGTATTATATCAATCTATCTTAATATTGATTGAAATCAACTTAAAAACAGGATGAAACATTTAAAAGTTGTCTATTCATTTTATTAATATTTGATATTATCGTCTGAAGACACCATTTCAAAATAGACAATTCATTTGATAGGTACACAATTTCTTCAAATGAACAATTGTTTTCTGCTATGAGTCACAAACATGTATCATCTAGTACCATAAAAATCATTACTTACATTTCATATAATGATACATATTTCCATATAATTATATGAAACGCAGTATCTCTCAGCAACTCCCTAAACAAAATACATTTTCTCCTAGCATCTGCTTTTCTCTTGCACCTGCTCAGGGAAGTCATGTTTCAACTGCTCTACAAAACACCTTTTTCTTTAAAATCCAAAGCACTGCATTGAACCAAGAGTTACATTTTATAGAAAACATTTCTGAATCAGAAGCAATTTTTTAAAAAACTTGAGTAGAGGGCAACGAAAGGAGAAATAAAGATGAACTGTAATTCCACTGACTTTGATGAAACTTGTGCTATGAGCACTACTATACCCCAAATTCAAAGGAATGAATATATTCACATTATGGAAGAAACTATTTTTACATATAAATCAAGACTTAATAGTATAAATTATCTCTACAGTGGAGGCATTGATACATCCAAATATGGTTGATATGGAAAAATCATAAAATATAAAGATATTTTGAATGAGAAAGGGGAATTGAAAAGTAAACAGGAACTGAATAGTCAAGGAATAAATTTAGCATGGTGGCCGCAGGTACAAATACAATTAAGATATAAAAAAGAAGTTAAATTATATGGTCTTTATAAAGAATCAACAGAATTGGACCAGATTCTAACAGGAACTAATGAGAAATTAATTTTAAAAATTTACACTTACCTATTGAGTATTAGAATGGGAGAAGAGCAAGTACAAAAGAGCAAAAACAATGCTAGTGTGGCCTAAAAACATTGGTTATTCTATAACAGTGATAGCTAATCTTTTTGCCATTGCGTGCCAAGAGGGGTGGGTGGGTGAGTGTCGTGCATGTGCATGCCCACACCCTTAATTTTATGTGCCCCACCCCCGTGCATGCATGCGACCCCCCCGTTCCCTCCTATTCCTGGAACGTGATGGCCTGGTAGGCCCATTTTTCTCTCTCACCTGGCTCCAGAGCCTCTCTATGAGTCTGGGGAGGGCAAAAACAGCCTTCTCCACCGCCCCAGAGGCCCTCCAGAGGCCAAAAATGGCTCATTTTCCAACTTCTGGCTGGACAGGATGCTTTTTCGTGTTCCCAGCCTTCAGAGACTCCTAGAGAGGCTCTGGAGGCTGGGTACAGCAAAAAAGTCACTTCCTGTCCAACTGGAAGTTGGGAAAAGGGCCGTTTCTGGCCTCCGGAGGACCTGTGGGGGTTGGGGAAGGCCTTTTTCACCCTCCCCAGACTCATAGAGAGGCTCTGGAGCCAGGTGAGAGAAAAAAACGGGCCTTCCCAACCCCCTACCCCCTCCAGCCCTCCAGAGGCAGGAAACAGCCTGTTTCCCTACTTCAGGAGGGCCCAAAAGGCTGAAAATCAGCTGGCTGGTGTGTGCATGCTCACCGGAGCTGCGCTCGCATGGCCACTGATATGGCTATGCATGCCACCTGTGGCATGAGTGCCATAGGTTCGCCATCACAGTTCTATAGAATTGGATCAAAATTATAAATTAACAATATCTGCTGCATATAAAAAAATTATATAAAATGTTCTACAGATGGCACTTTCCACCAGCAAGATTAGCCAAGATGTATAAAGATATGTCAGCTAAATGTTGGAAGTGTAATCAGACTCCAGACTCCAGTGGGCATGCCCAAAAGCAAAAACAAATATTGGCAAAAATACATACTTGGATAGAAAAAATGATAAAGGAACATGTAGATTTAAAACCAGAAATATTTCTCTTAGGTATTATACCAGAAAAATATAATAAAGGGACTATATATTTAATATTATATGTGTTAATAGTGGCCAGAATTGTATTTCCACAACATTGGAAAGGTTTGGAGATCCCACAGATGAGAAGATAGTAAAAAAAATACTAGAACGTGCAGAAATGGATAGATTAACATTTGAAATTAAAGAGAAGAGAGGGAGAGGGCATGGCCAGCATCAGTGGCACAATGTGGATTCTGGGGCTCCAGGAGAATGCTGACATCCAGCAGTTTAGGGGATCCCTAGTTTCCCTAGTGGAAAGAAGAGAAGCGAAAGGCAAGGGAGAAAGAGAAAGATACACCCAGTTAAATGCAGAATTCCAGAGAATAGCTAGAAGAGATAAGAATGCATTCTTAAATGAACAGTGCAAAGAAATAGAAGAAAACTATAGAATAGGGAGGACCAGAGATCTCTTCAAAAAAATTGGAGATATGAAGGGAACGTTTCATGCAAAGATGGGCATGATAAAGGACCAGAATGGTAGGGACCTAAAAGAGGAAGAAGAGATTAAGAAGAGGTGGCAAAATTACACAGAAGAACTATACAAGAATGAGCTTAACATTCCTGATAACCACGATGGGGTAGTCACTGACCTTGACCCAGACATCCTAGAATGTGAAGTCAAATGGGCCTTAGGAAATCTGAGCAACAACAAAGCTAGTGGAGGAGACAGTATTCCAGCTGAGCTTTTCAAAATCTTAAAAGACAAGGCAATAAAAGTGCTACACTCAATTTGTCAGCAGATTTGGAAAACTCAAAAGTGGCCACAGGATTGGAAAAGGTCAGTTTACATTCCAATTCCAAAGAAAGGCAATGCCAAAGAATGTTCAAACTATCGCACCATTGCACTCATTTCACATGCTAGTAAGGTTATCCTTAAAATCCTACAAGCTAGGCTCAGGCAGTATGTGAATCGAGAACTACCAGAAGTGCAGGCAGGTTTTCGAAGAAGCAGAGAAACTAGAGATCAAATTGCCAACATACACTGGATCATGGAGAAAGCTAGGGAGTTCCAGAAAAACATCTACTTCTGCTTCATTGACTATGCTAAAGCCTTTGATTGTGTGGATCACAACAAATTGTGGAAAGTTCTAAAAGAGATGGGAGTACCAGACCATCTTATTTGTCTCTTGAGAAACCTGTATACGGGTCAAGAAGCAACAGTGAGAACTGCATACGGAACCACTGATTGGTTCAAAATTGGGAAAGGAGTCCGGCAAAGCTGTATACTATCACCCTGTCTATTTAACTTATATGCAGAGCACATCAAGAGAAAGGCGGGGCTAGATGAATCAAAAATTGGAATTAAGATTGCCGGGAGAAATATCAACAACCTCAGATATGCAGATGATACCACTCTAATGGCAGAAAGCAAAGAGGAACTAACGAGCCTCTTGATGCGGGTGAAGGAGGAAAGTGCAAAAGTTGGCTTGAAACTCAACATTAAGAAAACTAAAATCATGGCATCTGGCCTTCTCAATTCCTGGCAGATAGATGGGGAACAAATAGAGGTAGTGACAGATTTTATTTTCCTGGGCTCCAAGATCACCGCAGATGGGGACTGCAGCCAAGAAATTAAAAGATGTTTGCTCCTGGGGAGGAAAGCTATGACAAATCTAGACAGGATACTAAAAAGCAGAGACATCACCCTGCCAACAAAAGTGCGTGTAGTCTAGGCTATGGTTTTCCCAATTGCAATGTATGGCTGTGAAGGTTGGACCATAAGAAAGGCTGAGCGCCAAAGAATCAAGGCCTTTGAACGCTGGTGCTGGAGAAGACTCCTGCGAGTCCCTTGGACTGCAAGGTGAACAAACAAGTCAGTCCTAGAGGAAATCAACCCTGACTGCTCTTGACTTCCTGTTTGGCACCGTAGGTGATGGCGGTGATCTTTACGATCACCAACCTCTGGATTATGTGGAATTGCTAGGACAGCTTAAATCTGCCGTCCAGCAGTTCGAAAAAACCCCTCTTCGGGAGAAGAAGAGGAGGTGAGCTGCAGGGTAGAGGTAGAACTTCCCTAAAGCCCCTGAGAAAAAAGGGGTTTGAAGGGTTAAGTTCCCTCCAGCAACCCGAAGTGCTCCAGATCCGAGGATTTTTCTGCTCTGGCGGAACCAATCACCATGACCAAACGCCGAGATTTATTTTGGACAATAAAGGATTATACCGGACAGAATGAAAGTGGAAGAACTTTATGCAAGTAGCCAAGCCAATTCCCCGTTACTTTGTAACAAGCTTGAAAATAGCAAGAAAATGGTGGCGAATTGTTAACAAGCTAACGAGTGGAAAGCGAAAGTGACAGAACTTTTATTGCTTGCCGTCTGCCGCTGGTAAATTGCATGTTATTTGCTACTTTAACTCCTTGCTGCCTGCTGATAGAATCTAGGGGAGATTTTTAAATATTGCTTTAAAAGACTGTTTTTTTCAGAGGTAAGAAGATTTAAAGTGAATATTAAGTTGGAAATAAATAAATAAATAAATAATTTTATAGAAGATGGCAGCCAAACAATTAAAGTCTACTGTAAAGGGCTCTGGAATCTCATCAGCTGGTGCCTCTTCAGCTCAAACAGCAGAGACTAGAACATTGAATTTAGAGGCGTTACAAGAGAACTTGAAGGACTTTATACAAGAAAAATTTAAAGTAATAACTGATGAGATGTCTGAAATGAAAGAGCAGATATTAGAAATTCAAGTGGGAAGTAAAGAAGTTAAAGAAGGATTTGTAATTGCAGTACAAAGTTTGGCAACAAATGTGATTTTATTAGAAGAGGAAGTTGAGGAAATCAAGCAATTTAACTCAAAATTAGAAAATAAAATGGATGAACAGCTATAGAGACTAAATTGATTTTGAACTTAATAACAGCCGCAAGACTTTTGATTGCTCAATATTGGAAGAAAGAAGAATTACCTACAATTGAAGAATGGACACTCAAAGTATCAAATCTGGCAGAAATGGCAAAAATTTCTGCTTTCTTGAAAGACTATACACAAGAAAAATATATTTTAGAATGGAAAATGTGGATTGATTATATTCAAAATAAGTATCAGATAAAAAAATATTGAATAGCATATGAGTAAATTTAGGAAATATTTTGTATTAGATATATTTCTGAAGGAAAGGGGAATTGACAGTGTGATTATGTGTGGAGTGACTAGAGATTATAATTTAGGATTTATTTTGGATTATGATTGTTAGTTTTGATACCCTGCATTTTGTTCTGGGAAGTCGGGGTGGGGGATGGGGGGTAAGGGGAGGGAATTGGGGTTTGAGGGTAGAGGATGGAGTGATGGTTAATGTACAGGGATTATTGAAGATGTATAAATATAATTAATGTAGGGTCGGGTCTGCCCAGTTACCATTTTAGAACGGTGGGGAGGGAGAAAAGAGGAGAGAGTAGGAGGTAGGAAAGAGGAGAAGAGGAAGAAAGAGGGGTAGAAGAGGGAGAAGGAAGGTGTAGGATGGAGGGAGGAGAGGATGTAGATAAGAGAAGGAGAGGAAGGTCTGGAAAGTAGAAGAAGAGGGAAGAGTGTTAAAAAAGGGGGTGGTGACTGGGCAAGCCTGACTAATTGTATATAACTGTACATTGGATGAGCTGTTTGATATGATTGTAAAAATAAAACTTTTTTATGAAAAAAAAAAACCTGACTGCTCTTTAGAAGGCCAGATCCTGAAGATGAAACTGAAATACTTTGGCCACCTAATGAGAAGGAAGGACTCACTGGAGAAGAGCCTAATGCTGGGAAAGATTGAAGGCAAAAGAAGAAGGGGACGACAGAGAATGAGGTGGCTGGATGGAGTCACTGAAGCAGTAGGCATGAGCTTAAATGGACTCCAGAGGATGGTAGAGGATAGGAAGGCCTGGAGGAACGTTGTCCATGGGGTTGTAATGGGTCAGACACAACTTCGCAACTAACAACAACAAGTGGATCATAGCTGTCCCGTAGAGACAGTGAAGAATGGAGGCACAGGCTGGCATTAACAGGGAAGTCGCAAATTCCCTGGAGCACCGGCGTTAGCTTTTGACCCAGGAGCAAGGGAAGACTGGATGGTCTGGATGGGGAGGAACAGGCTCAAGCTCAATCCCTCCAAGATGGAGTGGCTGTGGATGCCGGCACCCCGGTACAGTCAGCTGCAGTTGCGGCTGACTGTTGGGGGCGAGTCATTGGCCCCGATGGAAAGGGTGCGCAACTTGGGCGTTCTCCTGGATGGGTGGTTGTCATTTGAAGATCACCTGACGACCGTCTCCAGGAGAGCTTTTTATCAGGTTCGCCTGATTCGCCAGTTGCGCCCCTTCCTGGACCGGGATGCCCTATGCACAGTCTGTTGTGTCTTGCCCGCTCTCACCGCAGCTGGGGCCTTCTTATCTGCTTCCGAACGCTGAGGAATGTCCTAATATGCCTCCCGGCCCCAGCCCTGGCTCCATGCCCAGACAGGCTGAGGAGGAGGAAGCACCTCCCGGCCCCAGCCCTGGCTCCATGCCCAGGCAAACGGAGCAACTAGACCCCTCCCCCTCCCCCACAGCATGTGAGCCTGAGGGAGGTCAATTACCAACAGCTGCTGACTGGAGTGACCCTCGCTTCAAAAGAATTGATAGGCGGTGGCGTCAGAAGGAAGGGAGGGGCAGGACTGGATAAGTGCTGAGTCATGGAGCCTGTTGTGTCTTGCCCGCTCTCACCTCAGCCGGGGTCTGCTTATCTGCTTCCGAATGCTGAAGAATGTCCTAGTATGCCTCCCGGCCCCAGCCCTGCCTCCATGCCCAGACAGGCTGAAGAGGAAGAAATACCTCCAGCCCCCAGCTCTGGCTCCATGCCCAGGCAAACGGAGCAACTAGACCCCTCCCCCTCCTCCACAGCATGTGAGCCTGAGGGAGGTCTATTACCAACAGCTGCCGATTGGAGTGACCCTCACGTCAGAAGACTTGATAGGCGGAGGCAACAGAAGGAAGGGAGGGGCAGGCAGTGCTGAGTCATGGAGCCACACTTCATGGCCTATATAAAGGATCTGCTTTCTGGCATTCTCTGAGTCAGGCAAAGTCAAAACATATCTTGCTGAAGTCACTTTCTGATCTCCTGCCTGCCCTGAGGACTTTGCTAGGACTTTGGCAGAGCTGCAGAGGCACGCCTGATTCAGATTTCCCTGACCCGGCCGTCAGCGGAGGAGTGGGACACGACAGAGCCACACCCCATGGCCTATATAAAGGATCTGCTTTCTGGCATTCTCTGAGTCAGGCAAAGTCGAACATATCTTGCTGAAGTCACTTTCTGGTCTCCTGCCTGCCTTGAGGACTTTGCTAGGACTTTGGCAGAGCTGCAGAGGCACGCCTGATTTGGATTTCCCTGACCCGGCCGTCAGCGGAGGAGTGGGACACGACATCTTGCCTGACTCCTACACATCTACACCACAAGATGGATCAGCAACAGCTGGCGCAGATTGTGCAGCAGCTACAAGCAGATAACCAGCAATTGCAACAGCAAGTCGCCCAGCTGACTGCTCAATTGGCTGCTGGGAATGCCCCAGCAGTCCAACCTCCTCCTCCTCCTCCTCAGCGCCACAGCCCGGTACCGATGCCGGATAAGTTCTCAGGACGGATGGAGATGTTCCCGGCCTTAATGGCCCAGTGCCACGACAACCCTGCCGCGGGCCATTTCGGGTTTTTCAAGACTCTCAACCTGGTGACGCGGACCTTCTGGTGGCCCCGGGTACGGCATGACGTCCATGCCTACGTGACGTCCTGCGTGCCGTGCCGGCAAGCCAAGGCCGCCACGGGGGCCAATCCCGGTCTCCTCCAGCCCTTGCCGACTCCTGACAGACCCTGGGGGGTGATTTCCATGGACTTCCTGATGGACCTGCCGCCATCCTCGGGGTTCACCACGGTGCTGGTGGTGGTGGACATGCTCACCAAGATGGCACACTTCATCCCATGCCGCGGGCTGCCCACTGCCGCCAAGACGGCCCGTCTCTTCTTGCAGCACGTCTTCCGCCTCCACGGTCTGCCGGACAGGGTGGTGTCGGACCGTGGGGCGCAGTTCACGGCTCGCTTTTGGAAGAGCCTGATGGCCGCATTGGAGGTACAGGTGTGCCTGTTGTCGGCGCACCATCCGGAGATCGACGGCGGGACGGAGAAGGTCATCGGCGTCCTAGAGCAGTACCTCCGGTACTTCGTGAACCAGCAGCAGGACAACTGGGCCGATTATCTGTCCCTGGCGGAGTTCGCCTTCAACAACTCGCAACACATCTCCACCCAGACCACCCCGTTCCTGGCCAACTTGGGGTACCATCCGCGGCTCTTCCCTCTGGCGCCCCCGGACTCCCCGGTTCCCGAGACACAGTCCTTTCTCTCCGAGTTGTACGCGGTCCAGCAGATGGTGCGTCGGCAGCTGAATCGGGCGAAGGAGGACTACAAGTGGGTCGCCAATCGTTCCCGACGGGCAACACCCCCGCTGGTGGTCGGAGACCACGTGTAGCTCTCCACAAAGCATCTCCCGTCCGACCGGCCGGCGAGGAAACTGGACCACCGGTTCATCGGTCCGTTCCCCGTCGAGGCGGTCGTCAATCCGGTGGCCTACCGGCTGACCCTGCCACGTTCCATGGGGATCCATCCCGTCTTCCACCGGTCCTTGCTGGTCCCTGAGGCCCCGCTGTGTCCCCTCCGGCGCCCGGCGGCACCCGTCGACGAGGACGGGGCTGAGGAGTACGAGGTGCACAGCATACGTGATTCCCGCTGGCTGAAGGGGCGCTTCCAATACCTGGTCGCATGGCAAGGGTACGGAACCGAGTTCACCTGGGTCGACGCCTCCGACGTCCACGCCCCGGACCTGGTGCAGGCCTTCCACGAGCAGAACCCGGCCCGACCGCATCCCGATCGTCAGCCCCGGGGGAAGGGCCCTGCGGTGAGGGATAGTGGAACAGTACCTCCGCTGCTATGTGCAGTATCAACGAATGGACTGGGCCGACTTACTGCCCTTTATCGAGTTGGCTTATAACAACATGGTACACAGTAGTACAGGGTTCATCCCTTTCCGGATAGTGAACAGCATCAATTTCATGCCAATACCTGAGTGCCCACGGGAGCCTCCCACTGATGTGAGCCTGCAAGAATGGCTTGCTAGAATGCAATGAGTGTGGGAACATGTTTGGAAGGCCTCATGAGTGGCGGCTAACATATATAAAACACATGTCGATAAGAAATGCAGTCCGCAAGCCCCATTTCAAGTGGGAGAACAGGTGTATCTTTCCACCAAGTACCTGAAGCTCAAGGTACCATGCCAGAAACTGGGGCCAAAGTTCCTAGGCCCATTCCCGATCATACAAATTATTAACCTGGATACAGTGGAACTCAAACTCCCTTCACTATTAGGCAAAATCCACCTGGTGTTCCATAGTAGCCTCCTCTGCCCAGTCAAGACAACAACCTTATGGGGACCCCTAGTCCAGGCACCCCGACCTATCCTTGTGGGCGGGAAATGGCACAATGAGGTAGACCAGATTTTAGATTCTTGTAGGCACAGGGGCCTCTTACAATACTTGGTACAATGGAAGGGGTACAAACCAAGGATGTTAGTGCTCCCCAATTGGTAAACAGGTTGCATCGACATAATCTGGGCAAGCCAGGCAGGGTGGTGGTGGCTGGTGCACAGGATGGGGCTAACCATGTCCTTTGCCTTCCAGATGTCGCCCAAGTGGTGGGGGGGGCGCATGTCAGCCCTAGTGTTGCCGGGGATGCCAATCTCACGGGGACTTTGGCTACACACCATATAGAGAGCTGCCAGATGGGCCAGATGTTCACAAGGGCCTCACTTACACGCCAGGAGTTGCCAGCTGGGAGGCATCGCCTCACCTACACACCATGCTGGGAGCCGCCAGCTAGGAGGTGTGGCCATGCCCACCCCTGAACTGGTAGCCGCCAGTTGAGCGGCACAAGGCCTTCACTGTTCGAAAAGGACCTGCAGGTGGTGAGGCGGCCCTGGCAGGTTGTCCTGCTTTATCCAGGGCCACGCGAAGCATGCCAGGGCTGAATGGGCAGCGAAGCCTGTGGAGGTGTCCGCAGCGTGCATAGCCTGTGTGCTGGGCTCTATCATCACTGGACACCATGTAAGGGGTGGGGGGTTATAGAGGTGGGCCCGGGGGGTGGATGGAGCTGTAGGGGTGGAGCTGACACTATATAAGAGGTGGAGGGATTAACCATGTTAACACTGACTTTGCCTATTGCCTGTTTGTCACTTTGTGCCGGTTGTTATAGCTTTTTTATTTATACACACACACACACACACACACACACACACACACACACACGTTTTTATTGGTTTTTAAATTTTCCCCCTTCCACACAACCACAATTCATGAACAGAGTATTGAAATTTTCTCATCTTATACAATTCAAAATATTCAAATAAATTTTTCTTAGTTACAATTTTAGCCAAGATGTTTCTTTTTTTTCATAGTTTTTTATTCCTTTCCTAATAATTCTGTGCATATTTTATTGAATCACATCTACTTTCACCCTTCATTTTCTAATTTCTCCATTCTTGTTCATATTCATTCCCTTTCATTCCTTTCTTTGTTTAACTATTTCAATTTTTACACTTGGAATATTTTCGGGGTTGTCTTTCCTCCATTTCCTTTTCACAGCAATCTCTTCTTCTCCTTACACTCCTCTCCCTTCCTTGTTTCTTCATATCTACTTACTTCCTCTCTTCTCCTCCTCCTTCTCTACTTCCCTTTCCCTTCTCCACCCTACTTCTTCCCTATCTAACCTTCTCTCCTACATTTACTTCCCTTGCCTTACCTCCTCTTCCCTTCCTTCTTTCTCTCCATCTCTCTCCCTTCCAACTCTCTCCTTCCTCTTATCTCTCTCCATTGCTGTATCTGTTTTCAATAACTCTAATGTCCAGACCTCCCCAATTCTCTCATTTATTACACATATTTTTCAAACCTCCTCTCCTATAGTATATTTTAGACAATGTATATGAAGACATTGACTTCATCTTATTTCATTTATATCATACAGTCAATTGATACAACTTTCCACCTCTTATTTTAACATTTCTATTCAAAATTCAATACTTATTATTCTCTTCCAACAATATACATCATTTACTAACATTTCAATTTTATTCCCTTTTGCATCTTAAATTCCAATCATCTTCATTTATAAACCATGCCATTCTAAATTACCTCTGCTGAATTTTCCATTCTTTTATAGATTTAAAATTTATATCTTAATCAACAACTTTAATCAACAACTTTTTTCTCATTCCATGCAGTCCAACACAAAAAAAAGAGGAAGCAAAGCTATCTCTACTTTAATTTCTTTACTTTTATTTATTTTTCTCCTTCTTCTAACCATTTTCTTTCAGTCTCTCCCAGATCCCATCTCTTAATATTTTTCTCCCTTTCTTCCTTTCTTTCGGTTTCTTTTTTCTCCCTTTCTTATTTCCTCTTTTCCACTTTCCTCTAACTTTTACTCTTTTGATGTCCCCCCTCAATTTTTCTCTATTTCCTCCTCTTCTCTTTAATCTTTCACTGCTAAACCCAGTGTAATCATGTTTTTTTTCACTGTTTTTTTTTCATCTTTTTAATTTTCCTTCTCAATCTTTTTTTTCACTTTTCCCCCTCTTTTTTTAAGATTCCTTTCCTTCTCTTCATTTTCACTTTTTCACTATCAGTCCCAATATGATCATCTGTATTATCCTCACTGATTTCTTTTCCAGCATTATGTCTCATAATTTCCTCATCTTCTCTTTTTTTATTTTTAAGCCACAATTCTGTTTGTTTGTTACCATTAATAGACTCTCAGACCATCAAAAGCATCTCCCATAATTTCTCCCAGTTTTCCATATTTTCAATACAAGGAGAGAAACTTTTTAAATTTATTTATCTTAATTTATATATAGTCTAAATTCCAATTTATTACTTTAACTTAACCCAAATTCAAATCCATGTATCTCTTTTCTTCTTTTCTTCTTTGTTTCTGGAAGAATCCAATTTCAATATATTTTGAAACTGTTTCAATTTAAGTACTTATCAGTTCCACTCCTCTTTTTTCTTCTACAATCTTGCAACAGCTGTGAAAAGGATGTTCCTTCCTAATTTTCCCACGTTGATCTGAATGATGTGATACTTTCTTTCCTCCAGCAGATTTCTCTCTCCAATTCACAAATACTTCCGCAACAAAATGTCCCTTGTTAATCCACAGAATTTATTATTTCCTGTCTTAGTTCTTTTGTTAGCGAACAATGTTTCCTTCAATTTTCTGTCTCTTTTAATAATCTCTTCCAACACCAAATTAAAGAGCTGATGGAAAGTTCTTTTAGGGCTTTACTTGCAAAGTTCTGTTTTACTTTTACTTTTCTTCTATTTATACTCCCATATGCCAATTTAGCTGCTGGTTTCAAATTGAAAGCTTCTTTTAAAGTTTAATAAGTTTTCTTCTTTCCTATGCCTTGGCAAGTCGCTTTTCAGTAAGAATACTCCGTTCAATTGCCTCTCCTGCTCCAATCTTGTGGTGTGGCCGCTCCCACTTGTGAAAACTCTTCCCAAGCTGCAGCATTGGAGGCTAATATCGGAGCTCCAGGGAATTTACCACTTCCCTGTTCACGCCAATTCATGCCTCCCTTCTTCACTGTCTCTCCAAGACAGTTATGGTCCATGGAGGACCCCCAAAATGGCTGGGATATCGGCGTTCTGCCAGAGCCCCGGGGAATCACCATCCTGCACCGGCATTGGCCTCACCCCCTCTCCTTCGTTGTTATAGCTTGTTGGATAAAGTTTGCCAGTTAACCGTCTTTGGCTCTGTCTAAATTCCTTGTTGACAGCCAAAACATGACATACTGCTAATTATTTAATCAATAGGCTGTGGAGTTCCTCTATTAATGATACTCCATATGCAGTGCTATATGGGAGAAAGTCATCTCTGGCACATTTAAGGGTGTTTGGAAGCAATGCATGGGTGCATATTCCAAAAGCAATCAGGAGAAATGGTCAACCAAAGGCTAGAAAGCTTACAGTCTATGGGCAAGAGAATAGTGGTTTCCAGGTCTGGTAGCTTTGCAGAAAAAATTGGGACAGAATTTATGTCAATTTTTGGAATGATCCACTTAGTGATGGTGACCCACCTAGTAATGGTAACTCATTTAATGATGGTGTCAGCATTCAGGGAGAAGCTGACAAAGAACAAGAAAAGGAGCCAGGAAACCATGATGACTCAGATATGAAGCAAGAGAGGGTTGAACCACAAGAGCAGTCAATGCCACGCAGGTCAGAGCAATGGAACAAGGGGATTCCACCAGACAGGTATTCTGCTAGTGAAGTAAAGGGGTGTAATGTGTGGTATGAGCTACGAAACTATAAGGAAGTATTGTCATTTCCAAATGACAATGGACAAATGTAGTGGAAAGAAGCCATGGACAAAGAAATGAAATCCATGGGTGAACATAAAGTGTTCACATCTATGACTTTGCCACAAGGTTGCAAAGCCGTAGGATGTAAATGGGTGTACAAAAAGAAAGTACTACCCAACAATGAGGTCCAATATAAGTAAAGATTAGTGGCACAAGGTTTTTCACAAATGAAAAATGTGCACTATGATCAGGTATTCGCACCTATGGTAAGGAATGAAAGCATAAAGTTGCCACTAGTATTAGTGCCAACTAATGCACTAGCAATAGCACATGGCCATAAAATTTGGCATTTTGATATAACCACTGTATTCCTCAATGCAGAATTAGAGAAAGAAATTTACATGGTTCAAGCATCAGGGTATGAAAATAAGAAGCCTAACACTGTGTATAAATTGAACAAGGCCATTTATGGGCTGAAGCAGTCAGCCAGGAATTGGAATATCTGTTTAGATATGGCATTGAATGGTCTTGGGTTCAAGAGTTGCAAGGCTGATAGTTGCCTATATAGTGGAAAGTTACACGGTGGGGATTGTCCATTATTAGCATTTGTGGATGATCTTTGTTTCATTGCAAAAAATCTGTCACAGGTAAAAAAAATTGCTAATGAATTAGAGAAAAAAATTGAATTGAAAGATTTGGGTGAAATACAAAACTATCTTGGTGTAAAGATACAAAAAACTGAGAAAGGTGGTTATGTTCTCAGACAAAGAAGAAAAATTGAACAACTGTTGGAGAGATATAACATGAAGGACTGTAATTCTGCTCCAACACCTAAGAGCACAGATTTTCATAACAATTTGGGTGAGGATAAAAATGCTGATTGATCAAGAGATCAGTCAGCAACAGTGGTACAGTGGTCCAGACCAGACATAGCTTGTGCAGTAAGCATCTTAAGTCGCTTTACTGCTGCACCAACGCAATTGCATTGGATGGGTGTAAAGGGGCATTGGTCTTACCTGACATGCTCCTTCTCATTGGGTGGAGATAGCATCCAGGCATGGGCTGAATTTGGTCTGTTCAAATGAAGGACTGAGTCTTTTGCAGAAAGTTGAAGCCACGGTCTCTTGCTAGGACCTTCCAGCTTTTGGGACAAAGGTGAAGGACAGGCTCGACCTGTTGGCAATATTAAAGAGTCCATATGAACTATGATCAGACCAAGAGGGTGGGGCTGGATGCTATCTCTACTCAATGAGAGTTGTGGCTCCAGCCCCCGAACCTGGCCCCTCTGACTCTGAGAGTGAGGGGGAAGGGCTGGTAAGGTTTACCTTAGAAGCACCGATTCCTTTGGCCCGGCTCCAGGAGCCAGATCCAGGCCAGTCGGAGGATGTAATGAGGCTGACATCTCCTGATTCCTCCCTTCCTCAGCTACGCCTTCAGACGCAGCTGATAATCATACTAATCAAGCCTGGATCAACCCGCGCTTCAGAAGATTAGAGAGGCGGCATCATCAAAGGAAAGGGTGGGGCAGGAGCCTCACCCCACAGGATATATAAGGAGCTTTGGGACTGCTCTCAGTTCCATGGGAAGCAAATTAGCTGAACCGTGTCGAAGTGAGCTGAAGTCTTAATCTGTTTAAACTTTTTGGCAGGCAGCTGCATTTTCTCGGCCAGGACTGATAGGATCTGTGAACCCACTGGCTGTAGGCCAGCTCGTTACTCCAGAGTGAGGACGGAGACAGAACAATGAGAAGGAGCCAGGAAACCATGATGACTCAGATATGAAGCAAGAGAGGTTGAACCACAAGAGCAGTCAATGCCAGGTCAGAGCAATGGAACAAGGGGATTCCACCAGACAGGTATTCTGCTAGTGAAGTAAAGGGGTGTAATGTGTGGTATGAGCTACGAAACTATAAGGAAGTATTGTCATTTCCAAATGACAATGGACAAATGTAGTGGAAAGAAGCCATGGACAAAGAAATGAAATCCATGGGTGAACATAAAGTGTTCACATCTATGACTTTGCCACAAGGTTGCAAAGCCGTAGGATGTAAATGGGTGTACAAAAAGAAAGTACTACCCAACAATGAGGTCCAATATAAGTAAAGATTAGTGGCACAAGGTTTTTCACAAATGAAAAATGTGCACTATGATCAGGTATTCGCACCTATGGTAAGGAATGAAAGCATAAAGTTGCCACTAGTATTAGTGCCAACTAATGCACTAGCAATAGCACATGGCCATAAAATTTGGCATTTTGATATAACCACTGTATTCCTCAATGCAGAATTAGAGAAAGAAATTTACATGGTTCAAGCATCAGGGTATGAAAATAAGAAGCCTAACACTGTGTATAAATTGAACAAGGCCATTTATGGGCTGAAGCAGTCAGCCAGGAATTGGAATATCTGTTTAGATATGGCATTGAATGGTCTTGGGTTCAAGAGTTGCAAGGCTGATAGTTGCCTATATAGTGGAAAGTTACACGGTGGGGATTGTCCATTATTAGCATTTGTGGATGATCTTTGTTTCATTGCAAAAAATCTGTCACAGGTAAAAAAAATTGCTAATGAATTAGAGAAAAAAATTGAATTGAAAGATTTGGGTGAAATACAAAACTATCTTGGTGTAAAGATACAAAAAACTGAGAAAGGTGGTTATGTTCTCAGACAAAGAAGAAAAATTGAACAACTGTTGGAGAGATATAACATGAAGGACTGTAATTCTGCTCCAACACCTAAGAGCACAGATTTTCATAACAATTTGGGTGAGGATAAAAATGCTGATTGATCAAGAGATCAGTCAGCAACAGTGGTACAGTGGTCCAGACCAGACATAGCTTGTGCAGTAAGCATCTTAAGTCGCTTTACTGCTGCACCAACGCAATTGCATTGGATGGGTGTAAAGGGGCATTGGTCTTACCTGACACGCTCCTTCTCATTGGGTGGAGATAGCATCCAGGCATGGGCTGAATTTGGTCTGTTCAAATGAAGGACTGAGTCTTTTGCAGAAAGTTGAAGCCACGGTCTCTTGCTAGGACCTTCCAGCTTTTGGGACAAAGGTGAAGGACAGGCTCGACCTGTTGGCAATATTAAAGAGTCCATATGAACTATGATCAGACCAAGAGGGTGGGGCTGGATGCTATCTCTACTCAATGAGAGTTGTGGCTCCAGCCCCCGAACCTGGCCCCTCTGACTCTGAGAGTGAGGGGGAAGGGCTGGTAAGGTTTACCTTAGAAGCACCGATTCCTTTGGCCCGGCTCCAGGAGCCAGATCCAGGCCAGTCGGAGGATGTAATGAGGCTGACATCTCCTGATTCCTCCCTTCCTCAGCTACGCCTTCAGATGCAGCTGATAATCATACTAATCAAGCCTGGATCGACCCGCGCTTCAGAAGATTAGAGAGGCGGCATCATCAAAGGAAAGGGTGGGGCAGGAGCCCCACCCCACAGGATATATAAGGAGCTTTGGGACTGCTCTCAGTTCCATGGGAAGCAAATTAGCTGAACCGTGTCGAAGTGAGCTGAAGTCTTAATCTGTTTAAACTTTTTGGCAGGCAGCTGCATTTTCTCGGCCAGGACTGATAGGATCTGTGAACCCACTGGCTGTAGGCCAGCTTGTTACTCCAGAGTGAGGACGGAGACAGAACAATGAGAAGGAGCATGTCAGGTAAGACCAATGCCTCTTCTCCATCCTAGTGGAGATAGCATCCAGGCATGGGACATACCAAAGTTAACTGTCCCTGATACTATGGGTGGGCCAAAGTCTGATCAGTGCTGTCGCCCTCTGTAAGGACTCTTTGTAGGACTCTGCAACTGAATGCCACCTCTGCAGATGCAAACACATCTAACTTATAGTGCCTGATGAACGGAGGAGGCGATGACCAAGTAGCAGCCCTGCAGATTTCAAGTAGTGAGGTTTGAGTAGCCCAAGCAGCAGTCATAGCCACGCTTCTGGTAGAATGTGCTGTCACCTTTATGGGCCATGGCAGCGCTTGTAGCTCATATGCCTTAGAAATGGTAGCTCGAAGCCACCTGCCAATGGTGGAAGAAGTGACCCTACAACCAAGGGAAACTGGTTGGAATGAAACAAACAAGGCTTCTGAATGTCTCAGGTCTGCAGTTCTCTTAAGGTAAATACAGAGAGCCCTCCACACATCCAAAGTGTGCCATTGTTGTTCCAAAGGATGGACCGGAGGCGGGCAAAAGTTGGGTAACACCAACTCTCTTTTTTTTAATTTTTTTAATTTATTTTTAAGTTTTTTAGAAAAAAACCTCATCAAATCAATTTCATTACAACATGCTGCATGGTGCTAACATATCTTCCTGTGCATTCACAAAATAAACATCTCTTTCATACATATATCTTATCTTTTCTAACATATCTTTCCATCTAACCAATTGTAAAATAAGTCCCATATTTTATAATACTGCTTATCTTCTTGCTCTCTAATTTCAAATGTTAACTTACTCATCTCTGCACATTCCAACATTTTTCTAATTATTTCATCTTGCGAAAGTAACTTTTCATTTTTCCAATTTTTTGCAAATACAATACTAGCTGCTGTAATGATATTCACAATCAAATATTTTATATCTCTAGTATATATCTCAGGTATAATTCCCAACAGAAAGACTTCTGGCTTAAAGTCAATATGTTTTTTGATCATTTTTTCCAACCACGTGTGTATTTTAGTCCAGTATCTTTTTGCTTCAACGCATGTCCACCACATGATCCAGGCATCTGATGACATTTCCAGCATTTTTCAGATTTGTCCTTGAACATTCTAGCGATTCTTATCGGGGGTAAATGCCACCTGTAAAACATCTTATACAAATTCTCTTTGAATGCTGTAGACATTGTCATTTTATAATTATACTTCCACAATTTCTGCCAGGCTTCTAAATCTATCCCATGACCAAAATTCCTCCGCCAAGCAATCATTGTCTCTTTAATTTGTTCTTCCTCTAATTTCACCTCTAATAAGTATCCATACAGTTTCTTTATCGTTGTCATCTGAACCTGTTAAAATCTCATCAAAACTCATTAAATTATTATAAAAGCCTTCTGTTTTAACATCTTTATCATATCTGGATTGTATTTGCAAATATGCAAACCAGTTCATTGTTATACCCTCTGCCTCTAGTTCTAGCTTAGATTTTAACTCACCCTTTTCATTCAACAATTCATTATATCTAACAATATGTTCCTTTTTAAATGTTATTGAGTATGAGAATTTATTTTTATTTATTTATTTATTACATTTTTATACCGCCCTTCTCCCAAAGGACTCAGGGTGGTGTACAGCCAAAAATAAAACACAGGATATATACAATTAAAACCAACATTTAAAGCAGATTATAAAAGGCTAATAATTAAAAATTTAGATTTAAAATTTTAAAAATATTAACAAAACCCCAAATTAAAATTCAACACTATTATGCCAGTCCCGCTTGAATGAATAAGTGTGTTTTTAGCTCACGATGAAAGGTCCGAAGATCAGGCACTTGACGTAGGCCAGGGGGAAGTTCGTTCCAGAGCGTCGCTGCCCCCACAGAGAAGGCCCTACTCCTGGGGGCCGCCAGCTGACACTGTTTGGCGGACGGCACCCTGAGGAGACCCTCTCTGTGAGAGCGTACGGGTCGGTGGGAGGCAAAAGGTAACAGCAGGCGGTCTCGTAAGTACCCGGGTCCTAAGCCATGGAGCGCTTTAAAGGTGGTAACCGAAATCTTGAAGCGCACCCGAAAAACCACAGGAAGCCAGTGCAGACTACAGAGCAGTGATGTTACGTGGGAGCCACGAGCGGTTCCCGTTACTACTCGCGCAGTTGCATTCTGGACTAACTGTAGCCTCCAGGTACACCTCAAGGGCAGCCCCATGTAGAGAGCATTGCAGTAATCCAACCTAGACATAACCAGAGCGTGAGTGACCGTGCATAAGGCATCCCGGTCAAGGAAGGACGCAACTGGTGGACCAAGCGAACTTGGTAAAAGGCCCTCCTGGAGACGGCCGCCAGATGTTCATCAAAGGACAGCTGACCATCCAGGAGGACACCCAAGTTGTGAACCACCTCCTTTGGGGCCACTAACTCGCCTCCAACAGTACTGGGGTGCCGGCATCCACAGCCACTCCGTCTTGGAGGGATTGAGCTTGAGTCTGTTTCTCCCCATCCAGACCCGTACAGCTTCCAGGCACCGGGACAGCACTTCGACCGCTTCGTTGGGGTGGTCCGGGGTGGAAAAGTACAGCTGAGTATCATCAGCGTACAGATGATAACTCACCCCAAAACCACTGATGACCTCGCCCAGAGGCTTCATATAGATGTTGAACAGGGTAGGCGAGAGAATCGACCCCTGAGGCACCCCACAAGTGAGGCGCCTCGAGGACGACCTCTGCCCCCCTGTCAACACCGTCTGCGACCGGTCAGAGAGATAGGAGGAGAACCACCGATAAACGGTGCCCCCCACTCCTAATCCCTCCAACCGGCGCAGCAGGATACCATGGTCGATGGTATCAAAAGCCGCTGAGAGATCTAATAGGACCAAGGCAGAGGAGCAACCCCTGTCCCTGGCCCTCCAGAGGTCATCCACCAACGCGACCAAAGCCGTCTCCGTGCTATAACCGGGTTGGAAGCCGGACTGGAACGGGTCTATATAGACAGCTTCCTCCAGGTGCCGGGGGAGCTGCCATGCAACCACACTCTCTACAACCTTCGCCACAAAGCGAAGGTTGGAGACTGGACGATAATTTCCCAAAATAGCTGGGTCCAGGGAAGGCTTCTTGAGGAGAGGTCTCACCACTGCCTCTTTCAAGGCGGCGGGGAAAACCCCTTCCATCAAAGAAGCATTTATAATCCCCTGGAGCCAGCCGCGTGTCACTTCCTGAGCAGCCAGCACTAACCAGGAAGGACACGGGTCCAGTAAACATGTAGTTGCATGTAACCTCCCCAGCAACCTGTCCATGTCCTCGAGAGCCACAGAATCAAACTCATCCCAAATAACCTCAACAAGATGTGTCTCTGTCATCTCGGTTGGATCATCGCAATCTTGGTCCAAACTATCCCGAAGTTGAACGATTTTATCGTATAGATAACCGTTAAACTCCTCAGCTCGTCCCTGTAAAGGGTCATCCCGTCCCTCTTGATGAAGGAGGGAACGGGTCACCCGAAACAGGGCGACCGGGCGGTTATCTGCCAATGCAATGAGGGTGGAAACGTAAGAACGTTTCGCCTCCCTCATTGCCACTAGGTAGGTCTTAGTAAAAGACTTCACTAGTGTCCGATCAGCCTCGGAACGGCTAGACCTCCAGGTGCTCTCTAGGCATCTTCTCCGGCGTTTCATCTCTCTCAGCTCCTCGGAAAACCAGGGAGCCAATTGAGATCTACGCCGGGTCAGAGGCCGCAAAGGCACGACACGGTCCAAAGCCCCAGCCACGGCCTGTTCCCAGGCCGCAACCAGTTCTTCAGTCATGCCGTGGGTAAGATCCTCAGGAAACGGCCCAAGCTCCATCAGGAACCTCTCTGGATCCATCAGGCGCCTGGGACGGAACCAACGCATTGGCTCCGTCTCCCTGCGGTGGTGAGCGGCTGTCCAAATGTCTAGGCGAAGAAGAAAATGATCTGACCATGACACCGGTACCTTCACTATATCTCCTAAAACCAGATCATTAACCCACTGACCAGAGATAAAAATCAGGTCTAGCGCGCCTCCCCCGATGTGTGTAGGGCCATCAGTTACTTGAATCAGGTCCAAGGCCGTCATGGAGGCCTGGAACTCCTGAACCACCGTTGATGACAAGCCAGCCGATGGCAAGTTGAAATCCCCCAAGACCAAAAGTCTGGGAATCTCAACCGCCACGCCAGCAAGCACCTCTAGTAGCTCAGGTAGGGCTGTAGTCACGCAGCAAGGAGCCAGGTACGTGATCAACAGCCCCATCTGATTCCGGTGGCCCCACTTCACAAGGAGGGATTCACTACCAGCTATCTGAGGAACAGTGGACTCCCTCGGCTCCAGACTTTCTTTAATCACAACCGCCACCCCCCCACCCCTACCTTGGGCCCTCGGCTGATAGAATGCCCGGAAACCCTCAATATTGAATGCCTCAATAGGTGAAACCCACATTGGAATTTTTAAAAAGTGACTTTTCTTAATCTTCTCCCAATTTAACAACAACGTTTCTCTGACTATATGTCTTCTAAAATAACCCTTTTAGCTTGTCCATACCATAAAAAGGCATGCCATACCAGCAACAAATCATGGCCTTCTATTATTTCTTAGGGTTATCCATTCTTTAATCCACATCAAATTCGCTGCTTGATAATACAATTCCCAATTAGGTAATCCAAAACCGCCTCTAACTCTCTTGTCTTGTAATAGTTTAATTTTTATCCTTGCTTTTTCCCCTTGCCAAATAAATTTCAGCATCACTTTATTCAACTCCACAAAGTACCCTCTGGACAATTTAATAGGTATAGTCTGAAACAAATACAAAATTCTAGGTAATATATTCATTTTGATTGTTGATTTTCTTCCCAACAAAGACAATTGTAAATGTTTCCACTTAGTCAAATCTGCCACAATCTGCTGTTTGAGTTTACCATAGTTATTCTCTTTTAACATGCTACACTTGGGGTAAGATGTATCCCCAAATATTTAACTTTATTTGCAATCTGCATCCCAGAACGTTCTACCAACTCACTTTTTTGCTTTATCAACATATTTTTTGTCAAAATTTTCATTTTATCTCTGTTAATTTTCAAGCCTGCCACTTTCCCATGTACATTAATTATTTCTATCAAACAAATTATAGATTCTAATGGGTCCTCAATAATAAAAACCAAATCATCAGCAAAAGCTTGAAGTTTATATTCTTCCTTCTGAATTTTCATGCCTTTTATTCCCCTTTCCTCTCTAATATTTCTATTCAATACTTCCAAGGTCTACACAAACAACAGCGGTGACAGTGGGCAGCCTTGTCTTGTGCCTTTTTCAATTCGAATTGCGCCCGTCGATTCACCATTTATCATTATCTTGGCAGACTGTTTAAAGTATATGGTTTCTATTGCTTTAATAAATCTTTCCCCAAAACCCATTTGCTTCAATTGTAGGAAGATATATGATATATGGACTTCTCTAGGGAGATTATTTCTTGCTGCGTATCTTGTATGCACTTTGAAAATCTCATCAATTCCATCAAGTACCTTTTCCTTGTTGATTTCCAAAAGTCCAGCCAAAATTTCTACGATTTTATCGGCCAAGTTTTCACCCTTCTCTTCTTCTATATTTTGAAATCTCAAAAAAAAATTCTGCCCTATCAATCTCCCAACCAAGAGCTCCACCTTGTTCCTTTTCTATCACTTCCAGTCTACTGTCAATATTTTGATTTTTTTTTTGTCTCTTTGTTCCTCTCTTTCCTCTACCTTCTGAAGTCTATCCTCATAATTTTTCAGCATCTGTTGAATATCTTCTACTTTTTCATCTGTTTTTTCCATCTTTTGCTTAATCTGTTCAATCCCCTGCAAAATAAGCTGAAGAGAAGATTCTTTATCTTTGTCCTTTTCCTTTTCCTGTATAAGTAAAGATTGTAATGTTCTTTGAGATCCTGCTGGTGAGGAAGAGGGAGCAGGGATCGCTGTTGCTTTTCTACTCATTTTTGTATATAAGGATACAAATTCTAAAACTCCAAATTATAATCCAAATCGCCAAATCGCCAGGCTTCTGAATGTCTCAGGTCTGCAGTTCTCTTAAGGTAGATACGGAGAGCCCTCCACACATCCAAGGTGTGCCATTGTTGTTCCAAAGGATGGACCGGAGGCAGGCAGAAGTTGGGTAACACCAACTCTTGAGCCCTGTGAAACACAGTGTTGATCTTAGGAATAAATGAAAGGTCCAACCTTAATACCACTCTATCATTGTGAAATATGCGCAGGTCACTCCAGACAGAGAGAGCAACTAGTTCCAAAATGCACCTGGCTGAAATAATAGCCACCAAAAAGGCAACCATACAAGATAATAGTTGTAAACTAGTGTCTCATATGGTGTCCCCGTAAAGGATTTCAACACCTTAAACAGGTCCCAGGTAGGATACCTGTGGAGAACTGGTGAACATAAGTTTGTTTCTCCCCAAAGAAACTGCTGGATCGTGGGGTGTTGAGAGAGCAAATCTAAGGATCCACACCTCAGGACTGATGACAGAGCAGCCACTTGTCACCGGATGGTGTTTGTGCCAATTCCTTATCCAGGCCATCCTGCAAAAAATCTAGAATTTGGCCAATTGAAGCGGTCAAAGGAGGAATACCTGAGGTTCTGCACCAGGAATAGAACGCGTAGAGTAGACCTGGCGGCCAAGGACTGTGGATTGTGTCGATCCTCTCTGCCCCTCGAACTGGGAACCTGGAATAGAACCTTGGCAGTTGAGAATTCTGTGGAGTGGCAAATAAGTCCACCTCTGGCGTTTCAATCTGTCAGGATCCGAAAGATGTTCGGGTGCAGACTCCACTCCGCCTGGTTGATGAATGACCGCCTGAGCCAATCCGCCTGCACATTGGAGATACCTGAGATGTGCTCTGCCTTCATGGAAGCGAGGTGATGTTCTGCCCAAAGGCTCAGACATTTGGCTTCCCACATCAGCAACTTCAATCTGGTCCCTCCTTGACGACTGACATGTGCCTTTGTAGCTACATTGTCAGTTAGCACTAGGATGTGTTTGCCTGAGATTGCCTGTTGAAAATGCAGGAGACCCATATGCACTGCTCTGAGTTCGAGCCAGTTGATATTTTGCATATGATCCCGATGGTTCCACCTGCATTGAGCAACTTGTGAATGACAGTGCGCCCCCCAGCCTACTAGACTGGCATCTGTCGTTATTACAACCTGCTGGGGTTCATGGAAAATATAGCCCTTGGTTATGGCTACTGATTTCCAGCAGATTAGGGACCAAAGGACCTCATTGGAAACTTGAACCTTGTCCAGTGAGCTGCCTCTGCCCACTCTCTGGAAAGGTAAGAGAAACCATTGAAGAGGGCTGGAATGAAGTTGAGCCCACGGAGTAATAGAAAACAGACACCATTTTCTCCAGGAGCTGGGACAACAAAACTAAGGGAACCTTCCTCTCCCTCTGAACCCTATCCACTAGGGTCCTGATGCTGTCCTGTCACTCTAGTGACAAATACACCCTTCCTGCCATGGAGTCTAACAGCGCTCCCAGATGAAGGATGCGAGTGGACAGAACCAAATGGCTCTTCTCCATATTAATGGAGAAACTGACCCTCTGTAAGGTCTCTATAGTCACCTGAAGATCCTCCCTAGACTGTTGAAGAGAGGAGGACTGAATTAAAATGTCATTCAGATAACATTGAATATGGATCAGAATGGTTCTGATGTGCACCGCTAAGAGAGCTAGAACCTTGGTAAAAGTTTGAGGCACAGATGAGAGTCCAAATGGTAATGCCTGATATTGGTAATGAGCTCTAGCATAAGAGAATCTAAGAAATTGCCCGTGCCCGGGTAGAATAGGAATATACAGGTAAACCTCCGTTAAATCAATTGAAGTAAGGAAATCACCCCTCCGCACACCAGCCAGAATAAAATGTAGGGACTGCATTTTAAAACTCCAGTATACAATAAATTTGTTGAGACGTTTTAAATCCAGAATAGGTCTCCACCCCCTCAAGGCTTTGGGAACAATAAACAAGGTAAATAAAACCCCTGTCCCCTTTGATCGTCCGGTACTGGCTGGATTGCCCTAATCTCAAACAGGTGTTTAATGGTCTCCTTCATGAGGGCCTTTTTTGCTACCTGTTTTGCTACCAGACAATAGATAAAAAACTTTGGGGGAGTGGAGATGAAGACCAAATTGAATAGTCCCTGTGACCCATGTGTCTGATGTTATTTCCTCCCATTGGTCAGCAAACATAGGCAATCTGCCCCCTATGGGAAAAGACAACATGCCTTTACTAACTGTGATGGAATGAATGGCTTCCTCCCCCTTGAAAGGGCCGTCTGGAGGGAAAAGACCTACCTCTGGAGGAACTGTCTAGATGACTCCCCTGTCTTTGTCCGAAACCCTGAGGCCTGGGAGGCCCAGCGCCCCAATCCGATCGAAAGGGCTATCTATGGAAAAATGGAGAAAAACTATAATTTCCCTGCCAGTGGTGCTGAAGGTAAAACTTTGTGCTTCTCCCTTGTCTCAATTAACAATGGGTCAAGTGCTTCTCCAAACAGCTTGTCCCCCTTAAAGGGGGCAAATGCCAAACACCACTTATGGCGGGCCTCTGCTTGCCAGGGCTTAAGCCATAGAAGGCATCTGGCTGCCACCGATGAAGCCATGGCCTTAGCTGAAAAATCGGCCAAATTTAACGTAGCATCAGTAGAAAATTGAATAGCTGCAACTATCTTATTGAGATCCTGATGAAGGAATCTTGATGAAGGAATGAATCCTGATGAAGGAATCTTGTCCTGTAGTTGGCATAACCAAAGAAGCGTAGCTCTATTAAAGAAAGATGCAGTGGTAGATGAGCGAATAGTCCAGATCACTCCTTGATGAACTCTCTGTAAGGAGAGGTCTGCTTGTTTGTCTTCTTGACAAAAGCTCTCTTCCGGATCATCTGGAATATTTGAGGATGATATCAAGGCAGCTATTGGAGCATCCACTAACAGAGTTTGGAGAATATTAGCCACTTCAGGTCTAATATTAAAATATTGTTTGTTAGATGAAGAAGCACTAGTAGCAGATCCAGGTGAAGACCATTGTCTCTGAATAACATCTACAAATACCTGAGATGATAGTATAGTATCAACTGACCTGCCTGGCTCAGCAAAAAGAGGATCAGTGCCTTCCTGAGGTACAGACCTGCCTGAAGCTTCAGAGCGGAATCCCAGGTTAGCCACATTAGTTGCTTTAAAGAGAAGAGATTTGAAGATACTAGGTGAAAACAGACCAGTAAAGGCAGGTTGTTCAGGAGTAAGACCTTCATCCTCTGATAGATCTAACTCTCTTTGCTCCACCTCTTCAGCAAGTGAAGGCATGCTCTCATGAGAAGGAGCTGGAGAACCAGTAGCCCTAAATGCAGATATATCCTCCTGGTCAGGATCCAATCTTACACTGCTATAAGCTGAAATCTTTGAATACGCTCTAGAAGGCTGATGAAGAGCTTCAGAAATATCCCTTTTGATCGCCATTGTGATAAATTCCTGTAAATTATCAGGAATAGAAGGATCTTTGTCAGGGACCTGACCCTCTTACTCAGCTGGTGGAATTAAGAGAGGTGAAAAAGAAGCCACAGGAACCAAATTGTTTGGTTCCAATACTTAGTTAGCAGGGCTCCAAAGGTCTGTATTCTAGATGGCTATAGGAAAACTCTGAAGAGAGTGTTCAGTATCTCCCCCTGGGGATAACTATGGCTCCTGCTGCCTAACCGCTGTAATTGGAGTGATCTGTTTCTCTGAAACTAAGACTTGGACTTTACTGACATAATTTCTGAATAGCTTGATCTCTATGCTTCTCACCCCTCTGGGATGCTTTAGAGGACTTAGGCTGCAGTGCTGCTAGTTTTGTCAGGATTCTCCCTGCTCTTGCTGGCTGAAGAGCTCTTTGCTGTTTCTGTAGCCTCTGTCCTTTTGGCTACTCCAGCTCCAGCCCCCCTGCTGTGATAAGATTTACATAACTCCTTCGGCATTGTACCAGCTAGTGCAGTTGCAAATGCTGATAATTAGAGCAGTTAAGTCATGCCTATTAACAGCCACTGACTGCAATTGGGCGCGAAGCCCTGCAGCAATAAACGCTCTCAGCCCCCTAATTATGTGCCGACTTGTGGCAATAAATACTATGGAAAAGCTGTTGATCTTTCAACTAAGAGAGCGAAGGGAAGGGAGCGAAGGGCGAAAGCCAAGAACAGGCTGGCTCTGTGGGAGTCCTGGACTCCACTAATGAGTTAATAAACAGTCAGGCGGCTTCAGCATGAAGCAGGAGCATGGAACTCCACAATGCGCTATCCCCTTAATGATCTGGAGCATGGAACTCCTTCCTCCAGTCTCCTGCTTTAAATTGGGAGTGCTAAAAAACTCCACTGCTAATCTGGAACGCCTGCAGCTCAACTGAAAAGCCCACCGTAGCAAAGGCAGAAATTGCTCAATCAGCAGGAGACCCTTCAAACGGCTGGAGCTGAAGCTCTTGCCAATGAGACTCACAGCCACTCTATAGCTACAGCCTTTCCAACTCACAATCCAGAAACTAAATAAATTCCCAATACTTGCGAATGCAGAATTTAGGTATTAATTCCAAATATGGAGCATTAACAGACACGTCTGTCCAGTTGAATGATTGAGTTCAAAAAGCTGGAAGGTCCTAGCAAGAGGGTGTGCCTTCAACATTCTGCACAGAGTCACTCCTTCATTTGAACATATGGAATTCAACCCATGCCTGGGTTGCTACCTCCACTAGGATGAAGAAAGGATTCTCAGGTATTTGAAGGGAACTGTGAATTTGAGTCTCCAAATACATGTCTCTGAAGAATTAAAGTTGAAATGTTATGTTGACAGTAATTATGCCAATGAAGTAAAAACTAAAAAGTCAAATTCTGGCATTGTGGTATTGTTTGGAGGGCTTTAATTGGTTGGAAGTCCAGAAAACAAACAACTGTAGCCATTTCTACTGCAGAGGCAGAATTTATTGCTCTATCTCAGGGGTATGCAACAGGGATGAAATGTAAAATTTGTTAGTATCGGTTCTGTGGGCGTGGCTTGGTGGTGGGGGTAATGTGACTGGGTAGGCATGGCCAACTTTCTTTTTAACTTTTAAAAGCATTTTTTCTACAACCTCTTCAACTGAAGAGGTTGTAAAAAAATGCTTTTAAAAGTCTGTGGTGATCAGGCAACTCAGCTGGGATTGCCAGAGGAAAAAAAGCTTTTAAAGGATTCTGACGATCCCAGCTGAGTTGCCTGATCACCAGAACCTTTTAAAGCACTTTTTCTACAACCTCTTTGGCCAAAGAGGTTGTAGAAAAAAATGCTTTTAAAGGGTTCTGATGATCCCAGTTGAGCCACGCGATCATTAGTGGCTTTTTTTTTACTTTTAAAAGCATTTTTTTGGCTGAAGAAAAAATGCTTTAAAAAAAACACCTCATGATCACATGGTTCAGCTGGGCATTGGGGGTGGGCAGGGATTTTTGCTACGAGTTCTCCGAACCACCCGACGCCATCGCTACCGGATCGGGTGATCTAGTCCAAAGCAGGAGCATTTCACCCCGGTCTGCAACCTTAAGCACTCAATGAGCCATTTGGACTCATTTCCCACAGAAAACAAAACACCGGGAGCCACAAAATCTGGGTGGCTGTGGCCAACTCAATGTTACTCACTCCCACCGAGTCACATGACACCTCCCCGACCCATGCCTACTCAGGTTTTGTGGCTCTGTTTTCTTTTCTATGGGAAACAGGTATCTCTCTGTGTGTGTCTGTCTCTCTCTCTCTCTCTCTTTCTCCCTCCCTCTCTCTCATGTCTTTCTCTCCCTCTCCCTCTTTCTCTCATTCTCCCTCTCTATCTCCCTCTCCATCCCTTCATCCCTCTCATCTTTCTCCCTCCCTCCCTCTGCCTCTCTCCAATCTTTCTCCCTCCCTCTATCTCTCTAGAAATTAAAGACATGTAGAGTCCCCAGTTGCTATGAGGCTTGACTCTTTTGTATAGAAGCAGAGCATAAATGGACTGACAATTTCTCCAGATGTCTCTAAAAACAGTCTATCAATCTTTGTTACTACCTCTGACATAGCCCTAGAAGAGGACTTAATATTAGTAATAATTTACAAAATTGATATACCATCCAATTCTCAATGACCCTGGGTGGCTCACAACAATCAAAAAATTTACAATTAAATCAATCACAGGTAAAAGATTAAGATAAAAGATGACAAACTCAGTGGTACAAGGGGGCTCACTGTCATTCATCAAAGACCTGGGTGAAGAGCCAGATGTTTTTGGCTCTTCTGAACAACAGCCGTCAGATCTTGGAGGGTACCTAGTTCTAGTTGGCAGATGCTGCTAAAGAGAAGGTGAAGAAGGTACTGCCTCCTACAGCACTCTGCCTCCTGCCCGTGGGGCCGGCCTGGAAATATCAAAGGAGCAGTCCGCAGTGTCTCTGCCAGCTAAAACAGGGCATGGAGGGCTGCATGCACCCCCATGGCCGATTTTCAGCCTCCACGGCCTCTTGCAGCATTCTGCCAGCTGAAACCCCAACCCTCACATGGCCCACCCATGGCCCATTTTAGCCGACAGAGGCACCTCGGGCCAGTCCTTTGATATTTCCAGGCCGGCCTCGTGGGCCAGATTTAAGCACTTGAGTTTGATACCCCTGTTTTAATGGATCATTGAAGCACTTGGAGGTTTATCTGTGACCTCAGGGTCACTACTTGTTATATCTGCGGGGCCCGAGCCAGGCTTCCTGGCAGAGAGTGATTCAGAGAGTGAGGGGAAAGGGCCGACAGGGCTTTCCTCTGCCGAATCTTCCTCTCTGGCTCCGCTCCAGGTCCCAGAGGAGGCCAGGTGGAGAAGGAGGAGCCGACATGGCCTCTTTCCCCCGACCCCTCCTCCTCCTCCCTGGCAAAGCTCCAAGAGCCAGCTGAGGAGAATCCAGTATGGTTAGATGCAAGGCAGCGATGCTGAGCAAAGCGTGCTGAGCAAAAGGAAGGAAGGGGACGGCCCAGGGAGTGCTGCGTCATGGAGCCACACCCCACAGGGTATAAAAGTGGGTGGAGCTGTCTCTGGACTCTGTGACGGACAAAGACTGACTTTTGGGAGCTTTGGCTGTGTTATTTTGTGATTCAGATTTGACTTCTGTTTATTTCTGAACTGCAAATTACGCTGATCTGAGGAGAACTTGGCAGGCAATTGCAGGTTCGTTGCCAGGACTGTTATCTGTTGTCCGAGTAAATTGCTGGCACGGAAAGTCAGCTCATGTGTCTTTTTGGGTTGTGGTCGGGAGGGGACATAACACTACTCTCCTGCTAGGAAGAAAAGAAGATTTCTGAGTTCTCTGCCAGATTCCCACAAGGAAACTCAATGGGGAAGCCAGCAAGAAGTTAGAAGTTGCTCCTGCTCCCACTGCTTTTTTGTCTGCTTATGATCATTCTGTTTCTGTTTAGGTAAGGAAATATCTCTGAAACTATGATCCAACAGGACACCATTGTCTAGCATCATTTAAACCCATAATGTGATCCAAGAATTCCTTGGTCCTTCTTTTTCATGTAGTCTTCTCATAGGCACAAACACAACAAAGAGTAGTTAAACGAAAATAAAAGAAAAGCATAAAGAAACTTCATTACAGAGGAAGTTTTAATAGCTCTCGCAACAAAAAAGCCTTTTAGCACTTAAGACTTTAGACTGCATTGTTTTTTTTTGTTTTTTTTATTGAAAGAGTTTTAAAAAACAAAAACATTTTTCCCCCCTTTTTCCCCCTCCCTCCCAAAAAAAAACAACAAAAAAACCCTCCCCCCCTCCCCCCCCCCGGCTTCCCGGGTCAATCACAAGGTATTGTTATACATAAACCAAGCATAGAATAAAATTTTCCCTTCCAATCCAAATAACCACATCCAAAGCTTTTCATCTCCCAACCCCCTCCCCATTACATAAAATAACTTTCTAATTATTCAAAGGCAATCTGATATTTCTTAATCTGATATCTGTTTTGTAGATAATCAATCCATTTTTTCCATTCAATTAAATATTTTCCTGCGTATTGTCTTTTAAAAAGCTGAGATTTTAGCCATCTCAGCCAAATTAATAACTTTCAATATCCATTCTTCTATTGTAGGTATCTCTTCTTTCTTCCAGTATTGTCCAATCAACAGTCTTGCTGCTGTTATTAAATTCAGAATCAATTTAGTCTCAATCCCTGTACAATCCGTTATAATTCCCAAAAGGAAAAATTGTGGCAGGAACTTTATCTTCTTCTTCAGTACATTTTGAATAATCCACCAAATTCTTATCCAAAAGACCTTAATTTTCTTGCAAGTCCACCAAATATGAAAATATGTAGCATCATCACAATCACACCTCCAACATTTCGCTTGGATATTAGGATACATACATGATAATTTTTTGGGATCTAAGTGCCATCTATAAAACATCTTATAAAAAATTTCCCTTAAATTCTGTGCTTATGTAAACTTAACATTTCTAACCCAAATTTTCTCCCATGTTTCCAACATTATTGGTTCCTGAATATTCTGTGCCCATTTTATCATACAATCCTTTACCAAATCCTTTTCCGAATCTATTTCAAGCAACACATTATACAATCTCTTTATATGCTCCTGGGTCTGATTTCTAATTTGCTTTATTAAATTTTCCTCCCTTTGCATTATACCAATTTTTTGATCTTCTTTCCATCTAGCACTTATTTGCCCATATTGAAACCAAGTATAATTCCTCCCTTCTTCATTTAATACCTGTAATGATTTTAATTGCAATCTACCTCCTTCAGCATACAAAAGTTCTTTATAAGTAATCATTTCCTGTTTCTGTTCTATATTTATATTCTCTATTGCATGTCTAGGGCTCGCCCATATAGGAATCTTGTATTCTAATTTATAGGAATATTTTTCCAGACCATAAAGAGCACTTCTCAACACATGATTCTTAAAAGCCCTATCCACTTTTTTTTCATAAAATAAGTACGCATGCCATCCATATAACAAGTCATAACCTTCTATATTCAAAATTCTTTCCTCTGTTAAGTTAAACCAATCACTTATTACTGAAAGGGCTACTGCTTCATAATATAATTTAAAGTTAGGCATTCTTAAACCACCTCTTTCCCGTGAGTCCTGTATTATTTTCATTTTAACCCTCGCCTTTTTACCCTGCCATATAAATTTGTTAATCCCAATCTGCCAATCTTCCAAATTTTTATCCTTTTTAAATCACTGTTTACTGAAAATCACAGCTCTTGCAACAAAAAAGCCTTTTAGCACTTAAGACTTTAGACTGCATTGTTTTTCAAACCTGAGATAGTTATTTGAAACAATATCCAATACCAAATTATCTCATCATGAATGCTTGCAACTACATCTAACTCTAAGCTGAAAAGTGAATAGAGACTTTTGTACTGATGTGGATAATTAAAGGACAAAAGCTTCACAGACTTAAAAAAACAAAATGCAAGTCTTTTATCAAAGGCAATCTTTCTAATCTCAGTCTGACAGTTAACAGCATATGATCTAGTAAACAAATACTTTCACACAGTACAAAAGTGCCATCAAAGGCCAAAACTGTCAACACAAATTCCATTCTTGTGTGAAGAAACAAATATAAACTGTTGATCACCTCTGGTTGCCTTAACTAGAATCGAGGTTGTCATGGAAACATTCTTGCGAAGTTCACAGTGATGAAACTAAAACACTTCCAGTTTAATTGCTATTAGGTTTAGCATAGCAGTTTATTTATACTCAAAGTGCATTATGATAAAATGCAATAGAAAGTAGATGTTCAAAAATTGATCTACCATAACAAATCTATAGAGGAGATTTCTGAATACACAAGTAAAATTAAAACCAAGAAACTTTGATACAATTGCCTGTTAAAGTACATATTAATATTCCAGCACATAAAGCATTTTTTAAGTTAAAAACAATGAACAAAAAGAGAAATCTCATTTTATAGATACAAAATTCTCTATACGACTGGGCCCAATTAGATAACCATGTTCCACCTGCAGTGTACTTAGTTCTGTGTAGAGTTTACACTATTGAACTAAGCACAAGTAACAAAATTCTGTTTTACCAAAACAAGTGAAAGCCTTTCTTTTTCAAACCTGTCAGCCTTCTACCTTGAGTAACGTAAATTGAAGTCATTACATTTATTTATTTATTTATTTTATTTATTTTATTTAATTTATATACTGCCCTTCTCCTGAAGGACTCAGGGCGGTTTACAACCAGGGTAAAAACACAACTCAGAAAAGTTAAAAAACATATAAAAAACTACTTAAATTAAAAACTGAAGGAATATAAGACTATAATAAAACCCCAACAAAAACTTCATTAAGCCAGCCCTGCACGATAAAATAGAAAGGTCTTTAGCTCGCGGCAAAAGGTCCGGAGATCAGGCAGTTGACGTATCCTCGGAGGCAGCTCATTCCAGAGGGCAGGAGCCCCCATAGAGAAGGCTCTCCCCCTGGGGGTCGCCAGTCTACATTGTTTGACCGACAGCACTCTGAGGAGACCCTCTCTATGGGAGCGCACGGGTCGATGGGAGGCTATTGGTAGCAGCAGGCGGTCTCGTAAATAACCTGGTCCTATGCCATGGAGCGCTTTAAAGGTGATAACCAACACCTTGAATTGCACCCGGAAGACCACCGGAAGCCAGTGCAGCTCGTGCAGGACAGGTATTACATGGACCCTTGGGTTGTTCCCACTATTACCCGCGCGGCCGCATTCTGAACCAGTTGGAGCCTCTGGGTGCTCTTCAAGGGGAGCCCCATGTAGCGAGCGCTACAGTAGTCCAGGCAGGAAGTGATGAGAGCGTGAGTGACCATGCATAAAGAATCCCGGTCCAGAAAGGGACGCAACTGGCATATCAGGCGAACCTGATAAAAAGCCCCCCTGGCAATGGCCGTCATATGCTCTTCTAAAGACAGCCGTACATCCAGGAGGACGCCTAGATTGCGAGCCCTCTCCGTGAATGCCAATGACTTGCCCCCAACAGCCAGTGATGGCATTAGCTGGCTATATCGGGATGACGGCATCCATAGCCACTCAGTCTTGGAAGGGTTGAGTCAAAGCCTGTTTCTCCCCATCCAGACCCGCACGGCCTCCAGACACCGGGACATCACTTCAGCGGCATCGTTGGGATGGTTTGGGGTGGAAATGTACAGTTGAGTATCGTCAGCGTACAGATGGCATCGCACCCCAAAACCACGGATGATCTCCCCTAGCGGCTTCACATAGATGTTGAACAGAAGAGGCGAGAGAACCGACCCCTGTGGTACCCCACATATGAGGCGCCTCGCGGCCAATCTCTGCCCTCCTGCCAACACCGTCTGCGACCAATCAGAAAGATAGGAGGAGAACCACCGTGAAACGGTGCCCCCCACTCCTAAACCCTCCAACCGGCGCAGCAAAATACCATGGTCAATGGTATCAAAGGCCGCTGAGAGATCTAATAGGACCAGGACAGAGGAACAAACCCTGTCCTGAGCCCTCCAGAGATCATCCACAAATGTGAACAATGCCGTCTCCGTGCTGTACCTAGGCCGGAAGCCGGATTGAAATGGGTCGAGATAGGCAGTTTCATCCAGGTACTGTGGGAGTTGTCGTGCCATCACACTCTCTACAACCTTCGCCACAAAGCGAAGGTTGGAGACAGGACGATAGTTCGCTAGAACAGCTAGATCCAGGGAGGGCTTCTTGAGGAGAAGCCTCTTTGAAGGCGGCAGGGAGAAGCCTCTTTCAAGGCGGCAGGGAAGACACCCTCTGTCAAGGAAGCATTGACAATTCCCTGAAGCCAGCCTCGTGTAATCTCCCAGGTGGTCAATACCAGCCAGGAGGGACACGGATCCAATAAACATGTGGTTGCATTCAACCTCCCCAGTATCCTGTCCATATCTTCTGGAGCAACAGTATCGAACTCTTCCCAGATAACATCCTCAAGGCCTATCTCCGACACCCCGCCCGAATCAACCCAGTCAGAGTCCAGACCATCCCGAATCTGAGCGATTTTGTTGTGCAGATATTGTCCAAAATCCTCAGCACCCTCTTGCAAGGGGTCCTCCCATGCTCTCAGATGGAGGAGGGAGCGGGTCACCCTAAAAAGGGCGGCTGGGCGGTTATCTGCCGATGCAATAAGAGTGGAAAAATACTCACGTTTTGCCATTCTTATCGCCACTAAGTAGGTCTGAATATGAGACCTTACTAGTGTCTGATCGGATTCGGAATGACTGGCCCTCCAACTGCTCTCTAGGTGTCTTTTCCGGCGCTTCATCCCTCTCAGCTCCTCAGAATACCAAGGAGCCAGTCGAGATCGGCGCCGGGTCAGAGGCCGCAAAGGCACGACGCGATCCAAAGCCTCAGTGGCCGCCCTTTCCCAGGCAGCCACTAGTTCTTCAGTCGAGCCGTGAGCTAATTCCTCAGGAAATGGCCCAAGCTCCATCAGAAACCTCTCCGGGTCCATCTGGCGCCTGGGACGGAACCAACTAGTTGGCTCTGTCTCCCTGCGATGGGGGTTGGTGGTTCGAAAGTTGAGTTGAAGGAGCGAATGATCTGACCATGACAGGGGTTTGATGACTAACTCCCCTAATTCTAGATCATTCAACCACTGTCCAGAGACAAAAATCAGATCCAGAGTGTTACCCCCGATGTGAGTGGGTCCATTAACTAACTGGATCTGGTCCAAGGCTGTCATGGAAGCCATGAACTCCCGAGCCACCACTGATGTTTCACTGACCGATGGCAGGTTGTAATCCCCCATAACCATAAGTCTGGGGGTATCAACCGCCATCCCGGCTATCACATCCAGTAGCTCGGGCAGGGCTACTGTCACGTAGCAAGGAGCCAGGTACGTAATCAGCAAGCCCACCTGTATCACTTGGGCCCACTTCACAAAGAGGGACTCACATCTGGCTATCTGAGGAATAGTGACCTCCCTCGGCTCAAGACTTCTTTAACAATAACCGCTACCCCCCACCCCTACCCTGGGCCCTCGGCTGATGGAATGCTCGGAAGCCTGGTGGGCACATTTCAACAAGGGGCACCCCCCCTTCCGTGACCAACCAGGTCTCCGAAATGCCCATCAGGTCCGCATCCCCCTCTTGTATGAGATCGAAAATGAGGGGGGCTTTATTCACCACGGATCTGGCATTACATAACATCAGCCGAAGTCCCAGGCTCTGAGGATTCAAGCCACCCGGGGAACAAGAATCATCAGGGGGACCAGAGTGCGCGATCACTCACACACAGCAAGCACGCACTCCCCGAACATAACCCGGGCCCCCGCTTCCACCATATCTGCCCCTCCCATTTACCGTGCAGATGGAATAGCCCTCTTTAAATCGAGCTCCAACCTCCTCCGTCGCCTCCGAACCTATAATATCTATACCGCGAACCCTCATAGGGTCAAGCCATAGCCCTAATGGGTTTTCCCCAGAACCCATCCTAACCCTCCCTCCCCTTAAAAACCCTTTACCAGGATCATTTAAAAAAGTTATAAAAGACAATTTAAAAAAAAACCCTCAATCCCTTCTTTGTAGCATGCCATGCAGCATTACATGAACTTTACTTACTCCTACAATCAGTATTTGTATTCATACTTTCTTGTAACATTGAAAATATACACACTTATTATGATTAAAAGATACGTTGAGAGCTGACTTGGTGTGGTGGGTAAGGTATCAGGCTAGAAACTGGGAGACTGTAAGTTCTAGTTCCACCTTAGACATGAAGCCATTCTCTCTCAGCCCTAAGAAGAAGGCAATGGCAAACCACTTCTGAAATCTTACCAAAAAACCTCAGGGACTTCTCCAGGCAGTCGCAATAAATCAACTCTGATTCAAAGGCACATACGTATCTACCACACAGACACAAATAGAGACATTAACTTCAATTAATTTGCCTAATCATTATCTAATATTTTCTAAGCCAGGAAGCAAACTCTGTAGGTTAAATAATATTTAGAAGAATAAATAATATAGCTTTCTATCCTGATTTTATTGATGAAGAGTTAATCAGAATTTGCACAAAAAAGAATACTGAAAGTATAATTCTATTTTTGAACTTGGTTAAGAGACTATAAATGAATATACTACTCAATATTGGTTCAATCTGTTTTATTATTAAGAACAACAATTTAATATGATTCTGAGAATCAAGCTTTAATAAATCTATTTTAAGAACTCTACTAGATATACAGTTAATTAAAAAATCTAGAACAGTAATAAATCTAATAATAATATGAATACATATAAAACTAATTCCAAAGATGTTAATCAAAGTATATGGCAAAACAAATGCAAACAAGCTGTTGCACTTAATAGTGCAACTATCTGATAAATTCCAGACAACTGAGAGAGGCAGGGAGAGGGAGGGAGGGAGAGCATATACAGCATTGACAATAGCATAAAAAGTATAAATTTATTAAGTCTTCCTGCTATTCCCCAAGTCTGGAATTTTTTTTGAAAAAAAGTATTTTTTTAAAAAGAGAAAAGAAATGCAATGTTAAGTAAACATTTCAGACCTCAGCCTTCCTCATAAACCTTTGAATCTTTTCTTCCATGTGCTGTATTTGATAGCCCATAGAAAATAACTGCTGAAAGCCTTAGATGGTAAAACAGAATTTCTGACTCAGGAAATAAAAATCAACTGAATATGATTCCCACATGACAATTCAGATCAATGGAAAGCAAGACCAAAATTTACAATATCTATACTGTACGATGTAACATGGTGGTTGTCTTCTGTGGCTGGCAGCAAAATTCCCAAAGGCTACAGATAAAGGTAGACACAGAGAATATAAATGAAGAAATAGTGAATTATATTAAAGAACATTTCCATGCAATCCAATAAATAAGTAGGTAACTCCTCTTGCTATACCTTGGTGTAAATTTTAAAAACACATTTTCTAAAGAAATTATCTATCTATTACTTCATTAAGAGTATGTATTTGTACCTCATAGAAAATTCATAATCATGGAGACCTCTGCTGAAACACTGCAATGTAAGAAATTGCAGTGTTTCAATGTAAGAAATCATAGAATAGCATTGCTTCTAAAATAATGGTTTTGTGTACAAAGTTAAATTCTTATATTTCAATAAAATTTTAGAATTTCACAAAGATAGAAATAAATCCAGGCAACAATGAGTAAATTACCTTAAGAATTCAGTTTAAGAAGATTCCTAAAATAATATCCTGATTACTATAAAGGAGTGCCTTTATGAGAACCTTGCATTCATAATGCAAAATGTATAAATAGGGAGCCTTTATATTTATATGCACTCACAGAAAGCCCTATTGTAGACCAAGGACTTTTGCAAAAGTGCTGCTGAATTGTGTTTTTAATATTGCAGAGAAGAAAATTAATGCATAAAGAATAATGACTGGCTGAATTATATAATACGTTGTAAATAAATATTATACATTCAATTGTATTTTTTGTCCTGATTGTATCTACTTCTTTGTCATAATCTTATCAAACCTTTAGAGAAAAGACCCTTCAAATCTCAGAAAGGCAAAGAATGACCTTAAAAGCTGAACTGTTGTATTTTAACAGAATTCTTCTTTGTTACAGAAATCTTAGCATGATATTCTATAATTTACCCCTTATATGATTTTCCAATATTGTTAAGAATGGGCCAAGGCCAAGATATGTTGTGGTGTGCAAAAAATTGTTTAAAACATAAAAGGTTATCTTCCTTTCATTCTATGTACAGAAATCAATTGGCAATGTTCCTGTAGTTTAAAGCAGCGGTCACCAACTGGTGTCCCCAAGAAAATTTTGGTAGTCTCCAGAAAAATTATTTGCATTTTTTATATTGCACTAAATCAGGGGTCCTCAAACTACAGACCCCAGACCAGATACGTGCAATGAATGCTTGTGTTGCTGCAGAAAGTCTCCCTCTTCAGGGTCTTTTTGTGTGGGTTGGGGTCTGCTTCAGCCTCCTGGTGTGGGGCTTTGGGCGAAGGCTGGAGGGAAGTGCTGCTGGTGGCGAAGAACCAGAGAACCTTATTCCAGTGGGACTGTCTCATGGCCTGGAACTGGCTGACCATCTCAGCCTGCTGAGCCTCCAGGCACTGGTACCTGGCCTTGCACTCCTGCAGGTCTTCCCTCTGCTTGGAAAGCCTATGCTCCTAGTCCTCAGTGAGGTGCTTCTGCTTAGCTTCCTTCTCAGTCAGATCCAATTTGAACTGAGCCAGCTGTTTTGCCAACTCTTTCTCATGGTGGCTGCTTAGCTCCAACAACTGCTTCCTGTTGGGGCCCTAAGGAGCCCGGGCAGGCAGGGGAAGAGTGGGTAGGAGGAGAGGGGCGAGTAGAGGCCGGCTAGATGCCCCTCGACATGAGTGACATCAAGTTGGTCATGCCCACCCAGTCCCATGCCCACCTAGCCACACCCACCCAGCCAGTCATTAAGCAGATCATATTAGTGGTCCATGAGATTTAAAATTATGAATTTAGTGGTCCCTGAGGTCCCAAAGGTTGAGGACCCCTGGTTTAAAGAACACAAGACAGGTAGGCAACACATATAGCTCTGCCTTCCAATACCTCAGCATCACTCATTGACTGTTTCAGTCAAATACCTGCTCCCTTTTCAGTCAGAAAAATAGTGAAATGTAGTAAGTACCTGGGTTAAAAAGCCTCTGTTTAAGGACAATCCATAGTTTAAAAACATGGCTTATTACAGCAAAATTTGAGTTAAATACACAACAATTCAAGTTGAATATACAATGGTTCAAGTTCCTTACATCAGGGATGAAATGTAAAATTTGTTACTACTGGTTCTGTGGGCATGACTTGGTGGGTGGGGGGTAATGTGACTGGGTAGGCATGGACAACTTTTTTTTTTTTTACTTTTTAAAGCATTTTTTCTACAACCTCTTCGGTATTTTGTTAAAAAATGCTTTTAAAAGCCTTTGATGATCAGGCAACTCAACTGGGATTGCCAGAGGATCCTTTTAAAAGCATTTTTTACAACCTCTTTGGCCGAAGAGGTTGTAGAAAAAATGCTTTTAAAGGGTTCTGACGATCCCAGCTGAGTCGCCTGATCATCAAAGGCTTTTAAAAGCATTTTGTTTACAAACTCTTCGGCTGAAGAGGTGTAGAAAAATGCTTTTAAAAGGTTCTGATGATCCCAGCTGAGCCATGCGATCATCAGAGGCTTTTACCTTTTAAAAGTAAAAAAAACATCTCTGATGATCATGCGGCTCAGCTGGCCATGGGCAGGGGAGGCAGGGATTTTTGCTACCGGTTCTCCGAACTACCCGCCACCATCGCTACCGGACACTTTATAGATGTGGGACTCATTGTCTAGCTCACCATCAGCCAAAATTCCCAAGAGAAAACAATAGTAATTTTATTTACTACTTTGCAAAGAGGGTGCACCATGCACACACAGGTACAGTGGACACATCTTAAATCATTAATATACTTTCTTATTTTCGCTATCACTGTCAAAAATTTATCTCCCACTTTTTCCTCATTGGCTTAGTACTCAGGACATCACAATCTATTCGAAGCCCCAAAGTGAATATTTATTTATTTTATTTTATTTTATTTTATTTTATTTTATTTTATTTGTCACAACAGTATATATAAGCATAAGCATGAAATAACTATATAATAAATAATATAGTTATGAAATAACTATATTATTTACCGCCTCTAATTACATCTCCCATTACTCAAATTCTATCGCCCTCTGCCCTTATTTAAAAATTACCTTTTATGGTATTGGTTCCTAGGGATTGTCTCTAGAGTAACTATCATGTCAGCAAATTCTGGTTAAGGCCTGTTTTTAGTGTAGCAGGGGCCTCTGATCCTGGCTCCTACATACAGTTCCCAAGCTTCAGCCTAGCTCATGAGATTAGAAATATACAAGTATTTTCTTCACAGGCTAGCATGTCTTCTAGAGTTTCTGTAAAAAACAATAGGTTCTGTTTCCCACAATCCCTCCTTTTTTTTTCATACCTTCTATTGATTTTTATATTTATAATTCTCAAATTGTTGCAACATTATTCCAATCTTTTCACTCTCATTTTTCATTTTCCATCCAATCATAGTCTTTACAATAAATCATCATCATTGGTCCAAGCTGCATACAACAAATAATCATATCAATTATCAATATTAAAATTCCCAATACTACTAATTGTTTTACCCATCTGGCCAAATCAGGGATCCAACTACTTAGTCCTTTCAAGGGATTCCAACTATCTTTCCCTATGGCCCTATGGCCTTTTCTTTTAGTTTATTTATCCATGATTAATTATTTCAATTGATCCATTTCAATTACTTCAGAATGATCAGGTACTTCTTCACTGGTATTATGTATCCAAGTACAATTATATTCAATTCGTTCTGCACTCACTCACTCACTGCTAAACTTTCAATTTAGCTCTTGTCTTAACAGTGTAGTACTTACTATTTTTAATTCTTCACTTAGAAAAATTATATTGCCTTCGGTTATGTTGATTATTTCATCCATAATGTTGGTGTAATTATTTATTCTTTTCATTATTTCCCATTCCCATCCCGTAAATGAAAGGGCTAAGGTCCACCATCTGTCCCCAGCTTCAAATAAGTCATCTTTTTTTTCCTTCTATTTAATAAATATCTGGGATGTTCTGGTGTCTATGCATCCCATCCTGCACTTCCATTACCAACACCAATTTGGCAAGGTAACACCAACCAACTCTCTTCATGTTCATATATTAAAAACATTTGTTTTCACAACACTAATAAATGTTATTTCCAGCACTGGGGATTACAATCCTTCAGTATCATTCTGATCCTGCATCATGGCATTATTCACCATTTCTAAAGCGTGTCGTTGCAGATCAACACTAGTCCAATTCTTATAGGCCTCATACAAAGAATCATTTCTGAACATGTGGAATAAGCTTCAGATGTTGCTATCTATGTTAGTTCTATTATATGAGTCAGGAGTCATGGTAACATTGACCAAAGTATCTCCACACCAGCCACCTCCAGTGAATTAAATTTCCTCTGATACACCAGTCATGTACATATAGGCTTCCCACTATTTCCTGTATCTGTACTTGTTCTGTTTCTCTTTCACAATAACATCTCCATAATGGATATTTGAAGTATTCATTAAAATCTGTGAAATATTAATAGGTACTGCTGCCATTGGAATCATCATAGCTTTCTCATTCAAATAAGAACATATCCAACAACTAGAATACTCTGATTTTCTAGCATAGAGATATTTGAAAGCCAACCAGGCATTAGTCAATTTTGTATCTATAACTTCCACATCTACTTCATAAAAGGATTCCTTGTCCTCTATAACAGCAGTGACAGATATGATAGAAAGAGCAGGCATGGCTTGTAAAGCTCTTTTTAATTTATTGCCATCTCGACTCTTCATCCAAACATATACCTTAACCTGTTGCTTCAGTTTATGGCTAGTGGTAATAATCACTTAATCCCATGAACACAATTCAGTAATAGTATGTAGATAATTTTTTATAGAATTGTTCTTGTCCTCTGTTTGGTGCATAAATTGCAACCAGGTGTACTTGCTTTTGGTTTAGTATTGTTTCTACAATCAAAATCCTTCCCTCTTCATCTTTGTAAATTTGATTAGCTGGAATTGTTTGTTTAACATATAACACTTCTCCTCTCTTCTTTTGTTGTGATAATGACACAAATAGTTTTCCCAATTTGGGATGTTCCAATAATTGTTTGTGTTGTTCTTTTATATGAACTTGCAGTGATATTATATCTAGATTCAATCTTTGTAGTTTATTGAGAGATTTCTTCCTTTTCATGGGAGAGTTCAGTTCATTAATATTTAGTGATAGTATCATAAGATCTTCTTGCATTATTCTATCTATATCTAGGTCTTATACTCCTTGTTGTTCTAATTTCTCTCAATTCTTTAGGTCTTGCTTCATTGCTCTCTGGTCTATCTCCTTTCTCTTTTTCATTTTCCTTTTGCTGCAGTTTCTTTTCTTCTATCGCAGGAATTTTTTGATCTTTTTCTTCTATTACTTCCCTCTCTTCTGGTTCCTCTTCATTACCAAAGTGTTGTTTTTAAAACTCCAATGCTTTGTTCAATGAGTCCACTCTATCTCTTATCATGCCATGAGACCAATATTCCTACTAGAGTCAACCATCTGAAATTGACATTGTATTTAATCAACAATGAGGTAAAAAATTGGTATGGCCTCCACAACTCTCTGCCTCTTCTTGGAACCTGTTTAGGGACTACCAGTTGTTTCCCTTTATATTGTAACGGTTCATCTCTCATCCTATTAAGTACTTCATCTCGAATAGATTTCTTCACAAATTTTACATGTACCTCCCTTGGCAGATGGTGTCTCCTCACATAATTTGTATGAATTCTATATGTCTCATCTATTTCTGTTAATATCTCTTCCTTCTCTGTCCCTAATCCCTTTAATAGTAACTCTGCTGTGGTATCTGGTAGGTCTTCTCTCTTCTCTTCTATCATGTTCTGAAATCTCAGGTAAGTGTGCTGCATTCTCTGACTCCAAAAATATAGCTGTGATCTCTAACTCCTTATTTGCCTGGATTAATCTATCACATATTTCATCTACTCTTTTTTCTTCTTTCTCCATCCTCTCTTCTATTTCCTGTAATTTTGTTCATTTTTGAACAAAATTACAGGGAACTGTTGCTGGAAACTTTCAAATTATTCATCCATCTTTTGCATCTTTTATTTTAGTTCTCATGTGTCATTTACTTCTCCTATCTCTTTCTTCATCTCCTCATGATTTTTCTAATGAATTCCTTCATTTCTTTTGTTTTGAGCTGTGTACAGCCCAATTTATTTATTTATTAATTATTTATTTATTAATCGTATTTATATACCGCCCTATCTCCCGAAGGACTCAGGGCGGTTCACAGGCAAATAAAAACACATAAATACAAAGTAAAATAACAATTAAAAAACTTATTCTAAAAGGCCAAATGTTTAAAAATGTTAAAATGTTTAAAAACAATATAAAAAATAAAACCCATTTAAAACCCATAAATTTAAAATCTAATCCAGTCTTGCGCGAATGAATAAGTGTGTTTTAAGCTCGCGACGGAAGGTTCGGAGGTCCGGAAGTTGACGAAGTCCTGGGGGTAGTTCATTCCAGAGGGTGGGAGCCCCCACAGAGAAGGCCCTTCCCCTGGGCGTCGCCAGACGACACTGCCTCGCTGACAGCACCCTGAGGAGTCCCTCTCTGTGAGAGCGCATGGGTCGGTGAGAGGTATTCTGTAGCAGTAAGCGGTCCCGAAAATAACCCGGCCCTATGCCATGGAGCGCTTTAAAGGTGGTTACCAAGACCTTGAAGCGCACCCGGAAGGCCACAGGTAGCCAGTGCAGTCTGTGCAGGATAGGTGTCATACGGGAGCCACGAGGGGCTCCCTCTATCACCCGCGCAGCCGCATTCTGGACTAACTGCAGCCTCCGGATGCCCTTCAAGGGGAGCCCCATGTAGAGAGCATTGCAGTAATCCAGGCGAGACGTCACGAGGGCGTGAGTGACCGTGCATAGGGCATCCCGGTCTAGAAAGGGGCACAACTGGCGCACCAGGCGAACCTGGCAAATGATCTTCTAGAGACAGCCGTTCATCCAGGAGGACGCCCAAGTTGCGCACCCTCTCCATCGGGGCCAATGACTCGCCTCCAACAGTCAGCCGTGGACTCAGCTGACTGTACCGGGATGCCGGCATCCACAGCCACTCTGTCTTGGAGGGATTGAGCTTGAGCCTGTTTCTCCCCATCCAGACCCGTACGGCTTCCAGACACCGGGACAGCACTTCGATAGCTTCGTTGGGGTGGCCCGGTGTGGAAAAGTACAGCTGGGTGTCATCCGCGTACAGCTGGTACCTCACACCGAAGCCACTGATGATCTCACCCAGCGGCTTCATATAGATGTTGAACAGAAGGGGCGAGAGAATCGACCCCTGCGGCACCCCACAAGTGAGGCGCCTCGGGGCCGACCTCTGCCCCCCTGTCAACACCGTCTGCGACCGATCGGAGAGATAGGAGGAGAACCACCGATAAACGGTGCCTCCCACTCCCAATCCCTCCAACCGGCGCAGCAGGATACCATGGTCGATGGTATCAAAAGCCGCTGAGAGGTCTAATAGGACCAGGGCAGAGGAACAACCCCTATCCCTGGCCCTCCAGAGATCATCCACCAACGCGACCAAAGCCGTCTCCGTGCTGTAACCGGGCCGGAAACCGGACTGGAACGGGTCTAGATAGACAGTTTCATCCAGGTGTAAGGGAAACTGATATGCCACCATACTCTCTACAACCTTCGCCGCGAAGCGAAGGTTGGAGACCGGACGATAATTACCTAAAACAGCCGGGTCCAGGGAAGGCTTCTTGAGGAGGGGCCTCACCACCGCCTCTTTCAAGGCGGCCGGAAAGACTCCCTCCAACAAAGAAGCATTCGTAATCGCCTGGAGCCAGCCTCGTGTCACCTCCTGAGTGGCCAGCACCAGCCAGGAGGGGCACAGGTCCAGTAAACACGTGGTGGCATTCAACCTACCCAACAACCTGTCCATGTCCTCGGGAGCCACAGGGTCAAACTCATCCCAAACAATGTCACCAAGACCACCCTCAGACGCCTCACCTGAGTCACCGCAACTTTGGTCCAAACCGTCCCGAAGCTGAATGATTTTATTGTATAGATAACCGTTAAACTCCTCAGCACGTCCCTGCAACGGATCATCCCGCTCCCTCTGGTGAAGGAGGGAACGAGTCACCCGAAACAGGGCGGCTGGGCGGTTATCTGCCGATGCAATGAGGGAGGAGGCGTAGCAACGCCTCGCTTCCCTCAATGCCACTAGGTAAGCCCTATTATAGGACTTCACTAGTGTCCGATCAGCCTCTGAACGGCTAGACCTCCAGGAACTCTCTAGGCGTCTTCTCCGGCGCTTCATCCCCCTCAGCTCCTCGGAGAACCAAGGAGCCGGTTGGGACCTGTGCCGGGTCAGAGGCCGCAAAGGCACGACACGGTCTAAGGCCCCCGCTGCGGCCCGTTCCCAATTGGGGCTATATACAGGTAAAGGATATGCAAATTTGGATATAATTCCTCTCTTATTTCTCTACTGGGGCCTCTCGGACATCATGATTTGAAATGTTCACCCCCCCACAGCCATCACCTGTGGATTATACAGAGGGGTAAACTGTCTAGAGGGTCCCACTGGGGTTTCATATCCTCCTCCTCCTCCCTATTTTTCTTTTCTTTAACCACGAATATACTTCCTTGGATCCAGCAGGCAGCATATTCTGATTCTTCAATTGTATGACTTCTATTATTAACATATACATTTAATGCTTGACATAGCCAATCTTTAAAACTTCTATATTTAGGTCAAAAAGTACTACTGTCTTTAATAGGATTTCTTGGCCACTCAAACTAACAACATTGGATTATTCTTTCTTTACTTAGTCCTGGTTTTACTGTTATGCTTCCAGTTCTTCCAACATCGTGCCTAATGGACTATCTGGCGAAATGTTCAGATAATTTCATCTTTTCTTCATGGCGCATATTTCCTGCTCTGTTTCCCATGTTAGAGCTACCATCTCTCCAAAGTTAGCCAAACTATCTGCTTTGCCCTTCTCCAGCCAGGCTCCACACTTTGTACTTCAAGTACATGTCACATGTCCCATCAATCCTGATCTCTCACACACTGAGCTTAACCAACTGCCAAGGACACTTTTCTTACCTTGGTCTGTGTACAGAGTTGCCCAGTTGCAGCACTTAAATGCCCACTGTTATAATCCCCAGGACTTTCTCTTACAATTGTTTTCTCTTCAATCTTCATTCTGGGTTTCACAGGCACATGGGACTCACCAAGCATCCACAATGTAGTACTGTTGAACTCAATGGGTGTCAGTCTCTATGATGCTTGTTTGCTATTGGCTGCCATAGAAATGGAGAGGGGGAAGATTGGCATTTGGGTGGGGATGTGAGCTGGAGAGAGATGACCTGTGTGAATGAAAGGGGAGGATTGCTCTCATGTTCTACTGTGCAGCTGAATGGACTTGTTTATGCCCAGTCAACCATTCCGGAATACCAGATGGGCAAAAACACCTGAAGATACTTTCAATATGTAACTTTCGTGCCTTTTGATTTAGATCTTGCTTTCCTTTTGTTGTTATCATTTCAAATTCAGCAAAAGTACCCCTTCTCTACAAACATGGAGTCGAAGGTTTTCTTTCTTGGGTTTTGAATGGAGGCGCAACTGACATTAAGCAAGATCTGCTTTATCAGCCAACCTGGATATAAATTCTACCGCAGGGGCTAAGCAAAGAATGTTTAACCAGGGCAGCAATCAAGAGGACATGGGAGCTGGGGCATCGACTCACCCCCAGTCCCACTGTGGTTAGGAGGAAACTGAGTGGCTGTCAGAGCTGCAACTTGAGGAGAAACCTGTCCAAGTCAAATGGTCATTGGGTGTAGGATGGATGGAAACTCCAGAGGAGCTCACCTCTGGAATAACTGCTGGCAGTTGCCAGCATGGAGAGGCTGCCTGGCATGAAGACGACAAAGAAGACCTCCTGCTGACTCAGGCCCTGCATCTCCTGCACAAAGCTCTTGAAAGTCAGAGAGCACAGGAAAGGTATGCCCTGCCTGCGTGTGAAGAGGTTGGGGAAGTAGTCAGGGAAGCAGAAGTCTCTACAAATCCAGAAGTGATTCCTATAGCACAGCCAGGCCCAGCGCAGGCTGCAGGAATTCAAGTGGCTGCTGTAGCCCAGGCCCCCTGGTGAGGGGGCAGTCCCCTGGAGGTGCCAAATTCCAAAGGTTCCTCAGCTGGGAGTAAAATATGGAGGGGATCCCAAAGTAGCTGAGGGGGGATGGCAGCTGAGTGGATGGTTATCCTTCACAATGATGATGCCCACCAGCTAAGGGATTACGACCTGTTTATGAGGGCCCTCCAAACATGTTTCGAAGACCCCCTAGCTGAACGTAAGGCAAGGACCAGGATGAAAGCCATAAACCGGGGTGGTGGTCAGTAGCTGAATACACACAGGAGTTTCGTGAGCTGGCATGCCACATGCATGGGTGGCCCCAAGAGGCTCTAATGTAATCGTATAAGGATGGACTCAATGATGATGTCTACCAAAGCTGTATCTCCCGAGACCTTCAGCACTGGTATGTGTTGGCAACTGATGTAGAAACTGACCTGGCCAGAGACCAGCACCATCGGGGTCACATCTGGAACAAGTCTCCCCCTTCTGCCCCAAAAGACACCCCCAGAGCTACCAAAGGCAGGCCATCAGACAGATCCAGATCCATGGCATGCTTCACATGTGAGAAGGAGGAGCATCGATCTGCTGATTATCTCACCAAACCTGGCCCAAACCAACATCAGCTGGAGGAAAAGAAGCCAAGAAGCCACCAGCAAAGCACCCTATAACAGTCCTGAAAGGCATGAAAGTCATTGAGTTTACTCCTCCAGGCCAGGAGGAGTTAGAACTCCGACTACCGTAGGGGAGAGTGAAACTGAATCTGATGACAACCCCCGGTAAATCAACAAGGGGCCCTATGACCATTCCAGTGGAGTTAAAGGTGCCCTCATCTGGGGCCCAAGGGAAGATGCTAGCCCTTTTGGATTCTGGATGCACAAGGTGCGTTATCAGCTCAGAAGTGGTGAAAAAATTAGGATTGAGACTGGAAACAATGAAAGTGCCCATAGTGTTTTGCCAGTTAGATGAGTCAGTAGCGGGGGGGGGGGTGTCAGCTCACTTTGTGACTGAACCAGTTGAGCTGTGGACGGGGGATCACCGAGAAACTTTGAGTTTCATTGTAGCCTCTGGAATGGAAAGTTCCCTCTTACTCGGATTACCTTGGCTCCATAAATGGAACCCTCATGTGAATTGGAGGAAGGGACTGTTGTACATTTGTTCCTCCCAGCCAGAGAGGGGGGGAGGAAACCCCCCCTGCATATCCAAAGCCGCAATAGAGCTGGCAGCGGTAGCGAGTAAATGCGTAGTCCGGGAGGAGAAAATACCAAAGGAATATTGAGATCTCAGGGAGGCATTCAGCAAGAGGGCTTTGGATGTGTTCCCACCCCATTGCCCCACAGATTGCAGTATAGAGATCCTCCCTGGGGTGAAATTCTCTAAGCCAAAAATCTACTCAATGACCCTGCATGAGTTGGTGGAACTGCGAACTTTTATTGATAAAAACTTAAAATGGGGTTTCACCCAACCAACTAGGCACGAGTGGCACGCCTGTGTTGTTCTATGAAAAAAAGATGACTCTTTTCATATTTGCATTGACTATAAAGGCCTAAATTCTCTGTGTGTAGAAAACATTTATCCACTCACCTTAATGAAGGACATGTTGGCTCATCTAGTCAAAGGAAAGATCTTCACTAAGCTGAACTTGAGAGAAGCTTACAACAGAGTTCAAATTAAGGAAGGAGATAAGTGGAAAACTGCTTTCAATTGCCCTTTGGGTTATTTCTAGTTTAAAGTACTCCTGTTTGGATTACAAGGAGCACCAGCTGTGTTTATGCAATTGATTAATTAATGAGGTGCTGCATGAGCATCTTTACAAGGGGGTTCTGGTCTACGTAGACAATATTATTTACACTGAAATCATTGTTCCCATCACCAATCTCTTTCCACTTATGACTGTATGACTGTAACTTTGTTGCTGGCAATCCTTATGATTTATATTGATATATTGACCATCATTTGTGTTGTAAATGTTGTACCTTGATGAACGTATCTTTTCTTTTATGTACACTAAGAGCATATGCACCAAGACAAATTCCTTGTGTGTCCAATCACACTTGGCCAATAAAAATTCTATTCTATTCTATTCTATTCTATTCTATTCTATTCTATTCTATTCTATTCTATTCTATTCTATTCTATTCTATTCTATTCTATTCTATTTACACTGAAACCATGGAGGAACATGTAAAGTTAGTGCGGTCAGTCCTGAAAAAACTCAGGGCTGCTGAACTATATGCCAAACTGTTAAGGTGCAAATTTTACTGAACTAAAATTGACTATTTGGGTTATCACATATCACATTGACCTGGAAAAAGTCTGGATGGTCATGGAGTGGGCGACCCACCCGCAGCCTGAAGCAGCTACAAAGTTTCCTAGGCTTTGAAAAAGTTTTTACAAAAAAACAAGCTTTCCCCCCCCTTTTCCCCCTCCCCCTCCTCCCCCCCTTCAAAAAACTCCCTCCCCTTCCCCCCCGACTTCCCGGAACAAACACAAGGTATTGTTAAAAATAAAACAAACATATGCTAAAAAAATTTCCTCCTAATTCAACATTCCTCATCAAATCCTAACCTCCCCCAATGCAATCAGAAATAATACATCTGAATCATTCAAAGGCAGTCTGATATCTCTTCATCTGATATCTGTTTTGAATATAGTCAATCCCTTTTTTCCATTCATTTAAGTATCTTTCTTGCATATTGTCCTTCAAAAAGGCTGAGATTTTTGCCATCTCAGCCAGATTGGCAACTGTCAATATCCAATCTTCTACTGTAGGTAATTCTTTTTTCTTCCAGTACTGTCCTATCAGTAATCTTGCCGCTGTTATTAGATTTAATTTATTTATTTATTATTATTTATTTTATTAGATTTCTAGACCGCCCTTCTCCCGAAGGACTCAGGGCGGTGTACAGCCATGATAAAAATAAACAATGTACAATTAAAAATAAATTTAAAAACTTATTATACAGTTTGGCCGAGAAATTTAAAATATATAAAATCTAGAAAACCCCAATTTAAAACTTTAAAATTTTAAATTTAAAATCTAGACGATTTAAGAGAGCCCCGCGCGAACAAACAAATATTTAAAATCAATTTAGTCTCAATTACTGTACAATCCGTAATAATTCCCAACAAAAAAAATTGAGGCAGGAACTTTATCTTCTTTTTCAAAACATTTTGTAAAATCCACTAAATTCTTATCCAAAAAGCCCTAATATTCTTGCAAGTCCACCAAATATGAAAATATGTAGCATCATCACAGTTACATCTCCAACATTTTGCTTGCATATCTGGATACATACACAACAATTTCTTAGGATCTAAATGCCATCTATAAAACATTTTATAAAAATTTTCCCTTAAATTCTGTGCCTGCGTAAATTTAACATTTCTAACCAAAATTTTTTCCCAAGTTTCAAATAATATTGGCTCCTGAAAATTTTGTGCCCACTTTATCATGCAGTCCTTCATCAAATCCCTTTCAGAATCTATTTCAAGTAACACATTATACAATCTCTTGATATGCTCCTGAGACTGATTTCTAATTTGCTTTACCAAATTTTCCTCATTCTGCACTATACCAGTTTTCTAATCTTCCTTCCATCTAGCACGTAGTTGCCCATATTGAAACCAAGTATAATTTTTCCGTTCTTCTTTTAATACGTGCAGAGATTTTAATTGCAAGTTACCTCTTTCAGTATACAAAAGATCTTTATATGTAATCGTTTCCTGATTCTGTTCTATATTTATATTCTCTATTGTATGCCTCGGACTCGCCCACATAGGAATTTAGTTTATAAGAGTATTTTTTCCAAACACGCAAGAGAGCAATTTTTTCCAAACAATCAACTCCTTCTGAACTTTTTGCCTCTGTGGCTCAGACTGGTAAGACAATCTGTTATTAACAGCAGCTGCCTGCAATTACTGCAGGTTCAAGCCCCACCAGGCCCAAGGTTGACTCAGCCTTCCATCCTTTATAAGGTAGGTAAAATGAGGACCCAGATTGTTGGGGGCAATAAGTTGACTTTGTATATAATATACAAATGGATGAAGACTATTGCTTGACATAGTGTAAGCCGCCCTGAGTCTTCGGAGAAGGGCGGGATATAAATGCAAATTTAAAAAAAAATATTCTTGTACAATTTCACATTTGATGGTGTAATATAAACCCCTAAATATTTAACCTTTTTTACAATTTCAAATCCTGTTATTTCCTCTAATTTTTCTTTCTGTTATCTGGCCATTTTTATTTTTTTTTTTTACATTTATATCCCGCCCTTCTCCGAAGACTCAGGGCGGCTTACAATGTATAGGGCAATAGTCTCATTCTATTTGTATATTTTTACAAAGTCAACTTTTATTATCACTTTTGTTTTATTCTGATTTACCTTAAACCCTGAAGCCTTTCCATATCGATCAATTATTTCCAACAGAGATAAACTTGAGTTTATGGGATTTGTTAAAGTAATCACCAAGTCATCTGCAAAAGCTCTCAGTTTATATTCGTGTTGTCTAACTTTAATTCCCTCTGTCTCCTTTGATTCTCGTATTTTATCCAATAATGGCTCCAGAGTTAAAATAAACAATAATGGTGATAAAGGACATCCCTGTCTTGTTCCTTTCGCAATCTTAAAAGCTTCTGTTAAATTACCATTAATTATTATCTGGGCTGTTTGCTCTCCATAAATTGCTCTAATTATTCTTACAAAACCATCTCCAAATTGCATTTTATCTATTAATTTAAATTAAAAAATCCCAATGCAATCGATCAAAAGCTTTCTCTGCATCCAAAAAAATAAATGCTGCTGGAATAAAATTTTTCTTTTCTAAATATTCCAATAAATTTACAATCTGCCTAACATTATTCCTCATCTGTCTCCCTTTTATAAATCCAGATTGATCAGTATGAATTCTTTGTTGTAAAACTAACATTAATCTATTTGCTATTATTTTAGCAAAAATCTTATAATCATTATTTAAAAGTGAAATTGGCCTATAATTCCCAGGTTTGGAACAATCCTGTTCCTCTTTTGGTATCAATGAAATAAAAGAAGTTCTCCAAGAAGGGGGAATTCCCCTCCTAATTGTATCTGATTAAATAATTCCTTAAGTGGACCTAACATTTCATCCTGTAAATTCCTATAATAACTTGCTGTAAGCCCATCTGTACCAGGAGTTTCCCCCATTTTTAATTGTCTAATTACCAAAATAATTTCTTCAGAAGTTATAGGCCAATTTAATTCTTCCCTTTGTTCTAAAGTTAAGCTTTTAACCTTATAATCTTTCAAATAATTATTGATATCCATATTCAATATATTATCTTTAGCATATAAATTTGTATAGTATTCTAAGAAAGCTTTTTTAATTTTATCCTGTTGATATCTCTCTTTACCTTTATATTCTATTTTTTCTATAGTACATTGTTTTTGTTTTTTCCTTAAAATGTATGCTAACCACCTACCAAGTCTGTTTGCATTACAAAAAGTATTATGTTTGGCATATTGTATATTTGTTGCCACCTGGCCAGCCATTATCATATTAAATTGACTCTGTAATAACTTTATTGCATCTTTAAGTTTTTGATCATGCGGATTATGTATTAATAATTGTTGTTTCTTATAAATTTCCTCTTCTAGATACCTACGCTGTCTTTGTTGCTTATTTCTCTGTCTATTGTTAATATATATTAATACACCTCTCATAAAAGCTTTACTGGCATCCCAAACCATTTCTATCGATGTTTCCTTATTCAAATTATAATCAAAAAATTCTTTCATCTGCTTTTTACATTGATTTACATTATCCTGATATCTAAACAAATTTTCATTTAATCTCCATGTTCTTCTGCCTTCTTTTTCATACTGCAATTCCATCCAAACTGGGCTATGATCAGATAAACATCTTGAAAATATCTTAATTTTCTTTACCCTAGAAAGCAAATCATTAGAGGTTAATATAAAATCAATACGTGAAAAAGATTGATGCCTATCAGAGAAAAAAGTATAGTCTCTTTCCTCCAAGTTCCGCAATCTCCATACATCTCTCAACTCAAAATCTTCTATCATCTCAAAAAATGATTTAGGGAGCTTTGCATGTGCAGGTATCTTTTTAGAAGAAATTCTCTTGTCCTTTCGTGTATCAATTACTCCATTCCAATCTCCTAATATAATATACGATCTATAATCCCATAGAATCAACTTATCATACAATATTCTGTAGTATTTTTCTTCTTGTTGATTAGGTGCATATATACCCAGCAGAAGAATCTTTTTCGTTTCTAATGTAAGTTCAATAGCAATATATCTTCCATGAATATCTGCCTCTATTAACTTAGCTGGTATATCCTTTCTTAAATATACCACTATGCCATTTTTCTTATCCAAAGCTGAAGCAACAAAATGTTTACCTAATTTTGAGTATATCAAATATTTTTGATCTGATAATTTTATATGTGTCTCTTGTAAACAAATCACATCATTTTTAAATTGTTTCAAATAATGAAATATTTTTCTTCTTTTCTGATCTGAATTCAAACCATTGACATTCTAAGTCAGAATTTTATTTGCCATTACTGGCCTCCTGAAGCTTTTGAGCAATCAGCTGAAGATCATCCTCCCGTATCTTCAGCCTTGCCTCTCCCACCACTTCTGTAGCAGAACCTGACCTTTGCTTTGAATTTGTTGCTCCTTTTTTTTACGCTTGAGGGTTCCCCTCATCACTCTTTGTTCTTGTGGTTGTTCCTCAGATGATAACATCACTGGGGTCACCTCCACTTCCACACTCATTTTACTCTCTTGAATTCTTTTTTCTATTACTTCTATGTCAACTTTCAGCACAGTAGAAAGAAAATCTTTGGCCTTAAGCACAGTATCAATACAGTATCTTCTTCCTTGATAATACACTGTCAAACCAACTGGAACTTCCAATCTAAATTGGATCTGGTACTTTTTAAGTTCTTGTATAAAAAATGGCTTCTGGTCAGGATTTTGTACCCATTCCAGAGCTGCCGCAGGAGAAGCCTAACATCCCTTCACTAGTGGAATGGATTGAGCAGCTTCAGTTTATCCTGCCTGTTTCTCGTAAGGCATTAGACGAGGCTCATTGAGCATATAAAAAACAGGCTGACAAGAAAAGAGCTATGCCGAAGGACTACAAAATTGGGGATAGGGTTGTCGTCTCTACCAAGTACCTACAGACTACCCAAAAGTTGAAAAAACTGAGGCCTAAGTATGTGGGTCCTTTTCCTATTGTGAGAATTGTAAACCCGGTCATGGTACAATTAGAGTTAGCTAAAACCCTTAGAAGGATCCACCTAGTGTTTCATGTTAACTTGCTGAAACCTGAACAAACCTCCTCTCTCCAACCAGATCAATCTACCCCTCCTGTGCCCCTCCTCATCAAAGGAGAGCAGCATTTTGAGGTGAAAGAGATCCTAGATTCCAGGAAACATAGGGGGAAAGTACAGTATTTGGTAGCCTGGAAACATTTTCCTCCCTCCCAATCTGAGTGGGTGAATGAGCAAGATGTCAGAACACCAAAACTTTTACAACTGTTTCATACTAAATATCCTGATAAGCCTTAGTTTTCTTACTGCAAATAATTCTGTATATTGGGATTGTTATGTTTGTTTCTATTTTATCTCTTTTGTCTTGTGTTTTTCCTCCAGGGCTAACAACTCTACTGCAAGGAGGGCCAAATGTCAGCCTCTATGATGCTTGCTTGCTATCGGCTGCCATAGTAATGGAAAGGGGGGAAGATTGGCATTTGGGTGGGGATATGAGCTGGAAAGAGATGGCCTGTGTGAACGAAAAGGGAGAATTGCTGTCATGTTCTACTGCGCAACTGAATTGACTTGTTTATGCCCAGACAAGGTTAACCATCCCAAAATACCAGATGGGTGAAAACCCCTTGAAGATGTAGCCCACATGACGCCAATTGGGTTAGGATTTGGACATTCACCTTGGGTCCTTGGGGGAAAGATTTAACGATACTTTCAATATGTAACTTTCATGCCTTTTGCTTCAAATCTTGCTTTTCTTTCATTGCTATCATTTCAAACTCAGTAAACATGCTCTCTACAAACATGGAATCAGGAGTTTTCTTTCTTGGGTTTTGAATGGAGGCATCCTGACAACTGGACATGTCTTCCCAGTCAGTGTCTGTTCTACAGACTGCTGTCTGTAGAATCCCGGGAGAGCCTCCAAATTGTGGGATTCATTGTCTACTTTTAAAATAAACAATCACCACTAGCCAAAACTCCCAAAAGAAAACAATGGTAATTTTATTTAGTACTTTGCAAAGAGGGTGCATCATGCACACACAGGTACAGTGGACACACCTTAAATCATCAATATACTTTCTTTATGTTCCCTATCACCATCACAAATTTACCTCCCACCTTTTCCTCATTGGTTCAGGCCGTGACAACCTATCAGAAGCGCCCAAAGTGAATATATTATTCACCACCTCTAATTATATCTCCCATTATTCAAATTCTATTGCCTCTTGCCCTTATTTAAAAATTACCTTCTATGGTACTGGTTCCTAGGGATTGTCTCTAGAGTAACTATTGTATCAGCAAATTCTGATTAAGACCGGTTTTTAGTGTAGCAGGGGCCTCTGATCCTAGCTCCTACATGAGATTAGAAATATACAATTTATTTTCTTCACAGGGTAGCATGTCTTCTAGAGTTTCTATAAAAACAATAGGCTCTGCTCTGTTTCCCACAATAGACAATCAGTTCACACCCAAATTGATAGTTTTATTTCTGTCCTCAGTAAAAATAAATATCTATTTGTTTATTTTAGAATTCAAAATAGTTACTCTAAAACTAGCAGAGTTTAATATTACTTGGCTATGTGGCCTTACAAAAGAACCTTCTTGCTCCCTGAGACTAATCAAAACAGCTTGAAAACTACAGCCCTGTTTGCTAAAGTAGAAGCTGCATGCTCCGTTTATAGTGTCAACCAATAACAAATTAAAAGTGGGAGATACACACTGAATTATGTTTATCTCAGCACTGTCAACATGTGTAATTTTAGGACTATGTTAATCCTCAAATCAACAGACTTAATTCAGCCGTGAAGCTCTCCTGTTTTACCATATAAAGATGGTTTCTACTGTTGGTATTTACTAATAAAAATATGATTCAATACTATAAAAGCACACAAATCAAGATCAAGACTCCTTTTAACATTACTTATTTGAAACGTCTTTTTTAATTTTGGTTGTCTGAATAGTTATAACTATCCTGTTAGAAAAAGTGTTCATGACTTAATGAAGAGGCAGAGACTTCACGGATCATAAAAACTGTTTTCAAAATGGAAGCTTAAAGTATGTTTGTTTATTAAAAAGCTGAAATCCAAAGGGGATTTTCAATAAAAGTGTAGTCTCCTCATTCAAGGACTAATAAAAGTCTATACTCATTATATATTTCAAGACAAAAGACGGAGTTTTTTAGCATTTGATATAACACTTCAGATTCCCAACCTAAAAAAATCTGGGGAACTGTGGAAATGAAGCCATTTAAATAATCTTTATCTGTTTACAAAATGTTTCCATATATTTGAAATGTACACTATATATGCTATATGTGGCCCTACTGTTTTCTCCCCTCCCTACTGGTTTTAAAATATCTTATTTCAATAATAAAAAGTAATTTAAATGTATGCAGATAGTCATAGACAATTGTCACCATTGCAATAATATTTTAAGAGGTTTCTATACCTTTTTCTTCATATAATAAATAGGAGGGAAGTCATCTCAAGCTCAGTATCTGACACCCCAAGACATTAGTGAGTTTACCAAGACAAGTGACGACTAGTTGGTGGCATTTGAGGATATATTATTTTGAATTATTGCATTAACTAGACAGTTGAACACAACTGGTCTAAAACACTGTTTGTTAAACTTTTTTCCCCTCAAGACTCCTTCCCATTTTTAGGATCTTTTGTTTACATTGCTTATATTTATGAATATTTACCATGTTAAAAATTAAAACTGATGCATTTGCTGCTGCTACCGCATCACACAATTTTTTGATGGATTTTAATACTGTATTAGTTTCAACACAGGCTGGTGAATAATTTTGGTACAAACGATTTTCAACACCAGAATTGTGACATTCTTGCGCAACCTGCACCAGTCGTCCCAAAGCCCTGAAGCATCCTTTGCTCCTTATCTTACCACTGTCTCTCCTCTCTGGCACTGAAAATCCTGCCAAATTGCAGGCATGCTAAACCTCCATGTGCAGAAGGGAACGTTGTCTTACCTGAACGACCCTTCTTGGAGAGGGGAAAACGGCCGTCATTACAACAACAGGAATTCTCTGGGATAAATTGCAAAGAAACCTTGTTTTTCAATAAAGAAACAGTTCCAATAGTCCAATGCCCGCTGATACCAAGTGCCAATCTGTCCCTCCCAGCCACTCCCAATGAACAGTATGTATGCCTTTGGTCTGGATGGCAGGTTTCTGTAGTTCGGACTAATCCCTAGCTTGCTTGTATTAAATCCAAATGCTGATCTGACACTGATTGTATTAAAACAAAAATTTGCTGTCCTGCTTTGGGTTTCAATTATAGAGTTCCACATATAATTGCTATGGAAATTAGCAGTTTACTCGAGGTCAAGAGACAAGGAATTTAAACCAAAACACAAGCTCTGAAATGAATGTTGGACTTACCTGAATGTTCGTTCTATGTGCGCTGCGTGAGAGTCCAAGCAATGGGTATTAACTTCATCTGTCCTAATGTTCCCTTTGAATGCATCCAATTCATATAATTATTTCATGCTTATACTTATATATACTGTTGTGTTTGACAAATAAATAAATAAATAAATAAATAAATAAATAAATAAATAAATGAATGAATGAATGAATGAATGAATGAATGAATGAATGAATGAATGGATGGATGGATGGATGAATGAATGATTGGCCAGGGACTGAGATGAAATTTGTTTGGCCTCTCCTCCTGGCTAGGCTCCAGTTTTTTAATGAGGACCTGGATCTGGAGAGGCATAACCTGTAAAGTCCATCCACTCCTGTACCCTGGACCCCCCATGGAAACAGGAAGAGGTTGGACTCTCACGCAGTGCACATAGAAAAAATGTTCAGATAAGCCCAACATTCATTCTCCTGTGCGCTGCTTAGAGAGTCCAAGCAATGGGATATACCCAAGCTAAGTATCCCTAGGGTGGGAAACAGAGGGGTCCAGGGTCCCCTCAACTGGTTGAACCTGCTGTAAAACCCTTCTCCCGAATGCTGCCTCAGCTGAGGCAAATTTATCCAATTTGTAGTTCCTGATGAAGGGTGAGGGCAAAGCCCAAGTAGCTGCTGTGCAAATTTCCAGGATAGAAGCTTGTGTGGCCCAGGCCGCCATCGTGGCTGCACTCCTTGTTGAGTGCGCTGTGATATGGCCAGGTTGTGGTCTGGCCTGATGTTCATAGGCCAGAGCAATACATGCCTTAAGCCATCAACCGATTGTGGATGGAATCACCTTGGAGCCCATGGACCTGGGTTGAAATGAGACGAATAAGGATTCAGTCTTCCAGAATGTAGCTGTTCTTCTGATGTATTTACGCAGGGCCCTGCGTACATCTAAGGAGTGCCATCGTCATTTCCCGGGATGTTTGGGGTTCAGAAAAAAATCAGGTAAGATGACCTCCTGGGCCCTGTGAAACCAGGTATTGATTTTGGGCATGAATGTTGGATCCAGTGTAAGGATGACTCCGTTTGGATGAAAGATACACAAGTCTTTTTGTACAGAGGGGGCCGCCAGCTCAGAAATTTGCCTAGCAGATGTAACTGCGACGTGGAAGGCGACCTTGAAGGTCAATATCTTGAAACTGGCAGACCCTAAAGGCTCGAACGGAGGGGAAGTGAGAACCTGTAACACTAGTGACAAATCCCAAAAAGGGTATCTGTGTACAGGCGGCAGTTATAAATTGGATGCCCCTTTCAAGAAGCTAGGTAACCTCGGATGTTGTGAGAGGGTTGGCGCGCTCCCACAGGTCATGATACTAGCCAAGGCTGCCACCTGTCTGCGGAGAGTGTTTGTGGCGAGTCCTTTATCCAGCCCCTCTTGAAGGAAATCGAATATGTTTGGCATGGATGCTGATGTAGATGTGGTGCACCAGTGGCAAAAAGAGGTCCATGTGGCCTCATAAATGTGGTTTGTCAACAGACGGCGGAAAGCTTGAATGGTAGTGATGACTTTCTTAGAGAAATGAGCCTCCTTTAGGATCTCCCTTTCAAGTGCCAGGCAGCCAATTGGAGCTACTGAGGGTCCAGGTTGATGATAGCCCCCTGGCTGAGGGAGATCCTGTTTGGAGGTATCCTCCAGGGGCGAGATATGGATAGGTTCATGAGGTCCATGAACCAGACTCGTTGGGGCCAGTGAGGTACTATGAAAAGGACCTCTGCTTTTTCCTCCAGGACCTTTCTAATGACCCTCGGTATGAGAGGGGTTGGAGGGAAGCCATATAACGGGCCCTGGAGCCACAGGCAGCAAAGAGCATGCATTCATTGGGTAGCAAAGAGGTCTACACATGGTTGGCTGAATTTGTTGGACAGTTGGAGAAAGAGGTCAGGATGCAGTTGCCATTCGACCTGATTGATGGTTGTCCTGCTCAACCAATCCACTTGGGAGTTGGAGACCCCAGAGATGTGTTCTGCTTGTAGGGAAAGAAGATGTGTCTCCACCCACAGACCAATCTCCACTGCTTCACGCATCAGTGCCCTGGAACATGTGCCCCCTGATGGTTCATGTGATCCTTGGTCGTAACATTGTCCATCAACAACAGCACGTGGTAACCTGACAGGGACATTTGAAAATAATGAAGCATCAGGTGCGCTGCTCTCAATTCCAGCCAATTGATGTCGTTCAAAAGGTCGTCTGGAGACCATCGGCCCTGGGTCACTTGGGATTGCAGATGGGTGCCCCAGCCAAAGAGGCTGGCATCCATGGTCAGGACTAGGTGAGAGGGCTCCTTGAAGAAGCAGCCCTGTTCCCTGTTGCTGATGTCCACCACATTAAGGATCTGATCACCTTCTGGGAACCTTGATGTTGGTGTTGGTGTTGCTGAGACTGACTCTTTGTCTTGCTAATAGAAGACACTGGTAATCTCACCCAGGGCACTATTGCCAAGCATGGTATCATGGTGAACCCTTGTTCCTGGAGGACTTGGACCATGATCTGGAGGTCTCATCTTGCCTGCTGTGGGAATGATGACTGGATCAATATGTCATCCAAGTAACATTGTATTCTAATGGGTCTTGCCCGGAGGTGAGTCGCCACCATGTCCAACAGTTTTGTAAAGGTTGTGGGGGCAGAAGAGTGCCCTAATGGGAGGGTTCTATATTGGAAGTGGGCTCCTGTGTAGCAGAACCTGAGGAACCTTCTGTGAAATGGTCTGATGGGGCATGTAGATAGGCCTCCCTGAGATCTATTGATGTTATTTATTTTATTTATTTATTTATTTATTCGATTTTTATACCGCCCTTCTCCCGAAGGACTCAGGGCGGTGTACAGCCAAAAATAAAAACAAACAATACAATATACAATTTAAAATACAAATTAAAAAACTTATTTTATAATTGGCCTAAAAAAACTTTAAAATATATAAAACTAAAACCCCATTAAAATTAATAATAGATAATTTAAAATCAAAAATTTAAGCCAGCCCCGTGCGAATGAAAAGATGTGTCTTCAGTTCGCGGCGGAAGGTCCGAAGGTCAGGTATTTGGCGTAAACCCGGGGGAAGCTCGTTCCAGAGTGTGGGAGCCCCCACAGAGAAGGACCTTCCCCTGGGAGCCGCCAGCCGACATTGCTTGGCGGACGGCACCCTGAGAAGTCCCTCTCTGTGAGAGCGTACGGGTAGGTGGGAGGCATGCGGTAACAGCAGGCGGTCCCGTAAGTACCCAGGCCCTAAGCCATGGAGCGCTTTAAAGGTAGTGATCAAAACCTTAAAGTGCACTCAAAAGGCCACAGGTAGCCAGTGCAGTCTGCGCAGGAGCGGTGTTATATGGGAGCTACGCGTAGCTCCCTCTATCACCCGCGCAGCTGCATTCTGGACTAACTGAAGCCTCCGAGTGCACCTCAAGGGGAGCCCCATGTAGAGAGCATTACAATAATCCAAGCGAGAGGTAACGAGCGCATGAGTGACTGTGCACAAGGCATCCCGATCAAGGAAGGGGCGCAACTGCCGAACCAGGTGAACCTGGTGGAAGGCCCTCCTGGAGACGGCCGTCAAATGATCTTCAAATGACAGCCGTTCATCCAGGAGGACACCTAAGTTGCGCACCCTATCCTTTGGGGCCAATAACTCGCCTCCAACAGTCAGCCGCGGCTGCAGCTGACTGAATCGGGGTGCCGGCATCCACAGCCACTCCGTCTTGGAGGGATTAAGCTTGAGCCTTTCTCCCCATCCAGACCCTGTTAAGAGATCCTCCTGCCTGATGCAACCCAGGATGAAATGCAGATATTGCATCTTAAAGCGTTTGTACTTTATGTGTACATTTAGCTTCTTTAGATCTAATATGGATCTGGTTCTGCCTCATTTCTTTTGAACCAAGAAGAGAATTGAATAGAAGCCGAGACTCTGCTGTTGTCATGGTACTGATTCTATGGCTTGAATGGCCAGATGTTGGATCTCGGCTTCCATCTGAGATCGCTTGGTGGTGTCTCCTGAAACTGAGCAGTGGATGAACCGTCTTGGAGGGTTGGAGAACTCTAGAGTGAGTCCGAGTCGTACTGTTTGTAATGCCCAGGCATTGGTGGTTGTGGCCTGCCATTGGCTGGCAAAGCTCCCAAAACGGTCGCCTATGGGACTCGACTGGGCAGTCATTTAGTCTGATAGTAAGGTCAGTTGCCGGCTCCACGGAAGGGATGTCTAGATTGTGTTTGTCTGGAGGTGACATTAGATACTAATGCCTAAGCCATAAAGGATGCCTGGAGGCGACATTAGATACTAAGGCTTGTGAGGCAAATTTTGTCGCATTGAGGGTTGCGTCAGTGGAATCGTCAGCTGTACAATCAGCTTATTGATATCTTGATGCAGCCTCGTGTCTTCTGTAGATACACGGGCCTGAATTTGGCAAAGCCAAATTAGGGAAGTCCTGGTGAAGAAGGATGCCGCAGTGGTAGATCAAATTGCCCAGGCAGTGACGTGGTGGGCTTTATGGGCTGATAGTTCTGCCCTTCTGTCTTCGGTTTTGGCAGCTTGGCCAAGGGAGCTTTTATGGTTGGAAGTTTCAGAATCTCCTCAAGCTTCTGTTCCACAGTATACATTTTCCAGTGGTGAAATGTAAAAATTGTTACTACTGGTTCTGTGGGCTTGGCTTGGTGGTAGGGGTAATGTGATTGGGTGGGCGTGGCCAACTTTTTTTTTACTTTTAAAAGCATTTTTTCTACAACCTCTTCAGCCAAAGAGGTTGTAAAAAATGCTTTTAAAAGGCTCTGATGATCCCAGCTGAGTTGCCTGATCGTCAGAGGCTTTTGTTTTCTTTTAAAAGCATTTTTTCTACCGAAGGCTCTGACGATCAGGCAACTCAGCTGGGATTGTCAAAGTCTTTTAAAAGCATTTTTAAAAAAACTTCTTCGGCCAAAGAGATTGTAGAAAAAAATGCTTTTAAAAGGCTCCTCTGGCGATCCCAGCTGAGCTGTGTGATCATCAGAGGCTTTTTTTTTTTACTTTTAAAAGCATTTTTTCTACAACCTCTTCAGCCAAAGAGGTTGTAAAAAATGCTTTTAAAAGGCTCTGATGATCCCAGCTGAGTTGCCTGATCGTCAGAGGCTTTTGTTTTCTTTTAAAAGCATTTTTTCTACCGAAGGCTCTGACGATCAGGCAACTCAGCTAGGATTGTCAAAGTCTTTTAAAAGCATTTTTAAAAAAACTTCTTCGGCCAAAGAGATTGTAGGAAAAAATGCTTTTAAAAGGCTCCTCTGGCGATCCCAGCTGAGCTGTGTGATCATCAGAGGCTTTTTTTTTTTTACTTTTAAAAGCATTTTTTTGGCCAAAGAAAAAATGCTTTTAAAAGTAAAAAAAACCACCCTTTTATGATCGTGTGGCTCAGCTGGGCATGGTGGGGGGGGCAGGGATTTTTGCTATCAGTTCTCCGAACCACCCACCACCATCGCTACTGGAACAGGCAATCCGGTCTGAACCGGGAGCATTTCATTCCTGACATTTTCCTCTCCATTCCACTGGGGGCCGGAACAGTCCTAGGCTGATTCCACTATCTTGGTATTACATCGACAAAGAGCTTGGGGGATGGAATAACCTCCTGTTGTGAGACAGGCTCTGCGAAGAGAAGTGCACTAGGGTCCTGAGGGTCTGCAGATCCCTCAGTATGCTCACTGATTACTCCCATATTGCTGGTTGTTTTTGCCTTCAATAGTAAGGTCTTAAACAAGTTGTGGCAAAAAAGCCCAGTGACTGCTGGCTTGTCCAGGATGATGCCCTCATCCTCAGAGAGATTATAATCTGCTAGATCTTCCTCACCCATGAGCAAAATGCCGCAGTGATGGGAGGGTAATGGAGATTGGGGATCCTAGAGATATTCCCTGTCAAAGCATTTGGTGGGCTGTAAGTCCAGTGAACTGGGGGAACCCAATGGTAAGGGGGCCACAAATACCCCTCCGAAGAAGGGCTGTGTCAATGCCTTTTGAAATGGTCTGCGCAATCATGCTGCACAGTTCTTGTGACAAAGTTGGCATCTGGCCCTCCTCCGGGCGGAGCCCCACCGTGGTAGGAGTGAAGGTAACAGAGGGACGGATGACTTGTGATAAGAGGTGAGCCCCAGTTCAATGGAAATTGAGCCTGTTGGGGAATCCCTTTTCCCTGCATAGGCAGATGGTTGAGAAACCTGCATTCCCTTAAGGAATCTACAAATAGTAGGATGCTGAGATAGAGATGAAAAAGAACCACAAGTCAGAACCATAGACAAGGCTGCCACTTGTCGCCTAAAAGCCTCACAATCACACCAGGAACAAAAGGCCGTCCAAGTAGCTGAGTAAATACGTTCCGTAGAAGGACATCTGGAAGCTTGGATGGTTCTGATGACTCTGGCGGACAAACAGTTCCTTCTTAGAGCATGCCGCTCAATCTCCAAATGGTCAGTTGAAGCCACTGAGGATCCGGATGCTTCAACTCCCCTTGGCTGAGCGAAACCAGTTTCTGAGGAATCCTCCAGGGGGTCGCCACTGACAGAGCCTTGAAATCGGCGAATCATGGCCAACAAGGCCAGTGAGGAGCTACCAGCATGACCTCAGCCCATTCCTCAAGGATCTTGCGCACCACCCACGGAATCAAGGGAAGAGAAGGAAATGCATATAGGACTGCAGCCATGGACTGCGAAGAGCATGTACCCCCTCCGCCCAATGAGCCGGGAAGCGGGTGTAAAATCGCGGTAGCTGCGTATTCTGAGGGGATGCGAATAAGTCTACCTGTGGAAGGCCGAAATGGCATGTTAGATCTTTGAACAGTGAAGAATGCAGTCACCACTCGTGTGGTTCACAGCTGATCAACTCAACTAATCCACTTGAACGTTGGATGCCCCCGAGATGTGTTCCACTGTCAGGAACAAGAGATGGTGTTCTGCCCAGAGTCCGAGTCTCTTGGCTTCCAACATCAGACCCCGTGATCTGGTATTGCCTTGTCGATTGATGTGCGCCTTTATGGCTACACTGTTGGTGAGAACCAGCACGTGGTTGCCCAAGACCACCTGTTGAAAGTGATGAAGAGCCAAGTACACTGCTCTGAGTTCCAGCCAATTGATATTTCATTTTTGACCATGTACCTACCATCTGCCCTGCGTCATCAGAGATTGTATGTGAGCTCCCCATCCAAGAAGACAGGCGTCAATTGTCAAAACTAGATGGTGAGGTTCATGAAACAGGCGTCCCTTGGAAACAGCTGGAGACCTCCACCAGGAGAGGGCTCTGCTTACTTTGGGAGTGACCCTGGCTGGAGACTTGCCTCTTCCCTCCTTCTGAAAGGGCAAGAGAAACCATTGGTCTCTGGCATGTAAGTGAGCCCAAGGAGTGACATGAATGGCTAATATCGTTTTGCCCAGAAGAGTGGACAATAATGCTAAGGGAATTGGCCGTTCACTCTTAACCTTACCTACTAACTCCTTAAGATTGTTCAGTCACTCTTGGGACAAATAAACTCTACACTCTAAGGAATCTATTATTGTCCCCAAATGAACTAAACGTGTCAAAGGCCTGAACTGGCTCTTTTCTTCATTAACAGAGAAGCCGTGGGCCATCAAACAACAAACAGTAACTTGTAAATCTTTAAATGCCATATTCTTTGAAGACGATCGAATTAAAATATTGTCCAGATAACATTGAACCCGGACAGGGATAGCCCTGAGATGTGCTGCTAACACCGCTAGTACCTTAATAAAGATATGAGGGGCAGAAGACAAGCCCAAGGGCATTGCCCTGTACTGGTAATGACAACCCCCATAAAAAAATTGAAGAAATTGGCGATGAGACCGACAAATAGGAATATGTAAGTAGGCCTCAGTGTGATCTATAGATGTGAGGAAGTTGCCCTTCCTTATGCCAGTCAAGATCAATTGGAAAGAATGCATCTTGAACCGTTTGTACACAATGTAAGGATTCGATCATTTGAGGTCAAGAATTGGTCTACCCCCCCCCCCCGAGGCCTTAGGAACCAGAAATAACAGGGAATAGAAACACAGTCCTGCCTGATCCTCAGGCACCTTCTGGATAGCTCTAATGTCCAAAAGGTGCTGCACAGCCAAATCCATGAGGACCTTCTTGTGTTTGTTTTTAGAAACAGGACAAGGAATAAAGTACCTCGGAGGAGTGGAAATAAATTCCAGGGAGAGACCATATCTTACCGTATCCCTTGCCAGCAAACAGCGCTAACCTGCCATCGATGGGAGGAGCAGACTCACTCTTAACTCTGGCGATGGAATGACTGACTTCCTCCTCCTCGAAAGGGCCGCTTGCCTGCAAAGGATCTACCACATAATGTCCTGTCCTGATACCCTCGCTGCTGAGATCTGAAGGATTCCTGGGAACGGAAACGTCCCGAACCCCAATCTGATCCGCAACCAGATGACCTGCGGAAAAAGGGGGAAAAATGAAAATCAGTTTTATGTTGGGATGAAGGCAAAATCTTTCTTTTGTCCTTTGTTTCCACCAACAAGGGATCCAATGAAGATCCAAACAGCTTGTTTCCAGTAAAAGGAGTCCACACCAAATGCCACTTGTGATGGGTATCCGCTTGCCAATGTCTCAGCCGAACTAAGTGACGAGCTGCCACTGCTAATGCCATAGATTTGGAGGCAAAGCGGGCTGAATTCAGAGTGGCATCCGCTGAAAATTGGACAGCTGCTATAAGTTTGTTAAGATCCTGTTGGATCCTGGTATCCTCTGACGACAACTTGTCCTGTAGCTGCCGCAACCAAAATAAGGTTGTTTGACTGAAAAAGGATACCGTGGTCGCAGCTCGGATAGACCAGGCTGCCCCTTGATGAACACGCTGAAGGACAAGATCGGAGCACCTCTCCTCTGTACGTAGACCTTCTTCTGGTACACCTGGGATGGCTGAGTTTGGCAATAAAGCAGCGATAGGATCATCCACTGTACGAACCTGAAGCAAATTGGCCAAATCAACTGCAACATTAAAGAAACATTTATCCGAAGACAAAGGAGATGGCACAGCCCCCGGGGAAGTCCATTGCCGTTGGATTACATCCAAAAACAAGTGTGGTGCAGGAATAGTGTCCACTGGTTTAGCAGGTTCTGAAAACAGCGGATTACGTTGCTCAAGGGATGAAGAAGTAGCTGTGTCTTCCCCAGCCAAAGATCCAAGCTGAGCTGCATTACAAGCTTTAAAGAGTAAGGACTTGAAAATCGCCGGGGGAAATAGATCAGTAAATGCTGGTTGTTCTGGAGAAATCCCCTCATCCTCAGAAAAATCAGGATCTTGATTATCACCCCCTTCAAGGAAAGAACGGCAACTCCCTTGAGATTGAAGAGACCCCAAACCCTGTAGGGACAAATCCTCCTCTTGATAATAGTGTCCAGAGGACTCAGAAACAACAGACATCTCAGAAGAGTTTTGATGCAACTGATGAAATCCAGCTGTCACGGTTCCAGAAAAACCTCTTCTGCATAAAAAAACCTCAGAAGCCATTGTTTTCCGGAGTTCTTTACTAGCATGAGGAAACTGGCACACGATGAGTGAAATTCCAAAACTGAACTTCTGGATTCTTTTCCTAGTTATACAAACCCCAAGAGTCCCACCCCCCTAACCCCTTTGCTGGTCACATGGTCCCACGTTCTCCCAGTTCATTTGAATATCTTCCCGCAACTCCTCCTGCAGATGTGAACACCATCCGACCTTGACCGCTTGAAGAATGTTACCATACCCCTCAACCCCCCTTCTTCCCCTCAGGGGAAAATGTGGCAGCGTCTGGAACCCTAAGGCCTAGTATGGTTTCCAGGCCTGACACCAGCAGCCAATGATTGTTGTACAGCTTTGGCAATCAGAAGTTGAAAATTATCAGGTAACACCAATTCCTGATGTTGTGTAGGCGCAGGAACAGGGCGCTCTTCTTGCTGTGCAGGAACTTCTTCTGTAACCAGAATTTGCTCAGAAAATTCAGCACCGGCAGAAGGAGGAGCCGGAGAACCCGCGAGTCCCCACAAGGCAGTTGTAGAAATAGCAATAGGACAATCTCGCAAGGAAACCTGGTCTAGAATAACCCCAGGATCAGGTTCTTGAGGAGGAGGCTGACTGGAATAATAAGCTTTCCTGAGGCACGTGCCTCAGTAGCAACAGGGCTGCTGCCTTTGTCACAAAGCCTTTGTAATGTTTGATGTCTACACTGTTCATCACATGTAGAAGACTTAAAGACATTATTAGACTTGTGCTGAGAATGAGATGCCTTACTACTTGAAATTTCATGTCGAGGAGTTGAATGTGGAATGGTTCCAGAACCGCCTACCACCACTGCCTTGATAGCCACCCTGGCTGCTGCCACTTCTGTAGCTTTACGGCCACGTTTGGACTTGTTCTGAGCCTTAGGCATGGCCTTGTTCTGAGCCTTAGCCTTAGGCATGGCGCTGCAGACAATTAAAATAAAATATAGTTCCAATAAGGAATATTATAATAAAATCAGGAGGAGAAAACACTCCTCTTTAGCCAGTCAGTAAAATCGATCGATCAATCGATAGATAGATAGAGTGTATATATGTGTGTGTGTGTGTGTGTGTGTGTGTGTGTGTGTGTGTGTATCTATCTATCTATCTATCTATCATCTATCTATCTATCTATCTCTTTGGTTATTCGGGTTTTCTCCCGCGTAAAATTGGAACTTCCAATTTTACATGGGAGAAAACCTGAATAACCAAAGACCTACATACAAACACCCGCGAAAACCTCAGAAAACATATATATATATATATATCAGAGGTGAAATGCTCCCGGATTGGACTGGCTTGCGCGATCCAGTAGAGATGGCGGCTATATCAGGGGTGAAATGCTCCCGGATCGGACTGGCTCGCACAATCCGGTAGAGATGGCGGCTGCTGGTTTGGAGGACCGGTAGGAAAAATCCCTAGCCCCGCCCCCCTGCTTCTGCTGAGCCACAACATCAGCAGAGGGTTTGTTTTTTTTACTTTTAAAAGAAGGTTTTGCTTCAGCTGAAACCTGCCTTTAAAAGTTAAAAAAAGCCTTTGAGGATCCCACCCCTCAGCTGATATCGGCAGCCTTTAAACTTTTTAAAAAAAAAATTTAAAGGCTACTCTGGGGATTTCACCCGAGTTCCTCATCAGCAGAACCTTAAAAAACATGTTTTCTGTAGAAAACATGTAGAAAAACTCCTTTTAAAAGAGTCTAAGACATTTACCTGATTACTGATCGACCTCAAGGCTTTTCTCACAGCCGGAAAGCCCCAGTTTCGCTTTTAGCACCAGACTGAACTAATCTAAACTTAGCTAATCTATTTCACCACTGAGTGATTAATGCTGTCTGGCTGAGGAACTCTGGGAATTGAAGTCCACAAAAATAAAATAAAATAAAATAAAATAAAATAAAATAAAATAAAATAAAATAAAATAAAATAAAATAAAATAAAATAAAATAAAATAAATAAAATAAAATAAAATAAAATAAAATAAAATAATAAAATATTTGTTCAGCTTTCTGAGATTTGGTGTGTTTCTGTAGTGTTTCACTCTAACTACACAAACACACAAAATCTCAGAAAGCTGTATGTGGTATTTTGTGTGTGTGTGTGTGTGTCAGTTATGTGTGTGTGAAGTGTGAAAGTTGGTTTTTGAGCTTTTTGTGGCTGTGTGAAGTGTGAAGTGCAGCTGCTTTTACATTGTGTGTGAATCAGTTGTGTTGTGTTGTGTATGTGTAAAGTGTGAAAGTTGGTTTTTGGTACCTTATTGTTTTTTTATACTTTGTTTATTATTTTTATTATTTATTGTTATTGGCCACACCCACCCAGTCATCTGAGCACCAAGCCACGCCCACCAATTAAGCCACGCCCACAGAACTGGTAGGGAAAATTTTTAGATTTCACCCCTGATATATATAGGTCTTGGCATTTTCGGGTCTTTTCCTGTGTAAGGTTGAGAGTATCTTAGCGACATTTTGACGAGGTCTCACTCATCATCTTCAGGCTGGCGTCTTCGGCTTCGTGCTTCTTGAGAATTCCAAAGGGGATCAAGTTAAAATGATCAGCTCTGTGGCAATATAAATGACCTATTGCAAGGCAAAACTTTTCAGTGGAGAAACAAAGCTCCTAAATGAATCACCATTACAGAAATAGTCATACAGACTAAATACAGCTAGTAAATTCGCCTTGTAAAAACCCAGGAGCCTGTAAATTCCATTGGGCTGAACAATCCAGGCAATTGAATAACTTAAGTCCTGGAAACACGTTACTGTCTTAAAATGGCGCTGCCATATTGTGGAGCGCGAGACTCCTTCTTCATGACCACCATAAACATGGCAGTTCTGCCAGAAACACACAACCTTAGGTTGCAAACCCTAGTCAGCTTAGAAAGTTTCCAAATCGTAAATGTGAATTTAGGAAAGCTCAGGCTATTATTTTGTTACTGGCCATCCACTCTGAACTTGAAGCTCCGATCAGCAAACCTCTGATTCATTCTTTAAAATAAACAAAATGGCCGTCCGAGTAGCCTGATTAGAGCATGAAGCTCCTCCAGCACTAAAACTTGCAAATAAAAAAATGATCCAAAAACATTAGCTCCAGCCCCAATGGAGCGCAAGACTCCTTAAAAACAGCATAATAGCTTGCAATCAACTAATTATTCTTTAAGAAACCTTAAGGGTAAAAGGGCTGGAACATTTTGAATTATAGAAACCCCAAAGGAGTAAATGAAGGAAATTTGCCACTACTAACCGGTAGGACAGTAGTACTTACATACACACACTTAAAAACTATAGAAGAATTAGAAGTAACAATAACCACAACCAAATTTCAGGAGAGTTGCTCCCATACATCTGTCCAGTATGAGGGACTGAGTCAAAAGCTGGAGGACAACTGGCTAGGAGGGCGGGACCAAACAAATCTTCATACTCAGTCCTCCAATCTGAATGGATGAGAACACCCATGCCTGGCTGCTGTCTCCACCAATATGGAGAATTAATTAGACAACTGCATTAGCTTCTGTATTACTATCAGCAAGCTATGTGCTAATATTTGGCGGGATGTGTGTTTGAGTCAGTCTTGATTCCTGGTAGCTATTTGGACAAATAGCCTGCAGGGTCTATATTCAAAATACTTAAAAGCTTGGAGTCCTAACTGGAGGCAATGACACCTCTCCCACCACCATGCAGATCATATTAGCTCCCTCCCTATCATCATTTATTGTATCATTTATACAAATTAAATAATAATAATAATAATAATAATAATAATAATAATAATAATAATAATAATAATAATAATAATAATAATAATAATAATAATCTAGCTATAATTTTATCTTGATTGGGATTTTTATTTTTATGAGTTGAGTAGAATAGAGCACAGTACAGTACAGTACCGTAAAATGAATAGAATAGAATAGAATAGAATAGAATAGAATAGAATAGAATAGAATAGAATAGAATAGAAAAGAATAGAACAGAACAGAACAGAACAGAACAGAATAGGGAATAGGGAATAAGGAATAAGGAATAAGGAATAAGAAGTAGCTTTATTTGGCCAAGTATGATTAGAGACACAAGGACTTTGTCTCCAATATATAAGCTCCAATATATATTAGCGTACATACAAAACAATAGAATAATAGACATAAGACAGTACTGTGGGAATTAGATGTACAGCAGAGTAATGGCATGAGGGGAAAAATTATGTCTAGTTGGCATGCAATGCCCTCTAGCAGCATCCCAAAGGGAGGAGTTGAAACAGTTTATGTTCAGGATATGATGGGTCTGTAGATATTTTCGCAGCCCTCCTTCTGATCCCTCCAATATACATGCCCTCAATGGAAGGTGGGCTGATTGCAATTGTTTTTTCTGCAGTCCTAACTATCTATTGCGGTCTGTAACTTTCCTGTTTGGTTATGTACCAAACCAGACAGTTATAGAAGCACAGGGCTCAATAATTCCTTTGTAGAACTGTATCAACAGCTCCTGGGGCAGTCTAAGCTTTCTGTGTCAACGCAGAAGAACATTCTTTGTTGTACTATTTTAATGATAGTTCTAATTTTAGGGACCCATTTCAAGAGATTATAGAACCCCCCCAAAAAATTGAACGAGTCTACTGTAGATACTGTGCTTTCTAATATAGTAAGAGGTTGTTGAACAGGAGAGCTCCTCCTAAAATCTACTCTCATCTCCTTTTTTGCAGCCTTTGCCATTGTAAATTAGCCTTTGATTTAACTCCAAGGGAAACGCCGTAGGAAAAATCTAATAATAGTATCCCAATAAAGGATTACTTCTTATCACTCCAGTCCTTTCACTCCAACTTCACATTGAGAGTCAGATGTTCCCCATGGGAACTTCTCTCTGGAGCTGTTACCACTCAAAGAGAGGTCAGGCAGAAAGATATTCTAACCTTTTACTTTTTAACTTATATATTAGCTCAATAATTCAAGCCCTCTCTCTCCCATAACCATCTTCCTGAATTAGCAGATTGAATATTTCCAATTCTGTCTCTCAGTTGGAAATGAGAAGGGCACAGAGGTTTAGGAACTCTAACAACTGAAGTCTTAGTATCTGCACAAAGTTATCGTACAATTCATAACTGACATATTAATAGCAATGCTACTGAATAAATGTGCAGTTATAAATTACTTCCACTGCTGTTCCAGGCATCAATGTTTGTATTATCTGGTGTTACTTAGCATAGGTCTTCGGCTAACCTGAGATTTTTCATTAGAAAGAAGCTTATTTTATCCATGCAGCTTGCAAGGTTTTTGTAGTCCAGTAGTTTAACTTTTGGCTAAGCTCAATATGTATGTCCTTGTGGAAACAGTTAAATAGAATCTTTGAGCCATAACCTCCTTGATTGTTTACAGGGAATCTGGACAATTTTTCCAAGCCATCCTTGGCAGAGAGCCTGATGTCTATTTGTTGCTCCTTTTATCCAACTATTACTTGAATATATGCTTCTGGGTTTCCAGGATATACTCACACATTCATTTCTATTTGTTTTTATCTGAATCTGACTGCTGGCCTGGCTTAATAATGCTTACTTTAATTTCAAACTTAAAATAACATATAACATATTCCCATACTCACAAACACAAACATACATGTCCATGATGGCGAACCTATGGCACATGTGCCAGAAGTGACACACAGAGCCGTTTTTCAAGGCATGCGAGCTGTCGCCCAACTCACCTGAAGCTGCACATGTGCGCGCACACCCCTAACTGGGGTTTGGGCCTCTAATGCGCATGTACGCAATTCAGGGGAACCCAACTGGTCTTCAGAACACTCCTGCGCATATGCACGTGTTTCCGCATGCACACAAGAGTACTGGCACACAACGCACATATGTGTAGACAGCACTCGCATGTGTGCATTGTGGGTGCGAAAACCACACACATGCAAATGGTGCAATTGCGGGCACAGCGCACCAACGAAAGCTGTGTGCATGCACAGATGATATGGTTGCACATGCAGCACACGGTGGGGGCGGGTAAAAGCTGTGTGCATGCCCAGATGGTGCGATTGCATGCACAATGCATGGGAGTGGAGCCATGCATTACCACGGATGACACGCATGCGCTCAAAGTGCGCGAAGCACAGACCTATTCAGCACTCAGTGAGTAAAATATTGATATATTGACCATCAATTGTGTTGTAAATGTTGTACCTTGATGAACGTATCTTTTCTTTTATGTACACTGAAAACATATGCACCAAGACAAATTCCTTGTGTGTCCAATCACACTTGGCCAATAAAATTCTATTCTATTCTATTCTAAAAGTTTCCCTGCCACTGGTATATGTGCTCACATATTCTTTCTATTCATATAACTGCTCAAAGCTAAAACACCGACTTCACTGCCAAGTCATTGCTACAGACAGCTGCTATTATTATTTATTTTATGTGAAATTTTTTCAAACTCATTTCTACTCTCATGTATGAATATGAAATATTTGACTAGCCAGATCTCTCGTCCACAAAATTAATGAATTAGAGCTGCAGATGGCAGCAAACAGGCTTCTCTGTGAAAGCTGTGCGATGATTGTATCGGAGACCTGGCTACATCAATCTGTATCTGATGCTGATGCCGTGTTACTTACCGCTTCAACAGAAATAGAGACTCTGGTAAGAGCAAGGGAGCCAATGTTAGCATTTATTTATTTATTTATTTATTTATTTAATCATATTTTTATATCGCCCTATCTCCCAGGGGACTCAGGGCGGTTTACAGCCAAGTAAAACATACATATAAGTACAAGTTAAAACCCCAATTTAAAAAACTTATTAAATACGGCCGAATATTAAAACCACAATAAAATAATAAAACCCCATTAAAACCAAATTTAAAATTTAAAATTCTAGTCCAGTCCTGCGCAGATAAATAGATGTGTCTTAAGCTCATGCGAAAGGTTCAAGGACAGGAAGTTGGCGAAGTCCTGGGGAACATGGGTCGCAGAGGGGGGGAGCCCCCACAGAAAAGGCCCTTCCCCTGGGCGTCGCCAGCCGGCACTGCCTGGCTGACGGCACCCTGAGGAGTCCCTCCCTGTGAGAGCGCACGGGTCGGTGGGAGGCAATCGGTGGCAGTAGACGGTCCCATAAGTAACCCGGCCCAATGCCATGGAGCGCTTTGAAGATAGTTACCAAAACCTTGAAGCGCACCCGAAAGGCCACAGGTAGCCAGTGCAGTCTGCGCAGGAGAGGTGTCACATGGGAGCCACGAGGGGCTCCCTCTATCACCCGCGCAGCCGCATTCTGGACCAACTGGAATGGCACTTTCTAAGCTATATGACATCATCTCCAGGCAGCAGCAAACTTATCCAGAGTGCGCTCTTGTCGTGGCTGGGGATTTCAACCAAGCGTGCCTGAAGACAGTTCTCCCTAAGTTTATGCAGTATGTGCAGTTCTCCACCAGAGGGAAGAACGCTTTAGACCGTGTGTACTCCAACCTGAAACAGGCATACAGAGCAATCCCCCTCTTCCACCAGGATACATCCAACCATATCTCACTCCTGTTATGCCCGAAGTATGTCCCTCTCAGGAAAAGAACCCAGCCACCCATGAAAATGGTTAAAACCTGGCCAGAGGGCACTCTCAGTCAGCTGCAGGACTGTTTTGAAACCACTGAGTGGAGTGTGTTTGAACATCAAGACCTGCATGAATATACTGAAGCCATACTCTCTTACATCAAAGTCTGCACTGACAATATAACAGCAGACATGTGCATCAGAGTCTATGGGAATTGTAAACCCTGGATGACTGCCAAGGTAAGGATGCTTCTGAGAACCTGGGATTCTGCCTTTAAGGCAGGGGACAGTAAGAGGCCAGGGCAAACCTTAGAAGAGGCATTAAGATGGCAAAACAACAAGACAAACACAAGGTGGAGAACCATTTAGCAGACAACAACCCGAAGCAAGTGTGGCAGGGACTGCAGCACCTAACTAATAAGGGCAACACAAGGAACACGGTCAATGCTGATGCCTCGTTGGTAGAGGAATTGAACACCTTCTTCGCCCACTACGAAGTGGCCACTGCCACCAGGATCGAAGTGGCCATCACTGCTGCTGGAATCGAAGATACCCCACTGCCAGAATTCAAAGTGCCGGCCGCCCGCCGCTGTCCCATAAGACTGCTACCCCCCCACCGCTGCTGGCAAAAGGACTGGAATTTCCAATACCACCGCCCTCCATCACCGCTGTTGCTGCTCATCACCACCCTTGTCTGCAAACACAAGCACAGCAGGAAACTCCACTTTGAATTTTGAATTTCCCGCCGAAGAGATCTAGATTACCAGGGTGAGTCTCTTAAATTACCTCCATCCTCCCACCACCTCCTTCTCTACTACATCCAACATCCGCCATCACCATCATCACTGCTTTCGCCCATCTTCATCTCCCCACCACTTCCTTCTCTGCTAACTCCAACATCCGCCATCACTACCGACCACGCTACCTCCATCATCAACATCCCCACGAACTCAAACATCACAGCCTTAAAAACGTTTTATATTAGAGAGAAAAGGTGTGAAAGAGAAAAATTAAAGGAGAGAAAGTAAGAGAAAGATACTACTTCACTGAATTTGGTCCATCCTATATCTATCCATCCTCCATCTTTCTAACACTGCCATCTTGTGGAAAGAGAGAGTCAATCTACCTTACCATCTATTAACATTAGTATAATTACAGCAAAATTAACAGTAAAATACTAACAGAATATCAACCATGCCAAGCAGAAATTCCAACAAAAATACAAAACGCTCTCGATCAATAAATGCCACTGCAAATAATGACCAATACGAATCAAAATTATGTCATAACTGTAATAACCCTATATCTCATAATACACAAAACATGGATACATCTATAAAATCTCAACAAAATATCATTGAATCTATTCAAGCTAACTTAGACAAAACTATCACTAACTCTATTCTAACAAACATAGAAAAAACTGTCATTAACAACATTCAAACAAACCTAGAAAAAACTATCATTAACACCATTCAAACAAACTTAGAAAAAAATTACTAGCACACCTTGATGCACACCTTGATGCACGTTTCACAAACCTTGAAAATAAAATTATAGCACAAATAAAGGGAAACACAACTGATCAAAAACATTTCCCAATTCAACAAACATTGCCTTGTACACAAACTAAACCACAAACATCTACCAATCAACCAAACAACGTAGCAATACTACTAAGAGAAACAACTGAGAGAGAAAAAAAGCGTCAAAATGCTATATTATTTGGACTAGATATTACAAATGAACCAGATATTGATAAAATATGAAACATCATTTCAAATTACAAATTATCAACCTTCAACCCTAGTGAAATAACCAAAGTCTCCAGAGATGGACCTGAATTCAAATACAGTGATGGTTCAGTAGCACCTAAATTCAGTAGCACCTAAATTCAGGAGCACCTAAATTCAGGAGCACCTAAATAATAAAGAATCATAGGCAAAAATGAAATCAGCAAAAGAAATTTCATTTATACTATAAACACAATTGCCAGAAACAACCTCAGCTATAACAAACTTAGAGCTAGACCAGACTTATAATTCCTACAATGTATTAGATCCCGTGAACTTCATTCAGAGCTCAAACAACGGCAAGAAGGAGAAACTAACCTTTACATTGACTACCGTGCTGACTGCATAAAAAGAAAATCCTTCAATCAAATCCCCATCATTCAACCACACTTCAATCAAAACATCCAACCATCCATCAAACAAGGCGTCCATCCATCAATCAAAACATCCATCCACCCATAGATCAACCTACTAATCTTCAACCATCCATACAAAACCTCCATTCATCCAACGATCAACCACTCATTGCTCAACCGACCTTCCTTCTGCCACCTGTTGCACATAACCCTCAATCAAATACCAATCAAAACTAGGTATGCACGCCCCTTACCTCTCCTACACCAATCACTACAGGTCTCAAATATAAATTAATAAATGCAAGAAGTATTGTAAACACATTACCTGAATTTATCCTCTTATTAAACAATGGTACATTTGATATCATATTTGTTTGTGAAACATGGCTGAACTCATCCCTCACTGACTCCATTATTTCAAACAAAGAATATCAAGTCTTTCGATCAGATCGTGAATACCGCAGAGGTGGTAGAGTAGCTATCTTTTATAAAAAATCAGTGAACTTAAAAAATATTCAAGTTGCACATAAACTTTCTCTTCCTGAAACTATTGTATGTGACCTGTCCACTAACACCACACTTAGATTCATACTATGCTACAGAACCCCCTGACTATGACATTGCTCATGCAAATACGTTAACCTCACTACTAACATGGGCTACCTCTTGCCCATATCCTCTCATCTTCCTGGGTGACTTAAATCTACCTTCTATAAACTGGATAACAAATGAATGTACAACCGAACCAATCCATAATACACTATACAGTGCCGTTACAAACCTAGGTCTTGAGCAACTAGTAACTAACAATACAAGACTCAAGAACTGCCTCGACCTCATCTTTTGTAATAACACAAACTCAATTTATGGACTACAAATAAAAGAACCCTTTTCCAACAGTGACCACTGCATGATAGACTTTTGTCTAAATATACGCCCTCACATAAATTGTCATAACAATAGTACTCCAAACTACAATTTTAAAAAAGCCAACTATGACCTTATAAACAATGATCTGTCATTTCTTGACTGGCAAAAATCTATTCTCAACCTGTATCACTGCAGAAGACCACTATAAAGTATTCCTACTTGAAATCAATAAAATCATCAAACTATACGTACCACAAATCACCACCAAAATCAAAAAAAAAATTACTCATATCAATAAAAAAGCTTCAATCCAAAAAAAAATCCCTCTGGAGAAGAAACAAAAAGGGCTATGTAGCAAACTTCAAAAACCGCTACAGAAATATTTGCAATCAAATAAAAATTGAATGTAACATTTACCACACCAAGCAAGAAGACCTTCTACGCACTAATTCCAATCATGCTTTTTATAATTTTGTGAACAATAAACTTAAAGAAACAAGATCCATTCCACCACTAAAAGAAACTACAAAGAATGTACTGATGAAACAGTTAAAGCAAACTTTTTAACACATTCTTCGGCTCAGTCTTTGTAAACAGTGATGGCTCATATCCGACATTCCCCAATCGTACTAAAAATGTTAACAACGACTTAACACATATAGACTTCACAGAAGATAATGTTGAAAAAGCTCTTCACAACCTGAAACCATTATTATCTATTGGACCTGATGGATTATGTGCATACTTTTTAAAAAAACTTTCAATTAATATAGCAGAACCCCTAAGCATAATCTTTAATAAAGCTTTCACGACTAGTTCCCTTCCCAAACTCTGGTCTCTAGCCACAGTCATCCCTATCTTCAAAAAAGGAGATCCAAGCCTAGTTGAAAATTACAGACCTATCTCTCTATGTTGTGTCTCATGCAAAGTAATGGAATCTATCATAAACCAATCCATTACACTCCACCTTGAAACAAACAACCTACTCTCTAATAAACAATTTGGTTTCAGAAAAAATTATCATGTAACTTACAACTTCTCCACTGCAAAAACATATGGACTACTAACCTTGATCAAGGAAAAGCAATAGATGCAATCTACATAGACTTCTGCAAAGCTTTTGACTCAGTAGTACATGATAAACTTCTCCTAAAACTAAAATCCTACGGCATTTCAGGACCTCTTCAAAATTGGATAAATGCCTTCCTGTCAAACAGACAAGAAATGGTCAAAATTGGCAACGCTCTATCAAATCCTGTTCCTGTCAAAAGTGGCGTTCCCCAAGGCAGCGTTCTTGGACCAACGCTCTTCATACTATACATAAATGATCTCTGTGACCTTATCTCAAGTTATTGTGTTCTTTTTGCTGACGATGTGAAACTATTTAACACCAGTAACAATACTTCTACCTCTCAAAAAGACCTTGACTTCGTATCCGATTGGTCTAAAACTTGGCAACTAATTGGTCTAAAACTTGGCAACTAATTGCTCTAATTAGTTGGTCCACCACTAACAATACTTCTATCCCTCAAAAAGACCTTGACTTTGTACCCGATTGGTCTAAAACATGGCAACTAATTGGTCTAAAACTTAGCAACTAATTGCTAATATAGTGTAAGCCGCCCTGAGTCTTCGGAGAAGGGCGGGATATAAATGCAAATAAATTTTTAAAAACCTCCAAATCTCAACCAGCAAATGCTCAGTCTTACATATTGGAGTATGTAACATAACAACAAGTACAAGCTTGATGGACATTACCTTATAGATGACCCCCACCCTGTCAAAGACCTTGGAGTTTACATATTAAACTCCAGTGCCAAAGCCCACTGCAACTACATAGCAAAAAAGGCTCTAAGAGCTGTAAACCTAATTTTACGCAGCTTCTTTTCCAAAAACTCTACACTACTAACTAGAGCATACAAAACATTTGCCAGACCTATTCTTGAATACAGCTCATCTGTCTGGAACCCATACCACATCTCTGACATTAATACAATTGAACACGTCCAGAAATATTTTACGAGAAGAGTTCTTCGCTCCTTCTTAAAACAACAAAATACCTTATACCACCAGACTTGAAATCCTGGGATTAGAAAACTTAGAACTCCGCCGACTCCGACATGACCTATGTTTAACACACAGAATCATCTATTGCAATATCCTTCTTGTAAAAGACTACTTCAGTTTCAATCCCAATAATACAAGAGCAAACAATAGATTCAAACTTAATGTCAACCGCTTCAAACTTGATTGCAGAAAATATGACTTCTGTAACAGAGTTGTTAACACTTGGAACTCACTACCTGACTCTATAGTCTCTACTCAAAATCCCAAAAACTTCAACCAAAAACTGTCTACTATTGACCTCACCCCATTCCTAAAAGGACTATAAGAGCGTGCATAAGAGCACAAAAGTGCCTACTGTTCCTGTCCTATTGTTCCTTTTCATTATATCAAATATAGTTGTTGCATACTTTTGCTTATATATATGTTTTTCTTTTATGATGTGTTGTTGTTTTATGTTGATGTTTACGTATACTGTTGTGACAAAATAAAATAAAATAAAATAAAAAAGACCAGATCCTGTAGCCACTGCCTGCCGGCCTTTGGATTCCCAGCCACTCACTCTCTACTACGAACACCAAGTGAGAGCTGTATTGAAGGCTATGAATTGTTGCAAAGCTGCAGACCCAGATGGGGTGCTGGGAATAGTGGTAAAGAATTGTGTCGATCAATTAGCAGGGATCCTAACTAGGATCCTTAATATCTTCCTGCAAACGGCCTCCTCCTTTCTTCTATCCTATCTAACCTTCTCTCCTACTCTTATTTCCCCTCCCTTTCTTCCTCTCCTCTTCCCTTTCTTCTTTTCCTCTCTCTCCTTCTCCTTTTCTTCCATCTCTCTACTCCTTATCTCTCTCTATGGCTGTATTCATTTTCAATTCAATATTTTTCACCATGGTGTCCAGACAACCCTGTTTTTTTCATTTATTGAGTATATTTCTCAGAATTCCCCTCATATATTTTTAATTATTAAAATTGTCTTTCAACTTATTCCATTTTTACCTTACAGCCTTTTAGTTAATTCAACTTCCACCTCTTATTTTCTTTAAATTCTTATTCCCAGTTCAATAGTTATTTTTCTCTTTCACTAACATACTGTCAGGGTTCCAAGGAACATCCCCAACGAAATAAAGCTGTGAGGCTTAGGGTTCCTCAAAGTTCCAATTTATTAGAGATGTCACGTTGGCACAGCTGGGAAAAGCCAAATCTGAAAGCTTCCAGGTTTTCCACACCCAGTTGACAGTTCACAGACCTGCCCCACACCCACAAGTTCATCACATTGTCCAATCAACTCTTCACAGCCAATTGGATACAATGTTCAGGCAGTCTACATCAGATGCAGGCAAAAGTCCTTGAATATGGAATGATGTTATGTCTAACCTTCTACCACTCCAACAACAACCCCCTCCCAACTTCCCCAGCTAAAATATGCGGCAGAAGCAAAAAATAAAATTGTCTTCAAAACTGATAGGCTTCCCCCCTCAGGAAAGGAACGCATCCTGGTACAAGACTGAAGTCAGTGGTTAACATAATTAACACATTAACCACCTCTCCCCCCTGGGAGGACCCTTAGGCTTTTCAGAGAATTTATCATGAAATTGCCTAACTAAGGTGTCTGCCTGAAAATCCCAACTCTTTACCCACGTGGCTTCAGACAAGGGGTATCCCTTCCAATGAACCAAATATTGCAAACGTCCCCTCTGCAACCTAGAGTCAAAAATCTTCTTCACCTGATGAGTCTCACCCTGCACCACAATCGGCCTTGGGGGAGCAGCAGGTTGAGGTCTCAATTTAGATCCCACAGCAGGCTTTAACAGGCTGCAATGGAAAAGAGGATGAATTTTTCGCAGTATGGGGGGAACATTTAACTGTAGTCACTGGATTAATCACTTTCATTATGGGGAAGGGGCCTAAATATTTTGGTCCCAACTTCTTACTCTTCAAACTCAAACATATGTATTTGGTGGAAAGATACACGTGATCTCCCACCCGAAAGGGGGGGGGGGGTTGGAGAGATCGGTGTTTGTCTGCTTGCTTTTTGTATGCTTCGGCAACTTCATTCAGGGCTTTTTTGGTATTCTCCCAGCGTTTCTTTAATGAATCCATCCATTCATTCAGAGTCATGGAAGAAGGCTGTTCTCTCGGCAGTTCTGGCATAGGGACAAATTCCATGCCGCTCGTAATCTGAAAAGGCATCAGAACCATACTACTATGCACCACATTATTGTATGCCACTTCTGTGAAAGGAAACAAGTCAGCCCAATTATCTTGCTGGTAATCCACATAACATCTTATGTATTGTTCCACCATGGCATTAGCACATTCTATGGCTCCATTCGTACTCGGATGGAAAGCTGATCTAAGCCCCTGAGATGACCCAATGGACCTCAGGAACTCCCTCCAGAACTTAGTGGTGAATTGAACTCCTCGATCGGAGATCACCCATCATGGAACTCCATGCAGCTGGTAGATCTGTTTGACAAACATCTTGGCTAATCTCTTAGCCGAGGGAAGTCCAGAACAAGGAATAAAATGGTCCTGTTTGGAGAACAGATCTATCACAGTCCATATTACCATATTTCCGCCACTTTCTGGGAGCTCTACGATAAAGTCCATAGCTATTTCTTCCCATGGGCGGCTGGGCTCAGCTACCTGCTGAAGCAAACCAGGAGGCTTCCCTGGTCTTTTTTTTTATTATTATTGAAAAAGTTTTACAACAATAATTAAATTTTTCCCCTCCCCTCCCCCCTCCCCCTCCTTCCCCCCTCCCTCCAAAAACCCCCTCCCCCCCGACTTCCCAGAGCAAACACAAGGTATAGTTCAATAAACAAACAGTCATACATTAAATTTTTAAAATCTAACACAATTATAATCCTTCTCTCTCACATAACCTGACTTCTTCCATTAAAATCAAAAACAACGTCCTTCATTCAAGGCAATCTGAAATTTCTTAATCTGATATCTATTTTGAATATAATCAATCCAATTCTTCCATTCATTTAGATATTTTTCTTGAGTACTGTCTTTCAAGAAGGCTGAGATTTTAGCCATCTCAGCCAAATTGGAAACTTTCAATATCCATTCTTCTATTGTGGGTAATTCTTTTTTCTTCCAATATTGTCCAATCAACAGTCTTGCTGCTGTTATTAAGTTCAAAATCAATTTAGTCTCAATCACTGTACAGTCTGTTGTTATTCCCAAAAGGAAAAATTGTGGTAGGAACTTTATCTTCTTCTTCAGAACATTTTGCATAATCCACCAAATACTTATCCAGAAAGACTTAATTTTCTTACAAGTCCACCATACATGAAAATATTTTAGAATATTATACAAATTTATATCTTAAAGATAATATATTGAACAGGGATATTGATAATTATTTGAAGGAATATAAGGTTAAAAATTTAACTTTAGAACAAACGGATGAACTGAATTGGCCTATAACTTCTGAAGAAATTATTTTGGTAATTAAACAATTAAAAATGGGGAAAACTCCTGGTACGGATGGGCTTACAGTTAGTTATTATAGGAATTTACAAGATGAGATGTTAGGTCCACTTAAGGAATTATTTAATCTTTGGTCGTGTTGGTGGATGACCTCTGGAGGGCCAGGGACAGGGGTTGTTCCTCTGCCTTGGTCCTATTAGATCTCTCAGCGGCTTTTGATACCATCGACCACGGTATCTTGCTGCGCTGGTTGGAGGGATTGGGAGTGGGAGTGGGAGTCGGTGGTTCTCCTCCTATCTCTCTGACCGGTCGCAGACGGTGTTGACAGGGGGGCAGAGGTCGTCCGCGAGGCGCCTCACTTGTGGGGTGCCTCAGGGGTCGATTCTCTCGCCTACCCTGTTCAACATCTATATGAAGCCGCTGGGTGAGGTCATCAGTGGTTTCGGGGTGAGTTATCATCTGTACGCTGATGATACTCAGCTGTACTTTTCCACCCCGGACCACCCCAACGGCGGTCAAGTGCTGTCCCGGTGCCTGGAAGCTGTACGGGTCTGGATGGGGAGAAACAGACTCAAGCTCAATCCCTCCAAGACGGAGTGGCTGTGGATGCCGGCACCCCGGTACAGTCAGCTGCATCCGCAGCTGACTGTTGGGGGCGAGTTAGTGGCCCCAAAGGAGGTGGTTCGCAACTTGGGCGTCCTCCTGGATGGACGGCTGTCCTTTGATGAACATCTGGCGGCAGTCTCCAGGAGGGCCTTTTACCAAGTTCGCTTGGTCTGCCAGTTGCGTCCCTTCCTTGACCGGGATGCCTTATGCACAGTCACTCACGCTCTGGTTACGTCTCGGTTGGATTATTGCAATGCTCTCTACATGGGGCTGCCTTTGAGGTGCACCCGGAGGCTGCAGTTAGTCCAGAATGCGGCTGCGCGAGTAGTAATGGGAGCCGCTCGTGGCTCCCACGTAACACCACTGCTCCGTAGTCTGCACTGGCTTCCTGTGGTCTTTCGGGTGCGCTTCAAGATTTTGGTTACTACCTTTAAAGCGCTCCATGGCTTAGGACCCGGGTACTTGCGAGACCGCCTACTGCTACCCTATGCCTCCCACCGACCCATACGCTCTCATAGAGAGGGTCTCCTCAGGGTGCCAAACAGTGTCGGCTGGCGGCCAACAGGGGTAGGGCCTTCTCTGTGGGAGCATCGACGCTCTGGAATGAACTCCCCCCTGGCCTACGTCGAGTGCCTGATCTTCGGACCTTCCGTCGTGAGCTAAAAACATACTTATTTATTCAAGCGGGACTGTCATAATAGTTTGATTTTAAATTGGGGTTTTATTAATATTCTTAAATATTTTAAATTTAATTTTAATTATTAGCCGTTTTTGTAATTTTGATATGTTTTAATTTGTTTTAATTGTACATATTTTGTATTTTATATCCGGCTGTACACCGCCCTGAGTCCTTCGGGAGAAGGGTGGTATAAAAATTCAATAAATAAATAAATAAAATAAATAATCAGATACAAATAGGAGGGGGAATTCCCCCCTCATGGAGAACCTCTTTTATTTCATTGATACCACAAGAGGAACAGGGTTGTTCTAAACCTGGGAACTATAGGCCAATCTCACTTTTCGCCGTGAGCTAAAAACATAATTATTTATTCAAGCTGGACTGGCATAATGGTTTTTTAACATTTTAAATTGGGATTTATTGTGGTGGGGTTTTAAATTTTTTAAATTTTAAATTTAAATTTTTATACATTGGCCTTTTTGTAATATGCTTTATTTTAATTGGGATTTTAATTGTATATATATTGTGTTTTATTTAGGCTGTACACCGCCCTGAGTCCTTCGGGAGAAGGGCAGTATAAAAATTTGATAAATAAATAAATAAAAATAAATAATGATTATAAGATTTTTGTTAAAATAATAGCTAATAGATTAATGTTGATTTTGCAGCGAAGAATTCATAATGATCAATCTGGATTTATAAAAGGGAGACAGATGAGGAATAATGTTAGGCAGATTGTTAATTTACTGGAGTATTTAGAAAAGAAAAATTTTATTCCAGCAGCATTTATTTTTCTTGATGCAGAGAAAGCTTTTGATCGATTGCATTGGGATTTTTTATTTAAATTAATAGAAAAGATGCAATTTGGAGATGGTTTTACAAGAATAATTAGGGCAATTTATGGAGAGCAAACAGCACAGTTTATAATTAATGGTAGCTTAACAGAACCTTTTAAGATTGCGAAAAGAACAAGACAGGGATGCCCTTTATCACCATTATTGTTTATTCTAACTCTAGAACCATTATTGGATAAAATACGAGAAGTAAAGGAGATAGAGGGAATTAAAGTTAGACAACATGAATATAAACTGAGAGCTTTTGCAGATGACCTGGTGATTACTTTAACAAACCCTATAAACTCTAGTAAATCTTTGTTGGAAATAATTGATCAATATGGGAAGGTTTCAGGGTTTAAGGTAAATCAGAAAAAGACAAAAGTGATAATAAAAAATATGGCCAGACAACAGAAAGAAAAATTAGAGGAAATAACAGGATTTGAAATTGTAAAGAAGGTTAAATACTTAGGGGTCTATATTACATCGTCAAATGTGAAATTGTATAAGAATAACTATGAGGTTGTATGGCAAAAAGTTCAGAAGGAGTTGATTGTTTTATTTTATTGATAAAATTGCAATTATCCTTGCTGGGGAGAATAGCTGCTATTAAAATGAATGTTTTACCTAGATTTTTATTCCTCTTTCAGATGATACCAATAATTAAGAAAGATAAGAATCTTGAGGAATGGCAGAAGGGAATTAATAAATTTATATGGGAAGGTAAAAAAGCTAGGGTTAAAATAAAAATAATTCAAGATTCCCGGGAAAGGGGAGGTTTAAAAATGCCCAATTTTAAATTATACTATGAAGCAGCTGCTCTCTCTGTAATAACTGATTGGTTTAATTTAACGGAGGAAAGAATTTTGAATATAGAAGGTTATGACTTGCTATATGGATGGCATGCATATTTAATTTATGACAAAAAAGTGGATAATGCCTTTAAAAATCATGTGTTAAGAACTGCTCTTCTGCGTGTTTGGAAAAAATACTCTTACAAACTAAATTATAAGGTTCCTATATGGGCAAGTCCTAGACATACAATAGAGAATATAAATATAGAACAGAATCAGGAAATCATTACATATAAAGATCTTTTGTATACTGAAAGAGGTAATTTGCAATTAAAATCTCTGCACGTACTAAAAGAAGAAGGGAAAAATTATACTTGGTTTCAATATGAGCAACTACGTGCTAGATGGAAGGAAGATCAGAAAATTGGTATAGAGCAGAACGAGGGAAATTTGGTAAAGCAAATTAGAAATCAGTCTCAGGAGCATATAAAGAGATTGTATAATGTGTTACTTGAAATAGATCGTGAAAGGGACTTGGTAAAGGACTGTATGATAAAGTGGGCACAAAATTTTCAGGAGCCAATTATCAGGCCTGGAAACCATATTAGACTTTAGAGTTCCAGACGCTGCCACATTTTTCCCCTGAGGGGAGGAAGGGGGGCTGAGGGGTATGGTAACATTCTTCAAGCGGTCAAGGTCGGATGGTGTTTACATCTGCAGGAAGAGTGGCAAGAAGATATTCGAATGAACTGGAAGAACGTGGGACCATGTGACCATCAAAGGGGTCAGGGGGGTGGGACTCTTGGGGTTTGTATAACTGGGAAAAGAATCCGGAAATTCAGTTTTGGAATTTCACTCATCGTGTGCCAGTTTCCTCATGCTAGTAAAGAACTCCGGAAAACAATGGCTTCTGAGGTTTTTTTATGCAGAAGAGGTTTTTCTGGAACCTTGACATTATTCCAAAACTCCTAACTTTCTTTTGCTAATGGTACCCTCTCCTCCGCTCAGAGGGGGCCCATTAGGGGGGGTGCTGGGCCCCAGCCTCCGCAACCTCCACAGCGGTGCAAAGACCCAGCGAAGATGGAAGAGCAGCAAGCTGAAAGCATGGATGCAGCACAGAAGCTTGAATCTAACAGTCTAGTTGAAATCACCTACTTCCCATCGGAAGATATGACTCAAAAACCCGAAGTGGTAGAGCCTGCTTTTCAGCTTGGAGCACGGCCCAAAGACTGAGATTCATGGGTAAGCTGTCGTTCGGGAGAAAACATTTCCCCGGGGCAGAATGGAGAGCCCCCTCCCTCTTCTCAACCTCACTGGAGGACAGTAAAACCCAGAAAATCGGGAGAGTCACTGGATTGGGACCTGAGAAACCCCCTGAAATCCCAGTCCCTATTAGACCTCCCTGAAACTTTTGAGCGTTTGGAAGTGAGGCCTCGTATAAGCTCAGCTCACCCATCTCGAGAGCCTTTAGCTCAGCCTAAATTCACCTTCCCTCCCACCAGAGAGGGAGAAATTACTGAAGCTCAAAGCCATTCCGATGAACGCAGGAGGACCTCCCTTCCCTCCTTCAGACGGCAGGGAGTTCAGGCAGCACCAGGGACTTGGGGGGAATCACAACTCCCCCCTCCAATTGACTTTCCCCGCCAACAGATGCCTACGCTGTCTTCAGCTGCTTCTATTCCTCCTGGTTGGGCATTTTATCCTGGACAAGGGTTGATCCAGTACCAATGGCAACCAGCCAGTTCAGCACCTTTCTTTCCTGGGGGCTCCAGGCCGAGCTTTGCCTCGTCAGCTGAAGCATTTCAAGGACTTCCTTCTCAGCAGCCAGGGGGAATTCCACCCCCCTTCACAACTCAGCAACCAGCCACAACAGCAACGGCCGTCCCCCAAATCCCTCTTCAACCGCAAGCAGGCCAGCTAAACCCACCTGCACCTCCTCACCCAGCCCCTCCCCCTTTCAAACCAACCTTTGATGGGAATCCACACCACCTGGCTTACTTTCTCAGCAGAATTGAGGCTTACGTTGAACAATATAGACATCAATACCCATCAGAAAGAAGCCTAATCAACGCCATCTCGGATGGTATGAACTTGGGGCTAGCCTCAGAATGGATAGCTCAACTACACAATGAACGTGCACCAGAACTAAACGATGTTCACGGATTTATGGCACTGCTTCGCAACCGGTTTCAAGATGATGACCTAATTACAGAATGTGAAACCACCTTAAAAATGATGAAGCAAGGTAACAAGCCTCTAAAACAATTTGTATGGGATTTCAGAAGGGTTGCTGGCAATCTTAGACATTGGCCAGAACGCATCGTCCTCCACTACTTCAAAGACGCGATTGATCAAAACATCAGAAAAGCCTGCTCCACCAGAGGAATCCCAGAACAACTAAATGACTGGTACAACGTGTCCATCGCTCTGGACAGAGAATTCAACCCCCTCCAAAGCCAATCACCAACTACAACTCCACAACGACCACCTACAAGACCCTCCCTCTTAAGACCAACCACACCCTCCACCTTTCAGCCTTCAACAATAATCAAATGCTACCGTTGTGGAAAACTAGGACATCGGGCGTCAGTTTGCCTAGCCCCAACACCCCTCCCACAGTATTGCCCACCAACTGCTACCCAACCACGCAGACCCCCTCGAAGGAATCCGAATACCAGTCGCTTTGCGAGACAAGCCATAAACCTCCCTACTGACCTTCCGTCATCTGATTCACCTCCTGACGACTCAAACCAAGCAGAAAACGACCCAATGGTGAGTGCACCCATTCCTCCATTTGCTATCAAAGTAAACTTAGTAATTCCAGGTGGAGGGGCCAAAAAAGATTTAGAGGCTATTGTGGACACAGGATACACCAGATGCCTAATTTCAACCTCTACGGTCGCCCAACTCCGTATAAAAACATTCCCCTTGAAACACCCAATTAAATTCCACCAAGTAGATGGAACCTTGATTGGTGGCATTCCAGCGACCCAAATCACACAACTGGTTCGCTTAGAAATTGGAGCCCATCATGAACTTATAAGATTCATAGTAATTCCCAAGATGTCAGAATCCATCATCCTGGGTTTAGCTTGGCTGGACAAATGGGAACCCACAATCAAATGGGAGGATGGATTCAGGAAAATTATATGGACTTTCAGACCCTTAGACCCAATTCCCCCTATCGAAAAAAAAACCTTATCCAAAATGACCACCAGAGGGAACCAACAACCACCATATCCAATCCATCTCCTAATGAACCACGCATCCCGGGATAGCTCAGCCAATAGAGAAGCCTGTTATTAGAACACAAAGCCTGCAATTACTGCAGGTTCGAGCCCGGCCCAAGGTTGACTCAGCCTTCCACCCTTTATAAGGTAGGTAAAATGAGGACCCAGATTGTTGGGGAGGCAATAAGTTGACTTTGTAAAAAAATATACAAATAGAATGAGACTATTGCCTTATACATTGTAAGCCGCCCTGAGTCTTCGGAGAAGGGCGGAGTATAAATGTAAACAAACAAAAAAAATATATCCCTAAAGCATACATGGATTTATCAGACGTTTTTAGCGAGGATGAATGCAACGTCTTACCCCCCCACCAACAAACTGATTGCGCAATTGAATTGCACCCGGGGGCAAAATTACCAAAACCCAAAATGTGTTCAATGACACCAGCCGAAATGTCTGAACTAAGAAAATACATTGACACTAACCTAGCCAGAGGGTTCATTGAACCAGCAAAATCACCTGTAGCTGCCGCCTGTGCTATTTAAACAAAAGAAAGATGGTTCGCTTAGATTGTGTATTGACTTCAAAAATATCAATGCAATTTGCATACAAAACACATACCCTTTACCACTTATGCACGATTTATTGAACCACTTATCAAAAGGCAAAATTTTCACCAGATTGGATTTAAGGGAAGCCTATTACCGGGTCCGCATCAAGGAAGGTGATGAATGGAAAACGGCTTTCAACTGCCCCTTGGGCAGTTTCCAATACCGTGTCATGCCTTTTGGCCTCCAAGGAGCTCCAGCTGTTTTTATGCAACTAATTAATGAAACCCTGCACCCCCACCTCTACAATGGAGTTCTTGTCTACTTAGATGATATTCTTATCTACACAAACAATATCGAAGAACACATCAAATTGGTCAGACAAGTCCTTAAAAAGCTCCTAGCGGCCAAGCTATATGTCAAACTTTCCAAATGCGAATTCCATAAGGAATCCCTAGACTACCTAGGTTACCGGATATCAAACAAAGGTATCGAAATGGACCCAGGAAAAGTAAAAGCAGTGTTGGATTGGCAACCGCCACGCACACGTAAGCAACTTCAAAGTTTCTTGGGATTCGCGAATTTTTACCGCAAATTCATTCCTTCTTTCGCAGAAGTAGCTCTACCATTAACAGAATTGTTAAAAACTGGGCCATTACCTGCCAAACCCAAACCTACCCAACCCCTACCTTGGACAATGGACTGCCAACATTCCTGCCAACACCTGAAACGCCTATTCTCCATGGAACCAATTCTTCAACACCCGGACCCAAATAAACCTTTTGTGGTCCAAGCTGATGCAAGTGATGTAGCAGTAGCCACTGTCTTATTACAATGAAATACCGACAACAATCTAATGCCCTGCGCGTACGTGTCTAAAAAACTTGCAGACACTGAACGCAGATGGGCAGTTTGGGAAAAGGAAGCCTTTGCAGTGCGCTGGGCACTCCTCTCCTGGAGACACTTCCTTGATGGGGGAAAAGAACCATTCGAGGTGTGGACCGACCACAAAAACCTCAAATACTGAAAAACCCCTCAAAAGCTTTCTCCCAAACAAGTTCGATGGGCTCAGTTTTTCAACCGGTTCCATTTCATCCTCAAATACATCCCCGGCGACCAAAATCTCCTGGCTGACGCCCTATCTAGGAAACCACAATTTGACAGCCAACGTGAAGAGGTAATACATGCGATGATTCCCGATAGCGAACCGGCCAGCCAAGCACTTACTCGACCGCATTCATGCCGTAGTACTAACATCCCACCAAATAAACTACTAGCGGAATTAAAATCAGCACTCACTGACGATGCTTGGTTTAAAGAAAACTTGCCACACCTCACCTTAAAGGATGGGATACCCTGGAAAGGAACCAAGATTTATGTACCCGTCGCTATGCAACTGCCTATACTACAGAGAAGCCACGACTCTCGCCTAGGAGGTCACTTTGGATTTTTAAAGACTCTCCACTTAGCTAGAAGACAATTCTGGTGGCCAAAAATGAAATCAGATGTCGAAGACTATGTCCGGAGCTGTGCTACCTGCGCCACCATGAAGTCCAGACCAGGGAAACCCCCTGGACTCCTACAACCCGTAGCCGAACCCACCAGACCCTGGGAAGAGATTGCCATGGATTTTATTGTTGAACTCCCATCTAGTGGAGGAAATACAGTGATATGGACCGTAGTGGACTTGTTCTCTAAACAGGCCCATTTCACTGCTAATGGATTGCCATTGGTGAGAAAATTAGCAAAGCTCTTCGTCAAACACATCTACAGACTGCATGGAGTTCCTAAAAGGATAATATCCGACAGGGGTGTTCAATTCACAGCCAAGTTCTGGAGGGAGTTCCTACGGTCCATTGGGTCGTCTCAAGGACTTAGTTCTGGGTTCCATCCAGAGACCAATGGAGCGGCCGAAAAATTAAACTTAATTAAATTAAATTAAAATTAAAAATTAAAAAATTAAAAATTAAAAATTAAATTAAAAATTAAATTTTAAATGGGGTTTGGTTTTATAAATTTTAAGGTTTTAGGCTAATTATAATAAGTTTTTTAATTCGTATTTTAAATGGTATATTGTGGTGTTCTGTATTTTATTGTTGCCTGTACACCGCCCTGAGTCCTTCGGGAGAAGGGCGGTATAAAAATCAAATAAATAAATAAATAAAATAAATAAACTCGATGGTAGAACAATACATACGGTGTTATGTAAATTACCAACAAGAAAACTGGTCAGATTTGTTACCATTTGCAGAAGTCGCATATAATAATGCTGTACACAGCAGCACGGAGTTAACCCCTTTTCAAGTAACCACCGGCATGGACTTCGTTCCAATGCCTGAACTCCCTGTGCAACCCCCCACTTCCGTTTCCCTAACGGACTGGATGAATTCGTTGAAAAAAGGTTGGGAGAATACAAAAAAGGCCTTAGCTGTGACAGCTCGAAATTACAAAGCCCAAGCTGACAAACACCGTTCCCTTCAACCCCCTTTTCGCATTGGAGATAAAGTCTTTTTATCTACTAAGTATCTGAGGTTGAGAATACCCAGCAGAAAATTCGGTCCAAAATTTTTGGGTCCTTTCCCCATTGTAAAAATTATTAATCCCGTTACCGTCCAACTCAAGCTCCCTCGAATGTTGGGGAAAATACACCCGGTATTCCATACCAGCTTATTAAAACCTGCTAAACAGTCTGGTCTGAGACCTCAACCTGCCGCTCCCCCACCACCCTTGATAATCCAAGGTGAAACCCATTATGAAATCAAGAAAATCCTTGACTCTAGACTATACAGAGGTCAATTACAATATTTAGTCCACTGGAAGGGATATCCATTATCTGAATCTACTTGGGTCAAAAGTTGGAAAGTGAATGCGGACAATTTGATTAAACAATTTCACGACACTTTCCCTGACAAACCTAAATTACCTCTTGGAGAGGGGAGGGGGGGATAGAAGGGAAGTGTGGACCACTGACACTCTTCTTTATCGACTCTTTGTTTTCTTTCCTAGGATATAGCTTCTTTTCCAAGGGGGGACACCTGTCAGGCCTGGAAACCATATTAGACTTTAGGGTTCCAGATGCTGCCACATTTTTCCCCTGAGGGGAGGAAGGGGGGCTGAGGGGTATGGTAACATTCTTCAAGCGGTCAAGGTCGGATGGTGTTTACATCTGCAGGAAGAGTGGCAAGAAGATATTCGAATGAACTGGGAGAATGTGGAACCATGTGACCATCAAAGGGGGGTGGGACTCTTGGGGTTTGTATAACTGGGAAAAGAATCCGGAAATTCAGTTTTGGAATTTCACTCGTGTGCCAGTTTCCTCATGCTAGTAAAGAACTCCGGAAAACAATGGCTTCTGAGTTGTTGTTTTTATGCAGAAGAGGTTTTTCTGGAACCTTGACATCAATATTATTGGAAACTTGGGAAAAAATCTGGGTTAGAAATGTTAAATTCACGCAGGCACAGAATCTGAGGGAAAATTTTTATAAAATGTTTTATAGATGGCACTTAGATCCTAAGAAATTATCATGTATGTACCCAGATATGCAAGCAAAATGTTGGAGATGTAATTGTGATGATGCTACATATTTTCATATTTGGTGGACTTGTAAGGATATAAAGGCCTTTTGGATAAAAATTTGGTGGATTTTACAAAATGTTTTGAAAAAGAAGATAAAGTTCCTGCTGCAATTCTTTTTGTTGGGAATTATTACGGACTGTACAGTAATTGAGACTAAATTGATTTTAAATCTAATAACAGCAGCAAGATTATTAATAGGACAATACTGGAAGAAAAAAGAAGTACCTACAATAGAAGAATGGATATTGAAAGTTGCCAATTTGGCTGAGATGGTGAAGATATCAGCCTTTTTGAAAGACAATACGCAAGAAAGATACTTAAAGGAATGGAAAAAATGGATTGACTATATTCAAAGTAGATATCAGACTAAGAGTTATCAGACTGTTTTTGAATGATTATGATGTATTATTTTTGATTGTTTTCGGGGGAAGTTAGGAATTGATGATTGTAGGGGTATAATTAAGTTGGGACGAAAATTTTTTAGCATATGTTTGTTTTATTTTTAACTATACGTTTTGCTTGTTCCGGGAAGTCAGGGGGGGAGGGGGTTGTGAAGGGAGTGGGGAGGGGAGGTGGGGGGAAAGGGGGGAAAAATTTTCTGTAAAACTTTTTGAATAAAAAAAAAAGAAAGAAAGAAAATACGTAGCATCATCACAATTAGATCTCCAACATTTCGCTTGCATATCTGGATACATACATGATAATTTCTTAGGATCTAAATGCCATCTATAAAACATCTTATAAAAATTTTCCCTTAAATTCTGCGCTATGTAAATTTAACATTTCTAACCCAAATTTTTTCCCATGTTTCCAACATTATTGGTTCTTGAATATTCTGTGCCCATTTTATCATACAATCCTTTATTAAATCTCTTTCAGAATCTATTTCTATCAACACAGTATACAATCTCTTTATATGCCCCTGAGTTTGATTTCTAATTTGTTTAACCAGATTTTCTTCATTTTGAATGATACCAATTTTCTGATCTTCTTTCCATCTAGCCTTTAACTGTCCATATTGAAACCAAGTATAATTCCTCCCTTCTTCTTTTAATGTATCCAAAGATTTTAGTTGTAAATTTCCCCTCTCATTGTATAAAAGATCTTTATAAGAAATCATTTCTTGTTCCTGTTCTATATTTATATTCTCTACTGCATGCCGAGGACTAGCCCATATAGGAATTTTATAATTTAACTTATAATCATATTTTTTCCAGACATGCAGAAGAGAAATTCTCAACACATGATTCTTAAAAGCTTTATCTACTTTCTTATCATACAATAAATATGCATGCCAACCATATACTAAATCATAACCTTCTATATTCAAAATTCTTTCCTCCGTCATATTAAATCAATCACTTAGTACCGAAAGAACAACTGCTTCATAATACAGTTTTAAATTAGGCATTTTTAATCCTCCTCTTTCCCGTGTATCTTGCATTATTTTCATTTTGACTCTCGCTTTTTCCCCCTCCCATATAAATTTATTAATTCCAATCTGCCATTCTTCCAAATTTTTGTCTTTCTTAATTATTGGTATCATCTGAAACAAGAACAAGAATTTAGGCAAAACATTCATTTTTATAGCTGCCATTCTCCCCAACAAAGATAATTGTAATTTTTTCCAAGTATTCATTTCCTTCTGAATTTTTTTCCATAACACATCATAATTATTTTTATACAATTTTACATCTGATGAAGTAAGAAAGACTCCTAAATATTTAACCTTTTTTACAATTTCAAATCCTGTTATTGCCTCTAGTTTTTCTTTCTGGTTCTTAATCATATTTTTGGTTAACACTTTTGTTTTATTTTGATTCACTTTAAACCCTGAGACCCTTCCATATTGATTAATTACTTCCAACAAATATACACTCGAATTTATAGGCTGAGTCAACATAACAACCAAATCATCTGCAAATGCTCTGACTTTGTATTCATGTCTTCTAATTCTAATACCCTCTATCTCCCTTAACTCTCTTATCTTATCCAATAAAGGTTCCAAAGACAAAATAAACAATAAAGGTGATAAAGGACACCCTGCCTTGTTCCTTTCGCAATTTTAAAACTATCTGTTAAACTACCATTAATTATTATCTGAGCTGTTTGCTCTCCATAAATTGCCCTAAGTATTCGTATAAAACCATTTCCAAATTGCATTTTGTCTGTTAATTTAAATAAAATTCCCAATGCAAACGATCAAAAGCTTTCTCTGCATCCAAAATATAAACGCTGCCGAATCTGATTTTTCTTTTCCAAATATTCCAATAAATTCACTATCTGCCTAACATTATTCCTCATTTGTCTCCCTTTTATAAAACCAGACTGGTCAGTATGAATCCTTTGTTGTACAATTTCCATTAACCTATTTGCCATTATTTTCACAAAAATCTTATAATCATTATTCAAGAGTGAAATCGGTCTATAATTCCCAGGCTTAGTACAATCCTGATCCTCTTTTGGTATCAATGAAATAAAAGTAGTCCTTCATGATGGTGGCATTCTTCCTCCCATCAGTATCTGATTAAATAACTCCATAAGTGGACCAACTATCTCATCCTGTAACTTTTTATAATATATTACTGTAAGTCCATCTGTGCCCGGGGATTTCCCTATTTTTAATTGCTTTATTACCAAAGTAATTTCCTCAGAAGTTATAGGCCAATTCAACTCTTCCCTTTGTTCATTAGTTAAACCTTTAACCTTATATTCTTTCAAATATTTATCAATATCCATATTCAATATTGTATCTCTGGCATATAAATTTGTATAATATTCCAAGAAAGCTTTTTTAATTTTATCCTGTTGAAATCGCACTTTACCCTTGTATTCAATTCTTTCAATAGTATGTGCTTTCTGTCTTTTCCTTAACATATAAGCCAACCACCTCCCTGACTTATTGGCATTACAAAAAGTATTATGTTTAGCATATTATATATTGGTTGCCACCTGATCAGCCATTAACATATTAAATTGACTCTGTAATATCTTTATTGCCTCATTAATTTTTAAATCATGTGGTTTATATACCAGTAATTGTTGTTTCCTCTGAATTTACTCTTCTAAATCCCTACGCTGTTTTTGTAATTTTCTCCTCTGTCTACTATTAATATATATCAAATTTCCTCTCATAAAGGCCTTGCTAGCGTCCCACACCATTTCTATTGAAGTTCCCTTATTCAAATTATAATCAAAAAATTCTTTCATTTGTTTTTTACATTGCTTTACATTATCCTCATATCTAAACAAATTTTCATTTATTCTCCATGATCTTCTTCCACCTTCATATTGCAACTCCATCCATACCGGACTATGATCAGTTAAACACCTTGGAAATATCTTTGTTTTCTTAACCCTAGAAAGCAAGTCATTGGTAATTAATATAAAATCAATACATGAAAAAATTGATGCCTATCCGAAAAATAAGTATAGTCTCTATCATCAAAATTCTGCCTTCTCCATATATCTTTCAACTCAAAATCTTCCATCAAATCAAAAAAAGATTTAGGCAGTTTTGCATGCGTAGGAATTTTCTTAGAAAGAGTTCTTTTATCTTTTCTAATATCCATTACACCATTCCAATCCCCTAATATAATAAATGTTTTATAGTCCCAAAGAGTCAATTTTTCATGTAACGGTTTATAAAATTTTTCTGTAAGTCCATCTGTGCCCGGGGATTTCCCTATTTTTAATTGCTTTATTACCAAAGTAATTTCCTCAGAAGTTATAGGCCAATTCAACTCTTCCCTTTGTTCATTAGTTAAACCTTTAACCTTATATTCTTTCAAATATTTATCAATATCCATATTCAATATTGTATCTCTGGCATATAAATTTGTATAATATTCCAAGAAAGCTTTTTTAATTTTATCCTGTTGAAATTGCACTTTACCCTTGTATTCAATTCTTTCAATAGTACGTGCTTTCTGTCTTTTTCTTAACATATAAGCCAACCACCTCCCTGATTTATTGGCATTACAAAAAGTATTATGTTTAGCATATTATATATTGGTTGCCACCTGATCAGCCATTAGCATATTAAATTGACTCTGTAATATCTTTATTGCCTCATTAATTTTTAAATCATGTGGTTTATATACCAGTAATTGTTGTTTCCTCTGAATTTACTCTTCTAAATCCCTACGCTGTTTTTGTAATTTTCTCCTCTGTCTACTATTAATATATATCAAATTTCCTCTCATAAAGGCCTTGCTAGCGTCCCACACCATTTCTATTGAAGTTCCCTGATTCAAATTATAATCAAAAAATTCTTTCATTTGTTTTTTACATTGCTTTACATTATCCTCATATCTAAACAAATTTTCATTTATTCTCCATGATCTTCTTCCACCTTCATATTGCAACTCCATCCATACCGGATTATGATCAGTTAAACACCTTGGAAATATCTTTGTTTTCTTAACCCTAGAAAGCAAGTCATTGGTAATTAATATAAAATCAATACGTGAAAAAGATTGATGCCTGTCCGAAAAATAAGTACAGTCTCTATCATCAAAATTCTGCCTTCTCCATATATCTTTCAACTCAAAATCTTCCATCAAATCAAAAAAAGATTAGGCAGTTTTGCATGCATAGGAATTTTCTTAGAAAGAGTTCTTTTATCTTTTCTAATATCCATTACACCATTCCAATCCCCTAATATAATAAATGTTTTATAGTCCCAAAGAGTCAATTTTTCATGTAACAGTTTATAAAATTTTTCTTGTTGTTGATTAGGTGCATATATGCCAATCACAAGTGTCTTTTTTCCTTCTAAAATCAATTCAATAGCAATATATCTTCCTTGAATGTCCGTTTCAATCAATTTAGCTGATATATTTTTCTTCAAATATATAACTATACCATTTTTCTTATTCGGAGCAGAAGAAACAAAATGTTTACCTAATTTCGAATTAATCAAATATTTCTGATCTGATAATTTTATATGTGTCTCTTGCAAACATATCACATCGTTTTTAAATTGTTTCAAATAATGGAATATTTTCTTTTCTGTGCTGAATTCAAACCATTAACATTCCATGTCAAAAATTTATTTGCCATCACTGGCCTCTTGAAGCTTCTGAGCAATTAGCTGAAGACTCTCACTCTTCGGCTTGGCTCCTCCCACAGCTTCAGTAGTAGAATCCCGTTCCTGTCTTTGAAGTCGTTCCTCTATCTCCTTACGCCTAATAGCTCCCCTTGTCACTCTTTGTTCTTGAAGTTGTTCTTGAGGTACTGACATCACAGGTGCAGTTTCAATTTCCCCACTCTGTTTCTCTTGAAGACTTTTATCCAATATATCCATATTTCTACATCCACTTTCAATACATTAAAAAGAAAATCTTTTGCTTTCAACTCAGTATCAATTCGATATCTCCTGCCTTGAAAAAATACTGTTAAGCCAATTGGAACCTCCCATCTATATTGAATCTGATGCTTCTTAAGCTCTTGTGTAAAAAACCTAAAGTCCCTTCTATCCTTTAACATTTTAGAAGGGATCTCTTTCAAAACCAACACCTCCTGTTCTGCTATTTGCAATTTCTTTTGGTATGTAGCTTGCAAAATCTGATTTCTTATTGTAAAAGTCAAAAAATAAATTACAATGTCTCTTGGGAGCTTTTTCTGCCTCGCTACCCAAGAATTAACCCTATATGCCTTATCAATTTGAAAATCAACTTCTCGAGGGTCCATTCCTAACATTTCAGCTAAGGCTTCTGATATAACTTTTTAAAGATCTTCTTCCTTCTGATCCTGGAGACCCCTAATTCTCAAAGCCTTCTCCAACGCTCTATATTGCAATACCACCACATGGTCCTCATTTTTATCCACTTTATTTTGGAGCTCTCCGACTTTATTATCTAAATACTGATTTGCTTGACTAATTACTTCCACTTTATCCTCCATTACTTCCAAATTTTTTGCCAAACCTTGAAAAACCATCAATAAATCTTCTCTAATTTTTTTATTAGTCTCTTTAATTTCTTTCCTAAGTTGATCCTTCACACCATGAATATTATTCATAATTTCTTTAAATCTCTCTTCAGAAACTCTATTCTGTTCCTTTAACATATCTTCTAAGTTAGTTTCAGACCCCCTTCTCATCATGGGAGCTTTTGGTGGCTTAAAAGCCATTTTAATTTAAGTAAAGTCTCTAACTAGAATTGTAAAATCTCAAAGTCTCAAAAAGTCTCCAATTAAAGTTGTAAAATAAAAACTTTCACCTTGCCTCCTATGGAGAGCTTCTATTCAACTAAAATCCACAAAGATGAACTTCGCTTTCTCTCACAAGCAGCCTCCAATCCACTTCCTCTCAGACGCCATTTTTCCTTCACTAAGTTAAAGTGAGACTTCACTAAGTTAAAGTTTTCCCCTTTTTTAAAAGAAGTAGAAGTCAGCTCTCTTCTTGCTTCCCTAGTAATCGATCACTTGTATTTGTCCCCGTCTGCTTCTAGTATTCAAAACGGAATCAATAGAGCAGAGGTGGGCATCTTCCTCTTGTCCTGCCTAATTAGCAGGATCGAGCCAAGTCTGGAGTAGGGCTGGGTTAGGCAGGCACCCCTCCGAGACTCTGCATAACAAAGCAGAGCCCCTGGGGCAATCTTCTGCTATCCAGCCACTCTAGCTATTCTCTTTCACCCAGAGAAAAGCTTTGAAGCTAGCTAACAGCTGTTCTCCGCTGTTTCACCAGCTTTTACAGGATCTCGGTTCGGGACGCCATTCCAGATGTCCTCCGGGGAAGACAGAAGCCACCGGAAGTCGAAGCTTCCCTGATCTTGTCTTATTGCTGGCACATGTGGCACAACATTTTACATAGTCCTCCACATCAGCTTTCATCTTTGACCACCAAAACTGCCATCTAATCAGATGAAGGGTCTTTAGAAATCCAAAGTGACCAGCCAATCAAGAATCATGGCTATGCTGTTGGGGACGTAAATTTTCGAACCTTTCCAAGCTAGTCCATCACGTTAATGTGTCTTGATTGTCAGCCAGCCATGGATCAGTAGATAGTGCTGCCTTCAAGTCGGCAGTTAGTTTCCCATTGATGGGGTCAGTCCACCTGCTGGCCTGACTCTGGATAGTGACTTGCGCCGCACTCTGCATGTCTGGGATGATGGCATGGACGATGTCCTCCCTCTGGCTGTCATACTGGGGTTTCCTTGACAGGGCATCTTCAAGCAGGTTCTTCCCCCCTAGGATGTATTTCAGCTTGAAATCAAACCCGCTTGAAATACTGCGCCCAGTGGACCTGTTTGGGGGAGAGCCTTCATGGGGTCTTTAAAGCTTCGAGGTTTCTATGGTTTTACCATACCTCAAAGGGGATCTTGGCTCCCTCTAGGAAGTGCCGCCATGATAGAAGAGCCCAACGAACAGCAAAGGCTTCCTTCTCCCAGACTGCCCATCTCCACTCGGTGTCCGTAAGTTTTTTGGACACATATGCACAGGGAAGCAGCCGTCCTTGGGGGTCTTCCTGGAGGAGCACTGCTGCCACTGCAACATCGCTGGCATCAGCCTGGACAATGAACTGTCTATCTGGGTCTGTGTGCTGAAGGATGGGCTCCTCTGCAAACAGCCATTTCAAGCTTTCAAACGCTTTTTGACAGTTTAGCGTCCAGGCTAGCGGCTGTATTGACTGTGGCTTTTTGGGGGAGGGTCCCGTTTTTAGCAGTTCAGTAAGCAGCAGAGCCACTTCCACGAAGGCTGGGATGAATTGCCGGTAGAAGTTAGCAAATCCCAGGAAACTTTGCAGCAAACCCGAATCTGAAAGCTTCCAGGTTTTCCACACCCAGTTGACAGTTCACAGACCTGCCCCACACCTACAAATTCATCACATTGTCCAATCAACCTTCACAGCCAATTGGATACAATCTTCAGGCAATCTACATCAGATGCAGGCAAAAGTCCTTGAATATAGAATGTTGTTATGACTAACCTTCTACCGCTCCAACAACAACCCCCTCCCAACTTCCCCAGCTAAAATATATGGCAGTTAAGAAGCAAAAAAGAAAATTGTCTTCCAAAACTGACACTTATATCATTTACTAACATTTCAATTTTGTTCAATTTTATATCTCACTTTCAATTATGTTCATCTATAAACCATTCTATCTTTCACATTTCATCTGCTGGTCTATTTTTCTTAAACAGTATACTTCTTTTCAGTTTTATATCTTAATTTCAATTAGCTTCTTTGTTCTTTTCAATATTTAAAACATATTTCTTTACCATCCACTATAATTCTCTCCAATCCATGCATCCTCAGACAACAAAACATATAACCCATTTTATCTTTTACATTTCATCTACTTCTCGATTTTACATTAAACAGTATTTTTTCTTTTTTGCTTCTTACATACACGTCATTTCATCCTTGCTTCTCTTTTATAATAATCTATGTATTTCTTCTAATTTACTTCTTACATACGGTTTCTGCTACTAATATCCTTCCCTTAAATCAACCTAATATTTTAATTTCCGTTCTCCTACCCATTCTTCTAACTGTGTTAACCATTTTATTTCAGCCTCTCCAAAATTCCATTCCTTAATGTTTTCCTCCCTTTCTCCCATTTTCTTATCTTCTTCTTTTTCTCTTTCTTATATCTTCCTTTCCACCTCCTTTCTATAGTTTTTACTTTTTTGATTTCCCCCCTAAATCTTTTCCCTTCCTCTTCTCTTCTTTTTTGAAATATTTCCCCCTACCTATTTTTAATCTGTCATTGTCAGTCCCAGTGTAATCATCTATTTTTTATCTTCAACTATTTCTTCAACATTTATTCTTGTTCCTCTTGCTTCTCACTCATATTTTCTTTTTCCTTTTCTTTTTTACGTTTTAACTAGTCCTCCACTTCTTTATTACCCTTAAACGATTCTCGCACCCTTTGAAGCATCTCCCTTAGTTCCTCATACTCATACTCCCAACTCTCCGTGTTATCAATTTAAAGAGAAAGGATTTTTAAATTTATTATTTTAGCTTATACATAGTTCGAATTCAAGTCCATATAATGTCTCTTTTTCTTTTTTCTTTCCAAATAATGTCCCATTCCACTAGATGAGATTGCTAGGGCTCACTGCCTTAAAAGAGTGAGGAAAATCCTCAGGGATGACTCTCACCCCGGTCATCACTTCTTTACCCTCCTACCATCTGGAAGGAGATATAGAAGTATAGCCAGCCATACAAACAGGCTGAAGAACAGTTTTTATCCATGGGCTGTCAGACTCCTGAATGAGAAATAACATCATAACTATGTAGTATGATGGACTGCAGGGCCGGTGCAATGTGTAACATGTTCACACTGGTGCAATAGGACTGGATGTTTTGTTAATATGATTTATTGGGTTAGGGATTCTTCTGTCTTCACTGTGAGTTGTATTACGCTGGGGGAGGTACACTGAGGGAGCTCAACCAATCTCATAGCACATATGTTGTGCACTTACAATAAATATTTGAATTTAGATATGCTACATAACATGTATTTGTGTTACACCAGTTTTGTATTAAAATTGTAGCTCATCTAATTAAAATTATTTCAAATATGTTCTTTTTGACTGTACCATGCCTAAAAATATAAAGCACAGGCAGTAGCAAAGCAATATACTTTTTACTATCAATACATACAAAACGATGGTATTACTAAATTATAATTCAATACGAATGTGGAAAGGTTTGTTAAAAGTAATAAATATGATTAATAATATTTTACTTGTATTAAAACGTATGCTATGCAGAAGATGATGATTGATATAAAAATAACATATCAAAACATTGATTAAAAAATGAAGAATTATAAATTGAATAAGCAAATAATGAAAGATCTTAATTAATATAAGTGAGGGTATTATTATTAGAAATATGTTTGTTAAATGTAATAGATATGATGGATAACATTTTATGACAGATGGTATTATTAAGTATATTTAAATAATATGGGGATTGGCATAAAAACAATACACAGAATTACTGACTAAACAAAAATGAAAGATGATAATTCAATATGAATATGCATATGTATGCTAAATGTAACAAATATGATTAATAATATCTTAGTTGTATTATGTAGAATATGGCAATTGACAAAAAGCAATACACTGAAATACTGAATAACCAAATAACAAGTTGAATAAGTAATAATGGAAGATTTTAATGTAATATAAATGTTGGTATTAATATTAGCTATATAAGTTTGTTAAGTGTAACAAATATAATTGATAATATTTTATTTATATTAAAGGTATAATAATTAAGTTGGGGGATTGGTATAAAAATAACACATTAAAATATTGAATAACTAAACAATGAAAGAGAAGCTGGACTTACCTAAACATTCTTTATATGTGCGCTGCAAAATAGTCCAAGCAATGGGTATTCAAAGTGTCTCATTGGCCAGAGACTGAGTTGCAAAATCTTTGGCCCTGCCTCTTCCTCCCAGCCAAGCCTCAGTTTTTTCAACAAAGAAGAGGAACTGGAGAGGGCATAGTCCACCAATGAAAAGGTCACTTCTGGACCCCGGACCATTGCAGCCAGGGTGGGATTAGACTCTCCTGCAGTGCACATAGAAAGAACATTCAGGTAAATCCAACGTCTCTTCTCATGTGTGCTGCTTGGAGAGTCCAAGCTATGGGATATACCCAAGCTAAACTAGTAGGGCAGGAAACACATTGGTCCAGGGTCCCCTCGGCCGGAAGGACATGTTGTAACACCCTTCTTCTGGAACGCCACCTTGGCTGATGCAAACATGTCCAACTTGTAATTTCTCATGAATGGCAAAGGTGAAGCCCAGGTAGCAGCCCTGCAGATCTCCAGGATCAAAGCTTGCATGGCCCAGGAAGCTGTGGTAGCTGCGCTTCTGGTTGAGTGCACTGTAATTTGCCCCGGAAGCAGTCTGGCCTGATGTTCATACGCCAATGCAATGCATGCCTTCAGCCAGCAACCAATTGAAGATGGTGAGACCTTCATGCCCATGGATCTGGGTTGGAAAGAAACAAACAGGGACTCTGACGCCGGAACCTGGCTGTACGTTTAATGTACTTACGGAAAGCCCTGTGGATGTCCAACTTATGCCAGCGGCGTTCTTCTGGATGACTTGGAGGGACAGAAGTCCGGCAAAATCATTTTTTGTGCCCTATGGAACCAAGTGTTAACCTTCAGCACAAAAATCAGGTCCAAGGAAAGAATGACCCAGTCAGGGTGAAAAATACACAGGTCATGACAGACCGACAGAGCCACCAGTTCCAAAATTCTGCCCGCCACCAAAAAAGCCACCTTGAATGTCAGGAGCCTGAGGCTTGCAGACCTCGAGGGCTCAAACAAGGAAGCTGTAAGAGCCTGCAAAACCATGGAAAGGTCCCAAGGTGCATATCAATGGACAGGTGGCAGGAGGAGGTTGGACACACCTTTCAAAAAACATTGCACCCGAGGGTGTCTTGCAAGCAAATTCGACCCCTCATCAGGCAAAATGGTGGTCAAGGCTGCCACCTGCCTGCGAAGAGTGTTAGCCGATAAACCTTTCTTGAGTCCCTTCTGCAAGAAATCCAACACGTGAGGGATAGAAGCCGATGTAAGAATCAGCTTCTCCTTCCTGCACCAGCAACAGAAAGAAGTCCAGGTGGCATCATAAATCTGGTTTGTTGATTGCCCAGCGAGAAGCCAGCATGGTCTCAATCACCTTCTTGGAAAAGTAAGCCTTCATCAGGATCTCCCTTTCAAGTGCCATATGACCAATTGAAGCCACTGGGGGTCTGGATGCTGCACTTCCCCCTAGCTGAGGGAGATCCTGTGAGGAGGAATCCTCCAAGGGTTTGAAACGGACAGCATTATGAGATCCACAAACGATGAACGTCCTGGCCAGTGAGGTGCCACCTCTGCCCCCTCCTCCAAGATCCTCCTAATAACCCTCAGAATGAGGGGTGTTGGAGGAAAAGCATACAACAGACCGGAAGGCCATGGACAACAGAGGGCATTGGTACCTTCCGCCGCCAGTGTCATGAGGCAGGAGAAAAATCTCAGAAGCTGGGCATTCTTCGGACTGACGAACAAGTCCACTACCGGCATTCCAAAGAGGGTTGTCATGTGGTGGAAGAGAACTGAGTGAAGTCACCATTCTGACTGTTCTATGGTTGTATGGCTTAATCAGTCTGCCTGGGTGTTGGCAACCCCGGAAATGTGCTCTGCTCTCAAGGAGAGAAGGTGCTTCTCCACCCACATGCACAACTTCGTCACTTCGCGCATGAGTGCCTTTGAGAGAGTTCTTCCTTGACAACTGACATGTGCCTTGGCAGTGATATCCATCAGCAGAAGCACATGCTGACCTATTAACATGGGTTGAAAATGCTGGAGCGCCAAATGCGCCACCCTCAACTCCAGCCAATTTATATTGTTGAGCAGCTCCACCAGCGACCACCGTCCTTGAGCCACTTGATCTTCCAGGTGACACACACCGCCCCCAGCCGAAGAGGCTGATGTCTGTAATCACGACCTGCCTGCTTGGTTCTCTGAAAAGGCAGCCCTTCTCCAAGGCCCCTGACATCCACCAGTCCAGGGACCAAAGAACCATGGCGGGAACTCTGATCTTGTCACTAGTGTTGCAGTGGCCTAATCTTTGGCTAGGCAAAAGAAGCCATCGGAGGGCTCTGGTATGGAATCGGGCCCACGGAATGATAGAGAGGCAAGAAATCATCTTCCCCAACAATTGGGAAAGAACCAATACTGGCACCCCTTATGCTGTCTCTGCGTTCCTGAGAAAGGAAAACCTGAGAAGTCAACGTATTGATGAATGCCTCTAAATGAGTGATACTGGTGACTGGTACTATTTGGCTTTTGTCCCAGTTATTGGAAAACCCATGAGCCTGGAGGTCTGGACCATGATTTGCAGGGCAACTTACACCTGCACCAGGAATGATGATTGAATTAAAATATCGTCCAGGTAGCTTTGAAGCCGAATAAGCTCCACCCACAGATGGGCCTCTGTAACATCAAGGAGCCTAGTAAAGGTCCATGGGGCCGAAAACAAGCCGAAGGAAAGAATCCTGTATTGCCAATGGGTGCCCACATAAGCAAAGCAGAGAAAACACCTGTGGGATGGCCTAATCGGCACAGGTAGGTATGCTTCTTTAAGGTCAATTGAGGTTAACAAATCTCCTGCCTGATGTCAGCTAAAATAGACTGCAGGGATTGCATCTTAAATTACTTGGAATGGTGATAAGGCCAGTTACTGGCTCCTTGGAAGGGATGCCTAGATTGCGGCTTCCTGGCTCCGTCTCTTTTTTTAAATATATTTTTTAATAGACTTTTAAAAACAAAATAAAGAAAAGTACAACAAAAAACAAAAACACATTAAAAACACGTAATAGACATAACATTACATCCTATATTATTTTATAGCTTGCTGTATCAACATAGATATATATTCTCTGTTCTTATTCAATTGTTCCTCTACGTGCTTATATTTACATTGGTATCTATTACCAAACCATCCTTATCCGGTTAACACTATTCAGTAATTTACACTTCCTAGTTTTAACTTAATTAGATTAACATTCCGATTTATTATTTTGATTTTTTTTTCTAACCAATCATATAATTTGTTCTACACTTTATAGTATTTTGACTCTTCCCTTTCCTTAATTTCCAATGTCATCTTGTCTATTTCTGCACACTGTAAGATTTTTCAAATTATTATTTCCTCTCCTGGTACATTGTTTTGTTTCCATCCATATGCGACAGCAATCCTTGCTGCCGTTAATGTATGAATTATTAGGTATTGCAAAGATTTATCTGTTTTTGGGTTAATTAGGGCCTCTGTGGCTCAGACTGGTAAGACAGTCTGTTATTAACACAGCTGCTTGCAATTACTGCAGGTTCTAGTCCCACCAGGCCCAAGGTTGACTCAGCCTTCCATCCTTTATAAGGTAGGTAAAATGAGGACCCAGATTGTTGGGGGCAATAAGTTGACTTTGTATATAAATATACAAATAAGATGAAGACTGTTGCTAACATAGTGTAAGCCGCCCTGAATCTTCGGAGAAGGGCGGGATATAAATGCAAATAAAAAAAAATATTCCCAATAAATAAAGTTCCGATTTAAATTCCATTTTTAATTGGGTAATTCTCTCTAGCTAATTTTTAATTTTTTGCCATTTTTTTTTATCTTGGGGCACATCCACCACATATGGTAGAATATGCCTAGCTTGTACCCACATCTCCAACAATTCGGTGGTAAATTTGGGAACATTTTGGCCAATCTCGCTGGTGCCAAGTGCCATCTATGGAACATTTTGTACAAATTTTCTTATAGTTTATAGTTTCTATAGTATAGAAATTTATAGTTTCTATCCCACATTTTGTCCCACTTTTCTAATTCTATATTATGCCCAAAATTTTTTGCCCAACAGATCGTTTCTTTTACTGTTTTATCTTCCATTTTGTATATTAAGAGAATTTGTAAATTTTTGTCATCATTCCCCCACCCCCCGATCCTAATAGAATTTTGTCTATATCCAATTGTTCTCTATGTATGCCATATTGCTTCTGGTCTTTTTTGAATCTGGTTTTTATTTGTAGATATGGCCACCATTCCATGTTTAGTCCTTGTTGTTTCAAATCTTGGATTGATTTTAACTCCTCTTTTTCATTCATATCTTATCATTTTACTCAAGTCTGTGGTATTTGGGTGTAATATTGCTTCCATAGTTGATAGCCAAATTGGGACTTTCGTATAATGATCCTTCTTAATTTTCTCCCAAACTTGTAAAAGGGCATTTCTTAATAAATAACTTTGAAAATATGTATGGTATTTATTTTTCCCATCCCAGAGAAAACTGTGCCAACCAGTCTGGAGATCATGGCCTTCTATCGTTAGTACTTGTTTATTTTGTAGCTGGATCCATTCTTTAAGCCATGTTAGCGTTGCAGCCTGATAATAGAGCTCCCAATTTGGGAGACTAAAGCCGCCTCTACTTCTACTATCTTGCAATATTTTAAATTTAATGTGAGGTTTCTTCCCTGACCAAACAAACTTTGATGTGATTTTATTTAATTGTTCGAAGAAGTTTTTCTCTAATTTAATTGGTATAGTTTGAAACAGATATAACAATCTGGGTAGTATGTTCATCTTTATCGTTGAAATTCTACCAATCAACAATATTTGCAATTTGGACCAAGTTTCTAAATCTTTTTGATTTTTTTGTAGCAGTGTGTCATAGGCATTTTAAGACCCCCCTTTCCCTTGTGTCCTGCATTATGTCAAGTTTCCAGAAAAACCTCTTCTGCATGAAAAAAACTCTAAGCCATTGTCTTTCAAAGTTCTTTACTAGCATAAGAAAACTGGCACACAATGAGTGAAATTCCAAAACTGAAACTTCCGGATTCTTTTCCCAGTTATACAAACCCCAAGAGTCCCACCCCCCTAACCCCTTTTAAACCTCTTTTAAACCAATAGCTGAATATATTGGTTGAGATACAGTAACAACCAAGTCATCTGCAAAGGCTCTTAATCTATAATCTTGATGTTCCCTTTATTCGATCTGAACCACGTATTTTATTCAAAAGAATTTCTAAAATTAAAATAAAAAGTAATGGAGACAAGGGGCATCCCTGTCTCGTCCCTTTCCCAATTTTAAAAGTTTCTGTTAAACCACCATTTACTATTATTTGTGCTGCTAACTTCTGATATATTGCTTTAATTGCATGGATAAAATAATCCCCAAATTGCATTTTTTCTATTACTTTAAACAAAAACTGCCAATCCAATCTGTCAAAAGCTTTTTCAGCGTCCAGAAAAAAGAGTGCTGCTGAGACTTGGTTGTTTCGTTCCAAATATTCAAGTAAATTTACAATTTGCCTCACATTATATCTCATCTGCCTCCCCTTAATAAATCCTGATTGATCATTATGAATTATTTGATTCATCACTGGCATTAATCTATTAGTAAGTATCTTCGCAAATTTCTTATAATCAGTATTTAAAAGTGATATTGGCCTATAATTTATTTATTTTTTATTTATTTATTTATTTATTTTGTCACAACATCATACGAAAAGATTATATAGTATATAAACATATATATGAGTAAATATTAGGAGGTATAAACATATATATATATATAGGAAGAAGAAAAGAAAAACAATAGGACAGGAACAGTAGGCACATTTATGCGCTTATGCACGCCCCTTATGGTCCTCTTAGGAATGGGGTGAGGTCAAAGATTTTGGTTAAAGCTTTTAGGATTATAGGAAGAGACCACAGAGTCAGGTAAAGTATTCCAAGCACTGAGGATTCTGTTACAGAAGTCATATTTTTTGCAATCTAGATTAAAGTGGTTGACATTAAGTTTAAATCTATTGGTTGCTCTTGTATTATTGCAATTAAAGCTGAAGTAGTCTTTAACAGGAAGGACATTACAATAGATGATTTTATGAGTTAAATTTAGGTCTTGTCGAAGGCGACGGATTCTCTGCTTTAATACCATCTCGATCTTCCTTCGGAATTAACGAAATAAAAGCTGTCCTCCATGAAGGGGGAACATCCCCTCCCATTTGAATTATATTAACAAGCTCTTTAAGTGGTTCAACCATCTCATTTTGTAAATTTTTATAATAAACAGCTGTTAAACCATCTGTACCTGTGAACTATACCTTGTGTTTGCTCCGGGAAGTCGGGGGGGGAGGGGGGTTTTGGAGGGAGGGGGGAAGGAGGGGGAGGGGGGAGGGGAGGGGAAAAAATTTAATTGTTGTTGTAAAACTATTTCAATTTAAAAAAAAAACCATCTGTACCTGGTGCTTTACCGACTTTAAGCTGCTTAATTGTTAACATAATTTCCTCTGAAGTAATTAATTGATTCAATTCTTCCCTTTGATTTTCTGTAAGCTCACAAATATCTTGTTGTTGTAAATATCTTTCTATCTCTGTATCATCAATCATATCCCTAGTATATAACTTTGTATAATACTCTAATAACACTTTTTAATCAAATTCTTTTGATACACTTCTTTACCCCTATATTCTATTTTATCAATCGTTCGTGATTCCTGTTTTTTCCTTATTAAATAGGCAAGCCATCTTCCTGGCTTGTTAGCGTTATTAAAGGTATTATGTTTTACATATTGTAAGTTAATTGCTACTTGATCTGCCATCATGTTAAACTGACCTCTTAATATATTTATTGATTCTTTTATTTTACTATTTCCTGGGCTATTTATCAATAACTGTTCTTTCTTTTTAATTTCCTCTTCCAATTCCTTTTTCTTTTTCTGCAATCTATTTCTATATTTAATATTCATTTGTATAAGAGTTCCTCTCATATAAGCTTTATTAGTGTCCCAAACCATCTCTATAGATGTCTCTTTTTTCATATTCATAATAAAAAATTCTTTCATTTGCTTTTTATATTCATTTACATTTTGTTCATATTTAAACAAATTCTCATTCAGCCTCCATGATCTCCTAGCCTCCTTTTCCCGATCAATTCAATCCAAACCGGACTATGATCAGATAGAGTTCTTGAACAAATCTTCGTCTTCTTCACTCTAGAATAAAAATCATTAGAAATCAAAATAAAATCAATCCTCGAAAACGATTTGATGCCTATCAGAAAAGAAGGTAAAATCCCTCTTTTCTGTATTATGTTCTCTCCAAATATCTCTTAATTCCAAATCCTCCATCATTTCAAAAAAAGCCTTTGGCAATTTCGCCCGGCTTGAAATCTTCCTTAAACTTTTTTTGTCTTTTCGAGTATCCAACACACCATTCCAATCACCCATTAATATATATGATTTATAATCCCAAAATACTATTCTTTTATGTAAAAACTTGAAAAAAATTTCTTGTTGTTGATTCGGAGCATAAACTCCTATTAATAATGTCTTCTTTCCCTCCAACAAAAGTTCAATAGCAATGTATCTTCCTTGATTATCCACCTCAATTAATTTTGCTGATATATCCTTCTTTATATATACAACTAGTCCATTCTTTTTTCCCAAAGCAGAGGCAACAAAATGTACTCCCAGTTTTGAATTTATCAAATATTTCTGATCTAAAGATCTAATATGTGTTTCTTGTAAACAGATAATGTCATTTTTAAATTGTTTCAGATAATGAAATAATTTCCTTCTCTTCTGTGGTGAATTCAAACCGTTAACATTCCAAGATAATAGTTTAATTGCCATTATCGGCAAAAGGAAACTTTTGGAACACCAGCCGCAGATCACATTTTTCTTTAGGCCTTGCTCCTCCCACTGTTTCCGTTGTAGTAGTTGCCAATTGTTGTTGTGCCTTTACATCTTGTTCCTTACTTTTAGCAGCAGCTCTTGTCAGCCTTTGTTCCTTTGGATCTGAACCTGTCGTAGTTATTTCCAACACCTGCAATAAATCTTCTTCCATCACAATCTGTTCTTGTACCTGCTTCACTTCTCCTTCCTTCACTTCACCCTCCCTTCTCCTAGCTTCTAATGGGGGAAGACTTCCAGCTTTTAATGCCTCAACATAAAATTCTCTTGCTTTTCCAACTGTATTGAGACGATGTGCTTTCCCTACATAATATACCATTATACCAATTGGAATATCCCATCTATATTCAATCTGACGTTTTTTAAGTTCATTCACCAGGAAGGCAAATTCCTTCCTAGCCCTTAACATTTTTGGTGGAATTTCCTTTAATATTAAGATACCTTGACCAGCGACCTGAATCTTCTCCCCCTTATATGAAGCTTGCAGAATCTGATTTCTCACTGTCCTGGTTGTAAAATAAATAACAACATCCCTTGGCAACTTTTTTTGCCTTGTTATCCAAGAATTCACACAATATATTTTATCAATTTGATAAGCCACATCTGCTGGATGGGCTGTAATATCTCAGCAAATGCTTCAGAAAAAATTTCCTTTAAGTTCTCTTGTTTATTTTCCTTTAGGCCACGGATCTTAAAGCAAATTCCATATCCCTATATTGTATCAAAACTATTTCATCATCTGTTTTTTCCATTTTACTTTGAAATTCATCCATTTTATTTTCTAATTTTGAATTAAATTGCTTGATTTCTTCAACTTCCTCTTCTAATAAAATCACATTTGTTGCCAAACAAATCCTTCCTTAACTTCTTTATTTCCCACTTGAATTTCTAACATCTGCTCTTTCATTTCAGACATCTCATCAGTTATTACTTTAACTTTTTCTTGTATAAAATCCTTCAAATTATCCTGTAACGCCTCCAAATTCAATGTTTTAGTATCTGCTGTATGGGCTGGAGAGGCGCCAGCAGAAGAAATTCCAGAGCTCTTTGTTACAGTTGTCTTTAATTGTTTGGTTGCCATTTTCTATAAAGTTTTTTTTCCCCCCAACTTAATATTCACTTTAAATCTTGTTAACCTCCTGAAAACACAGTCTTTTATAACAATATTTAAAAATCTCCCATAGATTCTATCAGCAGGCAGCAAAGAATAAAAGTAAAAAACAGCATGCAATTTCTACCAGCGGCAGACGGCAAGCAGTAAAAGTTCTGTCACTTTCGCTTTCCACTCATTAACTTGTTAACAACTCGCCACCATTTTCTTGCTATTTTCAAGCTTGGTACAAAGTAACGGGGAATTGGATTCGCTACTTGCGTGAAGTTCTCCCACTTTCGTTCTGTCCGGTATAATCCTTTATTGTCCAAAATAGATCTCGGAGTTTGGTCGTGGTGATTGAATCTGCCAAGGCAGAAAAATCCTCGGATCTGGAGCACTTCGGGTTACTGGAGGGAACTTAACCCTTCAAACCCCTTTTTTCTGACCTTCGGACCTTTCGCCGCGAGCTTAAGACGTACCTATTTTTCCGCGCAGGACTGGCATAGAATTTTTAGATGTTTTTATGGGTTTTTTAATTTTTAATTAATTTTTTAGGATTTTAAATGTATTTTAAATTTGGGGCAAATTTGAATAAGTTTTTTAGCTACTGTTTTATCTGTATTGTGTGTATTTAATTGTTGTTTTTATTTGGCTGTTCACCGCCCTGAGTCCTTCGGGAGAAGGGCGGTATACAAATTAAATTATTATTATTATTATTATTATTATTATTATTATTATTATTATTATTATTATTATTATTATTATTATTATTATTATTATTTCTCAGATGTTTTAGGGAAGTTCTACCTCTACCCTGCAGTTCACCTCCTCTTCTTCTCCTGAAGAGGGGGTTTTCCGAACCGCTGGACGGCAGATTTATGCTGTCCTAGCAATTCCACATAATCCAGAGGTTGGCGATCGTAACGATTGCCGCCATCACCTACAGTGCCAAACCGGAAGCCCATAGTTATCTTTTTTTATTGTGGTGCATTTTGATGATATCTCTATTCCTAAATATTTAATTTTTTTGACTCTTGAAATCCCCACTAAATTGAGGGGGGAAATCAAAAGTGTAGAAATTAGAGAAAGGAGGTGGAAAAGAAGATACAAGAAAGAGAGAAAGAAGAAGATAAGAGAATGGGAGAAAAAGAGAAAAATATTAAAAGATGGATATTTTTTTTAATTTATATCCCACCCTTCTCTGAAGACTCAGGGTGGCTTACACTGTGTTAAGCAATAGTCTTCATCCATTTGTATATTATATACAAAGTCAACTTTTATTGCCCCCAACAATCTGGGTCCTCATTTTACCTACCTTATAAAGGATGGAAGGCTGAGTCAACCTTGGGCCTGGTGGGACTTGAACTTGCAGTAATTGCAAGCAGCTGTGTTAATAACAGACAGACTTAGTCTGCTGAGCCACCAGAAGCCCTGGAGAGATTGAAATAAAATGGTTAAAAGGAGGAGAAAAATGAATAGTAGAAAAGAAATTAAAATAGTTGTAGAAATTTTAGGAATGATGGAAATTAGAAGAAATATATAGTTTATTGTAAAAGGGTAGTAAGAAAGGTTGAAATGAAGTGAATGAAGGGAGTAAAAGAGAAGGAATACACTGTTTAATGTAAAATGGAGAGGTAGATGAAATGTGGAAGATATAATGGGATATATGTTTTCTTTTTCTTTTTGTGTCTGAGAATGCATGGAATGAGAGAGAACTATAGTTGATGGTAAAGAAATAAATTTTAAATATAGAAAAGAATGGAAAAATTAATTGAAGTCAAGATATAAAATTGCAAAGAAGTTAAAAAAGAAGTACATTGTTTTTTAAAAAAAAAAATAGTCCAGCAGATGAAATGTGAAAGACAGTATGGTTTATAAGTGAAAATGATTGAAATTAAGGTGTATTAGTATTAGTATTAGTATTTATTGAATTTTTATACCGCCCTTCTCCCAAAGGACTCTGTGTGGTTCACAGCCAAGATAAAAATAGCAATAATATACAGATAAAACAATAATTAAAAAATTTATTAGATGTATGGCCAGATTAAAACATTTAAAACCATTAAAACCCCATAAAATTTGTATCAAATATTAAAAACTATTTAAAATTCCTATGCCAGTCCTGCGCGAATAAACAGATACGTCATCAGCTCGTGGCAGAAAGTCCAAAGGTCAGGCAGTTGACGAAGTCCAGGGGGAAGTTCATTCCAGAGGGTGGGAGCCCCCAGAGAAGGCCCTTCCCCTGGGGGCCGCCAGCCGACATTGCTTGGCGGACGGCACCCTGAGAAGTCCCTCTCTGTGTGAGCGTACGGGTCGGTGGGAGGCATTCGGTAGCAGCAGGCGGTCCCATAAGTACCCTGGCCCTAAGCCATGGAGCGCTTTAAAGGTAGTAACCAAAACCTTAAAGTGCACCCGAAAGACCACAGGTAGCCAGTGCAGCCTGCGCAGGAGTGGTGTTAAAGGAAATATAATTGAAATGTTAGCAAATGATCTATACTATTGGAAGAGAATAATAATAATTGAATTGTAAACAAAAACTTTAAGAAAATAAGAGGTGGAAGGTTGTATTAATTGATTGTAAGATACAAATGGAATAAGATGAAGACAATGTTAATAACTAAAATATATGAGGGGAAGTTTGAGAAATATACTCAATAAATGAGAAAATTGGGGTTGTCTGGACAAAGAAATATTGAAATGAAAATAAATATAGCAATGGAGAGAGATAAGGAGGAGGAGAGAGATGGAAAGGGAGAAGGAGGGAGAGAGAAAGAAGAAAGGGAAGAGGAGAGGAGAGGAGGAAAGGTAGGGGAAATAAGAATAGGAGAGAAGATTAGACAGGGTGGGAGGAGGGGACAAAGGAAGGAGAAGTAGAGGAGTAGGAGAGGAGAGAAGAAAGTAGGTAGGATAAAAGAAGGGAGGAAGAGGAGTGAGAAGAAGAAGAAAGGATTGCTGTAAAAAGGAAAAGATGAAATGGAAGAAATGCAACCCTGAATATATTTGAATATATTAGGATAAAACTGAAACAGTTAAAAGAAGAATGAAAGAGAATGAATATTAATAAAAATGGAAAAATTAGAACTTGAGGTTGAAAGAAGATGTGACTTAGGAAAATGAGCAAGGAAATATTAGAATATGGATAAAAATTATGAAAAAAGAATATTCTGGCAAAAATTGTAACTAAGTAAAATATATCTGAATATGTTAAATTGTATAAGATATGATATGGCCAATATTCTGTTCATAAACTATGTGTGTGTGTGTAGGGGGGGAAATTAAAAAATTAATAAAAACTTGTTTAAAGAAAAAGAAAGAAAAAAATTAAGGAGTTTTGATATATATTATTTTTGTAGTTTGTCAAACGTTTTGTAGTTTGTATACATTTTAGGTCACTTATATCTTTCATGCAAAATGCTAGAACCATGCATAAAGTTATAGCTAACTTTTACTTTTGTGAAAAACTTCTGATGGTTATTGTCTATAACAAGTAAGTTCTGTACAGTTTATATAAAAATACCTGACGTTCATTTTACATATTAGGTGGTAGCAGCTGCTATGTTGGTAGGACATGGAATTGTTTTATTAGAGTAGATAGAACCTCTTTGGAGCAGAGAAATCCATTAGCTAGAAATGGTTTTAGAAGATAGTTCCTTGTCATATCATCTGTGTTTATTGTCTTCAAAAATAGCTGTACAGTATTAAAGGGCTGATTTGCTTTTTTACTAACTTGAAGGCCTGGATGCAAGGCTCCGTAGTCACTTTGAATTCTTGGACAGATAGTCCTTGACTTATGACCACAATTGAACTCAGAATTTATGTTGCTAAGTGAGAAATTTGTTAAGTGACTTTTGCCCCATTTTATGATTTTGCCACATTTGTTAGTGAATCATTGCAGTTGTTAAATTAGTAACATGGTTGTTAAGTGAATGTTGCTTCCCCATTGACTTTGCATGTTAGAGAGTTGCAAAAGATAATCACATGACCCAGGATACTGCAACCATAAATATGAACCCATAGTCAAGCATGCAAAGGTAAGTCACATGACCATGGGGATGCTGCAATGGTCATAAGTGTGTAAAATGGTCATAAGTCACTTTTTTCAGTGCTGTTGTAACTTTGAACAGTCACTAAATGAACTGTTGTAAGTCTAGGACTACCTGTATTCTATTGAGATTGGAAATGAACAGGCATTAACTTCTCCTTAGGACACTGATTTTTGGTATGCAGAGACAGACATCTGTATCTAAATGTATTTCTGAATGCAGTGATCACACTGTATAGTCCTAAACTTACAATCATTTGTTCAATGTTACAACAGCACTGAAAAAAGTGACTTGTGACTGGTTTCCACACTAATGACTGTTGCAACTTCCCCATGGTTATGTGATCAAAATTCAGCTGCTTGGCAACTGGCATGTATTTATGACGGTTGCATTGTTCCGGGTTCATGTGATCACCATTTGCGACCTTCCCAGCCAGCTTCCAACAAGCAAACTCAAGGAGGAAACCCAGATTCACTTTCAGACTACATGATTTACTTAACAGCTGCAGCATTTTGCTTAACATCTCTGGCAAAAAAGATCGTAAAATGGGGCAAAATTCACTTAATAACTGCCTTTCTTAGCAATGGAAATTTTGGGCTCAATTATAGTCAAAAGTTGAGGATTACCTATAATTATCAGAAATGTGTAAGTAAAGATGGATTTTAGCCTAGACTTGAGAAATTCCATGGAAAAGGATATCCTTTAAAGCACTATTTAAAGCAGATCATAATTCAGTACAGACTAAACTTAAAAATAAAATAATTCAAGCATTGTTTTTTGTTGAGTATATTTATGTTATGCTTTGCTTTTTATGATAACTTTGTACAGTTGTCAAGGTAGTAAACTGTGTCCAGCATCAAGTTACTGTAGATATATTTTATAAAGAATATAACTAGCATAAAAATGGAATGTAGGCAACTTTTGTTTGCTTTTGTACTTGCACTGAGTTCAGTGGGAGAAGCAGCCATAGGAAGGAAAAACTGGGACAGTTTTGAAACTTTTTTAAAAAAAGTTTTTTATTTTTTATCACATATCAGTGTTGTGTCTTGCCCGCCCTCAGAGCAGCCTGGGCCTTCTTACCTGCTCCCGAACACTGAGGAATGTATGCCTCCCGGCCCAAGTCCTGGCTCCATGCCCACACAAACTGCAGAAGAAGGAGCATCTCCCTCCCCCAGCCCTGACTCCATGCCCAGGCAAACGGAGCAGCTAGACCCCTCCCCCTCCTCCACAGCAGGTGAGCCTGAGGAGGGTTTACTCCCAACAACAGCTGATTGGAGTGACCCTCGCATCAGAAGATTGGAGAGGCGGAGGCAACAGAAGGAAGGGAGGGGTGCTGAGTGCTGAGTGCTGAGTCATGGAGCCACACCCCATGGCCTATATAAAGGATCTACTTTCTGGCAGTCTCTGAGTCAGGCAAAAGTCAAACTTATCTTGCTGAAGTCACTTACTGGTCTCCTGCCTGCTCTGAGGACTTTGCTAGGACTTTGGGCAGAGCTGCAGAGGCAAGCCTGATTCGGATTTCCCTGACCCAGCTGTCAGCGGAGGAGTGGGACACGACAATCAGTGTGTGAACAGTGTGGTACCTGAGTATCATACATTTCATACAAGAAAATTAGTATTAATCCTATTTGTTTAATTTAACAATGTTATATAATACTAGTAATAATACACATCTTTATATTAAATTATAATATTCTCATGTGTGTTGCTTGGAGAGTCCAAGCTATGGGTATTCAAAGTGTCTGATTGGCCAGAGACTGAGTTGCAAAATCTTTGGCCCCGCCTCTTCCTCTTGGCCGAGCCTCAGTTTTTTTCAATTCAGTTGGCCTAGAGAGAGATTTGAATTGCTCTTACTAATTTCTTAGTTTTGGAGACATTGTTTTTCCCTTTTTTTGGACTTATTGCACTGCAGAGGCTTGAAGGAAGGCCTGGGAAGGCGCACCTTCCCAGGCGGTGTGAACGGTGTGAACGGCCCAGCAGCGCCCAGATCGGAGTCAGGAAGCAATTCCAGGACTTCAGCAGGCCAACAGCCTCAGCTGAGAGGCGGATTTCAAAGGGACCGTGTTGCGGTCCGCTGTGAGTGTAGGCGACCGGTGTGGGCAAAAAGGGGTCGTTTTGCCAGCCTCGCGCTGCCTATGGAGGTTTTGCAGCATTTTCTGACTGTGTTGTCAGTCTTACACTGGTTTTGGGAGCAGGCTTTGAGCAGAGGCATAGAGAAGCCATTTTTGCTTCTACTTTACCACACTTCCATATTTTGGCTATTTTTGCAACCATGTTGTCGGTTTTTGCAACCTGTTACCACTGTTTCTACTTGGATTGCCATTTCTGGTGGGTTTTTTGCACACTGAAAAGACTGTAGTAGCCTTATTGCAAGGCCTGGAGTGTGTTCTTAATGCTGGTAGCAGAAAAAGTTTTTTCTAGCCGATGCCCAATATGGTGGCTCATGCTGACCCACGCAGCAGCAACTCATCTAGCTCTTTCCCCAGGTTGAGATCAGAGGCTTCTGATCCGAGGGGAACTGGATCGGTGGCAAGTAAACCCACAACCAGATCCAAGTCTAAAGCTTCTAAAACTTCTACATCTGTTGCTGCTGACAAAGATGCCATACGTAGGCAAAAATCATTGGAGAAGCAATTTGCCAAAGTTAAGAAGCAGGCAGAGGCATCCAGGTCTAATCTAACCCCAGTTCCTGCCATTGAAGTTAGCACAGGAGGATCAGTTAAATTGGTCTCCTGAAGTTAAAGTGGGGACACAGAGTTTTCATGCTGTTCCTTTTCAGGAACATTATGTTTCTCAGCCTGTTTCCAGCCGTAGGCATTCTGGGCCTTCAGCCATGTTCACTCCTACAGTAGCAGGGCTCTCCATGGAAGAGAATCTGGGGTCAGGTTTGTCCTAGGAGCTTCGCTTTTTGATTATTTAGACTATTTCACAAGGCATTGATTCTGCTCTTCAACAGAGAGGCTTGGCTCCCTCGTTACCTCTGAGGTCACCTCTGCCTGCCACTTCTCATCCTCCCTTGCAATCTGAGGTGGGCTCTGTGCCTGAATCTCATTCCTTACTGCATTCCTCACATAGTGAGGTTTCATTTGAGGGAGAGGAAGAGATGGGTGATTATGCAATGTCACATGAGGAAGGCACATCCCAGGATAAGCCTACACATGCTGGTCTATTCAAGCCTCACTTGTTCAGGATTTTGCTAATGAAGACTAAGGCCACAGCTAATATGGCAGAAAGGGACTCTTTGAGGCCTCGTGACCCTCTCACAGATTTATTTACTGAGCCAATTACTGCTCAGGAATTCCTTCACCAAAGTTTTTAAGGATTATTTATTTATTTATTTATTTATTTATTAATCTCATTTATATACCGCCCTATCTCCCGAGGGACTCAGGGCGGTTCACAGGCAAGTAAAAGACATATAAATACAGAGTAAAACCACAGTTAAAAAACTTATTCTACAAAACCGAATTAAAAAACAATATAAATAATAAAAACCATTTAAAACCAATATAAATTTAAAAACTAATCCAGTCCTGCGCAGATGAATAAGTGTGTTTTAAGCTCGCGACGGAAGGTTCGGAGGTCCGGAAGTTGACGGAGTCTTGGGGGAAGTTCGTTCCAGAGGGTGGGAGCCCCCACAGAGAAGGCCCTCCCCCTGGGTGTCGCCAGACGGCACTGCCTAGCTGACGGCACCCTGAGGAGTCCCTCTCTGTGAGAGCGCACGGGTCGGTGAGAGGTATTCGGTAGCAGTAGGCGGTCCCGTAAGTAGCCCGGCCCTATGCCATGGACCGCTTTAAAGATGGTGACAAAAACCCTGAAGCCCAGCCGGAAGGCCCCATGTACCCGGTGCATTCTGCGCAGGATAGGTGTCACACGGAGCCACGAGGGCTCCCTCTATCACCACAGAGCCGCGTTCTGGACTAACTGAAGCCTCCGGATGCCCCTCAAGGGGAGCCCCATGTAGAGAGCATTGCAGTAATCCAGACGAGATGTCACGAGGGCGTGAGTGACCGTGCATAAGGCATCCCGGTCTAGAAAGGGGCGCAACTGGCGCACCAGGCGAACCTGGTGGAAAGCTCTCCTGGAGATGGCCGCCAAATGATCTTCAAAAGACAGCCGTTCATCCAGGAGGACGCCTAAGTTGCGCACCCTCTCCATCGGGGCCAATGACTCACCCCCAACAGTCAGCCGTGGACTCAGCTGACTGTACCGGGATGCCTGCATCCACAGCCACTCTGTCTTGGAGGGATTGAGCTTGAGCCTGTTATACAAAGGCAATGGGGTCATCCTGGTTCAGTTCCTGCCCCCAATGGGATGGACAGGAAGCTGTACACTGCTGAGTAGGAGCTTGAAGATCTTTTGCAGATTCCTTCTGTGGATGCTCCCTTGTCATCCTTGGTTCTTCCTTCAGATACAGCTGAGGGTCTTAAAGCTGAGGACAGGAAAGCAGAGGTTTCAGCTTGTAAGACTCATTAGGCAGCTGCTTGGGCTGCCACAGCAGCCACAGCTGCATCTTTTTTTTTGCAAGAACATCCCTCCTGTGGCTACGTCAAATGCAAGCCAGAGCAGCCTCAGAGGACACCAGGTTGCAGCAGGATATTAGCAAACTTATGGCAGCAGCCGAATTCATGGCAGATGCCACCTTAAATGCATCTAAATTTGCCTCATGGGCCCTTGTTTCCAATGTGACTTTTAGATGTCTGTTGTGGCTTCGCCAGTGGCAAGCCAATATGAAGTCTAAATATCTTCAGCCCTTTTTAAACGGGGTAGCTTTTTGGGGGAGGTCCTTGATCCTATCTTGGTGGAAGGTAAGGATAAGTGGAAAGTTCTCCCATACACCTACAGAAGGACTGAGAGGAGATCCTCTCCCTTTTACAGGAGGCAATCCTTTTGGCCTCAGAAGGCATAGTTCAACCCCTCTCCCTATCAGAGACCCTATTCTCAGGGCTTGGATAGATCCCAGGATAGGTCATCCTTTTGAGACAGAGCCAGGCAGAAGACTTTCGGGGTGGTATCATGCTGGTGTGGTGTAGGAAGACAGGATTCAGTTCTTTTTGCCCAATTTTTTGTGTCTGGAGACCAGCAACGGTAAAGTTGGACCTTGTAGAGGATAGCAAAAGAAAAGGGAACATTTGGAGGCGATGGGGTAAAGAGCGCTCCCCCGTCGTGGAGGGTGGATTCCCTGAAATCCATCACAGAAGAGACCAGCTGCTCCTTCGGCTAGGTTCAGAGGTGTGACGGCCCCAGCAAATGGCGAGGAAGTGAAAGAGTGACGAACAGCAGGAAGTATCGGCAATAAAAGTTTAAGTAAAAATAGGACACCATACCACTTCTCTAAGCTGAAGAAATCTGCCAAAAAGTGACTGAGTGAGCTCCCAAAGTATGAAAAGTGGCGCCTAAGCAGTGGGAGTAGAAAAGGGGGAAAAAAGTAAGCCTAAAGAGACAGTATCGAATGGACCGAGAGTGAAAGTATTTGTGTATTGTGAATGGTGATCTGAAAGACTGTTGAGTTTAAAGACTGGGAGATTTGCTGTAATAGAAACAATATTGCAGGATTTATACTGAGAGCAGAGGAACAACAGATGGTACTTAGAAGGAAAAAAAGAGAGAGACGAAGAAGCTGTGGAGAAGGGACAGTGACTGTGCAATCTATTGATAGCCATTTCCCATTTTAGAGAATGACAAGTAGCAGTGAATTTAGAAAGCATAAAGATTAAGTAAAAATAATAATTGACTACCTGGGTGATAAGTCTGGAGTGGGATTTAATTATAATTAATTGACTATCTTCTACATATTTTATATATTGATATATTTCTATACCTTCTATCAAATAGATTCTAATATATTAATGGTTCCTCCTTCTCTTTTTCTATATACCTATACTTAGTTATAAAATATTTTTTCTTTTATAGATTTATAAATTGACTATAGAATTGGTCTGACTTCTTTGTTTATTGTCTTTGTTGAACCAGATTAATTTAAGATGTTAACTTAGGACTAACTTAAGATATTATATGTTTGATTTCAAATAGGTAAAAATAGGTAAAATAGTGCTGCATATAATAGTTGATTGGTATATTAATGGTGGATAGCAAATAGATTTTACATTTGATTATATTAAATTTGCATTTTATTTAGTATAACCTTCGGAAAGATAAAAGGTAGATCTTTCTATAATATAGGATTAAATTCTGTATGGTACAGTGGAACAATTTCTTTCAAGTACTTAAAATGTCAAACACATCCATAGTTATGAAAACAGTTAAGAAGGCAACCCCAGGAACAGCCTCTCCTGCAAGGCAAAAATTAATAATGGATATGCCAAATACTGAGAAACTAGGATCAGTCCCAACACTACAGAATATACAGACAGCATTAAACATGATTCAGGAAGTAATGATGAAAACGCAGGAGTCTATGACCAACAACCACAAAGAGATGAAAAGAGAAATGGGTGAAGTAAAGGGAGACATAAAAAATTGGATGACAGGATGGAAAAGATTCAACAAACAATAGCAAAAAAACGAGGAAAGAATTAAACTGGTGGAGGCAAGAACAAACAAACCGAAAAGAAGTTGGAAGACACGGCGGAGAAATTAACAGCAATAAATAGAGAGATGGAGGAAACGATAATCCGCTTAGAGTTAGAAAGATCTTCTTTCTACTTAAAATTCCAGAACGTAAAAGAAAGTAAAGACCTCTGTAATCTCATGACGGAAGTGTTGGCGGAGTTGCTGCAAATGAAAAAACATGAAATTCAAAACAATATTGATGAAGCTTATTGTGTACAAACCAACTATTCGTGACGACACAGGCTTCCCCGTGAAGTTCATGTAAGGTTCACAAAACAATCAGTACAGGATGAAATTTACAGAAGAACGAGAGAAGAACAACTAATTTATAAGGGAAAGGAAATCTTTACACTAAAACAACTACCAAAAAGGGTCCGAGATAAAAGAAGGAATTATCAGTTTCTCATCTCAAAATTAATAAAACAAAGAATTATGTTTCATTGGTTAGTCCCTGAAGGAATGTCAATATCCTGGCGGGGGAAAAAATAAGAGGAGACACGGTCGACAAAGCCAACGAATTCTATGAACAATATTTCAGAGGAGAATCGGACAGCAGGGAGGAACTTAAATCTAGGAGCCAAGAGGAACACCTGACAGAGGAAATTGAAACAGACCAAGAACTGAGAATAGAATAGAATAGAATAGAATAGAATAGAATAGAATAGAATAGAATAGAATAGAATAGAATAGAATAGAATAGAATTTATTGGCCAAGTGTAATTGGACACACAAGGAATTTGTTTTGGTGCATATGCTCTCAGTGTACATAAAAGAAAAAGAAAAAAAATACCTTCATCAAAGGTACAACATTTACAACACAAATATGGTCATAGGTTGCAATTTAACCCTTAGTGATAGCGACAAAAAGTTATAGTCATACAGTCATAAGTGGAAAGAGATTGGTGAGGAAAACGATGAGAAGATTAATAGTAGTGTAGATTTAGTAAATAGTTTGATATTGTTGAGGGAATTATTTGTTTAGCAGAGTGATGGCGTTCGGAAAAAACTGTTCTTGTGTCTAGTTGTTCTGGTGTGCAATGCTCTATAGTGTCGTTTTGATGGTAGGAGTTGAAACAGTTTATGTCCAGAATGTGAGGGATCTGTAAATATTTTCATTTAAATGGGCCTCTGGTGGCTCAGCAGACTAATGCAGTCTGTTATTAACACAGCTGCTTGCAATTACGGCAGGTTCAAGTCCCACCAGGCCCAAGGTTGACTCAGCCTTCCATCCTTTATAAGGTAGGTAAAATGAGGACCCAGATTGTTGGGGGCAATAAAAGTTGACTTTGTATATAATATACAAATGGATGAAGACTATTGCTTAACACGATGTAAGCCGCCCTGAGTCTTCGGAGAAGGGCGGGATATAAATTCAAAAAATAAAATAAAAAAATTCACAGCCTTCTTCTTGATTCGTGCAGTATACAGGTCTTCAATGGAAATCAGGTTGGTAGTAATTATTTTTTTGCAGTTCTAATTATCCTCTGAAGTCTGTGTCTTTCTTGTTGGGTTGCAGAACCAAACCAGTTATAGAGGTGCAAATGACAGACTCAATAATTCCTCTGTAGAACTGGATCAGTAGCTCCTTGGGCAGTTTGAGCTTTCTGAGTTGGCGCAGAAAGAGCAGTCTTTGTTGTCCTTTTTTGATGATGTTTTCGATGTTAACTGTCCATTTTAGATCTCGTGATATGATAGAACCTAGAAATTTGAAGGTTTCTACTGTTGATACTGTGTTGTCAAGTATTGTGAGAGGTGGAAGTATGGAAGGGTTTCTCCTAAAGTCTACCACCATTTCTACAGTTTTGAGTGTGTTCAGTTCCAGATTGTTACGGTCGCACCACAAAGCTATCTGTTCGACCTCACGTCTATAGAGAGGCAACAAAACAGGGACCCCAAGAAAGAGAAGGATTACAGACGAGATACCAAAAGGAGATAAGAGAAGCAAGATCGACTAATAAGTAGCAAAATGGAAGAAGAGGTGAATCTGTTTTCAGTTAACATAAACAGATTAAATTCACCCATAAAAAGAAGACAGACAATAATTAAGTTACAAAAATTAAATATGGATATCATATGCCTACAGGAAGTGCACATACAAAAGGAAAAAAGTCATATTTTGGAAGCCCCTAAGCTAGGAAAATTATTTACATCATTAGCTGAATCAAAAAAACGGGGAATAGCAGCATATATAAAGAAATGGCTAAGGCCTAAACAATTGGTCGCAGACAAAGAAGGAAGGACATTACTGATAGAAATTTACATAAAACAAAAAAGAGTAGTCATTGCAAATATATATTCACCAAATATAAGACAGAAAGAATATTATAGCAAATTATACAAACAATTACTAACACTAGAATTTGATAATATTTGAATACTAGGAGACTTCAACGAAGTGGTACACCCAAAAAAAGACTATAAAACAGGAACAAAAAAGAATCACGATAGGAAAATTCTACCAACGGTATTTTTTGATATGATCCAAGAATTAAATTTGAAAGATACATGGAGAGAAAATAACCCACAAAAGACCCAATATACTTTCTTCTCCAATCCCCACCAATCGTGGTCCAGAATAGACATGGCATGGATGGACCCGGAAACAGCAAAAGAAATATCGGAAATAGAAATTGCAATGAACATCTGGGCGGACCACAGTCCAATAAAAATTAAATGGAAAGGAGAAATAAAAAAGAAAGGGAGGTGGACCATGAGCCAGAGGGTGATTAAGGAAAAAAGTTATATTACATATGTAAAAAAAGAGCTAGAATTATTTTTAAAAGAAAATTGGAACGAACAAACTACCACTCAAAACCTATGGGACACACTAAAAGCATACACGAGGGGTATATCAATTGCATATATAGCCCAAAGAAATAAAAATAAAAAGAAGCAATATACAGACCTTCAGGAAAAACTGGAAGAATTAGAACTTAAATTACAAGAACAACCCTTAGATCAGGAAATTAAAGAACAGAAAGAAATTACCAAACACAAATTAAATCTAATTACACAGGAAGAAATGGCACAATAGATTAGAGCAGTCAGACAAAACTATTTCCAAAATGCCAACAAACTGCGTAGATGGCTTGCTCACAAATTAAAAAAAGAAAAGGAAAAGAAATTAATATGAAATTTAGAAGATGAAGAGGGGGCAGTACACTTTCAGAAAGACAAAATAAAAACCATAGTAACAAATTACTTTCAAGCCCTGTATAGACAAGAAAAAATAGATGAAAATGATGTTAAGAGATATTTAAGAGAGAGGAGTCACCCAACTATACCAGACCTAATTAAAGAAATATTAAAGGGGAAAATAATGATAGCTGAGTTGAAAAGGGCAATATAAAAACAAAAAATAACAAAACTCCAGGCCCAGACGGAATCCCGGCTGAATTTTATAAGGAATTTCAAGAATTATTAGATAAATTATTATTACAAACTTATAATGAAGTATTAGAGAATGCAAAGATACCAAAATTCTGGACGGAAGCTTTAATAACACTCATTCCCAAAAGCAATAGTGAAAAACAGAAGATTCAGAACCATAGGCCAATCTTGCTGTTAAATGCTGATTATAAGATATTTATGGCCATAATAGCAGAAAAGATTAAAGGTATATTAAACAAAATTATTAAATCAGATCAAAATGGTTTTTTGCCCAACCGATACATCAAAAATAACATGAGAACCATCATAAATGTACTTGAATATTATGAAGCCCACCCAGATAAGCAAGTCGCTCTGATATTCTTAGATGCACAGAAAGCTTTCGATAACCTGAACTGGGACTTTATGATCAACCAATTAATAGAAATGAATTGGGGGAAAAACTTTATAGAAATGATTAGAGCAATTTATTTTAGCCAGGGAGCAAAATTAATTATAAATGGTGAATATACAGAAAAAGAGTATGACAGGGGGCGTGGCCATGACCGTGGTGGGGTAAGGACCTTTCCTTCACTTCACAGGGCTTATTAATGAAGATTTATGAGAATTTATGCCGTTTGGAATGCACTGTTATGGATGAAAGTTAATAAATCATGAACTGAAAGTGTTAACAGCCCAGCAGATTGAATTTAAAACTGGTAGGTCATCTGAAACGGCTTGAATTAAGGAGTTTCTACAGCGTGGGTTGACCGAGCCGGCAGACAAGATAAGTTGGAATAAATTACTGTGTTTTGTTTTTCCAAAATTAACTATCTTGTTCTGTGTTAAAAAAAAAATTTCTATTGCTGAGGCTAAGGAATGAATATTAAGGACTGAATATTAAGGACTGAATTTGATAATGAGAAGAATTTTTTTTTTTTGAGCCTTCCGGAAGTTCAGCCAAGAAGAATTTAATTGAAGAGAAGAGAAACTGATTTTTTATTGGATTGTTTGGCAGTAAGAGGATTTTACTGAGCTAATTTTTTCTTTATTTTTTTTTCTCTTGAGAGCAAATTAATAGCTTGTTTATATTACAAAAAAAAAAAAAAAGGATTTTGCTTCGTTTAAGTTGGTTTGTCTTCCTTTCTGCTTTGCTGACGTGGAGGAAAAATGGCGCTGATTAATGTTAGCTGTGAAGTTTTGTGTTTCTTTGTGGAGTATCCTTGAACTTGAGAGATAACAGTGCAAATAAGCCGCTTCGCTTCAATTAAAAGACAGTCGTCCTTTGATCTTCACTAAGACCCTCTGTAAAATTGGTTTGGAATCTTAGTTTGGGAAATTTTTTGGTTTTTTTCAAAATGACTCAACAACTTTCAGAAACGCAGCAACTTGCTGCAGCTTTAAATAAAATTGGGGAAAAAATAGCAGGACTATCAGAGCGTATAGATAATTTGACATTGAAACTGACATCTGAAATGCAGAATTTAAAGCAAGAGATGAATGAAAACTTTGCAAAACAGAAAGAGGAAATGATAATGATTAAAGATGAAATGGAGCAGATGCATGTGCACGAGGTAAAAGTAGATCGGCAAATTGGTAAAATATTTTATAAAAATGAGCAGCAAGATAAGAGAATCTGTCTTTTGGAAGAAGAGATGAGGAAATATAATTTAGTTATCAGAGGAATCTCAGAAGAAAAGGAGGATAAATTGAAATAGCGGGTTCTGAAATGGATTAATGATTTGGATACGCAACTTACGTTCACAATAGCAGACCTGGCAAGTGTTTTTAGAATTGGATATAGAAGGCAAAATGGTTCTAACAGGAATGTGCTTGTCAGGTTCGCAAATCTTGGTGATAAGTTGGAAGTTATGGCCAAGGTGAGAGTTGGGAGATGCTTTGAAGTTTGAAGGAAGACTATTCAAGTCTTCCGGATATATCAAGAGAAGAAAGGGCATGGAGATTTTTTAAAACCAATCACAAAAGTTTTGAGAGATAATGGAATTAAATACAATTGAGGCCACCACAACAATTGAAATTTTTTATAAAGGAAGGATGCGTACAATCACCCCAGATATAGATGCATTATTATATTTACGGAGCTTGGACTGATTGAGATGGAGGATTTAATGGAGATAAAAGATCAAATGCTTCAGATGGGTGGAACATACGTGGAAACATCAATCCCAGAAGAAGAAAAAGGGGCTATTGGAGGCAAGACTCAAAGGGTTAAAGAGGAAAGAAATATCACCTGTGTTGGTTGAACAGAAGAAGAGTCGTGAGGATACAGTAGGAGAAGAAGCAGATAAGAGTCTTGGAAAATATGAAGCTGAATGCGGGTCATCGCTATCTTTTTTTGAGTGATGAATTTAAATAGACAGCCCGAAAGAAGTGGCCGGGCATTGGCACGTCCCTCTCCCCATTCTCTTTATAGAGGCGAAACCGATGAGGATGTGGGGAAGAAGATTGTTTGTACTTTATTGTTTGTTTGTTTTGTTTTTTCTGTTTTCTTATTGTTGTTTATATGTTAAATATGGTAGTTTAATGTCGGGTGGTGGGCACAGAAAGGAAGATGCGGGATAGGATTAAAAATTTATATTTTAAATGGGAGTTATAAAAATAATGTCATGGAATGTGAAGGGTACAGGAATCAGATTAAAAGAAGAAGATTGGAGCTTAAGATTAAAAGGGATTTGCCAGACATTTTATTTTTACAAGAAACCCATCAGAAATCTGAAGATTCAAATAGAATGTATATAAAAGGTATGCAAATATATGAAAAAGCATTTGGAACTTCAAAAGCTAGAGGAGTTGCAACACTGATATCAGATAGGGTGTACTTTGAAAAACATAAGGTAATTTTGGATGAAGATGGAAGATATGTAATAATTGTTGGAAATCTTAATGAGGAAAAAGTGACACTTGTTAATTTATATTTACGAATGAAAACAAAGAGAATTTCTTGAAAAATAACAAAAATTTTGGAGAATGAAAGTGTAGGGAAAGTAATTGTGGCTGGGGATTTTAATTTAATCAGAGATAAAATAGATAGTACTAATCCCACCCGCTGTGGAGGAGCAAATAAAATGGGGATTTTAAATATGTGGATGCTTTGAAACGGCGTGGTCGATGTGTGGAGAGAGGTTAAAGGAATTGAGAGAGTATACACTTTTTTCTCTAAGATATATAATACATATTCTAGAATTGATTATATTTTTCTTTCTAAAGATTTGTTGAATAATGTGGATAAGGTAGATGTGGGAATTTTTAAAGATTCTGATCATGCAGAAGTTATGGTGGACTTAGATTTTAATTTTGAGAAAAAAAGAAGCTATTGGAGATATGACGAAATTGTATAAAATGAAAAGGATAAAAATGGATACTTAAAAATTGGAGGAAAGTTGGAGATTAAATGATAACGGGAGGTTAAATTTGAAATTGTTTGGGATGCGATGAAAGCGGTGTTTAGAGGAGAGTATTAAATTATCAAGTAGGAAATATAAAAATTATAAAAATTAAAATGGAAAGAGATAAAAATCAGATTAAAGAATTGGAAAATCAATTTTGCTTACTAAAGAAAAAAATTCTTCAGGAGCTTAATATGTTAAGAAATAAAATGATAGAAGAAGATACAGAGTTAGTAAAAGAAATTTGAGATTTTAAATAGGAATTTTTGAATTTAGTAATAGAAATTCTAAATTATTGGCAAAGATGGCGAAAGATAAAAGAGAGAAGAGAGAAATTGGAGTTTTGATAGATGATAGAGGTATAAGATGTTATAAAAAATTAGAGAAATGTGAAGTGGTTAGAAATTTTTTTCAGAATCTATATTCAAAGAAACCAATTAATCGGGGAAAATTGCAAAGCTATTTAGAAAAGTATGTGGTGAAAATTGATCAAACATATAAGGAATTGATGGAAGAAGATATAACACAAGATGAGATTAATGGAATAATACAAAAATTAAAATTAGGGAAAGCTCCAGGTGAGGATGGATTACCTGTTGAGTTTTATAAAGAATTTAAAGAATTAATAATACCAAGATTGCAAAAATTATTCAATGGAATATTACATGGTGGGAAGTACCTTCGTCATGGAATAGAACGGTGATATCCCTAATTCCTAAACCAGATAAAGATTTAGAAAGGATTGAGTCCTATCGGCCCATTTCTTTAATTAATCAGGATGCAAAGATATTTACTGCTATTATAAGTAATAGATTAAATAGATTTATAGATAGATATATAAGTTATAATCAAGTAGGTTTTGTGAAGGGTAGATACATGAGTGATATTGTTAGAAGAGTATTAAATATTATAGATGTAGCTGAATATAATGGTGATAAAATTGGTATAGTATCATTGGATATTTTTAAAGCTTTTGATTCTGTACAATGGGAAACAATTAAAGTAATTGTGGAGGCTTTAGGCTTTGGTAATAAGTTTATACATGTTATTTCAAAATTGTACCAAAAGAGCAGTGCAAGAGTGAAGGTGAATGGAATATTAACTGAAGAGATAAAATTAGAAGCTGGTACGAGACAAGGATGTCCCTGTCCCCAACATTATTTTTATTGGCTATGGAAATATTGACAAAATGATAGAAAAGATGAAGAATTAGAAGGATATAAGGGTATAAGATAAATTTGTATGCGGATGATACTTTAATTATTTTGAAAATGTAGAGAAAGATCTGAAAAGATATATAAGCATTTGATAGAATTTGAGGAAATGACAGGATTGAAAGTAAATTGGTCAAAGTCAGAATTATTGATGGATAGTAATGGTAATGAGTCTGAGAATATGCAAGAGCAATTTGGGATAACACATTGAAATATTTGGGTATAGTGCTTTCACTTAAGGTTAAAGAATTGAAAAAACTTAATTATGATGTGGTGATTAACGAAATTGAGAAGAAGATAGATAAATATAAAATTTTAAAGTTGTCTTGGTTTGGTAGAATTGCAATGTGTAAGATGATGTTGCTGCCCAAGTTCAACTTTTTATTCGAGATGCTACCACTAAATTTGACAGAGAAAGATATTGAAGGATATCAGAAAAAACTGGATAAATTTTGCAACGGTGGCAAAAGACCTAGATTAGTGAAGAAAATGTGGTATCAAAATCAAAAGGAAGGTGGATTAGGAATCCCCAAATTATTTAATTATTACTGTGCGTATGGTATCCGGATAGTGGTAAAAATACTTAAAGGTGAAGATAACTATTGGAGAGATTTAGAGTTAAGGGATATAGAAATTTGGATCAAGGTGGTTTTAGATAAAGCAAATTTAAAATGTGTAAGTAGAAGTTATTGGTTAAAGGATTAAGTAAAAATGTGGAACAAATTTGTTAAAATTTTAATTCGGATATAATCTTTTGGGGAGACAACTGAATTTGGCGATTAAAAATAATATAAAAGCGTAATGAAGTGATTAAAGAGGAAAATATAGAAATTATTAGAGATTGGATAAAAGTTATGGAAATGAAAGGAGGAATAAAGAAATTATTGAAAAATTAGGGTTAAGTTGGTTTGAAAAATACAGATAGAAAATGGACAAAAAACTAAAGGAAAATTATTCGATAAATAGATGTGAAACTGAATTTGAATATTTAGTATCTCGGATTATGAAAGATGAAATTGGGCTAAAGGGACTCGTTAGTAGGGTTTATAAGATTATAAATTCTGATGAAAAATTACAAAGAGTGATGAGGACAAATTGGGAAAAAGATCTTAATATTGAAATACCAGAGTCAGATTGGAATGTGAATTGGAAGAGTAGAATTATGAGAACTTTATCTATAAGGATTAAAGAGCACAATTATAAAGTTGTTTGAAATGGTATTTGACTCCAGTAAGATTGTCACAAATGGATAAAAAATTAGTAAAAATGTTGGAGATGTGAGATGGAATTGGGGACTTATGAACATATGTGGTATAATTGTGATAAGGTTAAAAGTTTTGGCAACAATTGGAGAAAATGATATTTGAAATGATGGGGAAAGTAATAACATTGAGAGTGGAAACTATATTATTGTTGGTAATTAAGGAAATAGAATTAACAAAATATGAAAAAGAATTGATTAGAATTATGATTATAATAGGTAGAATTATAATAGCTAGATATTGGAAACTAGATGTGATTTTTAGAATAGAAGAGTGGAATTCTGAAATGTGGAAATTAGCTTTAAATGATAAAATGACATGTGATATTAAAATTAGAAGTGGTGTGTATAAAGAAGATATTTTCTGGAAGACTTGGAAACCATTTGTGGACTTTGCGCTTGGAACATTGGACGCTTCAGTACCTGTACCTCGAGAACGTGGATTTTGGCAATCATGAGGATATATCCGAAGACCCAAATCTTCCTTTTATGTATAGCACAAGGGTGTAATAATGTATTTTTTTTTGTTTGTTTGTTGTAAAAAAAGTAATAAAAAAAAAAAGAAAAAAAAAGAAAAAGAGTATGACAGGGATGCCCCCTGTCCCCCTTATTATTTATTCTATCCATAGAAATATTAATGTCACAAATTAGAGAGAATTCAGAAATAAAAGGTTTAAAAATTAAATCACAGGAATACAAAGTCCAAGCATTTGCCTATGATTTGGCATTCATTATTGAGGAGCCCCTAGAATCCGGACAATTACTATTTGAAGACATAAACCAATCTGGCAAAGTGGCAGGGCTCAAAATAAACAAGGATAAAACTAAAATGTTGACCAAAAACTTAACAAATAAACAAATTGAGAAATCTTTTCTCTTTCCTTTTTTCCTTTCTTTTTTAAAGTATCCTTCCCCCTCTCCATTTCTATTCCCTCACTACCAATCCCAATATAATCATCTGTATTTTAATCCTCGCTTATATCTTTTTCAGCACTGTATTTTTGTTCCTCTTGTTTCTTCCTCATAATTTCTTCATTTTTTTTATTCTCAAGCCAATTCTATGCTTCTTTATTCCCTTTAAAGGATTCTCATACCATTTGAAGCATCTCCCATAATTCCTCACACTCATCCTCCCAACTCTCCATATTCTCAATATAAGGAGAAAGGATTTTTAAATTTATTTATTTTAACTTATGTATAGTCCAAATTCAAGTCCAAAATATTGTCTTTTTTTTTTCTTTCCCTTTTTTTCTGTTTCTGTTTCCAAATGCAGGCCAGTTCAGATGTTTGTTTGTTTTTTAAGTCATTCTAGTTCAAGTCCTTGATCTTTCCAGTCTTTTGAAGCTGTGCCACAACTGTTTAAACAAACACTCCTTCGATCTTACCCATTGTAGCCTAAGCAATGCAATGTTATTTTTTTTTTCACTCCAGCAACGTTTCTCTCCAATTCACAAATCTCGGCAACAAAATATCATTTGTTAATCCACAAAAACAATTGCTTCATCTTCCTCAATTAAGTCCTTTTGTTAGTAAAAGATGCTTTCCCTCCATTTTCTTCTCCTTTTAATATTTATAATTTCTTCCAAATCCAATTTTAAATCCAGATGGAATGTTTTCTTTTAGGGTTTTTGTCTTATAAATCCTCTTTGCTGTTTGTTTCCTCCTGCTTTAAGTTTCTGCATGCCAATTAGCCGCTAACTTCAAATTGGAAAATCTTTTCAGCTTTAAAAGTTTTTTCTTCTTACCTGTGAGTTGGCCAATCACTCACCCAGTAACAATACTCTATTCAAATCTCCGCTCCTGCTCAGTTTAACTATACATTAAATATATCAGCACTTCTTCAACAATCTTGGAGGATTGTTTTGATCTGGCTACATTCGATTTTTTTAGTTTTTAGGTCATGAAAACAAGCACTGTTTTAAAACCATGGTTTTGTTTGTTGCTTTCACATGCAACAATATGTTCCATCATAAATATTTTATTTCCTATTTTTAAATTCTTAACCTTTAAACCTTAGATCTGTTTTCTATAAACCTTTATTCTCTTCTAATTTTAAAACACTGTGTATGTTCAGCTTCAATATGGTATGTTTAAAGTTGCAAAGAGGGTAACAACACATAATAGACGCTCTAAAGAAGCTTTCAAATTGATATTAATGATTCAAAATCATCTTTCTTTTTAAGGACAGATTAATCATATTTCCATATTATATTACAAATACACTACATCTTTTTGAATGGTTAATTTTCATAGATGATTAGTCATGTGGCAAGGTACCTTGTATATAAGCAGAGAAAAAGAATCTAATAGTGCAAACTTAAATTTATTTTATATATTAAAGTTTTGTTTATTCATTAATTTGATTTATATGGCCACTCATTTGAAATAAGTGATTCTAGGCCATTACATCAATTTAAAAAAGAAAAATACAAGAAAAATACAAAATAAATACAGTTGGCAACTTTAATTAGCACAGATATAACATCAATGCAAATATAATATCACATTTTAATATATCTGATTTAGTTTAGTCACAAAATAAGACAATTTTTGCTAATTTGTTTAGATTTATTTAGCTTGCAATATTATACAATGCAAATAGTCAAGTTGATTTGCATCATTTTTCTTATTCTTTTTTTCTAAAAAAAATATCTGGAATAAGTGACACCACACTGCTTACTGTTAATGTTTTTTTTTTTAGAGGGGAGTACTGCAGACATTCGTCTTTTTAATCCAGCCATATAGGATCTTCTCAATTTCCAGTCTTCCTTTTGGGAAAAGATTTTGAGAAAGGAAGCCAGAATTTGTTCATACATAGGAGATGGAACACCACCATTCAAGCTGGTTGATAACTTCATTTGGGATCCAGGTGGTAGAAATGCACCCGTCCTGGTCCTTTCTGAGCTCTCAGCAATGTTTGATGCAGGGACGAAATGCTCCCGGTTCGGACTGGCTCACCTGATCCAGTAGTGATGGCGGCGAGTGGTTCGGAGAACCGGTAGCAAAAATCTGTGGCCCCGCCCCCTGCTTCTGCTGAGCCAAGCCATGAGGTTGGGTTTTTTTTTTACTTTTAAAAGCAGTTTTTCTTCAGCTGAAAACATACCTTTAAAAGTAAAAAAAAAAGCCTTTGATGATCTGGCGGCTTAGCTGAGATCATCAGAACCCTTTAAACTCTTTTTTTTAACAACCTCAGCTGAAGAGGTTGTAAAAAAAAGTTTTTAAAATGCTCCTCTGGCAATCCCAGCTGAGTTCCTCATCACCAAAACCTTAAAAAACATGTTTTCTACAAGCTCTTCAGCCGAAGAGCTTGTAGAAAACCTCCTTTTAAGAGGTTCTGGGCTGAAGCACTTACCTGATTACTGCTCCTTTCCGACTGGGAAAGCCATGCTTTAAATCAGTTGCATCAGCTACCAACTGAAGCGGCCTGCCTGAAATCTATCTCATCAGTCAGCAACTCATCTGCCTGCTTTGCTGGCTGAGGAACTCTGGGAATTGAAGTCCACAAATCTTAAAATTACTAAGGTTGGAGACCCCTGATCTAAAAAATATAAATAAAATAAAATAATAAAATAAAATATTTGTGCAGTTTTCTGAGATTTGGTGTGTTTCTTAGTGTTTCACTCTAACTGCACAAACACACAAAATCTCACAAAGCTGTATATGGCATTTTGTGTGTGTGTATGTGAGAGAGAGTCAGTTGTGTTGTGTGTGTGTGTGTGTGTGTGTAAAGTGTGAAAGTTGGTTTTTGAGCTTTTTGTGGCTGTGTGAGGTTCCTGCTTGTTGCAGGGGCCATTTTGGGTGAAGTGCAGCTGATTTTACATTGTGTGTGAGTCTGCTGTATTGTGTTGTGTGTGTGTAAAGTGTGAAAGTTGGTTTTTGAGTTTTTTGAAAAAAGTTATTTATTTAAAAAAAAATAAATCAATTTTGAACAGGATATCAGTCAGATACGTCATTAAATGTAATTCAATTTCAAACCCCCCCTGTATTATATCCAATATATTTCCTTCTCCCTCTTAAAATTATTATTTGCACATACCTATCAAAAAATCTGTTCCATCCCCCCATTCTGAAATCAATATTTAAATCAAGTCTAGTCCTCATATTTTAACCCCCTCTTTACCCTACCCTCCTTCTTTCCAAATATAACAGTAGTTTTAATTTCATCAAGACAATTGTTATTTCATAGCCCAATACCCAAGAGAAACAAAAAAGATCAACATAGTTTCCTCTTAGATACCATTTCAGTTTCAATTTCATATTTAACATAATTCTCTCAGTTTCCCCAAGACATCATTAATAATTATTCTATTAATTATCTCTTAAATTCTTAAATATCACAAATCTCAACTTATTCTGTAATGCTTTTAAATCAGATGTAATTAAAAAAACCTTTCTTACAAAGATCTACTTGAATTTATAGGATTTGTTAAAGTAACCACTAAGTCGTCTGCAAAACCTCTAACTTTGTACTCATATTGTCTAATTTTAATTCCCTCTATTTTCGTTAACTCTCGTATTTTATCCAATAATGGTTCCAGAGTCAAAACAAACAATAGTGGTGATAAAGGACATCCCTGTCTCGTTCCTTTCGAAATCTTAATAACTTCTGTCAGACTACCATTTATTATAATCTGAGCTGTTTGCTCTCCATAAATCGCTTTAATTATTCTAACAAAGCAATCTCCAAATTGCATTTTCTCTATTAATTTAAATAAAAAATCCCAATGCAATCGATCAAAGGCCTTCTCCGCATCCAAAAAAATAAGTGCTGCTAAGTATTCTTCTTTTCCAAATATTCAAATATATTAATAATCTGTCTAACATTATTCCTCATTTGCCTCCCTTTTATAAAACCAGATTGATCAGTATGAATTCTTTCTTGTAAAACTAACAATAATCTATTTGCTATTATTGGAAACGATTGATAAATATGGAAAGGTATCAGGATTCTAAACAACAGAAACAAAAATTAGAGGAAATAACAGGATTTGAGGTGGTAAAAAAGGTTAAATACTTAGGGGTTTATATTAGCTCATTGAACAAGAAACTTTATAAGAATAATTATGACTTGCTATGGCAAAAAGTTCAGAATGACATGAGTCTGGAAAAAACTGCAGCTTATTGCTATTGGGGAGGATAGCGGCTATCAAAATGAATGTGTTACCTAGATATTTGTTTCTGTTCCAGATGATACCAATAATTAAGAAAGATAAAAACTTGGAGGATTGGCAGAGTGGGATTAATAAATTTATATGGCAAGGTAAAAAGGCAAGAGTTAAAATGAAAATAATTCAGGACTTATGCCTAAAAATGCCTAATTTTAAACTATATTATGAAGCAGTAGCCCTTTCAGTAATAAGTGACTGGTTTAATTTAACGGAGGAAAGAATTTTGAATATAGAAGGTTATGACTTATTATATGGATGGCATGCGTATTTATTTTATGAAAAAAAGTGGATAGGGCTTTTAAGAGTCATGTGTTGAGAAGTGCTCTTTTGCGGGTCTGGAAAAAATATTCCTATAAACTAAACTATGAGATTCTTATATGGGCGAACCCCAGACATGCAATAGAGAATATAAATATAGAACAGAAACAGGAAATGATTACTTATAAAGAACTTTTGTATGCTGAAGGAGGTAGCTTGCAATTAAAATCATTACAGGTATTAAATGAAGAAGGGAGGAATTATACTTGGTTTCAATATGGGCAACTAAGTGTTAGATGGAAAGAAGATCAAAAAATTGGTATAATGCAAGGGAGGAAAATTTAATAAAGCAAATTAGAAATCAGACCCAGGAGCATATAAAGAGATTGTACAATGTGTTGCTTGAAATAGATTCAGAAAAGGATTTGGTAAAGGACTGTATGATAAAATGGGCACAGAATATTCAGGAACCAATAATGTTGGTAACGCGGTGTGGCTCAGGCTGTAAGAAGCCTGTTATTAAACACAGCTGCTTGCAATTACTGCAGGCTCGAGTCCCACCAGGCCCAAGGTTGACTCAGCCTTCCATCCTTTATAAGGTAGGTAAAATGAGGACCCAGATTGTTGGGGGGGCAATAAGTTGACTTTGTATATAATATACAAATGGATGAAACTATTGCCTTACACAATGTAAGCCGCCCTGAGTTTTCGGAGAAGGGCGGGATATAAATGTAAATAAATAAATAAATAATAAATAAATAAATAAACATGGGAGAAAATCTGGGTTAGAAATGTTAAGTTTACATAAGCACAGAATCTAAGGGAAAATCTTTATAAGATGTTTTATAGATGGCACTTAGATCCCAAAAAATTATCATGTATGTATCCTGATATTCAAGCGAAATGTTGGAGATGTGATTGTGATGACGCTACATATTTTCATATTTGGTGGACTTGTAAGAAAATCAAGGCCTTTTGGATAAGAATTTGGTGGATTATTCAAAATGTCCTGAAGAAGATGATAAAGTTCCTGCCGCAATTTTTCCTTTTGGGAATTATAACGGATTGTACAGTGACTGAGATTAAATTGATTTTGAACTTAATAACAGCAGCAAGGCTGTTGATTGGACAATATTGGAAGAAAAAAGAGTTACCTACAATAGAAGAATGGATATTGAAAATTACTAACTTGGCTGAGATGGCTAAAATCTCAGCCTTTTTGAAAGACAATACGCAGGAAAGATATTTAATTGAATGGAAAAAATGGATTGATTATTTACAAAACAGATATCAGATTAAGAGATATCAGATTGCCTTTGAATAATTAGGATGTATTATTTATATAATGGGGGGGGTTAGGAAATGAAAAGATTTGGATGAGGTTAATTGGATTAGAAGGGGAAAATTTTATTTATGTTTGGTTTATGTATAACAATACCTTGTGGTTGACCCAGGAAGCCGGGGGGGGGGGGAAGGAAGGGGGGGAAGGGGGTTTTGCGGGGGGGAAGGGGGAAAAATGTTTTTGTTTGTTAAAACTTTTTCAATTAAAAAAAAACAAAAAACCTTGCACTAGCACAGACAACAATTAGTAACCTCCCACCACCACCACCAACCGAAGCCGAACGCCAGGGTGGGACTGACAGGCGTTCCCACCTCACCAAGAAGGGGCGTCTCAGGTAAGTCAACGCCCATTCTCCCAGTTGGTGGGAACGCCTGTTGTCCTGTTAGGGAGGGAAGGTCCTGGTTCCGCGACAGATAGTCGGGAATGATCTGCTGCAAGACTCTCCTGCCGAATGCAGCATCAGCCGACGCATAGGCATCAAGACGATAGTGTCGTATAAATGGTGTAGGTGAAGACCAGGTTGCTGCTCTACATATTTCGTGGAGAGACGCCTGTGAACTCCAAGCCGCCGATGTGGCTGCACTGCTCGTGAAGTGTGCTGATATGTATCTTGGAACTGGGATTCCCTGGAGTTGACAGGCTGTGGCTATCGTAGCCCGGATCCATCGACTAAGAGACCTGGATGCTGCTTTGGTGCCTAATGAGCCAGTGAGCAAGGACACAAACATAGCCTCCAACTTCCGGAATGGAGCTGTGCATTGCAGATAAATTTTGAGGGCCCGGCGCACATCCAAAGTGTGCCACATGAGTTCTAGCCTATATTCTGGTGAAGGACAAAAATCCAGAAGAACTATTTCTTGCGTCCTGGGGAAAACTGAATTAACTTTGGGAATGAATGTGGGGTCCAACCTGAGTACCACCTGATTGGTGTAGAAAATGCAAAGCTCCTTCCTGATGGACAGCGCTGCCAGCTCGGAAACGCGCCTTACTGATGTAATAGCTATGAGGAAAGAAACTTTCAGAGAGAGGAACCATAATGAGACCTCCCTGAGGGGCTCAAAGGGAGACTTTGTTAAGGCAGTGAGCACCACATTAAGACGCCATGTTGGAAAATGATGGATAGTTGGTGGACGAAGGTTAGAAGGCCCCCTGAGGAAGTGCCGAATAAGGGGTCCTTAGTTGCCGCCAATAACAACCATCCACCCATGATGGAGGAGAGTGTCGACACTTGTCGTCGTAGTGTGTTAGGGGAAAGACCCTTCTCGAATCCCATCTGGAGAAATTGGAGGATGTGGAAGACAGAAGCCTCTATTGGTCTGACGGAACGAGAGACGCACTATGATGAAAAGATCTGCCACGTGGCCTCATAGATTTTTGTTGTTGTTGTTTACATTTATACCCCACCCTTCTCCGAAGACTCAGGGCGGCTTTACAATGTATAAGGCAATAGTCTCATTCTATTTGTATATATTTTTTACAAAGTCAACTTATTGCCCCCCCAACAATCTGGGTCCTCATTTTACCTACCTTATAAAGGGTGGAAGGCTGAGTCAACCTTGGGCCGGGCTCGAACCTGCAGTAATTGCAGGCTCTGTGTTCTAATAACAGGCTTCTCTACTGCCTGAGCTATCCCGGCCCCTAGATTCTGGTTGTAGATTCGCGGTGAGATGCTTGTAGCGTAGTAATGATGCCTTCTGGCAAGTTGAAAGACCTTAGGAGGTCCCGCTCAACCTCCACACGGTTAGATGGAACCATTGGGGATTGGGGTATCTGAGAGGCCCCTGAGTTAGACACATCCTGCTGTCCGGAATTCGCCAGGACGGAGTGACAGAGAGTCTGAGGAGGTCCACATACCAAGGTTTCCTGGGCCATGCTGGAGCTACTAGTATGAATTCTGCTTTGTGGAGGAGAAGCTTGGTTATCACCTTCGGGATCAGTGGCAAGGGAGGGAAGGCATAAAGGAGGGCTAGAGGCCACGGATGGTGGAGAGCATCCACTGCCTCGGTCCCCAGGATTGGATATCTGGAGTAAAACCTGGGAACCTGATGGTTGATTCTGGAGGCAAATAAGTCCACAGCTGGAAGTCCGAATCTGGAACAAATTGGGATGTAGTGACCACTCCGCTGGGTCGATGGAGTTGCGGCTGAGGGAGTCTGCCTGGATATTCGAACTCCCTGTGATGTAGTCCGCTGTGATTGAATTTAGGTGAGATTCCACCCAAAGGCTGAGGCGTAAGGACTCTTGCATTAGAGCTATTGAATGGGTCCCCCCTTGTTTGTTTACATGCGCTTTCGTGGTGGTATTGTCCATAAGCACGAGGACATCGTGCCCTGTTATCAGGTGACTGAAGCTGTGGAGGGCTAGAAAAATGGCCCTGAGTTCCAAGATGTTGATAGGTAGATTGCTCTCCTGCTGGGACCAGCGGCCCTGCACCAGATGCTGCCCTGAGTGAGCCTCCCAGCCAGCCAGGCTCTGGTGATGGTGGTTCTGGGTGGAGCCCGGAAGCAGCTGCCCTTGGTTATGGCATTGGAAGACCACCAGGCTAGAGAGTCCGAAACATCTGGAGGGAGTGTGACCTTCAACCGGGATGTGCTGCGCCGGCTTCTCTGATAAGGCAGGAGATACCACTGCAGAAGGCGGCTGTGTAGACGAGACCATGGAACGATTCCGAAAGAGGAAACCATTTTCCCTAGCAGTTGGGACAGTTGGAGTTAGGAGGACCGCGCGTGAACGCGGCAGTGATTGGCCAGGTGAGAAAGGCTTGACTTGCGGTCTTCCGAAAGAAATACCATGGAGGAAGAAGAGTCTATGACTGACCCTAGATGGAGTATTCTGGTGGATGGAGAGAGGTGGCTCTTGGTCCAATTAATGGAGAATCCATGGATTTGGAGTATGTGAATGGTCACCTCCAGATCGTGTTTAGCAGACTGGAGGGAATCAGACTGGATGAGAATATCATCCAGGTATGCTTACACCCTTATAGGGAAGGAGTGTACATGTGCCATAAGGGCTGCCATGATTTTGGTGAAGACTCTTGGAGCTGATGAGAGGCCAAATGGGAGAGCCCTGTATTGGAAATGGTGGCTTGCATAAGCAAACCGGAGAAATTTGAGATGCCCTGGATGGATTAGAATGTGGAGATAGGCTTCCGTTAAGTCGATAGACGAAAGGAAGTCTCCCGGCCGAATGCTCTCCAAAATGGAGGAAAGGGAATGCATTTTAAACTGGCGGTACATGATATACCGGTTGAGTGATTTCAAATCAAGAACTGCCCTCCAACCTCCCGAGGACTTTTTCACAATAAATAGACGGGAGTGGAATCCCAGCCCTTTTTGATCTGTTGGAACCGGCTCAATGGCACAGATGCTAAGCAGATGTTTAATGGCAGATTCAACTAATGCCCTTTTAGAAAGGTTATGTGAGACAGGGCATTGTAGAAAACCCCCCCTCCAGGGATGTGGAGGAAAATTTGAGGGATAAGCCCTCTCGGATAGTGGATTTGACCCATGAATCAGAGGTTATGTTGTGCCTCGCCCGTCCCGCTCTCCGCAGCCGGGCCCCTCTCATCTCCTGTTATCTCAGCCAGAGACTGATAGTGCAGATGAATGGCCTGGCATGCCTCCAGCCCCCAGTCTTGGCACCATGCCCAGACAGACTGAACAAATAACCCCCCCACAGCGTGTGAGCATGATGCGCATGAAGCCAGTCATGAGCTAGAATTGCCGGCAGCTGGAGGGTGGACAGATCCCCGCTTCCAGAGAATGGAGAGGCGACATCAGCAAAAGGAAGGGAGAGGCAGGCCTGGATAAGTGCTGAGTCATAGAGCCACACCCCATGGCCTATATAAAGGATCTGCTTTCTGGCATTCTTTGAGTCAGGCAAAGTCTAATCTGGTTGCTGAAGTCACACCTTGGATTCCTGCCTGCCCTGAGAACTCTGACAGGACTTTGGCAAAGCTGCAGAGGCTTCGTGGCCACGTTTGAGACAGACTTTCCAGACCCGGCCGTCAGAGGAGGAGTGGGACATGACAGGTTATTTGGTCCTAGTTGTCCGCAAATTGGGCAAATGTGTGCCAACTGGAAGAGAGGTATAATTATTTGTTGTGCCTAAAGGGACGCCAGCTTCCTCCCCTGTATGCCTTACGGGAAGGGAATCTAGCACCCTGTCTGACCTGGAAGTCGGAAGATTGAGTGCCTCTGGATGATGGTAACCTTTGGGAGCTATGTCCGAAGAATGACTCCGTGGCTCGAAAGGACTGGATTCGGCCATATGGTTGAAGACGAGTTTCACTTCTTCTGGAAACGGATGGTAGAATTTTTCTTTTGTCCCTCGTTTCTACTAGAAGTGGTTCTAATGGAGCTCCAAAAAGCTTGTCCCCTGAATAGGGAGCTGCTGCTAGGCGCCATTTATTTCAGGCATCGGCTTGCCAGTTGCGGAGCCAGAGAAGGCATCTTGAAGCCACTGATGTACCTATGGCTCTGGCCGCAAAACGGGCAGCATTCAGGGTGGCATCGGCCGAATATTCTAATGATGCCCTGATTTTGTTAAGATCCTGATGGGACCTTACATCAGCCGCTGGGATCCGATCCTACAGTTGTTTTAGCTACAGCAAGGAGGAATTATCAAAGAAAGAGACTGCTGAGGCAGCTTTGACCGCCCATGCTGCCGCTTGGTGCCCTTTGATGAGCAGCTTTTCCGCCCGTTTATCTTCAGGGCGTAACGTTTCGTTAGCAATGTTTCCAAATTATGGGCTACATTAATGTTTCCAAATTATGGGCTACATTGTAAAGCCTCTTGTCCATACCATTTGGATTGGGGCCAGATCCTGGAAATGCCCATTGACGTTGAACTACGTCTTCAAATAACTTTGGAGCCGGTACCATTTCGGTTTCTACCGAGGGCTCCACAAAAAGAGCTTTGGTTGTATCTGTCTCTGCTTGAGATCTTGTGGGACGGGGAACAACTCCCAATCTGGTGGTGTTTTGAGCTTTGAAAAGGAGAGAGCGAAATAATTGCTGCTTGAATAAGCCTATGAATGATGGCTGATCCGGTTCCAAACCCTCATCATCAGATAAGGACATGTCTCTATTCAATTCCTCATCAGATAAGGATCCCTGAGCTTCCAGCTCTTGTTCCTGATAATGACTGGATTCCCCCAGGTCAGCTGAAGCTTGGCTCTGAATCATTCTGGAGGAATAGTCTCCCACTACTGGAGATGAGCTGGAATGCATACACTGGGCAAAGCCTTGCTTAATGGCTTCTGTTATCATATGACCCAGATCAGGCGGGCTGGAGACACCAATCCTTGGGGTGGGGAAGCCGCTTGAACTGCGGGAATGTCAGGAAGAGGTTGGAATAAGGGCCCCAAACTGGCTGGAGATTGTTGAACTGAGGTAGGTAAACGGTCAGGAGACCAAGCTGTAGATCCCCCGTGTGTTGAAGAAGCCCTGGCTGGGCTATGGCCTCTGGAAGGAGGAGCTGGAGGCTCCGATGGGGGGGAGGCAAGGACATGGTCTGCTGATTGGAGTTGGGCCTTGTTACTGACCCATTCCAGGGCTTTATGCCTGCGCTCTTCTGTCCTGGCTGCCCTGGAAGATTTCACCTTATGGGCCTTGGAATGGGAGCTAGCATCCCTGTGGGAGGAAGAAGAACCCTGTCCTGGGTCAGAGGAATGGCTGCTGTGGCTCTTGGAGGTGGATTGAGTTGCATCCGCCATTTTGAATTCCCCAACTACAATATGGCCGAAAAGCTCACCAAAAGAAAGGGGGGGCGAAGCCGCTTTACTCACGATCTGGCAAGCTGGTTGGAATGGAGAAGCTTGGAAAACTTTCACGGCTCCGAAGCGCAATCACTCGCCGTCCGGCTCTAGCGCGATCAGTCAAGGAAGGCACAGAAAATGCTTTGTGCCCAAACGGCAGCAGAGAAAACCCCCCGTTTGGATTGCTGCGCAGTGGCCCTCCATGAAGAGGTAGAAATGGGCCTAAAGGGGGTATCTCCTTTCCCCTTGCAGGATCTGCCAGCTGGCAGTCCTGTGCCGTTCCGTGCGGCAGTTGGCGGAATCAGGCAAAGCCCTTCTCACCGGTATCACAACTCCTTGGTGGTCCGGAGGAGAAAGAAAAAAAGAAGAAAAAAAATCCTTAGCAATTGTTTGAGAAATTCTTCCACTCGGAGAGAGAAGAGATAGACCTGTCCGGTCCCTGCAAGACTGAGTCGAAAAGCTGGAGGATACAGGAAGAGGCGGGGCTTAAATAAAGTTTCAGCAGACTTGGTCCTATTGAGCAGGCACGAGATATCACCCATCCTGACAGGCGTTCCCACTGACTGGGAGAATAGGGGTGGGCGTATTTAGTGCGTGATGCATCTGGGCCACAGGCCATGAGTTTGACATCCCTGGTCTAAAGGGGTGGGTGGAATGCACCATTTTACAGTGTTCCCTAAATAGATTAATCTAAACAGTGTGTGCAGAGAGCAGTGTGGTGGCCTAGAGGTTGGGTTCTCGCCTCATGTTCAAGATGCTGTAAATTTGATCCTAGGAAGTGGCAGATATTTCTCTCTGGGCACAACGAGTAATTGTCTGCTGCGAACTCTGCATAAGCGTCAGGAAGGGCATCCAGCCAGTAAACACTCAAGCTATTTATTTAGCCACCCCAACTCCAACCCGATGTAATTACAGGGTCATTAAAAGTAAAAAAAAAGTCAGTGTTCATAGAAGACTAGCCAACCTATGGTTACTTCATTGTAGTATCGTAAACAGCTTCACTCACTCAGTTTTAGCTGAGTAACTGTCATGTGCCATTTACATTCAGGATGCTTTTGCAATGATGCCATCATCATTTAACAATGTATTTTTCAAGGGCCACATCTGAAGATGACTTAGAAGCTGCAAATAGTTCAAAAGGAACCAGCTTGATTGCTGACAAAAAAAGTAGTTCAACATTTTATTAAGTGTTCACCGTGTTCACAATTATTAGGCAAGTGAATATGACCATATCATCCTTTGTATGCATATTTTCCACCTCCAAGCTGTATATAAACTTAAATGCTTAGTGGATATAAGCAGATCAGGTGATGTGTATTTGTGTAATGAGAGAGGGTATGTCCTAAGGAGATCAATACCCTATATCAAGATGTGCATAATAATTAAGCAGCTTCTTTTCCTCAGGCAAAATGGGCAAAAAAGAAATTTAACGGACTCTAAAAAGTCAAAAGTTGTAAAGTCTTTCAGAGGGATTCAGTACTCTTTAAATTCCTAAGATATTGGAGCGCGATCACAGAACCATCAAACATTTTGTTGCTAGCAGTCAACAGTGTCGCAAAAAATGTGTTGAGAAAAAAAGATACACTTTAACTGACAAAGATTTAAGAAGAATCAAAATGAAGCTACCAGGAACCCATTATCCTCCACTGCTGTCATTTTCCAGAGCTGCAACCTATCTGGAGTGCCCAGAAGTACATGGGGTTCAGTGCTCAGAGACATGGCCAAGGTAAGGAAGGCTGAAACCCAACTACCACTGAACAAGATACGTAAGTTGAAATGGCAAGACTGGGCCAAGAAATAGCTAAAGACAGATTTTTCAAAGGGTTTATGGACTGATGAGATAAGAGTGACTCTTGATGGACCAGATGGATGGGCCCATGGCTGGATCAGTAATGGGCACACAGCTCCATTTCGACGCAGATGCCCACAAGGTAGAAGTGATGTACTGATATAGACTAGTATTATTGAAGATGAACTAGTTGGACATTTTCGGGTTGAAGATGAACTCAAAATCAACTCCCAAACCTACTTGCCAGTTTTTAGAAGACACATTCTTCAAGCAATGGTGCAGGAAAAAGTCTGCACCTTTCAAGAAGACCTTGATTTTTATGCAGGACAATGCTCCATTGCATGCATGAAAATACTCTACTGTGTGGCTAGCCAGTAAAGGCCTTAAAGATGAAAGAATAATGACATGTCCCCCTTCTTCACCTGATCCTCACTCTATTGAGAACTTGTGGGCTCTTCTTAAATGGAAGATTTTATGGTGAAGGAAAACAATACACCATCTGAACAGTGTCTTGGAGGTTGTGGTTGCTGCTGCACATAAAGTTGATCGTCAATAGATCAAGAAACTGACAGTCTCCATGAATGGAAAGTTTATGACTGTTGCTAAAAGAAGAGTGGCTAAACTGGTCACTGGTGTGTTTTTTTAACTGTCAGAATTTTTTATTTGTAAATTTTGAGTTGTTTATTATTCTCATTTTAACAGATGAAAATAAATGAGATGGGAAAATTTTCATTTTTCATTTAATTGCATAATAATTCTGCACACTAATAGTTGCCCAATAATTGTGCACACATATTTTTATTTCCCCTTCCTACCAAATAATCTCAACTGTCAATAACTGTCCTTCCGGAGAAACCGGAAGCATCGCGAGACCGGCTGGAGAAATAGCAGGCTCCAACAAGCCCCACGAAAATCCAGCCAGACAAACTGATATCGGGGGGTCTTTGGACCAGAACCATCTTATACGGATGGTGAAGGAGAGGTGCCTCAGACTACCAAGAGGAACAGGCAAGTTCCTTGAAAGGTCGGAGGCTGCTCTTCAAACTGAGGCAGCGGCCATTGAAAAATGATCGCTCTGAAGCTGGGGCAACCGAACTAAGTTGTTTGTGCAGGAACGGTGTCTGAAGGAGTGATTGGCTAACTCACAGGTAAAAAAGAAAATTTTTAACATCCTTAAAAGGTGTCCCAGAGCAGAAATGCACAGCTAATTGGCACTTGGGAAAGTTAATGGAGGGAGAAGAACAAAGAGGAGGTTAAAATACTAAAGCCCAATAAAGAAAATTTTACAACTGGATTTAAAATTGGATTTGGAGAAATTAAAAATAATAAAAGAAAAAGAAACCAGAGGAAAGGTGCTTTTTATATGGATTAAAATATTTTTGAAAGTTTTGGCATTTGAAGGAAAAGAACAAAGAGGAAGTTAAAATACTAAAGCCCAAGAAAGGAAATTGTATATATGGATTTAAAATTGAATTTGGAGAAACTAAAAATGGGCATTGGTCCTACCTGAACGTGGATTCTTATTGGGGCTGCGGCATCAGTCAGACATGGGGTTGCTACAGCCAGATCTGCCTAGAGACTGAGTCATAGATTTTTGACCACGCCACTTGTTCCTTCCTGTTGGGCCCAGTTTTGGTGAAGACAGGTCAGAAGAAAATCTCCATCTGGAAGAAACTCCGTCAAAGGCAGGGCAGAATAGAACGTCTCCATCTGGAAGAAAAATGCCTTCAACATTAGAGACAAATCAGCAACAGGCCCTGAGCAGGAAGGGAGGGGCTGACCAATGCCACAGCCCCAACGAGAATCGGCGTTCAGGTAGGACCAACACCCATTCTCCAGTGAGGCTGCGGCATTGGTCAGACAAGGGACATACCAAAGCTACTGGTAGTCCTAAGGGCAGGATGTCGAAGGGCCTGGAGTGGCCCCTGCATGATGCACCTGCTGCAAGACTATTCTTCTGGAGGATGCTTCTGTAGAAGCAAAAACATCCAACTTATAATGGCAGATGAAAGGTGAAGGAATAGACCAGGTAGCCTGGCAGACCTCCTCAAGGGAGGCCTGCGTGGTCCAGGCCACAGATGTAGCCGTGCTCCATGTGGAGTGGGCCGTGATGCATCTGGGAACAGGAAGCACCTGGACCTGATCAGTCGATACAAGCTCTAATCCAGTGATCAATGGTAAAGGAACAAACCTTAGTCCCAAGGGAACTTGGTAAAAAGGAGACAAATAATGCCAGATTTCCTGGATGTGGCAGTTCTTTTAATATAAATTAAATTATGTCTAGTGTGTGCCATCGTCGCTCTAACACATGAGATGGCCTGGGGCAGAAATTAGGAAGCACTACTTCCTCGGCCCTGTAAAACCAAGAATTAATCTTTGGAATGAATGAAGGGTCCACTCTCAAGACTACTGTGTTGGGATGGAACACACAGAGGTCCTCCCTGATGGAAAGAGCTGTTAGCTTTGAGATACATTGAGTGGACATTATGGCAACTAGGAATGCCACCTTTAGTGTGAGGTACCTAAGACTGGTAGTTCAGAGAGGCTTAAAGGGGGCCTCAATCAAGGCATTGAGAACCTTAGTCAGATCCCAGGTGGGATATCTGTGAACTATTGAGGGCCATAAGTTACCAGCGCCCCGTAAAAACCATCAAATGATTCAGTGCCATGTTAAGGGCTCCCCTGAGTTACCTGACAATACTGTGGAGATGGTCACCATATGACGTTGGATGGTGCTGTGGGCCAAGCCGCGATCCAGACCATCCTATAGAAACTCAAGCACCTGTGGAACAGAAGCTGAGAGAGGATTAACCTGGTGCGACGCCCACCACCAGGAAAAGGTCAGCCAGATGGTGTTGTACAGTCTGACTGTGGAACCGCACCTCGACACCTGAATGGTGCAAATGATCCTGTCAGAGTAATTGTCTTGCTTCAGGAGGACGCCTTCAAGTACCAGGCGGTCATTTGGAGTCACTGGGGCTCCGGATGAAGCAGGCCCCCCTGGTGGAAAGTGGTCCTTCCTGAGGCCCTTCCATGGGAATGATGCTAAGAGATTGACAAGCTCCATGAACCAGGGTCAACGGGGCTAATGCGGGGCCACTAAGATGAGTTCTGCCTCGTCAGAGATGACTTTCCGAATTAGTGCCGGTATCAGTGGCAGTGGAGGGAAGGCATAATGTAGGCCAGATGGCCAAGGGAGGCGAAGGACATTGACCCCTTCCACTTCGGTCGTCAGAAACCTCGCATAATAGCGAGGAAATTGGTGGTTCAGGTTCAACACAAAGAGGTTCATGGCCGGAGTCCCAAACTTGCTGCATATGTCAAGGAAAATGTCTGTGTGCAGCTACCATTTGGCATTGTCCACTTGAGTCCTGCTTAGATAATCTGCTTGGGTGTTTTCAGTCCTCGCGATGTGCTCCGCCTGAATGGAGAGGATGTTGCTCTTGGCCCACATTCTGAGGTGATTCCTCCATGAGTCACCTTGAGCAGGTCCCCCTTGGTGGACAGGTGGGAACTCACAACCTTGGACCTTTGGGTCCTCTCCATAGTCAAATTCAGCCTTCCCCTAGATTTTATCTCCGAACCCCCAAGCCACTTCTTACAGTGTCCAATCTCAAACCACAGGACCAGACAAAAGCTTATGGAACAGGCTGTTCAGCATCTCCTCCAGATTTGAGCTATCAAGGAGGTTCCAAAAAGCCAGTGGAAGCAGGGCTATTATTCCACTCTATTTGTTGTACCAAAGTGTTCGGGGGTGTGTGTGGAAGGCGATTCTAGATTTAAAATCCCTCAATACCCACATCACATACCGACGGTTCAAAATGTGTCCACTAATGTTGATACTGCAGGTCATTCGCCACAACGACTTTCTGGTCTCAATGGACCTCATGGAGGCCTACCTCAACATTCCTATTCTGCCAGTCCATCAAAAGTACCTTCGCTTTTGCTATGCAGGCAGGCATCTACAATACAGAGCTCTTCCCTTTGGCCTGGCCTCAGCCCCACTGTGCTTCACGAAGTTCTTGGCAACTGTGGCAGTGCATCTATGGCTGAAGCCGATAAGACTCCAAGCATACTTGGACTACACCTTAATCCAAGCACAGTCATTCAGCAAAGCTCAGCAGGATCTCAATCTCATGATTCAGACCTTACTTGACCACGGCTTCCTGGTCAATTACAAGAAGAGCCATCTGATTCTGGTCACCAAGATCATCCATCTGGGCGCCATCATCGACACTGCGCAGGGAAAAGTATACCTATCTCTGGAAAGGAGGGCCGACATACAGGACCTGATATCTCAGATTCACAAGAATCCACTGGTTCCTCTCGCCACCTTGTCCAAGTTGCTGGGCAAGATGGTCTCATGCATGCAGATTGTTCCCTGGGCATGACTGCATGCTCGGCACCTCCTGTGGTTCTTACTTCCTTTTCAACGAGTGCGAAGGTCTCACACCTTAACCAAAGTCAGGGTTCCTCTCCAAGTCAGGAGATCTCTACACTGTGTTGTGTCTTGTCCGATCTCACCACCACAGCCGAGGTCTGCTTATCTGCTTCCGAACGCTGAAGAATGTCCTAGCATGCCTCCCGGCCCCAGCCCTGGCTCCATGCCCAGACAGGCTGAGGAGGGGGCATCTCCCGGCCCCAGCTCTGGCTCCATGCCCAGGCAAATGGAGCAACTAGACCCCTCCCCCTCCTCCACAGCATGTGAGCCTGAGGAAGGTCAATTACCAACAGCTGCCGATTGGAGTGACCCTCGCGTCAGAAGACTTGATAGGCGGAGGCAACAGAAGGAAGGGAGGGGTAGGCCTGGATAAGTGCTGAGTCATGGAGCCACACCCCATGGCCTATATAAAGGATCTGCTTTCTGGCAGTCTCTGAGTCAGGCAAAGTCTAAACGTATCTTGCTGAAGTCACTTTCTGGTCTCCTGCCTGCCCTGAGGACTTTGCTAGGACTTTGGAAGAGCTGCAGAGGCACACCTGATTCAGATTTCCCTGACCCGGCCATCAGCGGAGGAGTGGGACACGACACACTGGTGGACATCACCTTCCCTGGACAAGGGGTGTCTTTTCAAGAAACCCCAGAGACTCAATCTTACAATGGACGCCAGTCTCTTTGGCTGGGGAGCTCACCTCAACTCCCAAGTAGCACAAGGTCGCTTGTCATCCAACAACCTCACCAATCCGATCAACTGGCTGGAGTTGAAGGCAATCCATCCAGCCTTCAGTCACTTTCTTCAGTCGCTTTTGCAAAATCAACATGTACTGTACATGTACATGTACTGATCTTGACAGACAACGCTGCCGCAAAGGCACACTATCAATTGCCAAGGGTGGACACATTCAAGGCGACTCATGGAGGAGTCCTTTACCCCGGCAGGTGGGACTGCAAGCAGATTATCTAAGCAGTACTCAAGTGAACAATGCCGAATGGTAGCTGCACACAGACATTTTCCTTGACATATGCAGCAAGTTTGGGACTCCGGCCATCGATTTCTTTGCATTGAACCTGAACCACCAACTTCCTCGCTATTATGTGAGGTTTCTGACGACCGGAGTGGAAGGGGTCAATGTCCTTCGCCTCCCTTGGCCATCTGGCCTACATTATGCCTTCCCTCCACTGCCACTGATACCGGCACTAATTTGGAAGGTCATCTCTGACAAGGCAGAACTCATCTTAGTGGCCCTGCATTGGCCCCGTTGACCCTGGTTCATGGACCTTGTCAGTCTCTCAGCATCATTCCCATGGAAGGGCCCCAGGAAGGACCACTTTCTGCCAGGGGGGCCTGCTTCATCCGGAGCCCCAGTGGCTCCAAATGACCGCCTGGCACTTGAAGGGGTCCTCCTGAAGCAAGACAATTACTCTGACAGGGTCATTCGCACAATTCAGGCATCAAGGCGCAGTTCCACAGTCAGACTGGCTGACCTTTTCCCCGTGGTGCACACATCGCACCAGGTTAATCCTCTCTCAGCTTCTGTTCCACAGGTGCTTGAGTTTCTATAGGATGGTCTGGATCGCAGCTTGGCCCACAGCACCATCCAACGTCACGTGGCGACCATCTACACAGTATTGTCAGGTAACGCAGGGGAGCCCTTAACATGGCACTGAGTCATTTGATGGTTTTTACGGGGTGCTGGTAACTTATGGCCCTCAACAGATATCCCACCTGGGATCTGACTAAGGTTCTCAGTGCCTTGACTGAGGCCACCTTTGAGCGTCTCCAAACTACCAGTCTTAGATACCTCACACTAAAGGTTGGCCCCCTACGGGAGGGTTGGGTGGTGAGTCATTTGCGGCAGCGGGATTGGTAGTAGCCAGAACCCCAAAACCTGAATTTGAGGTTTATGAGAAGGAGAAGGATTACTAGAATGGGAATGAGCCTCCCTTGTAACCAATTGTAAAACAGCTTTTGTGACTTGCCTTTCTAAGGACTTGTGTCTCCATTCAAGGTCTCTGGCCTCTCCTTAGAAATATGCTTGTGCTTTCAGGAAGCCTTCATGCAAGTGGAAGTTCCAGCCACCTCCCTATCTGTAGAACGATCCGCCATTTTAGAATGCTGTACTTACTGCGACCAAGATGGCGACCAGAGTTATATAAGCCTCAAAGACACCATGAGGTAGGCCGAACAGTGGCGGCTGTGCCAGTAAAACCGGGCTAGCCAGCACACATGTGAGCAGGGTGGATGCTTCTCAAGGGGCAGCTTGTCTAGGTCAGACCTAGATCGTGCCAGCTCCCAGCGCCGAATGCTTGCACGGTCTAAGGGTTGTTAGACTGGCAGACATTCTTGCAAGCCGTTGCATGATCCTCATACCTCGCTGGCTCCTCGCTGCTGTCCCTGAAGCTCTTGGTGGTGGTAGTGCTGCAAAAAGCCTTAAAATGCCTGCCCTGGCACTTCAAAGGGCCGCACTACAGCTGATTGGCGCTGTAGGCAGCGGCGGCCGGGAGGCACAATTCCGGAGCTGCTGCTGGAATAAAGTGCTCCAATTCATTGTTAGTATAGATTTTGGAGCCTGGTTGCCTCATTGGTGGCGTGGAGGACCCAAAAGGTGCCCACCAAAGGCCCAAACGGCTGCGGCTAAGCCACTGAAAATGGTGGCTGGCTGGAGAGAATTGGTAGACCGGTGCCTCAATTCTTGATGGTGATGGACTGGTGTGTTCCAAAAATAGAAAGAGTAGGCTGGTACGGCTCTGCTAGATGTTAAAAGCAAGCCTGGTAGACCGATATGTTTCCTAACTAAAAAATCTTTTGGGTCATAAAACTCACAGTGAGACTGAAAGAATCGAGCAGAAATGGGCTGGAAGCCAGATCTGCTAGAGATGTTCCTCTCAGGCTGACTGAGTCGAAACTGGTCCCAACAGGAAGGAACAACGGGCGTGGTCAAAAAACTATGATTCAGTCTCTAAGCAGATCCAGCTGTAGCAACCCCATGTCTGACCAATGCCGCAGCCTCACTGGAGAACAACAAAAGAAAAAGAAACCCAAGGAAAAGAATTCTTTATGTTGATTTAAAATATTTTTGACAGCTTGGATACTTAGTTGCTCTGAAAATATTGTGGATTTGAGAGAGACATCTCCTGGTGGAAAGTGAGCACTGCAATATTGGTGGGAAGACAGAAGAAAAAACAATAGCTGTGACCGTGATTTAATCTGGAAACTGTGAGAATTTTTAAGGAGTATCTGTTTTCCTGAACTGCTTGGTCTCAACTATCAACAATTGTGGAAAATAACAAAGCTTTAATTTGGAATGGATTAGATAAATATTTTAATTGGATACCATTTGGAATTAAAAAGAGACTATACTTTAGAATTTCAATTAAATATAAAGTAAAAGTGTTAACAATTTTTAAAATTGACAATATGGAGTCTTGGATGTGTGTAGAATTAATTGAGATGTTTAAAAATATGTGTGAATACTAAATGGAAATAAATAGTTGGAAATTTTGCTGGAATGTACAGCAGGAAAAAGAGAATATAAGTGAGGAACAAGAAAATAATATTGAAAGAAAAGGAATTGAAAGCAAAAGCAGTTAGATGGTTTCACTGGGATTAACAGTGGCAAAAAAAGAGTGGATGTGGGGAATATTCCACCCAAAAGAATTATACAAAGGGAAAAGAAGGAAATAATGGAAAGAGACTAGGAGAAAACTTGGGGAGAATTACTCAAGTAATATATTTAAAAGTGAAAAAAAAGGATTCAGGAGAAAAGACATAATAAATATAAAAAGAAAAAGAAGTTAAAAGAACGTGATAAAAGGAGGAAATTACTAAGAAGTGGAATTTTGGAAAGACCAAGAGAAAATGGTTAAAGAGGGGAAGGGAGGAAGGAAAATAAGATATATATTAGTAGATTTAAGGGAAATGTATTAATATTATTAATTGTGGAAGGTCAATTAAAAGGATTTTAATGTAAGAAGTCAATATGATGAGGTATATTGCTTATAGTAAAATAGAACAGCAGATAAAATATGAAATGATAATTGGGTTTAAATATGAAGACAAGTTAAATTAAGAGACAAAATTGAAATGTTAAAAAGAGAGATGGGGATTTTCAAAAATATATGAATATAATATAAAAATATATAAAAACTCAAAAATATAAATGAAGAAATAAGACAATTAATTGATGTTATTGTAAGAAATTAGGAGTTAAAGGGTAGATAGTGATATGGTTGATGTATTATGTATTAAGAAGAAATTAAGATAAGATAAAGAAATACAGAAAGAATATTATGGCCAAAATTGAAAATATGTAAAATGTTTTTTTTGAGGGGAAAAAAAGAAATAACAAGACACGGTGAAAAATGATGAATTTTATGATAAAGACTTATATAAAAGGGATGAATATGGAAAAGGCGATGTATAAGATGTGACCCGGTCAACACTCTGTTCATAAAATATGTATAATGAAAGAAATTTTTTAATAAAACTTGTTTATAAAAAAAAACAAAAAAACTGTCCTTCCATCTCCCACAGCACTCAATACAACTCATGAAGCTTCCAGGATTGGAAGTCTTGTTTTTTCTCAAAAAAAATCAGTCCAGTTGCCTTTTCAAAATAAAAATCATTTTCATACTGGTTTTATATTTTAACCTTACATGGCTTGCACCCACAGATTTTCAGAATCTTTCAACACAAGATGTTAAGAGGGGCGGAAGCATTCATGTAATAGAAGCATAAAGATGCCCCTATTTTGCTTGTGTTTTGTAAAGCAATGGCATTCATCTTGTTTTGACAAAATTTTGTGGCAGATAATAGACCCAGTGTTTGCAGCTTTTACTGTGTTTCACTGTTTTATTTTACAACTGGGGAAAGTGCTACGAGTTATAAATGTAGGGCTATATAAAGTTATAAGCATTTCTACAAAAATAATAGTTTTAAAATGGACATCATACTCCAGAAAGGACTGCAACTTTTTATCTATTCCAAATTATACAAACAAAAAATAAATGAATAAATTCTGTTTATAAATACCCCGGGGGATATTAAATGATCATTGCAGAAGAGTTCAAATAACTTATTCTATACTTGTTATACAGATGTGTTATGCATATTAAAAATAAACTTTGATGTGACACAATTGAACACCTCTTTCATTAAGTAGCTATCATAAGTGATACTTGCACAACTGCTTCTAAAACTGCTCATAGCTGCAACAGAACAACAGAACAGAATGACAGAGTTGGAAGGGACCTTGGAAGTCTTCTTGCTTAGGCAGAAAACCCTGTATGATTTCAGACAAATGGCTGTCCAATCTCTTCTTAAAATCTTCCTGGGTTGGAGCATTCACAACCTTTGGAAGCAGATGGTTCTATTGGTTAATTGTTCTAATTTTCATCAGGAAATTTTTCCTTCGTTCTAAGTTTCTTCTCTCCTTTATTAGTTTCCATCCATTGCTTCTTCTCCTGCCCTCAGATGCTTTGGAGCAGGGGTCCCCAACCTTTTGGATCTCAGAGACCACTACATTCAAAATTTTATATCCTCTAATATGAATCCAGCACGCTGCTTGCTGAAGCGCCTGGACTCCCAGTGACGGGATAGGGTCCTTCAGGCACTTATCTTGGTGACCTGCTTCTGCAACCTTAAACACTCAAAGAGCAATTCCCAGAGAAAACAAAACACTAGGATCTCTCATCTCCCCCCCCCATTTCTCTCATCTCTCTCTCTCTTATCTCTCTCTCCCTTTCTCTCTCTCTCTTTCCCGTGTCTCCCTTAATTCTCCCTCTTTCTCCCTCTCTCTCTTCCCGTCTGTTTCTCTCTCATCTCTCTCTCTTCCCCCGTCTGTCTCTCTCTCACATCTCTTTGTCTGTCTTCTCTCTCATTTCTCTTTCTCTCTCTCTCATCTCTCTCTCCCCCACTCTTTCTTTCATTCTGATTCTCAGGTGCTCTCTAGGTCTCGCGGGTGCTTCTTTGGCCTTTGTTGGTGCTGGATGCACCTTGATCACTCAGGGAGATGCATGACTTGCTCTCCACCCTGAGACACTTGCCCGACCTGGCTGCAGCTGATGCTCCATGTCATAATGGGCTCCAGGAGGAGAAGGGGATGCCGTCTCTCCCATTGTGAAGTGTGTTAAATTTAACTGTGCTGTGAGAGCAGTGGGCAGGCCATGGAAGCACCAACAGCAGTGGTGGAGAGAAACGGCCGGGCTGGGCCCGGCCAGTTTCTCAGGGCTAAGAGGAAGTTGTGCATCTCCCCAGGAGACCAAGGTGCGTGGAGCATCAACAAGGACCAGAACAAATGCTCACAAAACCCAGCAACAGATGAAGCTTCGCTCCCACTCTGGAATATGAAAAGAATCTCCATGGCTGTCAGATGTGCCTTCTTTCAAAACTTAAGAAAGGAAAACCCCAACTCCATTGTTTCTAGAGAAAGATGTTTTTTACTAAGAATGAACTGAATGCAACGAAGTAAAGCAAGTTCTGAATAATAGGCATGTCTTACACATACATGTCCACACTTAAATCCCACCTCTCTCCAAAGGTCAGACAGTTGGGTCCAATCCACTTCTCCCTCAAGCGTCACATGGAGGTCAACTTCAGATGATGTCATCTCTATGCTATGCACAACTGTTGGCTGCGAGGGTTATCAGCCCGCTTCTTAGGTTTTTGAATTCATCAGTTTCGTTTCTGGATCAGTCTCCTCTCCCTCCCACCAATGGCAGATATAGTACCCCTTTCCAATGCCTAGTACTAAAGACAGCAATAAACCAATTAACTGAACAATATAACAATAAAACAATAAAAGCAGCATGCGGAGGCAGACAATGCCCCACCCTTCCCTTCTCAGGCCAGGCGAGGAGTGATCCGGAGGAGAAGGCGAGGGGCGGGGACAGCCAGTGGTGGGATCATCTAACAGGAAGCCACAGCAGAGGGAAGAGCAAGCTGTGGGTTGCCACCACCTGTTGCTTTGGCCCGCCTGTGCCACCACACACCCCCTTGCACCATTACCTCATTCTGGCCAGCAAGGGCTGCACTACTCCTTGTACATTGCATCACCTGCAAAGTTGCAAGCTGCACGTAGCTCCCTCTACAGTGAAGATTTCCAGTCCCACCACGAGCTGCCCGACCAGTCCCATTTCCAGAGCTCTAGTCACAGGACTGGCCATTGGTCATCCTGGAGCAGCTTGGATTCACTGCGGACCACTGAGGAAATTTTCTCACAGGCCACTAGTGGTCCATGGACCACCAGTTGGTGACCTCAGCTTTGGAGAATAGTTCGATACCCTCTCTTTTGTGACAACCCCTGAGATATTGGAACACTGCTATCATGTCACCCCTAGTCCTTCTTTTCATTAAATTAGCCATACCCAATTCCAGCAACCATTCTTTATATTATAATTAAATTCACTGCTCCTACTGCTTGCCATGATTATTCAATGGGATTTTAATATTGTACTTTTTTGGGGGGAATTGGACAACTTGCCACAACTCACCATGGCCAACTTGCCTCAGGCAACTCACCAGGGAACAACTCACCATGACCAACTTGACACAGGAAACTTGCTGGGGGATAATTAAACAATTCAATTTAAAATAATTTTTAAATAATTTTAATTTTAATTCACCCATGGTTAGTTGTCATGTGGTGAGTTTGCTATAGTAAGTTGTCCCATGGTAAGCTAGCCGTAGCAAGCTGGCCACTGTGAGTTGGCCATGACAAGTTGTCATAGACCCTCACTATGACAAGTTGTCATAGACCCACACGTTGACCCATTCTCAACATAATCTAGCAAATAATTTTAATTTTGCAGGCCCAAGGGTGCCATGGGGTACTCCAAAAAAACCACACTTTGAGAAACACTGATTTAAGCAATGTTATATGTTGTAAGCAATTTACAATATATAATCCTAACAATAATATGTAAGAGCTTAAATAGTGTTTCCAATAGAGTAACAGTGCAAGCAAGAACTAGATAGGCAAATTTTAATGGTAAAATTGCAAGGGATAAAAGTGAGAACTCAAAACAAATTCCTCATTCAAACAATAAATGTTTGGAAAGTTGGAAAATTCAGTTCAGGACAGGAGAGCAATTTCAGACGTTAGTTCAGACAGTTTAGTTAACACCACCAAAACCCACCTTCCTAATCAGGTTTTCAGGTATAATTCCTAAAAGAAACCTTCAGATGACACTCCTTCAGATAGCTGACTTTTGAAGGACAGCAAATGGGTCTTCATCCAACCCAAAATGAGTAGAAATTTTCTCTATAAGAAAATCTACAAGCTAGCACTTCATGAACAAACATGGAGCAGTCCATGACCAGTATTGCTTTCCAACAATGACCCACATAAAAATTGAAATAGCATGTGTCTCTATACCTCAGGCTATGAATTTTTAATTAAGACTCTTATTTCCTAGCAAGAAATCTTAGTATCAGGTTACAAATTATGGAGGCAATTTAATTAGAAGCACATTATGTAGGCATTTTAATTATGAAAAGGTATTTGTCTTTTTCTCTACTCCATCATTAATACTAGCTGGAGGGAAAATAACAACCACAGAAATGTCACAAGGAGGGAGAATCTGGAAATGGGGGAGAAACCCTCTCCTCCTGTGCAATTATCCATATAATTTCTTGGAAACCCCCCCACATTCCTCCAAATTCTTCTTGAAAACAAAGAGGATTTTAAAAAATTGAGGAGATTCAATCACTTATTTATTTCATATGACATACTTTTGTCAGGGAAACTTTACAGAGTAGTTCTGACAGCCTAATTACTAGTTCATTCAGTTTTGCGCCTATGTGCTTATCCACAGTAGGCCACGGGGTGTGCGTGTGTGTGTCTGTCTGTGTGAAATAACTTGCATCATATTCAGTATCTGATGTCCCTCTTCAACACTATCATAGCAGCATTTCCTGCTTACAATTTGTGAAAATTCTAGAACAGGAAAATGAAAGCCCCCAATTCAAACCATCGTCCTATCCCTCTCTCAGATACATTCTATCATCATTGGCTGTTTGGTTCCAAAAACAGCAGGTCACCTGCTAGAGCAGGGATTTCAAACTCAAGGCCTGTAAGCTAGATCTAGCCCACAGGATCCTTAGATCTGACCGCAAGGCTGTCCTGGAAATAGCAAAGGACCAGCCCACGGTGCCTCTGCTAGCAGCCCCCTGAAGCCCATTTTTGGACTGGACAGCCTTCTGTAGTACTCTGCTGGACAAAACAGGCCTTGTGGGTCTCCAGAGGCCTCCCTCGGCCCATTGCTGGCCAAAATGGAGCCTCCACGGGCTGCATCCGACCTTCTGAGGCTCTGTTTGGGCCTCCGGAGGCCTCCCCCACCCTGTTACAGGTGTAAATGGAGTCTCTGGAGGCCTCCCTGGCCTGTTACAGGCCCAAATGGAGCCTCCGTGGGCCCGATTTGGTCCTCCCCATCCCATTTCCCATGGCTTTGCCTTATTTATTTATCTATCTATCTATCTATCTATCTATCTATCTATCTATCTATCTATCTATCTAATACAAGGAAATAAGTAATAGTATAAACATAGACATGGACACATGAAAAAAAATTGGCACAAAAAAAGGATATAAATAGGCAAAACATAGCCATAAACACATAGAATGATTACATATAATTGGGAACAGTAGAACAGGGACAGTAGGCACGCTGGTGCGCTTATGCACACCCCTTTAGGGACCTCTTAAGAAACATGAAAGGTCCACAGTAGACAGTTTAAGGTAAAAGGTATGGGGATTAGAGAAACTAACAACAGGATCAGGTAGAGTGTTCCAGACACATACTACTCTATTGCAGAAGTCGTATTTCCTACAATTAAGATTAGAATTACATTGAGTTTAAATCTATTAATAGCCCTTGTGTTTTTATGGTTGAAATTAAAGTACTCATTTACAGGTAGAACGTTTTGATCAATAAACTTATGAACTAAGCATAGGTTGAAACGTAGACAACGTAGTTCAAGGCTATCTAGACCTAAAATTTCAAGCCTGATGGTATAGGGAATTTTATTTCGAGCAGAAGATTTAAGAACTCTTCTAGTAAAATATCTCTGGGCCCTCTCTAATGTATTGATGTCTGAAATACAGTGAGGGTTCCAGGCAGGTGAGCAGTACTCAAGTATAGGTATTGCAAAGGTTTTATATGCCCTAGTTTGGAGTACAGCGTTACCAGAGAGAAAACTTCATAAAACAAGATTTACAACTCTTAATGTCTTTTTTGCAATGATGTTACAGTGAGCTCTGGGACTTAGATCTTTTGAAATGAGTACTCCTAGGTCTTTGACAGAGTGTGGGTCAACTTTAAGATCATTTCCAGCCAGCAAATATTTGATCTTATTTCTATTGCCAATGTGCAGGATTGAGCATTTGTTAGTAGAGATTTGGAGTTGCCAATTGTTTGACCATTCAGATACATAGTCTAAGACATTTTGAAGGATAGCAGAGTTGTCTGTGGTGTTGAATAGTTTAACATCAGCAGCAAAGAGGACACAGCTGCTTATAATTTGATCACACAGGTCGTTGATATAAAGCAGAAAGAGTGTTGGACCTAGAACGTTGCTTTGGGGAACACCGCTGTTAACAGGTGCAGAATTTGATAGAGTACAGTCTATTTTGACCACTTGTTACCTGTCTGACAGAAACGCAGCTATCCGATTATGTAGGGGTCCAGAAATGCCATAAGATTTTAGTTTCAGAAGTAATTTGTCGTGCACTACTGAATCAAAGGCTTTACAGAAGTTTATGTAAATTTCATCTATTGCTTTGCTCTGGTTGAGTTGAGAGGTCCAGATGTTTTTGCAGTGTATGAGTTGCAGATTACATGACAAATTTTTCCAGAAACCAAACTGTTTATCAGAGAGTAGGTTATTTGCAGCTAAGTGAAGAGTGATGGATTAGTTTATGATGGATTCTATGACTTTACATATGACACAACAAAGAGAGATTGGTCTATCATTCTCAGCAAGGCCGGGGTTACCTTTTTTGAAGATAGGTATGACTGTTGCTAATAACCATATGTCAGGCAAGGAACCCATTCTAAAAGATACTTCATAGATGGTGCTTAGAGGTTCAGCTATTGCGGAGGAAACTTACTTTTTGAAGATCTCCAAAAGAGGCTGACCCATGTGGCAAAGAAGCCAAAGTCTTTTATTGAGAAGCTCCTGAAGCTGTAAGAAGGTGAGATGTAAGGAAAACAACTTTCCTCATCTGAATAAAGGACCGGCTTTTCTGCCATGAGGGCTACAGGCTTAGTTTGGGCCCAGTCTGGCCGGCAACGAGCAGCCTCCTGCTTGCTGCTGACTGGCTAGTTCGAATGAGCAGCTTCAGGGATTGGGGCATGGCAGCCAATAACAAGGGGCTTGCAGTTCAGCCCGATGAGACAAAGGAAGGAAGCTCCTCATTGATTGGCTGCTGCTGCTGCCTCAATCCCTGAAGCAGGAGGCTGCTGTGGCCCAGTCCAGGCCTAGGCCTGCTAGCCATTACACTCACTAATGTGAGTATATTTTATATGCACATATTTGAATTAATTTATGGAAATATGCATTTTATTTATCTTGGGATAATTGTAGATTGCATTAAATATTTTTGCTTTACATCTTAACTTCAAAGCTGAAGTCTGAAAAACTACATCTATCAGAAAATATTGCAATTAGCCATACACATTGAACAGCTAATAAATCCAAGTAAATAAATAAATTATACAAGTAATCAGTATTTTTAAACGTATTTAATTTATAATATTTTAATTTAATTTCATAAATTATATATGCTATAAGGTTCGATTTTCAAAGAATTGGTAGATAATACATTTATCACTATATAGATAGTACATTTACAGAATTTGACCAATTATTTGTTAACACATTTTACTAAGTTAAAAATACATATATATAAATGGAGGTCAAACTTTGATAACATGCCATAATTACAGAAACACCTTCCATTTCAGACATAGGTCTGAATCATACATGAATATTCCCTCTTCGAGGAAAAAAAATATACAGCTTTCTTCGTTTTATTCATATGCCATAAACCATAGTTTTAATTAAAAATTTAAAAATAGCCTATATGATTTTATCTACACAGTATGATAAACCAGAACCAAACAAGTCACATTAGGACTGAGTGCATATATGAATTCATTGTATTAATTTGTCATATTTGTTTATAAAACTTACATATTCACTTATATGCATCATAACATACTTTATTTTTTAAGCAATAAAACAGGAGTGTCAAACATGATTTCATTGAGGGTCACATCAGGATTGTGTTTGACCTCAGAGGCATGGGGTGGGGGTGGCCAGTGGGCGTGGCCATGGTGGGCTTAGCGATAGTGGGCGTTTGACACAGATTCAAGATGTATTTTTTCCCCTTTGCATTCAAAACAGCTATTCCAGACAAAGGGAGATTTACTTTGTGCCAACAAATAGTCTCAATTCCATAATGTAGAGATTAAAGATATGTAGAGTCCCCAGTTGTTATGGGGATTGACTCTTTTGTATAGAACCAGAGCATAAATTTCTCCAGATGTCTCTAAAATCTGTCTGTCCAACAGTCTATCAATCTTTGTTATTACCTCTGACATAACCCTAGAGGAGAATTTAATATTAGTAATAATTTACAAAATTGATATACCACCCAATTCTCTATAACCCTGGATGGCTCACAACAATCAAAAAATTTACAATTAAATTAATTACAGGTAAAAGATTAAGATAAAAAGATGACAAACTCAGTGATACGAGGGGGCTCACTCTCTCTCATCAAAGACCTGGGTGAAGAGCCAGATATTTTTGGCTCTTCTGGGCAACAGCCATCTAGATCTTGGAGGGTACCTAGTTCTAGTTGTAGTCTCTTTGTTTTTTGGAAAAGACCTGCCCCTCCCAACTCTGCACTACATTCCACCACATAGACCTACTTTCTGTGTATAAATTGTATTTTAAAGACTTCTAAGTCTGTGGCTACAATATGTGCTTAGTTACGTACAGTAGCTAAAATTCCAAATTCCAATTATTCAGTTTAAAACATTTTAATGACAAATAACCAATCCATTTAATGTCTCATCAGCCTCGAAATCCATTTAATTCACATGCCGGTTTTATAGAAGGCCCATGTCCTGAAAATTACTGTCCCAAGTACCAATAGAAATAGAGCCATCCTTGTCTCTGGAGTCAAGAGGTTTAACAGAGAAAGTTCATTTCTGATTGCCTCTCACGGATACCCTCTATGAGAGGCAATGCTCTTTCTATTTCTTCTAACTGGATATGCAGATTCCAGTGGGTGCAAGAAGTTTCAAAGGAAACCAGATCCACAATAATAATAATAATAATATCTCTAATTCTGTCCCAAACTCAGTAAATATGGAGCATTGTGAAAACATATGCTTTAAAGAAGCATTGTCCTTATTAAATATCCAATAAAATATGGAACCTTTTAAATAAAACTCTAACCGAATAAGCTTCTCATACAGTATTTGCTTTGATTGCCTCTTCTGCTCATCCCTCCTATTTTATGTAGACCCATGATAGCGAACTGCTGGCATGCATGCCAGGGGTGGCACGCAGTACCTTCTCTAATGGCACGTGAGTCATCACCCCAGTTCAGCTCCATTGCACATGTGCATGCCCCCCAGCGGCTAGTTGGTCTTCAAGTCTCTGCCGTGCATGCAGGGGGCACATGCAGGGTACCACATGTGCGTGCGCAGGGTGCATCCAGGATGGCCACGTGTGCATGCACAGGGGCGGACCACATGCAGGGAGCCGCATGCACATTGCATTTTGAGGATTCGGGTGCGCGCTTTGGGCACTCAGTCCGGAAAAGGTTAGCCATCACTGAGCTAGAAGAACCAAGGTAATATATATCATTCTAAACATACAGAATTGCATCATTATAGCAGTAGTCATTTTTTCAATTACTTTACTAATAAGTCCTAGCCAGATGTTGGTTTCTTCAAAGATGTAACAACTACAGATATCAAAAGCCAAAATATATTTCTCATTTTTAATCAATTCTGATATCAGAAATCAGAACTTTTGTCGCAGCATTTATTTTTTTATTTTCTAACTAAGTTGCCCAACTTCAGTAGATCTGGGCAGCTATTAAAACAATATACAAATACAGAATATCTGAAATTTAGCATTATCCAGAGAACAACAACCCATGCTTTACCTTGCCAGAGAAGACAAAATAAACAAAAAGACCGCCCAATCATACTAACCCTGGTAGAAGGCTTTAAAGAAAAGTCTTAAGGCTGTGTGAAAGCAGTGGGTTTTTTTTCCCAAATTTGACGATTTTTGACAAAGCTGACAAGTGCCAGGACAGAGGTTCCAAAACAGAGAAAGCCAAATAATATTTCAGTTACATTGATTCTCATCTGCTCTAAACTAGAGTTCTTTGTATTTTGTTTAAGGTTGCAGTCTAATTTGTACAAGTTTGACTGATGGATTTTTCATCCTTAGTTCAGATAATTCCAATTCCTGGAGACACCATCATTTGTTTCTTCTATTATAAGAACTCTGCTTATGTCCAAAGCTCGCTATTCTCTAATGGTGGTTCTCGACCTGTGGTCTGCAGAACTTGGGGGGGGGAGCATGATGTCGTTACAGGGGGTCTGCGAAGGCTTGAAGAAATGTTATGATTTAAATCTTGAATTAAGTCTGGAGGGTCCATGGTCATGGTCCATGACCACAAAAGATATTTAAAGGGGGTCCATGGTGAACAAAAAGTTGAGAACCACTGCTCCAACATATCCTACATAAGACATTTTCTTATTCTATTCCCACTTCTTTTTCTATAATAAATTTATTTAAGATGATGTCCAAGATATTGAAAATCCAATTATAGTGTATACCAGATTAGCACACAATATACAAGATGCACATTTTCTCCTTGCAAAAGCCATGCTGTTTCTTCATCATCAAGCTTATTCTTCAATATATTTAACAATTCTAGATTTAATACGCTTTTCCACTATTTTACCCAGGCCAGATGTTATGCTAGTGGACTTCTAATTTCTCAGCTGCCCTGAATCTTGTTTAAGCATTATTTACACTGGCTGTCTTCCAGTGGAAGAACTAATTTTAGTTACAGATAGCATATTTAGTTTAAAAATCAAAAATCTCACATTTGCATGTTTACTGTTTAAATCCACTGACTCAGTTATTTTTTTATTTTTCTACTTCCCTTCAAACTCCTTTATTTCATCATTTCTTTTCAATCATTGTTCTGGCAGCCTCTCAGGAAAAAATATGCATGTCCTCCTGTCTGATTAAACTGTTATCTTCTGTTGCAAAGATAAATGCAAAGTGTTTGTTCAGCTTTTCGGAAATCTCCCCATCCCTTAGTAATCCTTTAACATCTTTGCTATAAAGTGGGAAAGCATTTCCCACCTGATTCGCTCTTAGATTTTATTGTTGTTTCAAGACTTCTATAAATCAGATCTTAAAAAGTCATGTTCTTCCCTCTAGTTTTATTAATGAAATTACATATATTTTGGCAGAATTTGAGGTCTTTCATATTTTTATGATGTAAGCAGGATTTCCGTTTTCCAAAAAGAGCTTCCTTACTTCTTTAATTGTGCTTTTAATTATACTGGCAAATAAAAATCCAACATCTGCATTCTATTCAAATTCTATTTAAAAGAGTTTTAAATTATTCCCAATAATTTTAGAGAATTACACAGAGATTTGATCAACTGGTTTCAACTTGCCTTTATACTTAAGCTTCTCAACTGTGAAAAGTTTTCTTTTTTGAAGCGATAATCTGACCACCTGGACTTTCTAGTCACATATTTTGACTATATGCTTTTCTTTCTTTCTTTCTTCTCTCAAATATTTTGACAAGGAAGTATTATCTACAGAGCTAAATTTAATTTTCAGCATTTTTTTAAGGATACAGTCTTTATTTTTTATCATTTTTTGCATAGAAGAAAACATTTCATAAATTCAGCAATTCTGTTCCTTTTAGATGAGTTATACATCTTTCAGCATTTACTGGAAAGAATAACTTAAGTTCAGAGGAGCACAATCACTAGAATCCTCTCAAAGTAAGATATCTGCAAGTCTAAACAATAGTTCAACATCTAAAATGTTCTATTTTTAGGTATTATTATAAAATATTAACGCTTTAAAGATGTTGACCATGTTATTGACTATGTTCCTTCTAAATTTTTAAAATGTTAATCCTGTACAGCAAAATCTAAGTAGCAAACAGACTTCTTGCCTTACATCTCAATACACTGGATTAGATCCAGTCCAGTAGTAGAATCCGATACTGGCATACTTGGTTTGTAATAATGTTTTCAGTAATAGGCATAGAATTGTCACCAGAGGAATCAAGACAAACTTGTTGAACAGGTGAATATCACAAATTGGCAGAGATTTCATTGTAGAAACATTGCCACTCTCCAAGTTATGTGCTTCACCATAGCCTATATGACAGATGGGGTAGCAACTTTTTCTATTCTTCCACATTTAAAACACACAAAAAAACATTTTTCCTATGACACAAGGGCAGGGAAAATAACCAATGTCATGCTAAGAAACAAGGGGGCTTTGTATCCTATGATCAAACAGCAATTTATTTATTTATTTTGTCACAACATCATACAAAAAGATTATATAGTATATACACATATAAACATATATAGGAAGAAGAAAAGAAAAACAATAGGACAGGAACGGTAGGCACGTTTGTGCGCTTATGCACGCCCCTTATGGTCCTCTTAGGAATGGGGTGAGGTCAATAGTAGAAAGTTTTTGGTTAAAGCTTTTAGGATTATGGGAAGAGACCACAGAGTCAGGTAAAGTATTCCAAGCACTGATGATTCTGTTGCAGAAGTCATATTTTCTGCAATCTAGATTAAAGCGGTTTACATTAAGTTTAAATCTATTGGTTGCCCTTGTATTATTGCAATTAAAGCTGAAGTAGTCTTTGACAGGAAGGACATTACAATAGATGATTCTGTGAGTTAAACTTAGGTCTTGTCAAGGCGAGGGAGTTCCAAGTTTTCTAAGCCTAGGATTTCAAGTCTGGTGGGATAAGGTATTTTGTTGTTTTCAGAGGAATGGAGAACTCTTCTTGTAAAATATTTCTGGACACGTCCAATTGTATTGATGTCAGAGATGTGGTGAGGGTTCCAAACAGGTGAGCTGTATTCTAGAATTGGTCTAGCAAATGTTTTATATGCTCTGGTTAGTAGTGTGGTGTTTTGGAAAAGAAGCTACATAAAATTAGGTTTACAACTCTTAGAGCTTTTTGCTATGTAGTTGCAGTGGGCTTTGGCACTTAGATCATTTGACATGAAAACTCCAAGGTCTTTAACGGGATGGGGTCGTCTGTAAGGTAATGTCCATCTAGTATGTACTTAGTTTTAGAGTTCTTTTTCCTATATGTAAGACTGAGCATTTGCTGGTTGAAATTTGGAGCTGCCAATTTTAGACCAAGCGGTTAGATGGTCAAGGTCGTTTTGAATGATAGAAGTGTTGTCTGTGGTGTTAAATAGTTTGACATCGTCAGCAAAGAGAACACAATTACTTGAGATATGGTCACAAAGATCATTAATGTATAGAATAAAGAGTGTTGGTCCAAGGGCGCTGCCTTGAGGAACGCCACTCTTGACAGGAACAGGATTTGATAAAGCATTGCCAATTTTGACCACTTGTTGTCTGTTAGACAGAAAAGCAGATATCCATTTGTGGAGGGGTCCTGAGATGCCATAGGATGTTAGTTTAAGGAGAAGTTTATCGTGTACTACTGAGTCAAAAGCTTTGCAGAAGTCTATGTAGATTGCATCTATTGATTTGCCTTGATCTAGATTTGAAGTCCATATGTTTTTGCAGTGGAGAAGTTGTAAGTTACATGATAACTGTTTCCTGAAACCAAATTGTTTGTTGGAGAGTAGGTTGTTAGTTTCTAAGTGTGAGGTAATGGATTGGTTGATGATAGATTCCATGACTTTGCAGGTGACGCAGCAAAGGGAGATCGGTCTGTAGTTTTCGACTAAGCTGGGGTCTCCTTTTTTGAAGATGGGGATGACTGTGGCTAGTGACCAAAGTTTGGGAAGAGAACTGGTAGTGAAAGCTTTATCAAAGATAATACTTAGGGGTTCAGCTATATTAATGGAAAGATTTTTTAAGAAATATGCACATAGTCCATCGGGTCCAATAGAAAGCGATGGTTTTAAGTTGTGAAGAGCTTTACCAACGTTGTCTTCTGTGAAATCTATATGAGTTAAATCATCATAGTCATTGCTGGTTCGTTTGTGGAATGTTGGATATGTGTTATCAGAGTTAATTTGTACACTCTTTCAAATAATATACCATGGCATCAAGGATAGACATATGATTCCCTCAAGTGATCCCTAAGAAATAACTGACTTGCTTCTCTCTCCTACAGATGTATACAGATATACATTGTGTGTATAATTATTAGGCAAGTGAGTATTTTGACCATATCATCATTTTTATTCCACCTCCAAGCTGTATAAAATTGAATGCTTAGTGGATATAAGCATATCAGGTTATGTGTATTTGTGTAATGAAAGAGGGTATGACCTAAAGAGATCAACACCCTAATGGCAAAATGGGCCAAAAAAGAGATTTAACAAATTCTAAAAAGTCAAAAATTGTAAAAAGTATTTCAGATGGATGCAGCACTCTTGTAATTCCTAAAATATTGGGGTGTGATCACAGAACTATTAAGTGTTTTGTTGCAAATAGTCAACAGGGTCGCAAGAAACATGTTGGGGGAAAAAGACACACTTTAACTGCCAAAGATTTGAGAAGAATCAAACATGAAGCTATTAGGAACACATTATCCCCCACTGCTGTCATTTTCCAGAATTTCAACCTACCTGCAGTGCCCAGAAATACAAGCTGTTCATTGCTCAGAGACATGGCCAAGGTAAGGAAGGCTGAAATCCGACTACCACTGAACAAGAAACATACATTGAAATGGCAAGACTGGGCCAAAAAATACCTGAAGACAGATTTTTCAAAGGTTTTATGGACTGATGAGGTGAGAGTCACTCTTGACAGACCAGATGGATGAATCCGTGGCTGAATCAGTAATGGACATAGAGCTTCACTTCAACTCAAATGCCAGCAAGGTGGAGGTGGGGTACTGGTATGGGCTGGTATTATTGAAGATGAAGTAGTTGGACCTTTTCGGGTTGAAGATGGACTCAAAATCAACTCCCAAACCTGCTGTCAGTTTTTAGAAGACACATTCTTCAAGCAATGGTGCAGGAAAAACTTTGTATCTTTCAAGAAGACCTTGATTTTTATGCAGGACAATGCTCTATCGCATGCATCAAAATACTCCACTGTACGACTAACCAGTAAAGGCCTTAAAAATGAAAGAATAATGACATGTCCCCCTTCTTCACCTGATCCTCACTCTATTGAGAACTTGTGGGCTCTTCTTAAAAATGGAAGATTTTATGGTGAAGGAAAACAATACACCAATACACCAATACAACAATACACAACTTGGAGGTTGTGGTTGCTGCTGCACATAAAGTTGATTGTCAATAGATCAAGAAACTGACAGACTCCATGAATGGAAAGTTTATGGCTGTTGCTAAAAGAAGGGTGGCTAAACTGGTCACTGGTGTGTTTTTTTAACTGTCAGAATTTTTTATTTGTAAATTTTGAGTTGTTTATTATTCTCATTTTAACAGATGAAAATAAATGAGATGGGAAAATTTTCATTTTTCATTTAATTGCATAATAATTCTGCACACTAATAGTTGCCCAATAATTGTGCACACATATTTTTATTTCCCCTTCCTACCAAATAATCTCAACTGTCAATAACTGTCCTTCCGGAAAAACCGGAAGCATCGCTGGAGAAATAGCAGGCTCCAACAAGCCCCACGAAAATCCAGCCAAACTGATATCGGGGGGTCTTCGGACCGGAACCATCCTATAGGGATGGTGAAGGAGAGGTGCCTCAGACTACCAAGAGGATCAGGCAAGTTCCTCGAAAGGTCAGAGGCTGCCCCTTTCTTCACCTGACATAAACCCTATTGCGTACTTGTGGGCAACTCTTCTTAAGCAGGAGATTTATGGTGAAGGAAATTAGTACACCTCCCTGAACAGTATCTGGGAGGTTGTGGTTGCTGCTGCACAAAAAGTTGATCGTCAACAGATCAAGAAACTGACAAACTCCATGAATGGAAACTTATGACTGTTATCGAAAGAAGGGTGGCTACTACTGGTCACTGATTTTTTTTTTAATGTCAGAAATGTTTATTTGATCATTTTCAGTTGTTTGTTTCTCACTTTAACAAGTGCAAATAAATGAGTGAGATAGGCAAATTTTCATTTTTCATTTAGTGCTTAAAATTCTACACACTAATAGTTGCCCAATAATTGTGCACACATAGATATTCTCCGAAGAAAGCCAAAACCTTGCTTTTACTTTCTTAAACATTCAGATTTGAGATTTATTAACATTTTGGATTGACCAAGACCTCTGTAGTTGTTCAATAATAAAATTAATCCTCCAAAATACAACTTGCCTAATAATTGTGCACACAGCATATTTCAGTTTTAATAATGATTTGCAATGCATTCCCTATTTAAGTATTTCCCAATGAACTATATCGAAAATGATTTTAGGCATCCAAAGAAAACACATTTCAAATCTGTCACAGAGTGCTGAATATATAATATTCATTTTGTTCTTGTATCTATAATAGGACTGTTCTAATTAGCCTAGCAAACACTGTATTTCACAAATATTAATTAACTTTAGTGTTCAAAACAATCAAGCAAAAAACACCACATTTTGTTAATTTTAAGAGGAAAACAAAATTAGCTTACTTATTATTAATTAAAACCCCTGAACATTTTGATCTTAAATATATTTACAAGTGTATATCTTTTTGTATTTACAGGGAAGTTTCATTTAAAATAATGTCATTATCTTCCAATAAACATTAACAAGACCAAATTGTAAACTGAATTAAATACAAGTACTTTGGCTTAATTGAGAAGTATAAAGCCAGTTCCAAATGACCATCGAAAACCATATTCATTACACATTTACTGTATCAAGAGTCCGTAACTTCTAAATCACTTCTTGAAAAATAACAACAAACACATCAAGTTTCTCCTTGATCTTCACAAATCTTCGCAAATACTTTTCTATTTGACTTAATTGTCATTTCCAATGTACCTTTCAAATAAATTATATCACTAATACACATATACAAATAATGCACAGAAAATCCCATGGATGTTCCCAATTGTCCTGAATTAGTTCAACCCTAGGAATCTCACTGCTAATAGTGGAGAACTTTGATAACAGCAATCACCTCTTGCCTACCATTCAATAACTCAACCATTTTTTTTCATGCAAAAGCAGTCTACAAAGACTAAGCAGTCTGCAGAGACTAAGCAGTCATAGCTACAATTTTGAAATATACTCTCCAGAAATCAAGATGATTTATTCCCACTATAACTTGTGAGTATATTACCATATAATTAAATCTCTCTGACATCAGTAGTGAGATTCCAAAATTTATAACTATGCAATCACAAAATGTTGCAAGGCACTTTATTTTAAAAATACATTCTCGAGTTCTTCATGCATGATTACCTAGAAATTCTACCTATTATATCATTTGAAAAAGAGATGAATGTATACTGAACTATAGAACATACTCTCCAAGACATCTATTTGTTTCTCTCCTGTTAGTTATTTTAAAATGAAATGTTAATAAGTATTACTTCTTGGCAATATTTATTCTTTTCTAATAAATTTTTGGAAGCCCAATAAGACATTCAAATTAGCAGTTTAATTGTATGATGGAAAGATAATTCATATGATGGAAAAACTACTAAATTCTGTACTTAAAGCAGTTTGGTTCAACAAAGGTAGGCCAAGTTATTGGCCTGATATATTACTACATTGTAATATATAAAAGCTACTATAAAGGTATTATTTTACAACTCTTTTCTTTATTCATTATGCCACAAGATGGAATTTTACTTATAGCCTACAAATTATTTTCACTGATACATTTGATGACTGATGATTCCAGGTATGGTTAATATTAAGACACTAAAGTGCTAATGTGCATTGATTCTCAACAGAGAAAGTTTATAGTTCCAACATTATATTCCAATATATCACAATCTCTTATTTAGAACCCTTATTAGATGCTAAAAACCAACAAAAATAATTCAAAATGGAAATGATATGAGTGGTTAAATAGCTGGACATGATTATCTTAGATCCCCATTTATTTTCCTTTATGGAAATACGAATTAATCTTTCCAAATAACTTTGCATATAAAGTATCCATGGTAATTTATTTTAAAATTTTGCTTTTGCTACTAATTTCTGGTGTGTAACTAAGAATAGTTAATGGTTGGCCTTTGAATCATTATGATCAGCTAAATATAGTAATTTTAAAAATAAGAAAGATCTGGTTTATAAAAATGAGTATTCACATCATTTAATATTCTTTGTAAAATCATTTTAAACATTAACATATATAATTAGGCCTAATAATTACTTTTATACTTAAATACAAAATATCTTATTGGTTGTATTTTAACAATTTATCATGATTATTAATTCATGGTGCTAATTGTTCCCTTCTATATGATAATGTACCAATCTAACTACATTATCAAAAAGTAATAAAGTTGATTGAAATAATTGAGAAATGCCAATTAGTTCCTTCAGAGACAGTTGGGTTTAGTTCTAGAATCATAAACTAATATAAAAATGGTAAATAATTCCTTTAAATCCTGATCTTAAAATTCCTATATGTGGAAATAATGGATGTATAAGTTCAAAGAATAGATATGGAGGTAAATTGGGATTGAACATTAAATTACTTTTCTGCTCACACCTGCCCAAACATAAGCCCTAAAGCACTCTGAAGTAATGATTATTCTCCTGTACGCTGCTAAGAGAGTCCAAAGCAATGGGTTGTTAACTTCATCTGATTGGCCAGAGACTGAGTTGAATTTGTTTAAACACACCTCCTCTTCCTGTTTAGCTCCAGTTTATTAACTCAGTCGGCCATAGAGAGACTACCTCCTTTAGCTCCATTGCTTTTGACTCTTTTATCAGCTCATAGGACTTCAATAAATTAGGAAAAATTCTTAAAAAAAGTTTTAAAGTGCCCAATTGTTTTTTCTTGACTGCTGGGAGCCGGAGCGGCAAGGAAAGAGGCTCGTGCTTCGCGCGCAGCCCAGCGCCGCTCAGCTGAGCCGCCCGAAGGCCGGCGGCCATTTTTTCACATTCCAAGCCTCTCAAGCCTCGTAGAATCGCCGGTTTGAGGAACGGACATCGCTGGACCTCACCAAACTGTAAGTGGAGGCCAGCGGAGCGCAGGAGAAGCCGTGGTGTCGGCTTCGCACCTGCAGGGGTGGAGAAAAGATCCGTGGTATCGGAGGCTAGTTCCCCCTGCCAACGCTGCAGTAAAAAGCAGTGGAGCAGTGGTGCCTGCTTCGCACCATTTGGGGACCCCCCCCCAAAGCAACCCCCCATGCAGCCTTTGAATGCTTTGAATCAGGCTGTGGTGTCAGCTTGGTGCTAACTGGCCCTTATTATTTGATCTTATTCCAGGATTCTCAGATCAGGGCCACTATATTATTTGGGCATATATTCCAAGGCCTCTGATAACCACTAGACCTCATTTCCAAGATGGCGGATCGCAGCAGATCTCCTTCCCGGGCTTCTGCCTCGCCCTCCCAAGGACACCTTACTAGCGTGGCTCCTCCCCCTCACAAGAGCAGATCCAAATCAAGGGCTTCTGCCACCAAATCTAAGTCTTCTACTTCTCTCCAAACCTCTGCTGCTGCAGAGAGAGATACCTCCAGAAGACAACGGGCCTTGGATAGGCAATTTGATAAAGCAAAACAAAGATTAGCAGAGGAAGGCAGGGAAACTTCTGTTCCACTAACTGAAGATTCTCCTTTATTAAATCAGCCTGGATGGTCTCCCACTATCCCTAGTGGTTCAGGAGAAAACCAGGAAACAATTTGTACAGTTTTTGGAGATTCTTCTAGAGCCATGCCTGAGCCCTCACATCAGGCACCTTCTGCCACCTTCACTCCCACAGCAGCGGGAGTCTCCCACAGAGAGGACAGTAATCCTGCCATTTCTCAGGATATACGTCATCTTATCATGCAAACCATTTCTCAAGGCATTGACAATGCCTTCACTCAGAGAGGTTTCCCAGCTCCATCTCCTTCGGGCAGCTCTGACCAAAGACCCCATTCTGATAGCCACCCACCCAGACTATGCGCTGCACGCTCTCAACTCCTTCACACCATAGTGAGGACTCCTTTTTGGGGGAGGAAGACATAGCAGAGTATAATCTGTCTGAAGACGAAGAGTCTGCCCCAGACAAACCTGCTCCCACCGGCCTTTTTCGCCATGAGCTTTTCTACACATTACTACACAAGGCAAAAGTTACGGCCAACATGGGGGTTGCCTTACGCCAATCTGAGGGAGCTTCAGATCTGTCAGACCCCAACAAATTCCTCTTTACTGAACCAGTCTCAGAGCAACGGGTAATTCCTTCACCCAAGCTCTTCTTGGACACCATCCAACGTCAATGGGGTCACCCTGGTGCCATTCCTACTCCTAGTGGCTCAGACAAAAAGATGTACACGACGGATCAAGATCTTGAGGACCTCCTCAAGGTTCCTACCGTAGACACCCCAATTGCCACCTTGGCTTCTTCCTCCAACATTATACCTTCAGATGCAGCAGAAGGTCTCCGAACGGAAGACCGCAGAGCGGAACTCTCCACCCGCAAAACCCATCAAGCGGCTGCCTGGGCTATCAGATCTGCCACAGCAGCCTCATTCTTTGCTAGAACCTCTTTATTTATTTATTTTATTTATTTATTTTATTTTATTTTATTTTATTTTTATACCGCCCTTCTCCCGAAGGACTCAGGGCGGTGTACAGGCAAGATAAAACCAGCAATACAAATATACAAGTTAAAATATCATTTAAAAACTTATTTAAAATTAGCCTGAAATTAAATTACCATAAACTAAAACCCGTTTAAAATTAATAAAATTTCCATTAAAATCCAATTTAGGCCAGCCCAGCGAATAAAGAGATGTGTCTTCAGTTCATGACGGAATGTCCGAAGGTCAGGTATTTGACGTAGACCGGGAAGCTCGTTCCAGAGTGTGGGAGCCCCACAGAGAAGGCCCTTCCTGGGGCCGCCAGCCGACATTGTTTGGCGGACGGCACCCTGAGAAGTCCCTCTCTATGGGAGCGTGCGGGTCGGTGGGAGGCATGTGGTAACAGCAGGCGGTCCCGTAAGTACCCAGGTCCTAAGCCATGGAGCGCTTTAAAGGTCGTAACCAACACCTTAGTGCACTCGGAAGGCCACAGGCAGCCAGTGCAGTCTGCGCAGGAGCGGTGTTACATGGGAGCTACGAGTAGCTCCTCTATCACCCGCAGCTGCATTCTGGACTACCTGAACCCTCGGAGTGCACTACAAGGGGAGCCCCATGTAGAGAGCATTACAGTAATCCAAGCGAGAGGTAGCAGCGCATGAGTGACTGTGCATAAGGCATCTCGATCAAGGAAGGCGCAACTGCGAACCAGGCGAACCTGGTGGAAGGCCTCCTGGAGACGGCCGTCAGATGATCTTCAAACGACAGCCGATCATCCAGGAGGACACCTAAGTTGCACCCTATCCTTTGGGGCCAATAACTGCCTCCAACAGCCAGCTGCGGCTGCAGCTGACTGAATCGGATGCCGGCATCCACAGCCACTCCGTCTTGGAGGGATTAAGCTTGAGCCTGTTTCTCCCCATCCAGACCCGTACGGCTTCCAAACACCGGGACAGCACTTCAACAACTTCATTGGGGTGGCCCGGGGTGGAAAAGTACAGCTGGGTATCATCAGCGTACTGCTGGTATCTCACCCCGAAACCACTGATGATCTCACCCAGCGGCTTCATGTAGATGTTGAACAGCAGGGGCGAGAGAATCGACCCCTGAGGGACCCCACAAGTGAGGCCCCTCGCGGTCGACCTCTGCCCCCCCGTCAACACCATCTGCGACCGGTCGGAGAGATAGGAGGAGAACCACCGATATACGGTGCCTCCCACTCCCAATCCCCCCAACCGGTGCAGCAGGATACCATGGTCGATGGTATCGAACGCCGCTGAGAGGTCTAATAGGACCAGGGCAGAGGAATAACCCCTGTCCCTAGCCCTCCAGAGATCATCTACCAATGCGACCAAAGCTGTCTCCGTGCTGTATCCGGGTCGGAAGCCGGACTGGAACGGGTCTAGATAGACGTCTTCATCCAGGTATTGGGGTAGCTGTCGCGCCACGGCACTCTCTACAACCTTCGCAACAAAGCGAAGGTTGGAGACTGGACGATAATTACCTAAAATAGCTGGGTCCAGGGAGGGCTTCTTAAGGAGGGGTCTCACCACCGCCTCTTTCAAGGCGGCAGGGAAAACCCCTTCCAACAAAGAAGCGTTGATAATCCTCTGGAGCCAGCCTCGTGTCACCGCCTGAGTGGCCAGTACCAGCCAGGAAGGACACGGGTCCAGTAAACATGTCGTGCCGTGCAGCCTCCCCAACAACCTGTCGACGTCCTCGGGAGCCACAGGGTCAAACTCATCCTAAATGGGCTCAACAAGACGTGCCTCCTCTCCCTCACTTCGATCATCCCAAATTCGGTCCAGACCGTCCCTCAGCTGAGCGATTTTATCGTATAGATAACCACTAAACTCCTCGGCTCGTCCCTGCAAAGGGTCATCCCGCACCTCCTGATGTAGGAGAGAGCGGGTCACCCGAAACAGGGCGGCCGGGCGGTTATCTGCCGACGCAATGAGGGTGGAGGCATAACGCCTCGCTTCCTCATTGCCACTAGGTAGGTCCTAGAGTAGGACCTAACTAGTGTCCGATCAGCTTCGGACCGACTGGACCTCCAGGTGCTCTCCAGGCGTCTTCTCCGGCGTTTCATCTCCCTCAGCCCCTCGGAGAACCAAGGGGCCGGACGAGACCTACGCCGGGTCAGAGGCCGCAAAGGCGCGACACGGTCCAAGGCCCCGGCGCGGCGTGTCCCCAGGCCCCGACCAGTTCCTCAGCCGTGCCGTGGGCCAGTTCCTCAGGGAATGGCCCAAGCTCCGTCAGGAACCTCTCGGGGTCCATCAGGCGCCTGGGACGGAACCACCGTATAGGTTCCGTCTCCCTGCAGTGGTGAATGGCGGTTCGAAGGTCTAGGCGAAGGAGAAAATGATCCGACCATGACATTGGTTCCGTTACTAAATCATCTAACACCAGATCATTTAACCACTGTCCAGAGATATAAATCAGATCCAGTGTGCCTCCCCCCGTGTGCGTAGGGCCATCATTTACTCGAATCAGGTCCAAGGCCGTCATGGAAGCCAAGAACTCCCGAGCTGCCGTCGATGACAAGCCGACTGATGGCAGGTTAAAGTCCCCCATGACTATAAGTCTGGGGGTCTCAACCGCCACAGCAGCGAGTACCTCCAACAGCTCGGGCAGGGCTGTGGTCACGCAGCAAGGAGCCAGGTACGCGATCACCAAGCCCAACTGATTCCTATAGCCCCACCGCACATAGAGGGATTCACAGCCGGCAATCTGAGGAACAGTGGTCTCCCTCGGCTCTAGATCCTCCCTGATAACAACCGCCACCCCCCCACCCCTACCTTGGGCCCTCGGCTGATGAAATGCTCGGAAACCTGGAGGGCACATCTCAACAAGGGGGACCCCCCCCTCTGGGCCCAACCAGGTTTCCGTAATGCCCATAAGGTCCGCGGACTCCCCCTGAATAAGATCGCAGATCAGGGGAGCCTTATTAACCACGGACCGGGCATTACATAACATCAGCCGAAGATCCAAGCTCTGAGGATCATGGCCACCCGAGGAACGGGTAGGGACTGAGGGGCCGGAGCACGTGATCGCTCTCAAACATCTTTGATATGGCTCAGACAAATGCAGGAGAGGATTCCTCAGGATGATTCCAGATTACATCAGGACATAAATAAATTGATAGCGGCTGCTGAATACACTGCGGATGCCACCCTTAATTCTGCAAAATTTGCATCCCGAGCCCTTGCCTCCGGCATCACCTCCAGGAGGCTGTTATGGCTCAGACAATGGCAAGCCGACATGAAGACCAAATGGCGGTTAGCGGCTGCCCCATTTAAGGGTGGATCTCTCTTTGGTGAAGCCCTAGACCCTATTTTAGTTGAGGGAAAAGACAAACGTAAGATCCTTCCCTACGTCTCTAGACGTTCAGATAGACGTCCTTCTCTTCCTTACCGCAGACAGCCTTTTCGCACCCAGGATCCCGGGTTCCAATCCCCAGCCTATCAACGTTCCTTCCAACCTCCCCCTGACAGGTTTCAGGACAGACAGTCCTTTCGTGACAGGACCAGGCAATCCCAGACCAGACGTCCCTACCGTGGATCCGGTTTCCGACCTTATCGCAGGAACAAATGACTATCCCGGCCAGGATCCCATCGGCGGTCGTCTCACCAAGTTCGTCCCTACCTGGTCCCGCACGACAACCGATGCCTGGGTACTGCAAACCATCACCCTTGGTCTCTCCCTTGAATTCAATTCAAATCCTCCGAGGAGATTCATCCAATGCCAAATTCCCAAAGAACCCACCAAGAGGGCTCAAATGGAAGACGAGATTCAACACCTATTGTCCATCAGTGCCATAGAACCAGTTCCCATGCCTCACCAGGGGACCGGCTTCTATTCAATTCTTTTCCTAGTGGACAAAAAATCAGGCGGCACCAGAGCCATCTTAGACCTGAAGCAACTGAACCTTCACATCAAATATCGCAGATTCAAGATGCACTCCCTCAATTCAATCTTAGGAAGCATCAGAAGAGGGGACTATCTAACATCCATCGACCTCAAGGAGGCCTATCTACATGTACCCATCAGACCTGCCCACAGACGCTTTCTCAGGTTCAGTTATGCGGGCCCATTTTCAATACAGGGCCCTGCCCTTGGTCTATCTTCCGCTCCTCGTACCTTCACCAAGATTCTGGATGCTGTGGCCCACCTTGCACAATTCAGTAAGAATGCAATGTTACCTGGACGATATATTGATTCTGTCGTCCTCCGCCCAGCAGGCGTTACAGGACTTACAGGTAACAATTCAATCCCTACAGGATCACGGCTTTTCGGTCAACAAAGCAAAGAGCCATCTAGTGCCTACGACCGAAATTGTCCATCTGGGAGCAAGAATCAACACCAGATCCTGCCAGGTGTTTCTTTCCCGAGACCGTCTCCTCAACATGAGAGACACGACAAAAAAGCTAAAGGCACTCAAGAGGGTTCCACTTTCACTGCTCTCACAGTTATTGGGAAAGATGGTCTCTTGTCTGTCGATCGTGCCCTGGGCATGTCTTCACTCACGACCCCTACAATGGCTACTTCTCCCACACCAAAGAACAGGCAACAGCCATACCGATATCAGAATTCCTCTGCCCCCAAAGATCAGAAAGTCTCTACAGTGGTGGCTGTCTCCAGCCCTGACAAAGGGCTGCTCATTACAGGAACATTGCCGTCTCGTCCTCACCACGGATGCAAGCCTCTACGGTTGGGGTGCCCACCTATCAGACCAGGTAACTCAGGGTCGTTGGTCCCCCAACGACCTCAAGAACGACATCAACTGGTTGGAAATGAGAGCTGCTCATCTAGCTCTCAGGTACTTCCAAGCGCAGCTATCAAACCATCATGTGCTACTGCTGACGGACAACACTACCACAAAGGCCCATGTGAACCGTCAAGGAGGCACCCGATCCCGCATATTGATGAAAGAGGCTGCAGCCATAGGCCTGTGGGCAGAAAAACATCTTCTCTCACTACAGGCAGCCCACATATCCGGAGTCGCCAACACACAAGCGGATTGGCTGAGCAGGACGACCATCGATCAATCAGAGTGGCAACTGCATCCGGATCTGTTTCTCACAATCACGATCAAATTCGGGCAACCCATAGTAGACCTCTTTGCCAGCCCGACCAACAAACAACTTCCAAGGTTCTTCTCCAGGTTCCAAACCCCAGGAGCAGAAGGAACAGATGCTCTACGATGTCAGTGGCCCCGGGGCCTTCTTTATGCCTTCCCCCCGACTCCCCTTCTGCCAAGGGTCATACGAAAGATCTTGGAACAGAAGGCAGAAGTTCTCCTCATAGCCCCTTACTGGACTCGACGGAGTTGGTTTGCGGATCTGGTGAGCCTGTCCATCAATCCACCTTGGCGAATTCCACCGGATCAGATTTCCCTACGCCAAGGAGCCATTCTCCACCCAGAACCTCAATGTTATCAACTAGCCGTCTGGCACTTGACAGGGAGATACTAAAGAAAGAAAAGCATTCCATGGGGGTCATCTCCACCCTTCTGGCTTCTAGACGCCCATCCACAACGCGTATTTACGAGGCCACATGGTCATCATTCCATCGCTGGTGTCTTAGACATCGAATAGAACCTACCTCTGCCTCCATTAGACATATCCTGCAATTCCTCCAGGACGGATTGGACAAGGGTTTAGCCACCAACACCATCCGCCGACAGGTTGCAGCTCTTGCCACTGTTTTATTCTGTGACGGGACCTCCATACTTTCTCAACACCCCCGTATCCGACGTTTTCTGAGGGGAGCTTATAATCTGCGACCGCCTCCGGTACACAGATACCCTACCTGGGACCTGACCCTTGTCTTTCAGAAGCTTACGTCTTCCCCTTTTGAACCCTTGAGCTCCTCCAGTCTCAAGCTCTTAACCTTTAAAGTCGCTTTTCTCATAGCCATAACCTCAGCCCGCAGGATCTCCGAGATTGCTGCCCTTTCGGTCAGGAAGGACTTATTGATTTTCACTCTAACGAGTCATTCTCCGACTAGACCCTACCTTTCTTCCTAAAATAAACACAAGCTTTCATAGATCTCAAGAAGTCATCTTACCGGATTTTTGTCCTCATCCCAAGCATCCATCGGAGCATCGATGGCACACGCTGGACGTAAGAAGGGCCCTGCGTGTTACCTCAACAGAACAGCTCCTTTCAGGAAGACAGAATCCCTATTTGTTTCCTTTCAACCAAGGGCTCTGGGCACCAAAGTCTCCCCATCCACCATAGGCAGGTGGATAAAGCCTGTATTTCCATGGCCTCGACCAGCAGAAACACCATCTTCCAGGCCGCATCACTGCACACTCCACCCAGCTGCCACCACAGCTGCCTGGGCCACCCAGGCCTCTATCTTGGACATTTGCAGAGCAGCCACGTGGGCCTCTCCTTCGCCATTTATTAAAAACTACAAGATGGACCAATTTGCCTCAGCCGAGGCCTCATTCGGACGGAGGGTCCTGCAGTGAGTTCTTCCTGTTGCTGAGTCTTCCTAATCTTTCCTTTCCCGCCCTAGGGATATTTAGCTTGGGTATATCCCATTGCTTTGGACTCTCTTAGCAGCATACAGGAGAAGGAACATTGGTTTACCTGAAGGTTCCTTCTATGTACGCTGAGTGAGAGTCCAACCCCTCCCTATTTTCACTTATTGTTTTTGTCTATATACAGGGATCTGGAGGTTATTGTTCCGTTTTTTTCCAGTTTTCACATTGAGTTCGTCTTCTCCAATACCGCTTCTTCGTTAATAAACTGGAGCTAAACAGGAAGAGGAGGTGTGTTTAAACAAATTCAACTCAGTCTCTGGCCAATCAGATGAAGTTAACAACCCATTGCTTTGGACTCTCACGCAGCGTACATAGAAGGAACCTTCAGGTAAGCCAATGTTCCTTCTCCTCCATTATACTTCCCCAATTTTTATATACTAGAACTATGACTGGAAATAAAATATTTTTATTCTCCATTCCCCAAAACTTCTCCAATAACTAATGTTATCTGTATCCCAAATTATTACTAGATATGGCAGCCTCCCCAAGACTTCAGATTTACTAGATTTTGACTCCCATGATTCCCAGCCATCATATCTACCAAAATGTAAGTTGAAAAAGAATGGCAGCTTTTATTTTTGCAGTGGCATGAGTTTGATTCCAGAATTAATTATTATTCCCGGGTTGAATGTGCATTCATGTGTATTTTTCTGCTTGTGCCATTATTTTGCTCCTGGCTCTGCTTGATGGGCCACAAAATTCTATCAAAGGGGAATAAACCAGAATACACAAGCCTGAAATCTTCCCAAAACAGTAAAATAAGCATGTATTATTTAAGTCTTGCCATTAAATAACTGATAAAACACTTTTAGAGGAAAGTTTATAAGTAGAATCTGCTTTAAGCAATTAGCTTAGTTTCTTGGGAAATCTGTCCTATCTTCTTATTCATCCATATATGACTTTTAATGTCTGAGAAATCACTTGAGTAAAAGGAACTAGCATTTTATTTTTTCCTTTCCTATTTTCAAACTCACAACTCTATAGTCCAACATGCCTTACAGCCATTTACCTAGAGACCTCAAAAGGTGTTAGAATTAAACTTTCACTATTTTCTACATCTTGAATTTCAAGAGGGAAATTCAGGAGAAGACTCTCCCACAAGTTAGAATCATGCCTCAAGAGTTCCATCTAGGTCTACTATTATTATTTATTAATCACTTGTTTTAGGCTAACATTCTGTATTGTTACTTTTCAAGGCTAACAGTCTCCAGCAAAATCAATCAAGACACTGGGGAAAGATGTTGTGAGACTCACCAATAAAACGCACTAAAGTAGATAAAAGTCCAGAAATGCAATTGTTTATCTTAACCACCAAAATAGATGAATAAAAATCGAGAAATGTAATGGCTTAACCTATCCAGAGAAGGTGGACAGTGGAAAACCATACATACCTTTTGAAATGCACATGCTGGATGTGGCCAAGTATTAAAATGGGCCCTTCCAATTATCTGCTTAAAAAGTCTGGTATAAAAGATGAAGGTCTCATAGCTTTCAAAGAGCACAGCTGATTTAGATTTAAATATATTTAAATATATTGAGTACTGCATTGCAAATGACAACAGAAGCAAGTTGAGAAATAATACAGCCCACACTCAGAAATACCACACTAAACTTTCACAGATTAAAGAACCAAGAAAACAAGAAATTAACATTTGTTTAAGATGCACCTTTTACTTCAGTACTAACACTTCGATAGGTGATTTCGATAGTTCACAGACCTTTAAACCTCTGGTGTGCATCCAATACACCACCCTCGGGTGCAGGCGCATATAAGTGCGCCCGCACAGCCGTCTTGTGGCGTTAAATGAGCGTTCGTTCACCAAACATCAAAGCGCAATGCATCCGACTCCACGGGCGCACAAAAACTCTTCGGGTGTGCACCCTAACACAAGAGAGGCCGTTTAAAAGAGAACTTCGGAATCACGCCGTTCCTCTACATTTACCACCTCTGTCCGGGAAAACAATGCAGCGTATGAAATCGAACAACAGCATTCCTTATGTTATTTAGAAATGGGAATGACAAATAAATTGAATCAATAAAGTGTGAAGGGGGGAGGTTAAAAGTGTATAAAGGGGAGGAGCATCTGCCACCTGCAAAGAACAGACCTGAACACATGTCACGCTGATAGCCGTCCGCATTCCGGGCAGCTTGGAGAAAACTTTGTTGCCGCAAAGAACACCGGAAGAAAAAGAGGAAGGGAGAAGGGAAGCGAAGTAACAGATTGAAAGTAACTACTGTACTCAACCCCCGGACTGGGAGGGGGAAGGAAGCTTACCACAGCGCACGCTCCGTAGACAGTCCCAAGCAGATGAGGCAGCGGGGGAAGCAGGCGAGAGCGAAATTGTTCACCCCGCGCACGCAAACACAACGCCACGGCGAAGAAGTGTTTTGCCAGAAGAGCCGCCCTCAGTACCTGGACGCGCGAGAAGAGCCGCCGGATGTGAGGGCGTTTCGAAGAAAGCAACACATGAGAAAGAAACGACAATAGTCGCTTCTATGAAAGGAATTGATATTCTTCCGCGGGCGGCGCTGGCTCGGCGACTCCGGGCCTAGGCAACCAGGAATCCGAGGAAACCAAGCAGCGACCTCAAAAGCAGCTGCGCGGGGTCTCGCGTTTCCTCTCTGAGGCTCGCGCCGCTTCTCGCGTTTGCCCTCCCCTTGGGTGCGGGTCTAGTTGTTCCTGGATGGAGCATGCCACTGCTTCTTTTCTATGTGCGTTTGTTGAGGATTCAAATAATTAAAAAATACCGATCCTTGCACGCACGCGCCCCCGCAACTTGGGGGGTGGGGAGAGAGAGAGGCTCCCTGAGAAGTTGCAAAGTTGTAATAATGAAACTTTGCGGCGGGGAATTACAGCAATTGTGTTCTCACCTTCCCACCTACCCCTTTCTTCCCGGCCAAAAGTTCAATGGGAGCCGCGCTGGGCCTTTGCCTCTTCCACACATTTCTGGCCGGCAAGCTTTGCTTCCAGAGCAGGACATTAGGATTCGCGGTCAAGCGTCCTCCATGACGTCAGGCCCACCTGCTAGATAAACAAAAGCCTCTGAGAAGTTATTTGCTCTTTTCCGTCTCTTGATTACCCGCCACTGGCTTAGCAAAGCTCTGCAAGAAAACAACATCGCCCATTCAATTGTCGACGCCGAGTTCCGCTCGCAATTCGAAGGCTTTTGAACTAATGCGGAGAGAGGGTTCCAAGGACTCTTTTAGCCATTTTGCTTCGAAGCGCTGGAAGAGCGGCTGAAGACAATCGCCTTGGGCCGCGACTTTAGGAGTTTGGCCAAAACGAGCATATTTCAGACCGCCTTTCCCTTAATGAACGTGGCGCTTTAGTTTGCAGTAAGAGCCTAACTGACGTCCAACGCATCCCATTTTCGATAGAAAGGCGACAGGCACCTGGGGCCCTCAAATGGGTTAAGACGAGCGACCCAGCCTCTCGCGCAAAGAAGAGTGACGCAAATCCCTCGCGAGCAACCGGCCCTTTGAACAGCTGATGCGGAGAGACTCTGTTTTAAGTGACCGGATGGACAGCGACTCCTCCCTAACATTTTTGCGCAGCACAATTATCCGTTTTTGTACTCAAAAGCTCCCAGTATTTTTATCCTGGCATTGTTAAAACCGGAATTGCATTCCTTACAATTCCACACAGGTTTTCTCCTAAATAAGTGTCAGGGCATCCCGTCGGGCTTGCTCCTGCAAAGGTGCTTAAAATGACAGCCCGACTGCCAGGTGAGAACGTTCGATGTTTGGTGTCTTAAAAGACGACGAAAAAAAGCACCCTGCACAGGATCGAGAATTTTTTGCACCTTATGGCCCCTCTGCATGTTTTAAAACTGGTGATCCCTGGCAGTGATTGGAAGTCCGTCACATTTTGCTCGTGCAACCACGTCGCTCTTTTCTCTTAAACTACATAGGTGAAAAGGGCGTTTAACGTGTGTGTGTGTGTGTGTGTGGTCTTCCCTTCCGCTACAGTTACTAGAATTTTGGCTGAGGCCCGCGGAATACATTCGGTTGCAAGTAGACAATAAAAGTAACCTATCAATTTCTTGCCTTTTCCGTATCTGATATTGTCAAGACCTTAAAGAATGTTAGGATATTTTAAACGCATGGCAGCGTGACCGGAACATTTTTTATTAAGAGGTTACACGAGCAATTAAGAACTTTGCAAGATAAAAACTGTACTTAAGCTCGGAAAGTGTCATGCTATCCTTGAAAGGACTTTCCCCTCTCCAGTTTCAATCCATATATCCATCTTTCAAAACCCTAAATTGTACCGGCAAAGTCTACCTCTTGCAAATACGGATCTTGTGTCCCGCTGAAACCATCTACGACTCTACGCCAAAGGAAAGTATGGTCAGACCCCAAGTCTTATACAGGGCAACTTTCTAATACACATACATGCTACGTATTTTTACAGCCGTTGTAGTGCCAGGAGAATATAAAAGAATTTCTGGCGACATATATTCAACCACGATTTTTTTTTTGTTTACATTTATATTCCGCCCTTCTCCGAAGACTCAGGGCGGCTTACAGTGTGTAAGGCAATAGTCTCATTCTATTTGTATATTTACAAAGTCAACTTATTGCCCCCCCCCCAACAATCTGAGTCCTCATTTTACCTACTTTATAAAGGATGGAAGGCTGAGTCAACCTTGGACCTGGTGGGACTAGAACCTGCAGTAATTGCAGGCTGCTGTGTTTTAATAACAGGCTTCTTATAGCCTGAGCCACACCGCGACCCCATATGAACCCCATTAAAGTAATAAAAGTACATCTGTATCTCAAATATATAAACTTTAATTATTGCAATCCTATTTGCAGCAACTACGCAAAACAGACTTAGGTGACTAAGCGGAAAATGCAGGTCGAATTTGGACTGTTATGTTTTGAAGTTTAGCTTACTCTGTAGGAAGAGTTGTCAGGATGTTCTTTTAAAAGAACGGTGGATCTGACTCAAATAGCCTCGTGAAAAGCAATGCGAAGTATTTTCACTGGCGCTACACAAATTAGGGGTGTCCGCCACCCTGCAGCAGTAGCTTTCTGTACCAAGTGGAAAACGGACGTCTGGGACAGGAGGCAAACGAACTGCAGGACCACCGGTGTTTGGAGTTTCTGCGTAGTATTGTACTTTCTCATTTCATGATATGTTAAAGCGAAAACTGAGGAAACTAGGAAAAGATCGGAAAATCACAGTTCCATAAAGATGATGGGTTGCTATAGCAAGCGTAGCAAAAAAAAAAGAGAGAGAGAGAGAGACCTGGGAAAGGTACAAAGAGAAAGAGAGGTGTGTGCACGCGCGCAATGGTTGTACAATTGTTTCACTCGCGTTCTGGAAAACAGCCAGTTCCCACAATGTAAGTATAACCGCACCTTTATTTCGTATACTTTTCGGGTTGTGTTGGGAGACCTTCGGACAGATTAGACAGAGTGGCTTTCCATCCGCATCGGAAAGGGCAGGATGGGCAAGGGAACGGGACCAAAAACCAGAAATGTGGCCGCCAGGTTTTGCTAGGAGCCGAAGTGTGTTTTGCTCAGATTCCTAACTCTCAGCCAATAGGGCTTCCTCGAGTTCGCGAGGTGAAAGTTCAGCCCGAGGGCGCGCGCACTCAGGCCTATTACCCGGACTAGAGGCTAGCTGGTGGGTGAGCGGGAAAAAATATCTGGCCTCGCGGAGCTCCCCTGGTCTTTCCTCCGCCCCCTTGATTGCCAGAGGGGCTCAGACTTCCCGAGGTGTGAGTCTCGCCCAGATTCTGAACACATATATTAAGAAGAAAGTTCCACGGATCTCAGGGCGTTTTAGAAAGGTAGGGTGTTAGGATCCTGACCTTCAGCAAGTCAGAATTTTCTGATTGTCTCGCGCCTCGTAACAAAAAAAGTGGAAAGAATCCGGAAGTGAACGCAGAACTCCTTACTTCCGAGTAAATGCTTGCAGAAAGAGAGGTTAGGCTGGGGTCAACTGAAATTATCGAGGGTTGTTTTTTTTTTCATAAGCCGAGCCATTAGTTTTGGAACGAAGCGCTGTTAACATTGAGTTGCCTCGAAGTATAGGATACCAGGTTTCTCTGCCAACGTTGGCTCCAGGTATTGCTTAGATAAACGGAAACGAATAACCCAGTTGTGGCCCGGTGTAAAGGGCCTCCAGACAACTCCAATGAAGCGTCAAACGAAATTTCAATTCCCAATGCGAGAAAGCAGAAAGCTCGTTCGCCACACGCAGGCTTTGGCTCAGACTTTTCTTTCCCGAGGCACTTCGGCGACAAGACTCTCGGGGCCGAGTTAAGGCATTCTGCAAGAACTTGATTTCTAAACGTACCTCTTCAAATGCACGGCCTTAAGGGGATTGGCCGTTATCTTTTATCAGAATTAAGCCGCGGACCAAGCAAAAGTCTAAAACCTTGACTCTGGCAAAGTTGGTAGAAGTTTTTTGTCGTAGGACTCCGCGTATCTCGTGCAAAGAAACCCGGGAAGGTTTCTATCCTCCCCTCTCTCATGCCAGAAGAAGACGCTACTGTTGCACAAGACTTTCAAGAACTTGGGTCTGTGGAGTCATTTAAATCGGGATTTAGGCTTTGCTTCCCGGGGTAGATTGTGACGTCTCTGATTTTCGCCATTCATCCGCGAGTGTTAGGCGCTGGCGCCTAAGAACTTTTGCTTTGGGATCAAGTTTGCTAGAAATCAGCGGAAACTTAATTCCAGATTCAACTGTTATGAGCTGACGACTACAGCCTGCTTAGATTGTGCTTATATTTTCAAGAATCTTTTCGAGACAAATCATTTTTCTGTGCTTTCTATTATTAGTATTGTTGTTTTCTTTAAAAACCCTAGAAAGCTGTTATTTGGAAACCATTTTCTTTCCAAAACCAAGCTGTTTTATTTGTTTCTCCTGTAGGCTCCAGATTTCACCTCCAACAGAGTTGCATTGTATGTTATACTTCAAACAACCTATTTTTAATTAATATATTTCTTTTCCTTGTGCCTGGCAACACTGAAGGAGGTCAGATTGCCAGTTTTCATTTGTTTGTAAAGGAAAAGAGAAAAACAAACATGCCTCTCTAATGGGATTATCTATCCCGCCACCACCACACAGACTTTTTTCCCTTCCCCCTGTCCCCCATATTGTTAACTGAGACAGTTTGAAAGAGAATGGGAACAAGCTGCCTTTTAAAACTGATATCAGATCAAGGGGATTCTCTGACTATAGCAAAAGCAAAAGGAAATCGATAGAGTTATACCACCATCTATGGTTAACTGTTGGCACTACAAAATATCAGTCTCCTACCAAAATAAGAGTGGACAATCCCTTTCCAAGTTCCCCTCTCCATTTTGAGACTTCATTTCAAGATATCCAAATGTGTTAATGGCCTGACACTTGTGCAATATGGTTTTCTAGAAAAGGCTTCTTTTTCAAGGCAACTTTGGAACAGTTGCTAGCAGGCCTGAGGAGAGGGGGGTGGTAGCCCGTACATTGTTCTGGGGCCCATGGAGCTAAAGGGGGCCCATGAAGGGGGAAATTCTTTAACATTTTTACAAAACCAAATTTTTAAAAAGAAAAACAATATTGGATATATACTTCATACTCTATTTTTTATTAATCTGAAACTCAGTGAATAGTTATTTATGTAAGTTATTGAATTTTAATTTCATTACTTATTTAATTTTACAAGTTTAGTTTCATTTTGTTTATGAATATATTTTATATTTCATTTCAGTTTATGAATGGTTATGAAATGGCATCTCAAAAATTTGGAGCTCAAAAAAGGAAAAACAGAAATGTGATGAGATTAATAAAAAGGGGCGACAAATGCTTTTCCAATTTGTCGTTAAATGCAAAACAGGCAAAATTAACCAAAATGAAACTTTAAATTCAGAACAATGTGAGACATGCAGAACTGAAACAAAGGTCAGAATCTCATAAGAGGCCAGTTTGGATTGTCAAGAAACATCAGATCAAGTAAATTCTCAATTTAAAGATTTAGAGAAACAATTGAATGTTAGTGATGAGAGTACTTCACTCTCTACAGAAATCTGGGCATGGCGGACATATTGAAGAGAAGAGTAGGTCAAATACTGGAATTGATATTGGACTTCTTATAACAGATGTGCTTTCTCAATTGGATATAGAAAACTATGTTATTAAACGTCATACTGGCTTTCCTAAAACATTTCCCAAAGAGATAGATAACCAGATTTTCCCCAAGAGTATTCTAACATTTCAACGTTTAAACGGTGAAAAACATGACTGAGATTGGCTTGTCTGGAGTGAAGTTAAAGTTTTGCTTTCCTTGTAAATTATTTTGGAACAGGATTTGTTGCAGCATTAGCTCAGCATCTAAGTCTATGGATGCATCAACAAAAGGATGGTCAGCAGCTAAAAAGTGGTGAAAATTATGTATTCACATCCCAGAACATGAGAGAAGCAATAGTCATAGGCATACCTGGCTTGGCAAGAACTAGAAAGACGGCTGTCATCTGGCAAGGGCATTGGCAGTCTATTTGAGGCATCAATTGAAACAGAATCTGTCAAGTGGTACAACATTATTAAACAAATCATTGATGTTGTAGTATTCCTTGGTGAATGGGAGCTTTCTTTGTGTGGCAATTCCCAGTGCATTGGTGAAAAAACAATGGACATTTTTTGGGAGTCATAGAGTTGTCTCATTGGCATCCAATTTTAAAAGAACGTGTTGCAAGTTAAAGAGTCACAAGAAAAGGGAGAATGACTTCAAGTACATTATCTCAGTGCCGATTCCCAAAATGAGTTAATTGCTGAATGTTCTTCACTTGTAAAGCAATGCATGTTGGAGTACAGGAAAACTGCAAAGTACTTTGCTGTTATTGTTGATTCTACACCAGATTCATCCCGTGTTGAACAAACAACATTTCTTTTGCGTTATGTAATACCATATGAAAACCAGTGTGGAATTGTAGAAAGATTTTTACAGTTTGTTGACCCAAGCCATAAAACAGGATGTGACAGCACAGATGATAGTAGAAACATTGAAATACAACAATATACAACTGTTGGATTGTGGTGCACAGGACTATGACAATGCAGCCAACATGGCAGGAAAATATAAAGGTGCACAAGCAAGAATACTTGAGCAATGTGAAACAGCTTGTGAGGGGGGGTCATATTAGTCTTGTTCAAACATTTAATAATCTTGAGAGTTAGTTACATGAATCTTGAATGCACAGAAATGTAGGTTATCAAATCTGTAAGCATTCAGAAGTCCATTAAATAGCAACAAAGAAATACCAAAAACTGTTGTGGTCCACCAGCAGCCTGCGGAGCTGGCAATGGAGTCGGACAGCGATGAGGCTGAGGAAGAGCGTGGGCCTGAAGGCTGGGGAAGGCCTGGATGAGGGCTCTGTGTCGGAGGCTGAGGTGGGGCCAGGGCCATAGGGGAGTGATGTGCGGACTCCAGAGCCTCCAGAGACTGATAATAGTGAGGCAGAGGAACAGGAGGAGCCTGTTCCTAATGTACGCATGAGAAGAGCTGCCAGAAGGTAAGAGCAGCTCAAGCAAAGAGGACGACTCAGGAGTAGGGACAAGAGATGATTTGCCCCTCCCATAAGGCTTACAAAGACCAGCAACGGCATTTGGGCTCTTTGCCGGAAAACAACGTTGATAGCATTTATCTTGTTGCATTTATTTTGTATTGGTGTCTTCTGAACTTTTGCCAAGAAAGGCCTTTGGCAGTTTGTCTAATTGGACCAAGGTTGGTGATAGGACTGAGGAATTGTGTTGGGAGGAATTTGCTTTAATTTAGGTGAACTATGCTGAGAATGAAGTAATTCTCTGCTGTTGGGATAAAGTTTGTTTGTTTTTACACTGACTGAGTTTCCTATTACATACTTGGGCCTGAGTCACAACAAAAATTCTTTAATTCTTTCCTACTTTCTGCTAGTAATTTTTCAGTACAAATCAGATAGTCCTACAGAACAGTACATCCTTAAGAGACAGTAAATATAAAAGAAGGGACAAATTGACCTAGATGCTGATTCCCAGATATAATAGTGATGGTTCTGCCTTGCCCCAGACATAGGAGGAGGATAGAACTCTAATATTTAAAATATGAAATATTCAAACCTGAGGTCATGTGATCACATTTTGTGACCTGACAAAGTCAGTGGGGAAGTCGGATGGCTTAACAACCATGTTAATAACTTAATAATTGCAATGATTCACATAACAACTGTGGAAGAAAAGGTCATAAAATGGGGCAAAACACGTAACTGTCTCGGTTAGCAAAAGAAAATGTGTTAATTGTCAAGAACTACCTGTATACAGTACAGGTGTGCAAAACATTTATCTTGCAAAAGCTGTTTCAAATTCAAAACAGGTTGTTCTTTCAATGTTGAAAGTTCTTCATGGTATTCTGACCTTATCTAAAGTGTTTTGAATTTGAATGATTCTCAGTTTGTAATGATTTGCATATCTCACATTAAGTATGTTAACTCTTGTGAATTGTTCAGTAAAAGATACAAATCACATTTCCTGGAGAAAAGGTCTTTGTGCCTATGGGGTCCCCAAAGAATTTATTTTCTTCAGAAATGTGCTCATTATGCCTACATGGGAGAAGATTCTTTTAAAAAAGCATGGAAGAGATTTGCCGTTGTTGCCTTCTGAGCACTTTCTTTTTCATGGTCTATTTTGTGAATTAAATATAATATTAATTTGTGATTTAGGCTGAGATTAGTTTAGCCAGAATATGTTCTCCAGGAACATCAACAGAACAAAAAGACAAATCCTATGAAAATGTCTTCAACTTGTACACCTTACTTTATGTGACTGGTATTATTGTAAGCTAATTTTCCCTACTACAAAAATTCAGGAAGAAAGTGAAATGTCAGTATACTATACAACCACTGGGATCTCTTACATGCCTTTCTAGATGGTCATCGATTGCCTTCACAGTGAGAAGATGGCAATTCTTTAATGAGCAGTCATACTTCCTCAGCACTCCCTAAATAAGAGCTGCTGGAGATAGCAGTGACCTCACTGTCAGAAGTCCATTCCTTCCTCCTAAATTTTTAGGAGTTGTATCTTTCAGACACATTATTTTGGAAATGAAATTTTACTTCAAAAATGAGTTTGGGGGCTTCCGGTTTGGCTCCGCTGTGTTAATGGCGGCAATTTCAGTCCGCCCGTTCTTTGTGATTCTGTGAGAGCTGTTTAGACAGTGCTAATCTTCTGTCAACAGCTCGTAAATCTCTGCCTCGGGCAAAGAGGGGGAGATGAGCATTTGAACTGAAGTTTGAGCCCCCAAGAAAAGCCCCAGAATGATTTCTGGTGGTTTGATGGGAAACGCTCCTTCGATAGTTCAAAAAAAGCTCCAGAGTCCAGAACGCCTCTGCAAAAGCAGAGCAAAACGCAGCGTCCATCTCCGTGACTGAAGAGGATTAATGATAAATTTTCAACACGGAAGAATCGAAAGCAGGAAGGCTGGCATTTGCTTGTAAGATGATTTTAACTCCCTGACAGAGAAGTTATTTGAAGAGTGGAGATGAAGAAAGATGGCGTTTTGTTTTTTGAAAGTGAAAGCTAAGGAAATGCTGATTACAATTGCTGGTGTGGAACCTCTAAGAAGAAAATAACAAGATTTTTTTTCTAAATGGAATTCTTTTTAAAAAAATCTATTTCTTTTTATTATCTTTTTTTACAGTGTTTAAGAAGAAAAATTTATTGGGTTTTTTCCTTTTTATTCCCTCCCCCCCCCTTTTTTTTTTCTTCTTCTTCTTCTTGATATTACTTAGTTTAAAAATGGCTTTTAAGCAAAGAGATTTAACCACTTCTAAATTATTGGAAATATCTTCACTTCAGGTACGGAAATTGAAAGAAGATATTAAAGACAGTCTAAGGAATTTTTTACAGGAGCTTATGGGCTCATCTTTCAGAAATAGATCAAAATTTAATGAAATGGAGAGAGAAATACTGGATTTTAAAGATTTGGTGGAAGAGCAGAGTAAGGAGATGAAAAATTAAAGGAATCAATTACTCCATTATTGTTATCTAGTACACAGACAGAAGAAAGACTGAATGAATTTAACCAAATTAATTTAGATTTGCAAAGGAAAATAGATGAAGTTCAAATTAATTTGAATTTAGAAAATAAAATAGATGATATTCAGGTTAAGGCTGATAAGGCAGAGGAAGAAAGGGTTATATTACAATATAAATTAATGGAATATGCTATAAGGGAAAGGGTTTAAGAGAATTTAAAGAGGAAAATTTGAAAGAGATTTTTATTCAGGCCTTTGCCCAGATAGAGGAATGGAACCAGAAGATTTTGAAGTTAATATTGAAAAAATTTATCGTGTTAATTCCTGGTGGGCAAGGCAGAAGTGTTTACCGAGAGATGTGGTTATTTATTTTACAAATAAGAGGATTAGGTATGGAATTTTGCAAGCATTTTATAAAAATAAATTTCAAATATTAGGACAAGATATAATAATGATGAAGGAAATTCCTCCTAAAATGTTAAGAAAGAGAAAAGAATTTGCCTTTCTGGTGGATGAGCTTAAGAAACATCAGATATATTTTAGATGGGAGGTTCCAGCAGGTTTAACACTGAATTATAAAGGAAAAAGTATTTTCTCAATACAATTTGTAAAGCACGAGATTTTTATACTAATGTATTAAAGATTGGGAATTCTTTGTTAACAGATGTTAAGTTGAATGGTGAATAGATGGTTGAAAATGTGTAAGATAGAAGAAGGGAGGAGAATGTTTAACTTTATTAAATATGATTATGGTTAATTTTTGTAAATGACTTATTGTGGATATAAATGTGTAATTTTAGGGGTACTATATGATATATTAAAGGTATAAAGGAATAGGAAGATGGAATATTGTTTAATTTTGGAGGATAGATAGTAAAATTTAGGAACTTGGATTAAATATTATATTTAAGAGATGGATGTAATGTTAATTAGAATGTAATTGTTATAATAGATATATTGTGGATGATATAGGTGTAATTTTAACAATGTTATTTGACATAAGTAAGGTAAAGTGAAGATTTTAATTATTACAATTGACACTTTGGATATTTGTAATATTATTTGTTGTATATATAAATGTTAAAGATGTGAAAAGATGGACTATTGCTTACCCTGAAGGTTGGACAGAAAAATTAAAGAAACTAAGTCGGAAATATGAACTATTTTTGAGAGATTGCTAAGGAAGAAAGACATTTTAGAAGAAACCTTGGTGAATATTGGAAGATGGAGCGTTGTTTTGATATTGATTGATGAAGGTTGGATATTAAAACTACTTCCTTTATTCAAGAATAAACACTAACTCAATTGGAAACTTTGGAGAATTCTAGGAGTGGAATGGTCTGATATATAATGGAGTGGAAGAAAAGTATCTTCTTTGTCTTTGGAAGGGGAGTGGAGGTTTTAAGGAACGACTATGGATTATGATTTGTGCTAGATTTTAATTTTTGTTGTTAGTTTTATACCCTGTACTCGGTTCTCGGAAGTCCTGGGGGTGGGGAGGAAGGGAAGGGAGGGGAGGGTAAAGGATGGAGTGATGGTTAATGTACAGGGATTATTGAAGATGTATAATTAATGTAAGATCGGACCTGCCTGGTTACTACTTTAGAATGAAGGGAAAGAAGGAGTAGAAGAGAGAAGGAGGAAAGAGAAGAGGAGGAGGAGGAAAGGAAGGAAGGAAGAGGGGAAGAGGGAGAAGAAAGGAATAGGGAGGAAAGAGGAGAGGATGTAGATAAGAGAGGGGGAGGATGGTTATGGAAAGTAGAAGAAGGTAAAGAAGGAGAGTAAAAGGAAAAGGAAGGGGGTGGTGACCAGGCAGATCCGATTAATTGTATATGAGGGTACATTAAATATGTTATTGGATATGTTATTGGATAAGAATGTCAAAATAAAACTTTTTAAAACAAAAAAAATGAGTTTGGGAAGCAATCATGCAAAGGGTTGCCCACTCTTGCTCTGTGATTCAAATTCTGTTAGCCAAAATGCTACTCTCTAACACACAATTTGGTTTTCAGGAAAACATTTTCCTGTAATCTACAACTCCTACACTGCAAAAACATGGACTACATATGGACTGCACAACTCGACCAGGGCAAAGCAATAGACACAATTTACATAGACTTCTGTAAAGCCTTTGATTCAGTGGTGCACGACAAACTACTTCTAAAACTAAAGTCTTACAACATTTCTGGACCGCTGCATAATTGGACAGCTGTGTTCCTGTCAAACAGGCAACAAGTGGTCAAAATAGGGAGCACCCTATTAAATCCTGTTAACAGTGGTGTCCTTAAGGCAGCGTTTTAAACTCTTTGTACTTTACATAAATGACCTTTGCGGTCATATTATAACCAACTGTGTTCTCTTCGCTGATGATGTAAAACTATTCAACACCACCGACAATGCTGCTACCTTTCAAAAAGACCTTGACTATGTGTCAGAATGGTCAAACAATTGGCAACTTCAAATTTCAATCAACAAATGCTCTGTCTTACACATTGGAAAGAAAAATCAGAACTGTTGTGACCTAGGCTCACTTAGGCATTAAAAGAAACAATTAGCCTTAAACAAACCTATTTTACTTTAACAGCTGGGAATTACTTCATTCCCAGCTTAGTCCAAATTAATTCCAAAACAAATCCTTCAGAAAAAGTCCTTTGGCCTTATCACAAACCTTTATCTTCTTTGGCACCCTGCCAAAGACTTTTCTTGGCAAAGCCCCATGAAGTTCAGAAACGAGACACCGACTAGAAACAGATTTAGCAATGTTGCTTTCCTACAAAGAGCCCAAGAGCCTTTGCTGCTCTTTTAAGCCTTATGGGAGGGGCCAATCATCTCCTGGCCTTACTCCTGAGTCATCCCTTTTGCTTTAGCTGCTCTTGCCTTTTGGCAGCTCTTCACATGTGTGCATTAGGAACAGGCTCCTCCTGTTCCTCTGCCTCTTTGCTGTCTGCCTCTGGAGGCTCCAGAGTCCGTGTATCGCTCCCAGATGGCCCTGGCCCCATCTCTGCCTTCGATGCATAGCCCTCATCCAGGCCTTTCCCTGACTCCAGGACTGGTCCATTGTCTTCCCCGGCCTCCTCACTGTGACTCCGCTGCCAGCTCCGCAGACTGCTGGTGCACCACAACAAGAACACAAAATACAAACTGGGTGGATATGACCTTGTAGATGACCCTCACTCTGTCAAGGACCTTGGAGTACTCATCTCTAATGATCTAAGTGCCAGAGCCCACTGTAACAATATTGCCAAAACATGTTGTGGCACCGACTCGGGGCCTGCCCTCATGGAGGAGAGTGACTCGGAGGGTGCGGGAGAGGAGCCAGCAGGGCCTCCCTCACCAGGACCCTCCTCGCTGGCACAACCCCAAGTTCCAGCTGCAGGCCAGGAGGAGGAGCTGACAAGGCCTCTTTCCCCTGACTCCTCCTCCTCCTCCTCCCTAGCAACGCCCCAAGTGCCAGCTGCTGAGGATCCATCTTGGCTCAATCTGAGACAGCGACGCCGAGATAAGCGCACGCAGCAAAGGAAGAGGTGTGGCAAGCCCAGGGAGTGCTGAGTCATGGAGCCACACCCCACAGGGGATAAAAGCAGGTGGAATTGCTCCGTAGGCCCTTGTGTCGAACAAAGCTACAAGCTACTAGCTCTTGGACTGCTTCGTGTGAGCTACTGACAGCTTTTGGACTGAAAGTTGGGATTTCTTCATGAATAACTGTTTGATCATCCTGCAGACTATTGGTTGGCCTGGCAATGGTTCGTCAGCACGCTGCTACTTGATAGAAACTTGGCAGGCATGTGAAGAAACATTGCCAGAACTTTTCACTGCCAAAGAAAACCCAGCCAAGTGTAAATAAATTGCAGGCAGACGGCCCTCGGCTGGCATGCTTTCTTAGGGGAGGTAGGGGGGGACAGAACACATTAAGTGTTGTTAACCTAATCTTGTGTGGCTTCTTCCTTGGTAATATTGTACTGCTAACTAGAGCATACAAAACATTTGCTAGACCAATTCTTAAATACAGCTCATCTGTCTGGAACCCGCACTGCATATTGGACATTAATACAATTGAGCGAGTCCAGAGATATTTCACAAGAAGAGTCCTCCACTTCTCTGCTTGCAACAAAATACCTTATGTCACCAGGCTTGAAATTTTGGGCTTAGAAAACGTGGAACTATACCGCCTTCGGTCTGATCTAAGCATAGTACATAAAATTATCTGCTACAATGTCCTTCCTGTCAATGACTACTTCAGCTTCAACCACACCAATACACAAGCACACAATAGATATAAATTTAAGGTAAACCGCACCAAACTTAATTGCAGAAAATATGACTACAGCAACAGAGTGATCAATGCCTGGAATACACTACCTGACTCTCTGGTTTCTTCCCAAATCCCCACAACTTTAACCTTAAACTGTCTACTGTTGACTTCACCCCATTCCTTAGAGGAATGTAAGGAGCAGGTATAAGCGCACCAATGTGCCTACTGTCCCTGTCCTAATGTCCCCATTTATTCATATCCATTTCATGTATTCATAAACATGTTTATACTTATATCTGATATCTTATACATGCTTGACAAATAAAATAAATATAAAAAAAGTAGAGATCAACCTGGCCCAGAAAAAGCACTGACTGGGATACAGATGGTGAACCCACCCACCCCCGAAAAGTGGGATGGCCAAAATCACTGACAAGCATCCGAAGCCCACCACAGCACTCAACTTGCTTCAAGTGCAGAAAGGAAGGGCACTGTGCAGCTGAGTGCAGAGCCTGCCATCCAGCAAAAAGCCAACCTTGCACCTGCAAAAAAGTCCCCTAAGCCACCACCAAGAAATGGTCCCAGAAGGAGTACAAGTCATAAAGTTCTCCCTACCCCCAGGAGTGGTGACAAAACTTCGACCAACATGGTGAAGAACTGTGGGGAAAATTACTTTGATGATGACCCCTTAGTAAGTGGCTCCATCACCTTCGTGACTATCTCCATAGAACTATTGGTCCAATCCTTGGGACGCAGGAAGCTTGCTGGCTCTCCTGGACTCAGGTTGCACCAGATGCCTGGTCAAGTTTAGTTTATAAACTAAGGATCAGACTGAAGCAGCTTAAGGTGCCAATAACTTTCTGCCAGCTGGGTGGCTACATAGAGGGGGGATCTCAAAAGTCAAAAATTGTAAAAAGTCTTTCAGATGGATGCAGCACTCTTGGAATTCCTAAAATATTGGGGTGTGATGACAGAACCATCAAATGTTTTGTTGCAAATAGTCAACAGGGTCACAAGAAACATGTTGAGAAAAAAAGATACACTTTAACTGCCAAAGATTTGAGAAGAATCAAACATGAAGCTACTAGGAATCCATTATCCTCCACTGCTGTCATTTTCCAGAACTTCAACCTACCTGCAGTGCCCAGAAATACAAGCTGTTAAGTGCTCAGAGACATGACCAAGGTATGGAAGGCTGAAACCCGACTACCACTGAACAAGAAACATACATTGAAACGGTAAGACTGGGCCAAGAAATATCTGAAGACAGATTTTTCAAAGGTTTTATGGACTGATGAATGAGTCACTCTTGATGGACCAGATGGATGAATCCGTGGCTGGATCAGTAATGGACACAGAGTTTCACTTCAACTCAGATGCCAGCAAGGTGGAGGTGGGGTACTGGTATGGGCTGGTATTATTGAAGATGAAGTAGTTGGACCTTTTCGGGTTGAAGATGGACTCAAAATCAACCCCCAAACCTGCTGCCAATTTTTAGAAGACACATTCTTCAGGCAATGGTACAGGAAAAAGTCTGCATCTTTCAAGAAGACCATGATTTTTATGGAGGACAATGCTCTATCGCATGCATTGAAATACTCCATTGTGTGACTAGCTAGTAAAGACCTTAAAGATGAAAGAATAATGATATGTCCCCCTTCCTCACCTGACCCTTACCCTACTGAGAACTTGTGGGCTCTTCTTAAATGGGAGATTTTATGGTGAAGGAAAACAATACACCTATTGTGCCTCGCCCGCCCCCCTCTCCGCAGCCGGGCCCCTCCCATCTCCTGTTATCTGAGCCGGAGACTGATAGTGAAGAAGAATGGCCTGGCATGCCTCCAACCCCCAGCCCTGGCACCATGCCCGGACAGACTGAGCAAATAAACCTCCCTCCCCCACAGCGTGTGAGCAAGAAGTCAGCCACGAGCTAGAATTGCTGGCAGCTGACAAAACGTGGACAGATCCCCGCTTCCAGAGAATGGAGAGGCGACGTCAGCAAAAGGAAGGGAGGGGCAGACCTGGATAAATGCTGAGTCATGGAGCCACACCCCATGGTCTATAAAAAGGATCTGCTTTTTGGCATTCCTTGAGTCAGGCAAAGTCTAATCTGGTTGCTGAAGTCACATCTTGGATTCCTGCCTGCCCTGAGAACTCTGACAGGAATTTGGCAAAGCTGCAGAGGCTTCCTGGCCATGCTTGATACAGACTTCCCAGACCCGGCTGTCAGAGGAGGAGTGGGACACGACATCACCACTCTGAACAGTGTCTGGGAGGCTGTGGTTGCTGCTGCACAAAACGATTGTCTGTGGTTGCTGACAGACTCCATGAATGGAAGGCTTATGTCTATTATTGAAAAGAAGGGTGGCTATACTGGTCACTGATTTTTCATATTTTTCCCTTTTAAAGGTGAAGAAGGTATGTTGGCAGTCCTGGAATAGCTTCATGATTTGTGTCCTGGTTTGGTTGTCCTGAGCTGTGTTGTACTCTTCTTCCAGATTTTTTATCTATTTTTTCATATGCTAACTGAGGTGGGATGGATGTAAATAGGGACACAACGTCAAAGGAGACCATGATCTTGTCAGGAGCCACATTTAAGCTTTTTAGTTTTGTCAAAAATTGTGTGGATGATATGACCATGCTGTTTGAGGTTGGAGTCAGGAAGCTAGCCTGGTTGTAGGTAGGGGTATCTTGTAGCACTACAGTAGATCTGACGGGGGTCCTATTTTATTTTATCGTGGCAGTCCATAAAGTCTTGCTGGGGCAGCATCTGTTCTCATTTTCCAATATTCTTTTTCCCGTTATATAGCTATTTTGTTTGAGTTGTCTGATAAAAGCATCCAATTGTGTGACCATCATTCTCATCTCTGATGTCTTTGCTGGCCTATATGAGAAATCATTGAGCTGGGTGAATGTCTTCATTTCATAATCTCTGCGATTCATCACCATTGTTGAGCAGCTTTTATCAACCAGTAAAATAATAATCCTGATCTTGTTTCAGATCTTTCAAGATGCATTGCTCCATTGAGTGCTTTGTGTGTGACTAACATTGCTGATACTTTTTGTCCAACAGCATGCTTTCCTGGCTCTTCTATATCTACTCTGTTGAATATGGATTCAAATGCTGCTATAAATTCTCTTTGTGTGGCATCTTGCATGTTAAACCTGTTATCATGTTCAAATATTCATAATTCCTGCTGGCTTAATTGTTTGTTTGATAAATTATGGCCAAGTTTACACAGGTTTTGAGCACAGCTTTAACTTTTGAATTTTAGCCTTCAGAGCCCAAGAGCTCTTCCTTCAAGCATTGGATTAGGATGGGAGTTATGCTATTTGATCTGGCATCTGGGGGCAGTAGAAAGATACTTCCATTTTTAATTACATTTTTGCAAATTGTTCTGGTTTCCCAGAATCAAGATATAATACAGGCCATATAAGTCCTGTAAATAAAAAAAATATATTATTTGCATAGCAGTTTATACTGCTGCTTCTATATAAAGACAACTTTCAGAACTACTAGTAGTTCTTGCTTAACAACTGCCCTATTTACCCACCAAAGTTATGACTGTTGAAAAAGAAACTTTAAAACTGATCCTTGTACTTACTACCAGTGGTGGGATTCAAATAATTTAACAACCACTTCTCTGCTTTAATGAACATTTTAAGTATAAAAAAAATGATATTAAGTCTTATTTTCAGAGATGTCTTACTTTACAGCAGGCATCAGGGCCAGGGTGGGGCCTACACATAATTCAGCACTTGGTGCTCAGATGCTCTCGCTTAAGTTTCTGTATATTTGACTCATACCATGGACAATATAAATCTTATTCTGATAACTGTTAAGTCTGCTATTCTCTAAAACCTCTGTTAAGGTTTTAGAGAACAGCAGACTTAAAAGTATCAGAATGATGATACTTATATTTATAGTTTTAAATATATTAAAACTATATTTTATATAGTTTGTTGTAAATTCAAGCATTATCATTTAACTATTTGGTGTAGAGACATTGGGTTCTTCCTTATGGCTGAATTAAACTCCTATTCACTAGTACTTGAACTAATAGAAAAGTATACCAACTTAAAATTTATTGGCTAATCTATTCCACTATAGTAATGAAGCTGATGACCAACACTATTTTTACTAACTATTTTAATGTCAAATTAAGGAGACATTGTAGCAGAGGAAGCCATGTTATGGTGTCAAAAAATGAGAAGTTTGGTAGCACATTTTTCTATTAACATTTTTTATCAAATGAGGACCCAGATTGTTGGGGGCAATATAATATACAAATGGATGAAGACTATTGCTTGACATAGTGTAAGCTGCCCTGAGTCTTCAGAGAAGGGCGGGATATAAATGCAAATAAATAAATAAAAAAAAGGCAGAAGCTTTTTTTGAGCTATATCTCACTTTATCAGAAAAGCTTCTTCCTGTTTTTTTAAATGTTAGTTAGAAAAGGCACTGTGCAGCCAGTTTCTTTCTGAAGTTAAGGAGAGCAGTTAATGTCTTTTCCCTGCCACCATCACAGGTTAGTATGAAAACAATCATCAATCACTCTCTCTAAGGTGGGGATGAAAAAGGATAGGATAGATTGAATGGAAGGTTTAGTGATCTGTCAAGTTGCTTTACAGATGGCAAACACTAAGGGAAAGGAGGGAAAAAAGGACAAAACAGGAGGGCTTCTCCCAATGTTCTTGCAACTGCTCCCTTGTGCCTTTTCTGGAAAAAAAAAGCCCAATGGAACATGGGTGAATAAGGTCATAAGGTGAAACTGAAGGAGTAATGGTATGCTGCAAGGGCATGGCTGTGAAAGTGACCAATAAACTTTCAGTTCTCTTGTCCAGCAGCACCCAGAAGCAGCAGCTGGGGCTATCAAAACAGGAATGGAATAGGCAAAATTATGCTGATCCTTTCATGATGCATTGCACAAAAATCCCAAGGAAACTGGAGCTGAGAGTATCAACCAGTCAGGACAACAGTGTAGTGTTGAAAAATTAATAAAAGTAGTAAAAACAGTAAACGTCTGGCTCTAAGAAACTCATTATTATCTAAAGCATAAAAAAAACCAGCCTGTAATACACTTAGTAGTGGCAGAATCAGAAATATATAGCTGATATATATAACTTTCCTTCCCAATATATATTGACCTTTTGTGCAGCACAAGATTCAAACAGTCTTTCAAAAGAATATCAAACTGGTGTTGAAATAACACATTCAATACTCTTTTTCATGACCAGAAAACCTACATTTAAAAGAAGTTTGTCAAGGGGTATAGAAAGCACCAGTGAGGCTTCCATTCACAGACACCTCTGTAAAAGTCAGGTGTTGGCTCCTGTCTGCCATTCCAGCCAAAAGGACCTTGGAAGGAATGCATCAAAGGGGTGGGGGTGGGTCTGAATCTAACGGGCTGCCAGATCCCCACCATTGACTATGTCAACAACAACTGATAATGAAAAAAGTAATGAGACGGGTCTTATTAGGAGAAGTGGGAAATAATGGATATCAGAGGATAACTTTAGGCTAAGTGTAAAAAATGGTCATAAGTCACTTTTTTCAGTGACTCCATTGTAACTTTGGTCATTAAATGAATTGTAAGTCGAGGACTACCTGTACTATATTCATTAGGGGAAACTAATGAAGACCCCTATATGAACCTGAACCTGCCTGGTATTTAAACCTGAAGGATTTATAATTTCTAGATCAAAACAGTGGTAATTCTTTGGATTCTGCTTAAATTCAGTAAGGTCTTGTCAATCTTAATCAAGTAGAATTCTTCCATTCTATGCCAGCTCCACCCTCATGCTTTGCAATTGTCCTTTTGGTGACAGAAAAATCACTCTTCAAACTACTCATTTTCATCCCTTTTTTTTTTCCAAAAAATGGAGGGGGGGGAGTGTCAGCTCCCCAAACCCTGTGAGTGGCATTTTCACTCCAGGATCAAATGCAGCCAGGTTAGAAGGGAGGTGGATTCCAATGTACAATGACAGATTATGAGAATTTTGCCAGAATGGGTAACCAATCACTGGGCGGGGCGTGAGCGGAATCTAGTTGATATCTGAATTCGCTTCTATAGGAATGTGTATTGCGCATAGAACACCACACTCATCTGGAGAGTCAGCATGACATCACATAGCTCCTAGTCCTTGAAAACCTTGAGGGTGATTAGCTGAAGGAACAGGCTACTTCTGCCCATCCTCCTCCTCCAGAGCCATCTCTATAATTCCTATGTAGACATGAGGTGCGGGGGACAGGTAGAGAAAAAAAGCATAGCTAGCAAGGCGAAAGGAAACAGCCACCACCACTGCAGCTGTTATATGGGTAATTAAATAATTCTCCTAGCCTTTTCTTTCCCCTCTCACTTCTTGCATCTCCATTTGGTTTCCATCACTCCACTGTTGGACTTTTGAGGACCCCCGCTCCCTGCCTGGAAGGAACTCGAACGAAAACCAAATGTGTTCCGAAAACAGATTTATCATAACCGGTTCGCCAGACTCTACAAAAAATTAGCCACTGGTTCTCCTGAACCAGTGCAAACCGGCTGAATCCTATCACTGCTTACTATTGTCCTGTGGACAAGTGATCACATTTATGTCAGGGTTCCAGAAAAAAACAAACCCAACTCCAAGTAAAAACTCTGAAGCAAGCATCTTTCAAAGTTCTATTTACTAGGATAGGTAAACTGGCACATCCAGGGAAACCCAAATCTGAGAGGTCCAGGTCTTCCCTTAGTAAATCAAAAAACCCCAAAACCATCCCCTCACTCCTCAGTCAATCACATGCTCCAATCGCCAACCATCCCATCTCGAGACAGCATTCCTACCACTTCTTCAGATGTAGGATCGGCCTGACCTTGGCCAACAGGAATAATGCTATTATGTCTAAAGACACCCGTCTACTAAATCCCCCCTCCTACTTTCCCACACATGAGAAGGTAGCAGCATGGAAGCTTCCAATCTAATATGGCTTCCAAAACTGACAGGTGTCCCCCCCTGCAGAAAAAACACACACCCTGAAAACAGACAAAAAAAGACAAAAAATTAAAACAGACAAAACACAAAAGATGGGGTTAAAGCCTTGTACATAACTTCTTAACTCCCTCTCCCCCCTCAAGGAGGACCCTTAGGTTTCTCAGGGAATTTATCATGAAATTGCTCTTTAACCTCCTCTAGGAAGTGTCTCCAGGATAGGAGAGCCCATCACACTGCAAAAGCCTCCATCTCCCATACCGCCCATCTGGGCTCTGTGTACATTAAATTTTTTGATGCGTAAGCACATGGCATTAGTTCATTTTGGGAAGTCCTTTACATTAGAATAGCCACCATCGCCACATCACTAGGGTCAGCCTGGACTACAAATGGTTTATTTGGGTCAGGGTGCTGGAGGATCGGCTCCACTGCGAATTGCTCAAAGAATTTTTGACAATCCAGGCTAGGGGTTGGGTAGGTTTTGGCTTGCTGGGAGATGGACCAGTTTTTAGTAATTCTGTCAAGGGGAGAGGAACCTCAGTGAAGGAAGGGATGAACTGTCTGTAAAAATTTGCAAACCCCAGGAAGCTTTGAAGCTGCTTATGTGTTTGTGGAGGTTGCCAATCTAGCACCGCCTTCACCTTCCCCAGGTCCATAGTCGTTCCGAAGCTGATCGGACACTAGTTAGGTCTTATTCTAGGACCTACCTAGTGGCAATGAGGGAGGCGAAGCGTTCTTACGCTTCCACCCTCATTGCGTCGGCAGATAACCGCCCGGCCGCCCTGTTTTGGGTGACCCGCTCTCTCCTTCACCAGGAGGTGCGGGATGACCCTTTGCAGGGACGAGCCGAGGAGTTTAGTGGTTATCTATACGATAAAATCGCTCAGCTCCGGGATGGCTTGGACCAAAATTGGGATGATCCATGCAAGAGGGAGGAGGCACGTCTTGTTGAGTTTGTTTGGGATGAGTTTGATCTTGTGACTCCCGAGGACATGGACAGGTTGTTGGGGAGGCTCCACGCCACCACATGTTTACTGGACCCGTGCCCTTCCTGGCTGGTGCTGGCCACTCAGGAGGTGACACGAGGCTGGCTCCAGGGGATTATCAACGCTTCTTTGTTGGAAGGGCACCTGCTTGCTTGAAAGAGGCAGTGGTGAGACCCCTCCTCAAGAAGCCCTCCCTGGACCCAGCTATTTTGGGTAATTATCGTCTGGTCTCCAACCTTCGCTTCGTTGCGAAGGTTGTAGAGAGTGCTGTGGCGCGGCAGCTACCCCAATACCTGGATGAAGCTGTCTATCTAGACCCGTTCCAGTCCGGCTTCCGACCCGGATACAGCATGGAGACAGCTTTGGTCGCATTGATGGATGATCTCTGGAGGGCCAGGGCCAGGGATTATTCCTCTGCCCTGGTCCTATTAGATCTCTCAGCGGCTTTTGATACCATCGACCATGGTATCTTGCTGCGCCAGTTGGAGGGATTGGGAGTGGGAGGCACCGTTTATCGGTGGTTCTCCTATCTCTCCGACCAGTTGCAGACAGTGTTGACAGGGGGGCAGAGGTCGGCCGTGAGGCGCCTCACTTATGGGGTGCCACAGGGAACGATTCTCTCGCCCCTCCTGTTCAACATCTATATGAAGCCGCTGGGTAAGATCATCAGTGGCTTTGGGGTGAGATACCAGCTGTACGCTGATGACACTCAGCTGTACTTTTCCACCCCGGGCCACCCCAACGAAGCTGTTGAAGTGCTGTCCCGGTGTTTGGAAGCCGTACGGGTCTGGATGGGGAGGAACAGGCTCAAGCTCAATCCCTCCAAGACGGAGTGGCTGTGGATGCCGGCACCCCGATTCAGTCAGCTGCAGCCGCAGCTGACTGTTGGAGGTGAGTTATTGGCCCCAAAGGAAAGGGTGCGCAACCTGGGTGTTCTCCTGCATGAACGGCTGTCATTTGAAGACCATTTGACAGCCATCTCCAGGAGGGCCTTTCACCAGGTTCGCCTGGTTCATCAGTTGCGCCCCTTCCTTGATCGGGATGCCTTGTGCACAGTCACTCATGCCCTTGTTACCTCCCACTTGGATTATGTAATGCTCTCTACACGGGGCTCCCCTTGAGGTGCACCCGGAGGCTTCAGTTAGTCCAGAACGCAGCTGTGCGGGTGATAGAGGGAGCTTCACGTAGCTCCCATGTAACACCACTCCTGCGCAGACTGCACTGGCTACCTGTGGTCTTTCGGGTGCTCTTTAAGGTTTTGGTCACTACCTTTAAAGCGCTCCATGGCTTAGGGCTTGGGTACTTACGGGACCGCCTACTGTTACCTTATGCCTCCCACCGACCCGTACGCTCACACAGAGAGGGACTTCTCAGGGTGCCGTCCGCCAAACAATGTCGGCTGGTGGCCCCCAGGGGAAGATCCTTCTCTGTGGGGGCTCCTACCCTCTGGAACGAACTTCCCCCTGGTTTATGCCAAATACCTGACCTTCAGACCTTTCGCCGCGAATTGAAAACGCATCTATTTATTCGCGCGGGGCTGGCTTAAATTTTATTGGGTTTTTATTGGGTTTTTAAATTTCTATTGTGAATTTTAATGGATTTTTTAGTTTTATATGTTTTAAAGTCTTAGGCCAATGGTGTAATAAGTTTTTTAATTTGGGTTTTAATTGTATATTGTATTGTTTATTTTATTTGGCTGTACACCGCCCTGAGTCCTTCGGGAGAAGGGTGGTATAAAAATCAAATAAATAATAATAATAAAAATAATTTTGATTCCTTGATTTGACACCCTGTAGCCCAAGCAGTCCAAGAACTCCTTATGGAACTTGCATTTCAACAGCTTTGCATAAAGTTTGGCCACTAGGAGTTTTTTCAGCACTTGCTTGACTAATTTGACATGACATTCCATATTTTCTCTGAATATAAGAATGTTGATCAGGTAAACAAGGACCCCCTTATATAGGTGATCATGCAGAACTTCATTGATCAATTGCATGAAGACTGCAGGGGGCCCTTGAAGTCCAAAAGGCATGACCCGGAATTGGAAACTGCGCAGGGGGCAGGTAAAAGTAGTCTCCCATTCATCTCCCTGTGAACCCAGTAGTAGGCTTCCCTTAGATCTAACTTGGTGAAAATCTTGCCTTTTGACAAGTGGTTCAGCAAGTCTTTCATCAGTGGTAGAGGGTAGGTATTTTGTATGCAAATGCAGTTGATGGCTCTAAAGTCCACACATAATCTCAAACCCCCATCTTTTTTCTCTTTAAACAATATGGGGATGGCCACCCTGGATTTCTCAGGTTCGATGAACCTTCTGGTTAGGTTGGTGTCAATGTACTATCTCAGCTCAGTCATTTCAGCAGGTGTCATGGAGTACATCGTGGGTTTTGATAGCTTGGCTCCCAGTTCTAATTCGATAGCACAACTGATGGGCCGATGTGGAGGAAGGATGTTACATTCCTTCTCGCTAAATGCTTCAGCCAAGTCTGTATATGCCTTAGGAATCTGGGGTTCGCCCGGAGGCCTGTCTGAACCAGCAGCTGCTGTTTCTGGCAGCTGGCCTTTGTGGGTTGGCCGTTCCTTGGGAGTAGGGACAGGGGGCAGTGGGTCGACACCCATTATGATTTTCTGGTATCCATCTTCCCATTTAATGGCGGGGGCCCATTTGTCCAGCCAAGCCACGCCCAGTATGACAGATTCTGACATCTTTGGGGCTACTATAAATCGGATGAATTCATGATGTCTTCCAATTTCTAATCTAATCAGTTCTGTAACTTGGGTGGCTGGGACTCCCCCAATTAATGTACCTTCCATCTGGTGAAATTTAATTGGGTGCTTTAAGACTTTTGTTTTGATCCCCAATTGGTCAACAATTGGAAGTCCAATTAGACATCTGGTGCAGCCTGTATCTATTATTGCTGGTAGTTCTCCTTGCTCTTCCATCTCTGGCACCACCAGTCTCACTTTAATAGAAAAGGGGGGGGGATGGGTGCACTCAACATTGGGTCGTATTTTCTGCTAGTCTTGTCAGGAAGGGCTTCTTTGGCCAGAGGTTCCTTGCTCTCTTCAGTGGGCAGGGGAACCTCTACGGCTTGTCTGGCAAATCGACTGGTGTCTGGGGCCTTCCTTGGAGCCCTTCTGCCTCAGGCAGCCGTGGCTGGATGTTGTTGTAGAACTGGGGCAGAGGCCAGCCACTCAGAAGCTTGATGTCCCATTTGCCCACACCAATAGCATTTAATCATCCCTGCTAGTTGAGGGGGGGGAGACGTCAGCAACTTTGAAAGGGGCGATCTGGCTAAAGCTCTCCAAGGAGGCTTTTCAGCTGGGGTTTTGCGGTGGGGGTGAATTTCTCTGTCCAGAGCTATGGACATGGTGTACCAGTTGTGCAGTCACTCAGGAACCCCCCAGACCCCACAAGCTGTTCTGACTCCTTGATCAATGGCCTCTTTAAAATAGTGTAGAAGTGTGTGGTCTGGCCAATGCCCCAGGTTTCCTGCGACCCATCTAAAGTCCCATACAAAGTCCTTTAGGGGTCGATTACCTTGCTTCATCACCTTTATTGTGGCTTAACTTTCATTGATTCAGTCTGGGTCTTCAAATCTGGCCTGGAGCAGTGCAACAAACCCCTTGGCATCATTTAGTTCTGCAGCGCCCTCATTATGCAGCTGGGCTACCCATTCAGAAGCCTCCCCTTCATTTATCCCATCAGAAATCATTGATACCGTCCCGATCTGATTCGTATTGGTCTCCTTACTGATCTATATGAGCCCTGATCCTGTTCAGGAAGTAAGCCAGTTTGGCAGGCATGCCAGCAAATGTTGCTCTGAAGTGGGCTGGCATCAACCTCGCAGGTAGATTGGGCTCGGCAACAAGTGGTTGAGCTGGAGCCTGTGGCAGAGCTGCAGCAGGTTGCTGGGAGACCCTCTGCTGAGGGACAGGGGCCAGCGACTGAGCTGCTGGTTGGGCTGCGGGGGGGGGGAAGCTCCAGCCAGCTGCTGGATTGCCTCCCCTTGTGGTGTTAGGATTGTTGGGCCATATTGGGGCCAAGGGGATCCCTGGTAAATTGGAGCAGATGATGCTGGATACCACTGGCACTAGACCCACCCCTGGCCGGGATAGAATCCCCAGTCTGGGGGAATACATTCAGCAGAAGGTAGGCAGGCGAGGGGGGCCAGCAGGGGTTTTTTGCATTCCCCATGTCGGCTGCATCTGATGTCTTCCAGCTGTGGGATGGCCCTGCTGCGCAGGGGAGCTGATCTTCATTCCACCCCTCTCCGAATAGAGAGGTGCCTGCATCCCGCTAATTCCCCTGGCCAGTCCTGGATGGGGGAAGGTGAATGTAGATTGCGCTAAATTCCATTTCACTTGAGGAGGTTGGGAGGAGGGTGCGTAACTTCCCACTTCCATCTATTCAAAACACAACAGGTTCCAGTCCTGGGAATCTCCAGATCCCAAAGTTGTCCCCCTTCTCTACTCTGGCTCATGAGGCACCTTCGCTGGGCTGGGAATGGCAGGATATCCAGGCAGACTTTCGTCTGGTCCCCTTTCTGGAGTTAGATCAGACTGGCAACTTTTCCAGGAATCCGACTCCTTGGGTGGAGCGCCTAGCCTTTGGGCCGCCTCTGCAGCCTCAATGGCTTTCACCATTTCTTCAGAAGGAGAAAACAGGGTGTCAATAAATCCTTGAGTATCCATCTCCATGGACACTTCTATGATCTCTTCTTTCTCCTCCATCTTCACTGAGTCTTCACACTACCTGAGGTTTAGGTAGATGCTGGGGCTCAGCACCCCTGACAGCCCCTTTTCGGGGTGCCGTTATGCTTTAATGGGGATTCAGGTTAATGTTTGCGTTCTAGAAAAAATAACCCCAACTCCAAGTAAAAACTCTGAAGTAAGCATCTTTCAAAGTTCTATTTACTAGGATTGGTAAACTGGCTCATCTGGGAAAACCCGAATCTGAGAGGTCTGGGTTTTCCCTCAGTAAATCAAAACCCCCCAAACCCATCCCCTCACTCCTCAGTCGATCAAATGCTCCAATCGCCAACCATCCCACCTCGAGACAGCACTCCGACCACTCCTTGCCCAGATGCAGGATCAGCCTGACCTTGACCAACAGGGAGAATGCTACAGTATTATGTCTAAAGACAACCCCTCTACTAAATCCCCCCTCCTATTTTCCCACAGATGAGAAGGTGACAGCATGGAAGTTTTTGGCCTAATATGGCTTCCAAAACTGACAATTTGTGTTTCACCGTTAGCTTTTGAGCAGAGTCAAAGGCAGTAAAATTGCAAATGGCAACTCACTTAATGACCTTCATGGAAATGAGCTCATAAGTCTATCACAGTCATGTGATAACTTGCTTAAGGACCATGTTGCTTAGCAATAGAGTTGCTGGTTCCAATTGTAGGTGTTAAACAAAGACTACCTCTAGCTTTGCTGAATTCATGAGAGCTTAAAAATGATTCTGGGACTTTTCTATTAGGCCAAATCCTTAAACAATCATATTAGACTGTAAGCCCCATTGTGCAGAATAGGCTTTCTATGAGGAATAGATTGTAGAATAGCCTGAAACCAGATTGGTCTTCTATAATAACAAAGTACAGTAGTCAACTTCTCATGCCAGAGAGATATTGCATACTTTTGCTTATATATATGCTTATATATAATATAATAAAACAACAGAGTTGGAAGGGACCTTGGAGGCCTTCTAGTCCAACCCCCTGCCCAGGCAGGAAACCCTACACCATCTCAGTCAGATGGTTATCCAACATTTTCTTAAAAATTTCCAGTGTTGGAGCATTCACAACTTCTGCAGGCAAGTCGTTCTACTTATTAATTGTTGTAACTGTCAGGAAATCTCTCCTTAGTTCTAAGTTGCTTCTTTCTTTGATCAGTTTCCACCCATTGCTTCTTGTTCTACCCTCAGGTGCTTTGGAGAACAGCCCGACTCCCTCTTCTTTGTGGCAACCCCTGAGATATTGGAACACTGCTATCATGTCTCCCCTAGTCCTTCTTTTTATTAAACTAGACATACCCAGTTCCTGCAACCGTTCTTCATATGTTTTAGCCTCCAGTCCCCTAATCATCTTTGTTGCTCTTCTCTGCACTCTTTCTAGAGTCTCAACATCTTTTTTACATCGTGGCGACCAAAACTGGATGCAATATTCCAAGTGTGGCCTTACCAAGGCATTATAAAGTGGCACTAACACTTCACATGATCTTGATTCTATCCCTCTGTTTATGCAGCCCAGAACTGTGTTGGCTTTTTTAGCAGCTGCTGCACACTGCTGGCTCATATCTAAATGGTTATCCACTAGGACTCCAAGATCCCTCTCACAGGTACTACTATTGAGCAAGGTGCCACATATATGGTACCGGTGCATTTCGGGTTTTTTGCCTAAATGTAGAACCTTACTTTTTTCACTGTTGAATTTCATTTTGTTAGATAGCGCCCAATGTTCAGGTCTGTCAAGATCTTTCTGTATGTTGTTGTTTTATGTTGATGCTTGTGTATACTGTTGTGACAAAATAAAAATAAAAAAGATATAACATACACTTCAGTCTTCACCATGCATAGATTTGAAACTAGAAAGAAAGATAGGCACACACATCTTGAATACTATAGTTATCTGGTTTTCTGCTACAAGTGCAGCTATTCTAATAGATGTAATAAAACGAGGGCATCAAAAATTATGGCCTTGAATCTCTGTCTGTGACCATCAATTGTGTTGTAAATGTTGTACCTTGATGAACGTATCTTTTCTTTTATGTACACTGAGAGCATATGCACCAAGACAAATTCCTTGTTTGTCCAATCACACTTGGCCAATAAAATTCTATTCTGTTCTATTCTATTCTATTCAAGTATTGATCTGGGTGTAGAATGACGCTTCTGTGCAAACATGCCTAATTTTTAACATATTGTGTTTATTCCATGTAACAACTTAGTTTTACAAAATATTACAATGGAAAACAATCATATAAGTAGATTGATAAATACAAAATATATGTTTATTATGATCGGAAATCAGTTATTCTTAAAATAAATGCTATTTATTTGCAGTGTATTAATTCATCAGTATGATGAAAGTTGTCGTTGCTAGTTTGGAATATGTATTAAAATTATCAGCAAATGAAATTTGAATTGCATTAATATGAATGCAAATGAATAATCAGTAATGGCAAACTAACAAATCTTCCTAGTGTTACTATGAAATAATAGCTGATTAATGCCACCTAGTGGTTACTTTGGTCTTAAAATCACTTTTAGTCATTTTTAATTGTTTTAGTGTAATAACTTTTATTTTCTCATAGAAATATAATTCAAACTAATTTATTTCTGAATTTTACATATGATTGGTTTGCAAATTAGTCATATGTGTACTATGAAATTATAATTTGAATCAATCTTTATTTAGTTTGATCCAGCAGTGAAATCCACTTACCTTCGCTACTGGTTCGGGAACGGGAGCGTGCGGGCGCTATATGCGCATGCACCTCTTCTGCGCATGCACAGAAGCTTCTGCGCAAGCAAAGGTCAAAAATAGAATGGAGTGACGTCCCAGCAGGTGGGCGGAGCCTTCCGCCACTTGCGCTACCAGTTCTCGCGAGCATGATAGATATGGCCAGATTTCACCGCTGGTTTGGCCAGATATTTTTTTGTATACTTTTTATTCATTTATTATTTATAGCCTTTCTTTTATATGCACACCATCCAAAAATGTTGTTTTTTCACTGGCATTTGCATATTTAAGTCCTTTCATATGAAGTTGGGTTCTTTCTGTCTCTCTGTATTTCTGTCTTCATAGAGCTAATGAATAGAATAGAATAGAATATTTTTATTTATAGACCGCCCTTCTCCCGTAGGACTCAGGGTGGTGTACAGCCAAGAATAAAATACAGGAAAAAACAACAATACAAAACTAAGAACAACCCTTAAAAAAACCTATTTGATATGGCTACTTATAGATAAAATATTACCCTCTAAAATTTACAAAAAATTAAAAACCCATAAAATCAATTTGATAATTTAAAATTTAAGCGAGTTCAGCAAGACGAAATAAGTAGGTTTTAAGGTTTTAAGTAATGAAATGAAACATTTCAGTCTCAGTGACGAAGCTTCAAATAAAAAGTGAAAGACTCAAGCAACTGAAAGCACACTGATGTGCAAGAAGATCAGCACTATTTAAGTTATTAAGAAATTATTAATTTCTTAATAATCAGTTGAAGCCAAAATATTGGCATGACAAAAAGCTAGGAACAAAATCACTGTACCTTTTGGAGACAGAATTAAAAAGGAGATTATATAAAAATATATGGGTAACATCTGCAAATGGAAGTTTAGTCATAACAAAATGTATGTCATGATGTTAAGCTTTATTCTGTACACCTATTTGTAACACGACACAAGTTCAACAGATATAGCATTTACATTGTGACACATCTTTTAGTCATTTGATTCCCAACTTGTCACTCCAGGGATATTTATGTACAGATGTCAAGTTATTGAATCTCTGCTTAACACTCCTGAAATTAGCCTGTGTGTAATATATATAAAGTAACCATGACTTCTGCAGAAGCCTGAAAAAAGTCAGACTACTTTAAGGAACAGTAGGGTAGTCCGTAAGTTTCCCTCTGAACCGATAAATTAAGGAGTAACCCATAAAGGTCCACTTCAACCACTTTACCTGGCTCAATAGTAGTAATTGTGAGAGAGATCTTAGAGTCCTAGTGAACAGTCACTTAAATATCAGCCAGCAGTGTGCTACAACTGCCCAAAAATGCTAAAACAGCTCTAGGCCACATTAAAAGAGATATAGAATAAAGATCACATAAAGTATTAGTATCACTTTATAGTGTTTTGCTAAGATCACACTTTAGAATATTACATACAGTTTGGGTTGCAACAATATAAAAAAGATGTTGAGGCGCTAGAAAACGTGCAGAGAAGAGCAACAAAGATGATTAGGGGACTAGAGGCTAAAACATGAAGACTGGTTGTAGGAATTGGGTATGTCTAATATAATAAAAAGCAGGATTGGGGTGACATGATACCAGTATTCCAATATCTAAGGGACTGCCACAAAGAAGAATGGGTCAACCTATTCTCCAAACCACCTGAACACAGAACAAGAAGCAATGGATGGAAACTAATAAAGGAGAGAATCTACCTAGAACTAAGAAGTTTCCTGATGGAACAATTAACCAGTGGAATGACTTGCTTCTAGAAGCTGTGAGAACTCCAACACTAGAAATTTTAAGAAGAGATTGGACAACCATTTGTCTGAAATGATATAGGGCCGTGATGGCGAACCTATACCATGCATGTCAGAGGTGGCATGCAGAGCCTCTCTGTAGGCACGCGCACCATCGCCAGCTGCTCTTCTGGTTTCTGGTGTGCCAGCTGGTCTTTGTACACACCAGAGCACTGGAAACCCAAAGACCAGTTGGCTGGTGCGCATGTACCAGTGGTGGGTTGCTCCCGGGAAAACCGGTAGTAAAAATTTGCTGTCAGTCGCAGAACCAGTAGCAATGGCTGGATGGCCACACTCCCGAACCAGTCCCCCAGTCGCCGCTCACTCGCCCTGGCCACCATGTTCATCACCATCATGTTCTTCACGCATGCACATTCCATTGCCTTGCAAGTCCAATGGGATACGCATGTGCAAAGAACATGGAAGCGACGGCAGCAGCTTTTTCCATGGCTGCAAAGCTTGCTGGGCTGGGCAGCCCCCTCCCACCTGCCAGCAGCTCCCGAATGCATCACCGAGGCCTCCGACTTCACCCTCCCTGCTGCCACTGCCCTCTCCTGCCACCACCATCGCGTTTCCTTTGGAGGTACATGGAAGATCTAGAAGGTAAGGCCTACACTGGCGGCAGGGGAGGGAGACCTGCTGCACTCAGCTGAAGAGCAGTCGGGGGGGGACATGGTGAGGCTCACAGCTGAGCTGTGCAATCAACAGAGCCTTTTTTTACTTTTAAAAGCATTTTTTACAACCTATTCACCCAAATAGTTGTAAAAAAATGCTTTTAAAAAGTATAAAAGAGGCTCTGACAATCACAGCTGAGCTGCCTGATTGCCAAAGCCTTTTTTTACTTTTAAAAGCATTTTTTTACAAACTATTCGCCCGAATAGGTTGTAAAAATATATGTCCCTGTTTCCGTTCCCCACTCCCAGGTGATGGCAAGCATTTAATACTACTTGTAATATTTATAACATAAAATCCTAACTGTAACAATAAGATTATTCCAAGTCAAAGTATTATGACTTTTGCTGAATGGCACATAATATACTGCAATAGGGGAGGGGAGGGGAGGGGAGGGGAGGAAGGAAGGAAGGAGATGGATGGATGGATGGATGGAAAGCAGGAGATGGGAATGAGGGGGGAGGCGAGGAAAAAAGGAAGGAGCTGGAAATGAAATGGATGGAAAGAGATGGGAATGAGAGGGGAGGAAGGAAGAATTGTATGTGGCCCCAAATAACTTTTAGGAAGGAAGGGAGGGTGGGAGGGAGAAAGGAAATATTCTAATACATTATTAAAGGCAAAGGTTCCCCTCGCACATATGTGCTAGTCATCCCGTGGGGGCAGTGCTCATCTCCGTTTCAAAGGCAAAGAGCCAGCACTGTCCAAAAATATCTCTGTGGTCATGTGGCTGGCATGACTAAATGCCAGAGGCGCACGGAACACTGTTACCTTCTGAACAAGGTGGTCCCTATTTTTCTAATTGCATTTTTTACATGCTTTCAATCTGCTAGGTTGGCAGAAGCTGGGACAAGTAAAGGGAGCTCACCCCATTACGCGGCACTAGGGATTCGAACGGCTGAACTGCCGACCTGTTGATCGACAAGCTCAGCATCTTAGCCACTGAGCTACCGCGTCATTATTACTAGTATTTTTATTAAGAAAATACATTCAAATATTAAGAACTGAACACCTTTCTTTCTTTCGTTCTTTCTTTCATTCATTCATTCATTCATTCATTCATTCATTCTCTACTATATTGTTTTGCTCATTTCCACATTCTTAAAATAAACACCTAAATTCTCTAAATGGGATCATTTATAGTCAAGTTAACGAATCTAAGCTAAAGCTTTTGTCATGGAGTACAATCAGTTTTGAACAAGACATCTGGAGGTCCTTTAGATGTGATTCCTAAAACGTGACAGAGAGAGAGAGAGAGAGAGAGAGAGAGAGAGAGAGAGAAAGGAAAGAAGGAAGGAAGGAAGAAAAGAAGAGAGAGAGAAAGAGGAATGAAGGAGAGGGAGGGAGATAGAGAGAGAGAGGGAGGGAGGAAGGAAGGACCACAAATCCTGGCACTAGACGTGGCTTCAGAAGAGCTTTGCAACAGGACAGCAGTCTAGGGCTGGAAGGGAACTTGGAAGCCATCTTCTCCAACCCCCTGCTCCAGCAGGAAACCTTATATCATGTGGATTATTTTGGTACCTCTAACAAAGAGGAAAATTGCCAGAAAGGAGAAGGAGTTTATTTGGACAAGGCTGCCTGCAGAGGAAGGCAGAGATAGTCCTTGACTTACGACCACAATTGAGCCCAAAATTTTGGTTGTTAAGTAAGAGCGTTGTTAAGTGAGTTTCACCACATTTTACTCAATCCATGACCTCTCCTGGCTCTAAGAGTCATGTGCAAGCTAGGAAAGAACATCTGAAGGCATGTGTAATCCTCTAAATGTACAGAAGTTATAGTGTGGCAGAAAGTGGACTCTGGGTGTGTTTTTCCAAATGTAGTAAGTGAGGTTGAATGTGTATAGTTTTAAAGAGCTGTGTGTGTGTGTGTATACATACACATACAGTATATATAGTAGATAATAGAATAGAATAGAATAGAATTTATTGGCCAAGTGTGATTGGACACACAAGGAATTTGTTTTGGTGCATATGCTCTCAGTGTACATAAAAGAAAAAGAAAAAAAATACCTTCATCAAAGGTACAACATTTACAACACAAATGATGCTGTGTGTGTGTGTGTGTGTGTGTGTGTGTGTGTATAGTATGTAGGTCTTTGGTTCCTCAGAAAACCTCAGAAAACAAATATATATAGTATATATATATAAAACCTCAGAAAACAAATAGATATAGATATAGATATAGATATAGATCTTTGGTTATTCGGGTTTTCTCCCGTGTAAAATTGGAAGTGTCTTGGCGACATTTCGACGAAATCCCATTCGTCATCATCAGGCTAGGTGTTTACAGCTTAATGCTTCTAGGAGAAATGTGTGATGGCAGCTATTTCTTCCTTTTAATTTCGTCGAAACGTCGCCAAGACACTTCCAATTTTACGCGGGAGAAAACCTGAATAACCAAAGACCTACATACAAACACCCACGAAAACCTCAGAATATATATATATATATATATATGTAGGTCTTTGGTTGTTCAGGTTTTCTCCCATGTAAAATTTGAAGTGTCTTGGCGACGTTTCGACGAAGTCTCATTTGTCATATATATATAAGGTAAAGGTTCCCCTTGCAAATATGTGCTAGTCGTTGCCGACTCTAGGGGGCGGTGCTCATCTCCATTTCAAAGCCAAAGAGCCAGCGCAGTCCGAAGACATCTCCGTGATCACACCAAAGGTGCACAAAATGCTGTTACCTTTCTACCAAAGGTGGTCCCTATTTTTTCTACTTGCATTTTTACATGCTTTCGAAACTGCTAGGTTGGCAGAAGCTGGGACAAGTAACGGGAGCTCACCCCGTTACATGGCAGCACTAGGGATTCGAACCGCTGAGCTGCCAACCTTTCGATCAACAAGCTCAATGTCCTAGCCCCTGAGCCACCGCGTCCCTCATATATATATATTATATATTATATATATATGGTAGATAATGTATCTTTTTGTGTGCCTGTGCACACTATACTATGTAATATATATGTATATATGGCATATCTACATAGGATTAAATACTATATTTTGGATGTTTAGTAGTAGTAAATAAATAGACAGGGAAATTGTATCTCGTTGAGACCTTTGAGGCAAGGAGAGGCCAGGCATCCTAACCCTAACCTTTGATGTGAGTGATGTCAAGTTGGCCACACCCACCCAGTCACATGACCACCGAGCCATGCCCACCCGGTCACATGACTACCAAGCCACACCCAACCAGTCACATGACCACTGCCCAACCAGTCACATGACCACCAAGCCACGCCCACCAAACAAGCCATGCCCACAGAACCGGTAGTAAAAAAATTTGAACCACCCCTGGCATGCGCGTATGCAGGCCTAGACTATTCGCATGAGCACTGGCCAGCTGGTCTTTGGGTTTCTGGTGCACACATGCATGCACATGCGTGCACATTCCAGCTGGTATAGGGTTTCCTGCTTGAGCAGGGGGTTAGACTACAAGACTTTCAAGGTCCCTTTCAAATCTCTTATTCTGCTATTTTGTTATAAATATATTATATGCAACTTTCACTCTCTTCTCCTAAGCATCATGAATTGTACTCTAGCATTATCAGTAGTTTCATTCACTCGGAAAGGATGTATTTTCTGTTGATGTGCAACAAGCCTTATGCGTACTGCCCGTGGGTGAAATAATTGTGTATTGTGTTTATTCAGTTCTTATAAACACAAATGGTATTTATGCATATTTTTAAAAGTCTCTATAAAATATTTAGAAACCTAGTGATGTAATAGGAGTAATGGCCCACAATGTGCTATGGTAGGATTTTAAGCCACATTCATTCAATCAAAGTATTTTTTAACCTTCAAGATTACTCCGGATTATAATTAAATAACATTAGAATTCAGAATATATTTGGAGGCGTGGCCAGCATCACGAAATGGTCACACACCCCGATAGCTCCAGGGTGAGTCCCGAAACACACACCCCCCTGATATGGGGGTCCGCTTTGGACCATAGCTGTCCATACAGGCAGCGAAGAACGGGGGAGCCACCGGAGCGAAAAGGGAGGCTGCAAACTCCCTGCAGCTCCAGCTTTTCCCCGCAGCTGTTATCAGAACTGCAGCTGCTATCAGCTGCTTCAAAGTCAGGACGGCCACAAGAACGGGCAGGAGGACAAAGCACAATTTCAGAACAGAATATTGAAGTCGGGTGAGTTGTCACCAGCTCACGAAGAAGCATTGTTTAAAAATAGGCAAAGGCATTGAAGAAACACTGAAATAGCAGCTAAACTTAATGGAAAGTGAAAACGGAAAGAAATAATTTAAAGGATACCTAAATTCTGAAAGAGGGGGCTTGGAACTGAAGTCTAGAGCCCTAATTAAATAAAGGAGAATAAGCTTTTAATTATATGTCTGTTTGAGAATACTGGGAGTTTGAGGCTTTTTGAGGAAATAAGCACAAGCTTAAAAGAAACATTGAAATAGCAGTTAATTTTAAGTGAAAGTGAAAATGGAAGGAAATAAGTTAAAAGATACCTGAATTTTGACAATGAGAGCTTGGAATTGAAGCTTAGAGCCCCAACTAAATAAAAGAAAATAAGTCCTCTTCTAATTAAACAATTGTTTGAGACTTTTGGAAGTTTTGATTGACTATTTAAGATATACATAAGAAAAGTAAAAAGAGAAAGGAGCCAAAAGAAATACTACATCAACTTTCCTCTGTAATTTGGGACTAGAAGAAATATAAAGAAATTATTAAAATGGGATAAGATTTGGAAAAAGGGAAACAAGTGGTGACAAAGGGAAGGCATGGTCTAGTATCACAGAAACAAAATGGACACTGTGTTATTTGTGACTGTAAATTAAAGAAGGACACTTAAAGGCAGAGGAAGAAATGAAAGAAAGAAATTGTCTTTGTGAGTTCAAGATAATTTCAAGAAAGATGGATATAACTGTGTGATTTCAGGATATATTTAAGAAAAGATTTTGAAGAAGAAAGCTGACCTTTATGATTTAAAACATCCAAGAACAAGAAAAAATTTAATTGTCATTTAAGCATGATAGAAACAAAATGGACACTTTGTTATTTGTGAATTGCAACTGTATTAAACAGTGACATCTAGCGGCAGAGGAAGAAACACAAGAATGGAATAGTCTTCGTGATTTCAGGACAATTTCCAGGAAGATGGATATGTCGGTGTGATTGCACGGCAGCTTTAAGAAAGAATCTTGGACGGCTGACCTCAGATTTAAATATATTTTTATTTTTTTTATTTATTTTATTTGTCACAACAGTATATATAAGCATAAGCATGAAATAACTATGCAATATATAAGCATATATATAAGCATAAGTATGTAATAACTATATTAATTGGATATAATGAAAGGAAACAATAGGACAGGAATGGTAGGCACATTTGTGCTCTTATGCACGCCCCTTACAGACCTCTTAGGAATGGGGTAAGGTCAATAGTAGCCAATTTTTGGTTAAAGCTTTGGGGATTTTGGGAAGGGACCACAGAGTTAGGTAGTGTGTTCAAAGTATTAACAACTCTCTTACTGAAGTCATATTTTCTGCAATTAAGATTGGAGCAGTTAACATTAAGTTTAAATCTATTGTGTGCTCGTGTATTGTTGCAATTGAAGCTGAAGTAGTCTTCAATAGGAAGGACTAATATTAATATTAATAATAATATTAAAGAACTAAGCAGAGAATTTTGTTATTTAAGCAAGAATATAAGTGATAATTATAGAATAACTATTAATGATGTCTTGGGGAACTGAGGAAAGGATTATAGAAAATAATGGGGAAAGAGGGAAATGAGTGTTAAGGAATTTATGTTAAGGAAATATGGTTTTGAAATATTTTCTTTCGCTTTTAAGAATATATAAGGTAAAGGTTCCCCTCACACATACGTGCTAGTCATTGCTGACTCTAGGGGGCGGTGCTCATCTCCGTTTCAAAGCTAAAGAGCCAGCGCTGTTCGAAGACGTCTCCGTGGTCCATGTGGCCAGCATGACTCAAAACCAAAGGCGCACGGAACGCTGTTACCTTCCCACCAAAGGTGGTCCCTATTTTTTCTACTTGCATTTTTACGTGCTTTCAAAACTGCTAGGTTGGCAGAAGCTGGGACAAGTAACGGGAGCTCACCCTGTTACACGGCAGCACTAGGGATTCGAACCGCCGAGCTGCCGACCTTTCAATCAACAAGCTCAACATCCTAGCCCCTGAGCCACTGCATCCCTATAAGAATATATAATGGAACTGAAATAATTTATGATAAAACTTCCAAGGGAGAAGTTGAATACAATGATGGAAATTATTTGCGAAATAAGAAGTACTTACCCCTTTTAATTTTTATGCTTTTTATTGAGAATTGATTATATAGAAATTTTTAGGCATATGTTATCTAAAGGCAGAGGAAGATTTTAAGAGGGGAATGTCTCTGTGATCTCAGGACATTCCCAAGCACGATGGAAATGTCTGTATGAGTTGTAAGGCAGCTTTAAGAAAGGGTTTTTTTTTAATTAGATGGTTGACCTCTGATTTAAAAGCAATACAGAACAAGTTGAGATTTGTGAAACTTAAGAATTTAAGAGACAATTAATGGAATAATTACTAATGATGTTTTGGGGAACTAAGAGAACTAAGTTAAATATGAAATTGAAACTGAAATGGTATGTAAGAAAAACTTTATGTTTTTTCTTTTTTTGTTGCTTCTCTTGGGTATTAGGCAGGGGTGAAATGCTCCCAGTTCGAACCAGCTCGCACTATCCGGTAACGATGGCGGCTGCTGGTTCAGAGGACCGGTAGCAAAAATCCCTGGCCCCACCCCCTGCCTCTGCTAAGCCGCACCATCAGCAGAGGTGGTTTTTTTTTACTTTTAAAAGCCGGTTTTTCTTCAGCCGAAACCTGCCTTTAAAAGTAAAAAAAAAGCCTTTGAGGATCCTGACCCTCAGCTGACATCGGCAGAGACTTTAAACTTTTTTTAAAAAAAATTAAAGTTGCCTCTGGCAATCTCACCTGAGTTCCTCATCAGCAGAACCGTACTTGTACTCTTATTTGTAGAAAACATGTTTTCTACAAGTAAGAGTAGTGATTCTAAGGCACTTACCGGATTACTGATGAACGCATGGCTTTTTTTCCAGCCCAAAAGCCCCAGTTTCACTTTCAGCCAGACAGAATCAATTGCTTAGCTAATCTATTTCCTCAGTGACCAACTAATGCTGGCTGGCTTTGCTGGCTGAGAAACTCTGGGATTTGAAGTCCACAATAAAATAAAATAAAATAATAAAATAATAAAATATTTGTGCAGCTTTCTGAGATTTGATGTGTTTCTGTAGTGTTTCACTCTAACTACACAAACACACAAAAACTCAGAAAGCTGTATGTGGTATTGTGTGTGTGTGTGTGTGTGTGTGTGTCGTGTTGTGTTTGTGTAAAGTGTGAAAGTGGTTTTTGAGCTTTTTGTGGCTGTGTGAAGTGTGAAGTGCAGCTGCTTTTACATTGTGTGTGAGTCAGTTGTGTTGTGTTGTGTGTGTGTAAAGTATGAAAGTTGGTTTTTGGTACCTCTTATTGTTTTTTATACTTTGTTTATTATTTTTATTATTTATTGTTATTGGCCATGCCCACCCAGTCATCTGATCACCAAGCCACACCCACCAATTAAGCCACACCCACAGAACCGGTAGGGAAAATTTTTAGATTTCACCCCTGGTACTGGGCTATGTAATAACAATGTTCTTGATGAAATTTATTTATTTATTTATTTTATTTGTCACAACAATATATATAAGCATCACACAAAAAGATTATATAGTATATAATTAAAATTACTGTTATATTTGGAATGGAGGATAGGGTAAAAGGGGGTTTAAAATATGGGGACTAGACTTGATTTAAATATTGATTTCAGAATGGGGGGATGGAATAGAATTTTTTGATAGATATGTGCAAATAATAATAATTTCAAGAGGGAGAAGGAAACATTGGATATAATGCAATGGGGGGTGAAATCTGAAATATGTTAAATGATGTACCTGACTGATATCCTGTTCAAAAATGATTTTCTATTTTAAAAAAAATAAAAAAAAATTGAAAAAAAAAGAATTCAGAATATTTACCATCTTCCTATAGAAGCTAAATACTTCTATTGATAGTTGCTAAGATATGCAGTTTTATTCAAGCCCACTCATAATAGAGATCTATTTCAAAAAATCAATGAAGAAATCAATACACTTTATCTAGGTTATCAAAAGATGTCTAAATTGATAAATAGCATTTTTTTCAGTGTAGTTATCTCTTATATCCCTGAATTAAATGACAGTTCAGATGCTTTTTAAAAGAATTGACTAGCAATTTGTGTAAAGACAGTATGTTTAATATTTTTCCAAGCTTTAATTGATAAGCAACTATTCTTTCTTTTAAAAGAAAGCCTAATCAATTATCCCAAGTAGGCAAACTTGGACACAACTAAATAATGAAATAAGTCATATAGAATTGCATTTTATTTTTATTTAAAAAATAAAATGGCACAAAACCTCTGCTGCTACAGGAAAGAACATTTTGAATAAAGAATACCTGATGAGGTTAAAATGAAAGAATCAAGACCGATTCACAACTAACCACCTTTTGTTAGATTTCTTTTCTCAATGATACATTGGTTATGTCTGTGCATATAAATTAGCTTTCATGTACAGCTAACACTATTGTTAAGGGTAATCTGGGTTCACAACCAAGGTTGTGGACTGCTGAGCAGAGTACCCTACGCATGAAAACGACTGAGACTGGTTGTATACAATAACAGTCACTGGCAGACAAACTGGGGTTTGATATTCCTTTACTTTTAGGGAAAAAGCAAAAACATAGTCCAAAAATAATCCACATACAAAGTCAGTCTTCTTACCAATGTAGACTTGCAAAACAAACAAGGTTTCTTTCAGTTTGGCAAAACACAGTTCAATTCACAACAGTCAGGATCTTGAGGAATCAGTAACTAGCCATGATCAAGCAACAATCATAAAGCTCAAATATACAGTTGCAGCATGTCATCAGGTTACAATGCTGTAGCGTCTCTGTAGATTCCCACCAAGCCATCATTTAATAGTCCTTTTATACATTGGCTATAGAGCTCAACCAATCAGGATGCTTGCATGATGCAGCACAATCTTAAAGCAATATCATCCCTTTCTATAAACATACATAGTTAGTTTATATATTGCCTGGCCAACTAGTTAGGCAAATAACAATTTCCTGACAACTATCTTGGATAGTGATAAAGATGTAACAGTCCCCTCCCTTTGACCTATTTTCATAGGCTGTCAGATTTTGTAGCTAAATTAATACAAGTTAATATAATAAGTTAATATATAATAAGTTGTAAGTTATAATAAGTTAAGTTAATATAAGTTAAGTGCAGTTTTTCCCCAAGATGGCGCCAACGAAGGCTGCCTCGGTAAAATGCTCTCTAATGCTTTCTTTATTTCTAATTGTTCTCTGTGACTCACTACGGATTTCCTACTCACGAGACCATCTGCTAAAAATTAAGCAACATTTCTTTAAGGAGCAGCTTTCTTTGATCTCATCCCCGCCTGTCTTTACAAACACGGAGATTCTAACACAAGAGAAGGCAATTCCCACGGAGCCATGGATTACCAAAAAAACCAAATGACGGAAGCGACGGAAGAGAGGTAAACGAGCTGGGATCTTAAACAGATTAAGAAATCGCATTAAAACTCCTCTGCCTTCAATTTTCCTAACAAATGCATGTTCACTTGCAAATAAGATGGATGAAATACTCCTCTTAAACAAATACTATTCTGATTGTCGCGATTCAGCAGTCCTATGCTTCTCTGAAACCTGGTTAAATGAATCAATTGAAGATAGCAGCCTGAACATTCCAGGGTTTCAGATTGAACGATCAGACAGAATTACAGAAACATCTGGTAAAAAGAAAGGAGGAGGCTTATGCCTATATATTAACAACAACTGGTGTCAAGATTTAAAAGTAATTTACAAATTCTGTGACAACAATTTAGAGACTTTAATTATCAACTGCAAACCATACTATTCGCCTCATGAATTTTCCTCATTTCTTCTAATTGCTGTTTATGTCCCACCACAAGCCTGTGTAAACAAGGCATTACGAACTCTAGCTGACCAAATCATGGAGGCTGAAGCCAAACACCCTGATTCACTGGCCATTATTTTGGGAGATCTAAACAAGGCAAACTTAAGGAAAGAGCTACCAAAATACTTTCAGCATGTCAATTTTCCCACCAAAGGCAAGAATACTCTAGACCATTGCTACACAACACTAAAAGATGCTTATCGGTCTTTACCACATGCAGCTGTAGGACACTCTGATCATTATATGATTCACCTTGTACCTGCTTACAGGCAAAGACTTAAAACCACAAAACCAACAATTAAATCAGTAAAGACCTGGATGGAGGAGGCAAAATTAAAGCCATAGGCTTGCTTTGACTGCACTGATTGGAATATTTTTGAAGATACCTCTGCAGACCTGAATGAACTCACAGATACTGTAATATCATATGTCAGCTTCTGTGAAGACCTATGTGTACCTACAAGGAACTTGTGAATATATAGTAACAAAAAACCTTGGTTCACACCTAAACTTAAGCAGCTACGCCATTCAAAAGAGAAAGCCTACAGAAAAGGTGATAAAATGCTGTACAATCAGGCCAGAAAGGCACTAACAAGGGATATCAGAGCAGCAAAAAGAAGCTACTCTGAAAAGCTAAAGAATCAGTTTTCAGCAAATGAACCAGCAAACATGTGGAAAACTCTTAAAAATATCACCGACTATGGCAAACCTCCTTCCCAGGCTGAAGGTAATCAACAACTGGCAGATGACTGCAGGTTTGAAAGGAAACTACAGCCACCTATCTCCACAACCCCCATCTCAGACACACCAACAACAGCCAAGCCTCCTACAACTGACCCCATTTCATTGGGTTCACAACCCCTAGTGATCACAGAAAAGGAAGTGCAGGACCTATTTCACAGACAAAAGCCAGGAAAAGCTCCAGGCCCAGACAAGATAACACCTTCTTGCTTAAAAGTCTGTGCTGACCAATTGCCCCCCATCTTCACCCATATTTTCAATAAATCACTAGAGATGTGCTATGTTCCTTCTTGCTTCAAACGCTCTACCATCATCCCAGTGCCGAAGAAGCCCACCATCAAGGAACTGAATGACTACAGACCAGTTGCTTTAACATCTGTAGTTGTCGTGTCCCACTCCTCCGCTGACGACTGGGTCAGGAAGATCCGAATCAGGTGTGCCTCTGCAGCTCTGCCAAAGTCCTAGCAAAGTTCTCAAGGCAGGCAGGAGACCAGAAAGTGATTTCAGCAAGATAAGGTAGACTTTGCCTGACTCAGAGAATGCCAGAAAGCAGATCCTTTATATAGGCCATGGGGTGTGGCTTCATGACTCAGCACTTATCCAGGCCTGCCCCTCCCTTCCTTCTGTTGACGCCGCTTATCAATTCTCCTGAAGCGAGGGTCACTCCAGTCTGCAGCTGTTGGTAATTGACCTTCCTCAGGCTCACATGCTGTGGGGGAGGGGGGGTCTAGTTGCTCCGTTTGCCTGGGCATGGAGCCAGGGCTGGGGGCTGGAGGCGCTTCTTCTTCCTCGGCCTGTCTGGGCATGGAGCCAGGGCTGGGGCCGGGAGGCATGCTAGGACATTCCTCAGCGTTCGGAAGCAGATAAGAAGGCCTGGCTGCGGGGAAAGCGGACAAGGCACAACAGTAGTCATGAAAACCTTTGAAAGGCTAGTGCTTTCCTACTTGAAAACCATCACGTTAGACCCCTTGCAATTTCCATACCGAGCAAATAGATCAACAGATGATGCTGTTAATATGGCTCTGCACTACATCCTACAACATCTTGAATCTCCAAAGACCTATGCAAGGGTCCTCTTTGTAGACTTTAGTTCAGCATTCAATACCATCATTCCAGACAGTTTTCAGCCTCCACTCCAATCTTCATATCTCTTTGTATTCCTTATATTCAGTTGTTAGATAGCATGGGATTTTATTTCTAATGTAAATAGCTCTTGGATTCAAGTTAAGTAGAGAGGGCCCTTTAAGAGTGTTGGTCTGACATAATTAAGGGGGGAGGGGAGATTAATGTTTTGAATTCAACAGGAATGTTTGAGTGTGAACTCTAACGGACATTGCATTCCTGATATGATTGACAGCCAGAGACCTGCGGAAGAAGATTACCATGGGACCCCGGGAAGGAGCTGGCATTGGACCAGACCTGATGACTTCTTGGGGAAGAGGAGGGAGAAATAGGGGGGTTATAGATTGTTAGCCATATTTTGTCTCAGATTCAACTTAATACTGCTGCAATCCAGATGTACCTAGTAAAAGTACTTTTCTTTATTTTCAAACGAAGTCAAGGTATATTCTTTCCTAGATATAATCAGAGGCAGCCTGACAGTAAGTTGAATCTCACAGCATGTCGACCAACCTGGATTTTAACCAAAATACCGGGGTTGACAGGAAAAATTTGATGGGAAGCCAGCCAGCTGCTGAACTGGGGGAGATGACCGGAAGTATTTCTTCTGTAAGTTTTAACCCTGAGCTGGAGAAATTGCAACTGGAAGAAGAGAGGAGGCTACCAGACTTCAAAGAACCTCCCTCTGGAGTAACTACAAGGAGAAAGGGGAAACCACGCAGTTTTTCCGAGTGGATAGAGGAGCAGAAAATCAGAGACAGCCTCCAGTTGGAAGAGGCATTGCGTCTTTTTCGTGAAGTGAAAGTAAGGCAAGCTGCTCGCCAAAGGTATGAATCCCCTATTCAGTCCTCCAGGTGGGAGGGAGAAGAGGAGGAAGAAATTACAAAGGGGCCCGCTGGAGGAGTTTCCCAGGGCGTAGAGATTTCTGAAGGCCCAAAGCCAGAAAACCCCTTCCCAGAGGCAGCTGAATTGGATGGAGGGCGCATGCCACCTGCTGACCAAGTGAGGCTGCGCAGGGGAAGGAAAAAGCCAAAAATCCCCCCCATATCAGAGAAATTTGATGGAAATGCCAAGGAGCTAGGACTGTTCCTGGCGATAGTGAATAACCACATGATAGACTGGGGGGAAGATTATTGGTCACAGGCAGCACAAGTTAGAGCTGTGACCCAAAACCTAACAGGAAGAGCAGCTGCATGGTTTGTGTCACTATATACCAACCACTCCCCCTTACTGCAAAACTACGAGCATTTTATGACTGTACTGAGGAGGAGATTTGAGGACCCCCTGGCGGAGCAGAAGGCCAAAGGTCGGATGAAAACCATCAGGCAAGGGAGGAGACCGGTGGCGGATTACAGCCAGGAGTTCAGTGATCTGGTTCCCCTGATGAGAGGATGGTTGGAGGCGACACTTGTGGACATTTACAAAGATGGTCTGAATGGAGATCTCTATGAATTGTGCCGGGCACGGGCCTCTCCAACCACGTTGTACGGCTGGCAGCGGAGATGGAAATCGAGCTAGTGAAGGATCATGGCAGAAGAGAGCGCAATGGAAGGCCATACCCTGCCCATGCCCCTAGAGGCCTCCCTAAGGACGCTCTTACATCGGAGAGTAGGAGGCAACACTCGACTGCGTGCTACAGATGTGGAAAAGAAGACCACCGAGCAGCCGACTGTCGGGTGAAGCTGGTGCCTAAGTCAACCCCTGGTGATGAAAAGGAACAAGTGAAACCAGCTGCTAAGGCGCGAAAGCCGGCAAAGGTGGGAGAAGGCGCCGCCAAGAAGGCCACTCCCATCAGGGAGGAGCGTGAAACGCTGACCGAATCCGATGACAGCAAAACCATGTCAGAGTCCGATGAAGATCTTCTGGTGAGTTGGACACGGGGTCCCTTGAACATCCCGGTCAACCTGCACGTCCCCTCTTTGGGTAATAAGGGGGAAATGCTAGCGCTTCTAGACTCTGGGTGTACAAGGTGCATGATCAGTCCCGAAGTAGTAGAGAAAATGGAACTAAAACTGAGAACCCAACGTAGGCCCATACCCTTTGCCCAGTTGGATGGTTCTGTGGCAGGGGGAGGACCTGCCCATTTTGTAACAGAACCCATAGAAATGATAATGGGAGACCATCGAGAGATCCTAAACTTCATAGTAGCCCCAGGGATGGGCCAACCCCAGTTGCTAGGGTTGTCATGGCTGCGGAAGTGGAACCCCCATATTAACTGGAAGACGGGAGTCTTACGTTTTCGCTCTAGGACACAAAAGGGGGAGAAAAGAGAAACCAAGGAGGGATCTACCGTGGCCATGTCCCATGACGTGATGGGGGCAATGATCGAGCGGATAGTAGGGGAGGAGAGGATACCTAAGGAATACTGGGACTTGCGAGAAGTCTTTAGTGAGAAAGCATCAGATGTTCTACCTCCCCATAGGCCTACTGACTGTGCAATAGACATACTTCCAGGGGTAAAGCTTCCAAAACCAAAAGCTTATCCCATGACCCAAAAAGAATTGGGGGAGTTACGTAAATTCATAGACAAAAACTTAGAGTGGGGGTTTATCCAACCGGCTAGGCCTCGTGTGGCCGCACCAGTGATGTTCCAAGAAAAGAAAGATGGCTCTTTTCGTCTTATTGTTGACTATAGAAACCTTAACGCGGTGTGCGCTGAAAACGTATACCCCATGCTGCTCATGAAAGATATGTTAGTGCATCTAGCGAAAGGAAAGTTTTTCACCAAATTGGACCTACGAGAGGCTTACTACAGAGTTCGTATAAAGGAGGGGGATGAATGGAAAACCGCTTTCAAAAACCGCTTTCATAGTAGCACGGGATTTACTCCTTTTAAAATAACTTCAGGCCAATATTTTGTTCCCATTTCGGAACTTCCAAAGGAAAAAACCACGGTTTCCTCCTTGTCAGAATGGATAGATCAAATACAAAGCACATGGAAAATGACTCGCAAGGCGATCGATGACGCTCACCATGCACATAAAAAACAAGCAGATAAAAAAAGATCCCCTGAAAACAAATACCAAGTTGGAGATAGAATTTACCTCTCCACCAAATATTTACAAACCACTCAAAAATCTAAAAAGCTGGGGCCTAAATATGTGGGGCCTTTCCCCATAGTGAAAATCATCAACCCTGTGACTGTACAGCTAGAATTACCAAAAACACTTAGAAGAATTCACCCCGTTTTCCATGTAAGCTTTCTGAAACCAGAACACATGTCTAGTTTCCGTGCGAACCATACATCCCCTCCTATACCGATTCTCATAGAGGGCGAACAACATTTTGAAGTAAATGTTGGAGAAATCTTGGATTCAAGAAAACATAGAAATAAAATTCAATATCTCATTGCTTGGAAGCACTTCCCTTTGTCCCAAGCCGAATGGGTGAACAAAGAAGATGTTCATGCTTCAGAAAAGATAGCTCAATTCTATAAAAAATATCCTGACAAACCCTAACTTTTCTCTTTTTCTTTCTAGGACTGACGTCCTTGTTGCAGGAGGGCCGAATGTCAGCCTCCACTCCACTCTTCATATCTCTTTGTATTCCTTATATTCAGTTGTTAGATAGCATGGGATTTTATTTCTAATGTAAATAGCTCTTGGATTCAAGTTAAGTAGAGAGGGCCCTTTAAGAGTGTCGGTCTGACATAATTAAGGGGGGAGGGGAGATTAATGTTTTGAATTCAACAGGAATGTTTGAGCGCAAACTCTAACGGACATTGCATTCCTGATATGATTGACAGCCAGAGACCTGCGGAAGAAGATTACCACGGGACCCCGGGAAGGAGCTGGCATTGGACCAGACCTGATGACCTCTTGGGGAAGAGGAAGGAGAAATAGGGGGGTTATAGATTGTTAGCCATATTTTGTCTCAGATTCAACTTAATGCTGCTGCAATCCAGATGTACCTAGTAAAAGTACTTTTCTTTATTTTCAAATGAAGTCAAGGTGTATTCTTTCCTAGATATAATCAGAGGCAGCCTGACTAGGCTAGTTACACTAGGCTTCTAACTAGGCTAAACCAGCTACAGGTATCGGAACAGACTTATAAGTGGACCACAAGCTTCCTAACAAACAGGAAGCAGCAGGTGAAGCTAAGCAAGATCACATCAAATACCTGTACAATTAGCACAGGGGCCCCCCAAGGCTGCACACCAGAACAACTAGACACAAAAACAGTTTTTTTCCCGAAGGCCATCACTCTGCTAAATAGATAATTCCCTCAACAATGTCAAACTATTTACTAAATCTGCACTACTATTAATCTTCTCATCATTCTTGTGTCTGTTTTTTCTGGTGTATAATGCTCTATAACATCGTTTTGAGGGTAGGAGGTGAAACAGTTTAGGTCCAGGATGTGAGGCATCTGTAAGTATTTTCACAGCCCTCTTCTTGATTCGTGCAGTATACAGGTCCTCAATAGAAGGCAGGTTGGTAGCAATTATTTTTTCTGCAGTTCTAATAATCCTCTGAAGTCTGTGTCTTTCTTGTTGGGTTGCAGAACCAAACCAGACAGTTATACAGGTGCACATGACAGACTCAATAATTCTTCTGTAGAACTGAATCAGTAGCTCCTTGGGCAGTTTGAGCTTTCTGAGTTGGCACAGAAAGAACATTCTTTGTTGTCCTTTTTTGATGACGTTTTTGATGTTAGCTGTCCATTTTAGATCTTGTGATATGGTAGAACCTAGAAATTTGAAGGTTTCTACTGTTGATACTGTGTTGTCTAGTATTGTGAGAGGTGGAAGTATGGAAGAGTTTTGTTGTGACTCCAGCCCCCGAACCTGGCCCCATGCCCGAAAGTGACTCAGGGGGGAGGGGAAAGGGCCGGTAAGGCTTACCTCAGGAGCACCGATTCCTTTGGCTCAGGTCCAGGAGCCAGAACCAGACCAGTCAGAGGACGTAATGAGGCCGTCATCCTCTGATTCCTCCCTTCCCCAGGCTACGCCTTCAGACCCAGCTGATAATAATAATCAAGCTTGGCTTGACCTGCGCTTCAGAAGATTAGAGAGGTGGTGTCATCAAAAGGAAGGATATATAAGGAGCTTTGGGACTGCTCTCACTCCACGGGATGCAAAGTTTAGGTGATCCGTTTTAAAAAGAGCTGAAAGTCTTGCTACATGAGTCATTTGTTTGAACTTTGGCAGGCAACTGCGATTTCTCTGCCAGGACTGATAAGAGCCATGAATCCACTGGCTGAAGGCCAGCTCGTGGGTCTGACGTGGAGAAGGAGACAGAACAGGTTTCTCCTAAAGTCTACCACCATTTCTATAGTTTTGAGTGTGTTCAGTTCCATATTGTTCCAGTCGCACCACGAGGCTAGATGTTCAACCTCCTATCTGTATGCGAATTCATCATTGTCTCGAATGAGATCAATCACTGTTGTGTCATCTACGAACTTCAGTAGTTTAACAGATGGATCGTTAGAGATGCAGTCATTGGTATACAGAGAGAAGAGAAGTGGAGAGAGCACACAACCTTGGGGGTGGGCCTGTGCTAATTGTACAGGTATCTGATGTGATTCTGCTTAGCTTCACCTGCTGCTTCCTGTTTGTTAGGAAGCTTGTGATCCACTTACAAGTCTGTCCAGGTACCTGTAGCTAGTTTAGCTTAGTTAGAAGAGTGTCTGGAATGATGGTATTGAATGCTGAACTAAAGTCTACAAAGAGGACCCTTGCATAGGTCTTTGGAGATTCAAGATGTTGTAGGATGTAGTGCAGAGCCATATTAACAGCATCATCTGTTGATCTATTTGCTCGGTATGCAAATTGCAGGGGGTCTAAAAGCGGATCCGTGATGGTTTTCAAGTGGGACAGGATTTGTCAGGAATGCCTCCTTTCAATACTCAAGAAAGAAAAACCCCAACTCCATTGTTTGTAGAGAAAGGTACTTTTACTGAGTAAGAACTGAAAGCAACAAAATGAAAGCAAGCTCTGAGGTATTTGGCATGGAATACACATATCAGAAATATGCCTCAAGCTCTCCTCCCTGTAGTCCGGTCAGCCCTGTCCAATCCACGTTCCCCCTAGGTTCCTCCTAGGTGGCACGTGGGATGCATCTTCAGATGGTTTCATCCCTCTGGCACGCTCGAGCCATTAACCTTGACTGTTATCAGCCCACCTTCTAACTGCCGAACACATTTGAAAAAAACTCTCCATTTCTCCTCCACCACTCCTTACCCACCACCCACCCCATTACCATGACAGCCATAGCAAGCAAGGTAATTAATGCATAAATCAGGAGACAGACTACCCAGAACAATAAAGCAATAAACTTGTAGCAAGCGGAGGCTGACATTCGGCCCTCCTGCAAAAAGGACGTTATTCCTAGAAAAGAAAATCACATATTAAGTTAAGATTTATCGGGGTATTTAGAATAGAATAATTCCAATTGTTTAGGAGCCCTTACATCCTGTTTATTGATCCATTCAGCCTGAGCTAAAGGGAAATGTTTCCAAGCCACCTGGTACTGCACTTTACCCCTAGGCTTTTTAGAGTCCAAGATTTCTTTGACTTCAAAATGTTGCTCCCCTTCTATGAGTATTGGAACAGGAGGAGAGGGGGGTTCTGGACAGAGGGAGGAAATGTGTTCAGGCTTCAGTAAGCTCACATGAAATACAGGGTGGATTCTCCACAAAGTCTTTGGTAATTCTAATTGTCGGTGACCGGGTTCAGTACTCCTACAATAGGGAAAGATCCCACATACTTAGGATCAAGTTTCTTAGAATTTTGGGTAGTTTGTAAGTACTTGGTAGATAAGAACACTTTATCTCCTACTTGGTAGTCCCTAGCTCAAGTTCTTTTCTTATCAGCAAGTTTCTTATGAGATTGGTGCGCTTCATCTAAGGCCTTGCATGTCACATCCCAAGTACTTTGCACTTGTTCAACCCAATCAGCTAATGATGGTATTTCTCTCCAGGTAGTTCCGGGATTGGTACAAAGTCCTGCCCAGAGGCAACCTTGAAGGGGGTGAATCCAGTAGTGCTATGGATAGAACTGTTATAAGCATCCTCTGTGAAAGGCAGCAAGTCCGCCCAGTTGTATTGTTGATAATTTATGTAACACCTGAGGTATTGTTCCAATACCGAATTGGTTCTTTCACAAGCCCCATTAGTCTGAGGATGATGGGCGGAGCTTAACCCGTGGACGGAGCCTAATAACTTCAGGAACTCCTTCCAGAATTGGGTGGTAAACTGAACCCCTCGGTCAGAGATTATTCACTCAGGGGCTCTGTGTAACCTATACACATGTTGGAAAAACAGTTTAGCTAAGGTTTTGGTTGAGGGAATTTTGGGACATGGGATAAAGTGTACTTGTTTGGAGAACAAGTCAGTAACCACCCAAATCACTGTATTCCCCCCACTCTCGGGCAATTCAACCAATGAAATCCATGGATATTTCCCTCCAAGGAGCTCCTGGTCTGGCCACACTCTGAAGTAGCCCCGGGGGCTTCCCCGGAGGTTTCTTTGCTGCTGCACACACAGGGCAGCTTCCTACGTAGGCTTCAATGTCTTTCTTTAAAGCTGGCCACCAGAATTGTCTTTTTAGTAGATGCAATGTTTTTACAAATCCAAAATGTCCAGCCACTTTAGCCTCATGACAATGTTGCAAAATCGTCCCCCTCAAGCTGGCAGGGACATACAGTTTTGCACCCATCCAGGCGAGTCCATCCCGAATGGTGCACTCATTTGAGTGGGCTAAAAACCAAACATCAGTTTTTAGTGCTTCTTTTAATAGTTCAGTCAAATCACCAGGTATAGGCGAGTCTGTTTATACTTGACTTTGGGTGACCGCTGGGGCCACCAGCTGATTCGCAGGAACAATGGGACGGATCACCTCCATCTGAGCACTATTGTATTGAGGTAATCTTGAAAGAGCATCCATCAAAAAATTCTTTCCTCCTGGGAGGTAATATAATGAGAAATTAAAACGGTTAAAGTGTTGGACCCAGCAGGCTTGCTTTGGTGACAGTTTTCTAGGCATTTTTAAAGCTTCTAAATTTTTGTGATCAGTCCACACCTCAAAAGGGTGCTTGGCCCCTTCCAAAAAATGTCTCCACGTTAAGAGAGCCCAGTGAACAGCAAAAGTCTCCTCCCAGATGGCCGATCGTGTTTCAGTGTCCAACAATTTCCGACAGGTATATGCGCAGGGTTGCAGCTTCCCTTTGGCATTTGCTTGAAGCAGGACCACTCCAACTGCAACATCACTGGTGTAATGTATTTGAACTTTAAGAGGGAAATTTGGGCGGGAACAAGCACGTTGCTGATTGGCTGATGCCTCAGCCAAAATAGTATTTAAAGAGGGGGTTTTGCCTGTTGTGTTTGCTGGGATCACAATAAACCAAAGAGCTGTTGTCACTTGTATCGTCTCCTGCCTCTTCATTGCCCGAACATAACATTGGCGATGAAGGTGGGATGTTGAGGCAGTGAGACAAGGAAAAGAGCTGAAGGAGTAACGGATTCTCAAACCCAGCCAGTATTGAGAGTGGATACATAGCGATGTCTAGCTATACGCCGCCAGCGCCATTTGACCTAGCCAAGGAGAAATGGGGGTCGTACATGGCTCGTTTCGAGTGTTTCCTCGAAGTGAATGAACTGCAAGGAGTTTCGGATAATCGGAAGCGCGCTTATTTCCTAAGCCACTGCGGGCCAGAAGTTTTCGACACCGCCGAATCGCTGTCGGAACCAACGCCGGTACAGTCGGTACCATGGCAAACACTACAAACAACACTACGAGCACACTACGCTCCAGTGCCATCAAAGTTTGTTCAACGGTTCAAGTTGAGGCAGAGAGTTCAGCGAGAGGGCGAATCAATAAGCGTGTACATGGCCGCGTTAAGGAAAGCCGTGAACCACTGTGAGTACAGAGACTTGGAGGACTCTTTACTAGAACAACTCATTTGTGGGGTCAGGGACATCCGACTTCAGAGGCGGCTGCTATCCAAAAGCAACCTAACCCTGGCAATAGCCCTGGATGAGGCCAGGGCACACGAGATGTCCACCAAAGCGGCGGAAACCTTACAGAAGCCGATCACACCGAATACCGGGGCGAAAGCAACGCCAGTCCACAGCGAGGAAGTCCAGGCCGAATCGGAAGGTGAAGAAGAGGAAGAAGTTTTCCACACCGGGAGGCCAGAGAGAGGCGACCGGGACGAGTGCGTAAGCTGCGGAGGCCAACACCAACGACAAAATTGCAGGTTCAAGGACGCAATTTGCCGGCGGTGCGAAAAGAAGGGACACATAGCTCAGGCCTGCCGAGCTCCTCAACCTTCCCACCCAAAATTCAAACTGGCAAATCAGCAGAGTGCTGGATCAACGAAACGGCCAGGGATTGGACCGTTCAAAAGAGGCGCAAAGCTGAATCAGACCACTGTAAGAGTGGGCCATGCATCGACGCGACTAGAAAAGAAGATATTCACCAGGACACACATCGAAGGAGTGCTGTGTAAAATGGAGGTGGATACCGGCTCATCAATCATGATCATGTCCTGGGACACCATCGCGAGGGACCTGCCAGACGTCGTGAAACGCCAGCTGCAACCCCAAAAGCTGAGAGTGCAAGACTACCAGGGAAACCGAATCCCTGTCTGAGGAGTCACGTCCGTCAGAGTGAAATATGGACAATTCAAGAAACCCTGCCGATCACCATCGTAGATGGAAACCTACCAAGTTTGCTAGGCCTGGACTGGTTCAGAGCCTTGGGCATGGAAGTAACCGGGGTTCACAGTAACGGAGTCAACCTAAAGGACGAACTGCTGAAGAAGTTCGAGGACGTCTTCCAAGACTGCCTGGGCAAGTATGTGGGGATCCCCATCTCATTTAATTTGGATCCCCAGGTTGCCCCCATTAGGTTAAAGGCTAGGAGGGTCCCATTCGCCCTTAAGCCCAAAATTGACAGGGAACTAGACAAACTAGTAAACCAGGGAATATTAGTCCCCGTCGACCATGCAAAATGGGAGACACGAATAGTGACCCCAGTCAAACCGGACGGATCAGTCCGGATTTGCGCTGATTATAAGGCAATGCTTAACAAAGCCTTGCAAAAGAGTGCATACCCCATTCCCGTAGTGCAACATCTGTTGCACTTGCTAGGACAAGGACAGGTTTTCGCCAAACTCGATCTGGCTCAAGCCTACCAACAATTACCCGTAGACAATAGCACAGCCGAGGCGCAGACGATTGTAACACATCGAGGCGCCTTTAAATGCACTTGACTCCAGTTTGGAGTCAGTGTAGCCCCTGGGTTATTCCAAAACCTAATAGAACGCCTACTACAGGGTCTACCGGGAGTCATGCCATATTTCGACAACGTACTAGTATCAGCAGAGAACTTAGATGAGTTAGGGGTCAAACTGCGGAAGGTCTTGGGCATTTTTAGGTCTGCGGGACTTAAGGTTAAACTCAACAAATGCCAGATAGGAGTTGAATCTGTAGAATTCCTGGGATACCGGATAGACAGAGAAGGCATCCACCCAACTGAGAGCAAAGTGTGAGCCATTAGAAAGGCTCCGGCTCCAAAAAATAAGACCGAGCTACAGGCATTTTTAGGGCTTGTAAACTTCTATGCGGTTTTCTTGAGGAATAAGGCAACAGTAGCTGAACCGCTTCATAAATTGCTAGCGAAAAAAGCTGTTTGGACGTGGGGCAAGGTTGAGGCTAGGGCATTCGAGGGCGTTAAGAATCTCTTGTCCAGCGATAGCCTCCTCATCCAGTACAATGGGACATTACCACTAGTACTAGTTTGTGATGCATCACCATATGGGGTAGGGGCTGTCCTCAGCCATAGGTTACCTAATGGATCGGAAGCCCCTATAGCATATTTTTCCTGCATGATGTCCGCAGCAGAAAGGAATTACAGCCAACTAGACAGAGAGGCCCTGGCCATAGTTTCGGGAGATAAAAAATTCCACGAGTACTTATTTGGGCGAGAATTCGAAATAGTAACGGACCACAGACCATTATTGGGACTCCTGGCGGGGGACCGTCCAACACCGGTTGCGCTATCACCCAGGCTGACCCATTGGACTATTTTCCTGGCAGCATACTCGTACAAATTGTCCCACCGCCCGGGCAAGGATTTAGGACATGCAGACGCTCTAAGTAGATTCCCCCTACCAGAGACTATCGAAGACCCGACCCCAGGGACGCCCGTCTTACTAATTGACTCTTTGGACTCTGGCCCAGTCACATCTACGAAAGTGACTAGGGCATCTTACAAAGACGTTGTATTAAGGACTGTGATCAGTTGGGTGCAGAGGGGTTGGCCCGCTGCACCGGGGGATCGGTTCAAAGACTTTACAAAAAAACGTTCGGAACTGTCGGTTCAAGGGGGTTGTCTGCTATGGGGGGATAGGGTGGTTATTCCGGAGAAATTACGAGGGCATGTGCTGGAACTGTTACATGTGGGCCACCCGGGGATTGTGAGGATGAAAATCCTAGCGAGGAGTTATGTCTGGTGGCCACAAATGGATAAGGACATTAGCGACAGGGTAGGGAAATGCCAAGCCTGCCAAGAGTCAAGGCCACTACCCCCAACAGCCCCCATAAGGGATTGGGAGAAACCCCAGAGTCCTTGGTCCAGAATCCATATAGATTTCGCCAGGCCATTCCATGGGCAGACTTTTTTAATTGTGGTAGATGCCTACTCGAAATGGCTAGAAATTCTGCTCATGAAAACCACAACAGCAGAAGCCGTAATCACAGCATTGAGGCATCTCTTTGTAACACACGGGTTGCCCAACACTCTAGTGTCCGACAATGGCCCGCAATTCATGGCTACCCAGTTTGAGGGGTACTTAGAGGAAGAGGGCATTCGACATGTCCTCTCGGCGCCTTTCCACCCGGCGATGAAAGGACTTGCAGAGAGATTCGTTCGCAGTGCCAAGGAAGCGCTATCTAGAATAAGCCCTGGTGATTGGCAAGCCAAAATCGATACCTTCCTGGCGGTGCAACATAGAACCCCCTGTGTGACCACAGGCCGCAGCCCATCAGAATTATTTATGGGTAGGAAACTCAGGTGCCCCTTAGATTGGTTAAATCCAACATACTCCCCCGATGGGTACCAAGGTATAAAGGAAAAAACCAGAGCAATGACAACAGGTGACCTCGTATGGGCACATAACTATAGTGAAGGCCCAGCATGGTTAAAAGGAACAATTACAGGAGTAACAGGACCAAAATCATATGTAGTGGACATGGGGGACGGATGAGTGTGGAGACGCCACATAGATCAATTATGAAAAAGAATACAAAACAATCCAGAAACCAAGCAGACAGACCCTGACTACCCAATATTTGAACCAACAGCTAACTCAACCCCGAGGCGATCGGAGGACTTATCTGAGTTTGAAGAAGTCCAGCGACGCCAACCGGCTCCTCCAGAAGACTGCAGGGATGACTCTGCCAATAATCCAGGGCCGGAGGGCCCAGAGGAGGAGCTGGGAGGAACAAACAGTCCCTCCGACCAGCTCGACTCACTCCCAGAGAATGAATTGCGCAGGTCAGAAAGAGTTAGGAGACGCCCTGTCTACCTGCGTGACTACATGGAAAAATAACATGCAGATTCCATGCAAATAGGGGTGCAATGCGTTCTGGGAGGGGAGGAGTGTAATGTATTTGAACTTTAAGAGGGAAATTTGGGCACGTTGCTGATTGGCTGATGCCTCAGCCAAAATAGTATTTAAAGAGGGGCTTTTGCCTGTTGTGTTTGCTGGGATCACAATAAACCAAAGAGCTGTTGTCACTTGTATCGTCTCCTGCCTCTTCATTGCCCGAACATAACAACTGGCATCCACCTGAACGACAAACGGGGCCTCCATGTTTAAGGAACAGTTCAGCAGCAAACAGGCATTTCAGCTTTTCAAAAGTGGCTTGACATTCCATAGTACATTCGAGAGGACGGGAAGGTTTTGGCTTCATCTCCCCCTTTGTTTTCAGAAGATTTGTAATCGGTAAGGCAATCTTTGAGAACGAGGGGATGAATTGTCGATAGAAATTAGCAAAACCCAGTAAGGAGGCATGGCCAGCGTCGCGATGGAATGGACACAAACCCTGAGAGCTCCGAGGTGAGTGCCGAAAATCCCCTCATTATGGGGGTCCGGTCTGGACCATAGCTGCCTTGCAGGGGCAGCAAAGAGTGAGGGAACCATTGGAGCGGACAGGGAAGTTGGAAATTCCCTGTAGCTCTGGCTTTTTTCCCTTGACCCAGCAAGGAGGACCGCAACCATCTCAACTGCCTGAAGTCGGGACGGCCACAAGAATGGGCAGGAGGATAAAACATAAGTACCAAACAAGATATTGAAGTCCGGTGAGTTAATACTAGCTCATGAAGAGGCACTAGGAGCAATTTTGCCAACAAGCATTTAAAGAAAAATTGAGAAATAGCAACTAATTTAAACAGGAAATGAAAAAAGAAGGAAATAATTAATGATACCTAAAACCTGACAAAAATTGGCTTGGAACCTAAGTCTAGAGCCCTAACTGAATAGAGAAAACAGAGAAAAATATGACTTTTAATTAAAATTGACTTTGGAGAATTTTGAAGGCTTTTATTGATTATTTAAAGATTATAAGCAAGAAGGAAAAAAGAGAGGAATTAACTAAGATTTTAAAAATGGACTTTAATTGAGCATCTCCCAGTTCCTCTATTCTTTATAAATTTGGATTTAAAGGATTATAATGAAACTATTTAAACAGGACTGAAAAGAGGCAACAAATTGAAACAAAGAGAAAAAAGGTGCAGCTCAAAAATGGATACTTTGTTAATTGTGGATTGTAACTGTAGACTAAAGACTGACACCTAAAGGCAGAAGAAGAAATACAGGAGGGAAATGTCTTTGTGATTTCAGGACAATTTCAAAGGAGGATTTTTGTAATCAGATGACTGGCCTTTAAGATTCGTAACATCAAAGAATAAAGTAGAAAACAATGGATAATAAGAAGTATACAACTGTCACGTCATTTAAGCAAGAAACATACGAAATGATTACAGAACTGGAATATTAAAGAAATGAGCTGCATGCAGCAATAATAGAGAAGAATATAAAAAGCATGATATAATAATGTAAAACTAAAATTTATGTTAAAGATTAGAGAATTATAAAAATGTCGAGAAGAGGAGGAATGGGGTAACAAGGAATCTAATAAGTTAAGAAAATATGCAGTTTTTAAGCATATGTAGTGAAATTGAAATAATTTGAGATAAAACTGCCAATAGAATATTTGAATATAACTATGGAATTATGTGAAATGGGATATGTTTGCTCCTTTTCATTTTGTTCTTTTTATCTTGTTTATTATTTTAATTTTTTTCTTATTTGGAATGGAATTATTATATGAAATAATAAGTGATGGGAGACCTTTTTGAAATTAAGGTGAGATTTAATGTAGGAGAAATTTTTATAGAGATTACCTTGTTTTTATCTTTTTTTGTTCTGGTCTATCTTTGATAACGTTAGGGATAAGTATGGCTGTATTTTGTTTAATGAAGAAGGGAGGGGCAAGAAAGGGGGCAAAAATATGGGAACTAGTTTTGATTCAATACCATTCAGGATAAAGGGGAGGAACTGATGTTTTGATAGAAATGTGCAAATAATAAAATTATAAGGGGGGGAAGGGAAAAATATTGGATAACAATACAATGAGGCGGTGAAATTTGAAAAGTGTTTAATTATGTACCTGACTGATATTTTATTCAAAAGATTTGTATGTGGTTTTTTAAAATAAATAAATAAAAAAAAAACTTTAAAAAAAAGAAATTAGCAAAACCCAGGAAACTTTGTAACTGTTTGTAGGTACGCAGAGGTGTACTGCCCAGACTTTCTCTGCGTCCATTTCTATTCCCTCCGGTGATATGCAGTACCCCAAATAGTCAATTCTGGTCTGGTGGAAATCACATTTGGACAGTTTAGCATACAATTCAGCGGCTCTACGTTTTTTCAGGACCACTCTCACTAGTTTCACGCGTTTGTCCATGGTCCCCGTGTAAATAAGAATATCATCTAGATAGACCAAACCCCTTTGAACAGGTGCTCATGGAGTACTTCCTTGATCAGCTGCATGAAAACTGTGGGGGCCCCTTGTAATCCGAAAGGGAGCACTCGGAACTGGAAACAACCCAGGGGTTAGTTGAAAGCAGTTTTCCATTTGTCTCCTTCCTTAATATGCACCCTATAATAAGCCTCTCGCTAGTCCAATTTTGTAAAAATCTTCCCTTTGGACAGATGGTCTAACATGTCTTTCATGAGTGGTAATGGGTAAACATTCTCCACACAAATGGTGTTCAAATTTTTATAGTTTTTATAGTTCCACCATCAGGCAAAATTACCCATCCTTCTTTTCTCTAAACATCACAGGGGCGGCTACTCACGGCCTAGCCGATTGGATGAAGCTGCGTTTTAGGTTCTTATCAATAAAGTTCCATAGCTCCTCCAGCTCCCAGGGGGTCATGGGGTAGATTTTTAGCTTTGGAAGTTTTACCCCTGGAAGGATTTCTATGCTACAGTCTGTAGGCCTATGGGGAGGCAGCACGTCAGAGGTCTTTTCACTAAACACCTCCTGAAGGTCCGACTATTCTTTAGGAATTCTTTCCTCCCTTTCCAGGTGCTCTGTTGCAGCCGCAGCCACTTCGTCCAATGGTTTGGCCACACAATAGGGGTTCTCCCTCTCTATCCTACGCTATTTAGAGCGAATGCGTAGCATGCCCATCCTCCAATTTAACCGTGGGTTCCAATTCTGGAGTCATGTCAGACTGAGCAGGAGGGGTCTTTCCATGCCCAGGGCCATGATGAAGCTCAGGGTTTCTCGGTGATCACCCATGCTCATCTCTATTGGTTTGGTTACGAAATGGGTGGGACCTCCCACTGTTACTGACCCATCTAACTGGCAGAATACAATGGGTCTGCTCAATGATCTTAGTCTTAGGCCCATCTTTTCCACGATCACGGGGCTGATAACACACCTTGTGCATCTCGAGTCCAGAAGGGCTAGCATCTTCCCATGGGCCCCAGTAGAAGAGACTTGTAGTTCCACTGGGATGGTCAAGGGTCCCCCCCCCACCTCAGACTTACCAGGAGATCCTTGTCAGAATCAGTTTTGGATTCGCTGTCATCGGTGGCAGTCAGAGTTCCCAGCTCACCCTGTTTTGTGGGAGCAAACTCAATGACTTCTACTCCTTTTAGGGTGACCTCACGACCCTTGGCAGGCGATTTGTCAGTTCTCTTCCCACCACCAGGGGTTGCCTTGGGTCCAAGCTTTGCGATGCATTCAGCTGTGTGGTGACCATCTTTTCCACATCTGAAACACGCGGTGGACTTTGGCTTTGAGCTGGAGGGTCCCCCAGTGCCTTTCGGAGCTCCCTTGTAGGGTAAGGAGGGGGCCTTGCTCCAAGTGCAACCATTGCAGATGTGATCTCTGGCCCAATCAATCTCCACATCTGCAGCCAGCACATACCAGCCCTGCAGATTGCTCGGGGGCCCACGCAAACGGCAATCCTTATAGACATCTTCATTGAGACCATCTTTGTAGTTTTCCAGCAGAGCTACTTCTGACCACCCTCTCATGTAAGGCACTAGCTCGCAAAAGTCCTGGGTATACTCTGTCACTGATCTCTGCCCCTGATGGATGGATTTCATCTGGATTCTGGCCCTTCGCTCCTCCAGAGGGTCCTTGAATCATGCTCTGAGAGCTGCCATAAACTGGGCCTAATTTCTTAGCACGGGGGATTTTTTTTTTCCTTCTTTTTTTTTTTATGGGGCAAAATTTTGCCCCAGCATGGGGGAATTTTTATTGTGAAGACCCACTGTCCAATCAGATGCCACCCCCTCTAGAGCTCTGGTACACATCTCACACGGACTGCATCAGAAAGAAAATCCGCTCCCCAGTCTTGCATGTGGTTCCATACTTGAGTTAGGAAGCACCCCAGTCCTTTGGGATCCCCTCCATATTTTCCAGGTAAAGGGGGGATTTTTTCTGCCTTTGTGGCAATGCCTGCCCAGCAGGGAGGGCCTGGCCTGCAGTGGATGCTAGGGTCTCCGGGGTCTGGGCTGTGTCTTTCTGGGCTCCAGCTGTTTCTTCCAAGCATATAGAAATTTCAGCTCCCCCCTGGCACGTTCATCTCCTCCCCGGACAGACAATCCCTGGGCAGGCAATTCATACCTTTCATGAGCTCTTCGAATTTCACAAGCCTCTCTCAGTAGCTGTACCACTTTGGCGATGAGGAGGTCTTCCTTTTGATCTTCCTGCCAGGCAAGCACTCCCCCTCGGCATCTGGTAGTTGTCACTCCAGGGTGGTTATCCCCTGGCTCCAGTAGCCTCCCCACTCCAAGCAACCATCTGGGTCTCTCCAGCTTTTCTTCAAGCTGTAATTTTGCCAACCATTCCAAAGCATCCCAGCTGGGTTGTGCCTGAGGGAGAGTGGATCCAGCAGCTCCCATATCTTCCTGGTTGCTGCCTTGGTCAGACATCCTTTTCTCAGCCCCTACGGTGTGTTTCTGGAATGGCTGAAGTTCTGAGAGCTTGCTTAATGTCAGGAATGCCTCCTTTCAATACTCAAGAAAGAAAAACCCCAATGCCATTGTTTGTAGAGAAAGGTACTTTTACTGAGTAAGAACTGAAAGCAAACAAATGAAAGCAAGCTCTGAGGTATTTGGCATGGAATACACATATAAGAAATATGCCTCAAACCCTCCTCCCTGTAGTCTGGTCAGCCTTGTCCAATCCACGTTCCCCCTAGGTTCCCCCTAGGTGGCATGTGGGGTGAATCTTCAGATGGTTCCATCCCTCTGGCACACTTGGGCCATTAACTTTGACTGTTATCAGCCCACCTTCCAACTGCTGAACACATTTGAAAAAAACTCTCCATTTCTCCTCCAGTAGTACTTACCCCCCCCCCCCCGTTACCATGACAGCCGTAGCAAGCAAAGCAATAAATGCATAAATCAGGAGACAGACTACCCAGAGAAATAAAGCAATAAACTTGTAGCAAGCGGAGGCTGACAGGATTGCTGTGAAAAGGAAAAGTTGAAATGGAAGAAAGGCAACTCCGAATATATTTGAATATATTAGGATAAAAATTGAAACAGTTAAAAAAAAGAATGAAAGAGAATGAATATTAATAAAAATGGAGAAATTAGAACTTGAGGGTGAAAGAAGATGTGACTTAGTGAAATGAGCAAGGAAATATTAGGATATGAATAAAAATTATGAAAAAAGAATATTCTGTCAAAATTGTAACTAAGTAAAATATATTTGAATATATTGAATTGTATAAGATACGATATGGCCAATTCTCTGTTTATAAACCATGTATGTATGTTGGGAAATTAAAAAATCAATAAAACTTTTTTAAAAAAAATATTCCAATCAGTGCAGTCAAAGCAAGCGTACAGCTTTAATTTTGCCTCCAGGTCTTCATTGATTTAATTGTTGGTTTTATGGTTTTAATTCTTTGCCAGTAAGCAGGTACAAGGTGAATCATGCAATGATCAGAGTGTCCTACAGCTGCTCATGGTAAAGACCAATAAGCATCTTTTAGAGTTGTGTAGCAATGGTCTAAAGTATTCTTGCCTCTAGTGGGACAATTGACATGCTGAAAGTATTTTGGTAGCTCTTTCCTTAAGTTTGCCTTGTTTAGATCTCCCAAAATAATGGCCAGTGAATCGGGGTAATTGGCTTCAGCCTCCATAATTTGGTCAACTAGAGTTCATAATGCCTTGTTTACACAGGGTTGTGGTGCGACATAAACAGCAATTAGAAGAAATGAGGAAAATTTACGAGGCGAATAGTATGGTTTGCAGTTGATAATTAATGTCTCTAGGCTTTCGTTACAGAATTTGTATATTCTAGTTAAATCTTGATACCAGCTATTGTTAATATATAAGCATAAACCTCCTCCCTTCTTTTTACCAGATATTTCTGTAATTCTGTCTGATCGTTGAAACTGAAACCCTGGGATATGCAGGCTGCTATCTTCAATTGATTCAATTGATAGGACTGCTGAATTGTGAAAATCAGAACTGTATCTGTTTAAGAGGAGTATTTCATCCATCTTATTAGCAAGTGAATATATATTGGTTAGGAAAATTGAAGGCAGAGGAGTTTTATTTCTCTTATTTCTTAGCTTGATTAGAATCCCACCCCCCCATTTACCTCTCCTTCTCCGCTTCCGCTGTTTGGTTTTTTTGGTAATCCATGACTCCGGGGAAATTGCTTCTTCTTGTGTTAGAATCTCCTCCATATTTGTAAAGATGGTGGGGGGGAGATCACAGAAAGCTACTCCTTAAAGAAATGTTGCTTAATTTTTAGCAGATGGTCTCGTGAGTAAGAAATACATAGTGAGTCGCAGAGAATAATTAAAAATAAAGAAACCATTAGAGAGCATTTCACCAAGGCAGCCTTCAGTGGCACCATCTTGGAAGATAAATACATTTTGATCTTTAAACAAAAGTGGGGAAAATTGATCCCATTTTGAATTTTTAAAGGATAGACTAAAATTAAGCCTCTACAACAAAAAATAATTTTCCATCTTTTAGGAGAAGTCTTATGACAGTTCTTTTTTTATCTCTAATAATGGAAAATGGTTTTATTCTCAGAAGAGGCTTTATGGATTCAGATCCTTCAATGACTTACAAATTGAATATGGATCTGATCCACTGGTGGGATTCAAATAATTTAACAACTGGTTCTTTGCCCTAAAGACTGGATGGGTCGGTGTGGCCATGGTGGGTGTGGCTGGGGGTGTGACAGACAGCACTTGGCCTCCTGCACTCCCTTGGGAGTAAAAATGGGCTCCCGGGGGGCATCCACAGTGCCCTCTTTTGGGCCTAGTAGGCCTCCCTGCATCCTCCTGGGAGCAAAAATGGGCCATGGGGGCCTGCACCGCACTCCCCGTGTCCCATTTTTGGCTTAGTAGGCCTCCTGGGAGCAAAAACAGGCCATGTGGGGGGGGTGAAGCACCCCCCCGTGCCCCAGTTTAGCACTAGTAGGCCTCCTGGAAGTAAAAATGGGGCATGGGGCCCCATGCTACATCCCGTGCCCTGTTTTGGGCCTAGTGGGCCTCCCTGCAGCCTCCTGGGAGCAAAAATGGGCCACTAGGACCGCACCGCATCCCCTTGCACCCCGTTTTGGGCCTAGTAGGCTTCCCTGCACTTATCTGGGAGCCAAAACGGGGCATGTGGGGACTCCTGGAAGGAGCGGGGTGGGGCCAGCCAGCAATTTAACAACCGGTTCATGCAAACTGGCTGAATCCCACCATTGATCTGATCCATACATCCAATAACACCATCTGGAAAACTGTATTGAAACAATGTCAATCAAAACAGGAACTGGAGGTTTGGGACAGGTTTTCCTAAAAGAGTATGTCCACCTTCATTTACTTGATAGATTTATCTTAGATAGTAGATTAGGTAGAAGCAGCAGATGGCTTTAAAAGAAATGATTGGTCGGTACAGTGCCCTAGTTATGGAAATGCCTTTTCTAAACAGATTATTTAGTGCTGTTATATAACCTTGTTGGTGCCAAGTAAAGATAATTTTATATTCCTAGAAAGCCCTGAAATCATTTAAACTTACTGGATTTATTTATTTATTTATGTAACTACCTATCTCACTTAGGCAGCGTACAGTAATGAAATAAAACCACAGATACATAAAAAGTCATAAAAAATTAAGCAATCATGATGAAAAAGGAAAAAAAATATATAAAGCATTAAAATATACAGACCACATGGACAGAGAAAAATATCAACAGCAGTGGACCCAGCTCAGAATGCTGGCAGTTCCCTGGCACTCTCAGACTTTGTGCATAACCAGGTCTTAAGGGGCTTCTGAAACAATAGCAAGGTTGGATTTAACCTGATTTCAAGAGGGAAAATAAGGCAGACAAAGCAACAAAGAAGGGCTGCTCCTTGAGACCAAATATAAGTTCTGGTGGGTGATGTCTTGTGTGCCAGATTGAATGGGACAGGGTGATGTAATTAGTGAGAGAAAATTCCTCAGAAAACTGGTCTCATGGCAGGAAGGACTTTAAAAGTTAAAAACAGCACTTTGAATTAGACCCAGAAACAAACTGGGAGCTAATGCAACTTCTGGAAGTTTCTAGGAGCACACGTAACTGTCAGTACTGCTGCATTCTGCATTAGTTAAAATGGATACGCTTCAAGGGCAACTCCATAGAGAGTGTATTGTAGCGGTCCAATCTGAAGATAATGATGATCACTATCATGCTGCTAGTTTTCTAAGTTATATTATGTATAACATAATACTTACATTATAAGCAATAGTAGATTTTACACTGATGAAGGAACTGGAGTTTGTTATAACATCTAAATCAAACTGTGACAAATAAAAAAAGAATAATTATTTGTAATATGGTCATTTTCAGTTAAAAACATAGAGGGTTAAACTTTCAAATTAGGCTTCCCAGCTGAATTATGAAATATAATATTGAATAAAAGATTGATCAGAAGATTGAATTGTATTTTTTTTCTTAAATGAAGTATCAACTTTTACCTCCAAGCAAAATAGGACCAGGAAGAATAGAACAAATGGAGTATGTTATTTATGGAGTATGACTGCAATCAAAGCTATTTTTGTCAGTCACTTGGCATTTCCTCTGTCCGTTTCTAAATTAGCTGATGGTGGGTGGGGGGAGAGAATTATCTCCAGCCTTCTTTATAGTGAGAAAGGAATTGTGTATATACGCACACATCCCAAAATATTTTATTGGTAATTGGTAAAAGTCCAAAGAAGACTTTGATTTGCTCATTTGACATTCTGTTCTTAGTGTCTTTCTGCCATAATACAGCTTAATATTGGAATACTTCTATATCTGGAATTTAGCTTTGAGCCTAACTTCAAGGCAGAATGTATTTTAAAATGTGAGGTGATGGATACATGATACAAAATAGATTGTAGTTTGAATGTTGAAAATATATATTTTTTAATCTAGATTTTGAGTAGTAATCATGGGTGTCTGCAGGTCATCAAAACATCAAGAGTCAGTGACTATAACAATGTGGATGAAGGCTTGCTCTATTTTCCATGCATCACAGAGCTTCAATCACATGGTTGTGGCTGCCATCTTGACTTTTTTTACTGCTTCAGGACATTGTGTTATTAATAACTCTCTCTCTGCCTCTTTAATATAAAAGACGGTGGATATTGGTCTAAGCCTTTTTTTTGTTTTAATAGTAGCTATATCTACTGACATTTCTAAAATATCAGATTGAAAATAAATTTCTTAACTGAATGATGACATCTATATTTAAGAATAAGTTTCAAGGTAAAATGATTATAATGGTGAATTTGAAAGGGTGGTTAAAATAAAACAACAACAACAACTTATTTATGTTAAAATCTAGGTGGTCACTAGGTGTTGAGAAAAAATTGCTGGCATATAATATTTATGTTAAGATCATGCCCATTTGAATCAAGTAAAACTTCTGGAAATAAAAATAACTATTTTTATATTTGTATATATATATATTGAAACAATAATTTCTATATATTGAAGTATAAGATTTTGACTTAACAAGAACAAATCTTATTTAGGAAGAGATAATTTCAGTATAATTTCTTCAAGACCACTCATAATGTATTGATGCCAGCATCCAGTAAAATAAATAAAGTAAATATAACAATAAATATTAAATAAAATAATAATTTCTTCCTCAGAACAGATGTAAAGTCCATCTCTTCACATTATAATGACAAACGTGTTTTTAAATAAATGCAAATACATTTTACATTCATGTAGAAAAAGTTGATTGATTGATATAAATCTCAAATTATATGAGCAATAATCATACAGTTTTAAAATACAATAATATATGGCTTCTTTTTATACAACAAAGGCCATACTATCAGTATCAACAGTCTATAACAGGGGTGTCCAAACTTGGTCCCTTTAAGACTTTTGGACTTCAACTCCCAGAGTTCCTCAGCCAGCTTTGCTGGCTGAGGGACTCTGGGAGTTGAAGTCCAAAAGTCTTAAAGGGACCAAGTTTGGACACCCCTGGTCTATAACTATGTATTTTGTTGTTGTTAGTTGCCCATCCCATTATGACCCTATGGACAACTTTCCTCCAGGCCTTCCTGTCCTCTACCAACCCCCAGAGTCCATTTAAGCTCACACCAACTGCTTCAGTGACTCCATACAGCCACCTCATTCTCTGTCATCCTCTTCTTTTGCCCTCAATCATTCCCAGCATTAGGCTCTTCTCCAGTGAGACCTTCCTTCATATTAGGTGGCCAAAGTATTTGAGTTTCATCTTCAGGATCTGGCCTTCTAAAGAGCAGTCATGGTTGATCTCCTCTAGGACTGACTGGTTTGATCACCTTGCAGTCCAAGGGACTCTTAGGAGTTTTCTCCAGCACCATAGTTCAAAGGCCTCAATTCTTTGGCACTCTGCCTGTGTATTTATGTGTGCCTTAATTCTCATTTGCTCTAGGCATCATATCAAACCATTTTTATTTTTATTTTTTCCATTGTCCCTAATCAATTATTGTGCATAGTATGTGAACATACTACCAACTCATCAACTTGACCACTGATAAGGCACTCATTGGAACATGCCCATCACCTAAAATATTTGTGCAATGTAGCTTTCCAATAATCCTCTTTTCCTCCTTTAAGTTTTCTATCTCCCTATTGCCCAATTACAACTATTCTGCGAATCACTATGGTTAACCATGTAATTATTGTTTATTGTGATTCTATCTGTAACATGTTCTATGAAGATGCTTTGATTTCTTGTGTAGTACTGTTGATTTTTATTAGTTATTAGTTTATAGCAACTTGCAAATTTCTAAAATCTATGAGGAGTTGAGTTTTGTTACTTAGAAACTGGATTAGAGTCTTCTTTCAAATACTTGGTTTCTTTGAAGATAAGACCAGGTCTTATTTTGGGGGGCTCCAAAATAAGCATTAGAGCTTATTTTTGGGAAAACATGATATTGTCAGGCCTGGAAACCATACTAGGCCGTAGGTTTCGAGATGCTGCCACATTTCTCCCCTGAGGGGAAGAAGGGGAGTTGATGGGTATGGTAACATTCTTCAAGCGGTCAAGGTCGGATTGTGTTCACATCTGGAGAAGGAGTGGCAAGAAGAGGTTTCGAATAAAGTGGAAGAACGTTGGACCATGTGACGGGCAAAGGGGTTAGGGGGGTGGGACTCTTGGGGTTTGTATAACTGGGAAAAGAATCCGGAAGTTTCAGTTTTGGAATTTCACTCATTGTGTGCCAGTTTCCTTATGCTAGTAAAGAACTTTGAAAGACAACGGCTTCAGAGTTTTTTTTATGCAGAAGAGGTTTTTCTGGAACCTTGTCAGATATCAGGCCTGACTGGGCACCCCACACCATGGTCATGTACAAGAGATGGTGAGCACACGGGGTCCGATGGTGTCTGGCAGCAGCTGCAGCCCATTGGCCCCTTAGTTGGTGTACTCTGGGCTGCGCAGCCCTCACAGTGCAGGTGAATTGATTATCTGTCCAAGCAGCAGACAGAGACAGAGGTGTGGAGGGCACTCAATCCGGATGTGCTGCGTGGGCGATGGGAAAGCTGAGAGTCGGTGAGTGGGAGCAGGTGGGTGGCCGCTGGAGGCTCATCTTCGCATGGTGGCATCGACAGCAGATGGAGTCAGAGGCACGGGGGGAAGGCAAGTGATCCTGATGTGATGCCCGGGCTGCAGGAAAGCTGGTGGGTCACAGTGGGCAGGCAGCTGCAGGAGGCTCATCTTCACACAACAGAACTGGAAGAAGGCAGAGGCATGGGGGGAAGGTAGGCAATCTCAATGCACCACACAGGCCACAGGCAAGCTGAGAGACACAAAGATGAGCCTCCTGCAGCTGGCTGCCCATTCCATCCCACCGACTCTCAGCTTTCCTACGGCCCACTTATCATGTCCAGATCACCTGTGCTCTCTGCCTCCATCTGCTGTTGATGCCGCTATGCAAAGATGAGCCTCTCACAGCCATCCACCTGCTCTGGCCCAGCAACTCTGCTGCACATCAGGATTGCCAACCTTCCCTCCCATGCCTCTGCCTTCATCGGCTGCTGGTGCTGCTGTGTGAAAATGAGCCTCCCATGGGACAGAATGGGCTGGCCATGTAGGCTTCAGGAAAGCTGAGAGATGCAAAGACGAGCCTCCTGTGGCTGGCTGCCCACTCTGTCTCATCATCTCTTGGCTTGCCTATGGCCCACATGACACATCCAGATTGCCTCCCTTCCTCACATTTCTGCCTCCGCCTGCTGCTTGGACGGGTAATCAACTCACCTGCACTGCGCAGGCTGTGGCTGCTTCCGGACTCTGTCGGCCCCCACACCCTCATTGCCTCCTGTGCTAGCCACACCCACTCATGCACCCATCTGGCTGATGTGACTTTAACTGGCTCTTATTTTTGGATTAGAGTTTATATTAAGAGCACGCTAAAAATCAGGCTAAGGCTTATTTTCTGATTAGGTCTTATTTTGGGGGGAACATGGTATATTATGGTTGGTTATACAATCAGCCTGTGTTTGTAGACTATGTCTGCCATTTCTGCCCATCTATGAAGTCCTTCCCAAGGACCTAGGATAGGCAGATGTTGTTTAATGATGTTAAAGCTATCATCACCTACTGTAAGCTTTTCCTCGTAAAACTGACTTTCACAATTGACCGATTATGATTTTGCAAAGGCCAATGATGTTTAAGTGGTGCTCCAGAGGTTTAGTTTTGCACCCAAGGCACCTATTAATATTGGTATTATTTTTGTTTGCTTTTGCCACAAATATTCAATTTATATTTTCAGGTCTTTGTATCTTGTGATTTTTTTCCCCAGTTCTTTTTCCTCTATTTTGCTGTTTCAGGTACTGAAACTTTATTTATTTATTTATTTATTTAATCAAATTTTTATATCGCCCTTCTCCCGAAGGACTCAGGGCAGTTTACAACCAAATAAAAACATAACAAACATAATAAATACAGAATAAAATACTATTTAAAAAACTTATTCAATTTGGCCCAAGTTAAAATCTTTAAAAAATAAAACCCACTAAAATTAAAACCAGATAAAAACTAAAAACCCTATGCCAGTCCTGCGCGGATGAATAAATATGTCTTCAGCTCACGGCGAAAGGTTCAAAGGTCCGGAACTTGGCGAAGTCCTGGGGGAAGTTCATTCCAGAGGGTGGGAGCCCCCACAGAGAAGGCCCTACTCCTGGGGGCCGCCAGCCAACATTGTTTGGCGGACGGAACCCTGAGGAGTCTCTCTCTGTGGGAGCGCACGGGTCGGTGAGAAGCAATCGGTAGCAGTAGGCTGTCTTGTAAGTAACCCGGTCCTAAGCCATGGAGCACTTTAAAGGTAGTAACCAGCACCTTGAAGTGCACCCGGAAGATCACAGGTAGCCAGTGCAGCCTGCGCAGGAGTGGTGTCACATGGGAGCCACGAGTGGCTCCTTTATCACCCATGCAGCTGCATTCTGAACCAACTGGAGCCTCCGGGTGCTCTTCAAGGGGAGCCCCATGTAGAGAGCATTGCAGTAATCCAAGCGAGAGGTAACAAGAGCATGAGTGACCGTGCATAGGGCATCCCGGTCAAGGAAGGGGCGCAACTGGCGAATCAGGGAAACCTGATAAAAAGCTCTCCTGGATACGGTCGTTAGATGGTCTTTGAAAGACAACCGCCCATCCAGGAGAACGCCCAAGTTGCGCACCCTTTCCATCGAGGCCAATGACTCACCCCCAACAGTCAGCCGCAACTGCAGCTGACTGTACCGGGGTGCCGGCATCCACAGCCACTCCGTCTTGGAGGGATTGAGCTTGAGCCTGTTTCTCCACATCCAGACCCGTACGGCTTCCAGACACCGGGACAGTACCTCGATAGCTTCGTTGGGGTGGCCTGGGGTGGAAAAGTACAGCTGAGTATCATCAGCGTACAGTTGGTACCTCACCCCAAAACCACTGATGATCTCACCCAACGGCTTCATATAGATGTTGAACAGGAGAGGCGAGAGAATCGACCCCTGCGGCACCCCACAAGTGAGGCGCCTCGGGGTCGATCTCTGTCCCCCTGCCAACACCGTCTGCGACCAGTCAGAGAGATAAGAGGAGAACCACCGATAAATGGTGCCTCCCACTCCCAAACTCTCCAACCGGTGCAGCAGGATACCATGGTCGATGGTATCAAAAGCCGCTGAGAGGTCTAATAGGACCAGGGCAGAGGAATAACCCCTATCCCTGGCCCTCCAGAGATCATCCACGAATGTGACCAAAGCCGTCTCCGTACTGTACCCGGGCTGAAAGCCGGACTGGAATGGGTCTAGATAGACAGTTTCATCCAGGTATTGGGGTAATTGACATGCCACCACACTCTCTACAACCTTCACCACAAAGCGAAGGTTGGAGACCGGACGATAATTACCTAAAACAGCTGGGTCCAGGGAAGGCTTCTTGAGGAGGGGTCTCATCACCGCCTCTTTCAAGGCAGCAGGAAAGACCCCCTCCAACAACGAAGCGTTAGTAATCTCCTGGAGCCAGCCTCATGTCACTTCCTGCGTGGCCAGTACCAGCCAGGAGGGGCATGGGTCCAGTAACCATGTGGTGGCATTCAACCTCCCCAACAACCTGTCCATGTCCTCAGGAGCCACAGGGTCAAATTCATCCCAAACAGTCTCAACAAGACGAGTCTCCGACCCCTCACCTGGATCTACCCAATTTTGATCCAACCCATCCCGAAGCTGAACGATTTTATTGTATAGATAACCACTAAACTCCTCGGCACGTCCTTGTAATGGGTCATTCCGCTCCCCCTGTTGAAGGAGAGAGCGGGTCACCCGAAACAGGGTGGCCGGGCGGTTATCTGCCGACGCAATGAGGGAGGAGACGTAACAACGTCTCGCTTCCCTCAATGCCACTAGGTAGGTCCTACTATATGACCTAAATGTCAAGGTTCCAGAAATACCTCTTCTGCGTAAAAGAAACTCAGAGACATTTCTTTTCCAGAGTTCTTTACTAGCATGAGGAGACTGGCACACGATGAGTGCAATTCCAAAACTGAAGTTCCGGATTCTTTTCCCCAGTTATACAAACCCCAAGAGTCCCACCCCCCTGACCCCTTTGATGGTCACATGGTCCCACGTTCTCCCAGTCCATTCGAATATCTTCTTGCCACTCTTCCTGCAGATGTGAACCCCATCCGACCTTGACCGTCTGAAGAATGTTACCATACCCCTCAGCCCCCCTTCTTCCCCTCAGGGGAAAAATGTGGCAGCATCTGGAAACCTAAAGTCTAATATGGTTTCCAGGCCTGACACTAACTAATGTCCGATCAGCCTCTGAATGGCTGGACCTCCAGGAACTCTCTAGGCATCTTCTCCGGCATTTCATCTCCCTCAGCTCCTCGGAGAACCAAGGAGCTGGTTGAGACCTATGCCGGGTCAGAAACCGCAAAGGCACGACATGGTCCAGAGCCCCAGTCGTGGCCAGTTCCCAAGCCGCGACTAGTTCTTCAGCCGTGCCGTGAGCCAGACCCTCAGGGAACGGCCCAAGCTCCGTCAGGAACCTCTCCGGGTCCATCAGGCTCCTGGGACAGAACCAATGTATTGGTCCCGTCTCCCTGAGGTGTTGAGTGGCGGTCCGAAAGTCCAGACGAAGGAGAGAGTGATCTGACCATGACAAAGGTTCAATGACTAGATCTCTCAAGTCCAGATCCTTCAACCACTGTCCAGAGATAAAAATCAAATCCAGCGTGCCTCCCCCAATGTGAGTAGGGCCATCAACTACTTGTGTCAGGTCCAAAGCCATCATGGAGGCCATGAACTCCCGAGCTGTCGTCGATGACGTGCCGGTCGATGGCAAGTTAAAGTCCCCCATGACCATAAGTCTGGGGGTCTCGACCGCCACCCCAGCAAGCACCTCCAGCAGCTCGGGCAGGGCTGTTGTCATGCAGCAAGGAGCCAGGTACATGACCAAAAAGCCCATCTGACCCCTATGCCCCCACTTCACAAAGAGGGATTCACAACCGGCAATCTGAGGTACAGTGGTCTCCCTCGGCTCTAGACTCCCTTTAATAACAACCGCCACCCCACCATCCCTACCTTGGGCCCTTGGTTGATGGAATGCTCGGAAACCCGGTGGGCACATTTCAACAAGGGGCACCCCCCCCCTCCGTGCCCAACCAGGTTTCCGTAATGCCATAACGTCCGCGGATCCCCCCTGTATAAGATCACAAATTAGGGGGGGCTTGTTAACCACGGACCGTGCATTGCACAATATCAACCGAAGGCCCAAGCTCTGAGGGTCTTGGCCACCCGGGGAACGGGAGAAGTCTAAGGAGTCGGGGCGTTCGATAGCCTTCAAACATCAAGCACGCGCCCCCAAAGATCGATACGACCCCTCACTTCTGCCATATGTGCCCCTCCCACTTACCGTGCAAATGGAACCACCCTCACAAGTAGGAACGCAATCCTCCCCCATAACCTTCGAACCTATTGGACAAACACCGCGAGTGCACACAGAAACTGCCCCCCCGACGGGTTTCCCCCAACACCCGCTCTTACCCTCCCTCCCCTTAAAAATTCCCTATCTAAAAATCCCCAGAGGCTCTTTCTAGACGCATGCCACCTCTGTGGGTCCCAAGACCCTTCATTGAGGCCGGCCCTCGGTAATGAAACGGGCCACTCCTGTGAGGCGGGGGCACCTCGCAGGTGCAAGAGTTCATGTACAGAGTATCGCATAGATAAGATAGGAATCGGCGAGAGGTGGTACTATCCCAGGATGGCAGAATATTATTACATGATAGTTCCTCAAATGGATACCCATTATCTGATGACTCTTCAAATGGGGGCTGGCATATGATGACGAAGATGATATGAAGATGGAAAAGATAGACAGATAGCATTTATGGCAACTAGTCCATGATAAAGTCCTGGTCAGAAGATCTTAATAAGTCCAGGATATACTGCTAATCCATCAATAGCCGAGTCCTAAAATTCTTAAATATGAGGTAGGTGGCGCTTCCATCACCGCCATCGGTGTCCACCGTTGTTTCCGGATAAGTCCCCCGGCAGATCGCGAACCAGTCCCAAAACGTCTTCCACAATAGTCCCAAGGGAACCAATCACGGCCAAAGAGTCCCAAAAGGCCATGTAAAGTGCAGATAACATTGCACCATTAGGAAGAAACAGGAAGAAACAGGCCAAATAGGCCAGAACTCCTCCGACGTCTACCACACCACCGCCCTCCGCCAAGCTGCTCCAAGGCCAAACCCTCTCCAAGGCAGGCCACTCACTTCAAAAGGCCAGGCCCTGCCCAAAGGCCTGACCACTCCGCAGGACCAGGACCAGGCCTTTTCCAAGGGCCAAGCCAGGCGCCTCCAAGAGGGGCCAGCGAGCTGTAAAACGCCGCAGATCCCAATACGGCAGGGAGCGAGGCCGGAGCATCATGGTAGAGAGTCTCAGGCAAGCAAGATGACAGAAGAACCAGAAACAACCCTTCGCCCCCATCGCCGCTCGAAACAAGGCAGGGGGGAAGGTCGGAACACCGCGGGTGTTCCGCGGGAGGAAAGAAAAGCCGCGGCCTCATCTCACATCTGAGAAAAGACAAGCCACAGCCTCACCTCGTGCCTGGGAAGATGGCCGCCGTTCGCCGCTCGCCCTCGCCCTCCCGGCCCCGTTCTCAGCAGCCGTGAGTCCGAGAAGGTCCAAAGACCTCTCTCACGGCTGCCGAGGAGATGACCCAGCAGGCCGGGGGGCGCAAGCAGCTCGGCATGTCTCCAGGACACCGCCATCCGCAGGACAACATCCCATCGCTGGCTCCGATCTTCTAGCGAGACGCCATCTCGTGCATGCGCAGAGCCAGTAGGCTCTGTATAAACTTCCACTACACATACTTTTTTGTCTTTCTTATCTACAGTTATTAAGTCTGGGCTGTTAAATGGCAGGAGCTTTATTATTCTAAAATGATGCATATTCAGTGTTCATTAGCATTGTTCACCAATGGTAAATATTGACTCCCTGCTTTAAAATCAGATATTCAATGCCAAGAAGGTCAAATTGCATATTTTATTTCCTTTGTAATTTTAAACAAATAGAAATCTCATCTATATTAGCAAACGTTGATAAATATCCCCAATGTGGCAGTCTATGCTTTTACTTTTGTGCTTTTGATTTTCCACCTGTTGTTTGTTATATTATGGAATAGTTACTATCTCATAAAAACAAAGGTTCAGACCTTCAAATTAACCACAGGAGAATATCTTCACTGTCGTTACTTTGCAACACTTCCCTACAGGCCTTTGGATAATGGCTTATGTATCATATAAAGTCTTTATAGCAGTCATAGACCAACATAATGGCCTAACATATTTAACAAGCCATTGATCCTATTAATAGGCCAGGGTTCCTTTTGCAATGTCAACTGTAATAGTAATCCTTGTTTCAAATCACACAGTTTCAAATATCAGCTGCCACTACACAGTCTGCTCTCTTTCAGTTTATATCAGAGAACCCAATGGAGTCTTTTGAAGAACCTGGTCATATTGGTAGGGAGAACTTATTAGAAGTTCCTACTTTAAGTAATTGTTTTTCAGAAGAAGAAGATGTTAAAGCTACACATCAGCATCGTTTCTCTCCTGGTCCCCGAAGGCGGAATTCAGATTCTTCTGAAGAAATGGAAGCAGAAATTCCCTCAACTATTGCAAGAAAAGTTTCATTTGCTGATGCATTTGGTTTTGATCTTGTATCTGTTAAGGAGTTTGATAGCTGGGATAATCCAGTTACACAGCTCAGTGATGATTTAGAAGATGAAGATGTGCCTGTGGAGGAATTCTATTTAACTCCACTGTTTCTAATTCCCACCACACAAGGGGAACTTTTGCAAACTGTGCGTGCACATAAAATGTGTCTGGAGTTTGTAGAGTTTCTTCCAGGCATAATATGTATGAAGGGCATAATTCGTGTTCTGAATATATCCTTTCAGAAGTTGGTCTATGTTCGAATGTCTTTGGACAACTGGCTAACCTATTATGACATCTTAGCAGAATATGTGCCAAATTCTTGTGATGGTGAGACTGACCAGTTCTTATTCAAGATTTCATTGGTTCCTCCTTATCAGAAAGAAGGTGCTAAAGTTGAATTTTGCATAAGATATGAGACATCTGTGGGAATATTTTGGTCAAACAATAACAATAAAAATTATATTTTGATTTGCCATAAAAAAGGAACTGCATCTTCATTGGAGGATAATAATCTTCAGGAAGAAGTTACAAATAAACATATCAAAAGCTGCTTAAAGACAACACTGAACAGGTGAGATGCTTGTTTATTATAAAAACTCTGATTTATAGTTTCCACACCTAAATTGTGGGTACACTAAATAAAATGTGATGCAGATATACATACGTATATGCAAAGAAACAGTTGAGTATAATATATTACAATGCTGATTATCAAATAGTATGAAAACTCATATAAGTTTAAACAGATAAAGCATCTCATTAATAGCTCTATGAAGTTAAGAACAGAGAAGCTATTGGAACATTTGAAGAAATTTGGTTAATGTATCTATTCACAGCTTCTGGCTCTTTGCTCTAACTGTGTGACCTGCAAACCATGTGCTTGCAATTTGTTTACAGTTAAATGTGAAATCCAAACTCAGAACAAGGAATGTGTCTCTCTAGATCCTACTAAAGAATCTAATAACACCATTCAGGGAAAGGAGCCAATGGTCAAAGCAGGTCCATTTGCATTAATTAGCTGTTTTAGTTATCAGATGTGTAAACCCAAGGTATGTGCAGTGATCTGTGATCTGCATCCTGAATTTCTGAATTAAGCAGATGAGTTTAAAGGAGATTGTAAATATGGCCAATATGCTATCTAAATGTGTTGGGTTCTAATAGCCATAATTTCTACCTACTGACATGAAAATATGGGGCCTATAGTCCATGATATCTGGATTGTACTATGCAAGCCACTTTTTAGATGCTGCTGCACAAACCCTTTTCTCTCTTAACTAAATATTTTTTTCAAAATTGCTGTAAGATCTAAATGGAATAATAGTGTACTGCTATATATCCTAAAAGATTGCTATGTAGAATTGACCTGAAATGCTAACATCAGAAAATATTATTTCTGCAGTATTTATTTCAATATGATTTGGAGTTCACAGTGTACACAACCACATTCTGGTCCGATACCATTAAAAAGCCTCTCAGTTGTCTGGACTACAAAATTTGCCATGATGGAAATCTGCTATCTGTGTCTTCTTTCAGAACCTTGAAATTAAATGTTTCAACCTAAAGTGGGATTAGGAAACTGGTAATTGATCTCAGTGGGGCTACTGCTCTCAATTCATTCAAATCAATCTGAACCATTGTTGAAAAGATCAGAAGTAAGTGCAGTCTGCTGCAGCTTCCCAAAGCAGTGGGAAGTTTTATTGCTTAAAAATGTGAGATCATAGTAATGACTCAGAAAGGTAAGATCAATTCTACAAATTTTATTGAGGAACCAAGAAAATGTGACAACAGTGTCCTGGATGATATTGAATAGAGAAATGAGAGAATAGAAAATATAGGATGTGAAATAAGTTCTATGTCCCATGAATGGAATCTCCAGTTTTAGACAGAGGCCCCCAATCTTTTGGACACCAGGGACTGGTTCTATGGAGAGAGGTTTTTCCGTGGAGTGGAGGAAGCATTGTTTTGTGTACTGCCCGCATCCTGCAGATGGGGCTTCACTTACTTGTGTGGCCCAGTTTCTGGCATGCTGCGATCCAGTGCTGGTCCACCGGCCAGGGGTTGAGGACCTCTGGTCTAAGATGATGCATCAAAAAAAAAATTCTGATGGAAAAAATGTAGAAAGAAAAATAAAGGTTATTGTGTATTGTGCAGAATTATTACAACATGAAAACCATAAAAATTGTAAATTGTTTAAAAGATTTGTTTAAACTTCTTTTATTTTTAAAATACATTGGACTTTAGTCCTTAAGATTGTGCAGATACTTTGAAATGTGAAAGTGGATTTTGTGAACACTTATTAATCCATAATTTTAAAAAATGTATAGATTATATTTACACAAGTTTATATCATATAGTGTGTGCATGGATCATATATCACATATTATTTCAATTCTTCCTCTTAATTTTAAAGATACTAGATATAGTGAAATAGAAGAAATAGCATAGATTTGTCTATGCAACTAAATCTATCAATAAGCACAATATTAATATTTCATTTACATTATACTTTATAAATTTCATAAGGGGTATCCATGTATCTTATACAAATATAATTTGATTCCTGAATTGAAGACCAAGTTCTCCTTGCCCCCAATTTTATTCAGAAAATACAACAACCTAACTCGCAGTTGACGTTTAGTTAACAGAAATTACCTTGGCAGTTTTCTTGTCCAACCTCCTACTCAACCAGGAAACACTATACCATTTCAGACAAATCTTCAGGGCAGTTTAGAGAGTTGTCCAATCTCTTCTTAAAAACCTCTCATGTTGGAGTACCCACAACTTCTAAAGACAACCTGTTCCACTGATTAACTGTTCTAGCTGTCAGGAAATTTCTCGTAGTTCTAGCTTGTTTTTCTCCTTGATTAATTTCCATTGATTGCTTCTTCTACCTTCAGGTGTTTTAGAGAATAGGTTGACCCCTTCTTCTTTGTGGCAACCTTTTAGATATTGGAACACTGCTATCATGTCACCCCTAGTCCTTCTTTTCATTAAACCAGACACACCCAATTCCTGCAACCATTCTTCGTATGTTTTAGCCTCTAGTTCCCTAATCACTTTTGTTGCTCTTCTCTACACTCTTTCTAGAGTCTCAACATTTTTTTATATCATGGCAACCAAAACTAATGGTAATGAGAGCATCAGGGCAGTTTAGAGAGTTACAGATGTCTACACAGGAGGCAATCTACCTTGTAAATCTCTGAAGCATATCTCAGTGCTGGATGTAAATACATTTATACTTGTTTGCCATCACACCCCATATTATATTTATTATTTCTTTTATATCAGGATGTTTTTTACCAGATTGTATCCAAAATCATGCATCTGATTTTGAATAAATATTCCAAACAAATTTGATATCCAGTGTTGAAACTGTCCATAACAAAAGATGAACCTGTAGGCTGGTTTAATCCAGGGGTGAAATCCAGCAGGTTCTGACAGGTTCTGGAGAACCGGTAGTGGAAATTTTGAGCAGTTCGGAGAACTGGTAATGGAAATTTTGAGTAGTTCAGAGAACTGGTAGCAGAAATTTTGAGTAGTTTGGAGAACCAGCAAATACCACCTCTGGCTAGCCCCAGAGTGGGGTGGGAATGGAGATTTTGCAATATCCTTCCCCCAAGAGTGGGGAGAGAATGGGGATTTTGCAGTATCCTTCCCCTGGAGTGGGGTGGGAATGGAGATTTTGCAGTATCCTTCCCCTGCCACGGCTACCAAGCCATGCCAAGCCCACCAAGCCACGCCCACAGAACTGGTAGTAAAAAAATTTGGATTTCACCACTGGTTTAATCCCATATATGTAGTTGGCCATCTCCAGTCTGGAACTGTATAAGCTGAAAATGAGAGCAATAGCTGTATTATAACTGCTGCTTAATCATTGATGCTTAGGTCAGTGCCTTTGATTCTTAAAACAGTAGTTATGAAGACTAGGGATTATTAATTAATTTGCCTTTTAGCAGGTCTTTGCAATACATCTTTCTAAACCCTTAACACAGCAATGCTGAGATCTGATAATTTGTTCTGTTTTTAAGGAAACAATCTTTGCCTTGTATTTCCTACTTATAATGTTTCTTTGTCAGCATTAATCAACTTATCAACTCATGGCAAATCATCAGTTAAAAGGGAATGCTTTTTCATAATTCAGGATTTTTGCCATAACCACTAAGCTGACAAACTGCAATCAGCAAGTGGATTTGGTCAAGCTTTTTGCTATTATTAGGTACTGATTATATGTCTGATCTTTACCAGCAGGGCAGCTGTTCCCTGCTACTGTGAGGGGGCATTTTAATTTACAGAATGACAAATGAATAAACAACATCTTGTTATTGGCTGATCCTACTTAAGATTCTTTATATCAAACCAAGCTGAGTGTTAAGAGATTCACAGTCTGAGAGTTTTTACCAGGAACAGTGCAAAAACATATTTAATCTTTTTTATTTCTTTGGATTTAGCACAGATCTAATATCCATAGACAAAAAATAATGTTTAGCTTGTTAGTTATCCCTCTTCAATTTTGACTCTAGCAGCCAAGGCCACCAATATTGGAGGGTAGTGATTGTGGCAGCCAACTGTCAAATTTGGGTGGATAAGTTTCTTATAATTCAGCCAAAGAATATGGTCAAGAAACAAAGAGTATACACTCTTTGATAAACTGTGTCTATCTTGTCTGACAAGAGCTAGATCAGGGGTGAAATGCTCCCGGTTCGCACTGGCTCCCCCGATTAGGTAGCGATGGCAGCTGCTGGTTTGGAGGACCGGTAGCAAAAATCCCTTGCCCCGCCCCCTGCCTCTGCTGAGCCACACCATCAGCAGAGGGGTTTTTTTACGTTTAAAAGTTTTTCTTCAGCTGAAACATGCCTTTAAAAGTAAAAAAAAACACCACTCTGATGATCGCAGGGCTGAGCAGAGAGTTTTTTTTAAAAAACCCTCTTCAGCTGAAGGGGGAAAAAGAAAAGAAAAAACCCCCCAGGATTTAAAAGCCTCCTCTGGAGATCCCAGAGGAGTTTCCTGATCCTCACAGGCTTTTAAACTCACTTTTTAACAGCCCTCACTTACAAGAGCCCCCACCCATGCCCAGCCAATTCCCCCTCCTCACTTACCTATAATTACTGCTCCTTTCCGGCTGCAACTGCATGCTTTCTTCAGCTACTGAAGAAAAAAAAAAGCTTGCTTTGACTTCTGCTTTGCTGGCTAAGGAACTCTGGGATTTGAAGTCCACAATAAAATAAAATAAAATAAAATAATAAAATAAAATATTTGTGCTACTTTCTGAGATTTGGTGTGTTTCTGTAGTGTTTCACTCTAACTACACAAACACACAAAATCTCAGAAAGCTGTATGTGGCATTGTGTGTGTGTGTGTATGTGTGTGTATGTGAGTTGTGTGTGTGTAAAGTGTGAAAGTTGGTTTTTGAGCTTTTTGTGGCTGTGTGAAGTGTGAAGTGCAGCTGCTTTTACATTGTGTGTGAGTCAGTTGTGTTGTGTTGTGTGTGTGTAAAGTGTGAAAGTTGGTTTTTGATATCTCTTATTGTTTTTTATACTTTGTTTATTATTTTTATTATTTATTGTTATTGGCCACGCCCAACCCCTCATCTGACCACCAAACCACACCCACCAATTAAGCCATGCCCACAGAACTGGTAGGGAAAAATTTTAGATTTCACTCCTGAGCTAGATTATGAGTATGGGCTTAGTTCCAACTTTCAGTCCTTTGCCAATTTGTCTAATTTTTTTTTTAAAGTAGGGTGTGAGATCTGAGAAGTATGTAGATAGGAGACTTCCTGGGACTGTGGGCTAGATTGGGAAATCAAGAAACCCTCCACAAAGTGGCAGAGAAAAATCATTTCTGAAAATCATTTCCGGGATAGCTCAGGCTGTTAAGAAGCCTGTTATTAGAACACAGTAGCCTGCAATTACTGCAGGTTCAAGCCCGGCCCAAGGTTGACTCAGCCTTCCATCCTTTATAAGGTAGGTAAAATGAGGACCCAGATTGTTGGGGGGGGCAATAAGTTGACTTTATAAAAAATATACAAATAGAATGAGACTATTGCCTTATACACTGTAAGCCGCCCTGAGTCTTCGGAGAAGGGCGGGATATAAATGTAAACAAAACAAAACAAAAAAAAGATTGTGAAGAAATTCACTAGAAGTCACATTCAGTTTAAGGAATTTTTATTATGATTCGTGCCATTTATATAATGAAAACCTATGCATTTCATTTTATTTAGGAACAGTTATTGAACATTAACTGTTTAATAAAATGAATAAATTAGTATTGGCCAGTTTTCAATTTTTCTCTTTAAAATAACAGAACAAATGACTGCAGGTTCAGGGTTTTTTAGATGAAGCTGATTATTTGAAGCTTTTCTGATTGGAATTTGAGGATAGATATAGCCTGTGCAATTCCTTAGTTTTATATCTTATAGTTATACTTTATATTGTAGGAGGTTAAAGGCCACCCCTCTCCTGGAAGAATGGGATATTTTGGGAAATATTAAAAAGGCAGAATATGTTTCCCTGGTTGAAAAATGGAGAAACATGTTTTAAAGAAAAAGCAGCTCCCACCTTCCTGCCTCCCCCCCCACCTTTGTCAATGGGCCAGAAGCAGAAACCCAATCCCCCTCACCTTTGTCAATGGACCACTATCTGCAACACAATAGGACCCATCTAACAACAGAAACTCACCACATGGCACCTGGGAAGATTACATCAACCAGCAAGACTAGCTAAGACCCCCACCCCCTGGGAGTCTGACAACCAATCAGGATACTCATCCTGTGCCCCAAGAAGTTCAAAGCTCACAGAGGGCAATAAAACCAAGACATGCTCAGCATTTCGGTCCTTTTTCTGCTCAGGAACTCAAACTATGTGATCCTGTCCACCATTAAACCATCTTTCCAAGCAGTCTCCATGTTTCCAGTGTCATTTTCCCCCCTTGGAACTGAACCCAGATGGACATTTCTTCCAACAAAATCAACTATGTTTCTGTAATAGTTGGTATTGATTTCATGAATTCACTGATCTTATAGCCAACAATTAACAAGATGGTAATGGGATGGTCCCTCATGGTCTGGACACAGTGACAGAACAAAAGTGGCCTAAGAAATTGAAATATATTAAAATAAGACAGTTTTATTTTATATATAAATAAACCTAGGATTACAAGTACAATCTATTCTGGATGGCATAGTACACTGTCTGAAATATCAAGTCCATTCTTTAGTACAAGTCCATTCCTGTGTCAGTTGATACAGCTATGCCCAGAAATTATTGTACTAAATCTTGCCTTGATTATGCTTCTTCCTGGATGATGACCAAGATTAACAAAAATCATCTATGTGGCTATCAATTTCCATTGTTGCAATATTATTTATTTTGGGCTGTCCTTGAAGAATGCTCAGAAACACAACTTAGAAAAAAAGCAACAGCAAGGTTTATTGTTTGGATTGTAGTGTAGGGTATTTATTTATAGGGCATTTTTTTCAGAGCCTAATTCAAAGTTTTAAGCAGTGTTTAGTAATCTGCAGGACTTCTAAATATAGCTGTGCAGTCTTTGGCTTTCAAGGCAGTAGGATATTTCAAAGCATGTGAGGGGGCATATACAGCATATTTGCTGCTATTAAATTTCATGATTTTTTTCTGGGGAATGTGTTGTTGCAAAGATGTTGCTGCTTTAAAGAGGAGTAGACATGTACTACTACTACATGGCTACCATCAGTGTTTTTTCCTTCAGATCTAAAGCCTAGTGCTAAACATACGCATCTGGACAAATTTGACAATCTTTATCAGAAGTATCAAAAAAGCGTAAATCTGATGTGCTAATAGCAAGTATCCAATGAAATGTTGTTATATTGTATTATATTAAATATATATCCACGGGAAGTTTTTTAAAAATATGGTCTTGTTCTAATAGTTCAGCTAGATAGAATTTTATATTTGATTTGTTGACTTGGAGGCCTGAAATTTGGAAACAGCAAGTTATGTAAAATAGTTTATTACTGCAGGAAATTGAAATGATTTATTTTTAAAAAACATTCATAAATACAATATTCTAACTTTTTGTGAAATACTTTAATCTTTCCACAAGGAGAAGTGTTTTCTAATGTGTTCTTTTTAAAAACTATCACATACCTTTATTATCTGTATCCCCTTCTCTTTCCAATTACATGTACTGGAATAGCTGTAATCAATACAATTATAAGCATAAGAAATTGTATACAATTCAGAAGTTATTTTAGAATGCAATGCTCTTGAGTTTTAGTATAGATATTGCATTGGTGAAAATTCTGTTTTTAGAATATTAAGTAAAATCTCAATGGAAAAAATATTACAAAAGCTGAAAGGCTGGACCTGAGCAGAACAAGAACAAAATAAGCGTGGCTTGACAGCACAAGCTGTGTGGCTTGATAGCAATGTAAACTAGCTGAATTGGTCAATCCAGTACCCTATATCTCCATTTCATTATCCAAGCAGGAAGAAAAGTCAATCTTGCTTTCTGTAATAGAAATTTATTACTGCTGGACAGAAACAAAGTTGTGTTATAGCTGAGGGGTAAAGTTTCTCTCAATCACAAGAAAAATGATGTACTTAACATATTAATGTTCTATTTGGTTACTTTGGTAAACTTTCTAGCATATATGAATTTGAATATCTTACAGTAATCATGTATCCAGCAGCTGTGACTTTACCAGCACATATAAACAATAATGATTTCTAACCCTCTTCAATAATTACAATTAGAGTGGGGAAACATAGACAGCTATATTATTATATAATGTGATAGGTAAACCAATTATTAAACTTTATATGAGAACGTTACATTAATAACATTATTAGAAACCACAGCATTTGGATGTTAAAAGAACAATTTTCTTTGAATTGATCATTTGGATTTCATTGACTATAATTGTAATAGTTACTGGATTGGGGAGGCTAAAGCTCAATTCATCAACCAAAAGGCTTACTGTGTGCTTTGGTGAGCCAGTAGATTGACACAGCAGTATTTTATGCACTGAAACAGAAATGATTTATCAGTGATTGAATGCATGTGGAAGTAACATAGTCAAAAATATAGTGAGTATTCCCTGTCAGTCTCTTATTTCTCTGTGTGATTTGTCATACATGTTTTTTGTGTGCTCTGTTTCATATAATTAACTGCTTATACAGGAGTAAGTCACAAGCACAGAAAATAAATTAAGATGGCAGATTGCAATGTATGACTTCTGTGTTTCTTCTTGTTTGTTCAATGGATGGAAACAAAAGATTTAACTTCTTGAAGTAGTTGATTTAGAAGTACTGAACTATAGATCTTAATTCTTGATCATTTCAGTACCAAATAGCAGGTTCGCTGAGAAATACAGGAACTGCTGTACATCTGAAGACATCTGAATGCTGCCAGAAATGAGAGACAAATGTTATGATTATTTAGCAATAGAGATTGTTGATAGAGGAGATTATTTGTAGCTCAGGGTTGAAAGAATGATCCTTGGTCTTTCTGAGCTTGATTGTTTTCTTGCAGGTATTTCATTAACTTAACTAGGTAACTTCATCAGTGCTAGAAGGGAATAGGGTTTGCTCTCATTTTATATTCTAATGGCATGACTTATCAGCGATGGTGGGAATGGTCTTGATGGTTCTTTGGTTGGATGTTTACTGTTAAACTTGTTTGGCAGTTCCTTGATTGGGGTATTGTTTGCCTCGATTGTTGGTCTAATATATTAATATTAGACCAATGTTAATCTCTGCTCTGTTAATCTCTGTTGGTGTTGATTGCTGGTGAGGTGGTGTTCTAGTCTCTTAGTTCCATTTTTGTTTTGATTGTCTCATTTCAATATTATATAGATGTTGTGCCAGGTTTCTGGAAATTCTTTAGTGTTTTTGGACTTTTCCAGTTGAAACTATGGTTACGTCTGTCCATGTGTTGTGAAATTAAATAGTTTTCATCATGTCTTCTGACTTCTAGTTGGTGTTCATGGATGCACTCTGTTACTCTTCTCCCTGTTTGTCTTATGTTTATCCTATGTTACCTTAATCTAACACTTACAAAACTACCTTTTGTTTTTATGATATCATTCAGTCTTTTAGAATAGGAGCCTATCAGCATGGCACATCTTGCCTTGGGAATCATTACTTACTTTTCTTTGCAAAAGTGGTACAAATCTGTCAGGTCTCCTGTGCAGTGGAGTCCTCTTGAGGTCACTCAACAGATCTAGATTCTGGGTGGCCATTCTAAAACTTTGATCTTTTTGTGAAGCCATCCTTTTATTGATTTAGAGATATGCTTTGGGTCATTGTCATGCTGAAAGGTGAATTTCCTCGTCAGCATTTTAGCTGAAGCCTGAAGGTTGAATGGAATATTTGGAATATTCATAATTCCCTCCACTTTGACTAAAGCCCCAATTCCAGCTGAAGAAAAGCAGCCCTAAAGCATAATGTTGCTGCCATAATGCTTCACTATGGATATGGTGTAATTTTGATAATGCATAGTGTGGTTTTTATGCTAAAGATGCTTTTTGGAATTATGGCCAAATAGTCACATCTAATATTCCCATATGCTTTTGTAAGACTTGATCTAGGTTTTGCAAACGTAGCCAAGCTTGGATTTTTTTTTTTTTGTCTTTTGTAAGAAAAGGCTTCCATCTTGTCACTCTTCTTTTTTTAATTTTAATTTATATCCCCCCCTTCTCCGAAAACTCAGGGTGGCTTACAATGTGTTAAGCAATAGTCTTCATCCATTTGTATATTATATACAAAGTCAACTTTTATTGCCCCCAACAATCTGGGTCCTCATTTTACCTACCTTATAAAGGATGGAAGGCTGAGTCAACCTTGGGCCTGGTGGGACTTGAACTTGCAGTAAATTGCAAGCAGCTGTGTTAATAACAGACAGACTTAGTCTGCTGAGCCACTCCACAACCCAAATATACAAAGAATATGGCAGATTGTTCTCACTTGTAGTACACAACTATTACTTGCCAGAAATTCCTGCAGTTCCTTTAATTGTTGCTGGCAACCTGTCAGATGAGTTTGCTTGCTTTTTCATCGATTTTGGAGGGACCTCCTGGTAATGTCACTGTTGTACCATATTTTCTCCACTTGTTGATTACTAACATGACTGTGTTCCATGGTATAGCCAATACCTTGGAAATTTTTTGTATTCTTCTCCTGACTGATACTTCCAACAATGAAGTCCCTTTTATGCTTTGCATACCATGGCTTTTTCTGTAAGTAAATGTCAGAACTTTATATAGACTTGGTGAGAGTCACTTGTGGCAGGTGGAACTTGACTACTATTTAAGATCAGTTTGATTGGTTAGTTGGTTAATTCTGAACCAAGTCACAGCCCTTCTTATAAGGGAGTGTGCACAGTAATGGAATATATTATTGTATATTTTGTATTGTTATTTCCCCTCCTAAAAATCATTTTTCAATTGAATTATATAGCTTACGTGTCATGTTAAAGGAAAAAAAAATTCTGCGTTGATTTATCTTGGTCTGATTTTTTTACATCTCAGAAACCTGGCACTTTTTTTTTTTTTTTTTTTTTTGCATTTATATCCCGCCCTTCTCCGAAGACTCAGGGCGGCTTACACTATGTCAGGCAATAGTCTTCATCCATTTGTATATTATATACAAAGTCAACTTATTGCCCCCCAACAATCTGGGTCCTCATTTTACCTACCTTATAAAGGATGGAAGGCTGAGTCAACCTTGGGCCTGGTGGGACTTGAACCTGCAATATTGCAAGCAGTTGCTGTTAATAACAGGCTGCATTAGCCTGTTGAGCCACCAGAGGCCACTTTAACAAAGGTGTGTAGACTTTGTGTATCCATGGTAGGTAGGTAGGTATCCCCAAAATAAGATATCCTCTGATAATAAGCCCAATCAGGCTTTTGAGTGCATGGCAATAAGGCCAAGCGCTTATTCAGGGTTCAAAAAAATATAAGACAGGGTCTTATTTTTGGGGAAACACGGTAGGTAGGTAGGTGGATGGATGGATGGATGGATGGATGGATGGATGGATGGATGGATGGATAGATAGATAGACAGATAGATGATAGATAGATAGATAAATAGACTTTATACTTTATAAACAAAGAAATTATTTTATTAGTTTGTTTTAATCTGAATTTTTAAAAAACAGCAAAAATGTAAAACAGCAGAAATACAGGAAGCAAATAACAGATAATCCTTTGAGATTTAATGCTACCCAGTCTGCTGCAATGATGAGATCAACACAAAAACCTGTTTTAGGTTCTATTGAAAGCAGAAGCAAATATTTGAAATCCGATAACAGTTTATTTTTTTTCCTAAGCACAACTATTTAAAACAAGTAGGGGAGGAATCTATTATGCTGTCCTACTAGTTGAGTCATTAGCTGCATAATACTGCTGGTGCCAACTGCTATTTACAAAATGCTATTTACAAAAGAAATGCCTATGTGATCTCAGTTCACTCATTACTAGTGATATTCCCAAATGGAGAATGTACAGTCTGCATATTTTGCAATATACTTACTGAGTTAAATTATTGTTCCGTGAAATGAAGCAGACTAGGAATTGGATAGACTACAATTAGTAAATTGAATGGAATAGAATAGAATAGAATAGAATAGAATAGAATAGAATAGAATAGAATAGAATAGAATAGAATTTTTTATTGGTCAAGTGTGATTGGACACACAAGGAATTTGTCTTGGTGCATATGCTCTCAGTGTACATAAAAGAAAAGATACGTTCATCAAGAATCTTAAATCTCACTATGAGGGCAGTCAGATACACCATGATGCATGTAACTATATATATTGCATGGTAATGATAACTGCAAAAAAAAGAGGAAGAAAGAGAAAGAGAAAGAGAGAGAGAGAGAGAGAAAGAAGGAAGGAAGGAAGGAAGGAAGGAAGGAAGGAAGGAAGGAAGGAAGGAAGGAAGGAAGGAAGGAAGGAAGGAAGGAAAGAAAAAAGAACCAAAAGAGCTCACTTTTGGGCCTCCATTGCATCCTCAGGTAACCATCCAGCATAGTTCTCTGAGGTGCTTTATGTTTCTTTGTTTCAGAAAACTCACAGTTAGAGCCATCAGAAAGTAAGGCTGTCAGGATAAAATTGCTTCTATATGTCTGAAAATGATCTCTACTTTTGTAACAGTATATATTAAGATATCAAACATAGTATTTCATTTAGTTATATGGAATCATTTTTAATTTATGAAATATTCAGCTGTCAGCCTTATTAGGTAGACAAGACAGGAAACATGGCCAGATGAGCTAACTCTATTTTATTGTAAAACTACCATGTTTTCCTGAAAATAAGTCAGGGTCTTATTTTCTTTTGACCCCCAAAATATGGCCTTGGCCTTATTATCGGGGAGGGGGGTCTTATTATTTTTCAGATGCAGGAGGCCCCTAAACATCGGCCTGCTGCACGGAGACTGCTGCCAGAGCGCTGACCAGTTGCTTTGCTGGTGCTGCTCAGGCAGCTGCCTCCAGCAATCGTGGCACTTTTTAATTTGCTTCCTGTTCAAACAACATGAGGTGAGGAGGCGAGGCGGGGGGGGTGTGTGAACTGTGAAGGAACATGCCCCATGTGCACCTGCCATCCACCCAGAACAGCCTTGCGGAGGCCGTTGCCGCAAACCATAGCTTGTGCGCCCCTTCTCTTAGTGGCAGCTGCAAAGAGTGCCCACAAACAAACTCTTGCCAGCCCTAGCCCTGTCGACCTGGGGGGAGAGGTTCTGGCGCTGGAGGTCCAAGCAGTGGCTGGTGCGGGCTGGCTGTGCAGCCATGAAGCAGGATCAGTGTGGTCAGTTCTTGCCTGCAGCATTGCCAGTGAGGATCAGGTCAGAGTTGCTGCTGCTGCTGCCTGAGACTAGCAGGCCAGATTTGGGTGAGTCAGATGCATCGCTGCCACTCGGGAGAAGAGAGAGAGGAGGCACTGTGAGAGACCCCATTTCTGACATTCTTCTCCTCCTGGGTGGCGGCAGCATGATCAGGCTTGCTAATCTCAGCCCACGAGGGGGAGTAGCAGGTGGGGAGGGGTGAGGAGGCGGAGAAGCAAGAATTCTGCCGCTTGCCCAAATCCCAAATCTCCTGTTTGCCCTGCAGGCTCTTCAAGAAGAGAGTATATAACCGCTGATGACCTCTATAGAATCTTCCTACTTGAAATCAATAGAGTCATTAAATTATATGTACCACGAATGACTACCATGTCCAAGAAAAACAAACTACCCATATCAATAAAAAGCTTCAATCAAAAAAATCCTCTGGAAAAGAAACAAAAAGGCTATGTTACAAACTTCAGAAACCGTTACAGAAACATATGCAACCAAATAAAAACTGAATGCACAAATTACCACACCAAGCAAGAAGAAAACCTTCTACGCACAAATTCCAATCGTGCCTTTTATAATTTTGTCAACAGTAAACTTAAAGATTCAAGATCCATCCCACCACTAAAAGATTCTAACAACAAAGAATGCAATGACGAAACAGTCAAAGCAAACCTCTTCAACATTTTCTTTGGCTCAGTTTTTGTTAACTCCGATAACACATATCCAACATTCCACAAACGAACCAGCAATGACTATGATGATTTAACTCATATAGATTTCACAGAAGACAACGTTGGTAAAGCTCTTCACAACTTAAAACCATCGCTTTCTATTGGACCTGATGGTCTATGTGCATATTTCTTAAAAAAACTTTCCATTAATATAGCTGAACCCCTAAGTATTATCTTTGATAAAGCTTTCACTACCAGTTCTCTTCCCAAACTTTGGTCACTAGCCACAGTCATCCCCATCTTCAAAAAAGGAGACCCCAGCTTAGTCGAAAACTACAGACCGATCTCCCTTTGCTGCGTCACCTGCAAAGTCATGGAATCTATCATCAATCAATCCATTACCTCACACTTAGAAACTAACAACCTACTCTCCAACAAACAATTTGGTTTCAGGAAAAAGTTATCATGTAACTTACAACTTCTCCACTGCAAAAACATATGGACTTCAAATCTAGATCAAGGCAAATCAATAGATGCAATCTACATAGACTTCTGCAAAGCTTTTGACTCAGTAGTACACGATAAACTTCTCCTTAAACTAACATCCTATGGCATCTCAGGACCCCTCCACAAATGGATATCTGCTTTTCTGTCTAACAGACAACAAGTGGTCAAAATTGGCAATGCTTTATCAAATCCTGTTCCTGTCAAGAGTGGCGTTCCTCAAGGCAGGGTCCTTGGACCAACACCCTTTATTCTATACATTAATGATCTTTGTGACCATATCTCAAGTAATTGTGTTCTCTTTGCTGACGATGTCAAACTATTTAACACCACAGACAACACTTCTATCATTCAAAACGACCTTGACCATCTAACCGCTTGGTCTAAAATTGGCAGCTCCAAATTTCAACCAGCAAATGCTCAGTCTTACATATAGGAAAAAGAACTCTAAAACTAAGTACATACTAGATGGACATTACCTTACAGACGACCCCATCCCGTTAAAGACCTTGGAGTTTTCATGTCAAATGATCTAAGTGCCAAAGCCCACTGCAACTACATAGCAAAAAAGCTCTAAGAGTTGTAAACCTAATTTTATGTAGCTTCTTTTCCAAAACACCACACTACTAACCAGAGCATATAAAACATTTGCTAGACCAATTCTAGAATACAGCTCACCTGTTTGGAACCTCACCACATCTCTGACATCAATACAATTGAACGTGTCCAGAAATATTTTACAAGAAGAGTTCTCCATTCCTCTGAAAACAACAAAATACCTTATCCCACCAGACTTGAAATCCTAGGCTTAGAAAACTTGGAACTCCGTCGCCTTCGACAAGACCTAAGTTTAACTCACAGAATCATCTATTGTAATGTCCTTCCTGTCAAAGACTACTTCAGCTTTAATTGCAATAATACAAGGGCAACCAATAGATTTAAACTTAATGTAAACCGCTTTAATCTAGATTGCAGAAAATATGACTTCTGCAACAGAATCATCAGTGCTTGGAATACTTTACCTGACTCTGTGGTCTCTTCCCATAATCCTAATAGCTTTAACCAAAAACTTTCTACTATTGACCTCACCCCATTCCTAAGAGGACCATAAGGGGCGTGCATAAGCGCACAAACGTGCCTACCGTTCCTGTCCTATTGTTCTTCTTTTCTTCTTCCTATATATGTTTATATGTGTATATACTATATAATCTTTTTGTATGATGTTGTGACAAAATAAATAAATAAATAAAAATAAATATGTGGTGTGTAACTTGAGAACCAGCACCTTGAATTCTCTCTTTTAAACTCTTCCCAGCCATCCTTTTGTTCTCTGCTTCGGCTTCAGGAGCTGCAACCAACCCCCATCCCACCCCCTCCCTGGCTAGGGGTGGTGGTGCTCGGGAGAACTTCAGCAAGGCTGGCCGGGCGATCCTCGGGGCGGTGACCCTCACCCCAGCCCCTTAAAGACCTTGGAGTTTTCATGTCAAATGATCTAAGTGCCAAAGCCCACTGCAACTACATAGCAAAAAAGCTCTAAGAGTTGTAAACCTAATTTTATGTAGCTTCTTTTCCAAAACACCACACTACTAACCAGAGCATATAAAACATTTGCTAGACCAATTCTAGAATACAGCTCACCTGTTTGGAACCCTCACCACATCTCTGACATCAATACAATTGAACGTGTCCAGAAATATTTTACAAGAAGAGTTCTCCATTCCTCTGAAAACAACAAAATACCTTATCCCACCAGACTTGAAATCCTAGGCTTAGAAAACTTGGAACTCCGTCGCCTTCGACAAGACCTAAGTTTAACTCACAGAATCATCTATTGTAATGTCCTTCCTGTCAAAGACTACTTCAGCTTTAATTGCAATAATACAAGGGCAACCAATAGATTTAAACTTAATGTAAACCGCTTTAATCTAGATTGCAGAAAATATGACTTCTGCAACAGAATCATCAGTGCTTGGAATACTTTACCTGACTCTGTGGTCTCTTCCCATAATCCTAATAGCTTTAACCAAAAACTTTCTACTATTGACCTCACCCCATTCCTAAGAGGACCATAAGGGGCGTGCATAAGCGCACAAACGTGCCTACCGTTCCTGTCCTATTGTTCTTCTTTTCTTCTTCCTATATATGTTTATATGTGTATATACTATATAATCTTTTTGTATGATGTTGTGACAAAATAAATAAATAAATAAAAATAAATATGTGGTGTGTAACTTGAGAACCAGCACCTTGAATTCTCTCTTTTAAACTCTTCCCAGCCATCCTTTTGTTCTCTGCTTCGGCTTCAGGAGCTGCAACCAACCCCCATCCCACCCCCTCCCTGGCTAGGGGTGGTGGTGCTCGGGAGAACTTCAGCAAGGCTGGCCGGGCGATCCTCGGGGCGGTGACCCTCACCCCAGCCCCCTTAGCTGCTTTAAGAGTGGCTGTGCAAGCCCAGCCCAGCCTAGTCCAGCCAGTCTCCTTGCTTGGCAGCTGGGGAAGTGGGTTTACACACCACTTGCGGGGAGGAAAGGGGAGCAGGAGAAGAAGCACTGTGTTGTGACCAAGGCCAAGTAGTGATTACTAAACACAATTCAGTCCTCAACAAACTTATTTTATTAAAACAGCTGAGAATTAATTCATTCTCAACTTAGTTCAAATCAAAATTCTTAATAACCAGTCTGTCGGCCTTATCATCAACCTTTGAAGTCTTTGGCAACGTGCCAAAGGCTTTTCTTGGCAAAAACCCAACAAAGTTCAAGAGACGCTGACAATAAGCACAGAAATCAATGTTGCTTTTCTACAAAGAACCCAACGGCTCGTTGCTGCTCTTTTAAGCCTTATGAAAGTGGCCAATTCTGGCCTTACTCCTGAGTTGTCCTTTTTTCTTCAGCTGCTCCTGCCTTCTGGCAGCTCTTCACATGCGTGCACTAGGCTCCTGCCTCTCTGCTGTCCGCCTCTGGAGGCTCCAGAGTCTGTGCATCGCTCCCAGATGGCCCTGGCCCCATCTCTGCCTCTGATGCAGAGCCCTCGTCCAGGCCTTCCCCTGACTCCAGGTCTGATCCATTGTCCTCCCCAGCCTACTCACTGTTTGACTCCATTGTCAGGTCTGTGGGCTGCTGGCAGACCACAACATGTTGGCTTGGATTGCAAAAGCCACGGACTAGCTCGATCGCCTTCCTCTTGAAGAGCCTGCAGGGCAAACAGATCTGGGTTTTCGGTGAGTGGCAGAATTCTTGCTTCTCCACCTCCCCACCTCTCCCCACCTGCCACTCCCCCTCGCGAGCCAAGATTGGCAAGCCTGATTCAGGGAGCTGAACATGCTGCCACCGCCCAGGAGAAGAATGTCAGAAATGGACTCTCTTGCAGCGCCTCCTCTCTCTTTTCTCCTGAGTGGCAGTGGTGCGTCCGGCTCACCGAATCTGGCCTGCTGATCTTGGGCAGCAACGGTTCTGACCTGATTCTTGCTGGCAATGCTGCAGGCAAAAATCAGCAATGCCAATCCTACTTCATGGCTGCGCAGACAGCCCGCACAGGCCACTGCTCGGAGCTCTGGCGCCAGTACCCCTTCCCCCCAGGTTGACAGGGCTAGGGCTGGCAAGAGTTTGTTTGTGGCCGCTCTTTGTGGCCACCACTAAGAGAAGGTGTGGGCAAGCTATGGTTTGCGGGAGCGGCCTCTGCAATGCCGTTCTGGGTGGATGGCAGGTGTGCATGGGGCATATTCCCCCACTGTTTGACCCCCCTGCCTCGCCTCCTCATCTTATGATGTTTGCACAGCAGCTGCGCATGTGTATAAGTATTGGGGGGGCTTATTTTCAGGGGGGCTTACTATAGTGCATGCACTCGAAAGCCCAATTGGGCTTGTTATCTGGACATGTCTTATTTTTGGGGAAACACGGTACATTAACAGAGTCTTGCAAGTCTGAAAGTACTTCTCCCTAAACCCTATCTCCTTTACAGTCCAAAAATTAGGGAGGATCTCATCTGAGCCTATTGTCCGATCTACATTTCTTATGTGGGCTCAGATGTCATTCATCTGATCATTCCCTTGGCTCAGTGGTGAAATCTGAACCGGTTTACTATTGGTTTGCTGGCTGCGCATGAGTGCTGCGCACACATGCGCAGTGTGCACCACGCACAAAATGCTAAGTGCGTGTGCAGTGCATGCCAAAAGGAGTCAAGGGTAAGTAGAACAGCATGTGTGTGTGGCGGGGTGATCAGCTGTGGCTCACAATCTTTTTTTTTACTTCTAAAAGCATTTTTTTACAACCTATTCCACTGAAGAAGTTGCTTTTAAAAGTAAAAAAAAGGCTCTGACAATTGCATGGCTCAGCTGGGCATGGGCAGGGGGTCCAGGGATTTTTGATACCGGTTCTCCAAACCCCCCATCACCATCGCTACTGGATCGGCCAATCCAGTCCAAACCGGGAGCATTTCACCCCTGCCTTGGCTGCATCCCTTTACCAGGGGTGAAATACTCCCAGATCAGATTGGATCATGCGATCTGGTAACAATCATGGCCGGTAGTTCAGCGATCCAGTAGCGATAGCAGAGCAAAGCTCCGCCCACCCTCCTGGGTGTCATTACTTCCTGGTTTTAACCAGGAAGTAATGTGTTTTTTACCTTTTGTGCATGCACAGGTCTGCGTGTGCATGTGATGTGTGTGTGCATGCTTGTGTCACTTGTGCACATGTGCAGCACATACACTTCCAAACGGGTAAGGAAGGTAAGTAGATTTCAGCCTTGCCCTTTACCCAGTCCCAAGATCATTCCCACACTCCACATACCTTATACACACCAGCCTACTATGTTCTTTCTTGATTCTTGCCTATTTTGGCTTACAAAAAGAGGTAGCAATAACTAACAGTATCCAGAGGATTTTGTTAACTACCACCCGATCACAAATATATCTTTTGTGTAGTAGATGATCTTGAAGGATGGCAATCATTTTTAGCCTTTTCAGCTAGTTTTATAACAGATTGAGCCAAATTAAACCTCAATTACCCTATTTATTTCTTTTCCCTTTGGAAAAGAAATAAATGAGACTTCCAGTGGCTCCACTTTGTTGATGGCAGTCTATTTTAGACCGCTAGCTCTGTGATTCCGTAGACCCACTTAAAAAGTGCTAATCAGCTGTCTGGTGGCTTGAAAATCTCTCCCTCAGGCAAAGAGGGAGAGGTGAGCATTCGGGCTGAAGTAGAGCCCCCAGGAAAACCCCAGGAAAATTTCTGGAGGCTTGATGGGAACGCTCCTTCTATAGCCCGAGAAAAGCTCCGGAATCCAGAATGCTTCTGCCTAATGGCGGAACAAAATGCAGCACCCATCTCTGCGACTGAAATGGATTAGTTATGGACTGCTAACGTGGACAGAGCAGAAACAGGAGGGTTGGTATTTGTTTGTAAGAAGATTATAACTCCCTATCAGAGGATATATTTGTAATCAAGATTGGAGATGAAGAAAGGAAATGGCGTTTTGTGTATTGAAAGCAAATGGTGTTTTGTGTATTGGAAGTGAAAGTTAAGGAAATGCTTATTACAATTGCTGGCATGGAACCTATAAGAAGAATATAACAAGATATTTTTTAAATGGAATAAATAACTGTTTATGATTTTTTTTACCTCTTTTTTTAATTACAGTGTTTAAGAAGAAAAGTTTATTGAATATTTTTTTTTGTAGATTATACAGTTTAAAAATGGCTTTTAAGCAAACAGAATTAACTACTACTAAAATCTTGGAAATTTCTTCAGCTCAGATACGGAAATTAAAAGAAGATATCAAGGAAGGTTTAAGGAACTTTTTACAGAAACTTATGGAGGCTCATCTTTTAGAAATAGATCAAAAATTTAATGAAATGAAGAAAGAAATATTGGATTTTAAAGCTATGGTGGAAGAGCAGAGGAGGGATATGAAAAAGATAAAGGATTCAATTACGCCATTATTGGTATCTAGTATTCAGATGGAGGAAAGACTGGAAGAACTTAACCAAATTAACTTAGATTTGCAAATGAAAATAGAGGAAGTTCAAACGAATCAAATTAATTTGAATTTAGAAAATAAAATAGATGATATTCAGGTTAAGGTGGATAGGGCAGATGAAGAAAGGGTTATATTACAATATAGATTAATGGAATATGCTAGTGAGGGGATTAAAAGAATGTAGGCAGGAAAATTTGAAAGAGATTTTTACTCAGGCCTTTGCTCAGATAGATGGAGTGGAACCAGAAGATTTTGAAGTTAATATTAATTCTTGGTTGGCAAGGCAGAAGCGTTTACCGAGAGATGTGGTTATTTATTTTATAACTAAGAAGATTAGGTATGGAATTTTACAAGCATTTTATAAAAATAAATTTCAAATATTAGGACAAGATATAATAATGATGAAGGAAATTCCTCCTAAAATGTTAAGAAAGAGAAAAGAATTTGTCTTTTTAGTGGCTGAGCTTAAGAAACATCAGATATATTTTAGATGGGAGATTCCAGCTGGCCTAACAGTGAATTATAAAGAAAGAAAGTATTTTCTTAATACAATTTTTAAAGCAAGAGATTTCTATACCAATGTATTAAAGATTGGAAATCCTTTATTGTTAAGTTGATTGGTGAGCAGATGGTGGAAAATGTGTAAGACAGAAGATAAGGGGAGGGAGAATGTTTAATTCTAATAAATTTGATTATGGTTAATCTTTACAAATGATTTATTTTGGATATAAATGTGTAATTTTAGGGGTATTATTTGATATATGTGAGGTATAAAGAAATGGGAAGATGGAATATTGTTTAATTTTGGAGGATAGACAGTAAAATTTATGAATTTGGATTAAATATTATATTTGAGAGATTGTTTATGGATGTAATGTTGTTATTTGGTTAAACAGAACTTAATTGTTATAATTGATATATTTTGGATGTAAGTTATAGGTGTAATTTCAATAATGTTATTTGACATACGTAAGGTAAATTGAAGATTCTAATTATTACAATTGACATATTGTGAATACAATATAGGTTTAATATCAATATTAGCGATGCTATTTGATGTATGTAAGTGATACCAAATATATGAGAAGATAGAATATTGTTTATTTTTGGAGATTGGACAGTAAAATTTAAGAATTTAAGTTGGAAATATGAATTATCTTTGAGAGACTGTTTAAGGAAGAAAGATATTATAAAAGAATTCCTGATGAATATTGGAAGATGGAACGTTGTTTTGGCGTTGATCGATGAAGATTGGATACTAAAAGCTATGTACTTTATGAAGAACTGGAAATACCAATTTAATTGGAAGATTCTGAAGACTTTAGGAGTGGAATGGACGGATATATAATGGACTGGAAGAAGAATGTACTTTCTTGTTTCTGGAAGGGGAGTTAAAGTTTTAGAGAAAGGAGTGATTATGGATTATGATTTATGTTGTATTTTAATTTATGATTGTTAATTTTATACCCTGTATTTGGTTCTGGGAAGTCTTGTGGGGGGGAAGGAGGAGGGAGGCGAAGGGAGGGGAAGGGGGTGGATGGGGGGGGGGTTTGTAAAACTTTTAAATAAAAAAAAGAAAAAGAAATAAGTGGATTGTGATAAGTTTTATCCAACTTGATCTGTCAGTGATTTTTCATGAGTTTGGGCACAGTTGAGGATTGTGGCCACTATTTTATAATGGCTCTGTTCCTACTTCCAGGGTTGGTTTCAAAGAGCAATATGGAATATTAGTATGTTTCACCTACAGCTATGCTGTAGAATACCATGGGGCATTATTTTGGTACCAGAGCCACTCAGAGTAGTCATTGGGAATTGGGGGAGTAAGTCTCATCAATATAGGAATGATATCTATTTCTCCATAAAATCTGAATTATGAAAAAGTGGGCATATTTTGGACAAATTGTAGATGCAGTGATAAGTCACTTAAGGACAAATAAATTGAGACCGATTCCCCAAAATATAGAGACTGTTCCTGGGTTTGGGATTTGGAGAATTTCCCTGTGCTAATTTTTTTTTTTTTTGCATTTATATCCCGCCCTTCTCTGAAGACTCAGGGCGGCTTAAACTATGTTAGCAATAGTCTTCATTCTATTTGTATATTTATATACAAAGTCAACTTATTGCCCCCAACAATCTGGGTCCTCATTTTACCTACCTTATAAAGGATGGAAGGCTGAGTCAACCTTGGGCCTGGTGGGACTAGAACCTGCAGTAATTGCAGGCAGCTGCTGTTAATAACAGACTGCATTAGCAGTTTGAGCCACAGAGGCTAAATAAGTTATATTTCCTCACTATATATATATATATATAATATATGTAGGTCTTTGGTTATTCGGGTTTTCTCCTGCGTAAAATTGGAAGTGTCTTGGCGACGTTTCGACGAAGTCTTATTTGTCATCTTCAGGCTTCAGCTTCGTGCTTCTGGGAGCAATGTGTGATTGCAGCTGTTTCTTCCTTTTTAACTGCTAGTGGGGGTTTGAACTGATTGGGTGGGAGCTTGGCTGTGCTCTGATTGGATGGGGTTTTTTTTGTGCTCTGATTGGCTGGGGGTGTGTCCTGTTTGGGTGGGGGCTTGGTTGTGCTCAGATTAGTCTGAGTTACAGGGGGATTTGAGCTGGTGAGCTGCACTGCTGCTGTTTGGCTTCGTGTTTGTGGTCGTGCTACATCTTCATAGTGGGTGTCAGTCTGCTGCATGTATGGATTGGAGGGGTTTGAAATGGCTAATGTTGCAGCTGCGGTCTGGCTTCTGGTCCTTGGTTGTGCTTCCTGATCAGTGTGGGTTTGGGTCTGCTTTCTGGGTGGATGTGTGGTGGTGACATCCTGTGTGGGTCTGGTGTCATTCCTCGTGTTAAGGACTCGTTTGTCAATAAGGGCGGGTTTCCAAATGGCTGGTAGGCGGGAGGTATCATCTCATTTGTTCATGCTGTGTGCTGTGTGCTGTGTCAGGCGGTGCATCCCCACTGAAAACATTATATGCAGAGTTGAAACCAGCCTGACCAAAATCATCCTCTGCAGCAGCAAGCCACCCAAAAGCAACTTACCCAAAGAGGAACAGACAGCACTACTTAACCTGAAAAAAGACACCAGCATAATAATCCTACCAGCAGACAAGGGGAACGCCACGGTGGTTATGAACACATCTGACTACCAAACCAAATTAACCAACCTACTCCAAGACCCTGCATACAAGCCCCTAAACCACCTACCTAGAAAAAACCACTAGGTCCAAAATAAAAGCCTCCCCCATCAGCGAAGAAATCCAACAAAGAATCATTCCCAGAGAGAAATCATCCAGATGCCCTAAGCTCTACGGCCTCCCCAAGATACACAAAGAAGGAACCCCACTCAGACCCATAGTCAGCTCCATAGGCTCACCTCTACAAAACCTAGCCAAATTTCTCACCAAACAACTACAGCCCTATGCAGAATCCATCGCCTCACACGTAAAAAACTCATTCCAGTTCATAGATATCATAAAGAAACAAAACTTACAGCCCAGCGACCTACTCGTGAGCTTTGATGTCATATCCCTCTTCACCCAAGTGCCAATCAAAGAAGCCTTGACAGCTATCCAAAACAAATATAACCCCCCCAAGCACATCCTAGATCTGACCAACCACTGCCTATCCAACACATACTTCATCTATAACGGACAAAAATACAAACAAATAGAAGGCGCACCCATGGGATCACCCCTCTCACCTGTCATTGCCAACCTCTACATGGAACACTTTGAAACCCAAGCACTAGAAAAATCTGATCACAAACCCAAACTCTGGCTCAGATACGTAGACGACACCTTCATAATCTGGCCACACGGGAAAGAAAAACTTGACAACTTCTTCACACACCTCAATAGCCTACACCCCAAAATACAGTTCACCATGGAAACAGAAGTTAACAACCAACTTCCCTTCCTAGATGTCTTAGTCTACAAGAAACCCAATGGCTCCCTAGGACACACCATCTACCAGAAGAAAACACACACAAACCGCTATCTGCACGCACTCACACCACCACCCAGCACAGATCAACTCCGTAGCCAAGACACTCATCTCTAGAACAAAATGCTTAGCTGATGAACAACACCTAAAACCGAACTACACACTCTCACAAACGTACTAACATCCAATGGATTCCAGAGAAATAAGATTACCAAACTAATCCAAAAGAACCCCCACTAAAACCCAAGACAGAGAACAAGAAAACGGCACAGCCCTCCTCCCATATATAAAAGGCACCACAGACAGAATCAGCAAGATCCTCCACAAACATAACATCAAGACAGCATTCTGCACAAACCAAAAAATATCCACCATCCTAAGAAACCCCAAAGACAAAATTGAGTTAGGAAATCAACGAGTATATGAAATCATGCACCGCCTGCCCCACCACATACATTGGACAAACCAACAGAAGAATAAGTGCACGCATTGAAGAACACAAGAACTCAGTCAAAAAAGAGGAACCAACTTCTTCCCTGGTCCAACACCTTAAAGCCACAGGACACGATATTGACTTTAAAAAGACCAGAACTATCGCCAAAACTGAACACTTTAACAACAGAATAATCAGAGAAGCCATCGAGATAGAAAAACGCCCACACAGCATGAACAAACGAGATGATACCTCCCGCCTACCAGCCATTTGGAAACCCGCCCTTATTGACAAACGAGTCCTTAACATGAGGAATGACACCAGACCCACACTCACGAGGTCCACACAGGATGTCACCACCACACATCCACCCAGAAAGCAGACCCAAACCCACACTGATCAGGAAGCACAACCAAGGACCAGAAGCCAGACCGCAGCTGCAACATTAGCCATTTCAAAACCCTCCAATCCATACATGCAGCAGACTGACACCCACTATGAAGATGTAGCACAACCACGAACACGAAGCCAAACAGCAGCAGTGCAGCTCACCAGCTCAAATCCCCCTGCAATTCAGACTAATCTGAGCACAACTAAGCCCCCACCCAAACAGGACACACCCCCAGCCAATCAGAGCACAAAAAAACCCCATCCAATCAGAGCACAGCCAAGCTCCCACCCAATCAGTTCAAACCCCCACTAGCAGTTAAAAAGGAAGAAACAGCTGCAATCACACATTGCTCCCAGAAGCACGAAGCTGAAGCCTGAAGATGACGAATGAGACTTCGTCGAAACGTCGCCAAGACACTTCCAATTTTACGCGGGAGAAAACCCGAATAACCAAAGACCTACATACACACACCCGCGAAAACCTCAGAAAACACACATATATACATGTCCAAGCTTTCAGGCTCATGCTGGAGCCCATCTTCAGGAAACTTCTCTCTAGCAGAGTGTGTGCTGTTCTCTGTGTGGTATTTATAGTGCCTGTTGTAAGTGGCTTTTTAGATATTGATTGGGGTGTGTTGATGGCTGGTTTTTAAGTTATTAGCTGTCATTTGTTTGTGCTGCCCAGCCCTCACCGTCTAAGTACTTGGTAGGCTGGTGATAAATCAGCATCCGTTGATTGACAAAATGGTTGTTTCCCAGGCTTCAATCACTTCCCTGGCTGTTTTTGTGCCTGCTTGTCCAACTATCTTAGTAGTTGCTAAGAGTATTCAGCACGAGTCTGGAAAGACAGCCTAGATAACTGAGAAAATGATTGGGCCTGAATCTGAGTTATGATATGAAATGGAGACCCTCCCTATCCAGGAAATGGTGTAACTACACATAACACAAAGTTCAGCAAAGGCTCTCCTAAGCACAATTCCCACCTGCCCCTGTAGGAGTCCAGGATGATGATGATGAGGAGCCATGAGTCTAGGAGGACCCCCAGATTACACACTGGGTCTGTCTGGTGTAGTGCATCCTCATCCAAGACCAAAGATTATAAATTCCTGCATGGAGTGGGTTCTACCCATCTTACCAAGGTTCAGATGAAGTATGTTATTTCCCATCCAAGCTCCCACAGCCTCCAAGGCTTGCTTTTGAAAAGCATTAAGCATTAAAAAAAAAACACACACACACACAATGCTGGTTTTATTTTATTTTGTTTGCACAAAACATTTCTTAGGAACAATCCTACCATTTCATGTATGATGTCAAGCCTGAATCTGATCAGGGTGTGGGATTGTTTATATCCTTGGTTACTCTAACATGAATTCAGTTTGACACAGTTTGGAACTGAAGGGGGGAGAGCTGAGGAGGATGGAGTCTTCAGCCAAAACAACATAGCTAGCCAATGAGTCAGGTGCATTCCAACAGCTGGCTGGCTAGACAAGGAGGAGAGAAGTCACCAAGCAACCAGCTCTCTTCTCAGTTGGAGAATGTGACAGATTGTTTTGGAAAATTGAGAAACTCTTACTTATACTGGGGTGGAAAGCGCAAACACTTTCAGTACTGGCTTTCCACCAGTTTGTGGCAAAATGATGTATCTAAATAAATTTGTTCTTTGAGGAAATGGAATGCGGAGTTCAATTTGTGATGGGTGCATTACTTGGAACCTGACATATGACAGAAAAAGCTGCAATCTCACAGCATCATAAAACAGATTAGCAGAGACTTCCTGTGGCTCCGCTGGTCATTGAGGACAGTCTTTTTAGACTACCAGCCCTGGATCGCGTAGAGCCACTAAGAGAGCAAAAATCAGCTGTCTAGAAGCTTGGAAACCTTTCCCTCAGGTGAAGAGGGAAAGGTGAGCGATCGGGTGGAGGTAGAGCTCCCCCCAAAGCTCCAGGAATGATCCTGGAGGCTTGAAGGGAAGAGCTCCCTTGGTAGCCCAAAGAGCTCCGGATCCAGGACGCCTCTGTCTTTTTTTGGCAGAGCAAAACGCTGCATCCACATCTGCGATCAATAATGAGTTTAAATGGATTTTTGACTTAACCAGACAGAGCAATGTCAGGAGGCAAGGTAGATATAAGTACCAGACATCAACCCCCTGTGTGGATTTTGTTCGAGAAGAAAGGAAATGGCGTCTGAATATAAAGGGTGTGAAAGTGAAAGACAAAGAGGTGCTTATTAACATTGTTACCGTTTGTAACTTTGCTTAAACTTGCTGGATTATACGTTTAAATGAAGAAACTATAAAGTGAAAGCTGGAAGGATTATACAACCTACCTAATTTATCTTAAATACTGTGTTTATGGAAAGACGTTGACTTTGTTTCAAATTATAAAATTAAAGTAAGATGGCTTCTGTACAAATACAGCCTGCTGTTTTCAAGGAAGTTGGAGCACCGTTAGTTCAACTATATGAATTACAAGAGGAGCTGAAGGAATTTCTGAAGGCTTAAATTTCTGTTCGGGATAAAAAAATTAAGGAAATTGAGGAGAAAATACTGAAAATTAAAGACTTTGTTGCAGCTGAGGATGAAGAGATACGAGAAGAAATGCTGGCAGCATTTAAGACTTTGGTTGAATACACAAAACAATTGGGTGAAAAAGTGGAAGAGATGGATCAAGTTAATTAGAACTTAAAAAGCAAAATAGAGGTGTTTTAGACCAAGGCAGAGAATATAAAGCAGTTGGATGATAGAGTTGAAGAAATTAATCAAGTTAATTTGGACTTAAAAAATAAAATAGACGTGCTCCAGATTAAGGCGGAGAGAGCAGAAGAATAGTGGATTCTATTGCAATACAGAGTTATGGAATTTGCATGGAGAATAAGAGGTTTGAAAGAAAATAAATGAGAGGACTTGAAAAAGATTTTTGCAGAGGCTTTTGCACAGCTGATCGGACAGAAACCAGTGGACTTTGAAATCCAAATTGAAAAAATTTACCGTGTTAATTCATGGGTTGCAAAGCAGAGACATTTGCCAAGAGATGTAGTAATTTATTTTACATCTAGGAAGATTAGGAATTTATTTATTTATTTATTTATTTATTTATTTATTTATTTATTTATTTATTTTATTAAATTTCTATACCGCCCTTCTCCCAAAGGACTCAGGGCAGTTTACAGCCAAATATAAAACACTATTCATAATAAAAATTAAAAACACTATAAAAATCTAATTAAATTTTGGCTCACATTAAAACTATTAAAAACGATAATAAAATCCCAATTAAAAACCATAACACAATTAGGCCAACCCTGCGCGATGAAACAAGGGGGTCTTGAGCTCGTGTCGGAAGGCCCGGAGGTCGGGGAGTGATTGTAACCCCGGAGGAAGCTCATTCCAGAGGGTAGGAGCTCCCACAGAGAAAGCTCCCCCCCTCGGGGTCGGCAGGCGACAATGTTTGACTGACGGCACCGTAAGGAGACCCTCCCTGTGGGAGTGCACAGGTCACTGAGAGGCTATCGGTGGCAGCAGGCAGTCCCATAAATAACCTGGTCCTAAGCCATGGAGCGCTTTGAAGGTGGTCACCAGCACTTTGAATTGCACCTGGAAGTCCACTGGCAACCAGTGCAGCCTGCGCAGGAGAGGTGTTATATGGGAGCCACTCGTGGCTCCCTCTATCACCCGCGCAGCCGCATTCTGGACCAGTTGGAGCCTCCGGGTGCCCTTCAAGGGGAGCCCCATGTAGAGAGCATTACAGTAGTCCAGGTGGGAAGTGACGAGAGCATGAGTGACCGTGCACAAGGAGTCTGGGTCTATGAAGGGGTGCAACTGGTGGATCAGGCGTACCTGATAAAAGGCTCCCCTGGCAACGGCCGTCATATGATCTTCTAACGACAGCCGGGCATCCAGGAGAACACCCAAGTTGCAAACCCTCTCCATAGGGGCCAGTGACTCAATGGAACCAGCTGGCTGTACCAGGACGCCGGCATCCACAGCCACTCAGTCTTGAAGGGATTGAGTCGGAGCCCGTTCCTCCCATCCAGACCGCATGGCCTCTAGACACTGGGACATCACTTCAATGGCTTCATTGGGGTGGTCAGGGTTGGAGATGTACAGCTAAGTATCATCAACGTACTGGTGATACTGCACCCCAAAACCACGGATGATCTCACCCAGCGGCTTCATATAGATGTTGAACAGGAGAGGCAAGAGAATTGACCCCTGCGGCACCCCACACGTGAGGCGCCTCGCGGTCGACCTCTGCTCCCCCGCCAACACCGTCTGCGACCGATCAGCGAGATAGGAGGAGAACCACCAAAAAACGGTGCCCTCCACTCCCAATCTCTCCAATCGTCGCAGCAGGATACCATGGTCGATGGTATCAAAAGCCGCTGAGAGGTCTAATAGGACCAGGACAGAGGAACAGCCCCTATCCTGAGCCCTCCAGAGATCATCCACCAACGCGACCAAAGCTGTCTCCGTGCTGTACCCAGGTCGGAAGCTGGACTGGAATGGGTCTAAACAGACAGTTTCATCCAGGTACTGAGGGAGCTGACGTGCAACCACACTCTCAACAACCTTCTCCAAAAAGCGAAGGTTGGAGACCGGACGGTAATTTGATAAAACAGCTGGATCCAGGGAAGGCTTCTTGAGGAAGGGCCTCACCACCGCCTCCTTCAAGGTGGACGGGAAGACACCCTCCCTCAAAGAAGCATTTACAATTCCCAGAAACCAGCCTCGTGTAACCTCCTGTGTGGCCAGTACCAACCAGGAGGGACACGGGTCCAATAAACATGTGGTCGCATTCAGCCTCCCTAGTAGCCTGTCCATGTCCTCGAGAGTCACAGGATCAAACTCATCCCAGGTAACATCACCAAGAGTATCCCCCGTCATCCCACCTGAACCCACCCCATCAGAGTCCAGCCCGCCCCAAATCTGAATGATTTTATCTTGCAGATATTGTCCAAAGTCCTCAGCACGACCCTGCAAGGGTCCTCCCACGCCCCCTGATGAAGTAGGGAGCGGGTCACCCTAAACAGGGAGGCTGGGCGATTATCTGCAATAAGATGCAATAAGAGTGGAAAAATACTCACATTTTGCCACTCTTATCGCCACCAGATAGGTCTGAATATAAGACCTAACTAGTGTTCGGTCAGGTTAAGAACGGCTAGCCTTCCAATAACTCTCTAGGCGTCTTTTCCGGTGCTTCATCTCTCTCAGCTCCTCGGAATACCAAGGGGTTGGTCGAGATCGGTACTGGGTCAGAGGCCGCAAAGGCACGACTCGGTCCAAAGCCCCAGTCACCGACCTTTCCCAGGTGGTGACTAGTTCTTCCGCCGAGCCATGAGCCAGATCCTCAGGAAGTGGCCCAAGCTCCATCAGAAACCTCTCCGGGTCCATCAGGCGCCTGGGACAGAACCAACGGATCAGTTCCGTCTCCCTGTGGTGCGGGTTGGCTGTTCTGAAGTCGAGTCGAAGGAGTGAATGATCAAACCATGACAGGGGGTTAATAACTAAGTCCCCTAATTCTAGATCATTCCGCCACAAGTTTCACAAGTTTCTTATAAAAATTTTATAAGAAAATTTTATTTTCTTATAAAAATAAAATTCAAATATTAGGACAAGAGGTATTGGTACTGAAAGAAATTCCTCCTAAAATGTTAAGAAATAGAAAAGAATATGCCTTTTTGGTGGATCAGCTTAGAAATCTCCAGATACAGTATAGATGGAATGTACTAGCTGGATTAAAAGTAAACTATAAGGGAGGGAGATATTGTCTTAATACAGTTTTTAAAGCGAGAGATTTTTATACTAAAGTATTGAAGGTTGGAAGTTGGGCATTGTTAGAAGTTAAGAGGAAAGGAGAGGTGGGAATGCTTAAAAAGAGGGAAAAGGAAGCAAAGGAAATACAACCTAAAATTGGGGCTGTAAATTTGGGAGAAGAAACAGAAAGCCGTAGGGAAGGATCAAAGTATGATTGTAACTACTAAACAGCAAGGAGTAAAGAAGTAATATTTTCAAATGAAAAGACTTTCCTTTCATGGGATAGGGTAAATTATAAGAGATATTTCTGAATAGAAAAAGTAGAAAGAAGTTATGGATTGTATGATAAATGGGGTGTAAATTGTTTAGAAAGTTATGGCATGGGGAATATGGGGAAGAATATGAGGTAAATGTTAAATTCATATAAGGAAATATGATGTTTATTATTAAGTATGATGGAGATATAAATATAATGGATTATAAGGTATACTGAGGAATAATTTTTGATATTACAACATTGGAAGATGGAATATTGTTTATTACAGAAGTTTGGACTTTAAATTTAATGGACTTAGATGAGAAGGTAGAATTATCACCATATTTGAAAGATTATTTTTGAAAGATATATATAATGGAGATTGAAATAACAAAATATTAAATAGCTTTTAAATGAATAGAAGGTAATTGTATTAGTATTAATATTTTCCTTTTTCTTCTTTTTTTATGGAAAAGGGGAGTTGAGGTTCAAGAAGAGGGATAGGAGTTTATGTTAATTAGCATATTTTAGTTTATGATTGTTAGATCCAATACCCTGTATTTGCCCTGGGAAATCGGGGGGGAGGGATGGGGAAGGAGGGAGGAGGGAGGGGAAGGGTTAGGGTGGGGGGGAGGGGGGATGTATGGGGGAAAAAATCTTGTAAAACTTTTTCAATTTTAAAAAAAAACAGATTAGCAGAGTCAACCAGAAGCTTATATTAATTGTGACTGAATAGCTTGGTGCTAGTTTCTGATCCTTTAAACCAGGGGTAAAATCTAAAAAATTTCCCTACTGGTTCTGTGGGCATGGCTTAATTGGTGGGCGTGGCTTGGTGGTCAGGTGACCAGGTGGGCATGGCCAATAACAATAAATAATAAAAATAATAAATAAAGTACACAAAACAATAAGAGGTACCAAAAACCAACTTTCACACTTTACACACACACACCACAACTGACTCACACAAAAAGTAAAAGCAGCTGCACCTCACCCAAAATGGCCCCTGCAGCAAGCAGGAACTTCACACAGCCCCAAAAAGCCCCAAAACCAACTTTCACACTTCACGCACACACACAACATAACACAAGTGACTCATACACACATACAAAATGCCACATACAGCTTTGTGAGATTTTGTGTGTTTGTGTAGTTAGAGTGAAATACTACAGAAACACACCAAATCTCAGAAAGCTGCACAATTATTTTATTTTATTATTTTATTTTATTTATATTTTTAGATAAAAGCAGCTAAATTTAAAACTTCCTTAACTTTAAAACTTCCTTAACTTTAAATTGCTATGTCTAAAAAAAAAAAAAACTAAAAAAACCCAATTAACTATTTTTTTAAAGCTTCCCCCCCTTACTTACCCAATTCAAAGGAAAAGGCAGGCAGATTCAGTTGCTAGGTGATGCAATTGATTACAGCAGCCGAAGCAAGGCCGAAATAGCGAGCCAGACTGAAAGAAGCAGGAAGCTGCCAAATAGGCAAGTGGGGACCGGGTTATTTATTTATTTATTTATTATTTAAATTTCTATACCGCCCTTCTCCCCAAGGACTCAGGGCAGTTTACAGCCAAAATACGACAGTCAATATAAAAGTTAAAACCAATTTAAAAGCAAAAATTCAAAGTTGGCTGGACCATTTAAAACCAATAAAAACCCCATTTAAAACCATTAGGCCAGTCCTGTGCGATGAAACAGAAATGTTTTCAGCTCGCGTCGAAAGGTCCGGAGATCAGGGAGTTGGCGAATACCTGGTGGTAGCTCATTCCAGAGGGTTGGTGCCCCCACAGAGAAGGCCCTCCTGCTGGGAGTCACCAGCCGACATTGTCTGGCTGACAGCACCCAGAGGAGACCCTCCCTATGGGAGCACACTGGTCGATGGGAGGCTGCCGGTTGCAGCAGGTGGTCCCGTAAATAACCCGGTCCTATGCCATGGAGCGTTTTAAAGGTGGTAACTAACACCTTGAATTGCACCCGAAAGACCACCGGAAGCCAGTGCAGCCTGCACAGGAGGGATGTTATATGGGAGCAACGAGTTGCTCCCTCTATCACCCGTGCGGCCGCATTCTGAACCAGTTGGAGTCTTCATGTTGAGTGGACATGGGCAGGGGGGAGGGATTTTTGCTACCGGTTCTCCGAACAACCCACCCCCATCGCTACCAGATCGCGTGATTCGGTCCAAACCGGGAGCATTTCACCCCTGCTTTAAGCCCAGAAAACCTATAGAACAATACTATATAAATCTAATTCTGCTGACTGCCAGCACTTCAATTCTCACCAGCTCAAGGTTGACTTAGCCTTCCTCCTTCCAAAGTTGGTAAAATGAAGACTCAGTTTGTTGGGGGTAATATGCTGATCCTGTAAACCACTTAGAGAGGCCTGTAAAGCACTGTGAAGTGGTATATAAGTCTTAGTGCTATTCTTATTGCTATTTTAAAACAAGTTTACCCATTTATTTGATTTTAAAACAAATACACTGTATTAACAGAATTGAATTTATGAAATCAGGATATTAAATCAAAGTGAAGTTTTGTGAAAGAAACTACATGGAACCAATAAATATATAATATGTTATTTGAGTTTCACATATTGCATGTCTGCAAATATGTTATTGAAACAACAAAGGGACTGTTTAAATAAATATGGTATTTTTCAAAATTATTTTACTATATATTATAGAAATAAGATAGGATTATAAATAAAAAGTTGGTGACAACCCACATCACATGCAGACTATTTTAACCAAATATAAATTAACAAGCTCTTGCTGATTACTTTTGGTGAATAACATCAGTTTGCCTACAAAATATTTGAATTAAATAAAAATGAAAAATACATAATTGATTATAAGATCAGAACATGTGCTAATAGTAAAAAAAAAACTGATAAGAAAAGACAGAATGTAAATATATAGGGAACCACCACCATGTCTGCTAAAGCTAATGGCAATGTTCTGACTGAAGAACTCAGCCAAAGCAAGCATGGCTGAGATGATCCAATCTCTTAATGCAAAACTTTATTGAGTGCATCATATCGGCAAAGACGAGGGTAAAACCAGTTCTAACTATTTCTCACACAAACCCATATAGCTAAAGTTCAGGTCTTCCCTCCCCGCCATTAGACCAGGTCATATTGTCCAATGGAGACTTCTGGTATTGTTGTGAGAAAGTACTTTTGGCTCTGGTAAACAACTGCTGAAACATCCTTGGTTACCATGGCTGGATCTTGATGTCTGGAGCTTAGTTCTATTTTTTTCCTTCCCTCCTGCCATAGTTCGTTGGCAAGCTGAGAAGTGATAATAGTTGCAAAGCAAAAACTCTATTTGAAGCTTGACAGCTAAATTACATTTAAGTTCATTTTGATTGGCCTTTTGAAGGAAATGTTCTCTTGAACTGAACTATAGGATAGACTAGAGGTGAACACTCTCTAGCCAAACTGGAATATTTTATTTACAAATATCAGTCAATTTGAGCTTGCCTATAGTTTAATCTCCTATTCTGTATCAATCATTAAATAGAAGGAACATGCAAACGGTAAGTAATGATTGAGAATCTGATGATCCTTGTTATTTGTCATTGATATCTAAAATATAATGAAATGAAGAGGGCAGAGATTTTTGAACCAAGGTTCCTTCCTTCCTTCCTTCCTTCCTTCCTTCCTTCTTTCCTTCCTTCCTTCCTTCCTTCCTTCTTTCCTTCCTTCCTTCCTTTTGCCCATCTGTTAAGCCTGTTCTGGAATTATCAACTTTTCATCTTTATTGCTCCAATTCATCCTAGAATATTGAAATGTTTTGAAGGCCAATTTTACATTTCCTTAATTTCTTCCATGTTGATGTGTGTAGTTATTTGTAGAGATTTTATTAATATTTCTAGTGATAGTAATACCTAAATATACCTAAATAATAAGAAGAGAGCCGTGAAAATATTTGCAGATCCCTCGCATCCTGGACATAAACTGTTTCAACTCCTACCCTCAAAACGACGCTATAGAGCACTGCACACCAGAACAACTAGACACAAGAACAGTTTTTTCCCGAAGGCCATCACTCTGCTAAACAAATAATTCCCTCAACACTGTCAGACTATTTACTGAATCTGCACTACTATTAATCGTTTCATAGTTTCCATCACCAATCTCTTTCCACTTATGACTGTATGACTATAACTTGTTGCTGGCAATCCTTATGATTTATATTGATATATTGATCATCAATTGTGTTGTAAATGTTGTACCTTGATGAACGTATCTTTTCTTTTATGTACACTGAGAGCATATGCACCAAGACAAATTCCTTGTGTGTCCAATCACACTTGGCCAATAAAATTCTATTCTATTCTATTCTATTCTAAAGATTTATGTACTATAGCAATCCCTAAAGCTATGGAGATTTCCTTTTAAGTGTTCAAGATAGTAAGAAAAAAATCAGATGTGATGTATAAAAATTAACTGATAGTCCTGACACCTCTGCAAATTAATCTAACTTCTTAATATAGTGGCTGAATAAGAAGCATTTAAGTCAAAATTATAGCACTGCAAATAGATTTAAAAGATACATCTTATTTCCCATTTTGTCCCAAAATCTGATTTTATATATAAATACTATTGTGAACTCTGCTAGGTGCCTCTTGAAATTGTGATGGAATCTGAATCACAAGTGTTAAGTCTTATCATGCTTTAATTGGTCCATAAATATTTTAATTATCTTATGAAAACCAGCCACAAATTTGAATTTAATTAATATTCCTTTTAAATACTGTATTTCCAGAGAATGAAAAGCTTTGAAGATATCAATTATGTTAATATGATTCATATAAAACTATGTTGTTATTATTGCTTGTTATCCATGCAATAAATTATGTATTGTTTTTAAAACATTTAAAGAAAAACACAGAATAGTTTAAAAATGAATTATATACTATATGTCTAATGTACTAATTAATGTAATATTTTATTTCTATATATTCATGTTATATTCTTGCCCTTGCTTTAATAACTTGTCTCCCTATTCCATTGATAAAAGACTGAACTTGAATAAGGTTATGGTATTCATAGCTCCTTATTTTGAACTACTATAACAAACTTTCTTTGTATTCATCTGTAAAGAACATTCACTAATGAAAGGCAAACACAAGATAATATATCAAACAGGATTTTGCACACTGTACCAAAAGGGACATCGTTAAACCAACATAAAAGTCCAGTCAACAGATTTGGCATATCCAAATGATAAAAGTGGAGAGCACACTGCAGTAAGGCCTCTACAGAATGGTCCTTAGTGCAATAGTATACAATATTCACATGGATAATTTGCAAACACAAAATAGGGGACACCAAGTTTTTTGTGATCCCTTCAGTCCAGATTAGATTTATGGAAGGAGATGGAAAGATTAGGTTACTGTCATTACTATCCTATGGTGACATTAGATTATGACACATGAAGCCAGATGAGAAAAATATTATTTAAGATTAAATTTATGCAAATACTACATTAATTATGATAATACTATTGCTTAGAAAGCCAGAAAAATATTTTAATAACTATCACTTTGTTTTCTTTCTCATTTAATAGTAAACAGGAAACATTGACAACGACTGATAAAGACATTTGGATTAATCCCAGAATCTCAGGTAGAAAGTCTCAATCAATTCAGCCTTCTGTAGTTTGTGTTATAATTTTTTTAAAGTAACAAAGCATCTAGATGAATATTATTCAATAATTCAATTCCTTTAGATTCATCCATCCCTGAAATTGTTTACTCACATGTGGATAATGAAAATAAATACAGAAAAGAAAATGAAGAAGAAAAAAATGCTGACTGTAATGAAGATGACAAAGAAAATGAGAAAGAATTGGAATTGCTGGTAAATTTTCAGAATCTTTTACAGCTAACCCAACCTTTCTGTGTTAATAGCTTAATGCAGGGGGAGTGGGAGGGGATGGTTTTGCATGAGGGGCAGCTTCACTCATGCAGCCCAGTTGTGAATAGGCCATGGCCCAGTTGTAGGGTGCGGCTCACAGGCTGGGGACCCGTTTTACAGAAAAATCTCAAGAAAAAAACTGCTATGACTTTAAAATACTCTAAAATCCTTTTCAGCTGCATGTCAAAATGCCAGAAGGTGGAATCAAACAGCATTCTCTATTCTTTTATTTTCGAAAATAAACAAATATTTTTCCTGTTGCAAACAATGCAAATGTATTTAGACCAACCAATTGGTTGATCAAAACTTTCCTGACAAGACATGAGAAAGCTAGTGGAGTTTTCTTCAGTAGAATGAAAAATAATTCTTCAGATTATTATTCTCTCTCCTCCTAGCCTACCTCACTAGCTTCTTATTGACTTACCTCTGGACATTTTTTTGTGGATATTTTGAAGATGGATACAACTTCTTATTGAGTTTTGTAACTATAAAAATTCAAAAACTTGTGATAAAAAAATCATCAGGGATTTGATATTGGATATCCCAGACAGACAATTAAGTGTATCAACTCAAATTATATATTCTGATATGTTTCCTCAACAACCAAAGGATTGCAATCTTCTTATTGAAGAAGGTTGAGGGATAGTAGGTCATAGTGCATGAATTGTACACAGGCTTGACATTTTTGGGGGGTTACTACATACTACATAATTTGCTAATACTATGTTACTATCAAAGTTTTAATTATATATTTGGTATAATTAAAGGATGTAGGATGTTTTGAAACATTTTATTTTGTTATCTTTCATTTAACAACTTATTTCTCTTTTATCACAGGATATAAGGGACAATTTGAAAACAATAGAAGAATAACTTAAAATCTTATTTTTCTGATTTCTATTATTGCATTTTTTTCACTTTTTTTTTAGTTTTTCAGTTAGGGAGCCATACATAGATTATAACTAATGACTACTCAACAGTGATTGTAGGCTCATAAAAGAGTGAAGCAATGATGTTGCAAGTGAATCTTTTTAAGCATTTGATAATTAGATAATTGCATAAAATAATTTTTAATGTGGTACTTGATGTATAGATTGATTTTAAAAATTGCTTCTTGTCCAAAAGTTTTGATTCTGAAGAGAATAATAGTAGGGAAAAATAAGTTATTGTTTTTAAACTCAAAAATTGCACCTGACCACAGATACCACCTTTCAGATATAAAACACACATTCCCAATATTGACTAAATCTCACTGATTTTATAAAGAAATCTATTCATATTAAACATTATTTTTAAGTTCAATGCAACTTATATTTCATGAATGTGATTGGATTAACCTACATTTTATGAGAAGAAAAAATGGGATAGTTATATACACAAGTAAATAAGCAGGAAATATAATGGTGCTTATGAGTGAAAATATAAAATCTGAAACACACAAAAGGACATGCTAAACATTAGTACCACACAGCCATTTTGGGTAGAGAATAAGACAATTCTTCAGACAAAAGCCCAAAGTTACCTTAGCTCTAACTTTAGGAGAGTTTAAAGTTGTCATTCAGGAGCTTTTACTGCCTGAATAATCAGCATCGAAATATTTTATTTTTTATTAACAAGAGAGAAGCTATTCATTCTCCAATACAAGATTTAAGTATAAAGATTTTTTAAAAACCTATATACCTGGTCAAAGCTCAGTCCAATCATTTTATGTGCTGCATAATAAATTAAACAATAGAGGTCTATAATAAATGGAAATGCAACCAAATCTTTGAAACCCATAGGCAATGGCTCACACGACAGCTCGGAAGTTGACAAGTAACATCAGCCTTATGTGAGAAGGGGAAATTGTAAGATTTGCATATAATTATTGAAATCATGCAAATGTCAGTTATAAGGAGGGAGATGGGGGGAAAAGAAACAGGCATCTCACCATTAAATCCTGACAGTTGGCATCACTGAAAAGCTCAGATACATTTGAGGACTAGTTGGCAGAGGGTCATTAAAACAGAATTTGCAGAAACATTAGTTCCTTCACTTTTCTTTGAGTGACGTTTTACTATTAATAGTTTGCAGAGGCTTTGCAGAAAACATATTAATAAGAGACATTGTAATAGGGATATCTGCAGCAAGTGTAATAAGGGAGTATCCCAGTTGCTACCTTCTAATTGATAGGTATAGAACCATCCGTCTATGCATTTGAAAGCAAGGGAACAATGCCATAAGGAGCAAATACTATTGAATAATATAATTTAATATTGGGGTGATATTGAAGAAACATCTTTGTGGCCTTTCCTAACTTAGAGTTTCTGCAGTTTCTGACTAAAACATTCCTGTCTGAGGGGTCTTGGGAGAATAAAATAAACATAATCCTTATAGTATTTGTCACTGTGCAAATGTGTCTATATTTTACTGGACACTCCTATACATTCTTTAGCTTTGATGTTTTGTGTCACTGCACTCACTTTAAAATAAAGCATGCCTAGAATGGAATGTGCTCTCTGAATGAATGTGCTCTTGTATAGAATTTTCTCTTCAGGATTCATTTCTCTGAAACATACTTGAAGCTTACTGAACTCATAAATAAAGAGGCTAAGATGGGGACAGACATAAAGAAGAAAAGTGTCTCTTATGTTTGTTTGTTGCCCTTTGTGGCTGTGCATGCACATGTGCTTTAAATGCAATATTGATTTTGTAAACAGCTTGGAAGCATGCTTTCTGAAAATGGGTTTTATTGGAAAAAAGCTCTTCCTTGAATTGGACCCCTTTTCATGCATGTGTGTATGAGTGTGGGCATATAGTCTATTCACATACACATTCATACATATTTTCACTCTTATTCTATTGTTTCAGCTAAGTCAGCACTTGACTAGAAGCAGAAGTTCTTCGACGAATGAAAGGAATTCCTATGCAACTGAGCCAGTTAGATTTCCAGATGAACTACAACAACTGGGGGACAAACTAGAGTCTGGCTTGATTAGACAACCTCTACCTAGAAGCTATTCAACAGAACATGCTTTACAAGACAAAGAACTGCAGAAGAATCAAACATGTTCCATTGGAAATGATAGGCAATTATTATTCCCAGAAAAATACAGGGAGGTTGACTCACTGAACAAAAGTGCACAGTCCATAGAGGGTTTGAATCCAAATGAAACCTATTCCTCACTAGAATATTGGTCTGAAATAAAGAAAAACCAGACTGCCTATATTCCAGATATTGTCTCAAGCAATTGCAGAATGCATCAAGCATATGTTCCAAGTGATGAATTTAGGAATGTTCCAGGAAATAAAACAAAAGAGACATTATTCATAGGTGAGGCTGATTATAACTTCAAAAAAGCAAGGGAGGCAATTTCCTTAGAAGATGTTGAAGCAGGGAAGTTAAAAGAAAATGCATTGAAAAGAGAGTATAAAAATATTAAGACAGTTCAGGAACAACTTAAGCAGGAAATAGCTTTTCAAATTCCAGAATTAAATTCAGAAAACTTCGTCAGACATGAATCCCAAAGAGAAAAAGTTGAAAGCAAAAACCAATTATGTGTAAACAGAAGTTTAAATAGTGATGCCATAACTAGTGCTGATATCACAGAAAATTATTTGGTAAGCTCTCATTCAGAAAACATTGTAGAAGAAGAATATAAGTTTGAATATAATGTTGATAAGGAGAAAGAAATCATGCTGAGAATTTTAGAGAACTCCCCAGAAAAACAAATATCTCTTATCAACAGTTATAGAAAACATGTTTTATATGATAATTATGAAATCAACAGGCTAGCTCAAAGGGAAAAAGTAATGACTTCCAGTGTCCCAGATGAAATAAAAGAAGAGCAAATGTCAAAATCAATAGGGATTCCATATTTAAGTGACAATGGAAATTCAGATAAAAATAAAACAGAAAGCAAAAGTTGCATTATAAATGAGTCAAATCATGACTCAAAAAAAGAAGAAATTAGAATCCATGAGAAAGTTCATAATACACTTTGGGAGAGTCAATCCCATGTTGTACCACCAGTTGATGAAAATATATTTATGCAATCTATATTAATAAATACAAAGGAAATGTCTGGTAGCAGAAACAACTTAGCAAAAAGGAAGTACAGTCAGAGTGATAATTCAGCAAACAGAAATATTTCTGAGATAGAACCTGACACAGTTATTCTTAAAGATCAGAGTACCTGGGATAGATTGATGATTCAAAGGTGGAATGGTTCAGAAAATCCGTTGGCAGAAAGGCAAAGTGAAGCAAATAAAAGCGTGCAGATGAAGGAACTAACAGGAGTGGAAGCCATGAGGGGTATTAATGACAATACAAGATGTTTGAAAGTAAGTCCCACAGGTGAACTATTTACCTGCCAAGATGCACTAAGGTATGAGGAGACTTCAGTCACTAAGCATGATAGTACAGGAGAGGCAGAAGCAGTTACAGCTGCTTATATAATTAAAATGACATCAGAAAGTATTCCTGAAAAAATGTCTGCTGGTGAAAAAGCAGTAATTGTTAAGCTACCCCAAGAGACTGCATTAAGTGACAGGCCCACAGAGATAAAGGAAATGGTATTTGATATACATGAAGGAAGAAATGATGGGTCACATTATCCTCTTTGTCAATGCAATAGAGAGGGTGTATTATGTGACACCAAATTTGGAATATCTGCTTCAGGTATTAATAATGTGCCCACATATGAAACAGTACATATGGAAATGATTTTAACCTATGCAATAAATGAAATGCTTGCCAAAGCAGAACATAATTCTGTAAATAATTCACCATCAACTGAAATATTTTGTCCTTTTTCAGCAGAAGGAAAAATTGTTTCTGAACAAGGTGTACATTGTGAAGTACCATTGAAACATTCAGAACTTTCTTCACAAGGCTTACACAATAAAGAAGCTGAAGAAGGAAGCATCTGGAATTCATTTTCTCACATAGGTCCCACAACTGAACCAAAAATATGCCATTTGGATGAAAAATTAGTGGGAAGCTGTTATAAAAACTACTCAGTGATATCTCCCAAAGGCTTTGTAGGCCCTCATGTTGCTGAAGAGATGTTGCCTCCATCCACAGATGCTTCAACTGAAATTGCAGCTCAGTCTGGATGTAACTTTAACCCAAAAGATGAAATAACTCATGTTATTCTAAATATCACTAAAACTCAAGAATTTCCTCCTAGTGAGAATAGAGAAGGAAACATAGGCCAGTTTTCCCATCAAAAAGAGTTCAGTCCAGGAAAACAAATAAGGCCCACAATTTTAATTAGGGAACCAGCTGAAAAAACAGAAAAGACAAGCTTAGATTCGGAAGGTTTAATAACTGAAAAGAAAATGAATATTGTCAGACGTGATAAGCAGGCTTTTTTTGGTCATACAGGAGTTTCTGGCCAGCAAAATGAAGCTTATAATTCACCTGCTGAGTGTCTTGTGTTAAAGCATATTGCTTACAAGATACTTTATTTCCTTTTGTTCATTGTATTTTGTGTAACATTGTATCATTATGATTTAATTGTCTGCTTTGCACTCTACTTATTTTCATTGTGCTGGTTATATTGTGATGGTAGGAGAAACAAAAACTCCATCAAAAAGGAATAGTAATATATCTGCATGTTCCAAAGAGTAACAATGTCTACTTTTAAAACCAAAATAAGACTCCTTTCCTCTTTTCAAATATTGCTTAAAAAGAATGCACACGGAATGCATATGTACTGTATATGCAGACATTCTATACAGGACCATTCTGTTTTGAACATTAAGTATCTACATGAATCAAAAGTTCTGCAGCATATCAACTTATATTAAATCTAGTTGCTGTCATTATGAAGGTGTGATGCTTCAATCTGTTCTGGTCTGATAATATTTATTTTGAAGTATAGTCTCATTTTCTGTGAATTTAAAAATATGAATATATTTAGCAATATAAATTAAATACTTAATTTTTTTAAAAGAAAGAACATGCCAACAGAACCTATTAATGCAAGTTAAAGTTAAAAACTGAAGAATTAAAAACCACAAGGAATGTACTTCAGTTGCTAAATCTATTAAATCTATTATCCATCTTCCTCAATCTAGTTCCTTCCAGATACACTGGACTTACAAATTCTTAGCTAATATGACCAAAAGCTGGCTAGAAATACGAAGTACCAAGTTGGGAAACATTGATCCATTGCTCTAATTTGTGGGTGGGTGGAAGAACTCTGATACATCTGCTTTTTTTCAAGGTAATGAGTTATATCGTGAATAACATTAATAACACACTGTCAGCTATAGAATGCAAAGTAATTATGATGTATGTATAAAAAAATATAAAGTTAAGCAAGAAAACCAGGCTCCCATTCTTATCACAGAATTAATACAGACTGATACACACTAAAGGATAAAAACTGGAGCCTCACTGTTTTCATTTGTTTGTATTTTTATAAATGAAGACTGTGTGATTTTCTTTTCTTTTCTTCCACATTATTTCAGTTAGTTGTTTTGAATCATATTATTTGGACTATGTTATATAGAAAAAGCAAACCTGATGAACATTGAATAATACTAATAAAGTTTGACTGTCTTGGTTGTATGTGAATATTTCAAATTCCCAAATGAACATAATAAAGTATAACAATTGTGCTCTGTCCTATACAGCTATGGAAGATTAATTTTGATTAATACTGACAGTTTGGACCTCCCAGCTATAATTAATAAAGAATTTTCATAGCTCTCATTCACTTTTTTAAAATTAATTTCTAATTACCGTATTTTTCGGAGTATAAGACACATCGGAGTATAAGACGCACCTTACTTTTTGGGGAGGAAAATAAGAAAAAAGCTGATTGACAGGTGGATTGGCCTCCCGGAATACCAACCAGAGGTGAATTTTAGCAACAGGTTCCTTGGTTGTGAGCTCTGTGCCTTGCTTTTTTTTTTGCTTTTTTTTCTGCCTCTGAAAGCCTCCGAAACAGAGCTTCAGGAAAAAAGGCTTTGGGCCTTTTTTTCTGAAGCTCTGTTTGGGGCTTTTTTTCTGAAGCTCCATTTCTGATGCTTTTTTCAGCTTCTGAAACCTCCATTTGAGAAGCTGGGTGGGGGTACATTCGAAGTATAAGACGCACCCAGATTTTCACCCTCTTTTTTTGGGGGGAAAGGTGCATTTTATACTCCAAAAAATATGGTATCTAGTTATACTTTATGTCTTTGAAGACATAAAGTAATGGAAATGGAAGGAAAATAATATTGTGATCCTTCATCTCTACAATCTATAAGCTGCAACATCTGCAGTACAACATTTCTAATGCTGTAATGTTTGTACAGTGAAGCTTATCTCCTATTAAACATGCAGTTTAATGTCATATTGAGGAAATTGTCCTCAATGCAAATTATTTAAAGTCAATCATTTTAGTTTATCCTTATAGATCAGGATAGAAATGTTTAACTAAAAATCACTATGCAAAGTGTACAATGAGGCAGAGATGGGATATTATATAGATGTTATCTTCACTCTCATGAAATACACTCCAAAATGGATTCTGACTCGAGTTTGATTGGCCCAAGGTTTCCTACATATAATCTTTAAGAATGCCTGCATCAGCTTGACAAATCACTTCATTAGTCCATAGACTAATCAAATCTTTTATAAGATTCAAACCTAGCAGCTAAAAAAATTTCAGAGGGCTTTAAAACAGAACACTTATATTTCTCTGTTGTTTTATAATACTATTATGTATCATATTATATTGTTACATACAATAAAAACAACAGGACTTATGAAGCCTCCATCAAATCCCTAGGATTGGCCTAGCTGGAGTCCAACTGCACATAAAGTGTCTTTATCCACTAAGTATTTAGAATATTTCTCATAACCATTATGCATTTACTCCCTAACATAACCTCCCTTTTATTTGTAATCTATAATTGAGCTATAGCCAGCAATGGTCCTTTCTCTCTAACAAAGAAAATGGGTACTGTGCTAAGACATCTCATAATACTGTCAATAGATACCTAAAATATTTCTGATTGGAAGAAAGACTTACTTTTAATTATACTGTGTAAAAAACAAGAGATGACTTGTCAGGTTCTCTGCATATTCCTGATACACTGAAATATCTTTATTCAGGGGTATTTAGCTTTGAAAGATCTTTGCAACAAAGTGAAGCAAATTATCAAATCATTATCCCTACGCAAAACTTCCTTGCATGCACAAAACAGATGTAGAAGTAAGATCTAGGAATTGTGCACCTGATCTGCATCCACAGATTTTTTTAAAATTTGTACTTGCACTATTTAGAAATAGAATATGTAATAATAGATTTTACAATAATATATTTTAAAAAAATTTCTGAAATTGTCTATCATTTTGAAATCTAGGGGGAAGTAATAGATATTTAAAAGTTAAAAATACAAAATCTAAAGAGTCATTTGGATATAGATCAAAAGCTGAAGGAGAGAAGAGTGCATCTAATGTTCTACAAGGAGCACTGAGACTGCAAGAGCGACTAGCATGACAGCATGTCTAAAAGCCAAATTTAGGGAAGGCTATACTTTCTTTCTTTCACATGATAGCTGAAAACTATCTTGCCATTTCTGTCCTGCAGCTTTGACCTTTGCTTAAATCAAATGTTGAAATGCATTGTAAAACCCAAGAATAACAACAGGCTATGTTACTAATTTGACAATGTGCACTCTGCTGCAGAAAACAAGTGTTCAGACAAAATGGTACATTTAGTATAGAATTATTGAGGATCATAAGGCTTAAAAGTGCAAGAAATTCAACACTAGCAAATGCTGCCATGACCTTTCAGACTAGCTGATATGGTTGAATGGCCACCTGCAGCTGTATGTCAAGGCATAAGGGATGCAAACACACAAGCAAACACAGAATGCTGTATAAGACTGTTGCAAAACATAACAGAGGTTTATGGGGTAACAGTGGATGGCTTCAGAGCTTACTTCTTCCTCTTACTATCAATGCATGTTTCATTTCCTACATTCCAATCAGCTAAGTTTATACGGTAGTTTTCTTTTTTGAAATTTAATTCCTAATATTTTGGGTTTTCTTTTTCAAATTAACCCTTAATATTGTCATCTATTTCAAAGAAGCCACATTCCATTAAATCTTCCCCCCATCTTATTCTTGATTTGTGAGACATTGTATTCATAGGAAATCTTCATATGTGCAAACTTTAGACCATAAATATAGCAAATGAAGTTTTTCTCTTATCTCGAGACATACAAGAAACCCCAGCCTCATTAGGTTTAAGAAGTTACAAATTACTGAATTAAATTTCAGCCAATTCTTAAAGAAAATATATTATTGAAATACAACTGTGAATATCAAGAAATATATTTTAACAGAAGTCAAAAAAGCGATGTGTTTAGTATTGAGTAAAATTAGCAGCAATTGCTGGCTTTCTAGTTATGAATGCTCATTAAACAACTTTAACTATTCACCCTAAACACGTTAGAGGCAAAACTGTATTTAAAACTAACAACCACAGCAAAGTTTTAGTGTTAAACACTAAAGGCAATAAACGAACATCAAATGAATAATAATTTAAAATGTTGTAGATTACTGTTATTTGTTTTCTGTGACATGATTTATTTAAACAGCAAGAAAGAAGCATTTCAAGAGCTATGTTTAAATGACAAGATGTGCTTTTTTGTCCTGAATGGTGTTTATCAGCATTAGCAACTTTAAGATATATGGACTTCATCTCTCAGAATTCCTCAGAAAATACAGCTAATTGAGGAATTCTGAGAAAGAGTTAAAGTTGTCATATCTTAAAGTTGCCAAAATTGAGAAATACTAGTTTAGAACAAACAGGAGAATCCTACTTCTTTCAAAACCAATTCTCAGTCACAGCATGTAGCTCTTCTATATTATGGAAATTAAAAATATGTATATCGGGGCGGATTTCAAAACCCATCGCTACCAGTTCACTCATGGATGTGTGCGTGCAAGCATCCAGGCAGGTGGGTGGAGCCTCCTGCCACTGCCGCTAATAGTTTGCCCAACCCGGGGCAAACTGGTAGCAACCCACCACTGATGTATATACATATAAAAATGCAACTCTGCCCTTTGCTGTCATTTTTATACAATGTGCTATGTAACACCATAGTGCCATTAACATGCTTGTTTGGATTTATATAACATAATCTTTGTCTATAGGATACATTATATGGAGAAAAAATAGCTTCAAATGGAACCAGTATGTGGTGTAGTCAAGTGGGGATAGAGTCTGTGTCTCCCTGATCAAAGCTCAACCCATTCATAGACAGTATTTTGTATACACACCCACTACTCAAATATAGTCTTCTTTTGAGAATTATTTAGTGCCTTTATGTGTGCATTGATACGTGCATAACAAATCAGTAATCTGGCATGGTTACTTTGTGTTCATAACTAAGATCTTACAGAATACGGTGCTCAGGAAGGCTGTACATACAGCCTTCCTGAGTAATCAAGTAAGACCCCCCCAAAAAAATATGTACAATGTTTTTAATTATACATTTAAAAAAAACATATAAGTCATTTCCTGATTAGTTACTTGTAATGTTTTCTGGAATCAGCTCTGCTGATATAATAACAAGAAGAGAAGACTGTCTGTGCATTTGACACTGCTGTTTGGGGTATCCATAGCCATTTTTCTAAGTGACTTAAAGAGAAAAAAGTATCTGAAAGGGACTAAAGACTTAGGAAAAAAGAAAGCCTTTTCACAAGACACTATGGTTTCTCATTCACCATTTTTAAACAAACAATTGTATCCCAGCTCATTATGGCATCTGAACCCAGCTTAGTGTTTTTGCATGTGATCAGTAATCATTTGACCAATCCAGCCAATAGAATAGAATAGAATTTTTTATTGGCCAAATGTGATTGGACACACAAGGAATTTGTCTTGGTGCATATGCTCTCAGTGTACATAAAAGAAAAGATACATTCATCAAGAATCATAAGGTAGAACCAGGGGTGAAATCTAAAAAATTTCCCTACCAGTTCTGTGGGTGTGGCTTAATTGGTGGGTGTGGCTTGGTGGTCAGATGACTGGGTGGGCGTGGCCAATAACAATAAATAATAAAAATAATAAACAAAGTATAAAAAACAATAAGAGATACCAAAAACCAACTTTCACACTTTACACACACACAACACAACACAACTGACTCACGTACAATGTAAAAGCAGCTGCACTTCACCCAAAATGGCCGCTGCAACAAACAGGAACCTCACACAGCCACAAAAAGCTCAAAAATCAACTTTCACACTTTACACACACACACACACACACACACACACACACACAAAATGCCACATATGTGAGATTTTGTATGTTTGTGTAGTTAGAGTGAAACACTACAGAAACACACCAAATCTCAGAAAGCTGCACAAATATTTTATTTTATTATTTTATTTTATTTATATTTTTTAGATCAGAGGTCTCCAACCTTAGTAACTTTAAGATTTGTGGACCTAAACTCCCAAAGTTCATCAGCCATTAAAGCTGGCCGAGTAACTCTGGGAGTTGAAGTCCACAAGCCTTAAAGTTACTAAGGTTGGAGACCCCTATTTTAGATAAAAGCAGCTAAATTTAAAACTTCCTTAACTTTAAATTGCTATCTAAAAAAACCCAACTCCTTAAAAAAAAAACCCAATTAACTATTTTTGATAGTTTACTTACCCAATTGGAGGCAGGCAGATTGAGTTGCTCACTGAGGAGATGGATTGCAGGCAGGCAGATTCAGTTGCTAGCTGATGCAACTGATTGCAGCAGCCGAAGCAAAGCAAGGCTTTGCAAGCCCAAAAGGAACAGCAATTATAGGTAAGTGGGGATGGGACAAATAATAATAATAATAATAATAATAATAATAATAATAATAATAATAATAATAATAATAATAATAATAATAATGATGATGATGATGTTTTAATTTGTATACCGCCCTTCTCCCGAAGGACTCAGGGCGGTGAACAGGCAAATAAAATACAAACATACACAATAGTTAAAACCACCCTTAAAAAACTGATTTAAATTTGCCCAAAAAATTTAAAATAACAATACACCCCATAAAATTACAAACAATTTAAAATCCCATCAAATTCAATTAAAATTTAAAGATAAAATCAGGCTAGTCCAGCCATACGAAATAAATAAGTTTTAAGTTCGCGGCGAAAGGTCCTAAGGTCAGGTAGTTGTCGAAGTCCGAGGGGAAGTTCGTTCCACAGGGTCGGAGCCCCCACAGAGAAGGCCCTCCCCCTGGGGGCCGCCAGTCGACACTGTTTGGCTGATGGCACTCTGAGGAGTGGGCATGGTTGGGTGGGCATGGTTGGGGGCTGTTGTTAGAGGTTGTAAAAAATGATTTTAAAAGCCTGTGATGATGAGGCAACTCAGCTGGGATCATCAGAGGGAAAAAAGATTTTAAAAGGCTCCTCTGACGATCCCAGCTGAAGTTGCCTGATCGCAGCCCAGAACCTCTTAAAAGGATTGTTTTAACACCAGCTGAAGAGCTTGTAGAAAACATGTTTTTTAAAGGTTCTGGTGATCAGGCAACTCAGCTGGGATCACCAGAGGAGCTTTTTAAAACCTTTTGTTTTTACAACCTCTTCAGCTGAAGAGGTTGTTAAAAAAAAACTTTTAAAGGGTTCTGATGATCCCAGCTGAGCCATGTGATCATCAAAGGTTTTTTTTTTTACTTTTAAAAGGATTTTTTTGGCTTATTTGTGCAAAGGTTCAGAGCATTAGCATGGCAAATTCTGAACCCCCGGTTACGCCCAAGGTGTGACTTATATTCATTTTGCAACCCCAGCCTTGCCTGAGGTGTTACTCTTATCTAGCTATTACAGAGCAAAAAGAAAAGTTTACATAATTGGTTATTACATTTCCATATATAGGTGATATCTTACACCGTCTGTTGCTTTTGATAGGCACTTCTTGCAATATTTTCTGTTACAGGAATTATCTAGCACATAGGTCATTAGGCTCATTGTTACATTTTGCAAGTTCTCTGTACTTTTCTAAGCTTTACAACAAGATAACTTCTGCTAAGCAAAATAACTCCTGCTAATTCTGTTAACACTTTTATGGTATTTTTCCATACTGCTTCATTCCCCCCTTTTGAAACTTAACTTAAATCATATGATTACTGTGTAGTTTCATATTCCGATATGTTTTCTTCTACTGTGCTTAGCTTTTAATATTCCCACAAGGCCATAGCCTGGGCTGTGGCTCTCTTTTCCACAAGCATAGAGAAGCTGTTAGAAATTGTACGAACAAAATTGAGAGAAAACATGGCAAAAGTACACATCCGGTTGCTATTAATCCAATAAGTGCCACAATAGCTTGTAGCTCAGGAAGTTTGGGAAACCATGATCGAAAAATGTGGCCAAACTCAAAACCTTTCCATTGGTGAACTGGGACATGGGCAATTTTTTCCATGCGATGGGCACTGTTTTCAATGATTTCTCCAATATGATCAAATTCCAAACAGCAGTTACTGACATTGAATTTTGTACACACACCTCCCTCTGTTGCCATGAGGTAATCTAAAGCTAGCCGGTTTTGATAGATTGCACCCCTAAATTTTCTTTGCTATTGTGCCAAAGTTCACAGAGATTGAGCTTTTTCATTAGCTATGAGCTCTACTACAGCTTGTAGTCTTATAATTCAGTTGATCATATAAATTGGGGTTCGATAACCCCACATGTTATCATTTGTCCAAGTGGCAGGATCATAGTAATGGATTACTCATTCTGGGGGCCATTCATTGTCCTTCCAGTTCCCTATTTTAAAGCCTGCTTTCAGTTGTCTTCCCTCCCAATGCTCTGCTTCCAGCACCTGTGGTTGGTCAAGGGGCAACATGAAGAAAGCAGGGTTTATTATTCCTAATGTGCATGTGCCTTTCCAACCCAATGGAAGGGTACTATAGGCTACCATCCCACAAATCCAATGTACTCCAGGAGGAGCTTCAGTAATATTTTCTAGAGAGAAGTCTGACCAAAAGTTATTAGTATGATCAGACCAGTAGTTCCATTCTTCAGTAGTTAGATTCCATTCTTGAATCTCCAGACAGCTGGTTTCCCTCACCTGTGGTCCAGTTCCTTGGGAGCTGGCTAGACACTACTGAGCTACAATTGCTGTTTTCAATTCCCATCTTGACTCAGGTTGGCGTTTTGGCATGACAGAGATATTGTACGGATTGGAGTAGTTCCATTCCTGTGCTTCCCAGGGCCACTGATCTCCAATCCTCATCCCCCCGCATACATAACAGCTAGACACATTTAGGGTATAGGCAATGGTGGAGGCCAATTCTATGAATAAATTTCGAGCCTGCTGAGATGGCTGAAACTCAATTTCTACCTCCTCCCAAAATTCAGAGAAATATCTAGTATAGTTCTTTGTAGGGTGAAACCTTGTTTCCAAGAATAAATGGAAATACCCCCAGGATCACTACCAGATGCCCATAGCCTAATGCCCATAGTTGATCCATACCTGGAGATCCACAACTGAGGGTTAGGTATGGTGATATTTACAAGGTTACATTGGTATGGTGGACAATTAGTGAAGGCTGGCACTCTTGATATCCAGAGATAAATTCCTTTTCCTTGGTTTGATTCATATGTTGCCCATGCCACACAACTCCAAGTGGGACAATATCTCTCCTCTGTGTTGCTACAATCCCATTTCTCAGTCCCTACTGGATAAGTATAGGGGCATATATAAATGTCGCTCTGGGCAAGAGTCCTGTGCCATGCAACACCCACATCATGATCTGCAGGCAGTAGTTGTTCTTGGCAGCGTACTCAAAGAGGCAGTACATGGCACCTCATGGGACAGGAGGAAGAACCACTCGCGGGCAATGCCCCTGTAGTCTAGACCCTCCTCCCCACGCATGATGATGTACAATCGGTGTTGCAGGTCTTCATATTCATTGAGCCACTTTGCAAACATCAAATTGTAGGGTTCCAGGACTTGTGGCTGATAATATCTGAGCTTGTGATATCACGGGCCCACTACTTGATCCATGACTCCTAGCTATCAATCATGTTTGAGCTGGATTTATCCTTGGATCATAACACTCAGCCTTTTGGTCACAGATACCACGTCCCCTTATAACAACAAGGGGTATGATTCCCAGGGCATTGATAATGGGTATGGTACATCAAAGTAGTAGTGATCGTTCTTCCTTTGAGCACAGTTCACAAAGTGTACAATTATTAGGGCATAGGGAGTGATCAGGGAGTGGGATGGTAGGTTTTTTCAAGGTGCATTTGGGAAGGTCCCGAGTCCGAAGGGGAGTGGGTGGAGGGTTGTTGTAACATAAGATTCCCCCCATCCCATTACATCTTTTGTATGTTCTTGGTTCTCGTTGGCCATAAACACAAGAGGTCAAATTGAACTGATTACATGTTTCAGGCTTTCCAATCCTAGCTAGCAGGCTCCCTTTTTGGTTAAATATTGAGTGCATTGCCCTTTTCCACTTGCTGTTTGGCATGGTATCCTAGCCTGATTTCTATCACAGAGGTTTACAGGGACCCACGGGGTACTTAGGAGATGACATCTTATAGTGAAATTATGTACACATTGCCAATATTGCAATGTGCAATATTGCCTTATACACTGTAAGCCGCCCTGAGTCTTCGGAGAAGGGCGGGGTATAAATGTAAACAAACAAAAAAAAAAAATATTGAGTTCCTTCATGCTCACAAGGGGGGAGATTATAGAAGGAGCAATTAGGAGGTTTGGTACTGCTATAAACAAAATTCCTACCTGAGGGTAAGGCCATAAAACATTCAGCACATAAAGGGAAAGGACGCTTGGAACCATCCGCATTTTGTATATTATGGATTTCCCCCTGCCCATTCAAAGGGGTCTCACCCTGTGTGTGTTAACTCTAGGTAATCTAAAGCGGGGGCAGGAGTAACAACTCTTTCCATATCCTGACCATCAAGGACAGTTTGACACCAATCCCGAACGTCATCGTCATTAGGGGTTAGCCCCTTATCCCACTCAATTCCTTCAGGAATTAACATCTTATATAGGTATAGGGAGTTAATGAAGATACTAATCATTAACAGTGCTACTACCACCCAAATTGATGGCATGAGGCCTTTTCGGATACAGGCAGTTTCTCTCATCCTTTGACTGGTTCCATGTTGTTTTGAACCCTGACAATCTTCAATAATACCTAGATTAATTTCACAAGCTCTACAATACCTATAGTTACACAGAATCTTTTAAGTGTGTTGGTTGTGTGATCACAGCTTCCAGGGTAAGTTCCTTTCCTTGCCCGTGCATTGGGTGTTAGCCTCCGGAGTAACACCTGCAGGGGTTTCCTCCTTTGCCTCCTTTTTCTTAGACAGACAGCTTCCGGAGTGTCATCAGAAAGGGAGAGGTTCCTTTTTGTTCTTTGAAGAGTTAGTTTCAATGGTTGAGCCGAGTTGCTTTTCACTTCCCACTGGATGGGGGCAGCCAGTTTAACTCGGGACCAATGGATCCATGATTTGATTTCAATAACAACAGTATATGGTCCTTTCCACTTTGGGCTCCCTTTTCCAGTCCTTTACCCTGTCCTCCTGTCCTGGATGTATATTATGAGTTGATGTGACTAAAACGTGGGGTTTCTACAGGTCAACACATACTGCTGCAACCTCTGGACTACTGTGTTAAGGGCTTGCAGTTGTTTCAATTTGACTGTATCTGCCACTTGGCTAGTATTCTGAACATTGGGTTGAAGTAAATTAGGGACTCTACCATATAATAATTCAAAAGGTGATACAAGCAGCCCCTTTTGTGAGGCACATCTTACTGCAACCAGGGCCATGCTTAAAGTGTCTGGCCATTTGAATTGAGTTTCCTGACATATTTTTGCTAATTTTTCCTTAATGGTCCTATTCACTCTCTCTACCCTTCTTCCTGATGGGATGTGGAAACTACAGTGAAGCTTCCATGTTATCCCCAGCATAGCAGATATCTTCTGGGTGGCTTTATGAATAAATTCAGGACCATTATCTGAAGAGATTCTAGATGGTAGCCCATACCATGGGGAATTATAATTTGGAGCAATGCTTTTCCAACCTCAGATACTTTGTTCTGTTTCCCTTCCCCCAAAACTCCCAGCAAAGAGTCAGTCAGAGGCCTCCTTTTCTGATTTATTTACATATATATAAATGTCCTGGCTACGTCTACCCACGGGCCTGCCAAGTTTCTGGAGATAACAAGGAAATTACAGATAAGACCAGAATTACTCACGAATATATTCTTCCCTCCGTTGATACAGATTGCCCGCCCAAATTCATTACTTTGTCCAAGACAAAAAACCAGGAAGTCCCGCCTCCTATTTATAGTCTCTGCAGATGTCACTGCATGACAATTATGACTTGGCTTTGTCCCAACTCTTCCGCTGCTGCGCACGCCGATCACGTCTACGTAACCTTGCATCACTCCAAAACTGTTCTTGGGGCGTTGCCAAATCAGAAGGAGGCTCCATGGAATCAGGCTTTGCCGGCCCCTCCTCCTCCCTTTGAGTGGGTGCCAGGGAGGGAAAGGGCTCAAGAGAAGCAGGGCTGGCCAGGTCTTCTCCCTCACTTTCTGAATCATCTGAGTCCAGGAGTCCGGGTCCAGGAACCTGGGTCACAACACTATCCCTCACCACAGGGCCCTTCCCCCGGGGATGACGATCGGGATGCGGTCGGACTGGGTTCTGCTCATGGAAGGCCTGCACCAGGTCAGGGGCATGAACGTCGGAGGCATCTACCCAGGAGAAATCAGTCCCGTATCCCTTCCACGCGATCAAATATTGGAAACGACCCTTCAGCCAGCGGGAGTCTCGTACACTGTGGACTTCGTATTCCTCCGATCCGTCCTCGGCGACAGTGACGGGTGCTGTTGGGCACCGAAGGGGACTCGGTGTGACCTCAGGAACTAGAAGGGACCGGTGAAAAACGGGGTGGATCCGCATGGATCGTGGCAGGGTCAGTCGGTAGGCTACCGGGTTGATGACTGCCTCGACAGGGAACGGGCCGATGAATCGGTGGTCCAACTTCTTTACCAGGCGGTCGGACGGGAGGTGTTTGGTGGAGAGCCACACCGGTCTCCAACTGCCAGCGGGGCGTTGCCCGTCGGGAGCGGTCGGCGGACCGTTTGTAGTCCTCCTTTGCCCGATTCAGCTGCTGGCGTACCAACTGTTGGACCGCATGCAATTCCGTCAGGAAGGTCTGCGTTCGGGAACAGGAGAGTCCGGTGGTGCCAGAGGAAGAGCCGCGGATGGTACCCCACATTGGCAAAGAACGGGTCATCTGAGTAGAGGTGTGCTGAGAGTTGTTAAAAGCAAACTCCGCCAGGGACAGGTAGTCGGCCCAGTTGTCCTGTTGCTGGTTGATGAAGCAACGGAGATACTGTTCCAGTATACCGATGACCTTCTCTGTACCCCGTCGGTCTCCGGATGGTGCGATGACGACAGACACACCTGCACCTCCAACGCGCCATCAGGCTCTTCCAGAAGCGGGCTGTGAACTGAACTCCAGCGGTCCGAAACCACCCTGTCCGGTAGACCATGGGCGGAAGATGTGCTGCAGAAAGAGACAGGCGTTTTGCGGCTGTGGGCAGTCCGCGGCATGGGATGAAGTGTGCCATCTTGGTGAGCATGTCCACCACCACCAGCACCGTGGTGAACCCAGAGGGCGGCAGGTCTGTCAGGAAGTCCATAGAGATCGCCCCAGGGTCTGTCGGGTGTCGGCAAGGGCTGGAGGAGCCGGGAGTGCCCCGTGGCGGTCTTGGCTTGCCGGCACGGTACGCAGGATGTCACGTGAGGCATGTATATCATGCCGCACTGGGCCACCAAAGGTCCGTGTCACCAGGTGGAGGTCTTGAAGAACCCAAAATGTCCTGCTGCAGGGTTGTCGTGGCACTGGGTCATGACGAGGGCTCGAGTGGTCCTGTGGGCACATATAATCGCCCGAAACTTGAGTAAGTCCTCCTCCAAGGTCCAAGGAGACGGGGCCCACCTCCGCTCTCCTTTGCTGCGACCAGGCGTCCTGGCTGCGCCTCTCGCACCTGGGCCCGCAAGTCCACTGGCTCCCGTGCTGCGGCCAAGGCTTCTGCCGGCAGCACTGTCCGTGGAGGAAGGGGTCCTTGGCGCAGAGGTACTCTGGCTTCTTGCGGGACAGGGCATCCGCCCTCCGGTTGTGACCGCTGGGAATGTAGGTCACGCGGAAGTTGAACCGGGCAAAAAACAATGACCACCGGATCTGCCGCTGGTTCAACTTCCGAGCTGTGGTGAGGTGCTCGAGATTCCGATGGTCCGTTCGACCTCCACCTGATGTCGGGCCCCCTCCAGATGGTGTCGCCAAGCCTCGAATGCAGCCTTGGTAGCCAGCAACTCTTTTTCCCAGATAGTGTAGTTGGGCTCGGAAGGATTGAGTTTCCGGGAGTAGTAAGGCCAAGGAAAAAGTGTGCCGCCATTCGCCGGAGCCTGTAGCAGCACCGCTCCCAGAGCCACATTGACGCGTCCGTTTCCACCACAAAAGGCCGGAGCGGGTCGGGATGCCTCAGGACGGGTTCCGTGGCGAAGGCTTTCTTGAGGGCTGTGAATGCTTCTTGCTGGGGACCCCACCGAATGCAACCTTCTTCCTGAGGAACTGGGTAAGTGGAGCCGTCAGTGTGGCGAAGCCCGGGATGAAGGTCCGGTAGTAGTTGGCGAAGCCCAGCAGGCGCTGAACATCCTTCACCCGACGAGGGGCTTCCCAGCTACACAAAGCTTCTACTTTACATGGGTCCATGGCTATGCCCTCGGGCGAGATGATATGCCGAGGAATTCTATGGAAGTCCGGAAGAAGACGCATTTCTCCAGCTTCGCATTGAGTTGTTGCTCCATAGCGTTGCAGAACCAGACCGACATGTCGAAGGTGGCTTTCCCTGGACCGGGAGTAAATCAGGATGTCGTCCAGGTAGATAACCACGAACCGATCCAACATGTCTCGGAACACGTCGTTCATGAAGTGCTGGAAAACGGCGGGAGCGTTGGTCAACCCAAATGGCATGACAGTGTATTCGTAGTGTCCGTGTCGGTGCGAATGCCGTCTTCCATTCGTCTCCTTCTCGCATCCGCACCAGGTTGTAGGCCCCCTGGAGATCGAGCTTGGTGAAGATCGTGGCCTCCCGCAACCTCTCCAGTAGCTCCGGGATGAGCGGCAGGGGGTAGCGATTTCGTACCGTAATGGCATTTAGCCGGCGGTAATCACAGCACAGGCGCAAGTCCCCTGTCTTCTTCTTCACGAAGAGGACCGGGGCCGAGAGAGGGGACTTTGAAGGCCGGATGAACCCTCGGGCCAGGTTTTTGTCCAGGAAGTCCCTGAGGGCGGCCAACTCGGGCTCCGACATGGAATACAGGCGTCCCACAGGCAGTGGTGCGTTGGGCAGAAGGTCCACGGGGCAATCGTAGGGCCGATGCGGGGGTAGTCGGTCCGCCTCCTTCTCGCTGAACACATCGGCGAAGTCCGTCAGCTCAGGAGGCAAGGTGATGGCAGCGGTGGGGACATTCTGGCCGGCACAGGTGTGGCGGATGTGGTCGACGCACTGCAGACTCGGGAAAGAGATGGCGTTCCGCGACCAGGCCACCTGAGGATCGTGGGTCGGAAGCCAGGCCATCCCAAGGACCAAGGGAAAATGAAGGTCCGCCGTGACATAAAACTGGATCGCCTCCTCATGGTCCCCAATAGCCAGGCGCAAAGGCTGGGTGGCGAATTTAATGGGGCCGGACACCAGTTCTCGTCCATCAATTGTCTCTACCCACATAATATCTGGGATCCATGCTTAATGTCCTTTCCTCCTGCCATTATAAGACCTCTCTCTTTGTATAACTCACCATGGACTTGTACTGTTAAAAAGGCATATTTAGAGTCTGTATAGATGTTAACACATTTTCCCTTTGCAAGTTCTAGAGCTCTAATAGGCTAAGTATAAGTCTATAACTTCCTGGATGGCTTGTATCACAGCCCAAAGATACATGTGCTGCCTAATTCTTATTGGTATTTTCATTGGGATTTCTTCTACTATGATTGATGGTGGCTGGCAAAGCCAGGGGGATTATCCTCTGCCCACAAATGTGGTACATCAAATTCCTTCCATCTGGCGTTCTCCTCTACTTCTTGTGCCAGCATCATCGTTCTCCATTCCTCTTCACGGGGTACTTCCATCTTTACTTTCCCGTATTTCACTTCCATAGTGCCATCCTCCTCAAAAGAGATTTGTGCCCTTAGTTTACATAGTAGATCTCTTCCTAATAAAGGAATGGGACAATCTGGCATATATACAGACTGGTGAGTTATAGTTTTTCCTCCTGTATTACAAATTAAGGGTTCCAGAATTGGTTGCTGTAATATCTTCCCTGTCACCCCTTATATATTGATGGAGTGGGGCAAGGCTTGGCTCAGAGGCTGAGTTAGGACTGATTGAATGGCCCCAGTATCCACAAGGAAGGGGATAGGTTTGCCTTCTATTGTTAGACTGATCACAGGTTCTGGGAGGCGGGCTGAACCCGGTCGGTCACAGTCCCATTCCTCCACTTCTGCCAGGCCTATGAGGGGGGCTCTTGTAAGTCCTTCTCTTTGTCCTCTCCCTCCCTGGCCTCTCCCTAGGCCACCTCTGTAGTTTTTCACAAACCAACCCCTTCTTCCTTCTTGTCCTTCCTCCTTGTATTTTTCCGGGCATTCACCCTTCCAGTGCCCTTCCTTTTTACATATGGCACACTGGCTACGTCCTAAACTCATTCCATTCCCTTTACCTCTGCCACTTCCCCTTCCTCTTGGTACCCCCATCAGAGCAGCAGCCAGCAGCTTTGCAATATAAAAGCCATGGCAAGCATTTGACTGTTTGTGGGCTCTGTTGGATCAATGAGAGTATACATTTGATAAGCCTCAAGCAACTGAGTATAAAATGCTTCCCGGCTCTTGGTGGCTTCTTGCAATACCAGGGATGGTTTTGACATGTTAACGGCTGGCTTCCCTGTTGCATGAACTGCCCGCACCACCAGATGTTGATAATCCTGAATATCCCATAGGTTGCAATAAGGATTCCACAAGGGGTCCTTTGAAGGGAAGCATTCCTCGACATATGCTTCGAGATTGTGATGTTGGGGCAGATCAGGCTTCACAATCTTTGATACTGCAATCCTAATCTTTTCCCTTTCCTCAGGATTAAACAAAGTCCCCATTAACTGTTGGAGATCCAACCAGGTCGGGTTGTGGGTATCCACAATGGTTTTCACAAGATCTGCCATTTCATTTGGCTTTTCACTAAAGGGGCCGTAATGGAATTTCCAATTAAGGAGGTTGGATGTAGTGAAGGATATATGTTGGAATAAGGAGACGGTAGCTGTATCTGCCAAATTGTCCTTACTGACAACCAGTTGATCAACCTGCCTAAGGGGGGCATTCAAAAATGGTTGTTCAGTTTTTGCCCTTGTTCGATCAGCTATCGGTCCCTTTACCACTCTGTCCTCTGTTGATGGTCCCGCTGTCGCTTCAACTAGCTCCTCCTCTGCCTCTGGTTCCAGGCCAGAACTTTTTGGTGAATGTCCAGCTTGGATAGATTGATCCAGGGCATCTGGTTGAGTTATGGCTAGACCCTGGCTCTTCCTATTGTTGGAGCTTTTTAGCATAGAGGACATCAGGTCTAAGTGCCACATGGCCCCTGAGGATGTTGAAGGGTCCTCCCCATCTGCGGAGGCTGGTGTTAGGGACGCCCCCCCCTTAATCCATGAGGGGGTACATACGGCGGCGGATGTGGTAATTCTTCCGGGCTACTAGGTAAGACTGGAATGGCCCTTTTAGCCTTTTGAGGTGGCAAGGTACATGATATTAGGAGTTTACATTGTTCTACTTTACATTTCTGGATCCAAGGTGGAGGTGTGTGGGTTTTTTTGTACAAGTTTTTATTGATTTTTTGTTTCCCCCTCCACACAAACACAATTCATTCCAATGTAGTGTCCTTATCTTATACAGTTCAAACTATTCAAATATTTTTTTAATTACAAATTTTGCCAGAATATACTGTATATATTTTTCCCCTAACTTTTTATTCCTTTCCTAATATTCCTTTGCTTATTTTATCAAATTACATCTTTTTTCGCCCTTCGTTTTCTAATTTCTCCATTTTTATTCATATTCATTCCCTTTCTTTTTTTTAACTATTTCAATTTTTATTCTTTGAATATTTTATTTTATTATATTATATTTTATTCTTTTCTTACATGCCTTTCCTTCCCTCCTTTCTTCATTCCTACTTTCTTCTCCCCTCCTCTCCTATTCCTTCCCTACTTCCCTTTCCCTTCTCCTCCTCCACCCTATTTCCTCCCTCTAACCTTCTCTCTTACACTTCTCTCCCTCACCTTACCTCCCCTCCCCTTCCCTTTCTTCTTTCTCTCTCCCTCTTTCTCCCTTCCACTTCACTCCTTATCTCTATCTCTTGCTGTATCTATTGTCAATTTCTCTAATATCCAGACATCCCCAATTCTCTTAATTATTACACATATTTTCCAACCTCCTCTCCTATATTTTAAACCTTAACATTATCTTCATCTTATTCCATTTATATCATATAATCAGTTAATATAACTTTCCATCTCTTATTATTTTAACATTTCTATTCAAAATTCAATAATTATTTTCTTCCAACAATATACGTCATTTACTAACTTTTCAATTTTATCCCATTTTGCATCTTAAAATTCAATTATCTTCATTAATAAACCATACCATTCCAAATTTCCTCTGCTGGATTTTTGATCATCCATCATTTCATGCATTAACCCATACACACACACACAAAAAAAGAAAGATAAGGAAGCAAATCTATCACTACTTTAATTTCTTTTCTTTTGTCCATTTTTCTCCTACCTCTAATCATTTTCTTTCACTCTTTCCCAGACCCCTTCTCTTAGTATTTTCCTCCCTTTCTCCCCTTCTTTTTCCTTCTTTCCCACTTTTCTCTAGTTGTCACTCTTTTGATGTCCCCCCTCAATTTTTCTCTGTTTCTTCCTCTTCTCTTTCATCTTTCACTGCTAAACCCAGTGTAATCATCTATTTTTCTCACTATCTTTCATTTTTTAATTGTCCTTCTCAATCTTTTCTTTTTCATTTTCCCCCTCTCTTTTTTAAAATTTCTTTCCTTCTCTTCATTTTTACTTTTCCACTATCAATCCCAGTATTATCTGTATTCTCCTCACTGATTTCTTTTCCAGCCATATGTCTCACAGACTCTCGGATCATCAAAAGCATTTCCAATTCCTCCCAATTTTACATATTTCCAATACAAGGAGAAATACTTTTAAAATCAATTTATAACCAAAATTTAAGTCCATATATTTCTTTTCTTCTTTATTTCTTTTTATTTCTGGAAGAGTCCACCCAGTATGTCTTTAAAATATTCCAATAAGTATTTATCTGTTATGCTCCCCCTTCTTCTTTTGCAAGTTCACAGCAGAATTTATATATTATAGTTATATCCTGAGACCAGCTGTTGTTGATATATAATCATAAGCCTGCTCTCTTGTTTTTACCAGATGTTTCTGCAATTCTGTCTGATCATTGAAACTGAAACCCTGGGATATGCAGGCTGCTATCTTCAATTGATTCATTTAACCAGGTTTCAGAGAAGCATAGGGCTGCTGAATTGTAAAAATCAGAATTGTATTTTTTTAAAAGGAGTATTTCATCCATCTTATTAGCAAGTGAACATATGTTGGTTAGGAAAATTGAAGGCAGAGGAGTTTTATTTCTCCTATTCCTTAATATGTTTAAAATTCCTGCCCCTTTACCTCTCCTTCTCCATTTCCTCTGTTTGGTTTTTTGGTAATCCATGGCTCTGAGGAAATTGCTTCTTCCTGTGCTAGAATCTCCTCTGTGTTTGTAAAGACAGGGGAGGGGTGAGATCACAGAAAGCTGCTCCTTAAAGAAATGTTGCTTAATTTTTAGCAGATGGTCTCGTGAGTATGAAATCCATAGTGAATTGCAGAGAATAATAATAATAAAAAAACAAATTAGAGAGTATGTCACCGAGGCAGCCTTTGGTGGCACCATCTTGGATCAAGGAAAGCACATTAGCAAAAAGGCATCAAACTCTTATTGTGTAATATTGCAGGAATAAAAATATTGAAAATTTAAATAAAGACACTTAATATATAGAAAGTCACCCAAATGGCTTCCATGTCTAAAGGAGGACTATTTATTCATTTATATTTGTTTAGAGATCACCCAGCTCTAAGCACCTCTGGGCAGTTTACATACTAAAAATAAGAAACAATAAAAACAACAAAAAAGATTGTGAATATCTTTGAACATCTGATACAACATAACCACCCCAAAATGGAATAACGCAACTTCCCAAAACTTCCCAAAATTAATAAACCTTCTACTTGCCTGCACACAAAACCAAATTTTCAATACCAAACACCCTCAGGATGGAAGCCATTGGGATCTCTGGCCAGGTCACTATGAACGAGACAGCAGTCACCATGAATTAGACAGCAGTCACCATGAATGTGTACTTCTTGGGCCCTGAAATATGAAACTGTTTAATTGAAGGAACCTGAAGCATGCCTCAGGGACTCCTGGTTTCTAGTCCAACACTTCATTTACTGCATCAACTGACTCTGTTTAGCCTTGTCTCCATTACAAAGCTTCTTGTTCAATCAAGAGGAAAGTATATAATACAAAGACAGAAATGTTGATACTAAGATTGCAATGCCCAATGAACAATATTTTTGCAAATTTCTCAGATCACATATAAATTGGCCTCATGATATCAGATAAGATTCCTTTCTCCAGTAGTTGAAGGATTGATATAATGGTCACAGATAGATTAGTTTCTATACATAACAGAATTTGTAATTGGTTTTATTTTTAGAATACCAGCTCTGCATTAAACTGTTTTTTCCAACTGATTCTGATTTCCTGCCTGCTTTTTTCAAAAATATAAATAGTGAAGATGGGACTTGCTACACCTGCTCTAATGGAAGATTATAAGTTTTATTTTAAACTTTCCCTTACTCTTGATTTTAACATCCACAACAGTAATATGCTGTCAATACTGAAATGCCCCTAATGCAGAGGAAATTAGAAAGAATTGAATGATGTGCTTAAGCACATCCATTTGGATAGATATAAAGAATGAAGAACAGCACTTTTGATCAATGAAATATATTAGGAAATGTTTTGAAAAAGTAATTTATTTCTTTTTCAAGAAGGGACACCTACAAACAACAATAATAAAAAAATATTTATTTTATTTTATTTATTTTTATTTTCGTATTTATATACCGCCCTATCTCCCTAGGGACTCAGGGCGGTTTACAGGCAGATAAAAATACATATAAATACAAAATAAAACATCCATTAAAAAACTTATTCCAAATAGCCAAATAATTAAAAATAACAGTATACATAATAAAACCCATTAAAACCAATTTAAATTTAAAATCTAAAATCTAGTCCAGTCCTGCACAGATGAATAGATGAGTTTTAAGCTCGCGGCGAAAGGTTCGGAGGTCCGGAAGTTGACGAAGTCCTGGGGGAAGCTCGTTCCAAAGGGTAGGAGCCCCCACAGAGAAGGGGTGTCGCCAGACGGCACTGCCTAGCTGACGGCACCCTGAGGAGTCCCTCTCTGTGAGAGCGCACGGGTCGGTGAGAGGTATTCGGTAGCAGCAGACGGTCCCGTAAATAGCCCTGCCCTATGCCATGGAGCACTTTGAAGATCATTACCAAAACCTTGAAGCGCACCCGGAAGACCACAGGCAGCCAGTGCAGTCTGCGCAGGAGGCTCCCTCTATCACCTGCGCAGCTGCATTCTGAACTACCTGGAGTCTCCGGGCGCTCCTCAAGAGGAGCCCCATGTAGAGACCATTGCAGTAATCTAGACGAGACGTCACAAGAGTGTGAGTGACCGTGCATAGGGCATCCCGGTCTAGAAAGGGGCGCAACTGGTGAACCAGGCTAACCTGGTAAAAAGCTCTCCTGGAGACGGCCGTCAAATGATCTTCAAAAGACAGCCGTTCATCCAGGAGGACGCCCAAGTTGCGCACCCTCTCCATTGGGGCCAATGACTCGCTTCCAACAGTCAGCTGCGGACGCAGCTGACTGTACCGGGATGCCGGCATCCACAGCCACTCTGTCTTGGAGGGATTGAGCTTGAGCCTGTTTCTCCCCATCCAGACCCGTACGGCCTCCAGACACTGGGACAGCACTTCGATAGCTTCATTGGGGTGGCCCGGTGTGGAAAAGTACAGCTGAGTATCATCAGCGTACAGTTGGTACCTCACACCGAAGCCACTGATGATCTCTCCCAACGGCTTCATATAGATGTTGAACAGAAGGGGCGAGAGAATCGACCCCTGCGGCACCCCACAAGTGAGGCGCCTCGGGGCCGACCTCTGCCCCCCTGTCAACACCGTCTGCGACCGATCGGAGAGATAGGAGGAGAACCACCGATAAACAGTGCCTCCCACTCCCAATCCCTCCAACCGGTGCAGCAGGATACTATGGTCGATGGTATCAAAAGCCGCTGAGAGGTCTAACAGGACCAAGGCAGAGGAACAACCCCTATCCCTGGCCCTCATCAACCAACGCGACCAAAGCCGTCTCAGTGCTGTATCCGGGCCGGAAACCGGACTGGAACGGGTCTAGATAGACAGTTTCATCCAGGTGCCGGGGGAATTGACATGCCACCACACTCTCTACAACCTTCACCACAAACCGAAGGTTGGAGACCGGACGATAATTACCTAAAACAGCTGGGTCCAGGGAAGGCTTCTTGAGGAGGGGCCTCACCACCGCCTCTTTCAAGGCGGCCGGAAAGACTCCCTCCAACAAAGAAGCATTCGTAATCCCCTGGAGCCAGCCTCGTGTCACCTCCTGAGTGGCCAGTACCAACCAGGAGGGGCACGGGTCCAGTAAACACGTGGTGGCATTCAACCTACCCAGCAACCTGTCCATGTCCTCGGGAGCCACAGGGTCAAACTCATCCCAGACAATCTCCACAAGACCGCCCTCAGCCGTCTCATCTGGATCCACCCAATTAATTTATGTTAATTAATACCTGCTTGCTAAACATTTGCTTCTAAAGTTATTGAATCTATTGTGCAAAAGTAAAACAATACACCAATATTAAATATTTTTATTTTTATTTTTTATTTTATTTTATAACATATAAAAATTTCAGTTTCAGTTTGTCAATGTGTTGTCTGGGTACAAATAATTTTAGGCAATAATAATTAAAATGTTTACAGCAGTAGTCATTATATTGATATTAATTCAACAACAACAACAACAACAACAACAATAATAATATGTGCTGCACCCGCATAGTGACCTTGACAGGCTATATTTGCCCAGAAAGGTAGGTGGCAGAGGACTTTTGCAAGTGAAGCAGACAGTTGAAGAAGAGAAACATGCTGTGGCAGATTATGTGAAAGACAGTGTTGAACTAGCTTTGATGGAGGTCTACAAGAGGAAGCTGCTAAAAGTACAGTAAACCAAGTATCAATATAGGCAAACAGCAATGTAAACTTGAGTTGACAGCTGGTGTAACAAAGCACTGCATGGGCAGTTCCTTGAAAAGATCCAAGGAAAAGTAGATAAGGAAAAGACCTGGTTATGGCTGACCAACGGAATATTGAAGAAAGAAACAGAGGGCCTGATTCTTGCAGCCCAAGAACAAGCCATTAGAACAAATGTAATCAAAGCCAGAATAGAAAAATCTGCTGATGATCCCAAATGCAGACTTTGCAAAGAAGCAGATGGAACCATTGATCACATACTGAGCTGTTGTAAGACAATAGCTCAGACCAACTACAAACAACGTCACAACACAATAGCTCAGATGGTCCACTGGAACTTTTGTCACAACTACCATTTGCCTGTAGCAAAGAACTGATACGATTATAAGCTTGAAAAGGTGATTGAAAATGAGCATGCAAAACTACTGTGGGATTTCTGAATACAGACTGATAAAGTTTTGGAACACAATACCTTCCACGATTGTGGAAAAGAAAATGGTTCATCCTTTGCTCTTTGAAGTATTTCTGCTCTTATTGCCTTCTTAGAAAATCTCACATGCAAGCTCTAGGGAGCTTGTTCCTGCTTGCAGTTTATATGTATTCTGAAAATTTCATCCATCCCAGCTAACATTTCCAGTTTGTTCACCTCCAATGCATCTGTCAACAGCTTTGCCATTTTCTCAGTGAGGTCTTCCCCTTTTTCCTCCTCAATGTTCTGGAATCTCAAAAAATATTCTGCTTTATCCATCTCCAACATAATTCATCTCCATCTCCAATTACAGTTCTCTTGAGATCCTTATCTGCCTGTGTAAGTCTATAGTCCATCTCTTCTACTTTTTTTCTCTATTTTGTGTTCTCTTCTACTTTCTGGATCCATTGTACTTTTTTAGTTATTATTTGCTGGATATTATTCATTTTATCATCCATCTTTTGCATTCTTTCTGTCATGTCATCACGATTCTGTGAAATGGCTTCTTGTAGTAATTGAAACATTGATTTCATATATGTTTGGAACATATGTTGCAACATGCTGTCAAGTGATCATCAACTTGCTGAACTGGATGCTGCTGTTGATGTTGCTGATGAGGGTTCAGACATGTTTTTTCCTCCCTATTTTGCTTAAATTTGTATAACTTGCCATTTCAGGTTACCTTAGGGGATAAGGTATTTAAGGGAAATAATCAATAATAAATCAAATAGTACACCACAATACCCAGTTTACAGAATATACCAAAAACATTCAACCACAAAAATCCCCTCTTCTTTCCCCCTCTTTTTATTTTCAGATTCCAGACAGCTTCATACTCTTTACTTACAATCCACAAAATCAGTTTGACTGTATGTAAGGGTTCCACGTAACACCCTCCCCCAATGAAATAAATCTCTGAGGCTTGCAATTCCTTAAAGCTAACTTTTATTAGAGATGTCATATTGGCACAACTGGGAAAACCTGAATCTGAGAGCTTCCAGGTTTTCTTCACCCAAAAGAAAGTTCAAGACCTTGCCCACTTCTCCCACATATCCACCATTGCTCCAATCAGTTCTGTCACATATAGAAGATATCCTCCACTTTCTTCTCAGCACAGCTGTCGGATACCATGGCCTTGAAATCCTCTGCAAAATTTTATTATGGCTAATTCTACTTCACTCATGCAATCCTCCCTTCCAACTTCCCATGGTAGGATTGTGGCAGGTCTGGACTCTGAAGGCACAAAGGTAATATGGCTTCCAGGCCTGATAGGTGCCCCCACTCAAATGAGAAGTGTGTCCTGCTGAGAGAGTAAGAGTAGGGGGAGTTAATTCACAATTAACTCCCCCTCCCCCTCCCAGGGAGACCCTTTGACTTATCCGGGTACTTATCATGGAACTGCTTAATCAGCCTATCTGCTTTGATGTTCCAACTCTTGACCTCAGACAAAGGGTACGCTTTCCAGTGTATGAGGTATTGCAATTGACCTCTATATAATCTGGAGTCTAATATTTTCTTTACCTCATAATGAGCTTCCCCTTGTACTACAATAGAAGGGGTCTCAGAACTCTGGGTTCAGCCTGACCCAACTCCAGGGCCGCAACAGCGGCAGCCGCCTCCGCCCCATGGTCTATAACCTCCCCTTCTTCAATTCCTGGGTCATCTGATTCCAGGAGGGCTTTGTATTCCTCCACGTAGGCCGTAGCCTCCGCAATTGTACTAATTTTTTTCATAATGCCCTCCCGGAAAATCATCAATCCCTCTGGCATCAGCCATCTGAAGCCCACTCCCTTCTGGTACAATTTGCTTAACAAAAAGTAATATTTCTTTCTCATTTCACGTACCTGTCTGGGAATCTGCCTCAGAATGGCTATCTCCCTGCCCCTGTAAATCAGGAAGTGATAAAGATATTTGGGATTGTGTTGGTTTTCCTTATTCTCTTTTGTACGATATTCTGTTTATTCCTGACCCTTCTTTATTACGTATTTAAGATTTGTAAACTTAGCTACTTCGTGTCACCTGCTTGCCATATGGCTGTTGTATGTGTTAAAAAATTTGAGTAAAATTCTTATCTTGCATAAGAAAAATGAAAACTTACCATACCTGATATGTATTTGTATAAACCTTTTTTGACCAATAAAAACTTTTTTGAACAAGAAATAGAAGGGGGAGGTGGTTGGGTTTGGGGTCTTAAACTCAACCCAAGCACCCTTTTGAGCAAGCTGCAATGAAATACGGGATGTATTTTTCCCAATATGCAGGGGAGGCTTAGCTGCACTGTCACATGATTAATTATTTTTGCGACAGGGAAAGGAAAACTTTATCCCCCATTCAAAAGGGGGGGTTGTAGCGAGCGGTGTTTGTCAGCCTGTTTTTTATATTCTGCTGCTGCTTTGGAGGAGTCTTTTTTCATATTTTCCCACCCCTTTTTAAATGACTCCATCCATTCCATTAATGAAATGGATGTGGGGGATACTCTTGGTAATTCGGGCATGGGAACAAATTCCATGCCACTGGTGACTTGGAAAGGGGTGAGTCGTGTGCTGGAATGTACAGCATTGTTGTATGCTACTTCTGCAAGTGGCAATAATTCTGCCCAGTTCTCCTGCTGGTAATCCACATAGCATCTGAGGTATTGTTCCACCCTGGTGTTAGCACATTCAGTGGCCCCATTAGTGCTCAGATGGAAAGCCAAACTGAGCCCCTGGGTGGACCTGATGGACCTTAGGAACTCTCTCCAGAACTTGGCAGTGAATTGGACTCCTATATCTGAGATTATGCGGCAGGGAGCCCCGTGTAGTCAATAGATGTGTTTGATGAAGAGTTTGGCTAGCTTCTTTGAAGAGGGTAGTCTGGAGCAAGCAGTGAAATCAGGGGTGAAATGCTCCCGGATCAGACGGGATCGCGCGATCTGGTAGCGATGGTGGCTGCTGTTTCAGAGGACCGGTAGCAAAAATCCCTGCCCCCCCTTGCTTCTGCTGATCCCCACCATCAGCAGAGGGTTTTTTTTTACTTTTAAAAGAAGGTTTTGCTTCAACCGAAACCTGCCTTTAAAAGTTAAAAAAAGCCTTTGAGGATCCTGCCCCTCAGCTGACATCGGCAGCCTTTAAACTTAAAAAAATAAATAAAAATTAAAGGCTACTCTGGGGATCTCACTTGAGTTCCTCATCAGCAGAACCTTAAAAAACATGTTTTCCGTAGAAAACATGTAGAAAAACTCCTTTTAAAAGAATCTGAGACACTTACCTGATTACTGATCGACCTCATGGCTTTTCTCACAGCCGGAAAGCCCCAGTTTCGCTTTCAGCACCAGACAGAACTAATCTAAATTTAGCTAATCTATTTCACCACTGAGTGATTAATGCTGTCTGGCTGAGGAACTCTGGGAATTGAAGTCCACAATAAAATAAAATAAAATAAAATAAAATAATAAAATAAAATAAAATATTTTTGCAGCTTTCTGATATTTGGTGTCTTTCTGTAGTGTTTCACTCTAACTACACAAACACACAAAATCTCAGAAAGCTGTATGTGGTATTTTGTGTGTGTGTGTGTGTGTGTGTCGTGTATGTGTAAAGTGTGAAAGTTGGTTTTTGAGCTTTTTGTGACTATGTGAAGTGTGAAGTGCAGCTGCTTTTACATTGTGTGTGAGTCAGTTGTGTTGTGTTGTGTTGTGTGTGTGTAAAGTGTGAAAGTTGGTTTTTGGTACCTCTAATTGTTTTTTTATACTTTGTTTATTATTTTTATTATTTATTGTTATTGGCCACGCCCACCCAGTCATCTGACCACCAAGCCACGCCCACCAATTAAGCCACACCCACAGAACCGGTAGGGAAAATTTTTAGATTTCACCCCTGAGTGAAATAGGTTTGTTTAGAAAACAGATCAATAACAGTCCATATCCCGGTGCTCCCCCCACTCTCTCAGAGTTCTACTATGAAATCCATTGCGATCTCCTCCCATGGCCTGCCAGGGTCTGCCACTTGTTGCAGAAGTCCCAGTGGCTTGCCAGGTTTGTTCTTCATCGCTGCACAGATGGCACAACTCTTAAAGTAGTCCTCCACCTCTGCTTTCATTTTTGGTCGCCATAATTGTCTTATAGTGAGGTGCAAAATTTTCAGGAATCCGAAGTAACCAGCTTGTTTGGAGTCATGGCTATGTTAGAGAATCTTGAGTCTTAGGCTGGCTGGGACATACAGTTTCGAACCTTTCCATGCCAGTCCCTCCCTCATGGTGAGGACACTTTGTTGTCATTGAGCCAAGGGTCTGTGGGCAGCTCTGCTTTTAATTTTGCTGCCCATCCCTCATGGCTGGGGTCAGGTGGTTTCCTGGTCCGGCTTCTGGTGGTGACTTGGGCAACCGGTTGGGAGGAGGGGGGGATTATGGTGTGGACCACTTCCTCTCGGCGGCTATCAAATTGGGGTTTTCTGGAAAGCGCATCCGCTAGAATGTTTCTCCCTGCTGGTATGTACTTCAGCTCAAATTTGAAGTGCCTAAAGTATTGAGCCCAGCGGACTTGCTTGGGAAACAATTTCCTGGGGGTCTTTAGGGCCTCTAGGTTTTTGTGATCAGTCCAGACCTTGAAAGGTATTTTTCCCCTTCCAGGAAGTGTCTCCAGGAGAGCAATGCCCATCGAATGGCATATGCCTCTTTTTCCCAGATGGCTCATCACCTCTCCATGGTTGTTCAGTTTTTTGGACACGTAAATGCATGGCAGCAATTGCCCCTTGGAATCTCACTGTAAAAGCACAGTGGTGATGGCCACATCACTGGCGTCAGCTTGGATGATGAATTGCTGCTCCAGGTCTGGATGCTGCAAGATCAGTTCTTGTGCAAAAAAACCCTTTAGGTTTTCAAACACCCTTTGGCACCCCATAGTCCAGGCAATGGGTGAGACAGCTTCAATTTCACCATTGGGGACCCCATTTTCAACAGTTCAGTCAGGGGTAGAGCCACCTCAGCGAATGCAGGGATGAACTGCCTATAAAAGTTGGCAAAGCCTAGGAAGCTTTGAAGCTGTCTTTGGGTGTGTGTAGGTTGCCAGTCCAAGACGTCCCTAACTTTGCCGGGATCCATTTCTATGCTTTCATTGGAAATCCAGTAGCCTAAATAGTCCAGTGAAGTTTTGTGGAACTTGCACTTTCACAGCTTCACATAGAGCTTGGCAGCAAGCAGTTTTTTGAGCACTTGGACGAGTTTCATGTGTTCCTCCAGAGTTTCACTGAATATAAGAATGTTGTTCAAGTAGACAAGAACCCCCTTTGATCATGCATGAACTGCATGAACTGCATGAAGATGGCAGGGGCCCCTTGCAGTCCGAATGGCATCACCTTGAACTGGAAGCTGCCAAGTGGAAAGTTGAATACAGTCTTCCACTCATCCCCCTCCCTAATCTTTATGCAGTAGTAGGTAAGTTCATCTTGGTGAACACCTTGCCCTTCAACAGGTGGCTGAGCATGTTCTTCATAAGGGGGAGGGGGTAGGTATTCTCCATTCATACGGCATTAATTCCATGAAAATCCATGCAGAGTCTCATCCCACCGTCTTTTTTTTTCTTTAAAAAGCACTGGGACTGCCACTTTGGACTTGGCGGGCTCTATGAACCTCCACACCAAATTTGCATCTATGTACTTTCTCAATTACCCCATTTCAGCTGGCATCATTGAATACATTTTCAGCTTGGGTAGTTTCACCCCCGGCTCAAATTCTATAGTTCAGTCGGTTGGGCGATGAGGGGATGAAGTTGCAGTCCTCCTCATTCAACACCCCCTCCAAGTCCCTGTTTTCCTTTGGCACCTGCTGGCTGCCTGGCGGGATGTCCCAGATTTGGGCAGCTGGCTCTGGAGGGTTTTGACTTTTTGGGGTCACCATCTCTGGGATAGGGTATCCACGCCTCACTGGTGGCAATGGGCCCAGTAAAATGACTATCTTTCTATGGGTGCCATCCCAGGAAATCGGGGTCCCCATTTGTCAAGCTAGGAGAGACCCAGGATTACTGGGTCTGTCAATTTGGGGGTGACTATGAACCGGAGGAGCTCTTTGTGGTGTCCCATCTCTAATCTGAAGAGCTCCATGAGTAGGATTACCAGAGCCCCACCAATTAGATAACCATCCACTTGTTCAAAGCTGATGGGCTGGTGTAGGGGGCACGTGCGTATGCCTAGTTGCTCGACTAGGTAGGGGCTGATTAGTCATCGTGTGCAGCCTGTGTCTGTGACCACCTCATTTCCACATGGGTCCCTGTCTCAGGGCTCATTAGGGTGATCTTAAGGGCAAAGGGACAGCCTGCTCCACTCACCATTGGGTCGTCTTCACCGCTGCTTTCCCCTGGAGAGGTGGGAGGAAATTTCAGCTGGCATCATTGAATACATTTTCAGCTTGGGTAGTTTCACCCCCGGCTCAAATTCTATAGTTCAGTCGGTTGGGCGATGAGGGGATGAAGTTGCAGTCCTCCTCATTCAACACCCCCTCCAAGTCCCTGTTTTCCTTTGGCACCTGCTGGCTGCCTGGTGGGATGTCCCAGATTTGGGCAGCTGGCTCTGGAGGGTTTTGACTTTTTGGGGTCACGATCTCTGGGATAGGGTATCCACGCCTCACTGGTGGCAATGGGCCCAGTAAAATGACTATCTTTCTATGGGTGCCATCCCAGGAAATCGGGGTCCCCATTTGTCAAGCTAGGAGAGACCCAGGATTACTGGGTCTGTCAATTTGGGGGTGACTATGAACCGGAGGAGCTCTTTGTGGTGTCCCATCTCTAATCTGAAGAGCTCCATGAGTAGGATTACCAGAGCCCCACCAATTAGATAACCATCCACTTGTTCAAAGCTGATGGGCTGGTGTAGGGGGCACGTGCGTATGCCTAGTTGCTCGACTAGGTAGGGGCTGATTAGTCATCGTGTGCAGCCTGTGTCTGTGACCACCTCATTTCCACATGGGTCCCTGTCTCAGGGCTCATTAGGGTGATCTTAAGGGCAAAGGGACAGCCTGCTCCACTCACCATTGGGTCGTCTTCACCGCTGCTTTCCCCTGGAGAGGTGGGAGGAAATTTCTCAGCTGGGCTCTTCTCTGACTTTGCAGGCTGAATGGGGCTCTCCATTGTTGGCTTAGCACTCCGCCCCCTATCCAGAAGCTTCTGCGGGGTCCTCTTTGGGCCGATCCATGTGGGGGATTTCACTCATGGCATGGGTACTGGTGCCAAACACTCGGACACCCTTGTTGGCTGCACCGATAGCACTTGATGGTCCCGGATTTTGCGGGTGGTGGCTCCTCAGACTTTTTTGGCAGCGTCTGGTGGTCAAGGGGCTGTTTGGCTGATCTCTCTGCAATTGGTTTTTTAGGGTGTGGAGGTTCAAATTCAGCACTACCAGGTTCTTGTACCATGCCTGTATTTGGTTCAGAGTCCTTCTTATGCTGCAGGCCCATTGCAGGTCCAGATCCAATGCATTTTTGAAAGTATTGACCACCAGTGTCTCTGGCCAGTCTCTTAGCTTGCCAGCGAGTCTCCGAAATTCCCACACTAGCTCCTTGGCAGGCCTCCCATTTTGCCTTAGCGTGGTGATTTGGGACTCTGCTTCCTCTTGCTGGGCAATGTTGCTGAACCTCACTCTCATCAGCTGGATGAACTTGTTTGTATCATCTAGCTCTGGTGCCCCCTCATCACGGAGCTCAGCTATCCACTCTGACGCCCCCCCCCTCATCATGCCCTCTGAGATCAGCTCCTGGTCAGAATGGTACTGGTTCCCATATTGGTCGATGTGGGCCCAAACATGGTTCAGGAAATATGACAGCTTCCCCAGGGTCCCATCAAAAGTTGCTTGGAAGGAGGGCACTGCGGCGGGTGCTTGCAGCTGGCCAGGCACTTGCTGCGAGAGTTGCATTTGAGGCAGCATCCACTGGTACTGCACCCATTCCTGGCCTGGGTAGTAAGCCCACCCGGGAGGGATCTGGTTCACCAGTGGGAATCCCCTCCTGGGTGGTGGCTGCGGGCCTGGCAGGGTCCTGTCCCCGGGTGGTTGGATGGGGGCTCCATGGCCTGTTTGGCTTGCCGGTAGAGCAGTCATCCCAGAATAGCAGGGATCTGTGGTTGGGTTGGCATGCCACATCAGGCTGGGCATTGAGAGACTTGGTAAAGGGTGGCCGTTCTGATCTCTTGAACCGCAGGCCCTTGGCTCAGGAAAGTGAACGTTGGCTGTGCCAGGGTCCACTCCATTGGCCCTGGGCTGAAGTGCTGGGGCATCCCACATACTCTGAGGTGGCTCAACTGCTCTGGAAGGTCAGCCAGGGATTGGCTGTGCAATGGCAGTGGGAGTCCCTATTTCTCAGAACACCAGCAGTGCGGTGATTGTAGCAATTCCCATTGTGATTCCCACATCGCTCCTTGAATTGGGGTGCCCCCTCACCCAGCGCGGCCAGGTCCTGCCACAAGCTCCACTTCAGCAGCAGCTCCTTAGGTTAGGTGCCCATATGGTGGTCAGCCTCAATGGCCTTGATCGCTTCTTCCATCTCATGGGAGGGAGAGAAGAGGGTCCCATAGCAGCTGCTGAGTCCATGCCTTTTGCTCCCTCCACAGGTTTCTCCTCCTCCTCCATCTTCCCTGAGTCTTTGGGGATCGAGTCAGCACTTGGGGCTCAGTACCCCAAACAGCTCCTCAAGGTTCGAGAAAGCAGTTTAGATTAAAGGGAGATTTGGGTTAATGTCAGGGTTCCAAGTAACACCCCCAATATAATTCCTTAAAGCTAATTTTTATTAGCGATGTCATATTGGCACATCTGCGAAAACCCGAATCTGAGAGCTTCTGGGTTTTCCTCACCCAAAAGAAAGTTCAAGACCTTGCCCACTTCTCCCACATATCCACCACTGCTCCAATCAGTTCCTTCACATACAGAAGACATCCTCAACTTTCTTCTCAGCACAGCTGTTGGACACTATGGCCTTGAACTCCTCTGCCAAATTTTATTATGGCTAATTCTACTTCACTCATGCAATCCCCCCTCCCAACTTCCCATGGTAGGATTGTGGCAGGCCTGGATCCTCAAGGCACCAAGGTGACATGGCTTCGAGGCCTGACACTGAAATCCAAGGGTTTCTTCAAAAGAGAAAAAAAAAAAAACCTGTTCTCTTCTTAATAAATTTGTAATCCACAAAGGCACACTAAACCCCAATGTTGAACCACAAGAATTTCCAAGTCACTAGAAAGGAGAGCTAAAAAAGTTTCCCACTTAGCCTGAAAGCAAATCCCTACTGCTTCCCAGCTTCAATTTGCTCATTCTGTTTAAAATCCATATAAATTCAGAGAGCTACAGTGTTTAAAAAGTCACAGTGTTTCTACTCTCTGTTACTACAATCCAATATAAATAATTTCCAGGTGCAGGCAGTTTGTCTATAAATTGTAGCAGGTGTTCTTATCAGCAGTAGAGTCAAGGTCAGTACACTTAGCTTCACTTTCACTTCTAAATGTCTTTCCCCACCTATAGATGTCACTGCTGCTCTATTTCTCTCTTTTCTCTCTCTTTTTAACTTAACTAATATTATCCAATTCAAAACTTTTTAGGGGTTCCAGGGTCCAAATTTTACATTCCAAAAAGTTTTCAGTTCAGTTAGTATTGTTATTAAAATGACCAGTCCAATTTTCACTTTACATTTATTTCAATCAAATTGCTCTCTTTTTCTTTGTCAGCTCTTACGCTTGCTTGCCGCTATTATGGGGTGGAAGACAAACAAATTGACCCCCTTCTCTTTAAGTCCCACTTTCACCCAGTCCAAATATTTAGGGGGCAAGTTCCTCAACAGACGTTGGAAAATTCTCATCCAGATCAGCCACACTGTTCTTCAATCTTTACTCCTTGCTTGTCAGTCAGTTTTCATTGCTTATAAAACAATTCTTACCAATTTCCCTCAAGGTCATCTCTCTGATTCTTTACATACATTTGCTATGCTTAGGACAAGCCCCAATAAGTTCAAGAGAAAATTCAGTGATATGGCTGATATATCTTATATAAATTTTAATTTTTTATAAATTTGGGTTACCTTTCTTTTTACATGTTATTACTAAGTGTGAGAGACTATGACACTGTTTTCAAGAATATCAGATGGGGGTCATTTGTCCTTAAAGAAATCTAACTACTCTGGTGGAAAGGTGTTATAACTTCTCCATAGTTTTGATATATTATTCTTATTGTTATTATTTAAAATACCAGCTTTCTGACATTGTTTTAGACATTTTTATTTTGTAAAATTAACTTATTTTCTTCTGCTTCTGTCAATAATACAGTATTTTACAATTCACGTCAATCATGTTTTTTAAAGAAGCAATTTTAATAATAATAATAATAATAATAATAATAATAATAATAATAATAATAATAATAATAATAATAATAATAATAATAATAATAATAATAGACAGTTCCTTGAAAAGATCCAAGGAAAAGTAGATAAGGAAAAGATCTGGTTATGGCTGACCAACGGAACACTGAAGAAAGAAACAGAAAGCCTAATTCTTGCGGCCCAAGAACAAGCCATTAGAACAAATGTAATCAAAGCCAGAATAGAAAAATCTGCTGATGATCTCAAATGCAGACTCTGCAAAGAAGCAGATGAAACCATTGATCACATACTGAGCTGTTGTAAGACAATAGCTCAGACCAACTACAAACAACGTCACAACACAGTAGCTCAGATGGTCCACGGAACTTTTGTCACAACTACCCTCTGCCTGTAGCAAAGAACTGGTGGGATCATAAGCCTGAAAAAGTGATTGAAAATGAATATACAAAACTACTGTGGGATTTCCGAATATAGACTGATAAAGTTTTGGAACACAATACCCCGGATATCACGATTGTGGAAAAGAAAAAAGTGTGGATAGTCGACATTGCTATACCTGGTGACAGCAGAATTGATGAGAAACAACTTGAAAAAGTCACCAGATATCAAGATTTGAGAATCGAATTGCAGAGACTCTGGCATAAACCAGTGCAGGTAGTTCCAGTGGTAGTCGGCACACTGGGAGCTGTGCCTAAAGACCTAGGCAAGCACTTAAAAGCAATTGGCGCTGACAAGATCACCATTGGTCAGCTGCAGAAGGCCACCTTACTGGGATCTGCTCGCATAATTCGCCGATACATCACACTTGGGAAGTGCTCGACTAGTGATCTGTGATACGAAATCCAGCATAGTTATCTCGTTTGCTATGTATACTGTCATTTTGTGTAAATAAAATAATAATAATAGATAATAGAATTCTTTATTGGCCAAGTATGATTGGACACACAAGAAATTTGTCTTAGGTGTATATGTTCTCAGTGTACATAAGGAGAATAAAATACATTCATCAAGAATAAAAAGATATAACACATAGTGATAGTCAAGGTTACTAATAAGCTATCAAATCATACTAGGAAACAAATAAAAACAATATAATTGAAAGATACAAGCAACATAGTTAGAGTAATAAGTGGGAAGAGATAGACACTGGTAAGGAAGAGAAAAATAATAGTAATACAGTCTTAGTAAATGATTTGACAATGTTGTGGGAATTAGTTGTTAAGCTGAGTGATGGCATTTGGGAAAAAACTGTCCTTGTGTCTAGTTGTTTTGGTGTGCAATGCCCTAAAGCACCTTTTTTAGGGTAAAAGTTGAAACAATTTATGTCCAGGATGTGAGGGGTCTGTAGATATTTTTACAGCCCTCTTTTTGATTCGTGCAGTATACAGATCCTCAATGGAAAGCAGGTTGGTAGCAATTGTTTTTTCTGCAGTTCTAATTTCCTGACAGTTAGAACAATTAATCAGTAGAACAACTTGCCTGCAGAAGTTGTAAATGCTCCAACACTGGAAATTTTTAAGAAAATGTTGGATAACAATTTGTTTGAAATGGTGTAGGGTTTACTGCTTGGGCAGGGGGTTGGACTAGAAGACCTCCAAGGTCCCTTCCAATTCTGTTGTTGTTGTTGTTGTTGTTGTTGTTGTTGTTGTTGTTGTTGTTGTTGTTATTATTATTATTATTATTATTATTATTATTATTATTATTATTAATTATCTGTTGAAGTCTGTGTTCGACTTGTTTGGTTGCAGAGACAAACCAGACAGTTATGGAGGTATAGATGACAGACTCAATAATTCCTCTGTAGAACTGAATCAGCAGTTGTCTGGGCAGTTTGAGCTTCCTGAGTTTGCGCAGAAAGAACATTCTTTGTTGAGCTTTTTTAATGATGTTTTTGATGTTAGGTGTCCATTTTAAGTCTTGAGATATGATAGAACTGAGAAATTTGAAGGACTATACTGTTGATACTGTGTTGTCTAGTATTGTAAGAGATGGTAGTATAGTAGGTTTTCTTCTAAAATCCACCATATCTACAGTTTTGAGTGTATTTGTTCAAGATTGTTCTGGTTGCACCACAAGGCTAGTTGTTCAACCTCCCATCTGTATGCAGATTCATCATTGTCTTGAATGAGACCAATCACTGTTGTATTATCTGCAACTTCAGTATTTTAACAGAGGGGTCTTTTGAGATGCAGTCATTGGTGTATAGAGAGAAGAGAAGTGGAGAGAGCACATAGCCCTGGGGGGCTGCTGTGCTAATTGTGCAGGTATCTGATGTGATTTTGCTTAGCTTCACCTGCTGCTTCCTGTCTATTAGGAAGCTTATGATCCACTTACAAGTGTGGTCAGGTACAGCTAGCTGATTTGGTTTAGTTGGAAGAATATCTGGAATGATGGTATTGAATGCTGAGCTGAAGTCTACAAAGAGGACCCTTGCATAGGTCTTTGGAGATTCAAAATGTTGTAGGATATAGTGCAGAATCTGAAGTTTTTTAATCTGAAGTTGAATATAGTCTCCCTGCAACTGTCATGTTATGCAGATTTAGAAAATAAATACAATTTCAATAGTTTCTTATTTCTTTAGTCACTTTTCAGGCATTTCATTTTAAAAATGGGCGCCATACAGCAGGGATTATAAGTATAAAATACTAGTAGAGAGAAATACATTTGAAATTTAGTCTGTCAAATCCAGAAATTTTAATGCAAAAGAATACAAATTTAATACAGTTGTAATCAGGGTACTTGAAATTTTTGCAAGAATTCATGTGTGTGTTTATTTATTTATTTATTTATTTATTAGATTTCTAGACCACCCTTCTCCCGAAGGACTCAGGGCGGTGTACAGGCTTGTTTAAAACACATAGATACACAATACAAATCCCAAATTTAAAATACATTTAAAATGAAATATTTAAGACCAATATAAAACCATTAGAATATAAAATTATAAATAGATTAGTACAATTAAAATTCAATTAAAATTAAATTAAAATAAATATTAAATTAAAATAAATATTTAGGCTAGTCCCGCCCGATTGAATAGTAGAGTCTTCAGTTCCCGCTTGAAGGTACGAAGGTCGGGAAATTGGCGTAGCCCTGGAGGTAACTCATTCCATAGGGTCGGTGCTGCCACAGAGAAGGCTCTCCCCCTGGGGGCCACCAGCCGACACTGTTTGGCTGATGGCACCTGGAGCAGGCCCACTCTGTGGGAGCGCACAGTTCGTTGGGAGGCTATCGGTGGCAGAAGGCGGTCTCGTAAATAGCCTGGTCCTAAGCCATGGAGCGCTTTAAAGGTGAGCACTAGCACCTTGAATTGCACCTGGAAGGCTACCGGCAGCCAGTGCAGGCCACGCAGGATAGGTGTTATATGGGAGCAACGTGATGCTCCCACGATTACCCGCGCAGCCGCGTTCTGGACTAGCTGGAGCCTCCCGGTGCTCTCAAGGGGAGCCCCATGTAGAGACCATTGCAATAGTCCAGGCGAGAGGTAACGAGGGTGTGAGTGACCATGCGTAAGGAGTCCCGGTCAAGAAAGGGGCACAACTGGCGGATCAGGCGAACCTGATAAAATGCTCCCCTGGCGACAGCCGTCAAATATTCTTCTAAAGATAGCCGATCGTCCAGGAGAACGCCCAAGTTGCACACCCTTCCCCTGGGGGTCAGAACTTCACCCCCCACAGTCAGCGAAGGCGTAAGCTGACTGTACCGGGACGCCGGAACCCACAGCCACTCTGCCTTGGTGGGGTTGAGTTGGAGCCTGTTCCTCCCCATCCAGACCCGCACGGCCTCAATACACCGGTCCATTGCCTCGACAGCTTCGTTGGGGTGATTCGGGGTGGAAATGTACAGCTGAGTATCATCAGCATACAGATGATAATCCACCACGAAACCGCGGATAACCTCACCCAGCGGCTTCATATAGATGTTGAATGGGAGAGGCGAGAGACCCGACCCCTGAGGCACCCCACAAGTGAGGGACCTAGAGGTCGATCTCTGTCCCCCTGCCAACACCGTCTGCGAATGGTCAGAGAGAAAGGACGAGAATCACCGATAAACGGTGCCTCCCACTCCCAATCCCTCCAACCGCCACAGCAGGATACCATGGTCGATGGTATCAAAAGCTGCTGAGAGATCTAACAGGACCAGGACAGAGGAACATCCCCTGTCCCGAGCCCTCCAGAGGTCATCCACCAATGCGACCAAAGCCATCTCAGTGCTGTATCCAGGTCTGAAGCTGGACGGGAACGGATCTAGAAAGACAGATTCCTCCAGGTGCTGTGGAAGCTGATATGCCACCACACTCTCAACAACCTTCGCCAAAAAGCGAAGGTTGCAGACTGGACGATAGTTCACCAATACAGCTGGGTCCAGGGAAGGCTTCTTGAGGAGGGGCCTCACCATCGCCTCTTTCAAGGTGGTGGGGAAAAAGCCCCCAACAAAGAAGCGTTGGTAACTCCCAGGAGCCAGCCTCGTGTCACCTCCCGTGTGGCCAGTACCAAACAGGAGGGACACGGGTCCAATAAACGTGGTGGGATTCAGCCTGCCCAACAACCTGTCCATGTCATCAGGAGTCACAGGATCAAACTCAGCCCAGGTAATATCCACAAGACTCGTCCCCGTCATCTATTTATTTATTTATTTATTTTATTATTTAAATTTATATACCGCCCTATCTCCCAAAGGACTCAGGGCGGTTCACAGGCATATAAAACATCGATACACAAAATTAAAATAATCTTTAAAAAACTTATTCCAATGCCCTATCATTAAAATAGAAATATAAATATTAAAATCAATTTAAAACCCCTATAAAATTTAAAAGCTAAGCCAGTCCTGCACAGATGAATAAATGTGTCTTGAGCTCGCGACGGAAGGTACGAAGGTCCGGAAGTTGACGGAGTCCTGGGGGGAGCTCGTTCCAGAGGGCGGGAGCCCCCACAGAGAAGGCCCTTCCCTGGGCGCCGCCAGACGACACTGCCTAGCTGACGGCACCCTGAGGAGTCCCTCCTGTGAGAGCGCACGGGTCGGTGAGAGGTATCTGGTCGCAGTAGGCGGTCCCAGATAACCCGGCCCTATGCCATGGAGCGCTTTAAAGGTGGTCACCAAAACCTTGAAGCGCACCCGAAGGCCACAGGTAGCCAGTGCAGCCTGCGCAGGATGGGTGTTATGCGGGAGCCACGAGGGGCTCCATCTATCACCCGCGCAGCCGCATTCTGGACTAACTGTAGCCTCCGGATGCCCTTCAAGGGAAGCCCCATGTAGAGAGCATTGCAGTAATCCAGGCGAGACGTCACGAGGGCGTGAGTGACCGTGCATAGGGCCTCCCGGTCCAGAAAGGGGCGCAACTGGCGCACCAGGCGAACCTGGTAGAACGCTCTCCTGGAGACGGCCGTCAAATGATCTTCTAGAGACAGCCGTTCATCCAGGAGGACGCCTAAGTTGCGCACCCTCTCCATCGGGGCCAGTGACTCGCCACCGATGGTCAGCCGCGGATTTAGCTGACTGTACCGGGATGCCGGCATCCACAGCCACTCTGTCTTGGAGGGATTGAGCTTGAGCCTGTTTCTCCCCATCCAGACCCGTACGGCCTCCAGACACCGGGACAGCACTTCGATAGCTTCTTGGGGTGGTCCGTGTAGAAAAGTACAGCTGGGTGTCATCCATACAGCTGGTACTTCACACCGAAACCACTGATGATCTCACCCAGCGGCTTCATGTAGATGTTGAACAGAAGGCGAGAGAATCGACCCTGAGGCACCCCACAAGTGAGGCGCCCGGGCCGACCTCTGCCCCTGTCAACACCGACTGCGACCGGTCGGAGAGATAGGAGGAGAACCACCGATAAACGGTGCCTCCCACTCCCAATCCTCCAATCGGCGCAGCAGGATCCCATGGTCGATGGTATCGAAAGCCGCTGAGAGGTCTAATAGGACCAGGGCAGAGGAACAACCCCTATCCCTGGCCCTCCAGAGATCATCCACCAACGCGACCAAAGCCGCCTCCGTGCTGTAACCGGGTCGGAAACCGGACTGGAACGGGTCTAGATAGACAGTTTCATCCAGGTGCAAGGAAACTGATATGCCACCATACTCTCTACAACCTTCGCCAAGCGAAGGTTGGAGACCGACGATAATTACCTAAAACAGCCGGGTCCAGGAAGGCTTGAGGAGGGGCCTCACCACCGCCTCTTTCAAGGCGGCCGGAAAGACTCCTCCACCAAAGAAGCGCCAGAATCGCCTGGAGCCAGCCTCGTGTCACCTCCTGCGTGGCCAGCACCAACCAGGAGGGGCACGGGTCCAGTAAACATGTGGTGGCATTTAGCCTCCCAACAACCTGTCCATGTCCTCGGGAGCGACAGGGTCAAACTCATCCCATACAATGTCACCAAGACCGCCCTCAGCCGTCTCACCCGTATCACCGCAATCTTGGTCCAAACCATCCCGAAGCTGAACGATTTTATCGTATAGATAACCGTTAAACTCCTCAGCACGTCCCTGCAACGGGTCATCCCGCTCCCCCTGATGTAGGAGGGAGCGGGTCACCCGAAACAGGGCGGCTGGGCGGTTATCTGCCGATGCAATGAGGGAGGAGGCGTAGGTACGCCTCGCTTCCCTCATTGCCACTAGGTAAGCCCTAGTATAGGACTTCACTAGTGTCCGATCAGCTTCTGAACGGCTAGACCTCCAGGAACTCTCTAGGCGTCTTCTCCGGCGCTTCATCCCTCTCAGCTCCTCGGAGAACCAAGGAGCTGGTTGGGACCTGCGCCGGGTCAGAGGCCGCAAAGGCACGACCCGGTCTAAGCCCCGCCGCGCCCGCTCCCAGGCCGCAACAAGTTCCTCAGCCGAGCCGTGTGCCAGACCCTCAGGAAATGGCCCAAGCTCCGTCCGAACCCTCCGGTCCATCAGGCGCCTGGGACGGAACCAACGTGTCGGCTCCGTCTCCCTGCGGTGATGAATGGCGGTCAGAAAGTCCAGACGAAGAAGAGAGTGATCTGACCATGACAAAGGTTCAATGACTATTTCCTTTAAGTCCAGATCTCTCAACCACTGACCAGAGACAAAAATCAAGTCCAGAGTGCCACCCCCAACGTGAGTAGGGCCATCAACTACTTGGGTCAGGTCCAAGGCCGTCATGGAAGCCATGAACTCCCGAGCTACCGTCGATGACGAGCCGGACGATGGCAAGTTAAAGTCCCCCACGACTAAAAGTCTGGGGGTCTCAACTGCCACCCCAGCAAGCACCTCCAGGAGCTCGGGCAGGGCAGCTGTCACGTAGCAAGGAGCCAGGTACGCGACCAGCAAGCCCATCTGACATCTATGACCCCATCTCACAAAGAGGGATTCGCACCCGGCAATCTCGCCTGAATCTATCCAATCAGCGTCCAGTCCATCCCAGATCCGAGCGATTTTATCAGACAGATACTGTACAAAATCCACAGCACGTCCCTGCAAGGGGTCCTCCTGAGCTTCCTGCAAAAGCAGGGAGTGGGTCACCCTAAACAGGGTAGCTGGGCGATTATCTGCCGATGTGATAAGAGCAGAGAAATAATTATGTTTCGACGTTCTTATTGCCACTAGATAGGTCTGAATATGTGACCTAACTACTGTTCAATCGGATTCAGTGCGGCTGGACCTCCAGACACTCTCTAGGCGTCTTTTCCAGCGCTTCATCTCTCTCAGCTCCTCGTTATACCAAGGAGCTGGTCGAGTTCGGCGCCGGGTCAGAGGCCGCAGAGGCATGACGCGATCCAAAGCCCCAGCGGTCGCCTCCTCCCAGGCGGCCACCAGTTCTTCGGCCGAGCCGTGGGCTAATTCCCCAGGAAATGGCCCAAGCTCTGTCAGAAACCTCTCTGGGTCCATCAGGCGCCTGGGACGGAACCAATGAATCGGCTCCGTCTCCCTGCAGTGGAGTGCAGCGGTTCGAAAGTCTAGCTGAAGGAATAAATGATCTGACCATGACAAGGGTTTAACAGTTAATTCCCCTAAATCCAGATCATTAAGCCACTGTCCCGAGACAAAAATCAGGTCCAGAGTGTTACCCCCAATCTGGGTGGGACCATTAACTACCTGGGTCAGGTCCAAGGCCGCCATGGAAGCCATGAACTCCCGAACTGCCGTTGATGATTCGTCCACCGATGGTAGGTTGAAATCCCCCATAACCATGAGTCTGGGGGTTTCAACCGCCGTCCCGGCTATCATCTCCAACAGCTCGGGCAGGGCTGCTGCCACGCAGCAAGGAGCCAAGTACGTAACCAGCATACCCACCTGTACCCCACGGCCCCACTTTACCAGAAGGGTTTCACAACCGGCTATCTGCAGGATAGTGACCTCCCTCGGTTCTGGGCCCTCGTGTATAACAACTGCTACCCCCCCACCCCTACCCTGGGCTCTCAGCTGATGGAATGCCCGGAAACCTGGTGGGCACATCTTGGTAAGGGGAACTCCCCATTCTGCGCCCAACCAGGTCTCCGATATGCCCATCAGGTCCACTCCCCCCTCTTGGATAAGATCGGCTATGAAGGGGGCTTTATTCACGACGGACCTGGCATTGCACAACATCAGCCGATGGTCCAGGTTCCTGGAGGCATAGCCACTCGTGGAACGAGGCAAGCCTGGGGGCCCGGAGCACGCAATTGCTCGCAGACAGTGAGAGCATACTCCCGGAACATGATATGAGCCCCCGCTTCCGCCATATCTGCCCCTCCCTCTTACTGTGCCAATGGCAGTGCCCTTAGATGGTAGAGTTTTAACCTCCTCAACTACCTCCGTATCAAGAACCTCTGAATCAGGAACCTTAGAAGGGACCAGCCTGACCCCCCTGTGGGTGTCCCCCACCCACCCAACCCACCCTTTACAAACACTTTAGACGATTTATTTAAAAATTTATAAAAACACCTGTTTAAAAAAACCCTTAAACCCTTCTTGGATGCATGCCACCTCTCGGGATTCCAAAATCCGTCATCGAGGTAGGCCCTCGATAGAGCGGAGGGCCACGCCCGTGAGAGGGGGGCATCTCGCAGTGCAAGAAGTTGATATGGCAAATACATCAGAGGAGTCCCGAGGAGTGGCGGAGTCCTGGTTTGTCGGGATGATTAAAAATAGAAACGGCTAAAAACAATCCACCAGCTGGATATGAGAGTTCTTAAACAATGATAGTAAAAATGAAAGATAATGGACGATCATGAAGACCGTAAAAGCCCGGGTGGAACTAAGATCGTAGTATATTGACATGGGGAGGAAAAATCGTCGTTGATGTCACAGTGAGCAAAACCTAACTGAAAATCAAATATTTCAATGTATTAGTGAGGAAGATCTCAATATGATGGGCTAAACTGAGATTTTGATCCATGCCCAGACCAGTAATTAACCAGATTACCTAGGTGTTTGTTGAAAGTGTAAGATCTCTATGTGATTTTCAATTATCAGGAAATAGCTGTCTTTTGAGATGATTTGATATCTTCTTTTTTATTAGTTGATATTTGTTCTTATGTGGCTAAGCAGGTGTTTACCTTTACTTTTAGGCCATAATCAACTCATAGGTTCAGTTTGTTATTGAATCATTTTCCCATAATCTCTGAACCAAACATTTATAATGAGATTTTTTTTCACCAGGATTTGTTGTTTTTGTTAGTTGTGAAGTCGTGTCCAACCCCATGGACAAGGTTCCTCCAGGCCTTCCTGTCCTCTACCATCCTCTGGAGTCCATTTAAACTCGTGCCTACTGCTTCAGTGACTCCATCCAGCCACCTCATTCTCTGTCGTCCCCTTCTTCTTTTGCCTTCGATCTTTCCCAGCATTAGGCACTTCTCCATTGAGTCATTCCTTCTCATTAGATGGCCAAAGTATTTCAGTTTCATGTTCAGGATCTGGCCTTCTAAAGAGCAGTCAGGGTTAATCTTCTCTAGGACTGACCAGTTTGATCACCTTGCAGTCCGAGGGACTCGCAGGAGTCTTCTCCAGCACAAAGGCCTCAATTCTTTGGCGCTCAGCCTTTCTTATGGTCCAACTTTCACAGCCATACATTGCAACTGGGAAAATCACAGCCTTGACTATACACACTTTTGTTGGCAGGGTGATGTCTCTGCTTTTTAGTATGCTGTCTAGATTTCCCCAGGAGCAAGCGTCTTTTAATTTCTTGGCTGCAGTCCCCATCTGTGGTGATCTTGGAGCCCAGGAAAATAAAATCTGTAACTACCTCCATTTCTTCCCCATCTATCTGCCAGGAATTGAGAGGGCTGGATGCCATGATCTTAGTTTTCTTAATGTTGAGTTTCAAGCCAACTTTTGCACTCTCCTCCTTCACCAGCATCAAGAGGCTCTTTAGTTCCTCTTCACTTTCTGCCATTAGAGTGGTATCATCTGCATATCTGAGGTTGTTGATATTTCTCCTGGAAATCTTAATTCCAACTTTTGATTCATCCAGCCCCGCCTTTCTCATGATGTGCTCTGCATATAAGTTAAATAGGCAGGGCAAAAGGACTCCTTGCTGGACTCCTTTCCCAATTTTGAACCAATCAGTGGTTCCGTGTCCAGTTCCCACTGTTGCTTCTTGACCCGCATACAAGTTTCTCATGAGACAAATAAGGTGGTCTGGTACATCCATCTCTTTAAGAACTTGCCACAATTTGTTGTTATCCACACAATCAAAGGCTTTAGCATAGTCAATGAAGCTGAAGTAGATGTTTTTCTGGAACTCCCTAGCTTTCTCCATAATCCAGCGTATGTTGCAATTTGATCTCTAGTTCCTCTGCCTCTTCGAAATCCTGCCTGGTACTACTGGTAGTTCTCAATCCACATACTGCTGGAGCCTAGCTTGTAGGATTTTAAGCATAACGTTACTAGCATGTGAAATGTGTGCAATGGTGAGATAGTTTGAACATTCTTTGGCATTGCCTTTCTTTGGAATTAGAATGTAAACTGACCTTTTCCAATCCTGTGGCCACTGTTGAATTTTCCAAATTTGCTGGCAAATTGAGTGTAGCACCTTTACTGCATCATCTTTTAAGATTTTGAATAACTCAGCTGAAATACTGTCTCCCTCACTAGTTTTGTTGTTGCTCAGATTTTCTAAGGCCCATTTGACTTCACATTCTAGGATATCTGGCTCAAGGTCAGTGACCATCATGGTTATTAGGGATTTTAAACTCATTCTTGCATAGTTCTTCTGTGTAATTTTGTCACTTCTTCTTAATCTCTTCTGCCTCTGTTAGGTCCCTGCCATTTTGGTCCTTTATCATGCCCATTTTTGCATGAAACGTTCCCTTCATATCTCCAATTTTCTTGAAGCGATCTCTGGTCCTCCCTATTCTATTGTTTTCTTTTATTTCTTTGTATTGTTCATTTAAAAATATATTCTTATCTCTTCTAGCTATTCTCTGGAATTCTGCATTCAAATGGGTGTATCTTTCTCTTTCTCTCTTGCCTTTCGCTTCCCTTCTTTCCTCAGCTATTTGCAAAGCTTCCTCAGACAGCTATTTTGCTTTCTTGCCTTTCTTTTTCTTTGTTATCATTTTAGTTGCTACCTCTTGTACAATGTTGCGAACCTCCATCCATAGTTGTTCAGCACTCTATCAGATCTAATTCCTTAAATCTATTTGTCACCTCTACTGTATATTCATCAGGGATGTGATTTAGTTCATACCTGAGTGGCCTGGTGCTTTTCCCTACTTTCTTCAATTTAAGCCTAAATTTTGCAAGAAGAAGCTCATGATCTGAGCCACAGTCAGCTCCTGGTCTTGTTTTTATTGACTCCATCTTTGGCTGCAGAGCACATAGTCAATTTGATTTCTGTGTTGACCTTCTGGTGATGTCCATGTGTAGAGTCGTCTCTTGGGTTGTTGGAAAAGAGTGTTTGCTATGACCATCGTATTATCTTGACAGAATTCTATCAGCCTGTGCCCTGATTCATTTTGTACTCCAAGGCCAAACTGCCTGTTATTCTGGTTATCTTTTGGCTTTCTACTTTAGCATTCCAAACTCCCATAATGATAAGGACATGATTTTTTGGTGTTAATTCTATATGGTGTTGTAGGGCTTCATAGAACTGGTCAGTTTCATCCTCTTCAGCACCAGTGGTTGGGGCATAGACTTAGACTACTGTGATATTAAATGGTTTGCCTTGGATTCGAACTGAGATCATTCTGTCATTTTGGGGATTGTATCCCAGTATTCCTTTTCCTACTCTTTTATTGACTATGAAGGCTACTCCATTTCTTCTGAGGGATTCTTGCCCGCAGTAGTATACCTGATGGTCATCCAAATTAAATTAACCCATTCCTGTCCATTTCACTGATAGAATAGAATTTTTATTGGCCAAGTGTGATTGGACACACAAGGAATTTGTCTTGGTGCATATGCTCTCAGTGTACATAAAAGAAAGATTCCTAAGATGTCAATGTTCAGTCTTGTCATCTCTTGTTTGACCATGTTCAGCTTGCCTTGATTCATGGATCTTACATTCCAGGTTCCTATGCAGAAAAAATATTTACAGCATTGGACTTTCCTTTCACCACCAGATACATCCACAGCTGAGCGTCCTTTTGGCTTTGGCCCAGTCGCTTCATTCTTTCTAGCACTACTAGTACTAGCCCTCCGCTCTTCCCCAGTAGCATATTGGTCACCTTCCAACCTGAGGGGTTCATCTTCTGGCATCATACCTTTTTTTCCTTTTTGTACTGTCCATGGGGTTTTCATGGCAAAAATATTGGGGTGGGTTGCCATTTCCTTCTCCAGTGGATCATGTTTTGTCAGAACTCTTTGCTGTGACCTGTCCATCTTGGGTGTCCCTGCATAACTAAAAGCTTCATTGAGCTATGCAAGCCACTTTGCCACAACAAGACACTAATCCATGAAGGGGTTTCACCAGGATAGTCAGTGTCTTTTTCCATAAATTAATTTCAGTGGAAGATACACCATTTTTAGATATTCTCTTCATTAAAATGATACCAGTAAAAGGAGCCTAGAGATCAAGTATCTCCATGGTATGATTTCATTAATGGAGCATTTTAAGATTAAACTTAATTGTGAATTCATCTATTTTACATAACTGTCTATCAACCTTAAAACTTGCACAGAGATATAACTGTATCTTTTGAGAACATATTTTATGCTATGTATTAATACACTTTACAATCCTCATATATTCATATTTAATAGTAAATATGCATATAGAATGCCTTAAATTTTGCAGCTATTCTTGACAGTAAACCATCTAAAATCAAAGCTTGTGCTTTTCCAACTACCGGTACTATATAAAGTGCCTTGTTCCAGAACGCATACTGAAAAAACTTCTTATCTATTTTCTGCTGACCCTTCGAACCCCATTGCACTTTCCTGTTAGAAAGATCTGAATTAACTGTTATGACAAGATTCCAAAAATATAATTTATCTTACTCTGAAAAATCTTATTACTTAAATGTAGATGCTTATTGATAAAGGAAGGGGGCAAAAACAAAGAGAAGGGGAGATATAGTTTCATCAAAAATATATTTGCCTAGAAGAAAAAAGAGTTACCTACAATAGAAGAATGGATATTGAAAGTTACTAATTTGGCTGAGATGGCTAAAATCTCAGCTTTTTTGAAAGACAATACGCAGGAAAGATATTTAATTGAATGGAAAAAAATGGATTGATTGTTTACAAAACAGATATCAGATTAAGAAATATCAGATTGCCTTTGAATAATTAGGAAGTATTATTTTATGTAATGGGGGTGTTGGGAAATGAAAAGATTTGGATGAGGTTAATTGGATTAGAAGGGAAAATTTTACTCTATGTTTGGTTTATGTATAACAATACCTTGTGATTGACCCGGGAAGCTGGGGGGAAGGGAGGGGGGAAGGGGGTTTTGTGGTGGGGAGGGGGGGGAAAGGGGGAAAATGTTTTTGTTTGTTAAAACTTTATATATATATATATATATATTTGCCTAGTAGACCTTGTCATCTAAGACACCATCCAAAGTATTCTTTATTGATAAAAGAGAAATCATATCTGAGTGAGGGTCAAGGTCTTATTATTTAAGGGGATTTATGTGATCATAACAATTTATGTCAGTCTGGAAAACAGGCTGCTTTTTATTATTAAAAATTATAATAAACAGCATGAGTAAGATTCAGTGATTTTACCAAGCAGTCAAAGACAGAAATCATTTTTTATGTAAAATTCGTATGAATGAAATAACATTACTTTTTCCTTGGATTTCATCAAGGGGCTTCTGTGCATGCACATAAGCGCACACACGCGTGAACTGGGCACACGTGCTCCCATTGCGAACTGGTAGTAAAGTTAAGTAGGACCCACCCCTGATATGAGCCATATTATTATGACACTTGAAATAAATCAAAATTATTTCTATATGACTATCAATATTATTTTAAAACCCAATCTTAAATGCAATAAAAATGCTAAATCAAATGTGCAAGGCATTTCTTTAGGCACATACTTCTCATGATTTTTTTTTTTAATTATTTAGAAAGTCGTGTAAATCCTGTCATTTGGATTTGTAAATCATGATTTATGATTTAGCTAAATGTGATTCTGGATATTATAGCATGTTTAACATGTTTAATTTAAAAAAGCCATAATAGTGAAATTTGTGACTCCAGCCTAGTTAAAATACCATAAATGAAGATATAATATATTAGTAAATAAATCTACCCAAAGAGCCATGATATTATATTTAATTGTTTTTTTATAATTCATTACTAGTGGCTAATAGTACAAATATGTACAGCTACAGTATTGTACTTTTAGCGACTACAATTACGAATGACAACTTGGTCATTAAGTGAAGTGATCACTAAGTGAACCATGACTGTGTTTATGGTCTTCAACTTTCCTTTGTTTATCAACCTGCAAAGGTTATACGTGAGAATTGGTTGTAAAGTTACTTATTCATCTTTGTTGTAATGACAAACAACTAAAGAAAACTATCTTGCTTAATACTTATAAATAGGCAAAATTGGAAAGGATTGTTCAAGTACCTCTTCATATGACAGGAATATATAATTTAGTCTTCTTTGTTTAAATAGCAAGTCCCAGAATCACTAACCACTGGACATGCTAACAGTTGTGATACTTGATTGACTGATTAATTATATACCATCAAGCCATTGTTGATTCTTAACAAGCGCGTAGATTTTCTCCATGATGATCTATCCCTAACCTAGCCTTTTAGCGCTTCCAATGACACCTCCATTGCCACTGAAACTGAGTCCATTCATCTTGCCATTGGTTGCCCACTTTTTTTCCTTTTCCCAGAATTAGAGCTTTCTCCAAAGAGTTATGGCTTCACCTAATGTGTCCAAAGTAGGATAATTTGAACCTGTTCATTTGTATCTCTAGTAAGAACTATGAGATGACTTATTCAATTATCTATTTGTTTGTTTATTGAAGGCTAACCAACATTCTAACCTACTTTGACTCTTATTGTGGGGAATGTTTCAGGATGAAATTATGGTTTTCAAATTAAGCAAACTGATCTTTGGGATCTTTCTTCTGTACATGATGATCATTTAAGTTCACTGAAGTGAAATGTGAGAGTCAATAATTAAAATAAAGGAGGCAAACATAACATTCCTATCTTGCATCTGGTAAGGTTATGTTATAATAACTGAAAGAACTACTTTCTCCTAACAGTTTGTCAGTACTAACAACACAAGTACTTAACAACTGTTCTGTTTACTCCCATGCTAATAATCAAATGTAGAAAAGCATTGTATTAACTGTTCAGCTTATACACCAATTGTTGACACATGTTGCAAAGTTTTTCATGTAAATGTACACTTGCAAACTGATAATCATACACCTGTCCCTGAAGGTGAACCACAAAACAGACTAATAGTAGCAGCCCTTCTATTTAGCATTGTCTTTTTGTTAGCTAAAGTAAACGCCTTATAAAAGAACGATCAATTATCCCTGATTTATTTGGAGGTTGGGAGGAAGAATAAAAACAAATAAATTGTCACGGTTCTGACTAATGAACCCAAGCAAATCAGAACTCTAGACTAGAATCCTCAAAGATCTTCTTTATTGAGTACATCATGTTGGCACAGCTGTAAAGGAAAACCTACTCTAAATATTTCCCGCAGTTTCAGCATAATAAAAAATATGAAATAACCCCATCCCTAAGTGTCACAGGTCACGTTGGCCAATTAGGTCAATTGGTGGGCTCTCCAGGCACTCCTTCCTCGACCTTATCTCTTGCCAGTAGAGATTACCTTGCTTCTCACGAAAAAGTTCTCTGTTGTGTCTAGTAAGGCATTTCAACTTCCTTTCCGCCTTCCCCCTCTGTGGGGTAACTGAGGAAAAGAAAAATGGCTGCTGTCAGGTTTAGTTTGAAGTTGACAGTTGGCTCTCCCCCTAGTGAGTGAGAAGTAACTGGAAAATATCAAGTGCAGACAGGTTATTTTTTTCACTAGCCACCCCTGCTATCGCCCAGCTGTTCTTTTGGCTTTTGGGGATTTTTCTCATAGAAATTTCTGATCAACCTATCAGTTCTTATGTTCTGACTCCTCACCCAAGTGGATTCAGAGATGGGGTAACCCTTCCACCATACTAAGTACTGTAGCCTCTTCTTATACAGCCTAGTGTTTTCACTTCATAATGGGTTTCTTCTTGGACTACAATGGGACCAGGGGCTACCCAAGCTACTGGTCTTAGATCTGAACTTCTTACTGACTTCAATAAACTGCTGTGGAAGTGTACTTTCCCCAATAGGCGTGGGAGTTTCAGCTCCACCATGACTGGGATAATGATCTATACGATGGGAAAAGGTCTTATAAACTTAGGACCCAGCTTTTTACAGGGCAATTTATTTATTTATTTATTTATTTATTTATTTAAATTTTTATACCGCCCTTCTCCCGAAGGACTCAGGGCGGTTCACAGCCTGATAAAAAATACAAAATAATACAATATAAATACGATTAAAATATAATTAAAAAACTTATTAAATTGGCCATGATTAAAATTTAGAATAAATTTAGAATAAAACCCATTAAAAACCCATAAGTTTAAAAACTAACCCAGTCCAGCGCAGATGAATAGGTGAGTTTTAAGCTCGCGACGAATTTAAGCTTTAGGTATTTGGTAGAGAGCTAAACTTTCTCCCTTATATGAAATGGCCTCTGGGGGGGACATTTTTTGTCTGCCTGATTTTACATTCCCCCAAGCTTCCTTTAGGGAGTCTACCCATTCAGTCAGGCTTATTGAGGAAGGAGGCTCCTGAGGGTACTCAGGCATTGGGATGAATTCCACCCCTATGGCTACCTTAAAAGGTGTAAAGACCGTTCTGCTATGATACTGTTGTTGTATGCCACCTTAGCAAAAGGCAATAGGTCAGCCCAATTGCTATGTTGGTAATGGACATAGCATTTCAAGTACTGCTCTATCATTGTGTTAGCTCATGTACTCAGATGCAAAACTGAACTAAGCCCCTGGGAAGACCCAATTAGTTTTATGAACTCCCTCCAGAATTTGGCTGTGAACTGGACCCCTGATCAGATATGATTCTCTTTGGGATCCCATGCAGTCAGTAGATGTGTTTCAGGAACAGCATCACCATTTTATGCAATGAAGGGAGGCCGGAACAAAAGATGAAGTGAGCCTGCTTGGAAGAAAAATCAATCTTTATTCAAATTATGGTGTTTCCCCCACTTTCTGGGAGTTCCATGATAAAGTCCATTGCTATTTTCTCCCAGGGTCGTGACAGCTCAGCTACTTGTTGTAACAATCCTGGGGGCTGTTTGCTGCACATATCATACAGCTTTTTACATACTTTTCAATGTCCTTTTTCATTGCTGGCCACCAAAATTGTATTCGTACCAGATGCCACGTCTTTAGAAATCCAAAATGGCTGGCTTGCTTGGTGTCGTGGCTTCTTTATAGGACTTGGATCTGGAAGGTGCTGGGGATGTACAATTTGGAACCTTTAAAAGGTTCTGGTGATCAGGCAACTCAGCTGGGTTTGTGAGAACCCTTTAAAAACTTTTTTCCCTCTGGCAATCCCGACTGAGTTGCCTGATCATCACAGGCTTTTAAAAGCATTTTTTTCAGCTGAAGAGGTTGTAGAAAAAATGTTTTTAAAAGATTCTGGCAATCAGACAACTTATTTATTTTTTATTTTATTTTATTTGATTTTTATACCGCCCTTCTCCCGAAGGACTCAGGGCGGTGTACAGGCAGAAGTAAAAAAGACAATACAATGTACAATTTAAAATGTAAATTAAAAAACTTATTATAATTAGCCCGAAACTTTAAAATATATAAAAAACTAAAATCCCATTTAAAATTGATATTAAAAATTTAAGAAAATTTAAAAGACCAATAAAATTCAAGCCAGCCCCGCGCGAATGAAAAGATGTGTCTTCAGTTCGCGGCGGAAGGTCCGAAGGTCAGGTATTTGGCGTAAACCCGGGGGAAGCTCGTTCCAGAGTGTGGGAGCCCCCACAGAGAAGGACCTTCCCCTGGGGGCCGCCAGCCGGCATTGCTTGGCGGACGGCACCCTGAGAAGTCCCTCTCTGTGAGAGCGTACGGGTCGGTGGGAGGCATGTGGTAACAGCAGGCGGTCCCATAAGTACCCAGGCCCTAAGCCATGGAGCGCTTTAAAGGTCGTAACCAAAACCTTAGTGCACTCGGAAGGCCACAGATAGCCAGTGCAGTCTGCGCAGGAGCGGTGTTACGTGGGAGCTACGAGTAGCTCCCTCTATCACCGCGCAGCTGCATTCTGACTAACTGAAGCCTCCGAGTGCACCTCAAGGGAGCCCCATGTAGAGAGCATTACAATAATCCAAGCGAGAGGTAACGAGCGTGAGTGACTGTGCACAAGGCATCCCGATCAAGGAAGGGGCGAACTGCCGAACCAGGCGAACCTGGTGGAAGGCCCTCCTGGAGCGGCCGTCAAATGATCTTCAAACGACAGCCGCTCATCCAGGAGGACACCTAAGTTGCGCACCCTATCCTTTGGGGCCAATAACTCGCCTCCAACAGTCAGCTGCGGCTGCAGCTGACTGAATCGGGATGCCGGCATCCACAGCCACTCCGTCTTGGGGGGATTAAGGTTGGGGCTAATTCTTCCCATTCAGACCCGGACGGCCTTCCAACACCGGGACAGCACTTCAACAACTTCATTGGGGTGGCCCGGGTGGAAAAGTACAGCTGGGTGTCATCAGCGCATTGCTGATATCTCACCCCAAGCCACTGATGATCTCACCCAACGGTTTCATATAGATGTTGAACAGAAGGCGAGAGAATCGACCCCGCGGCACCCCACAAGTGAGGCACCTCGCGGCCCACCTCTGCCCCCTGTCAACACCGTCTGCGACCGGTCAGAGATAGGAGGAGAACCACCGATACACGGTGCCTCCCACTCCCAATCCCCCCAACCGGCGCAGCAAGATACCATGGTCGATGGTATCAAAAGCCGCTGAGAGATCTAATAGGACCAGGGCAGAGGAATAACCCCTGTCTCTGGCCCTCCAGAGATCATCCACCAATGCGACCAAAGCTGTCTCCGTGCTGTATCCGGGTCGGAAGCCGGACTGGAACGGGTCTAGATAGATGGATTCATCCAGGTATTGGGGTAGCTGCCCCGCCACACCCCCCTCTACAACCTCCGCAACAAAGCGAAGGTTGGAGACTGGACGATAATTACCCAAAATAGCTGGGTCCAAAGAGGGCTTCTTGAGGAGGGGTCTCACCACCGCCTCTTTCAAGGCGGCAGGGAAGACCCCTTCCAACAAGGAAGCATTGATAATCCTCTGGAGCCAGCCTCGTGTCACCTCCTGAGTGGCCAGTACCAGCCAGGAAGGGCACGGGTCCAGTAAACATGTAGTGGCGTGAAGCCTCCCCAACAACCTGTCCACGCCTCGGAGCCACAGGGTCAAACTCATCCCAAACAGACTCAACAAGACGGCCTCCTCTCCTCGCTTGATCATTCCAATTTCGGTCCAGACCATCCCGGAGCTGAGCGATTTTATCGTATAGATAACCACTAAACTCCTCGGCACGTCCCTGCAACGGGTCATCCCGCACCTCCTGATGAAGGAGGGAGCGGGTCACCCGAAACAGGGCGGCCGGGCGGTTATCTGCCGACGCAATGAGGGTGGAGGCGTAAGAACGCCTCGCCTCCCTCATTGCCACTAGGTAGGTCCTAGAATAGGTCCTGATTATCATCTCTTCTTCTTTCTCTGGGGCTGTCCCTGAGGCATCTGCCTGATGTGCTTCCCTGGACCATTCCGGGTCTGCCAGGTCATCTTTCCAGGGGTCTGGGTTGTTTTTTTCAGAGCCGGTGCCAGGCACTCGGCCGCATGGTGTCCCACTTGGTTGCACCACAAAAACATAACAATGGGCGAGTGAGACTAGTCGTGGGGTCTGGCACTCTAGAAGCCAGAGGGGCTGGCCGGAAGCCACCAGGCAGTCTGTCTGGAACCCTATGGGGTCCCCTTAGGCTGGAACTCCCATAGTCCTGCATCCAGGTTAATGATCACCTGGGACCACTCCTGAAGCCTATGTGGGATGTCCTTGTATAAACAGGCCTGGTGTAGATCCTGGTCCAAACCCTCTCTAGGCTGATGGACCAGCAACCCTAACCCCAACCCCAATCCTAACCCTAACGGCAACCTAACGAACTCCCAAATGAATCCCAACACCAAACATCCCCTCTGTTTTAATGACAGGAACTCTCCTTCTGCCCGTTGTGCACAGGACCCATCCTCAAAGTGGGCCCATAGTGCCTTCAAAAAGAGGCCTGCATCTGCCAACTCCCAGGCATGCTTGCTGAGCAAATCTGCCACCCACTCAGCCACCTCCCCTTCCAACACCACAGTGACTGCCACTACCATCACCCATTGCAATGAGTAGAACTGGGCATACTGGTCCAGGTGGCTAATGGCCTGGTTCAGGAACAAGACTAAGCAGGTTGGGTTTCTGATGAACGATACCCATAATGGTGGTAGGGCCCATGGCACCTGCTGGGGCCAGAACCCCATTGGCCATGTGGGGCCCTGTGGGACCTGGTTTGGCCAGTGTGGTCCTGGAGCCCCAGCACTCTCCAAGCTGTCTGGGAGGGCCTTGCCCTCTGGCCCTGGGCACCAATGGCACCAATGTCTCCCGCTGTCACAGGCCTCTCAGTTGCCACCTCTGAACATCCAACCAAACCACCCAGTGAAGAACTCTGCTCCAAAGCCCCCACTTGCAAGGCCTCTTAGGTATGGCTGGAGGCTGTGTCAAGATGAAACTTCGGCTGGCTAGATGGAAACAGGTCTGCATAGGTGGAACTGGTGTGGGGCCTGACCATCGTAGCTGCCATGCTGCCACCAGCTCTGCACCCATCTTCCAAGGCTGCCAGGGAGGAGCTTTCTGGAAACTTGCATCCGCGAACCTCTCCCACAGCACATCCATGGTGTAGCTACCAGGTGCAGTTGAGTAGCTCCATTCCCCTTTGTTGTTGTCAGTTAGATGTCTCTCCCACCACTCAGTCAAACGTGCTCTGGAGGGAGGAGGTGTTGGCAACCTTGGGCCGGGGTCTCCAGTCACAGGCAAATTGTGCCACAACTCCCCTAGGGGCCCCAGCCCCTGAACTGCCTCTGGTCAAACCTCTGCCAGCTGTACCCCATGGACCTCATACTCCTTCAGCCTCACTACCACAAACACGCTGTCCCCTGTGGCCTCTGGCATGGGCACCTCCTCCTCCAAGGCAGCCTCTGACACATTCCCCACATCCACCGCTGCTGCTGTCCCTTCCGCCATCACAGTGCTACTCTCCTACCTTGGCCAGTCCACTGGAGAGGCTAAAAAAGAAAACGGAGCACTGATTTTCTTTCCACTCATATATTACTGCATTTCAACTCCTATATCTTCCTCATTTACTCTTTCCTTGCCTTTTATCCCTCTCCTCTAACCATTCATACCATTTCTCCCATACCATATAGTATTCTGTTGCTTTCTTTTCTTGTATTTCTTTTGTAAGTTTGTCCATCTCCATATACTCCAAAAATTTTCTAATCAAATTTTCTTCTGTTGGTATATTATTTTTCCAATTTTGTGCGTATATTATTCTTGCTGCTGTTGTAATATGTTTAATTAAATATTGTATCTTTTTTTTTATAAGTCCCTGGAAGTATTCCTAATAAAAATATTTCTGGCTTCATCTCTATATGCCGTCTGGTTATCTCTTCTAATTGTATTCTAATTTTACTCTAATATCGTTTTGCTTTGGGGCACATCCACTACATGTGGTAGTATGTTCCCCGATGTTGTTTACATTTCCAGCATGTTGATGAGGTATTGGGGAACATTCTGGCCAGTCCCACTGGTGGAAGATGCCACCTACAAAACATTTTATACATATTTTCTTTGTAGGCTACAGACATTGTCAGTTCATAATTTTTGTTCCATAATTTCTCCCATTTATCCAATTCAATTTTATATCTGAAATTTTTAGCCCAAATTATCATGTTTTCTTTGACTACCTCCTCCTCCATTTTGTATCTTAATAAGTAATTATTATTTTTTATCAATTTGTCCTCTGTGCCTTGAAGAATTTTGTCTAATTCATGTATTTCTTTTTGAAATCCATATTGTTCCAAACCTGTCTTATATCTGGATTATATCTATGTATATGGCCACCAATCAATGTCTAAACCCTGCTCTTTTAATTCTTGTCTTGTTTTCAATTCCCCTTGATCGTTTAGTAAATTTTTATATCTTTTAATTTTATCAATATCCAATACATTTGGGTAGATTAGTGCCTCCATTATTGATAGCCATTTTAGTGTAGTGTTTCTTTTTTATTCCTTGCCATATTTGTCATAGTGCATCTCTAATTAAGTGTCTCTGGAAGTAGCTGTGTTGTCTATTTTTTCCATCCTATAAGAAGCCATGCCACCCTATCTGTAGATCGTGCCCCTCTAATGTTAAAATTCTTTTGTTCCTTAATTCAATCCAATCTTTAATCCAGATGAATATTGTTGCCTGATAATGTTTCCCAGTCTGGGTGTCTGAAGCCTCCTCTTTTTCTACTATCCTGCAATGATTTTATTTTAATTCTTAATTTCTTCCCTTGCCAGATATAATTTGCTATTAATTTATTTAAATCTTTAAAGAAGTTTTTCCCTAATTTTATGGGTGCTACTTGGAACAAAAACAGTATTCGTGGTAAGATGTTCATTTTAATCAATGCTATTTTTCCTATAAGGGATAATAGTAATTTTTTCCAAGTTTCCAAATCTTTATCTGTGATAGTAGTTTGTTATAGTTATCCTCTTTAATTGATGAACACTTAGCTGACAGCCAAATTCCTAAATATTTTATTTTTTGGGTCATTTGGATGCCCATTTTGTCTTCCAGTTCGTTTTCCTGTTTTTTAGTGAGATTTTTTGTTATTGCCTTTGTTTTGAATTTATTAATTTTAACTCCCACTGCTTTTACATATTCTTCTATTTGTTGTATTAATTTGGATCCTGTCTGGATCGGTTGCTCTAAAATAAATATTAGATCATCTGCAAATGCTTGAATTTTATACTCATTTATTTTTTATTTTCAAGCCTTTTATCTCTTTTTCACCTCTAATTTTAATTAACAATACTTCTAATGTTAGTATAAATAATAAGGGAGATAGGGGGCATCCTTGTCTCACTCCTTTAGCTATAGTAAATTTTTCAGTAATATCTCCATTTATTATTATTTTTGCCATTTGTATTGAGTATATTTTTTCTACCGTCTTTACAAATTTCTCTCCAAATTCCATGGTTTCCAATTGCAAAATAATAAATCTCCAATTTAAATTGTCAAAGGTTTTTTGGGCCTCTAGAAATATTAATGCTGCTTGTTTGTCCTGGTGTGCTTTGTAATATTCTAATATGTCTATTATAATTCTCATGTTGTTTTTTATTTGCTTTTTTGGTAAAAATCTGTTCTGGTCAGGGTGGATATACTCATTTATCACTTTTTTGAATCTTTCTGAAATTACTGATGTGAATAGTTTATAATCTGTGTTCAGTAGTGAGATAAGTCTGTAATTTTTTATTTGTTGTTGAACTGAGTCTTCTTTTGGGATGAGGGTGATGAGGGCTTCTGTCCAGGAGTTGCGTATTCTGGCCTCCATGAGTGCTTCATTAAAGATTTCTAACAATATTTCATCTAGTGGTTCTTGAATTGTCTTATATAATTCTATCGGAAGTCCATCTGGACCTGGTGTTTTGTTATTTTTCTATTTCTTTCTCACTTCCACAAATTCTGTCATAGTAATTGTCCCATTTAGTGTCTCTCTTTGTATTTCCTCTAATTTTGCTATGTTCATCTTGTCTAAATATTGTTTGATGTTTTCTTCCAGTATATTTTCCTGGGAATATAGATCTCGAAATAAATTTTTTGCTATTTTTTTTTCTTCTCTCCTATAATGTATCTCTCCCTCCTCATCTTGTAATTGGTATATTATTCTTTTCTCTCTTTCTTTTTTCAATTTGTATGCTCCCCGACCTCCGGGCCTTCAAACGTGAACTGAAGACTTTACTATTTCACCGAGCGGGACTAGCCTAAGACATATTTTAGCGAAATTTTAAGGGGTTTTAATCGATCTTTGACCGTTTTAGTGATTTGGCCAGTAAATATTTGTTCTTAATTGTTTTTAAATATTGTTATTTATTATATTTATATTGTATTGGTGTGGGTATTTTAACATTGGCTGTAAACCGCCCTGAGTCCTCCAGGAGATGGTGAGGTATAGAAATGTAACTATAAATAAATAAATAAATAAATAAATAAATAAATAAATAAATAAATAAATAAATAAATAAATAAATAAATAAATAAATAAATAAATAAATAACCATTGCCCTGGTTTGTTTGCATGTTCAAAGTGATTTTGCTTTGCCAGTTTAATTTTCCTGCCATATCAACTTGTGAGGCCAAATTTAACTTATGTCTTATTAAATCTCTTCTTTCTTTAATTTTATTATTTTGGGGCTTCTTCTATAGATCTAATTCTAATCTTTTAAGTTCTTCTTGAAAATTATCTTGTTCTTGGGTTTTTTTATTTCTTTTTGCCATGTGTGCAATTGTGAGCCCTCTTATGTATGCTTTTGCAGCATCCCATAAATTTTGGAGCAATGTTTCTTCTTTTGTGTTTATCCTAAAAAATATTTTCATTTCCTTTTTGATCATTTGTGTATAATCTTTCTCTTTTAATATTTCTTTATTCATCATCCATCTTTTTCTTTTCTTCTGGCCCTTCCATATCACCCTTAATGGATTATGATTCGCCGAGGTATTTGTCATTATCTCTATCTCCTCTGTTTCCTTTCTGAGTTCTGATGTCACCCATACCATATAAAACCTTGACCACGATTGATGTGGATTTGAATAGTATGTATATTGTTCCTTTTCCATATTTGTTTCTCTCCATGCATCCTGTAAACATAGTTCTTGTGTCATTTTGTGAAATTTAACTGGTAAAGTTCTTTTCTTTGTCTTATTTGTCTTATTACTTTTTAATATCGATAATTGCATTAAAGTCTTCCAATTCCCTTATTTTTTTTGTTCTGTTTCTATCTCAACCATTAATATTCTCCCCTCCTCATCTGTGTATATTTGTTTTGATTTTAATCATTTTTGATATATACTGCAATTCCTCTCTTTTTTTGTGCTAATGATACATAGAGTTTGCCTATTCTTGGGTATTCTAATAACTTACTGTGCTGTTTCTAAATGAGTACTTCCTGTAAATTTATAATATCCATATCTAATTTTTGTAATTTTGTAAGTGTCTGAGTTCTTTTAGTTGGTAAATTTAGTCTGTTTATGTTTATTGAGATTTTTATTTCCTCCTCCATTTTCTTCCTTATTTATTAGCCGTTCTTAGTTTCCTTGTATTTCCTGTTTCTCTTTCTACTTTTTCTCTTACTCTTCTTCTAGTGCAAAGTGATATTCAAAAAATTCCTGTGCTTTCAAACTATTATGGAAAATAAAGAGGAAGACTTAGGGGAGATCATGTCAGAAATACTAGTGGAGGCATAAACACAACATGCGGAGGGACATCGACGAAGTATACAGAGTGCATACAAATTATGCACGCAGACACAAGTTGCCAAAAGAAGTTCATGTAAGATTTACAAAAAAGGCGATAAGGGATATATAAAAAATGAAGGAGGAACTGGTACTGTATAAAGGAAAGGAAATAATAACACTAAAACAAATCCCGAGACATGTGAGAGATCAAAGAAGAAACTTTAATTCCTAACATCACAACTAAAAAAATACAATGTAATGTTCCAGTGGTTAATACCAAAAGGTATCCTAATCTCTTGGCACGAGAAAAAAATCAAAATAGATACATTGGACAAAGTATATGTGTTTTCTTTATATGCTGCCGATTTTGTTAGTTTATGGTTTCTGTTCCATATGTTCTCCCAATCTGATAGATTTATGTTGTATCCAATATTTTGGCCCCATGTAATCATGCATCCTTTCACTACTTCTTCTTCCAGTTCTACTTACAGAAGGTATTTGTAAATTTTAGTAATTTTTTTTTGGTCTGGTCCTAATAAAATTTTGTCTAATTGTTGTGGTTTAAGATATATTCCATAATCTTTTATATCTTGTTTATGTCAGTTTTGTAATTGGAGATAAGCCCACCAGTCCACTCGTAGCCCTTGTTCTTGGATGTTGTGACTCCGGCTCCCGAGCCTGTCCTCACGGAGGAAGATGACTCTGAAAGTGATGGGGAGGAGCTGACAAGGCCTCCCTCTCCAGGACCCTCCTTTCTGGCAACGCCTCAGGTTCCAGCTGAAGGCCAGGAGGAAGGCATGTTGGAAGACCCACTAATAGGGAGTGATCAATCTTGGATTGATCCCAGGCAGCGTCAGAGGGAGAGGCATGCGCAGCAAAGGAAGAGGTGTGGCAGGGCCAGAGATTGCTGGGTCACTGAGCCATGCCCCACGGGGATAAAAGTGGGTGGGGTTGCTCTGCAGGCTCTGTGATGGACAAAAACTGCATATTGTGAGCTTTGGATGAGATAGTTTTTGGATTTAAACCTTGGACTTTGTGAGTGACTTCTGACTATTCTTTGAATTCTTGGTTGCCCCAACAACAGACTACAGATACGCTGACTCCTGTTTCTAGAGGTGATAAGAAACTTGGCAGGCATTTGGAAAGTAGCTGCCAGAACTTTTCTCTGCTAAAGGGAACTTGGTCGGCTTGTAAAAATAAATTACTGGCAGATGTCATTTGCTCGTGTGTTTTCCTAGGTGAAATGGGGGGACAGAACATAGTCCTGTATTATTTTTAACTTTCCATGGATATCTAATAGTTCTTTATATTTTAACATTTTATTTAAATCTAAATTGTTTCGGTGGATCATTGCTTCCATTGTGTCTAGCCAAGTTGGGATTTTTATATAATGTTTCTTTTTAACTTTAATCCAATTATTTATTAGCAAATCTCTAATCAAGTGTCTATGGAAGTATTGTTGTTTTGTAGGTCCTGTTTTCCACAGAAAGGCATGCCATCCTCTCTGCAGGCCATGACCTTCTATAGCTAATATTCTTTAAATAAATCCAGTCCTTTAACCAAACTAATATTGCTGCACTATAGTGTAATTCCCAGTTTGGCAATCCAAATCCTCCTCTGCTCTTCATATCTTGCAATAATCTCATTTTTATTCTGGGTTTTTTCCCTGCCAGATAAATTTTGCTATTGTCTTATTAAGGTCATTAAAAAGGTCTTTTCTAATTTAACTGGGATGGTCTGGAACAAGTATAGAAATTTTGGCAATACAGACATTTTTATGGCTGCTATTCTTCCTAAAAGTAATAGTTGCATCTTGGTCCATAATTCTAAATCTTTTTTTGGTTGTTGTAGTAGTTTGTTATAATTATTCTCCTTTATCAATTTGTAGTGTGCTGTCAACCATATACCTAAATATTTGATCTTTCTTGTTTGGAGTCCAAGTGTTCTTTCCAATTCTGTTATTTTTAGTTCTGTTAAATTTTTCGCTAGAAGTTTCGTTTTCTGTCTATTGATTTTCAGTCCTGCTACAGCTGCATATCTTTCTAGTTCCTTAATTAATGTTTGTCCTTTCTCTATTGGTTCTTCGATAATAAAAGCCAAATTGTCTGCAAATGTTGCAATTTATATTCTTCATTTCTGGTTTTCAATCCTTTTATTTCTGAATTTTGTCTGATTCGTTCTAGTGACAGTATGAAGAGCAGAGGAGATAGAAGACAATCTTGTCGAACTCATTTCTCTATATTTAAAGTTAATAATAATAATAATAATAATAATAATAATAATAATAATAATAATAATAATAATAATAATAATAATAATAATAATATTTTAATTTGTATACCGCCCTTCTCCCAAAGGACTCAGGGCGGTGAACAGGCAGATAAAATACAGACATACACAATAGTTAAAACAACCCTTAAGAAACTAATTTAAATTTGCCCAAAAATTAAAATAATATACACCCCCATAAAATTACAAAAATTTAAAAACCCATCAAATTCAATTAAAATTAAGGTAAAAATCAAGCTAGTCCAGCCATACGAAATAAATAGGTTTTAAGTTCGCGGCGAAAGGTCCTAAGGTCAGGTAGTTGTCGAAGCCCGAGGGGAAGTTCGTTCCACAGGGTCGGAGCCCCCACAGAGAAGGCCCTCCCCCTGGGGGCCACCAGTCGACACTGTTTGGCTGACGGCACCCTGAGGAGTCCCTCTCTGTGGGAACGCACCGGACGATGGGAGATAGAGGCCGGCAGTAGACCGTAGATAGCCCGGTCCTAAGCCATGGAGCACTTTAAAGATGGTAACCAATACCTTGAAGCGCACCCGGGAAACAACAGGTAGGCAGTGCAGTCTGCGCAGGATAGGTGTTACGTGGGAGCTCCGAACCGCTCCCTCAATAACCCGCGCAGTCGCATTCTGGACTAGCTGAAGTCTCCAGGTGCTCTTCAAGGGGAGCCCCATGTAGAGAGCATTGCAGTAGTCCAGGCGAGAGGTAACGAGAGCATGAGTGACTGTGCATAAGGCATCCCGGTCCAGGAAGGGACGCAACTGGCGGATCAGGCAAACTTGATAGAAAGCTCTCCTGGAGACGGTCGCCAAATGATCTTCAAAGGACAACCGATCATCCAGGAGCATGCCCAAGTTGCGTACCTTCTCCATCGGGGCCAATGATTCACCCCCGATAGACAGCCGTATCTGCAGCTGACTGTACCGAGGTGCCGGCATCCACAGCCACTCCGTCTTGGAGGGATTAAGTTTGAGCCTGTTCCTCCCCATCCAGACCCGTACGGCTTCCACACACTGGGACAGTACTTCGACAGCTTCACTGGGGTGGGCCGGGGTGGAAAAGTACAGCTGAGTGTCATCAGCGTACAGTTGGTATCTCACCCCAAAGCCACTGATGATCTCACCCAGCGGCTTCATATAGATGTTGAACAGGAGGGGTGAGAGAATCGACCCCTGCGGCACCCCACACATGAGGCACCTTGGAGTCGATCTCTGCCCCCCTGTCAGCACCGTCTGCGACCGGTCAGAGAGGTAGGAGGAGTTTGGGTGTTTTCTCCATTAATTATAATTTTTGCTTTTGTATTGAGTATATTGCCATTATAATATTCTCAAATTTAGTGCCAAAATTCATATCATAAACTTGTTGAATCATAAATTGCCAATTGAGGTTGTCAAATGCCTTTTGGGCATCCAAGGAAACAAAGACTACTTGTTTCTCTGGGTGAGCTTCATAATATTCTAAACTGTTCATTATTATTCTTAAATTATTCCTGATTTGTCTATTTGGGAGAAATCCATTTTTATCTAAGTGAATGTAGTTGTTCAAAATTTTCTTTAATCTGTTGGCAATGATAGTGGCAAATATTTTATAGTCTACATTTAACAAAGTAATTGGTCTATAAATCTGTATCAGTCTGGCATCTGTATCCCCCTTTGGGATTAGCGAAATTAATGCTTCCCTCCACATATCCGGCATTTTAGCTGATGTTAATACCTCATTGTATAAATCAACCATTATTGGTCCTACTTGTTCTTCTATTGCCTTATAAAATTCTGATGGAAAACCATCAGGGCCCAGTGTTTTGTTACTTTTCTGGGATCTGATCACTTGATTTAATTCCATCATAGTTATGTCCTTAGTCAGAGTTTTTCAGTTTGTCTTTTATTTCTTGGGTTCTTTTTTTCTTAAATATTCCCCAATCTGATCCTCATCTGCTCCTTCTTCCTTGTAAAGTTCCTCAAAATATTTATGTGCAATCTCTTTTCTTTTCTAATGTGTGTTGGTAATCTCCATGTTCATCTTGTAGTTGGTAGATGGTTCTTTTCTCTTTCTCTTTTTTTAAGTTTATAAGATAACCATCTTCCTGGGTTTATTTGCTTATTCGAAGTATATTTGTTTGGTTGCCTTCAAGTTTCTAACCAGTTCTTCCTGCTCAACTAAATTGAGTTACTGTTTGTAGAGAATCAATTGTTCTTGTAATTGAGAATTTTGTGGGCTGCTCTGTAATTTGGTCTCTAATTTTTTGATTATTTGAAGTAAATTGTTTTGTTGAGCATATTTTTCTTTGTTCTTTTTTGCAACATAGGATTTTATAATTCCCCGTATGACAGCTTTCATAGTATTCCATAAGTTTCGGGTCATTTTATACTGGTTATTATTTTCTTTAAAACAGAAATTTAGTTCTTCCTTAATTTTCTTAATCAATTCCTCATCTTTCAATAATTGCGAATCTAGTGTCCATCTTCTCCTTGGTTTTTTTTTACCCTTCCAGTTAATTCTGAGTGGGTATGGTCTGCCCACGAGTTCAGTAAAATTTCTCCTTCTGTCACTTCTTCTGCTAATTCTCCACTCATCCAAGCCATGTCGATGTGTGACCATGACTAATGGGGGTTTGAATAGGAAGTAAATTGTCTCTTTTCTGAATTTAATGTTCTCCATATATCTATTAAATTTAATTCTTTGGTCATTTCTACATATATTTTAGGTAGTTCTCTTTTCCCCCCCTTTCTTATTTCCCCCATTGTAGTCTTTTTGATAATCTGTTATCGCATTATAATCTCTTATAATGCAAATATTTTTCCTTTCTAATTCAATAATGTTATCATATAGGGCTTTTTAAAATTCTTTTTGATTGTCATTGGGGGCATAAATTACCACTAATAATTTTTTTAAATTTATCTGTATTTCTATTGCCAGGATTCTTCCTTTAGGGTCTGCAAATATTTTTTTTATTCAAAAAGTTTTACAGAAAATTCCCCTTTCCCCCACCTCCCTCCCCTCCCTTCACAACCCCTTCCCCCGACTTCCCGGAACGAGCACAAGGTATAGTTAAAAATAAAACAAACATATGCTAAAAAATTTTTGTCCCAACTTAATTATACTCCTACAATTCTCATCAGTTCCTAACTTCCCCCGAAAACAATCAAGAATAATACATCATAATCATTCAAAAGCAGTCTGATAACTCTTAGTCTGATATCTACTTTGAATATAGTCAATCCATTTTTTCCATTCCTTTAAGTATCTTTCTTGCATATTGTCTTTCAAAAAGGCTGATATTTTCGCCATCTCAACCAAATTGGCAACTTTCAATATCCATTCTTCTACTGTAGGTACTTCTTTTTTCTTCCAATATTGTCCTATTAGTAATCTTGCTGCTGTTATTAGATTTAAAATCAATTTAGTCTCAATTAGTGTACAGTCCGTAATAATTCCCAACAGGAAAAATTGCGGCAGGAACTTTATCTTCTTTTTCAAAACATTTTGTAAAATCCACCAATTTTTTATCCAAAAGGCCTTTATAGCCTTACAAGTCCATGAAATATGAAAATATGTAGCATCATCACAATTACATCTCCAACATTTTGCTTGCATATCTGGATACATACACAATAATTTCTTAGGATCTAAATGCCATCTATAAAACATTTTATAAAAATTTTCCCTCAGATTCTGTGCCTGATTCTTTAACATTTCTAACCCAAATTTTTTCCCAAGTTTCCAATAATATTGGCTCCTGAAAATTTTGTGCCCACTTTATCATACAGTCCTTTACCAAGTCCCTTTCAGAATCTATTTCAAGTAACACATTATACAATCTCTTTATATGCTCCTGAGACTGATTTCTAATTTGCTTTACCAAATTACCCTCGTTCTGCTCTATACCAATTTTCTGATCTTCCTTCCATCTAGCACGTAGTTGCTCATATTGAAACCAAGTATAATTTTTCCCTTCTTCTTTTAGTACGTGCAAAGATTTTAATTGCAAATTACCTCTTTCAGTATACAAAACCTTCTATATTCAGAATTCTTTCCTCCGTTAAATTAAACCAATCACTTATTGCAGAGAGGGCAGCTGCTTCATAGTATAATTTAAAATTGGTCATTTTTAAACCTCCCCTTTCCCGAGAATATTGAATTATTTTCATTTTAACCCTAGCTTTTTTACCTTCTTGTATAAATTTGTTAATTCCCATCTGCCATTCCTCAAGATTCTTCTTTTTCTTCTTTTTCTTTTTTTTCATTTTTTTTTTTGCAAAATTTTTTATTTTCCATAATAATTCCCACAATTTGACCAGTGTACAATACAATCACTTATCCAACAATTGATCCTATACTCAAATTATGCTCAATCAGGCCTGCTCGACTGCCACTCCCTCCCTTAATCCTTTCTACCCTTCTCATCCTTCTACTTTCCCCACCATCCTTCTCCTTACTTTCCTACTTCCCCTCCTCTTTCCCACTTCTCACTACCATCCTTTCTAACCCTCTATCTTCTCCTCCTTCTTCTCCTCCTATCCTTTCTTCTCCCTCCCTTCTTTCCTACCTACCTACCTGCCTACCTACTTTCTTCCTTCTTTACTCCTCTTTCCTTACCCTTTCCCTTCGGAAGTGGTTACTGAGTAGTCCCGACTTTATACCATTCCAACTTGTTTAATTCTACCATTAGTCCTGTACAATGGCAATCAATCAATTTATAATCTTCCCCTTCCCCCCATTTCCCCCCTCCCCCCCCCGAGACTTCCCAGAACAGAATACAGGGTATTGTAACTAACAAACATAATCTAAAATATAACATAAAACATATTCCATTTCACACCATCACACTATCAATTCCCTTCTTTTCTTAAACTCTAATACATAGCAATTCCTAACTTCACTCAAAAACTAACTGATATTTTTTAATCTGATACTTATTTTGAATATAATCGATCCACTTTCTCCATTCCAAAATATATTTTTCTTGTGTACAGTCTTTCAAGTAGGCAGAAATTTTTGCCATTTCTGCTAAATTTGATACTTTACTAATCCATTCTCCAATTGTAGGTAAGTCTTCTTTCTTCCAATATTGTGCAATCAATAATCTTGCAGCAGTTATTAAATTCAAAATCATTTGTCTCTATAACAGTGCAATCTGGAATTATTCCTAATAAAAAGAACTGTGGAACAAACTTGATCTTCTTTGTCAGCCTCCGCTTTAATTTAGTGTATTTCTCCTACTAGATTATCTGACTGTTTTATTACCGTATTAAAAGTTTGCTCTACTGAATGTCTTACATGCTTTATGGAGGAGGCGGAAGATTTTCACTGTCCCCAGCGTCGACTGACATTGCATGTGTGGGAGAGAGGAAAAGCCTTTTTTTTAAAATAGATGTTTGAATTATTTTGGCGCGTGAATGTACCGGCAGCTGCTGACTCCACATTCCATCCAGAAGATTGACAGAGGGAGAATATCGGAAGTGAAACTACACGTGGCTGAGGAGGAAGAAGACATTGGACTATTACTGTATTGACCTCTAGTAGGGGGAGGGTTCAGGAGAGAATATGACTCTGAGGTTTTGATTTACTTCCAGTTCCAGCTATGCTTTTACTGCATCCAGACCTGTATGATATAAATTACCAATTTCTTCAACATGATGGAGTTGGGTTTTTATTTTCTCAAACACTAATCTGGGGCAGGCTGACATTAAGCTGGAACTCCTCCAAAATCAGTCATTCCAGATCTAACTGAATTCCTCCTTAAATGTCAATTTAATGATAAGCTCAGACATCTTATCCCAGGACTATCACGGAGTTGATAAAGAATCTTTTCTGGGAAGAAAGCCAACCTCACAAGATGAGCTGGAGGAGACAGGAGCAGCCTTGGCAGCCACATCGGGCCCTCCCAAATACTCAGGAATTTCTGCAGAGTGGCTGGAGAAAAAGCAGATAGAGGAAAAACGGGAGAAGGCCAAACTGGATTTTAAAACCTTTCCAGACCCAGGGGAACTACAATCCGGAGTTACTAGACGTAAGCAAAAAAAGAAACTCTCTGCTTGGCAACAGGAGCAGCAAATTAAGGATCAATTACAAATTGCAGAAGCCGTCAGACTGTATCGTGAGGCGAAAGAGTGACAGAGAGATCGTGAAAGGTATGAAGACCCCACCCAAAGGCCCTGGGGGAAGAGGGAAGATGTGGAAACAGAAATTTTGATGGCTACCGGGGGAGCTGCATACCATAGAGAGTTTCAGGAGGATCGAGAGCCTGAGCTGCGTTCTCCAGGGGCTGCAGATCTGGATAGGGGTCAGGGGATCCCCACTGCACAAATGTTACCTCGCAGAAGGAAAAAACCTAAAATTCCCCCAATTCCCAGGAAGTTTGATGGAGACCCTAAGGAATTAGGCTTATTCCAGGCTATGGTAGACAGCCACATGCAAGAATGGGGTGAAGATTATTTGTCAGAAGCCTCTAGAGTGAGAAGCGTGACTCAAGTCTTGAGTGGTAGGGCGGCTTCCTGGTACGTGACCTTGTACCAAGAGGATTCCCCTCTCCTTAGGAACTACCACCATTTTATGGCAGCCCTAAGAATGAGATTTGAGGACCCCTTGGCAGAGCAAAAGGCCAAGATTTGCATGAGGTCCATCAGACAAGAGACCAGTAACTGACTACAACCAAGAGTTCAGCGATCTGGTACCTCTCATGAGAGGGTGGTCGGAAGTGGCCCTTTTGGATTTATACAAAGATGGCCTAAACGGAGATCTATATAAATTGTGTAGAGCCCGAGCATCCCCGACTACCCTGCACGGCTGGTACATCCTGGCAGCAGAAATGGAGATAGACCTAGCCAAGGACCGCCTGCGAAGTGATCGTAGTTGGAGGCAAACCCCAACTCAGTTCCAGAGGGAACCGACCAAAGATTCTGTTCCAGTGGAGAGTGGGAAGAAGAAACCCACGGGCTGTTTCAGATGTGGAAAAGAAGGCCACCGAGCCGCTGATTATCGTCTTATGCCAAAAAACTGCAAAAGCCACTAACAAAATCCAATTGCAAAGACAGAACGCCAAGAATCTCCTCTCATCAAGGAAATTTTGATTCTTCAGATGACAGCGAGACATCTTGAATCGGACGAGGATCTCCTGGTGAGTTGGAAAGGGGCCCCTTACCGTTCCAGTACAATTACATCCCATCCTCAGGAATGCAAGGGAAATGCTAGCCCTCTTAAACTCTGGTTGTACCATGCATCTTAAGCATGGTAAAAATGGAATTAAGACTAAAAACATTGAGCAGGCCCATAGCCTTCTGCCAGCTAGATGGATCGGTACAGGCCCAGCCCACTTTGTGACAGAACCCATAGAGATGACCATAGAAGACCATAAAGAAATCATAAACTTCATAGTGGCCCCAGGATGGACCAGCCTCTTGTATTCTCTTCTAAAATAACCCGAGAATAAACTGGAGAACAGGGGTATTGCGACTCCACACAAAGGCACAAAAGAAGGAGAAGATAAATTTAAAACCCCCTGATCCAGATTGCCCTGAGAAACTGGGGGCGATGGTTGAACGGCTAGAGGGGGAGGAAAAAATTCCTAAAGAGTACTGGGACCTACGAGAGGTTTTTAGTGAAAAGGCATCTGATGTGCTGCCTCTCCATAGGCCCACAGACTGTGCAATAGACATTCTACCAGGGGTGAAACTCCCAAAACCAAAATCTTACCCCATGACCCAGAAAGAACTGGGAGAATTATGAAACTTTATAGATAAAAATTTAGAACGAGGATTCATTCAACCGGCTAGGCCTCGGGTTGCAGCTCCAGTCATGTTCCAAGAAAAGAAAGATGGCACCTTCCGCTTGATAGTTGACTATAGAAACCTGAACTGTGTGTGAGTGGAAAATGTATACCCCATGCCTCTTATGAAAGACATGCTCGCCCACTTGGCAAAAGGAAAGTTTTTTACTAAACTGGACTTATGAGAAGCGTATTACAGAGTACACATAAAAGAATGAATACTTCAATTGTCCTCATTGCTTTCAATTCCGAGTCTTACCATTTGGGTTGCAAGGGGCCCCAGCAGTTTTCATGCAGCTAATAAATGAAGTTCTCCGTGAACATTTGTTTAAAGGGGTTCTTGTTTATCTTGATGACATACTTATCTACACTGAAACCATGGAGGAGCATGTGAAGCTAATAAGAGCAGTACTTAAAAAATTACTGGCTGCTGAACTTTATGCAAAATTGTCAAAATGTGAATTCCATCAATCAAAAATCGATTATCTGGGATACTGTATTTCCTCTGATGGATTGGAGATGGACCCTGCCAAAGTCCAAGCAGTACTAGTGATCCTCAACCATAAACAATTACAGAGCTTTCTGGGTTTTGCTAATTTTTATCGTCAATTCATTCCCTCTTTTGCTGACATTGCCCTGCCAATCACCAATCTCCTCAAAACAAGAGGAAATATTAAACCCAAACCATCCTTATCACTGGAGTGGTCAATGGAGTGTCAGGACGCTTTTGAGAAGTTGAAGCAATTTTGCCACCAGCCTCTCGTACTGGGTCTCTCGTGGCTCCAAAATGGAACCCTAAAATAAACTGGAGAACAGGGTATGCGACTCCACACAAAGGCACAAAAGAAGGAGAAGATAAATTTAAAACCCCCTGATCCAGATTGCCCTGAGAAACTGGGGGCGATGGTTGAACGGCTAGAGGGGGAGGAAAAAATTCCTAAAGAGTACTGGGACCTACGAGAGGTTTTTAGTGAAAAGGCATCTGATGTGCTGCCTCTCCATAGGCCCACAGACTGTGCAATAGACATTCTACCAGGGGTGAAACTCCCAAAACCAAAATCTTACCCCATGACCCAGAAAGAACTGGGAGAATTATGAAACTTTATAGATAAAAATTTAGAACGAGGATTCATTCAACCGGCTAGGCCTCGGGTTGCAGCCCCAGTCATGTTCCAAGAAAAGAAAGATGGTACCTTCCGCTTGATAGTTGACTATAGAAACCTGAACTGTGTGTGAGTGGAAAATGTATACCCCATGCCTCTTATGAAAGACATGCTCGCCCACTTGGCAAAAGGAAAGTTTTTTACTAAACTGGACTTATGAGAAGCGTATTACAGAGTACACATAAAAGAAGGGGATGAATGGAAAACGGCGTTCAATTGTCCCCTCGGTTGCTTTCAATTCCGAGTCTTACCATTTGGGTTGCAAGGGGCCCCAGCAGTTTTCATGCAGCTAATAAATGAAGTTCTCCGTGAACATTTGTTTAAAGGGGTTCTTGTTTATCTTGATGACATACTTATCTACACTGAAACCATGGAGGAGCATGTGAAGCTAATAAGAGCAGTACTTAAAAAATTACTGGCTGCTGAACTTTATGCAAAATTGTCAAAATGTGAATTCCATCAATCAAAAATCGATTATCTGGGATACTGTATTTCCTCTGATGGATTGGAGATGGACCCTGCCAAAGTCCAAGCAGTACTAGAGTGGGCACCTCCTCGCACCCGCAAACAATTACAGAGCTTTCTGGGTTTTGCTAATTTTTATCGTCAATTCATTCCCTCTTTTGCTGACATTGCCCTGCCAATCACCAATCTCCTCAAAACAAGAGGAAATATTAAACCCAAACCATCCTTATCACTGGAGTGGTCAATGGAGTGTCAGGACGCTTTTGAGAAGTTGAAGCAATTGTTTGCCACCGAGCCGGTCCTCAAGCACCCTGACATGGAATCCCCATTCGTGGTTCAAGCAGATAAAAGCAGTGATAGTTTTACTCCAAAACAATGCTAAAGCTGAGCTACAACCATGTGCTTACACATCTCGTAAACTCACTGAAACAGAGCAGAGATGGGCCATCTGGGAAAAGGAGGCTTTCGCAGTGCACTGGGCTCTCCAAACATGGAGACAATTCTTGGAGGGGGCCAAACACCCTTTTGAAGTATGGACTGATCATAAAAACTTAGAAGCCCTAAAAACTCCCAGAAAGCTATCACCAAAACAAGCTCGATGGGCCCAATACTTTAACTGTTTTCATTTTTCCTTCATATATTCCTAGAACTTCTCATATTTTGTTATTAGTAAACAGTACTGCTAACCTATACTCCCAGTTCAACAGTTAGCAGCCCTGGCAATTACTCGTACCCAAGCTCATACCGATCCAACGTTACCAGACGATCTCACCAATTTGCTCAAGGAAGCCTTAAACAAGGATGACTGGTTCTTAGCCCATTCGCACGAGTGCACTCTTTGCGATGGACTGGCTTGGGTAGGAGCAAAGTTGTACATCCCTGCATCTCTGAGGGAGGTCATACTTCTACGTTGTCATGATGCTAAAATGGCTGGCCATTTTGGATTCGTCAAAACCTTACACCTCCTGAAAAGACAGTTTTGGTGGCCAGGTCTTAAGAAAGACATTGAATCCTATATAGCGAGCTGTCCTGTTTCTGCATCAGCTAAAAGACCACCAGGGAAACCTCCTGGATTGCTACAAATAGTAGCCCGGCCAGAAGCCCCATGGAAAGAAATATCCATGGATTTCATAGTGGAATTACCTGAAAGTGGAGGCAATACAGTAATCTGGGTGGTTACTGACCTGTTCTCCAAACAAGTGCACTTCATCCCATGTTCCAAAATTCCTTCTTCAAAAACTTTGGCAAAACTGTTTGTCCAACACATCTACAGACTCCATGGGGTTCCTAAACGAATAATCTCAGCTTGAGGGGTGCAATTCACTTCTAAGTTTTGGAAAGAATTTTTGCAGCTGATAGGCTCCACCCAAGGTTTAAGCTCCTCCCATCATCCTCAAACTAATGGCGGCTGTGAACGCTCGAACTCAGTACTAGAACAATACCTACGATGTTACATTAATTATCAACAAGATAATTGGGCAGACTTACTACCATTTGCGGAAGTAGCTTACAATAATTCTGTTCATAGCAGCACTGATTCACCCATTTAAAATTGCCTCAGGTCAAGAATTTGTCCCCATTCGAACTCCTGAACAAAAAACATTGATTCCTCCAATGGATAGAACAATTGCAAAGTACATGGAAAATTACGCCATTGATTTATGCTCATCACACACAAAAAACAAGCAGATGAGCTCCTGAGAAAAATTCCAAGTAGGAGATAAAGTTTTGTCTACTAAATATTTACAAACAACTCAGAAATCAAAAACTTGGACCCAAATATGTCCCATTCCCATCATAAAATCATAAATCTGTACGGTCCAACTAGATCTACCTAAATCTCTCAGAAGAATTCACCCAGTTTTCCACGTAGTTTCCCAAACCTGAGCACATCCCATTAGACCTAATCCTACTAAGGCCCTGTACCTATCCTCACCCAAGAACATTTTGAAATTAAGGAAATTCTAGACTCTAGAAAATATAGAAATAAAATCAATATTTTTCTTAAACACTTTCCTCTATCACAAGCTGAATGGGTTAACAAAGAAGATATTCTCCCTCCACTAGCACTATTTTATAACAAATATCCTGATAAACCCTAACTTTTCTTTTTCTTTTCCAGGACTAACGTCCTTTTTTCGAAGGAGGGCCGAATGTCAGCCTCCGCTTTAATTTAGTGTATTTCTCCTACTAGATTATCTGACTGTTTTATTACCGTATTAAAAGTTTGCTCTACTGAATGTCTTACATGCTTTATGGAGGAGGCGGGAGGTTTTCACTGTCCCCAGCGTCGGCTGACATTGCATGTGTGGGAGAGAGGAAAAGCCTTTTTTAAAAATAGATGTTTGAATTATTTTGGCGCGTGAATGTAACGGCAGCTGCTGACTCCACATTCCATCCAGAAGATTGACAGAGGGAGAATATCGGAAGTGAAACTACACGTGGCTGAGGAGGAAGAAGACATTGGACTATTACTGTATTGACCTCTAGTAGGGGGAGGGTTCAGGAGAGAATATGACTCTGGGGTTTTGATTTACTTCCAGTTCCAGCTATGCTTTTAGTGCATCCAGACTTGTATGATATAAATTACCAATTTCTTCAACATGATGGAGTTGGGTTTTTATTTTCTCAAACACTGATCTGGGGCAGGCTGACATTCTTTTTCAAAATGTTCTGCATAATCCACCATATTTTAATCCAAAAAGCTTTAACTTTTTTGCAAGTCCACCATATATGATAATAGGTAGCATCCTCACAATAACATCGCCAACATTTTGCTTTCACATTTGGATACATACATGACAGTTTTTTAGGATCTAAATGCCATCTATAAAACATTTTATAAAAATTTTCTCTTAAATTTTGTGCTTGCGTAAATTTAACATTCCTCACCCAAATTTTTTCCCATGTTTCTAACATTATAGGTTGTTGAAAATTTTGTGCCCATTTTACCATACAATCTTTAACCAACTCCATTTCTGAATCAATTTCAATCAATACATTATATAATCTCTTTATATGCTGTTGACCTTGATCTTTTATTTGTTTTACCAAGTTATCATCACTTTGCCTTATACCAATTTTCTGATCTATTTTCCATCTAGATTGCAATTGTCCAAACTGGAACCATGTATAATTTCTCCTTCATCCTCAATTTCTCCCTAGATTTTAACTTAGTATAATATTCTAAAAAGCTTTTTAATCAAATTTTGCTGATATACTTCCTTACCTCTATATTCTATTTTATCAATTATACATCGTTTCTGTTTCTTTCTTAATAAATGCTAACCACCTTCCAGGTTTATTAGAATTATTAAACAAATTATGTTTTGCATATTGTAAATTAGTTACCACCTGATCTGCCATTAACATATTAAATTGACCTCTTAATATATTTATATATCATATGTCTGGGGATAGTCCATATTGGTATCTTTCCATCTAACTTATATTGATATTTTTTCCAAACCTCAACAAAGCACTTCTGACCATATTATTCTTAAATATCTTATCAATTTTCTTGTCATATATTACATATGCATACCATCTATATAACAAACAATAACCTTCTATATTCAAAATCCTTTCCTCTGTTAAATTAATCCAATCAGAAATTAAAGCTAAAGCAACTGCATCATAGTACAATTTCAAGTTGGGCATTTTTAAACCCCCTCTTTCCCTAATGTCTTGCATTGTTTTTAACTTTATTCTCGGCTTTTTACCCTTCCATAAAAATTACTAATCCCTTTTTGCCATTCTTGTAAATTTGCATCTTTCTTCAATATTGGAATCATTTGAAACAAAAATAAAAATCTAGGCAAAACATTCATTTTTATAGCTGCCACTCTTCCCAACAATGATAATTGTAACTTCTTCCAATTCTCCATTTCTTTAATTACTTTTCCCCACAATACCTCATAATTATTTTTATATAACTTTACATTCGATGCTGTAATATATACTCCTAGGTATTTAACCTTTTTAACTACTTCATATCTAGTTATTCTTTCTAGTTCTTCCCTCTGATGTGTATTCATATTTTTAATTATCATTTTTGTCTTCTGCTGATTCACTTTAAACCCAGATACCTTACTATACTGATCAATTGTCTCCTTTAGATATACAGCTGAATGTATTGGTTGAGATAAAGAAACAACCAGATCATCTGCAAACGCTCTTAATTTATAATCTTGATTTTTAATTCTAATTCCTTTTATTCGATCTAAACCACGTATATTACTCAATAATATTTCCAAAGTTAGAATGAATAATAACGGTGACAAGGGACATCCTTGTCTAGTCCCTTTCTCAATCTTGAAAGATTCTGTTAATCCACCATTTACTATTATTTGAGCTGTTTGCTTTTGATATATAGCCTTAATTGCTTGAATAAAATAATCCCCAAATTGCATTTTTTCTATTACTTTAAACAAAAACTGCCAATCCAATCTATCAAAAGCTTTTTCCGCATCCAAAAAGAAGAATGCTGCTGAGACCTGGCTGTTTCTTTCCAAATATTCAAGTAAATTTACAATTTGTCTCATATTATATCTCATCTATCTCCCCTTAATAAATCCTATTTGATCATTATGAATTAATTGAGTCATCAGTGGCATCAATCTATTCGCTAATACCTTAGCAAATAACTTATAATCAGTATTTAAAAGCGATATTGGCCTATGGTTTAACACCATCTCGATCTTCTTTAGGTATTAATGAAATAAAAGCTGTCCTCCATGAAGGAGGAGCTTCTCCTCCCCTTTGTATTCTGTTAAATAACTCCTTAAGTGGTACAATCATCTCATTTTGTAAATTTTTATAATAAGTAGTTGTCAAACCATATGTACCTGGTGCTTTATTTGCTTTAAGCTGCTTAATTGCAAACACTATTTCCTCTGAAGAAATTAATTGATTCAACTCTTCCCTTTGATCTACTGTAATTTCTAAGATACCGTGGTCCTGTAAATATCTATCTATATCTTTATCATTAATCACATCTCTAGAATATAACTTAGTATAATATTCTAAAAAAGCTTTTTTAATCAAATTTTGCTGATATACTTCCTTACCTCTATATTCTATTTTATCAATTATACATCGTTTCTGTTTCTTTCTTAATAAATACGCTAACCACCTTCCAGGTTTATTAGAATTATTAAACAAATTATGTTTTGCATATTGTAAATTAGTTACCACCTGATCTGCCATTAACATATTAAATTGACCTCTTAATATATTTATTGACTCTTTTATTTTACTATCCTGGATTACATACCAATAACTGCTCCTTCCTTTTAATTTCCTCTTCTAATTCTTTTCGCCTTTTCTGCAATCTATTTCTATATTTATTATTCATATCTAATAAAATTCCCTTCATATAAGCTTTGCTGGTGTCCCAAACTATCTCTATAGGTGTCCCCTTATCCATATTCAAAGAAAAAATTCCTTCATTAGAATTTTACATTCATTTACATTTTGTTCGTATCTAAACAAGTTCTCATTCATCCTCCACGACCTCCTGGCCTCCTTTTCCCGATCTAGCTCAATCCAAACCGGGCTATGATCAGACAAAGTTCTAGAACAAATTTTTGTCTTATTCACTCTGAAAAACAAATCATTAGTAATTAAAATAAAATTGATCCTAGAAAAAGATTGATGTCTATCAGAAAAAAATGTAAAATCTCTCTCTTTTTCATTGCGTTCTTGCCATACATCTCTCAATTCTAAATCTTCCATCAAATCAAAGAAGGCCTTTGGCAGTTTTACACGATTGGAAATATTTCTAAGACTTCTTTTATCTTTCTGGATTTCCATCACTCCATTCCAATCACCCATTAATATATGAGTTTTATAATCCCAAGATGTTATTCTTTTATGTAAAAACTTATAAAAATTTTCTTGTTGTTGATTTGGTGCATAAACTCCTATTAAAAGTATTTTTCTCCCCTCCAATAAAAGTTCAATAGCAATATATCTTCCTTCATTATCCACCTCAATTAATGTTGCAGATAAATTACTAAGAAGTAATTATTAAGAAGTCCATTCTTCTTTTCTGTAGCAGATGCAACAAAATGTATTCCCAATTTTGAATTTATCAAATATTTCTGGTCTAATGTTCTAATATGTGTTTCTTGTAAGCATACAATGTCATTTTTAAATTGCTTCAAATAATGAAATATCTTTCTTCTCTTTTGTGGTGAGTTTAATCCATTAACATTCCAAGATAAAAGTCTAATTGCCATTATCAGCGATCGGAAACTTTTGAAGCACCAGCCGCAAATCATATCTTTCTTTGGGCCTTGCTCCTCCCACTGTTTCCGTCTTGGTAGTAGCAGATTGAGCCTGTTGAGCCTTTTCTTCTTGTTCCATGCGTTTGACAGCTGCTCTTGTCATCCTTGGCTCTTTTGGAATCTCTGATCCCATCTTAGACACATCCAACACTTGTGAAAGGTCTTCTTCCATTACTATCATTTCTTTTTCTTTAATTTCGCCTTCCTTTCTCCTACCATCCGGAGATGGTGGACTTCCAGCTTTAAGCACATAAGCATAAAACTCTCGTGCTTTACTGACTGTATTAAGACAATGTGCTTTCCCTTCATAGTAAACTATTTTTTTTATTTTTTATTGAAAGAGTTTTAAAAAACAAAAACATTTTCCCCCTTTTTCCCCCCCTCCCAAAACCCCTTCCCCTCCTCCCCCCGGCTTCCCGGTCAATCACAAGGTATTGTTATACATAAACCAAACATAGAATAAAATTTTCCCTTCCAATCCAAATAACCACATCCAAAGCTTTTCATCTCCCAACCCCCTCCCCATTACATAAAATAACTTTCTAATTATTCAAAGGCAATCTGATATTTCTTAATCTGATATCTGTTTTGTAGATAATCAATCCATTTTTTCCATTCAATTAAATATCTTTCCTGCGTATTGTCTTTTAAAAACGCTGAGATTTTAGCCATCTCAGCCAAATTAATGACTTTCAGTATCCATTCTTCTATTGTAGGTACCTCTTCATAGTAAACTATTATACCAGTTGGTATGTCCCATCTGTACTCAATCTGATGTTTTTTAAGTTCGTTCACCAAAAAAGCAAACTTCTTCCTACCTCTCAACATTTTAGGGGGAATTTCCTTTAGTATTAAAATATCTTGGCCAGCCGCTTGAATCTTGTCTCCTTTAAAAGAAGCTTGTAAAATCTCATTTCTCACTGTTCTAGTAGTAAAATAAATGACAATGTCTCTTGGAAGATTTCTTTGTTTTGCTATCCAGGAATTCACACGATAAATTTTGTCAATATGAAAAGCCGCATCTGCTGGCTGAACTGCCAAAATCTCCGCAAAGGCCTCAGAAAAAAATTGCTTCAAATTCTCTTGTCTATTCTCTTTCAGGCCATGTATTCTTAGAGCAAATTCCATAGCTCTATATTGTACCAAAACAATTTCATCATCAGCTTTATCCATTTTACTTTGAACTGCCTCAATCTTATTTTCCAATTTTAAATTAACTTTCTTTATTTCTTCTACTTCCTGCTCCAGTAAAATCACATTTACTGCTGACACCAAACCTTCCTTGACTTCTTTATTTCCAATTTGAATTTCTAACATCTGTTTTTTCATCTCTGACATTTCTTCTGTAATTAATTTAAACTTATCTTCTATCTGAGAGGTTTGCAAATTCATAGCATCATTAAGAGATTCTTTCATAAAATCTTTCAAATTATCCTGAAGTTTAGTGATTTTGTATCTGCTGTATGTGCTGGAGAGACTCCCGGTGTTGATGTTCCTGGGGGTTTTGTTACAATTGTCTTTAATTGTTTTGCTGCCATCTTTTAAAATTTCTCTTTAACTTAATGTTACGTATAAATCTTCTATGTCTTTTAAAGAAACAGTCTCAATGTCTCTTCCCCCTTCTCATTACAATGTTTTAAAGAATCTCCAGCTGGTCTTCAGCAATAAACAGCAAACAGTGAGAATTGTAACACTTTCGTTTTCAACTGCTTAGCTCATTAAAGAACAGCCGCCATTTTCACTTTAAGGTCAACTCCAAAACTTAAAAAAAAATAACAGGGAATTGATTTAATTACTTGCTTTTATAGTTAGAGCTCTCCTGTTTCTGTTCAGTCTGGTATTTTCTTCTTTAAGTTAAAATTGGTCCTGGCAGTTGGTTGCGGCAATTAGGTCTGCCGAAGCAGGAAAAAAACCTCAGATCTGGAGCGCTTTGACGTTCTGAGGGGGCTTAACCCTTCGAGCCCCCTGGTGTCTTTCAGGAGTTCTAGGGAAGCTCTACCTCTGCTTCTTTCGCTCACCTCCTCTTCTTCACCCGAAGAGGGGGAATTTCGAACCGCTGGGCAGCTGATTGTTGCTGTCTTAGCGGTCCAACACGATCCAGAGGTTGGTGATCAAACAGATCACCTCCATTGCCAACGGAGCCAACCAGGAAGTCCCCATTCCTCAAGATTCTTATCTTTCTTAATTATTGGTATCATCTGAAAGAGGAATAAAAATCTAGGTAAAACATTCATTTTAATAGCAGCTATTCTCCCCAGCAATGATAATTGCAATTTTTTCCAAACAATCAATTCCTTCTGAACCTTTTGCCATAAAACCTCATAGTTATTCTTATACAATTTTACATTTGACGATGTAATATAAACCCCTAAATATTTAATCTTCTTTACAATTTCAAATCCTGTTATTTCCTCTAATTTTTCTTTCTGTTGTTTGGCCAAGGGTCTGCAAATATTACGTTTGCCTGCGATTTATAAAGTTAAAGCAGTCCTTCAATTCTCTCCAATTGTAAAGATTATAGTTTTCTCCATATTATCTAATTGTAACAACTTTAATCACTAATCTTGTTGTTCTCCGCTTCTATTACTTCTAGACAGCCTGTAAATCCACTGCATCCCCAAGTCACCATTCGATCTACACAGTTAATTATTCCAACAGTTTATATCTTTAAAATCTTCAGAAAACTTTGAAGTCTTATTAATAAGTAAATAAATGATTAAATGAGGTTTATAATCACCAATCCACACAGTTTCAGGATGTATCCAATCAGAGTTTCTTTCCTCTTCTCATGTGCTACTTTGCCCCTTTGTGCTGTCACTGCTTGACAGTTTATTTCTTTTGCTCCTTTCTGTCCTCCTAGCTGCCACTGCTATTTGGCAATGTTCTTGCCTCAAAGTTTAGAGTCTCAATATTTCAGCTCCACCATTCAACACTATATTTGTACTTCCTTTTTGGGATCTTCTCTCTTACCAATGCTGTTATGTTGCTTCCTCAATCTTTGCTTCCTGCTCCGCAGCTGTCAGCGCTTTTAACCAGCCAAGATGGCTGGCTTCTTCCCTGCCTGAATCAAGGGGATTCTCCTGAACCTTCAGGGAAATTGCCTTTCACCCTGAGGTCCTCGAACTTTCCCCTTTCTTTCTATCAATCACTCCAGGATTGATAGTGCCTTTTAAAGGCTTCCTGGCTGGGAAATTTGAACACAGAATGTCTGATCACTATTGAGTACACTGTTATCTTTATGTATATAAATCAATATATGAACTATATGTTTAAATGGAAAATTGAAATAAGAGAGAAAAATGGATATATAAGAAATGTTTACTGATGCAAAATTGTTGAAAAGAAGAAAATTGTAAAAATTTCTTTTTTGTGTTCTTTTTTTAAAAACTGTTTAATAGAAATTATTAATTAAAAAAGTTCCACCTCCTCTTCTTTGAGTTCCACTTTCTCCCAGGGTTTTTTTAGGGGGTAAATTCCACAACAGGAGTTGGAAAAATCTCACCCAGATTGGTCACACTGTTCCTCAACTTCTATACTTGCTGCATCGGCTGACTGTCACAGCTGCAGTCAGGCACTCAATGGCCGTCTTTTTCTTCCCACTGGATTGAGAGCTCGTCCACATGAAAGAGTAAGTGGTCTGCTTGTGATCAGCGTAGTGTCCTCTCTGTCATCATCATCCCTCCAGGGTGATTTGGGTCACCTCAAAACCTCCTGGCAAGTTGAATTCAGTGCAATTCCACAGAGCCCCATGGAGATCCATCATATCACCGTGATGTCAACACTGCCTCCCAACCCCCCCTTTCCCTGTCTTTAGCAGTTCAGTAATCAGCAGGGCTGTTTTGGTGAAGGAGGGGATAAACTGCCAGGTTTCTAGTGGCCACCGCCGCCCACTGCTGATCCACCACTAATCTCTCAGTGGTGAAATAGATTAGCTAAATTTAGATTAGTTCTGTCTGCTGCTGAAAGCGAAACTGGGGCTTTCCAGCTGCGAGAAAAGCCATGAGGTTGATCGGTAATCAGGTAAGTGTCTTAGACTCTTTTAAAAGGAGTTTTTCTACATGTTTTCTACAGAAAACATGTTTTTTAAGGTTCTGCTGATGAGGAACTCAGGTGAGATCCCCAGAGTAGCCTTTAATTTTTTTTTTAAGTTTAAAGGCTCTGCTGATCTCAGCTGAGGGGCGGGATCCTCAAAGGCTTTTTTTTTTACTTTTAAAGGCATGCTGAAGCAAAACTTTCTTTTAAAAGTTTAAAAAAATCCCTCTGCTGATAGTACTGCTCAGCAGCGGCAGGAGGACGGGGCCAGGGATTTTTGCTACCAGTCCTCCGAACCAGCAGCCGCCATCGCTACCAGATCGCGCGAGCCAGTCCTATCCGGGAGCATTTTACCCCTGATGTTACAGCATCTGTGAGTTCATCCAGGTCTGCAGAGGTATCTTCAAAAGTCTTCCAATCAGTGCAGTCAAAGCAAGCCTATAGTACAAGGTGAATCATGTAATGATCAGACTGTCCTACAGCTGTTCATGGTAAAGATCGATAAGCATCTTTTAGTGTTGTGTAGCAATGGTCTAAGGTATTCTTGCCTCTAGTGGGACAATTGACATGCTGAAAGTATTTTGGTAGCTCTTTCCTTAAGTTTGCATTGTTTAGATTTCCCAAAATAATTTTATTTTTATTTATTTATTTTATTTGTCACAACATTATATATAAGCATAAGCATGAAATAACTATACGATATATAAGCATATATATAACCATAAGTATGTAATAACTATGTGAAATTGTATACAATCAAAGGGAAAATTAGGACAGGAACGGTAGGCACGTTGATGCTCTTATGCATGCCCCTTACAGACCTCTTAGGAATGGGGTGAGGTCAATAGTAGATAGTTTTTGATTAAAGCTTTGGGGATTTTGGGAAGAGACCACAGAGTCTGGTAGTGCATTCCAGGCATTAACAACTCTGTTTCTGAAGTCATATTTTCTGCAATCAAGATTGGAGTGGTTCACATTAAGCTTAAATCTATTGTGTGCTTGTGTATTGTTGTGATTGAAGCTGAAGTAGTCTTCAACAGGAAGGACGTTGTAACAGATGATTCTATGAGTTAAGCTCAGGTCATGCCGAAGGCGGCAGAGTTCTAAATTTTCTAAACCCAGGATTTCAAGTCTGTTGGCATAAGGTATTTTGTTGTAATCAGAGGAGTGGAGAACTCTTCTTATTAAATATTTCTGGACACACTCAATTGTATTAATGTCCGAAATGAGGTATGGGTTCCAGACAGGTGAGCTGTATTCAAGAATTGGTCTAGCAAATGTTTTATATGCTCTGGTTAGTAGTGTAGTGTTTCTGGAGAAGAAGCTATGCAAGATTTTTACAACTCTTAAAGGCTTGGGCAGTGGGCTTTGGCACTTAGATCATTTGATATGAAAACTCGAAGGTCTTTAACGGGGTGGGGGTCATCTATAAGGTAGTGTCCATCGAGCTTGTATTTAGTGTTCAGATTCTTTTTTCCAATGTGTAAGACAGAGCATTTATTGGTTGAGATTTGGAGTTGCCAAGTTTTTGACCATTCCGACACAAAGTCAAGGTCTTTTTTTTTTTAAGTTTTATTTCCATTTTTCAACAACATATTCAATGTACAGTCTCTTATTCCACATTAATCATTAACTTTCATTTGTTACTTATTCGGGCCTGCTCAGCTACCACCTCCTTCCTTAATACCACCTTTCCTCTTCCCTTCTCTACCTTCTTCTACTTTCTCCATCCTTCCCCACTCCTCTCTTCTTCCACCCTTTCTAAACCTCTCTCTTTCCCCTTTCTTCTTCTTCTCCTTTCCCCCTCTTCTACCTCTCTCTACTTTCTTCCTTCGCGCTCTCTACTCCTCTCTCCCTTTCCATTCCCTTCTGAAATGGCAGCTGAGCAGCCCCAATTTCATTTCAAATTATTTCTATTTTTTAATTACCTATCTTCAATCATTCCTGTACATTAATAATCCTTCATCAACCCCTCCACCTCCCTTCCTCTCCCCCCCCTCCCCCCCAAGACTTCCCAGAACAAAGTACAGGGTATAAAATTAACAATCATAAATTAAAATACAACATAAGTCTTAATCCATAGTCTTGGTATTTCCAGTTCTTCGATAAAGTACATAGTTTTTAATATCCAGTCTTCATCGATCAATTCCAAAACAACATTCCATCTTCCAGTATTCATCAGGAATTCTTCTATAATATACCTTTTTTCCTTAAACAGTCTCTCAAAAATAATTCATATTTCCAACTTAAATTCTTAAATTTTACTGTCCAATCTCCAAAAATAAACAATATTCTATCTTCTCATATCTTTGGTATCACTTACATACATCAAATAGCATCGCTAATATTGATATTAAACCTATATTGTATTCACAATATGTCAATTGTAATAATTAGAATCTTCAATTTACCTTACGTATGTCAAATAACATTATTAAAATTACACCTATAACTTATATCCAAAATATATCAGTTATAACAATTAAGTTCTGTTTAGCCAAATAACATTACATCCATAAAAAAATCTCTCAAATATAATATTTAATCCAAATTCATAAATTTTACTGTCTTTCCTTCAAAATTAAACAATATTCCATCTTCCCATTTCTTTGTACCTCACATATATCAAATAATACCCCTAAAATTACACCTAATACCTAATCTTCTTAGTTGTAAATTAAATAACCACATCTCTCGGTACTCGCTTCTGCCTTGCCAACCAAGAATTAACATGATATATTTTTTTCAATATTAACTTCAAAATCTTCTGGTTCCACTCCATCTATCTGAGCAAAGGCCTGAGTAAAAATCTCTTTCAAATTTTCCTACCTGCATTCCTTTAATCCCCTCACCATTATAGCATATTCCATTAATCTATATTGTAATATAACCCTTTCTTCATCTGCCCTATCCACCTTAACCTGAATATCGTCTATTTTATTTTCTAAATTCAAATTAATTTGATTCGTTTGAGCTTCCTCTATTTTCCTTTGCAAATCTAAATTAATTTGGTTAAGTTCTCCCAGTTTTTCCTCCATCTGAATACTAGATACCAATAATGGCATAATTGTATCCTTTACCATGTTCATACCCCTCCTCTGCTCTTCCACCATATCTTTAAAATCCAATATTTCTTTCTCCATTTCATTAAATTTTTGATCTATTTCTAAAAGATGAGCCTCCAAAAGTTCCTGTAAAAAACTCCTTAAACCTTCCTTGATATCTTCTTTTAATTTCCGTATCTGAATTGAAGAAATTTCCAAGATTTTAGTAGTAGTTAATTCTGTTTGCTTAAGAGCCATTTTTAAACTGTATAATCTACCAAAAAGAAAAAAAAATTCAGTAAACTTTTCTTCTTAAACACTGTAATAAAAAAAAAGGTAAAGAAAAAATCATAAATAATTCTTATTCATTTCATTTAAAAAGTATCTTGTTATATTCTTCTCATAGGTTCCATGCCAGCAATTGTGGTAAGCATTTCCTTAACTTTTACTTCCAATACACAAAATGCCATTTGCTTTCATTCAACAAAATGCCATTTCCTTTCTTCATCTCCAATCTTTACTACAAATATATCCTCTGATAGGAGTTAAAATCTTCTTACAAACAAATGCCAATGCTCCTGTTTCTGCTCTGTCCGCGTTAGCAATCCATCATAAATCCATTTCAGTTGCGGAGATGGGCGCTGCGTTTTGTTCCACCATTGGGCAGAAGCGTTCCGGATTCCAGAGCTTTTTTCCAGGCTATAGAAGGAGCATTCCCATCAAGCCTCCAAAGAATTTCCTGGGGCTTTCCTGGGGGCTCTACTTCAGCCCAAATGCTCACCTCTTCCTCTTTACCTGAGGAAAAGATTTTCAAGCCGCCAGACAGCTGATTAGTGCTGTCTGAGCAGCTCTACGGAATCATGGAGCTAGCGGTCTAAAAAAGACTGCCATCAACAAAGCGGAGCCCCCGGAAGTCCAAAGTCAAGGTCTGAAGGCAGATGAGATACAATATGAGACAAATTGTAAATTTACTTGAATATTTGGAAAGAAACAGCCAGGTCTCAGCAGCACTCTTCTTTTTGGATGCAGAGAAAGCTTTTGATAGATTGAATTGGCAGTTCTTATTTAAAGTAATGGAAAAAATGCAATTTGGGGACCATTTCATCCAAACAATTAAGGCTATATATTGAAAGCAAACAGCACAAATAATAGTAAATGGTGGATTAACAGAGTCTTTTAAGATTGAGAAAGGGACTAGACAAGGATGTCCTTTGTCACCGTTATTATTTATTTTAAATATACGTGGTTCAGATCGAATAACAGGAATTAGAATTAAAAATCAATATTATAAGTTAAGAGTGTTTGCAGATGACCTGGTTGTTACTTTATCTCAACCAACACATTCAGCTATATATTTAAAGGAGACAATTGATCAGTATAGTAAGGTATCTGGGTTTAAAGTGAACCAACAGAAGACAAAAATGATAATTAAAAATGTGAATATACTTCAAAAAGAAGAATTAGAAAGAATAACTGGATATGAAGTAGTAAAAAAGGTTAAATATCTAGGAGTATAAATACTGCATCAAATGTGAAATTATATAAAAATAACTATGAGGTACTGTGGTGGAAAGTAATTAAAGAAATTGAGAATTGGAAGAAATTACAATTATCACTGTTGGGAAGAGTGGCAGCTATAAAAATGAATGTTCTGCCTAGATCTTTATTTTTGTTTCAAATGACACCAATATTGAAGAAAGAAGAAAACTTACAGGAATGGCAAAAAGTTTAGTAAATTTGTGTGGAAGGGTAAAAAACCGAGAATAAAGTTAAAAATAATGCAAGATGTTAGGGAAAGAGGGGGTTTAAAAATGCCTAATTTGAAATTGTATTATGAAGCAGTCGCCTTATCTTTAATTTCTGATTGGATTAATTTAACAGAGGAAAGGGTTTTGAATATAGAAGGTTATGGTTTGTTATATGGTTGGCATGCATATGTATTATATGACAAGAAAATTGATAAGACATTTAAGAATAATATGGTTAGAAGTGCTTTGTTGAGGGTTTGGAAAAAATACTAATATAAGTTAGATGGTAAGATACCATATGGGCAATCCCCAGACATATGATAGAGAATATAAATATATTTCAAAAAGTGGAGTTTATTACTTATAAAGAGATTTTGATAATGGAGAAGGGGGAATTGCAATTAACATAACATAACATAACAACAGAGTTGGAAGGGACCTTGGAGGCCTTCTAGTCCAACCACCTGCCTAGGCAGGAACCCTACACCATCTCAGTCAGATGGTTATCCAACATTTTCTTAAAAATTTCCAGTGTTGGAGCATTCACAACTTCTGCAGGCAAGTCGTTCCACTTATTAATTGTTCTAACTGTCAGGAAATTTCTCCTTAGTTCTAAGTTGCTTCTTTCTTTGATCAGTTTCCACCCATTACTTCTTGTTCTACCCTCAGGTGCTTTGGAGAACAGCCTGAATCCCTCTTCTTTGTGGCAACCCCTGAGATATTGGAACACAGCTATCATGTCTCCCCTAGTCCTTCTTTTTATTAAACTAGACATACCCAGTTCCTGCAACCGTTCTTCATATGTTTTAGCCTCCAGTCCCCTAATCATCTTTGTTGCTCTTCTCTGCACTCTTTCTAGAGTCTCAACATCTTTTTTACATCGTGGAGACCAAAACTGGATGCAATATTCCAAGTGTGGCCTTACCAAGGCATTATAAAGTGGCACTAACACTTCACGTGATCTTGATTTTATCCCTCTGTTTATGCAGCCCAGAACTGTGTTGGCTTTTTTAGCAGCTGCTGCACACTGCTGGCTCATATCTAAATGGTTATCCACTAGGACTCCAAGATCCCTCTCACAGGTACTACTATTGAGCAAGGTACCACATATACGGTACCGGTGCATTTTGGTTTTTTTGCCTAAATGTAGAATCTTACTTTTTTCACTGTTGAATTTCATTTTGTTAGATAGCGCCCAATGTTCAAGTTTGTCAAGATCTTTCTGTAATTTGAGCCTATCTTCTGGAGTGTTGGCTATTCCTGCCAGCTTGGTGTCATCTGCAAATTTGATGAGTTCCCCATCTATCCCCTCGTCCAATTAAAATCTAGGGAGAAATTGATGGAAGAAGGGAGGAATTATACATGGTTTCAGTATGGACAACTGCAAACTAGATGGAAAATAGATCAGAAAATTGGTATTAGGCAAAGTGATGATAACTTGGTAAAACAAATAAAAGACCAAGGTCAACAGCATATAAAGAGATTATATAATGTATTGGTAGAAATTGATTCAGAAACAGAGTTGGTTAAAGATTGTATGGTAAGATGGGCACAAAATTTTCAACAACCAATAATGCTAGACACATGGGAAAAAAATTGGGTGAGGAATGTTAAATTTACACAAGCCAAAATCTAAGAGAAAATTTTTATAAAATGTTTTATAGGTGGCATTTAGATCCGAAAAAATTGTCGTGTATGTATCCAAATGTGAAAGCAAAATGTTGGAGATGTGATTGTGAGGATGCTACTTATTATCATATATGGTGGATCTGTAAAAAGTTAAAGCTTTTTGGATTAAAATATGGTGGATTATGCAGAACATTTTGAAAAAGAAGATCAAGTTCGTTCCACAGTTCTTTTTATTAGGAATAATTCCAGATTGTACTGTTATAGAGACAAAAACTGATTTTGAACTTAATAACTGCCACGAGATTATTGATTGCACAATATTGGAAGAAAGACGACTTACCTACAATTGGAGAATGGACTAGTAAAGTATCCAATTTAGCAGAAATGGCAAAAATTTCTGCCTACTTGAAAGACTATACACAAGAAAAATATATTTTGGAATGGAGAAAGTGGATTGATTATATTCAAAATAAGTATCAGATTAAAAAATACCAATTAGCTTTTGAGTGAAGTTAGGATTTGTTTTGTATTAGTAAATTTAAGAAAGAAGGGAATTGATAGTGGGAAGATGTGAAGGGACTGAGGATTATGTCTTATATTATATTTTAGATTATGTTTGTTAGATATAATACCTTGTATTTTGTTCTGGGAAGTCTTGGGGGGGAGGGGAAAGAGGGGGGAAGGGGGAAGATTATAAATTGATTGATTGCCAATGTACATGAAGAATTAATTAAGTTGGAATGGTGCAAAACCGGGCCTGCTCAGCAACCACTCCAGAAGGGAAAGTGTAGGGAGAGAGGAGAAGAGAGAAGGAAGAAAGTAGGTAGGTAGGTAGTAGGGGGAGAAGAAGGAGGGGTTAGAAAGGGTGGAAGTAAGAAGTGGGAAGGAGGAGAGGAAGTAGGAAAGTGAGGTGGAGGAAGGTGGAGAAAGTAAAAGAAGGTAGAGAAGGGTAGAAAAGTTTAAAGAAGGGAGTGTCGACTGGGCAGGCCCGACTGAGTACAATTTATGGGGAGGAATAACTGTTAGATAATTGAATGTATTGTACACTGGTTAAATTGTTGGAAATATTATGGAAAATAAAAAAATTGGGAGAAAAATATCAGTGCCTCTTACTTCTTGTCTAAAATGGACTCCTTAGATAACAGCAGCACAACTTGCAGAAAAAATAGCAGTAAAAGAAAGCAAAAGTTGGCCTGTGGCCCAGTGGTGGGTTTCAATTTTTTTACTACTGGTTCTGTGGGTGTGGCTTGTTTGGTGGTCATGGCTTTGCAGTCATGTGACTGGGTGGGAGTGGTTTGGCGGTCATGTGACTGGGTGGGAGTGGCCAAGTCGATGTCACTGAATTTTTTGCCCCAATGAATGACCTACAAAAAGAAGATATACAAAAAGGAAGTTTATTATTTCATGCACTTATTACTTAAATAAAAATAAAATAAGTATACAAAACAATAAAAGAGGTACACAAGTACTTACATTAGAATGATAAAAGTGTTGTGTGTCTTCAATGTCACCGACTTTTTTGTTTTAATGAATGGCCTGAAAAAAAAAGATATACAAAAAGGAAGTTTTTAATTTTGTACACTTGCTACTTAAATAAGAATAAAACAATAAAAGAGGTACACAAGTACTTACGTAAAAGTATTATTTGACTTTAGCTTTAAGATGTTTCCACATTGTTCTTTCATTGCTGCCCCCTCTTCACTTGTACTTTTCTTAATCTTGACTCTCAGATCATCGACTGTGTGATGGTGTGCCCTTAACCATTGATGGTGGGAATAGGATCCCATTCTTGTAGAGGTAGGTCAAGCACGCTAATGTTCATCAGGCTATTTATGTTGGAAACAGTTAGGCGACTTTGTTCTGAACATATAAGGTTCATTTTTGAAAAAAACCGTTCTGCTTCTGCGGAACTTACAGCAATTGTTCTGACAATAACTTTAGCTTTTTTAACACTGTCAGAAATTGTATAGTTCTTGGGATCTTTTAAAACGTTTTCTAAGAAATCTCTATAATCATTCATATTAATTTGGTAATTAAAAATGTCAGTAAATTCAAGTAATTGTTCTTCAGCTTCTGGCCATGGAACTACTAATTCTTCAGTATTCCAGTAATCTGGCTCCAAAAAATTGAGAAATTGTAATTTATTCGTGTCTTGCAATTGGCTACCTGTCTTTAAATGTTTGCAATCCATTAGTCTTTTCTTCAAATTGGTTATGATGCTTTCCAAAAGTTTTTCCCAAGGAAATGTGACAAATCAATGGTTTATACAAATTTTATATTTTTGAAGGCTTCTGAAGCAATTACTCCATCAACCTTTTTTTCATATTGACCCTTTCCCTGTCTAAGCATTTGAAATGCTTTAATTGATCTCAGCACAAGTTTTATGATGTCTGTATCTCTTCCTTGCAGTGCATTTGACAGAAGAGAAATTTCATTTAGAATATTGATCATCAATGCCAAATCATTTTTAAAATATATATTTTCCAGACGGGCAGCCATACGTAAGTATTTTTCATTTGCACGAAAATACTGATGTAGTACTGGATAAGTATGCCACACAGCTATGGTTGACCTTAAACTATAGGCAGCCTATCTTGGTCTCAAAACTCTACCAATCTTTACGATTTCAAGTCCAAGTTGTTCAGATATGTTGAAAAGTTCTGTCTGGCTCTTACAGGATTTATGAAAAGTGGTGTGTATCTTGTCAATAAATATTTAAAAGTAGTTTAGTTGTTTAATGTCTTTTATAGAATCATCTAAAACAAGTTAACAAATGAATGTAAATCTAAAACAAGTTAACATATGAATGTACAACTGAACCAATCCATACTATACTATACAACGCCGTAACAAACCTATCTTGAACAACTAGTAACTAACAATACAAGACTCAACAACTGCCTTGACCTCATCTTTTGCAATAACACAAATTCAATTTATGGACTACAAATACATTACCTCCACCTAGAAACAACCTACTCTCTAATAAACAATTTGGTTTCAGAAAAAAATTATGTAACTTACAAGTTCTCCACTGCAAAAACATATGGACTACTAATCTTGATCAAGGCAAATCAATAGATGCAATCTACATAGACTTCTGCAAAGCTTTTGACTCAGTAGTACATGATAAACTTCTCCTAAAACTAAAATCCTACGGCATTTCAGGACCTCTTCACAATTGGATAACTGCTTTCCTGTCAAACAGACAACAAGTGGTCGAAATTGGCAATGCTCTATCAAATCATGTTCCTGTCAAAAGTTGCGTTCCTCAAGGCAGCATTCTTGGACCAACGCTCTTCATACTATACATAAATGATCTCTGTGACCTTATCTCAAGTTATTGTGTTCTCTTTGCTGACGATGTCAAACTATTTAACACCACCAACAATACTACTACCCTTCAAAAAGACCTTGTCTTTGTATCCAATTGGTCTAAAACGTGGCAACTCCAAATCTCAACCAGCAAATGCTCAGTCTTACATATTGGAAAAAAGAACCCAAACACTAAGTACAAGCTTGATGGACATTACCTTACAGATGACCCACACCCTTTTAAAGACCTTGGAGTTTTCATATCAAATGATCTAAGTGCCAAAGCCCACTGCAACTACATAGCAAAAAAGCTCTAAGAGTTGTAAACCTAATTTTGCATAGCTTCTTTTCCAAAAACTCTACACTACTAACCAGAGCATACAAAACATTTGCTAGACCTATTCTTGAATACAGCTCATCTGTCTGGAACCCATACCACATCTCTGACATTAATACAATTGAACACGTCCAGAAATATTTTACAAGAGAGTTCTCCGCTCCTCTGAAAGCAACAAAATACCTTATACCACCAGACTTGAAATCCTGGGATTAGAAAACTTAGAACTCCGCCGACTCCAACAAGACCTGTGTTTAACGCACAGAATCATCTATTGCAATGTCCTTCCTGTTAAAGACTACTTCTGTTGTGCCTCGTCCGCTCTCCTCTCCTCAGCCGGGCCCCTCCCATCTACACCCGGGCCTGTTATCAGACTCCGAGTCTGATAATGAAGATGATGATGATGATGATGATGATGATGATGATGATGATGATAATAATAATAATAATAATAATAATAATAATAATAATAATAATAATAATAATAATTTAATTTTTATACCGCCCTTCTCCTGAAGGACTTAGGGCGGTTAACAGCCAGATAAAATAACAATCACATACAACACAATAAAACCAGAATTAAAAAACTTATTCAATTTAGCCTATAATTTAAATATAAAATACATAACTTCATAAAACCCCAATTAAAATCCTATTAAAACCAGTCCTGCGTGGAAGAATAAATACGTCTTCAGCTCGCGGCGAAAGGTCCAGAGGTCAGGAAGTTGACGAAGTCCTGGAGGAAGCTCATTCCAGAGGGTAGGTGCCCCCACAGAGAAGGCTTTCCCCCTGGGGGTCGCCAGCCAACATTGTTTGGCTGACGGCACCCTAAGGAGACCCTCTCTGTGGGAGCGCACTGATCAGTGGGAGGAAAGTGATAGCAGAAGGCGGTCCCGTAAATATCCCGGTCCTAAGCCATGGAACACTTTAAAGGTGGTAACCAACACCTTGAAGTGCACCCGGAAGACCACAGGCAGCAAGTGCAGCTTGCGCAGGATAGGTGTTATATGAGAGCCATGAGTGGCTCCCTCTATCACCCACGCAGCTGCATTCTGGACCAACTGGAGCCTCGGGTGCTCTTCAAGGGAAGCCCCATGTAGAGAGCATTGCTGTAGTCCAGGCGAGAAGTGACGAGGGCATGAGTGACTGTGCATAGGGAATCCCGGTCTAGAAAGGGGCGCAATTGGTGGACCAGGCGGACCTGGTAGAAAGCTGTCCTGGAGACGGTCATCAGGTGTTCTTCAAAGGACAACTGCCCATCCAGGAGAACACCTAAATTGCACACCCTCTCCATTGGGACCAATGACTCGCCCCCAACAGTCAGCAGCGGTTGCAGCTGACTGTACCGGGATGCCGGCATCCACAGCCACTCAGTCTTGGAGGGTTGAGCTTGAGCCTGTTTCTCCCCATCCAGACCCACACGGCCTCCAGATACCGAGACAACACTTTGACAGCTTCATTGGGGTGGTCAGGGGTGGAAATGTACAGCTGAGTATCATCAGCGTACAGTTGGTATCTCACCCCAAAACCACTGATGACCTCACCCAGTGGCTTCATATAGATGTTGAACAGGAGAGGCGAGAGAACCGACCCCTGTGGCACCCCACACATGAAGCGCCTAGCGGTCGATCTCTGCCCCTCTGCCAACACCGTCTGCGATCGGTCGGAGAGATAGGATGAGAACCACCAAAAGACGGTGCCCCCCCCCAAACTCCCCAACCGTCGCAGCAGGATACCAGGTCGATGGTATCAAAAGCTGCTGAGAGATCTAAGAGGACCAGGGCAGAGGAATAACCCCTGTCCCGAGCCCTCCAGAGATCATCCACCAACACAACCAAAGCCGTCTCCGTGCTGTACCCGGGCCAAAAACCGGACTGGAACGGGTCTAGATAGACAGATTCATCCAGGTACTGGGGTAACTGATGTGCCACCACACTCTCAACAACCTTCGCTACAAAGCAAAGGTTGGAGACTGGACGATAATTTCCTAAAACAGCTGGGTCCAGGGAGGGCTTCTTGAGGAGGGGCCTCACCACCGCCTCTTTCAAGGCAGTGGGAACAACACCCTCCCTCAAGGAAGCATTAACAATTCCCTGGAGCCAGCCTCGTGTAACATCCTGAGTGGCCAGCACCAACCAGAAGGGTCCAATAAACATGTGGTCCAATAAACATGTGGTGGCATTCAATCGTCCCAGCAGCCTGTCCATGTCCTCAGGAGCCACAGGCTCAAACTCATCCCAGATGGTCTCAACAAGATTAGCCTCCGTCATCTCACCTGAATCTACCCAATTTTGGTCCAAACCGTCCCGAAGCTGAGCGATTTTATCATACAGATACTCACTAAAATCCTCAGCACGCCCCTGCAAGGGATCATCGCACACCTCCTGATGTAGGAGAGAGTGGGTCACCCTAAACAGGGAGGCCGGGCAGTTATCTGCCGATGCAATGAGGGTGGAAACGTAAACACGCTTAGCCTCCCTCAATGCCACTAGGTAGGTCTGAATGTAAGACCTAATGAGTGTTTGGTCAGCTTCCGAACGGCTGGACCTCCAGACACTCTCTAGGCATCTTTTCCGGCGTTTCATCTCCCTCAGCTCCTCGGAGAACCAAGGAGCCGGTTAAGACCGATGCTGGGTCAGAGGCTGCAAAGGCACGACACAGTCCAAAGCACCCGCCGCGGCCCGTTCCCAGGTTGCGACGAGCTCCTCGGCCGAGCCGTGGGCCAGATCACCAGGGAACGGCCCAAGCTCCATCAGGAACCTCTCCGGGTCTATCAGGCGCCTGGGACGGAACCAACGCATTGGTCCCATCTCCCTGCAGTGTTGAGTGGTGGTCTGAAAGTCCAGGCAAAGGAGAGAATGATCTGACCATAACAAAGGTTCGATAACTAATTCTCTTATTTCCAGATCATTCAGCCACTGCCCAGAGACAAAAATCAGGTCCAGTGTGCTTCCCCCAATGTGGGTGGGGCCGTTAACTAATTGGGTCAGGTCCATGGCCATCATGGAGGCCATGAACTCCCAACCTGCCGTTGATGCCACGCTGGCCAATGGCAAGTTGAAGTCCCCCGTGACCATAAGCCTAGTGTCCTGGCTACGTCTACCCACGGGCCTGCCAAGTTTCTGGAGATAACAAGGAAATTACAGATAAGGCCAGAATTACTCACGAATATATTCTTCCCTCCGTTGATACAGATTGCCCGCGCAAATTCATTACTTTGTCCAAGACAAAAAACCAGGAAGTCCCGCCTCCTATTTATAGTCTCTGCAGATGTCACTGCATGACAATTATGACTTGGCTTTGTCCCAACTCTTCCGCTGCTGCGCACGCCGGTCACGTCTGCGTAATCTTGCATCACTCCAAAACTGTTCTTGGGGCGTTGCCAAATCAGAAGGAGGCTCCAGGGAATCAGGCTTTGCCGGCCCCTCCTCCTCCCTTTGAGTGGGTGCCAGGGAGGGAAAGGGCTCAAGAGAAGCAGGGCTGGCCAGGTCTTCTCCCTCACTTTCTGAATCATCCGAGTCCAGGAGTCCGGGTCCAGGAACCTGGGTCACAACACCTAGGGGTATCAACTGCCATCCCGGCTATCACCTCAAGCAGCTCGGGCTGCTTGAGGTGATAGCAGGGCTATTGTCATGCAGCAAGGAGCCAGGTACGTGATCAACAAGCCCACCTGCATCCTATGCCCCCACTTCACGCAAAGGGATTCACAACCGGCTATCTGAGGTACAGTGGCCTCCCTTGGCTCTAGACTCTCCTTAATAACAACCGCCATCCCCCCACCCCTACCTTGGGCCCTCGGCTGATGAAATGCTCGGAAACCCGGTGTGCACATATCTACAAGGGGAACCCGCCTTCAGTGCCCAACCAAGTTCCCAAAATGCCCATAAGATCCGCAGCCCCCCCCATAAGATCATAAATCAGGGGGGCTTTATTCACTACAGACCTTGCATTACATGCATTACATGCCCTGAGGATGCTGACCACTCGGGGAACGGGAAAAGTCTGAGGGGCCGGAACGCGCAATCACTCTTAAACAGCGAGTGTGCACCCCCTGAACATGATACGGCCCCCCGCTTCCGCCATATCTGCCTCCCACTTACCATGCTGATGGAACAACCCTCTAAAGTTTTTAAACCCTCTAAGTTTTTTAAATTTATGGGTTTTAATTGGGTTTTTATTATTTATTCTAATTTTTAATTTCGGCCCAATTGAATATATTGTAACATTATTGTGTATTTTATTTGGCTGTGAACGGCCTGAGTCCTTCGGGAGAAGGGCGGTATAGAAATTTAAATAATAAATAAATAAAATTGGAAAATGAGCCTCCCCCTTCACCTCCGAACCTAGTAAAATATCGCCACGAGCATTCACAGGAACGGCTCCCTCCCCAACAGGTTTCCCCCGATACCCGTCTTTACCCTCCCTCCCCTTAAAAACCTTTTATCTAAAACCCCCCAAAGGTTCTTTCTTGACGCATGCCATCTCTCTGGGTCCCAAAACCCGTCATTGAGATAGGCCCCTGATAACGTAGAGGGCCATTCCTGTGAGGTGGAGGAACCTCGCAGGTGACAGAGTTCCAACGGAGAATATCTCATATCTCATATCAGGCAGATTTGGTGCATAAGTGAGTTCATTCCTAGCCACTGACGATTATATAACAGTCATAGTAGGGGCTGATAACATGAAGCCCATAGATGGTGAAAACAGGATGGCTGCTCTCTCATGGAAACCCCCCTTCAGGATGTTAAAGAAGTCGCCGCTGTCAACATTCTCTCTCCTACAAAACACCTCACTCCCACCAAAAAAGGGAGTAGGGGGGTCCAGGATAAGGCTGGTCTTATTGTGGTTAGCCAGAATAAGGCTAATCCTAGACAGCAATCAAACGCTGTCCAAAGCCCTCGCCTGATCTCATGGCGATCCAGGTGTAGCAGCCCCGACCACCTATAACCCCATCCAAACTCCAAAGTCTGAAAACAAGAGTCCGGAGTCCAGGGGGAGGGGAAGGGAAACGGCCTGTCATGCCTCCAGCCCCCGGCCCTGGCCCCATGCCCAGAGAGGATTCCAGGAATGAACAAACAAACCTGATAAACCTCACTCCTACAGCGTGTGAGCAGGAAGCCAGCCATGTGCTGGAATTACTGATAGCAGATCTAGCTGAAGAGAATTCAGAGTGGAAGGATCCTCGCTTCCGGAGATCTGAGAGGCGACTCAGCAGAAGGAAGGGAGGGGCAGGCCTGGATAAATGCTGAGTCATGGAGCCACACCCCACAGCCTATATAAAGGACCTGCTTTTGGCATTCCAACCTTGAGTCAAGCAAAGTCTCATCTAGTTTGCTGCTATTGCTGAAGTTACAACTTGGACTCCTGCCTGCCCTGAGAAACCTTGAAGGAATTTGACAAGCTGCAGAGGCTTCGTTGCCATGCTTGATACGGACTTCCTAGACCTGGTCGTCGGAGGGGGAGTGGGACATGACAACTTCAGCTTCAATCGCAGTAATACAAGAGCAAACAATAGATTTAAACTTAATGTTAACCACTTCAATCTTGATTGCAGAAAATATGACTTTTGTAACAGAGTTGTTAATGCTTGGAACACACTACCTGACTCTGTGGTCTCTTCTCAAAATCCCAAAAACTTCAACCAAAAACTGTCTACTACTGACCTCACCCCATTCCTAAGAGGACTATAAGGGGCGTGCATAAGAGCACAAAACTGCCTACCGTTCCTGTCCTATTGTTTCCTTTCATTATATCAAATTAATATAGTTATTGCATACTTTTGCTTATATATATGCTTATATGATGTGTTGTTGTTTTATGTTGATGCTTGTGTATACTGTTGTGACAAAATAAAAAAAAGTTGGAGGCGATGTTTTAAGCAGTGCCATATAAAGATGTTTGGAATCTGTTTTGGTATTCTAGAGAGAGTGCTCACTCTAGATTTTTTCCCAAGCATAATGCTGGCAACATCAGAGCAAAATGCAATTAATATTTTTTGTAGATAGTCCATAGTAAACCCAACCTTATGTAAACTCTCCATAACTGAAGTACATGTTGTCTCTGCATCTTTTTTTCCAATTCAAGAAGCTGAACAAAAACGGTTGTGGGTTATCTGAATTCTCAACTTTTATGAAACCTATCACAATTGGTTTGCATGATAGCATTGAGGCTTCGCCAATGATCAAACACACTTTCAGATTCTGTGAAATAATGCTGGTAAACATTTCGGTTTTAATTTCCTTTGCAATGAAATCAACTATTTTCATTGCAGTTCTCTGTGAATGCAATTCTATTCTGAGATCTACTCCAATCGTAGTTAGCAATTCTACCTCTCCTTCCATGTCTGAAAATGGTTTATATCTTTGTGCCAGACTGCAAACTGTAAGAAATACTTTACGAGTAGTAGATAAATGTTTTTCAGTTGACCTATCTACTGATTTTGTTATAGCATCCTGCTCTCATTGTTTTATGTTGTCTCTGAAAATGATGTGCGATTTTGATGTGAAATTTTCTTTCATTTTTCCCCCTAAGAGATGTGTTTACTTGTCCCTGCTGCCTCAATCTTGAAATGTTTCCATTCTCTGGAAACATGAACACCTTTCTCTAATGCAAACTCATGTTGTGTGCAGTACTTACAATCTAATTTTTTGTTTGAAGCTTCCAGTCTCTCATACTTCTCTTGGAAGCTGCTATATTGCTGCAAGGTCCAGCAGTCAGGAAGATCAGGAAGACTCTCAGTTGAGGAGATAGGCTTGCTGCTTTCTTCATGCTCAAGTGGTGGCAGTGGTGCTTGTGGTGCTTCTGTCAGTTTTGGATCTAATTCTGTTGAACCTGATTGTTCTAGTCCTGGTCTCTTGCCAAAAAAGAGGTCAAACTCTGTTGCTTTTTCATCCTGTTAAAGACTACCACTTCAAAAGCAAAAAACAACAATATTGTGCTTTGGACTTGATTGCGGTTGTAAGCCGAGGACTAAAGGTAACAGAAGAGATCTCTGTTTTCACCCAGCAACGTACAGTCCTTTCAGGATGTGATTGGGGTCCAACAAACAAGAAAGATAAAGTGTTCCAGCCAAGAAGTTAGATCAAGAAGAATGACTTTCATAGGTACAGTATATTCACAGAGCAATACTGAATTCTTTTTCATGAAATTTATTCCTCAGTTCAAAAAATAGGAATATATGAATTAGGTTGCGTATTTAGGTCAGTACAAGTCAAGTAGCTACTCCAGAGTTTGTGGTGTAATCAAACAATGATAAAGCAAGTTTAAAACCAGAAATATTTTTTGGGGTATTTTAAAGGGAATACATATTTAATATTACACATGTTAACAGCTGCTAGATTTGTGTTTGCACAACAGTGGAAAAATAAAGATATGAACATGAATAAAAACAATATTAGAATGTGCAGAAATGAATAAATTAACAATTTAAATCAAGGAGAAGGCTTTGAATACTTTTTAATGTGGGATTTGTTTTATCAATGGCTAACTAACAGAAACAGAAGTTAGAAATCTGAAAGTATAAAAGAAAACACCAATTATATAAGGAAAGTTCACTAAAATGGATAGACAAACAGTATTATTATTTGATTATGAATAGCTTTTTCCCTAACCCTAAGGACAGGAAAGACAAAGCCACTGTAATAAAAACCATCATCAAGGCATTGTGGGAAGACCCCAATAAACTTAAAGACTCAAGATCCATCCCACCACTAAAAGATTCTAACAGCAAAGAATGCAATGACGAAACAGTTAAAGCAAACCTCTTCAACATATTCTTTGGCTCAGTTTTTGTTAACAGCGATGACACATATCCGACATTCCCAAACCGTACCAGCAATGAGTATGACACTTAACACATATAGATTTCATGGAAGATAATGTTGGAAAAGCTCTTCATAACTTGAAACCATCGCTATCTATTGGACCCGATGGACTATGTGCATACTTCTTAAAAAAACTTTCTACTAATATATCAGAACCCCTAAGCATAATCTTTGATAAAGCTTTCACAACCAGTTCCCTTCCCAATCTTTGGTCACTAGCCACAGTCATCCCAATCTTCAAAAAAGGAGACCCCAGCTTAGTTGAAAATTACAGACCAATCTCCCTATGCTGCGTCGCCTGCAAATTCATGGAATCAATCATCAACCAATCCATTACCTTACACTTAGAAACAAACAACCTACTCTCTAATAAACAATTTGGTTTCAGGAAAAAATTATCATGTAACTTACAACTTCTCCACTGTAAAAACATATGGACTTCAAATCTTGATCAAGGCAAAACAATAGATGCAATCTATATAGACTTCTGCAAAGCTTTTGACTCAGTAGTACATGATAAACTTCTCCTAAAACTAAAATCCTATGGCATTTCAGGAGCCCTTCACAAATGGATATCTGTTTTTCTGTCTAACAGACAACAAGTGAAAAAAGTTGGCAATGCTCTATCAAATCCTGTTCCTGTCAAGAGTGGCATTCCTCAAGGCAGCGTTCTTGGACCAACACTCTTCATACTATACATAAATGATCTTTGTGACCATATCTCAAGTAATTGTGTTCTCTTTGCTGACGATGTCAAACTGTTTAACACCACCAACAATACATTACCATTCAAAAAGACCTTGATCATCTAACCGCTTGGTCTAAAACTTGGCAACTCCAAATCTCAACCAGCAAATGCTCAGTCTTACATATTGGAAAAAAGAACCCAAACACTAAGTACATACTTGATGGACATTACCTTACAGAAGACCCCCACCCTGTTAAAGACCTTGGAGTTTTCATATCTAATGATCTAAGTGCCAAAGCCCACTGCAATTGGGCTCATAGCAAAAAAAGATCTAAGAGTTGTTAACCTAATCTTACATAGCTGCTTTTCCAAAAACACCACACTACTGACTAGAGCATATAAAACATTTGCTAGGCCAATTCTTGATTACAGCTCACCTGTCTGGAACCCATACCACATTTCTGACATCAATACAATTGAACGTGTCCAGAAATATTTTACAAGAAGAGTTCTTCACTCCTCTGAAAACAACAAAATACCTTATCCCATCAGACTTGAAATCCTAGGCTTAGAACTTAGACTTAGAACTTAGAACTCCGTCGCCTTCGACAAGACCTAAGTTTAACTCATAGAATCATCTATTGTAATGTCCTTCCTGTTAAAGACTACTTCAGCTTTAATTGCAATAATACAAGAGCAACCAATAGATTTAAACTTAATGTTAACTGCTTTAATCTAGATTGCAGAAAATATAACTTCTGTAACAGAATCATCAGTACTTGGAACACTTTACCTGACTCTGTGATCTCTTCCCATAATCCCAAAAGCTTTAACCAAAAACTTTCTACTATTGACCTCACCCCATTCCTAAGAGGACCATAAGGGGCGTGCATAAGAGCACAAACTGTCCTGTCCTATTGCTTATACCTTCTAATATTTCCTTATATATATGTTTATATACTATATAATCTTTTTGTGTAATGCTTATATATATTGTTGTGACAAATAAAATAAATAAATAAATAAATAAATAAATAAATAAATAAACCTCACAGCACCAGAAACCTCAGAAAACAGTGCCAAGAAACTCAAGCCAGCCCTTCCCTCTTTAAGAAAACCCCAGGCAAAAGCACCAGCTGAAAGGAACACTTAAGTACAGCCATTAAGATAAGGGAAACCAAGCTAAAAATAACTCACCTGGAACTCCCTGTTTCCCCTTTCCTGGCAGAAATAACCCCAGGATAGAAAAGACAAAAGACTTAGGACCAAGATTAACCTAGAAAAACAAAACCCAGGGCAATCACAAACACATCAAAACATATCAAGCTGCAGGAGCTCAGGAAGCTACACAAAGCTGGCCATTTGAAAGCAGCTATTGAGTCACATAAAACGTGGTTTCTGCAAGAAGCAACCACCTCACAAAAATTACACAACCTCAAAAACCAGTTATCACACTTACACTTTGTGAGATTGTGTGTTTTTGTAGTGTGTGAATCACTGTACAAACAGACAGAATTTCACAAAACTTGCACAAATCTGAACATATAAAAGCAGTTAATCTGAAGGCAGGCAGATTCAGTTGCTCACCGATGAGATGGATGCAGCCATGGGATGCCTTCCACTTCTTCCAGCCAGGCAGGTGACCAGTCACCAGCCACTCGGTATTTGGCTCCTGAAGGTACACTGGAAGCTGGGGTTATGGTGGAAATGTTAGGCCCACCTGGGATGGAGGCAAAGCTGTCACGGAGCCTATGCGAGCCCGGGGATTGGGGCAGGTGGCCAGCAAGGCTGTACTGAGCTCTGGTGGGCTATGCGAGCACAGGGATTGGGGCGGGTGGCTAGCAAGTCTGCAGCTGAGCTCTGGCAGGCTTTGCCATCTACACAAGCCTGGGGACAGTGGGGTAGGCTAGTGCTTACCTGTAGGCAGGAGGAGGCAGCTCCATTGGGGTACAGGCAAATTCAGCAAGCTGCACAGCAAACTGTGCATGCACAAGCGAGTCCCGCCGGGTAGGTCACATGAGGAGTGAGTCACGAGGCGAGTAGTGGGCCACATGGAAAAGAGACATATATATATAGGCTCAGATGGGCAGGGCGAGCATCGAGTGGGCAAGTGAGTGGCAACCAGGTGAGCAGTTCAGAGGCGTGGCCAACCAGCGGTCGTTACCGATTCTGTGACACAGGCGAAGATATCAGCCTTTTTGAAAGACAATACGCAAGAAAGATACTTAAAGGAATGGAAAAAATGGATTGACTATATTCAACGTAGATATCAGACTAAGAGTTATCAGACTGTTTTTGAATGATTATGATGTATTATTCTTGATTGTTTTTGGGGGAAGTTAGGAATTGATGATTGTAGGGGTATAATTAAGTTGGGATGAAATTTTTTTAGCATATGTTTGTTTTATTTTTAACTATACCTTGTGCCCGTTCCGGGAAGTTGGGGGGGGGGAGGGGGGTTGTGAAGGGAGGGGAGAGGAGGGGGGGAAAGGGGGAAAAAATTTTGTAAAACTTTTTGAATAATAATAAAAAAAAAAGGGATTCATATTCAATATTTCTGTGTAGAGAAAGAGTCTGAGTTAAGAAGTACAATGACAGTGGCCTAAAAATAACTTAAACCACAAGAAATGTATTGTTAATAATAAGCATCAATCTATGATAAAGGAAGGTGACAACCTGCTGTAAGAATAAACTTGAAAATAATCAGTAAACTGTGGGATATGGTTGCCAATTATAAGGTGCCATCTAGTGGCTCATTGTAAAATCAAGACCTTATCAGGATCAGTGTTAAAGCTGACTTTATAAAGCTGGCTCCTTTAATTGTTCAGTCAGGTGCTTAAATGAATATAGAATCTTCTATGTGTTCTTTGTATTGACATTTTGAAATAGCGTGTCAGTTTTCTGTCAGCTAAATATGAGGGAGTAATTTAGAAAGGAGTATTTTTGGCATAAACAGGATTATCCACCCAGTAAGAATTGTAACTGCATCAAATACCTGGTTTCCTAGCTAGTTGAATTAAATGGCAGTGTTTTTGTTTGGCATTTCATATAGATTGTATTGACTGACATGTGGTAAAATTGTCATAAAAGAACATTTTCCCAATAATTTTGAAAGCTTAGACAGTTTCTGCAATATTTTAAACATTAAACACGTTTATGAATTTATCAATACAAATCCCCAAAATGATAAGCTGGTTTTAATTGGTACTCAAAAAGCCATTGCACCACTTTAGCATTCACCCAAAATTGCTTTTTGTATTGCCTTTAATACTGACTTCCAAATCTTTCTCAAAGAGGATTTAGGTATTTAAAATTGAGAAGCTTAATCTTGAAAAGCAATCTAATATATTGCAATTACTGAAAAGGCAACTATTAGAATTTGTCTCATTTTTATCTTAAAAATCAGAAGCATTTATTTAAACTATTTCTAAGCTATCCTTTAATATAATTGTCTTTCCACATAAAGTAGAGCAAAATCAGTACTGTCACTACACAAATGCTAAGTATTAAATCATTTAAATAAAACAATAAAATGTGACAGTATTTAATAGATTACCAAAACAGCTTTGTTTCTACCATAATTTCATTAATAAATACATTTTTAAAATCCAGAAATGTTAGTTCCAAAATTCTTTAAATAAGCATAAATGGGGCCAGTCCTAATGGTCTCCTAATGGTCCTCATGGGGCAGTGCTCATTACCATTTCAAGGCCATTGGGCCAGCGTTGCCTGAAGACATTTCTGCAATCATATGGCCAGCATGATGTCATGGTGTGCTGTTATCTTCCCACCAAAGTGGTATCTATTTATCTATTTGCATTTGCATGCTTCTGAACTGCTAGGTTTGCAGGAATTGGGGTGAGGACAGGAGCTCACCCCATCGCATAGCACTTGAGTCTTGAACCTGGGCTGCCAGCTTCCCAGATGACAAGCCAAGAGTCTTAACCACTGAGCCACAGCACCACCTCTTTCAAGCTGATGTGGGATGGGAAATTTCCCCTCTCCTCTGGTCTTTGGTCAGCCTTTTCTGCTCCTGCCTCTTTCTAAAAGCTAGACACAAAAGAATTGTACTGGTGATCTTTTAAAATTGCACAGATTAATGGTAGACTGCTTAGCCAGCTGGCCTGTAAGAGCTTTAACCCTAACTTATTTAGCACAATCTGAAAGAACAATAATGGTGAAAGGACCAAACTCCCATTCATTCCCAAATACAGCAGAGAGGAATTTGAAAGTTCCACTTTCACTAAAGAAAGGAAAGGAAGAAGAGAGGAAAGGAAGAAGAGAGCAATCCTAAATAACATTAGCGCTTGTGACTTGGCTCCCCTTTTTTACTCTAATCTGATTTTTGTTTGCTTGTTTTTTCACTCTGTGACAGAATGGGATCTAGAAGGAAGGCCCAGGCATAGGCTGAGATTACTGCTATAGCTTTTACATTTGGCAGATATTTTTTTTTGCTAACCTAGTGACATGCAAAAAAGGGAGGACAACAAAACTAGAGAAAGTGACTAGCAGCCATATATGAAATCAAAATAGTATCATTTTGCAGTGAGATAGAATAGATGAAATAATTTGTAGATAGATGTAGAATCTGCCACATTGCCATGCATTTTGAATTTGATGATATTATTTTCAAGTATTAGTAGAATGAAACAAATGTGCTGCACTTGTCTTCTAGGAAGTACTCATATATAGTTGTATCATTATCTTATGCTATGTTAAATATATGTCCTCAAAGTTCTCTTCCTTGATTGATTTAATTTTTCCTTTGGGATTATTTTATTATGGTACAGTAATGAAAGTTGCTCGTTTCCCAACATCTCCTTGTCCATCATTCTGCAGTTTGGTCAGGGGTGGGTTCTAAAACTTTTTACTACCAGTTCTGTGGGCGTAGCTTTTTTGTGGGCATGGCTTGATGGTCATGTGTCAGTGGGCATGGCTTGATGGTCATGTGACTGGGTGAGCGTGGCCAACTCAATGTCACTCACGTCAAGGGGTGCCTTGTCTGGCCCCTCCCCTCCCAGCCATTTCTTGTCACACCCAGCCTCAACGTATCTATAGTTCTGTAAAAATGTTGTTCACCTTTTTTCAACTTTATTATCTACGTACTATAGATGTACTTTCATGAACCACTGAAAGGAGGAAATGGCTCACATGCTTTGCCCAAGAGTGTGATAGGCAACAGGCTTTTAAGGGGCCGGGAAGAAGGGGGGGCAATGTATTTTCCAAAGCACCAGAAGGCAAAACAAGAGGCAATGGATGGAAACTGAACAAAGAGAGAAGCAATCTAAAACTGACAGTGAGGACCAATATAGGTACAGAAATATTTCAGTCATAATTTCACATATAAAATAGTCATCCGTGTAATACAACCTGCATATTTTCCAAAACAGTAATTAGTATTATGGCTGATGTTTGACAGCAAGCCTAAAAGTCAAAGATCACAAGAGTGCTTCTTTCTCTGTATGTATACAAAACATCACAGGATAGCATATTAAGGATAGCATATTAAGATGGACTTATGCAACCTGATGTACAAAATAAACACACACATATTTATGCTTTGGACTATAGACATTGAATGCATGTAAATCCCTGAAAAATATGTGGCAGCCCTCGACAAAAGAAAGTCAGTAAAATCATTCTAGGTGTAGGGACAGTGTAAAATACTAACACATGATAAATAGTCAAACAATTAAAAATAATAGCACAGTTCTCTCTCTCTCTCTCTCTCTCTCTCTCTCTCTGTCTCTCTCTCTTCCTTCCTCTTTCTTTTTCATTTTCTTTCTCTCTTTCTTTCTTTCTTTCTTTCTTTGTTGTCTCTCCTTTCCTTCCTTCCTTCCTTTTTTCTTTTTCTTTCTTTGTCTCTTTTTCTTTCTTGTCTCTCTCTTTCCCTTCCTTTGTGTTTCTTTTTCTTTTTCAGTCTCTTTCTCGTCTCTGTATCTCCCTTCCTCTTTCTTTTTCTTTCTTTCTTGTCTCTTTCTCTCTTTCTCTCTTCCTCTCTTTCTTTCTTTGTCTCTCTCTCTCTCTCTTCTCTCTGTCACACACACACACTTCCTCTTTCTTTCTTTTTTCTCTGTCTCTTTCTTCTTTCTCTTTCTCTCTCTCACACAAACACACACTTGCTCTTTCTTGCTCTTTCTTTCTCTTTCTTTCTCTTTCTTTCTTCTCTCTCTCCCCCCTCCCTCTCTCACACACACACCTGGTCTGGGCACAAAGTATCTGTTGTTACAGAAGTTCTCATTTCTCTCTATAATACACCTGATACTAATCAATACCCTATCTCTCAACTACATAAAGCCTATGCATGTTTACTTGGCAGGAAGGCTACTCTCTTTCAGTGGGATTTACTCCTAATAGATACACATGATTGCAGACAGACAGCTAGCTCCATTGTTTAATAACAAAACTTATACCTAAACAACAGAATATAGGAGCAAAAAATCATAGCAATAGTCTGAGCTATACTTTTCTTCTTTAAATGGAAGTACTACCCATTTTAACCAGACATTAAGACTCATTAGTTTGGAATATTAGTATGGCTTGCACTGAACCTTGACAGTAATTGTTTTCCTTACAAACTAACTCAATATTGTTTCCTTTAAATCTTGCTTTCGTAACACATCACCATAACCACCCGCTTTGGACCAAGAGCTCCGTTTTTAGGGAAAGAGAGTGGACTGGGGGGGGGGTGGCTTTGGAAATAAAAGTGCCACAAGAGAAAAGGGGAAAGATGCGCTCTGGATTCTGGACTCCGAGCCTTCCCTGAGCCGGGAAGCCTTCCTCGTTCTCATTCTTCCCAACCCTGGATCCTTCTTCCCCCTTCCCCCCCACCACTTCCTTTTGCTTGAAACTCCTTTCAGGGTGGGAGGGAAAACCAAATAAAAAGGGAAAGGATGCAAGGACAGAAAATGGTGCATGGCTGCAAAACAGGAGGAGGGCATTTTTCAGCCGCTTTCTGGGACTGAAAAGTTGAGGGGTCCCAAGGAAGCAGCAACTGGCCAGGACTAAGACGACACCCATCCCACCCCTCACCATCCCATGCCACCTTCTTTTTTTCTCCCCGCCCCCACTGTTCTCTCTCCCAGGAAGAAGGGGACTAACCTAAAAAAAAAAAAAAAAGCTCTGCTGCTGAGCAGAGAAAGCAGTAGCTGGGGAAGTATGTTGCTACAGAATTAAAACAATGAAAAAATTGCTCTTCCCCTCTTCCTACCCTACCTCTTTTTCTCCCCGCCAGTTTCTTTTAGCTTTGGCTCCAGTGCCAAAAGAGAGAATTCTCTTTTGTTTATGAAGTCTCCCTCCCTTTTTCCCCACCCAGCTGGAGAAAGACAGGAGAGGGCTGCTGCTGATCCTATCAGTCTCAGCGCAGTGGCTGCATGCAATTCAGGCAGCTTTGGGAGGTGCTGGCTGGCAGAGAGAGGGGAGCCGGCCCTGCAACACAATACAGCTGCAAAGCTTGCCAAGCTCCCCTCATCCCCTGCCCCACCTGCCGTCCCAAATTGTGCCCCACTGCAAGATGTGCATTTTACCAGGGAGGAGCAGCTCCCGGTCATCTCTCAGCTGTTGTGTGCCGGGAAAAACCTTGCAAAGTAAAGAAAAACTTCTTGTGAATGCAAGGCAATTAATTTCTCACGCTCAGAAGTTTTTCTTTATTTTGCAATGTTTTTCCCTGCACACAATGGCTGAGAGATGACCCAGAGCTGCCAGTCTGTGCTTTGCTAGGCAAGCAGCAAATCGAGTAAACCAGCGATTTGCCAGCTTCCTGTAATCTGCAGTTTACTCATGAGCCCCATGCTCATGGGTAAACTTGCTCATGAGTAAACTGCAGATTAGAGGACACTGGCAGATCATGGGCTTACTTGCTCTGCTGCTTGCAGCCAGCAGCTCACAGCCAGCGAAAGAAACCGCTGCCTCCTGCCTCCATGCATTGAGAAGGCCGAGCAGCAGCAGGAAGAGCATGGGATGGGAGGCACAGGAACTGGCTGCCAGCGATGCCCTCAGGTGAAGATGTTGTGGGTGGGGAGGCTCGACTCCTTAGGAGCCTCAGTTTACTCGCGAGCAGCATTGGCCATTCTCCCTGCCTCTCCTGGTCAATGTTGCTCATGAGTAAACTGCACCTAGTATCCAAGGGTTCAAAAAGGGGTATGGCAGGGTTGCATCCTGTCCCCCTCCCTTTTTAACTTTTATTAATTAATAAAATTAGTTAATACCTCCTAATTGATCTTTTACAGAACCCTGATCTACACCCTCCTAATATAGCACAACACAAAATCCCGATTCTCCTGTATGCCGACGATGCTGCTATTATTTCACAAACTCCCATAGGATTGAAGAGAGCAAATAGGGTAACACTTGGCTTCTGTAAACAGAATAAGTTGATCCTTAATTTTGATAAATCAAAAATTTTAGTTTTTGCCAAAAGACCAAGACAATACTCTTGGAAAATTGAAGGACACAGATTGGAACAGGTTAAGACATTTCGATATCTGGAGGTGGTCTTCCACTCGCAAGGGATATGGAAGGCACACCTGGAGAAGACATTGCAGGCAGCCAATAGGTCCTCAAATGCAATTAAACACTTCTTTTATATGGGCGGAGGTCAATTAGTACCTGCTGCCTTAAAACTTTTTGAGGCCAAAACATGGGCGCAGATTCTTTATGGGGCACAGTCAGGAATCCTTGCAAAGAAAAACTTGCTAGAAACTATACAAACCAAATTCCTGGGAGCCATCTTAGCTGCATCCAAAGGAACTCCAAATGCCCATTTAAGAATTGAGACAGGTGTGCCCCAAATTCAGGTAAGAGCCTGGAAGATGATGATCATCTATTGGCTAAAGATTCATTTCTTTCTAGAGGGACTGTCCCCGCTAGTGCTGATAGACAACTTCCCCTCCCCCTGGAAACAGGCTCTCACCGATATTCTTAATATCCCTAGGCTTTGACAGAGCAAACCAAGTGGTAATTCATAGAATGAAGGACATGGAGTTCCAAGAAGAATTAAACAGGTTGTCTCTCCACAGTAGGGACAAAATCAAACAGGGTGTGTGGGAAGCAGCAGGATATCTGAATGATCTGATCTCCCCAAAACAAAAAATAGCTTTCTTCAGAGCCATATTTAATATTCTCCCCTCAGCACTTCTCCAGGGTAGGTAAGAAAATACTAATAGCAAAACGGGTATGTATATGTAGTAAAGGAGAAGTCAAAGATATCTCACATGTCTTGTTGTACTGTGAGTTATACAGAGTATGTAGGTCAATATATATTCTGCCCTTACTAGCGAGATTGCCAGGGAGGAGAGATGACTTTTATATAGACTTTCTCCTCCGATACTCAAATCCGGCTACTACACGTGCAGGGGCAAAATTTTGTGTTGCTGCAATGTCCACAAGAAAAAAATTGGTTACTGAATTATAGATGTCAACTGATGCCAACTTTTTGGAGATATATACAGTATAACAGTTATGAGAAAAATACATTTATTCACATACTTGACGGTTCTCCACGCATGTAAATTAGGAAGTGACCCTATTGGTTGAGATCATGTATTTTAATTATAGGAATGGTATTATACATGATTGATGTCAGTAGTATTTTAATTTTAAGTTACATAACAGATAACTGGTTTTTATCATAGATTTTATCTGATATGTATTATTTTATTTTTGAATTTTTAATTGTATATTTACTGAGTGTTTTTTATTTGTTCTGGCCTGTGGCTGTAATAAACTGAACTGTTTTGTTCTGCAGCTAGGATCTCTTGTGTGCTTCCCTCACAAGCCAGGCTGGCTGGAGGAAATGCACGGTGATCTCCCGCATGCTCTCCTCCCTCCCCACATGCATTGGTCCACCACCTGCTGCTGGTATCACCCCTCCACCAACTCTCCCTCCCAGCCTACCTACCGGCCCATGCCTTTTGGCCTTACCTTTGCCAGCAGTGGTAAGCAGAAATACGCAGCTAGATTCTGCAAGTAGTGGCTGAGCAGGGTAGGCAGGCAGGGTGAGCAAGCATCGGGTGGGCAGGGTGAGTGAGCAGGAACCAGGGACCGGTTTGGGGTTGTGGCCAGCCAGTGGTCACTCACAGTTCAGGGAACCATGTCAAATTTCTGCTAACAGTTCTCCCGAACCGGTCCGAACCAGTAGCAACCCACCTCTGGTTTGGGTACTTGAATTTCCTGATCTGAAAAAAGCCCTGGAAAGTTTCCTATTTAGAAGTTCCAATGAACTTTGAGTGAAACTGTCAGAAGAAATTGTGAGAGTGATGCTTGAGTATCTTGAATCAAGGTAATAAATATTCACTGAAAAATTCCTTACCTTATGAGGAAAAAAATCAGTTCAGTTAATTAAAAAAAAAAGATATGTATTGTTATTCTCCAGTCTTCTCCTATCTTACTTTTTTCAACCTTTAGCAGCATTGGGATTGCAACACCCAGAATTTGCATGCAGTCTGGAAATGCAAGTTGCAACACATCCTAAGGGCATCTGGTTGGAAACTGATCTCACCCCTTAAATTGCTGGAAATCATAATCAGAAATTATTGCTAGCAACTCCATATTTATCGTCTGACAAAAGCTGCATTAACACCTTATAACCAAGAAGTTATGTAATGGATTGTGTTATTAATAAATGAAAATATATTATCTAAGACACTGTATGTGTTTTCTTTTTCTTTTGCCAATAATTAAAAATTACACATTGTTAGAGAATCCCCTTGTGGCCTGTTATTTTAACTATTATTCACCCTCCCTCTTTAGTTATTCTGAACCTTGATTAAATTGTAGGCAGTGTTAATTAACTATTGTTTGGCAGTATCCCTTAGCTGTTTTTTGAGCTGAGCTTTGCTATACAACTTCAAAATAAATTTTCAAACTCCAAATTTGCAAGTTTGAATATTACCTAATTAACCTCCCAGTCTGTCAGTCTTTGTTGGTTATCATGAAATTATCACAGCCCCTCAGGTGTTCAGGCACACTAGATACAGCTAAGTGCTTCTGATTCCCTAAGGGGCTGATTAGCCCATGATAGAAATGCTCCCTTGAGTTATTTTATTGCTTTTATTAAAAGACTTTGTTGTGAGAAAATGTTTGTTTTTATGCAGCAGGAAGATGAAATTAACAGTTCAGACTAGTGATGACTGTACAAGTTCCTTCTTGGAGATTTGATGCAAACATTGGTGAATTTGCTCATTTGAAACACTCTGAAGCCATTCGAAAAACTCTGCTCATTTTTGCTCATAATTAACCCTTCCAGAAGGAAAACAGGCAGGCTGCAGTCTTGTCCTTTTGAACTGAAGAGTAAAACTCAATGAATACATTGTGCTTTGCTTCTTATTAGTTAAGTAACTAACTATTGTCCTACCACAATTTAGCAGCTGAATTAATAAATCTATATAATTTTAGAATTCTTGCTAGGTTATTTCAAAATAAAAATAGAAGCACCTTGATCTCAAAATCCAAATTATACAATGGGAAAATTGAGTAGTTTTGCTTAATTGGTATAATTTTTGATAGCATTTTTAGGAATGTGGAAATCTGTAAGGAATTTTTCTCTCCACAAAAGATAATAAGAGAAATAGAATTTGGCCTGTTAAAACATAGAGATCTGAATTTGAAGCTGATATTATTACTCGTTTATTAAATCCCTGTCCTTATAACTCCCTCCCATATTTAATTAAATATTTAATCTGTTAAATATTTGATCTTCACTAAAACAAGACACTGCAGAAGTCTTTAAAAATCTATAGCATATGAGAACTATAATAATTCAAACAAATCTTATCCTCTTATAGACATACAAGACTAAATATATCACTTTGAAAGTATTAGCATATAGGAAGACCAGAAGCCCATAATACATTATCTTGTAGCAAAGTCTATTGAATTTTAAACAGTACATTTATCTCAAATAGGTGCTCATAGTTAAAGCATATCTATTAGAAATTACTCACAAACATAATTTTAAAAAGTTTTAACTTCTAATGGTAATATGATTTATTTGGACTACAAAAAGTGCTCTATTGATAAAAAAACAATGTAATATATATGGCTCATTAGAATAATAAGTTTGGCAGGGACACCCAGCTGTACTTCTGGCACCTTTAGAAGTGGGACTACGAGCTCTGCAGCCCATTTTAAGCTCTCTCTGTTGGAGGGCTCCAAATTGGGGCCATAGCCACCCTGGAGGAGAGGTGAAGTAAAGGGAGACCGCCATGCAGGTTGAGGAGAGCCGCATCTCTCCTCTCTGACATGGAAAGCCCCCTCCAAAGACGAAGAGTAATGGCAGCCAAAATGGCTGCCATGAAGCCGGGGGCAGTCTGAAAAACTAAGACAGTGCAGGAGGAAGTGAATGGTGTATGAACTGTGTGAGAAAATATTTTTAAAATTGGACCCCAAGAAATCTAAGGGGGAAGTATATTGAGAACTATTTGTTGAAGCAGTGTACCAGGCACTTGGAAAAACACTGAAGGATTTAATAGGAAAAAATTACTTTTTAATAGAAACTTGGATTCTCAAAGTTAAAGAGGTGGCATTGAAGAGGCATTTTCAAAACCCTGGACTTACTATTGCTCAATTGCTGGACTTGCAATTTAAAATAATTAAATTGTACTTACAAATAATATTGCAGAGAGGCTGAGCAAACTGAAGTGAGAGCGCCATCTACTGATGAAAAGGGAACTGTCTAACCATCTAAAGAGACTGAAAATATTTGCTGAATAAGTACCTGCCCTAAGACCACTAGAAATTTGAATATTAAATAAGAATTTCAGTTGAGAGACCCCTTAATACTATTGATCATATAAAAGTGACTTGAAAAGATGTGGACAATCCTCTCATGAATTTAAATTGATTAGATTGACTGGATTGATTATCGATGAGACATTTAAAACTGACATTTGGAAGTTTTGTATTGAATTAATGGCTCCTGGACAATTGGCCCAAAAAGAAACTTATTAAATACAGTTGCAACACAAGATGGAAGTGAAAGAAGTAAAGTAGAAAAGCTCTTCTGACAATCCCAGCTGAAGTTGCCTGATTTGCAGCCCAGAACCTCTTAAAGGGGTTGTTTTAATAACTTCTTCGGCCGAAGAGCTTGTAGAAAACATGTTTTTTAAAGGTTCCAGTGATCAGGCAACTCAGCTGGGATCGCCAGAGGAGCCTTTTAAAACCTTTTGTTTTTACAACCTCTTTGGCCAAGAGGTTGTTAAAAAAAACTTTTAAAGGGTTCTGATGATCCCAGCTAAGTCGCGCGATCATGAAAGGCTTTTTTTTTTTGCTTTTAAAGGGATTTCTTTGGCTGAAAAAAAATGCTTTTAAAAGTAAAAAAAAACACCTCTGATGATGGTGCAGCTCAGCAGGGGCAGGGGGCAGGGCCTGGGATTTTTGCTACCAGTTCTCCGAACCACCAGCTGCCATCGCTACTAGATCGGGCGATCCAGTCCAAACCGGGAGAATTTCACCCCTGCTACCACCCATCTCCACAATCCTCATCTCAGATACACCAACAACAGCTAAGCCTCCTACAATCTACCCTATCCCATTGAGCCCAATGGGGTGCAAAGCCTATTTCACAGACAAAAGCCAGGAAAAGCACCAGGCCCAGACAAGGTAACTCCTTCTTGCTTAAAAACTTTTGCTGACCAGCTGACCCCCATCTTCACCCACATCTTTAATAAATCACTAGATATAGGCTATGTTCCTTCCTGTTTCAAATGCTCTACTATCATCCCAGTGCTGAAGAAACCCTCCATCAAGGAACTGAATGACTTCAGACCGGTTGTGTTGTATCTTCGCCCCCCACCCAAACCTGGCCCCCCCTCCAAACCTGGCCTCCTGGCAGAAAGTGACTCAGAGAGCGAGGGGGAAGAGCCGACAGGGCTTCCTCTGCGGAGCCTCCTTCTCTGGCTCCGCTCCAAATCCCAGAGGCAGGCCAGGTGGAGGAGATGACGAGGCCTCTGTCTCCTGCATCTCTCAGGTCACGCCTCAAGACCCAGCTGATGACAATCAGTCGTGGCTGGACCTCTGGTATGGCAGACAGGAGAGACGGCAACATCAAAAGAAAGGGTGGGGCAGGCCTAGAGAGTGCTGAGTCACGGAGCCACACCCCACAGGATATAAAAGCAGGAGGAGCTGCCCTATAGTTCTTGTGATGAACAAACAATTGACTGTTGAAAACGTTGTCTGTACTTTGGCTCCTGGATTCTGTATCGTTTCCTTCTGAACTTTGGGATTGTTCCAGCTTGGACTGCAGTCACTCTGATAGATAAGAGGACTTGGCAAGAATAAATTGCAAATCTAGTCAGTTTGCGTTTCTAATTGATTGTGGTTGGGCGGGCGACAGAACAGGTTGCTCTAACATCTGTAGTTATGAAGACCTTTGAAAGACTAGTGCTCGGCCACCTGAGAACAATCACGAATCCGCTGTTAGACCCAGGGGTGGGATTCTACCAGTTTGCATCAGTTCACTAGAACCAGTAGTTAATTTTCTAACCAGTTCGCAGAACCGATTGTTAGATAAAATATTTTGTTTTTTTCTACTTTACAGGTTTAATCCTGTAAGGAATTGCAATATTCTTGTTCTGTCCTCCTCGCCTCTATCCGAACTATGGCTTAATTCACCGGCTCTTATCAGCTCTGCAGCAAAAGAGCCAGGGTCTGCCAAGAGCCCTCGTTAGCTGCCAAGACGCTGGTGAGTCACAACCTTCAGCTCTAGTCAATCAGTGGATTTGCCTGATACAAAGAGACACACCAGCTCTTGCTGCCTTTTATATCCTGTGGGGTGTGGCCCCACGACTCAGTACTTCCTAGGCCTGCCCCTCCCCTGCTTCTGTTGTTCCCTTCTCTCCTGCCTATGAAACCTAGGATTCAACCACACCTGATTGCTGTCAGCTGGGTCTGCAGGCGTGGCCTGGGGGGGGAAGAGTCAGGGGATGGAAGCCTCTTTAGTTTTTCCACCTGACCTGCTTCTGGCTCCTGGAGCTGAGCCAGGGAGGCCAGTGCTTCCGAGGTAAGTCCTGATGGCCCTTCCCCCCTCACTGTCCAAGTCACTTTCTGGCAGCAGACCCGGCTCCAAGGCACTTTCGGGCATGGGGCCAGGTTCAGGGGCTGGAGCCACAACAATTCTGGTGTTGTTTCTAGCCTAACCTTTATTGCCCTGCTTACAGAAACTGCCTGTCCGTTATTACATTCTTGGCAGTACACCTAGATTTACTGTCGCCTCCAGAGCTTCTCGGAGTTTTTTTTTGTCTTTGTTTGACCTTCTTAAAGGGGAAGGGTTGTTTTAAGCTTTTTAGACTGCTGTTGGGAGGAAATACTCCCCTGGTGGAGTTCTTCCAGCTGGGATGCAATGATCAGCACTTTGAAGAAATAATTGAATAATGAAGCAGAAGCTTTTAATGACAAGGAACCAAGATGAGTGACATTCAGCAAGGCTTCTTGGCTAACTAGAAAGATTGACATTCAAACGTGAGTTTACATACCCTTTCTGACTTTTGGTCTAAAACTGGTTTTTGATGACGTTTAATTATCTGCTTTAATCCTTTAATCCTATGTTTACTGATGGGATAATTTTCCCTATTCAGCTTTGGTTGGAAGCAAAAAAGTTAATCTCTGTTCCTGAAAAGAAGCAGCTTCAGAAATTTGGCTAGTTCCTGTGTCTATTTGTTCTCTTAATTGGTTTAAGAAGCAACAGCTGCTATGTTTGCTCCTTTGCTTCATTCTGGAGAGCTTAAATGACCTCTCTGCTAAAGGGTTTCACTTTATGAGCAAGAGTTGGCTGCTGATAGTTATCATTGCATTTTAACTATTTTAATTCCTCAAGGTGCTCTGGCACCCTGCCTGATTTGTAACTCCAGCTTGCAGGTATTTCTAATCTAATGATTGGTATTTAGGGCAGCTTTTTGCAAGCAAAGAAGCTTTTTGTATTTTTGTACAGGTAATCCTTGATTTACAACAGTTCATTCAGTGCCCATTCAAAGTTATAATGGCACTGAAAAAAGTGACTTATGAACATTTTTCACACTTATGACCATTGAAGCAAACTGTCATTAGGGCAAAGAAGCGATGTCGAGTTGGCCACACCCACCCAGTCACATGACCACCTGGCCACATCCACCTGGTCACATGAAGCACCACAGTTGTGAAATGAGGGACACGGTTCTTAAAAATGGTGAAATGGGCATAAGTGACAACCGGTCATAAATGCAAGGACCGATCAGAAACCACTTTTTTCAGCCCTCTGGTTAATCCCTATGTGCTATGTGCATAGGGACTACTCAGAGGGCTGAAAAAGTGATTTTTGACCAGTCCTAGCACTTTTGACCAGTCCTCACACAGCCATGCCCACCCATTCACATTACCACCAAGCCATGCCCCAAATAAGTCACACCCACAGAAACGGTTGTTAAAAAAATTGAATCCATCACTCTTTAGACCCCTTGCAATTTGCCTACCAAACAAATAGATCAACAGATGATGCTGTTACTATGACTCTGCACTACATCCTACAACATCTTGAATCTCCAAAGAACTATGCAAGGGTTCTCTTTGTAGACTTCCGCTCAGCATTCAATGCCATCATTCCAGATATTCTTCTAACTAAAGTAAATCAGCTAGCTGTATGTGACCACACTTGTAAATGGATCATAAGCTTTCTAACAAACAGGAAGCAGCAGGTGAAGCTAGGCAAAAATCACATTAGATACCTGCACAATTAGCAAAGGAGCCCCCGAGGGCTGTGTGCTCTCTCCACTTCAATGACTGCATCTCAAAAGATCCCTCTGTTAAAATACTGAAGTTTGCAGATGATACAACAATGATTAGTCTCATTCAAGATAACAATGAATCTGCATACAGATGGGAGGTTGAACAACTAGCCTTGTGGTGCAACCAAAACAATATTGAACTAAATACACTCAAAATCGTAGAAATGGTGGTGGATTTTAGAAGAAAACCTCCTATACTACCATCTCTTACAATACTAAACAACTCAGTATCAACAGTAGAGTCCTTCAAGTTTCTCGTCTATCATATCTCAAGACAAAATGGACACCTAACGTCAAAAAACATCATCAAAAAAGCTCAACAAAGAATGTTCTTTCTGCGCAAACTCAGGAAGCTCAAACTGCCTAGACAACTGCTGATTCAGTTCTCAAGAGGAATTATTGAGTCTGTCATCTGCACCTCCATAACTGTCTGGTTTGGCTCTGCAACCAGACAAGTCAAATACAGACTTCAACAGATAATTAGAACTGCAGAAAAAATGATTGCTAGCAACCTGCTTTCCATTGAGGATCTGTATACTGCACGAGTCAAAAAGAGGGCTGTAAAAATATCTACAGACTCCTCACATCCTGGACATAAATTGTTTCAACTTCTACCCTCAAAAAGATGCTATAGGGCACTGCACACCAAAACAACTAGACACAAGGACAGTTTTTTCCCGAATTCCATCACTCTGCTGAACAAATAATTCCCACAACACTGTCAAATAATTTACCAAGACTGCATTACTATTATTCTTCTCTTCCTTACTAGTATCTATCTCTTTCCACTTATTATTATAACCATGTTGCTTGTATCTTTCAATTGTATTGTTTTTATTTGTTTCCTAGTACGATTTGATAGCTTATTAGTAACCTTGACTATCACTAAGTGTTGTATTTTTTTATTCTTGATGAATGTATTTTATTTTCCTTATGTACACTGAGAGCATATATACCTAAGACAAATTCCTTATGTCTCCAATCACACTAGACCAATAAAGAATTCTATTGCCAATTTTCAATTTCTACCTCTGTTTTCTAATTTTTAATAAAATAAATCCCATATTAAAAGGTTTTCTATTTCTATCCATCATCTCTCACCCTGTTTAGTATTTCAACTCTTATTGACTGTTTGAGTAATCTTCCAACTTCTAACTTTTACGTATACATAGTAATTATAGTAAACTGAATTATGTGACAGTATGCATAACAATATTTTCCCATTTTCTAATTTCTACTTCTATTTTCTATCTTTAATAAAACAAACAAAAAAATATTCTATCTCTATCCATCATTTCTCACCCTTTTTAGTATTTCAACTGATAGATCTGCCATGCCCCTCCCTTGGGATCTTGTATCCATTTACATCACTCTTGTTTAATTTCCTCTGTCTCTTGCTATTTATTATTTAGTATTTCCTCTGTCTCTCACTATCTAATCTCTGAAATATCCATCAGTAACTCTGTCATCACTTCTGAGAGATCTTTCTCTTTGCCCGCTTCTACCCTTTGAGATAAGGGTACCTGATCAATTTCATGAATTTTTACTCTCTCTTTAATCTCTTTATCTGCTTGTATAATTTCTTGATTTATCTCTTCTATTCTTTCCTCTACTCCTTCTGGTTTCTCCTCTATTTTCTGAATTTTTTGTTCTTTCTTCTTTGTCACTTGCTGGAAGTTTCCTAGTCCCACATCTATCATTATTCCGATCATCTCCCTATGATTCCTTGTCATCGCTTCCTGAATATATTGAAGCATTAATAGTATTTCTTTTTGGAGTGTAGTTGTATTCCCTTGTTGTAACATTTTATTTTATTTTAATGGGCTAGATGTTAAAAAAAAAATCCAGTGTTGGAGCATTCACAACTTCTGCAGGCAAGTTGTTCCACTGATTAATTGTCCTAACTGTCAGGAAATTTCTCCTTAGTTCTAAGTTGCTTCTCTCCTTGATTAGTTTCCACCCATTGCTTCTTGTTCTACACTCAGGTGCTTTGGAGAATAGTTTGACTCTCTCTTCTTTGTGGCAACCCCTGAGATATTGGAACACTGTTATCATGTCTCCCCTAGTCCTTCTTTTCATTAAATTAGGCATACCGAGTTCCTGTAACTGTTCTTCATATGTTTTAGCCTCCAGTCCCCTAATCATCTTTGTTGTTCTTCTCTGCACTCTTTCTAGAGTCTCAACATCTTTTTTACATCATGGCGACCAAAACTGAATGCAATATTCCAAGTGTGGCCTTACCAAGGCATTATAAAGTGGTATTAACACTTCACGTGATCTTGATTCTATCCCTCTGTTTATGCAGCCCAGAACTGTGTTGGCTTTTTTGGCAGCTGCTGCACACTGCTGCCTCATATCTAAATGGTTGTCCACTAGGACTCCAAGATCCCTCTCACAGTTACTACTTTTCAGCAAGGTACACCATATATGGTACCTGTGCATTTTGGTTTTTTGGCCTAAATGTAGAACCTTACTTTTTTCACTGTTTGAATTTCATTTTGTTAGATAGCGCCCAATGTTCTAGTCTTCTTATCAGTCCTGACTTTCCTTTCTTCCTTATCAATCCTGACTCCCCCCCACAGACCTTTTCCAACCATATAATAATATAATATCTTCTTTTGCCAGTAGATGGCATCCCAGCTCTAATTTCCATTATTAAAAGGAGGTGGAAGCTATCACAGCTGATTGTCAGAGTTCAAAAAAATCCATTTTCTTTATACAGTTTCCTCTGGCACTCAGACAATATTTCCAGCAGATTAAAATCACTTTTCACAGTACCAAAAATTCCAGTTCAATCTTTCTATCTTTTAAAATTTCATATTCTTCCATTAAAATTTCATTTCTCTTTTGGGTCTATAATTTATCTCCATGTCAGGGGTGAAATGCTCCTAGTTTGGACCGGATCAGCTGACCCAGTAGCAATGGTGGCAGGTAGTTAGGAGAACTGGTAGCAAAAATCCCTGCCCTCCCACTATGCCCACCCAGTGCCCAGGTGTCCACTTCCCTGCTTGCTGCTTCTTTTTAAAAATGCTTTTAAAGGGTTAAAAAAAGGCTCTGATGATCACAGCTGAGCCGCACGTTCATCAGAGCCTTTTTTTTTTACTTTACTACCTTGATTCCAGAAGGACTGGAACAGCTGAGTGAGTTTGTCACAAGCACTGCACCACCATCCTTATAGACTTCCACTGGGATTGCATAAGATCCTGGGGCCTTGCCACTGGACAGCTGGCAGTTGGCCTGTAGGGTTTCCATCTTTGACGGTGGGGCATTCAGGCTGTGATTGATATTCGCCTTGGGCATTCTTATCCCAAAAGATAATACAAAAACCCAACAAATTAAGAACTACAGGCCAATCTCGCTACTTAACGTTGATTACAAAATATTTGTGATAATTATGGCTGAAAGAGCCAAAAAAATACTAAACAAAATTATTTACTCAGATCAAAATGGATTTTTGCCTAATAAATATATAAGAAATAATACACGGATTATTATGAATTCACTAGAATACTATGAGGCACATCTGGAAAAGCAGCTGGCATTAAAGTTTGTAGATGCCCAAGAAGCATTTGACAATTTAAATTGGAAATTTATTAATCAATTAGAAATTATGAACTTAGGGAAAATGTACAGGTATGATCAGAGCGATCTATTTGAAGTAATTGACAAAAAAAATTATAAATGGGGAAACAACGGAGGAGATTAGTATAACTAAAGGGGTAAGACAGGGATGTCCCTATTCCCCCTTTTGTTCATATTATCATTGGAGATATTACTGATACAAATTAGACAAAATCGAACAATAAAAGGATTAAAAAATCAAACAGGAAGAATATACGGTTCAAGTTTTCGCAGATGATCTGGCTTTTATTATGGGGGACCCTTTGGAGACGGGATACATCCTGGCGCATGAAATTGAAGAATTTGGTAAAGTGGCCAGGCTCAAAATGAGGAATTGGAAGATAAAATGGGGATTCAAATTGTTAAAAAAGTGAAGTATCTGGGAATTTGATTAATGGCTAAATGCTCGACAGTAAAAGAGGACAATTGTGATAAAATGGTTCAACAGATACAAAAAGATTTAAACAATTGGGCAAAATTACAAATATATTTAATTGGTAGAATCGCCGCAATAAAAATGAGTGTATTACCCAAATTTTTATATCTCTTCCAAACAATACCAATAAGATTGGGGAAAACATTCTTTCAACAATTAAATAAAATAATAGATAAATTCATTTGGCTGGGGAAAAAAGCCCGAATAAAATTTAAACTTTTACAGGACTCTAAAACCAAAGGAGTCTTTGGCCTCCCCGATTGGGAATTACAGTATCAAGCGGCGGCAGCAATGTGGCTTAAAGACTGGGTCCAATTAAATAACAAGAGAATATTAGCTGTAGGGACGCGGTGGCTCAGGGGCTAGGATGTTGAGCTTGTTGATGAAAGGTCGGCAGCTCAGTGGTTCGAATCTCTAGTGCTACCATGTAATGGGGTGAGCTCCCATTACTTGTCCCAGCTTCTGCCAACCTAGCAGTTTCGAAAGCACGTAAAAATGCAAGTAGAAAAAATAGGAACCACCTTTTGTGGGAAGGTAACAGGGTTCTGTGTGTCTTTGGCGTTGAGTCATGCCAGCCACATGACCATGGAGATGTTTTCGGAGAGCGCTGGCTCTTCGGCTTTGAAACAGAGATGAGCACCGCCCCCTAGAGTTGGCAACGACTAGCACGTATGTGCAAGGGGAACCTTTACCTTTACCTTTTATTAGCTGTAGAGGGCCACGATCTTCAATTGGGATGGCACGCATTTCTGTGGGAAGGAAAGAATAAAATTCATACATACTTTCAGAGACATCTAGTGTGAAATGCCTTGATAATTATTTGGGATAAAATTAAAAGAAACCACTATATGAAAGTTCCAATTGGGATTTCAACAATGGAGGCAATAATTTATCCAAAAATATTAGACATAAATAAAGAGGTAAGGTATTCGGAATTACTAGATGAACAAGGAAATCTAAAGTCAGAGCAAGATCTAAAAAATCAAGGAATAAAAATTGATTGGTGGCCTTACCTGAACAGAAACGTCACAATGCCATTTTATTTGGTCTTGAGGACACCAATGAATCTAATGATATTACAAAAGTACGTGACATCATCAGCAATTGTCAGACACCATCCATCTCCCCAGAAGAAATCATTGATGTTTCCCAAGACGGCCCTGAGTTTAAATACAGTGATGGCTCAGTGGTCCCACGTTTCTGTAGAGTAATATGCAAAAATAAGACCAGCAAAAGGAAATTCATTCATACCATCAACTCAATTGCAAGAAGCAACTCAAACTATAAAAACTTCGCTCAAGGCCTGACCTATCTACACTTCAAAGAATCCGCTCCCGTGAACAATGTGCTGAACTCAAAACATGCCAAAACCAGGGAGAAATGAACTTATACATTGATTACTGTGTATTAAAAGTAAGAACAATGGTCCACACCCCAATAACCCCCCTCCAACAACCAACACTAGGCATGCACACCCCTAACTTCCCCAAAATCCACCACCACAGACCTTAAATGCAAACTACTTAATTCACAAACCCTCATAAACAAAATATCAGAATTCCTCCTTCTACTAAATTCAACATAATATTTGTATGCAAGACATGGCTGAATTCATCACTACCAGACTCCATTACCACATTAAGGGACTATCACATGTACAGGTCCGACCGTGAAATTGGCAGGGGGGTGGAGTTGCTATCTTCTGTAAAAAGTCCCTAAATCAAAAAAATATTCAAGTTACACAGAAATTAGCTCTTCCTGAGACCATCGTATGCGACCTCTCTCTAAGCACCACAGTTCACTTCATACTCTGTTACAGAGCCCCTGATTATGACCTGGTATATGCGAACAAACTAACATCACTACTAACATGGGCAGCCACCTGCCAACACTGTCTTATCTTTCTTATTTTATTTTAAAATAATATTTATAGAATTTCCAAAAGTTAAAATACACAACACAAAAAAAAGCACAATACACAAAAACAAAAAACAAAAAAATATAAAACACACAAAGACAAACGCGTCAAAATTACATTACTCATAACAGCTTTTTCTACATCGGTATCTCTCATCCTATTTAATCTTTATATACAGGTTCTATTTCTAAGTATCTTTATAAACCAAAATTCTTATTTAAATTATTTTAACCTCTAACCTCTATCATAACAAAAAATCTCTCTTAAGTTTTATGTTTACTCTCCAGACAGGAATACCATCTATTCCACATTCAATAGTACTCAGTATCTTCCCTCTCCTTTATTTCCATCGATAATCTGTCCATTTCTACACATTCATATATTTTTTTATTATAATTTGATCCGGAAGGATATCCAGATGTTTCCAATTCTGTGCTATCACAATTCTACATGCCATCAATATGTGTAATATGATATATTGTATATATTTTTTTCCATTTTCCCTTCCAGAATGCCCAATAGGAATAGTTCCAGGTTTTTTTCTATTTTCTGCCCTGTTATTTCATCCAGCCAGATTTTTATCTTCCCCCCAAAATTTCTTAATCTTAGGACAGGTCCACCACATGTGGTAGAACGTCCCTTTTTTGTAACAAGGGACAACAATTCGAGGACCTATTTGGAAACATCCTGGCCAATCTCGCTGGTGGCATATGCCATCTATAAAACATTTTGTACAGATTTTCTTTATAAGCAGCTGACATCGTTAGCTTGTAGTTTCCCTCCCATAATCTATCCCATTGATCCAGATAAATGTTATGTCCAAAATTTCTTGCCCAACTGATCATTGTTTCTTTGATGGTTTCTTCTTCCATTTTGAATTTTAACAAAAAGTTATACATTTTGGTAATCATTTTTTCTCCGGATCATAGTAATATCATATCAAGTTCCAATTGTTCTCTGTATATGCCAAATCGTTCCTTATCTTTTTTATACTTTGTCTGATCTGCAAGTATGGCCACCAATCTATTTTTATTCCTTGGTTTCTTAGATCCTGTTCTGACTTCCAATTTCATTTAATAGATCCGAGTATCTTACTATTTTATTTAAGTCCAATACATTGGGATAGATTATGGCCTCCATCGTTGATACCCAAACTGGAACTTTCATATAGTGATTTTTCTTTATAACATCCCAAATATTGATCAAAGCATTTCACACTAGATGTCTCTGGAAGTATGTATGCATTTTATTTTTCCCCGCCCAAAGGAATGCATGCCATCCCAATTGGAGGTCATGGCCTTCCAGTATTAAAATTCTCTTATTGAATCCAATCTTTTAACCAAGTTATTGTGGCTGCCTGATAATAGAGTTCCCAATCTGGTAGGCCGAAGCCTCCTTTGGTTCTGGAGTCCTGCAGAAGTTTACGTTTTATTTGGGCTTTTTTCCCCCGCCAAATAAATTTACCTATCATTCTGTTTAAATATTCAAAAAACTGTTTCCCTAGCCTAATTGGTATCAATTGAAATAGATATAACAATTTAGGTAATATATTCATCTTTATTATGGCTATTCTACCTATTAAAGATAGCTGTAATTTAGCCCAGATATCTAAATCTTTTTGAATTTGTTGTGTTAATTTGTCATAATTATCTTCTTTTATTGTGGAACATTTTGCCATAAGCCATATTCCTAGATATTTCACCCATTTAACAGTTTGAATCCCCAATTTCCTTTCCAATTCATCCTGTTGTCTTTTTGTACAATTGTTTGTTAACATTTTGGTTTTTTCCTTATTTATTTTAAGCCCCACTACTTTACCAAATTCTTTAACTTCGTTTATCAAGATGGTTCCCGTCTCCAAAGGATCTTCCATTATAAAAACGAAATCATCTGCGAATACTTGGACCTTATATTCTTCCTTTTTGACTTTCAAACTCTTTATTGTTTGATTTTCCCTAATTTGTATTAACAATATCTCTAAAGACAATATAAATAATAGGGGTGACAGGGGACATCCCTGTCTTACCTCTTTAGTTATATTGATCTTATATGTCATTTTGCTGTTCATTATTATTCTAGCCGATTGTTTTGAATAAATTGTTCTAATTAAGTCTGTAAATTTCTCCCCAAAATTCATAATTTCCAATTGGTTGATAAGAAAGTTTCAGTTTAGATTGTCAAATGCTTTCTGAGCATCCACAAACATTAATGCCAGCTGCTTGTCGGAATGGGCCTCATAGTATTCTAATATGTCCATGATCATCTCTGTGTTGTTTCTTATATGTCTGTTTGGCAAAAATCCATTTTGGTTTGAATCAATAATTTCATTTAAAATTTTTTGGCCTTTTCAGCTATTACAATTACAAAAATTTTATAGTCTACATTAAGCAGTGAGATTGGCCGGTAGTTTTTGATTTGTTGTGTGCTTGTACCTTCCTTTGGGATGAGTGATATTAGTGCCTCCCTCCATGTTTGTGGTAGTTTGGATTGCCCTAGTGCTTCATTATATAAGTTTAGCAATAGTAGTTCCAGTGGCCCTGTCAGGCTGCCTCTGATTATAACTAGGAAAGAATATACCTTGACTTCATTTGCAATAAAGAAAAGTACTTTTACTAATTACAATCTGGATAGCAGCAGTGCAAAGTTGGATCTGAGACAAAATATGGCTAACATATCATATCCCCCCATTTGTCCCGCCTCCTTCAGGAGGTCAGGCTGGTCTGGTCCAATGCCAGCTCCTTCTCGGCCCCCCGTGGTAATCTTCTTCCGCCGGTCTCTAGCTGTCAATCATCTTAGGAATGCAGTATCTGTTGGAAAAGCCCGCGCTCTTAACACTCAGCCGTTAATCACCCCTCCCCCACTGTTATGTCAGCCAACACTCTTAATAGGCCCCTTTCCCTTACCCTGTATGGTGCAATGATACATCTCATTTCCTTAACTATTTTACATTACAGAAAGAAGCATTTTACATTCTATCTACTGAATATAAATTGTACAAAAATTATGCAAAGATTGGAGTGGAGGCTGACAGGCCCCTGTAATTCCTTATAGAACTTGGAGGGGATGCCATCGGGTCCTGGTGCTTTATTTTTTTTGTTTCTGAATAGCCACCTTCAATTCCGACATAATAATTCTATTGTTCAACATTTCCTTCATTTCCTCTGATACTGTCAGAAAATTTCTTTCTTTCAAGTATTTCTATATATCCTCCTCCTCTACCTTCTCCTGGGTATATAGTATTTCAAAATAATTGTGGGCTATTGTCTTTATTTCATCTAATCGATGGTGGATATTCCCCTCTTCGTCCTGCAGTTGTAGTATTGCTTTTTTTTCCTTATCCTTTTTTAATTTGTATGCCAGCCATCTTCTCGGCTTATTGGCATGTTCAAAATGTATCTGTTTCGTTGCCTTAAGCTTTTGGGGCATTTTCTCCTGGGAGAGCAAATTTATTTTATGTTTAGTCAGATCCCTTTCTTCTCTAATTTTCTTATTGGGGGAGGTCCGCATTTTACACTCTAATTCTTCCAATTTCTTTTGTAAATCCAATCCAGGAAACTGAAAGAGAGAAACATCTGTTTTAAGAATCTTCTATCATTATATTAATTATATACATTCAGCCAGGAATTGCACTACATTTAATTTCTGTTCCTTGTATTGCCTAAGACAAATCTAATTATTTTTATTTCTCTTTACAAAGTAGTGAGTATTGTGCTTTTTGAACCGTATTAGACTGGGTATGAAAATTATAGTTTTATTTAGAATCTTCTTATTTTCTTTGTTATTAAAGTGCAACACCTTTCTTACCAGGAGATTAGGCTGTTTGTAACAGGCCATTATCATCTATCTACATATCTGGAGCACTGTATTTTCTTTTGGAATTTTCTTTGGAAATTGTCAGCTGTATTATTGTGCTCTCAAAAGCTCTAAAATTTATTTTTTTATTGACATGCTTTGTACTATATAAATTTAACAAGAGATTTTACATTTTTATATTGTCTTATTTTTAAATAAAGTTTTATTTGATTTATTCCTAGTGAAATTAAAAAAGGGATGAATCGTCTAGTCATGTGTCTTATGTTATATGGCTAAAAGGTTGGTTTTACTTGATGTGGAAATAATTCTGCTTTTCTGAATTTTTATATTTTAATTTTCAGAAAGCTAGTTCAGGTTGTAAGTACCTTATCTCTCTCACATACACACATTGGATGTATGGAAAGACACCAGGTATGATTCCTATGGTAGTGAGAAATATTAAGCTACTACCCCAAGTAGGAAGCATAGCAGTTTGTAAAAATTCAGAAGTCTTCTGGGAGAAAAGGCTGGAAATTTATACCTTATAGCTCAGACTGTCTGCTACAAGTGCATTTTCTAAATAAGTCTAAAAATATGAAGTGAACAATTAATCAAAATGGCTTTTTAAAAAAGCTATTGTTCATACACAAAAGATCTCCACATAAATAGACTTGGTGTTAGACTTCTGGGTAAAACATGGGTGGAAATTATATTTAATTCTAGAAGTCATTTAAGATAAGTTACAGTTCTGACTGAGCAGAAATGGTCAAACCTGAAACTCCTGATGCTCTCTTTCAGCACTTCTTTCTCAGAAAAATATATCTGGATTTCATCTCATTATTATGTTATCTTGTTTCCAATTCTCAAAACATTCATTGATTATGGATGCTTGTTTACATTATCAGATTTATTACTTTCCCAAGTTAGACTGAAATCTTCCAACCATTAACTGAGCCTTGATATTATGCGACAGATAAATCAATAGGATAATGTTCTGTTTCAGAACCACATGACCAGTAATTGGGTAAGGAGCTTTTTTTTTTAACAACAGATTCATTAATAAGATAAATAGATCACCAACATTCATTCCCTTGTGCCACAGATTCTTTGGGGAGATGGTACCAAAGATGGTACCAAGAGACAGAACAAACATCTTCAAAAATATTTATAATACTTGCAGACAGCTGGATGTTTACATTCTTTTAGCAAGTTGTTTTATGTCACCTGGAGATTTATCTGTGTCATCAGGATCACCTGAGTGATGCAAATTGGTGTGGAGCCTTTTTGGAACTGTTGAAAGAACTGTGTCCTTGGGACTGTGGCTGGAGATAGATGATATTGTATCCCACCCCCTCTGTTGAGAGAGGGCTTCTCAATTTCGACATAGATAGCCTCTTTGACCCCTCTTTCAAATCAGTGGTCTTCTCTGTCCAAAATGTGGACTTTGCTGTCTTCAAGTGAGTGCCCTGTGTCTTTTAAATGCAGATGGACTGCTGAATCCAGTCCTGATGTATTTGTTCTATGTTGTGGTTGTTTTGTTTCTCCAATGTATAGATCTGCACATGGGTCACTGCATTATACTGAATATACCACGTTGCTCAGTTTATGTCTGGGTGTTTTATCTCTGGGATGGACAAACTTCTGCTTTAGTGTATTCTTGGGTTTGAAGTGTGCACATATGTTATGTGGGCTGAAGATCCTCCTGAGCTTTTCTGATATGCTTGCAATGTATGGAATGACAACATTGCTTCATTTACTGTTTTCTTTGTTATCTGTTGTGGAGGAGCTCCTGTAGGGTCTTTTTTGAGATTTGATGAAGGCCCACTTGGGATAGCCACACGTTCTGAGCGCTTCCTTGATGTGTTTTCATTCTTTTTCTTTCCCATCTTTGCTGGTAGGCATGCCTTCAGCTCAGTGGTGTAGAGTTCTGATGACTCCCATTTTGTGCTCCAGTGGGTGGTGGGAATCAAAATGCAAATATTGATCTGTGTGGGTGGGTTTTCTATAAACTTCAGTGTTAAGGCTTCTGTCTTTCTTAATGTGTACTGAACAGTCCAAGAAGGCTAGACTATTTTCCTTAACTTCTTCCCATGTGAAATTGATGTATCTGTCCACAGTCAATGACCTTTTTCTTGTAACTGCTAGTGGGGTCTCTCTTCAGAGTCTCATATGTAGCAGTCTCCTTCAGAAGATTGTTCACCTTATATTATACTATAGTATATTATACTATAAGTAGTATAATTCAAGTTCAGTTATAATCCAAGTATAGGTCAAAAAAAGAAAGGAAGACAAAAAGAAAAGGAAAAAATCAAAAAGGAAAAAAGTAGTAATTTATAATACAAAATATTACAAGATGATGAAAACAACATCAGCACCGTCTTCAGCATCCTTGTCTACAACTGTTAGCCCTGCTGATCAGAGAACATTGGATGCTATGTTACAACAAGAGAAGTCCAATGTTATGCAAATAGAATTAAAAACTATGATACAAGCTCTCCATAAGAATTTGAAGGAAAGAATAGGCAAAGTAGATGAGAGAATGGAGAAAGTAGAAGGGAAATTAGAAAATTTTCAACAAATAACAATGATGGAACTGACAGAAGCAATTAAAAGACAAAAAAAAATATGGCAAAACACCAGGTCCAGATGAGCTACTAGCAGAGTTATATAAAGCACTACAAAATGTTATAAGCAATTCAATGTTGGAAGTATTCAGTGACTTACTGTTAGAGATGAAAATACCAATTTTGTGGATGGAGGCATATATTACTCTCATAATGAAAGAAGACTCAGACTCAGACTCAGATAAAAAAATATAGATCAATATCCCTGTTGAATGCGGATTATAAGATATTTACTTTATTTATTTAATAATTTATTTAATTTATTTATTTAATGGCAGAAAGATTAAAGAGATTTCTAAACAAATTTATATATACAGATCAAAATGGATTTCTACCTAAGAGACAAATTAAAGACAATATGAGAATAATCTTGAACACATTGGAATATTATGAAGCACATCCAGAGAAACAAATGGATTTTTATTTTATTTATTTATTTATTTATTTATTTATTTAGTCACAACATCATATAAAAAGATTATATAGTATATAAACATATATATGAGTAAATATTAGGTGGTATAAGCATCAATATATATATAGGAAGAAGAAAAGAAAAACAATAGGACAGGAATGGTAGGCACGTTTGTGCGCTTATGCACGCCCCTTATGGTCCTCTTAGGAATTTGATCTTAGGAATTTGATCTTCCTTGATGCACAGAAGGTGTTTGACAATGTGAACTGGCAGTTTATGCTGATGCAATTAAAAACTATGGGTTTTGGGGAGAGATTTATTAATATGATTAAGACAATATTTTATAAACAATCGGCAAAGGTGATGGTAAATGGAGATATGACAGAAAAGATTAATATTATGAAAGGCACAAGACAGGGATGTTCTCTGTCCCCATTACTATTTGTATTGACGTTGGAGATATTAAACAGAAATAGAAGACAGGATAAGGAGATAAAAGGTATGGAAATAAAAAAGGAAGAATATAAATTACAGGAATTTGCAGATGATTTGGTGTTTATTTTAGAAGATCCACAAGAAACAGGGCCAAAATTGTTAAAAAGAATATGGTGAGGTGGCAGGATTGAAAATGAATAAGGAAAAAAACCAAGATACTAATGAAAAATATTACAGAGAAACAGAAAAAAGAGTTAATGAAAAGATTAGATATTCAAATCACAAAGAAAGTAAAATATTTAGGGATTCAATTAACAGCAAGATGTGTAACAATTAAAGAAGATAATTACTATAAATTGATAAAACAAATAAAGGTAGATTTGGAGAAATGGGAAAACTTGCAATTATCATTAATAGGAAAAATAGCTACAATTAAGATGAACATACTACCAAGGTTCTTGTTCTTGTTCCAAACAATCCCAATAAAATTAGAGAAAAAATACTTTGAAGATCTTAATAAAATAATAGTGAAGGACATTTGGTGGGGGGGGAGTGAGAATTAATTTAAAAATGCTACAAGACACAAGAACTAGAGGAGGGTTTGGATTACCAAATTGGGAATTGGGATACATGGTTATTTTCAAAGACATTATATAAGAAATGCTTTATTATCAGTATGGGAGAAAATCAGAGAACAAAACTATTTGAAGATATCAGTTTGGCTTTCGACTATGGAAGCACTTATACATCCAAATATTGTTAATATGGAAAATATAATATGTTAGATATAAAGATATTTTGACTGAACTTAAAACAAAACAAGAATTGAAAAAACAGGGGATTGATATGGTTTAGTATACACAACTGCAAATATAATTTAGATATGAAAAAGATGCTAAATTATTATTATTTTTTAATTTGAATTTATATCCCGTCCTTCTCCGAAGATTCAGGGCGACTTACATTGTGTAAGGCAATAGTCTCATCCATTTGTATATTATATACAAAGTCAACTTGTATTGCCCCCCCCAACAATCTGGGTCCTCATTTTACCTACCTTATAAAGGATGAAAGGCTGAGTCAACCTTGGGCCTGGTGGGACTCGAACCTGCAGTAATTGTAATTGCAGGCAGCTGTGTTAATAACAGAATGCATTAGCCTGTTGAGCCACAAGAGAAACCTTATGTGGTTTCTATATGGAATTGACAGAACTGGATAAGATACTAACAGGAACAGAAGAAAGGATGATAAAAAATGGTATAATTATTTATTGCATATTGTTAGAAAAAGAACAAGTGAAAGAAACAATGATAATATGAGCAAAAAACTTTGGCTACACGATAGAGTTAGATAAATGGCAGCAATTATGGGATAGAAATTATAAATTAACCATGTCAACTGCATGTCGTGTTTCCCCAAAAATAAGACCCTCTCTTATATTTTTTTGAACCCTGAAATAAGCTCTTGGCTTTATTGCCATGCGCTCAAAAGCCTAATTGGGCTTATTTTTCAGGGGATGTCTTATTTTGGGGAAAATAGGGTACAAGGGGCCTCTGGTGGCTCAACAGACTAAGCAGTCTGTTATTAATACAGCTGCTTGCAATTACTGCAAGTTCAAGTCCCACCAGGCCCAAGGTTGAGTCAGCCTTCCATCCTTTATAAGGTAGGTAAAATGAGGACCCAGATTGTTGGGGGCAATAAAAGTTGACTTTGTATATAATATACAAATGGATGAAGACTATTGCTTAACACAATGTAAGCCGCCCTGAGTCTTCAGAGAAGGGCGGGATATAAATTCAAATTTTAAAAAAAAAAGATGTTTTATAGATGGCATTTGCCACCTGAAAGATTGGCATAAATGTTTAAATCAGGTAGATGTTGGAAATGCCATCAGATACCGGAGTTATATTATCATATCTGGTGGACATGTGTAGAAGCAAAAAAATATTGGAGAAGATGACACAACAACGTATTGATCTCAAACCTGAATTATTCTTGTTGGGGATTTTACCAGAAATTTATAGTAAAGAAAATGTATATTTGAGTTTTCATTTAATAACTGCAGCTAGAATTGTATTTGCAGAAAATTGGAAAAGTGAAAAGATCCCTATGGATAAAAATGTGATTAAGAAAATATTAGAATGTGCAGAAATGAATAGATTAACACTTGCAATTAAAGGAAAGGAAGAATCTGACTATTATAGTATATGAGAATTATTTTATCAATGGTTAGAGAATAAATATGAAAATTAGAAATAAAAGCAGAGGAGTGAAATATTGAAAATGTATTACAAAGTTAAACAAGCTAAGAAGAGAAATGTTACAACAGTAGATATGTTATGTATTAGTATAAACCCAGGAATAGATATAAATAATGAACATGGTTGTAGATTTTAATGGTTAGTGCACAAAAAAATTGTACTCAGATGACACACTGTTTAATGAAAGATGAAATGTTTGTATTAAAAGAAAATTTAAAAATTATTTTAAAAAAGAAGATTGTTCATCTTGTAGTCATCTGTGTTCAGTATAACCGTGCATCTTTCTTTATCAGCTGGCAGGATGGTGACATTTGGGTCTCTTTCTAGGGATGTCACTGTTCTCCTTTCTTGACTTGTGAGGTTGGAAGGCAGTGTTTTGGCACTGGAGAGGGCTGCAGATACCTTCATCCTTAATTGTTCTGGTTCTGGTTCTGGTTCTGCCAGTTTATTGTTCCTGATGGCTGACTCTGTGGCTGTGAGGAGATCAACAACTGATAGTTGTTCTGGTGTTACTGCAAAATTCAGTCCTTTGGCCAAAACATTATTAGTCAGACAGATTTCTCACCCATTGGTTGGTTTTCTGAGACATGTCACTGTCCATGTGTTAGCTTTTCTGTTTTGTGTGTGTTTTTCCTGTCTATGCTGTAGGGTAGAAATTTTTCCTTTTTGTCATTCTTCTTCCTCACCATCCAGTCAGAGCTGAAGAAGCTTCTTGGGTGAGAAGTGAAATGTCTTCAAAGAAAAACCAGAAAGTCTAGATGCCTCTTGAAAAAAAAGCATCTTTGGGACATGACCTTGATGACTGAGAATCTACATAGACATCTTCAAAAAGAGTTTTATTACAAGAATACAGTGCAAAATAAACATATTTCTGTCAGTATATAAATTGGAATAGACATGGTATATATGAATTGGAATAGACATGGTAACAGTTCAGTTAATGGGGACTGTTTGGTGACCCAGACAGCTCAGAGCCTGGGCGTAGCTTAGGTTCACTGATCTGTATATATATGAATGCTTCTGTGATTCTATAGCTTGTGTGATTATTGTTTCTGTACTTCTGGATTCTGAGTTCTGGTTCTGGCTTCTGGCTTCTGCTGTATAGTATTGTATATAAAGCAGTTTCTTATATAAATGAATCCTGTTAAATTCTTTGCATGTGCTGGTTGGATTGCTGCAAACTCTAACAGGTTATGGGCCCAGAGCACACCAAGCACACAGTAAGACTGAACTGTAATTAAGCTGAAGGACAGCCTGTGTTATTAGTGAAAGAGGACAAGGCTGAGAAGGCTTGTAGGATGGCTATTGATTTCGAGGAGAGCTCTCTGCCTCGATTGGGACAGAAGAATTATATTATTTGGACTGCAAAGATGGTATACTTCCTGAAGGCTAGGATATTGTTGTTGATCCACCTCAGGGGCCATTAGCAGCAGCAGATCAAAGGTAGCATGATAAGGCACTGGCCTACATCATCTTAAGTTTAGAAGATGAACAATTCCTGAATGTAGCTAATTTAAAAACTGCAAAAGAGATTTGGCTGAAATTAAGAAGTGTGCATGTGAGTACATCAGCATGCAATATTGTGTAATTATAGAGACAATTGTAGAGAGCCAGACTATTACCACAGAGAATGGGGAGAAGCATTTGCTGCGAGTGCAAACTTTATTTATTGAATTGGAACAGCGTGGAATGCAGTGTCCTGTGTCTCAGAAGGTACTGTTGGTGTTAAATAGTCTTGATGAAACCTGGGACATTGTTTTAGCTGTTTTTGAGTGCAAACCAGAACAGGACTTATGAATAGAAGCCCTTAAAGCCTATTTGATTTCAGAAAACAAAAAAACACCATTTTAGAAAGAGCCATGAGAAGAAATTCGTGAGGTGGGGGCCCAAGGAGCAGAGAGAGAAAAGCAACAGGATTTCTGCAGAGATAATGTCTGCAGAGACCAGAGTAATGGAAGAGACCAGATTATAGCCCAGCAAAGTTTTTCTACAAAGAAAGAAACAGAAATGAAGACAGAATGGTGGTATTTCATCTGTGGTGATGGGATGGATTCCTCCTCTCTCTTTCTCTGTCTCTCATTCTCTCTCATTCTGATTCTCTCTCATTCTCTCTCTCTCACTCTCTGATTCTTTCTTTCTCTCTCTCTCTCTCTCATTCTCTTTCTCATTCTCTCTCTTTCATTCTCTCTCTTTTTCTCTATTTCATTTTGTATAGTATCAGCATTCCACCTTGGTATATTTGCGTCAGCCTGTGGAGCAAAGCAGCCCTCATCTCCTGCTGCTTGGGACTTGGAGCGGTAAACAATGTGTCAGGCTGCCTCTGATTATATTTAGGAAAGAATACAAGAATACAAGAATGTCCTTTTTAAGACTTGGCCACCAAAATTGTCTTTTAAGAAGGTGCAAGATTTTCAGAAATCCAAAATGTCCTGCCATTTTAGCATCATGGCATCATTGTAGGATGGTTTCTCTGAGTGATAGAGGAACATATAGTTTTGCTTCAATCCAAGCTAGTCCATCACAGAGTGTGCATTCGTGCGAATGAGCCAAGAACCAGTCATCTGAGTTCAAAGCTTCCTTAAATAACTTAGTTAATTCATCTGGTAGTGATGTCTCGGTTTTGATATGGCTTCGGGTTATAGCCGGAGCTGCTAATTGCTGAATGGGAAGTATTGGGCGTACCACTTCGGAGCGTGTACCATTGTATTGGGGCAGTTGTGAAAGAGCATCTGCCAAAAAGTTCTTTCCTCTGGGAATGTAATGTAAAGTGAAATTAAAACGGTTAAAATATTGAGCCCAGCAGGCTTGTTTAGGCGAAAGTTTTCTAGGAGTTTTTAGCGCTTCCAGATCAGTCCAAACTTCAAAAGGATGGTTGGAACCTTCTAAGAATTGTCTCCAAGCGCGAAGAGCCCAATGAACTGCAAATGCTTCTTTCTCCCAAATAGCCCACCTTCTTTCAGTATCAGTCAATTTTCGAGAAGTGAAAGCACAAGGTTGTAGTTTACCATCGGCATTGTTTTGGAGCAAAACTGCTCCGACCACTACATCACTAGCATCTGCTTGTAGCACAAAAGGAACATCCATGTCGGGGTGTTTCAAAATAGGTTCAGCAGCAAACAGTCGTTTCAACTTTTCAAACGCTGCTTGACATTCCATTGACCATTCGAGAGGTAATGATGGTTTGGGTTTTGTATGTCCTTTAGTTTTTAAGGGGTTGGTGATTGGCAAAGCAATTTGAGCAAAGGAAATTTGCTCAAAAGAGAGGTCAGGCAGGTCTGGTCCAATGCCAGCTCCTTCTCGTCCGTCCGTCCCCCCCGTGGTAATCTTCTTCCGCAGGTCTCTGGCTGTAAATCATCTCAGGAATGCAATGTCCGTTGAAAGCCCGTGCTCTAACATTCCTGCTGAATTCAAACCATCAATCTCCCCTCCCCTTGAGGGGAGTCCTAGAAAAGAAAAGAGAAAAGTTAGGATCACTTGCCTGATGGTTTTCATCTGGCCTTTGGCCTTCTGCTCTGCCAGGGAGTCCTCAAACCTCCTTTTCAATGCAGTCATAAAATGCTCGTAGTTTTGCAGTAAGGGGGAGTGGCCGCTATATAATGACACAAACCACACAGCTGCTCTTCCTGTTAGGTTTTGGGTCACAGCTCTAACTTGTGCTGCCTGTGACCAATAATCTTCCCCCCAGTCCATCATATGGTTATTCACTAACGCCAGGAACAGTCCTAGCTCCTTGGCATTTCCATCGAATTTCCCAGATATGGGGGGGATTTTAGGCTTTTTCCTTCCTCTGCGCAGCCTCACTTGGCCAGCAGGAGGCATACGCCCTCCATCCAACTCATCTGCCTCTGGGTAGGGGATTTCTGATTCTGGTTGTTCCAAAATTTCTACGCATTGGGAAACTCCCCCAGTTGCTCCCCTGGTAATTTCTTAATCCTCTTCTCCCTCCCCCCTGGAGGACTGAATAGGGGATTCATACGTTTGGTGCGCTGCTTGCCTTACTTTCACCTCACGGTAACAACACAATGCCTCATCCAACTGGAGCTTGTGTCTGATTTTCTGCCCTTCTTTCCAATCTGAAAGTCTAGCTCTCCCCTCCTTTCTTTTAGTCACTCCAGAAGGAAGCACTTCAGGATCTGGTTGCCACCTTTTTTCTTCCAGCTGTAATTGTTCCATCCACTGGGCTCTGCAATCCTCCAGTTCAGGGTTAAAACTGACAGAAGAAAATCCTCCGGTCGCCTCCCCCAGTTCAGCAGCTGGCTGGCTTCCCATCAAAGTTTTTCTGTTGGCCCCCTCAGTATTTTGGTTAAAATCCTGGTTGGTTGACATGCTGTGAGATCCAACTTAATGTCAGGCTGCCTCTGATTATATTTAGGAAAGAATACACCTTGACTTCATTTGTAAATAAAGAAAAGTACTTTTACTAGATACATCCAGACTGCAGCAGTATAAAGTTGGATCTGAGACAAAATATGGCTAACATTCCATATCCCATCGTTAGTCCCTCCTCCCACGAGAGGTCAGGCAGGTCTGGTCCAATGCCAGCTCCTTCTCGGCCCCCCGTGGTAATCTTCTTCTGCAGGTCTCTGGCTGTAAATCATCTCAGGAATGCAATGTCCATTGAAAGCCCGCGCTCTAACATTCCTGCTGAATTCAAACCATCAATCTCCCCTCCCCTTGATCTCATGTCAGACCCACACTCTTAAAGGGCCCTCTCTACTTAACCTGAATCCATGAGCTATTTAAGGAGCAGCTTTCTTTGATCTCACCCCAACCTGTCTTTACAAACACGGAGGAGATTCTAACACAGGAGGAGGCAATTCCCACGGAGTCATTAATTACTAAAAAAACCAAACGACGGAAGAGAAGGAAGAGAGGTAAGCAATCTGGGATCTTAAACAGACTAAGAAATTGCATTAAAACCCCTCTGCCTTCAATTTTCCTAACAAATATACGCTCACTTGCAAATAAGATGGATGAAATACTCCTCTTAAACAAATACTATTCTGATTTTTGCAATTCAGCAGTCTTATGCTTCTCTGAAACCTGGTTAAATGAATCAATTGAAGATAGCAGCCTGAACATTCCAGGGTTTCAGATTGAATGATCAGACAGGATTCCAGAAACATCTGGTAAAAAGAAAGGAAGAGGCTTATGCCTATATATTAACAGCAACTGGTGTCAAGATTTTAAAATAATTTACAAATTCTGTGACAACAATTTAGAGACTTTAATTATCAACTGCAAACCATACTATTCGCCTCGTGAATTTTCCTCATTTCTTCTAATTGCTGTTTATGTCCCACCACAAGCCTGTGTAAACAAGGCATTACGAACTCTAGCTGACCAAATCATGGAGGCTGAAGCCAAACACCCTGATTCCCTGGCCATTGTTTTGGAAGATCTAAACAAGGCAAACTTAAGGAAAGAGCTACAAAAATACTTTCAGCATGTCAATTGTCCCACCAGAGGCAAGAATACTCTAGACCATTGCTACACAACACTAAAAGATGCTTATCGGTCTTTACCACATGCAGCTGTAGGACACTCGGATCATTGCATGATTCACCTTGTACCTGCTTACAGGCAAAGACTTAAAACCACAAAACCAATAGTTAAATCAGTGAAGACCTGGACAGAGGAGGCAAAATTAATGCTGCAGGCATGTTTTGACTGCACTGATTGGAATATTTTTAAAGATACCTCTGCAGACCTGGATGAACTCACAGATACTGTAACATCATGTGTCAGCTTCTGTGAAGACCTATGTGTACCTACAAGGAACTTGCGAATATACACTAACAACAAACCTTGGTTCACACCTACTAAACTTAAGCAGCTACGACATTCCAAAGAGGAAGCCTACAGAAAAGGTGATAAAGTGCTGTACAATCAGGCCAGAAATGCACTAACAAGGGAGATCAGAGCAGCAAAAAGAAGCTACTCTGAAAAGCTAAAGAATCAGTTTTCAGCAAATGAACCAGCAAACATGTGGAAAACTCTTAAAAATATCACCGGCTATGGCAAACCTCCTTCCCAGGCTGAAGGTAATCAACAACTGGCAGATGACCTGAATGAGTTTTACTGCAGGTTTGAAAAGAAACTACAGCCACCTATCTCCACAACCCCCATCTCAGACACACCAACAACAGCCAAGCCTCCTACAACTGACCCCATTTCATTGGGTTCACATCCCCTAGTGATCATAGAAAAGGAAGTACAGGACCTATTTCACAGACAAAAGCCAGGAAAAGCTCCAGGCCCAGACAAGATAACTCCTTCTTGCTTAAAAGTCTGTGCTGACCAATTGGCCCCCATCTTCACTCATATTTTCAATAAATCACTAGAGATGTGCTATGTTCCTTCTTGCTTCAAACGCTCTACCATCATCCCAGTGCCAAAGAAGCCCACCATCAAGGAACTGAATGACTACAGACCAGTTGCTTTAACATCTGTAGTCATGAAAACCTTTGAAAGGCTAGTGCTTTCCTACTTGAAAACCATCATGGATCTGCTGTTAGACTCCTTGCAATTTGCATACTGAGCAAATAGATCAACAGATGATGCTGTTAATATGGCTCTGCACTACATCCTACAACATCTTGAGTCTCCAAAGACCTATGCAAGGATCCTTTTTGTAGACTTTAGTTCAGCATTCAATACCATCATTTCAGATATTCTTCTAACTAAGCTAAACCAGCTACACATACCGGAACAGACTTGTAAGTGGATCACAAGCTTCCTAACAAACAGGAAGCAGCAGGTGAAGCTAAGCAAGATTACATCAAATACCTGTACAATTAGCACAAGGGCCCCCCAAGGCTGTGTGCTCTCCCCACTTCTCTTCTCTCTGTATACCAATGACTGCATCTCCTATGATCCATCTGTTAAGCTACTGAAGTTCGCAGATGACACAACAGTGATTGATCTCATTCGAGACAATGATGAATCCGCATACAGACGGGAGGTCGAACGACTAGCCTCATGGTGCGACCAAAACAATCTGGAACTGAACACACTCAAAACCGTAGAAATGGTGGTAGACTTTAGGAGAAACCCTTCCATACTTCCACCTCTCACAATTCTAGACAACACAGTATCAACAGTAGAAACCTTTAAATGTCTAGGTTCTATCATATCGCAAGATCTAAAATGGACAGCTAACATCAAAAACATCATTAAAAAAAGACAACAAAGAATGTTCTTTCTGCGCCAACTCAGTAAACTCAAACTGCCCAAGGAGCTGCTGATTCAGTTCTACAGAGGAATTATTGAGTCTGTCATTTGCACCTCTATAACTGTCTGGTTCGGTTCTGCAACCCAACAAGAAAAACACACACTTCAGAGGATAATTAGAACTGCAGAAAAAATAATTGCTACCAACCTGCCTTCCATTGAGGACCTGTATACTGCACGAATCAAGAAGAGGGCCATGAAAATATTTACAGACCCCTCGCATCCTGGACATAAACTGTTTCAACTCCTACCCTCAAAACGACGTTATAGAACACTGCACACCAGAACAACTAGACACAAGAACAGTTTTTTTCTGAAGGCCATCACTCTGCTAAACAAATAATTCCATCAACACTATCAAACTATTTACTGAATCTGCACTACTATTAATCTTCTCATAGTTCCCATCACCAATCTCTTTCCACTTATGACTGTATGACTGTAACTTGTTGCTGGCAATCCTTATGATTTATATTGATATACTGACCATCAATTGTGTTGTAAATGTTGTACCTTGATGAACGTATCTTTTCTTTTATGTACACTGAGAGCATATGCACCAAGACAAATTCCTTGTGTGTCCAATCACACTTGGCCAATAAAAATTCTATTCTATTCTATTCTATTTACATTACACATAAAAACCCCATTGCAATCTAACTACTGAATATAAAGTGTACAAAAGAATGTGAGGATTGCAGTGGAGGCTGACACAGTGTCTGGTAAGGGGAGCAGCCGGATTTTGCTCTCCATTGTGGACACCAAATCACCCCCCTGCAAGCTCTCATCTCTCGAGGAGCCCAGCCAAAGTTTCCCATACCGCTTCAGTGAGTGCTCCTTTAGAGATGAGAGCTTGCAGGGGGGCGATCTGGCATCCTCAATAGAGAGCAAAATCTGGCTGCTCCCCGGACCAGTTGCCATTTACTGCTCCGAGTCCCAAGTGGCAGGAGACAAGGGCTGCTTTGCACCACCGGCTGGGCAAATATACCAAGGCGGAATACTGATGCTGTGCAAGTGCAAGTAGTGCTTCACTCCCACAGCTTCCAGCCATCGCAAACACTGCTTTAGCCCACTTGCACCACAGCTCCTTCACCAGGGTGCACTGGCAAAAATACGAAGATTTCTCCACGGACCACCAAAATTTTCTCACGGATCAGTGGTCCATGGACCACCAGTTGTTGACTGCTGGTCTATTCTATATATTAATTATACTTAGTGTTCTAATATCCTTTCCTCCCCATTTTTATTCAATTTTAGCCCTGTTTTTCTATGTGTGCTTGGTGTAGCTCAATTTTACTTTCTTCTGCCAGCACTTAAAATGCCACCTCAACAATGTTCTTTTCAGGTAAGCGTATAAAACACTTCTTTCTACATTTCTGATGAACAGATTTGCTTGCTTTGTTGTTATCATAATGAAACTCTGCTAGGGATTGGCTCTTAGATGTCCAAACAAGGATATGAAGAAATGTTCTACCTTTAGCTCACTTTCTGACCACTGTGGCTTCATAACACTTTTAATCTCTTTTCCATTTATAACCATACTGCCTGACCTTTTGCAGCAAAGTATCTTGTACATGAAATGTCAGGGGCAGGCTTATAGGCATGAGTCAAATATATACTTTAATTAAAAAAAGATGCCATGAGACTGAAAATTTTACTGGTCTTGATTGCAAATATTTAATGCCAAATTACTATTTATGATCTTGAAACAGCAAAAAGGACTTCCAGATATCTTATAATTGATCAATGTTCACATGATCATATTAATATTGCTTCATTAATTTATGGCCTTAAATAGTTAGTATTGTGTAGTTGTATATTATGCTTTCTCTTAATTATATTATTGTATTTCTGTTGCATACCTTCTGGATGTGATATACAATATGACATATAAATATTTTTTAAAGTAGACATGAATAAAAAGCAATATCTTTCATCACATTTCATTGTGAATCCTCCCTACAATATTTAAAACAACACTACCTTCTATTTTCTTTCATTCAGTTTGTTCCCCAAAACTTTTTTGAAAAGGAACAAAGGGGGAATAGTAGTTGTTTTACAGTCAGTTTTGTGTGTAGACCAATGTTGCAGAAAAATGTTTAAGCAAAGGAAATGTAGTAGTCTCTCTTACATTCAATTAGTTTAAGTAGAGTATTGTAGCAGCTAAAAAAATTCTACATATGTTGATAGTCTGATAGATGATTTTGTGTTAGGGTGACTTTTTCATGAATATAAAGTTGCAGTCTATCCTTATTCAATTATTTCATGTTTTCTCTTATTATTACTCTTATTTTATTATATAAAATGTATACATTAATATTTCCCTTTTCAATTATTTTTATCTCTTATCCTAACTTTTAATCATGTGATCCTTTGTTAAAAGACTTTTTTTCCTGTTCTACCTAACTTCTAATCATGTCACCTAACTCCAAAAAAAAAAGAAAGGAAAGAAAGAGGAAAAGGAAGGCAAATCAAAAGAACACCAAAAGAGGACTTCCAGTGGCGCCGCTTTCTTTGCTGGACACCTGAAAAGGCGCCCCGTGCTGAGGTTTCATAAAAGCCGGCGAAAACAGCGAAAATCAGCTGCTCGCCGGCTTGAAGTACCTTCCCTGGGAGAAAGGGAAAGGAAAGAGCAGCAGAAAAGTGGTAGAACTCCCCAGAGGCTTTGCTTTTGAAAGTGAAGCCTTGGAGGGTTGAGTCCCACATAATTCCGCTGAGCTCCGAATCCAGCGCACTCCTGCAGCAGCAGGAAAAGAGGAAAGCGATCACCTCTGCTCAAGTGATTTTTTTTTTGCTTTCTGGATGCAGACGGAACAAACACAAGTGATCGATCATTGGGATTGCACATATTGAACCTGACTTCTACCCTTTAAGAAAAGAAACTTTCTATCGTTTTAATTTAGATTGCTGAAAATGGCGTCTGAGAGGAAGTTGGAAGTTGTTTGTATAATCAAGTGGAGAGTGTATTTGTGGATTGTAATAAAGTGGAGGCTCTCCTACATTGAAAGGAAGATAGAAGATAGAAAAAGTTTTTTTTTTATTTTACATCTTTGATTCTGACTTTATAACTGAACTTTAATTTGGAATTTGAAATGGTTTCTAAACCACCTAAACCTACAACAAGAAGGGGATCTGAAGTGGGTATGGAAGATATGTTTAAAGAACAGACAAAAATATTTGAAGACAGGTTTAAAGAAGTTATGAATCATATTGAAGTGACTAGAGAGGAAATGAAAGAAAATAATTAAAAAATAAGAGATGATATTTTGATGGCTTTTCAAGGTTTGGAAAAGAATTTGGAGGTTTTGGAAGAGAAAGTGGAAGAAATTAATCAATCTAATCAGCATTTGGAAAATAAAATGGGACAATTGCAAATAAAAGTGGATAAAAATGAAGATCAGGTGGTAGTGTTACAATACAGGGTGATGGAGGGGGCTTTGAGAATCAGAGGCTTGCAGGAAGTAAAGGATGAGGACCTTAAGAAAATTCTATCAGAAGTTTTGGCTGAAAGGTTAGGATTTGATCCACAAGAGGTTGCTTTTCAAATTGACAAAGTATATCGGGTTAATTCATGGATTGCTAGACAAAAAAATTGCCAAGAGACATTGTGGTTTATTTCTTGACAAGAACAATGAGAAATCAAATTCTGCAAGCCACGTATCAGAAAAAGTTGCAAATAGGAGAACAAGAGGTGATGGTTCTGAAAGAGATTCCCCCTAAGATGTTAAAAGACAGGAAAGAGTTTATATTTTTTACACAAGAGCTCAAGAAATGTCAGATTCAATTTAGATGGGAGGTTCCAGCTGGTCTCACAGTGTTTTTTCAAGGAAGGAGATATCGTATTGAAACTGTGTTGAAAGCAAAAGACTTTCTTTTTAATGTGCTGAAAGTTGATCCTGAAGCAACAGATAAAAGCCCACAAGAGAGGCAAATGAGTATGGAAGGCGACGTGGCCCCTTTGATGTTATTATCCCAGGAACAGCCACAAGAACAAAGGATGACAAGGGTGGCTACTAAGCGTAAAGAAAAGGAGGATCAACTTCAAGGTAAAAGTCAGGATTCTACTACAGAAGCAGAAGCAGTGGGAGGAGTGAGGCCGAAGACAAAGGGGAGTGAGGATCTTCAGCTGATTGCTCAAAAGCTTCGTGAGGCCACTGATGGCAAATAAATTCCTGACTTGGAATGTTAATGGTTTGAATTCAGCACAGAAAGGAAGAAAAATATTCCATTATTTGAGACAATTTAAAAATGATATGATTTGTTTACAAGAGACACATATTAAACTATCAGACCAAAAATACCTAATAAACTCAAAACTAGGTAAACACTTTGTTGCTTCAGGTTTGGATAAGAAAAATGATATAGTGGTATATTTGAGAAAAGATACACCAGCTAAATTAATTGAAGCAGTTATCCAAGGGAGATATATCGCTATTGAACTTGTATTAGAAGGAAAAAAGACACTCTTGATTGGTATATATGCACCTAACCAACAACAAGAAAAATTCTATAGAATGTTGCATGATAAACTGACTCTTTGGGATTATAAATCATTTATTATATTAGGGGATTGGAATGGTGTAATAGATACCCGAAAGGATAAGAGAATTCTCTCTAAGAAAATTCCTACACATGCAAAGCTGCCCAAATCTTTTTTTTTGAGATGATGGAAGATTTTGAGTTGAGAGATGTATGGAGAATGCGGAATCCTGAAGATAGAGATTATACTTTTTTTTCTGATAGGCATCAATGTTTTTCATGTATTGACTAATATAATTAATATAATCACTAATGATTTGCTTTTTAGGGTGAAGAAAACAAAGATATTTCCAAGGTGCTTATCTGACCATAGTCCAGTATGGTTGGAATTGCAACAAGAAAAAGGTGGTAGAAGAGCATGGAGAATAAATGAAAATTTGTTTAGATATGAGGATAATGTAAATCAATGCAAAAAACAAATGAAAGAGTTTATATTTTTTACACAAGAGCTCAAGAAATGTCAGATTCAATTTAGATGGGAGGTTCCAGCTGGTCTCACAGTGTTTTTTCAAGGAAGGAGATATCGTATTGAAACTGTGTTGAAAGCAAAAGACTTTCTTTTTAATGTGCTGAAAGTTGATCCTGAAGCAACAGATAAAAGCCCACAAGAGAGGCAAATGAGTATGGAAGGCGACATGGCCCCTTTGATGTTATTATCCCAGGAACAGCCACAAGAACAAAGGATGACAAGGGTGGCTACTAAGCGTAAAGAAAAGGAGGATCAACTTCAAGGTAAAAGTCAGGATTCTACTACAGAAGCAGAAGCAGTGGGAGGAGTGAGGCCGAAGACAAAGGGGAGTGAGGATCTTCAGCTGATTGCTCAAAAGCTTCGTGAGGCCACTGATGGCAAATAAATTCCTGACTTGGAATGTTAATGGTTTGAATTCAGCACAGAAAAGAAGAAAAATATTCCATTATTTGAGACAATTTAAAAATGATATGATTTGTTTACAAGAGACACATATTAAACTATCAGACCAAAAATACCTAATAAACTCAAAACTAGGTAAACACTTTGTTGCTTCAGGTTTGGATAAGAAAAATGATATAGTGGTATATTTGAGAAAAGATACACCAGCTAAATTAATTGAAGCAGTTATCCAAGGGAGATATATCGCTATTGAACTTGTATTAGAAGGAAAAAAGACACTCTTGATTGGTATATATGCACCTAACCAACAACAAGAAAAATTCTATAGAATGTTGCATGATAAACTGACTCTTTGGGATTATAAATCATTTATTATATTAGGGGATTGGAATGGTGTAATAGATACCCGAAAGGATAAGAGAATTCTCTCTAAGAAAATTCCTACACATGCAAAGCTGCCCAAATCTTTTTTTTTGAGATGATGGAAGATTTTGAGTTGAGAGATGTATGGAGAATGCGGAATCCTGAAGATAGAGATTATACTTTTTTTTCTGATAGGCATCAATCTTTTTCATGTATTGACTTTATATTAATCACTAATGATTTGCTTTTTAGGGTGAAGAAAACAAAGATATTTCCAAGGTGCTTATCTGACCATAGTCCAGTATGGTTGGAATTGCAACAAGAAAAAGGTGGTAGAAGAGCATGGAGAATAAATGAAAATTTGTTTAGATATGACGATAATGTAAATCAATGCAAAAAACAAATGAAAGAATTTTTTTAAGGTAATTTGATTAGGGGAACATCAATAGAAATGGTTTGGGATGCGAGTAAGGCTTTTATGAGAGGAGTTTTAATATATATGAATAATAAACAGAGAAGTAAACAACAAAAACAGCGTAGGTATTTAGAAGAGGAAATCCAAAAGAAACAACAATTATTAATATATAGTCCACATGATCAAAAACTTAAAGATGCAATAAAGATATTACAGATATTACAATTTAATATGATAATGGCAGACCAGGTGGCAACAGTATGCTAAACATTTTTGTAATGCAAATAGACCTGGTAGGTTAGCATATATCTTAAGGAAAAAACAAAAAGCACGTATTATAGAAAAAATAGAATATAAAGGTAAAGAGAGATATCAACAGGATAAAATTAAAAAAGCTTTTTTAGAATATTATACAAATTTATATGCTAAAGATACAATCTTAAACATGGATATTGATAAATATTTGAAAGAGTACAAGGCTAAAGGTTTAACCTTAGAACAAAGGGAAGAATTGAATCAGCCTATAACTTCTGAAGAAATTATTTTGACAATAAAACAATTAAAAATGGGGGAAAAACCCAGTACGGATGGACTTACAGCAATTTATTATAAAAATTTACAGAATGAGATAGTAGGTCCACTTAAGGAATTATTAAATCAAATACAATTAGGAGGGGGAATACCCCCACCATGGAGAACTACTTTTATCTCACTGATACCAAAAGAAGAACAGGATTGCTTTAAACCTGGGAATTATAGGCCGATTTCACTTTTGAATAATGATTATAAGATTTTTGCTAAAATAATAGCGAATAGATTAATGTTAGTTCTGCAACAAAAAATTCATACTGATCAATCAGGATTTATAAAGGGGAGGCAGATGAGGAATAATGTTAGACAGATTGTAAATTTATTGGAATATTTAGAAAAGAACAATCAGATTCCAGCAGCATTTATTTTTTTGGATGCAGAGAAAGCCTTTGATCAACTACACTGGGAATTTTTATTTAAATTAATAGACAAAATGCAATTTGGAGATGGTTTTACGAGAATAATTAGAACGATTTATGGAGAGCAAACAGCCCAGATAATAGTTAATGGTAGTTTGACAGAAGTTTTTAAGATTGTGAAAGGAACAAGACAGGGGTGCCCCTTATCACCATTATTATTTATTTCAACTCTGGAGCCATTACTGGATAAAATAAGAGAGGTAAAGGAGATAGAGAGAATTAAAATTAGACAACATGAGTATAAAGTGAGAGCGTTTGCTGATGATTTGGTGATTATTTTGTCAAATCCTATAAAGTCAAGTGTATTTTTGTTGGAAATAATTGATCAATATGGAAAAGTTTCAGGGTTTAAAGTAAATCAGAATAAAACAAAAGTGATAACAAAAAATATGACTAGACAACAGAAAGAAAAATTAGAGGAAACAACAGGATTTGAAATTGTAAAAAAGGTTAAATACCTAGGGGTTTATATTACTTCTTCAAATTTGAAATTGTATAAGAATAACTTTGAGGTATTATGGCAAAAAGTTCAGAAGGAAATGCTCAGTTGGAAAAAATTACAATTATCATTATTGGGGAGAATAGCAGCCATTAAAATGAATGTTTTACCTAGATTTTTTTTTTTTTGTTTCAGATGATACCAATAATTAAGAAAGATAAAAATTTGGAAGAATGGCAGATTGGAATTAATAAATTTATATGGGAAGGTAAAAAAGCAAGAGTTAAAATGAAAATAATTCAAGACATACGGGAAAGAGGAGGTTTAAAAATGCCCAATTTTAAATTATATTATGAAGCAGCTGCTCTTTCGGTAATAAGTGATGGGTTTAATTTAACGGAGGAAAGGATTTTGAATATAGAAGGTTATGATTTATTATATGGATGGCACGCATATTTATTGTATGATGAAAAAGTGGATAGAGCCTTTAAGAACCACGTGTTAAGAATTGCTCTTCTGGAAGAAATACTATTACAAGTTGAATTATAAAATTCCTATTTGGGCAAACCCCAGGCATGCAATAGGGAATATAAATATAGAACAGAAACAGGAAATGATTACTTATAAAGAACTTTTATATTTTGAGAGTGGTAATTTACAATTAAAATCCTTGCATACATTAAAAGAAGAAGGGAGAAATCCAGTGGTTGGATTCAAGTAATTTAACAACTGGTTCTCTGCCCTAATGATTTCTTCCAACAACCAGTTCACCAAACTGCTAAGAAAGTTAGCAACCGGTTCTCCCGAAGTGGTGCGAACTGGCTGAATCCCACCACTGGAGAAATTATACTTGGTTTCAATATGGGCAATTACGAGCTAGGTGGAAATAAGATCAGAAAATTACTATCATGCAGAATGAAGAAAACTTGGTAAAACAAATTATAAATCAAACTCAGGCACATATAAAGAGATTGTATAATGTATTGATAGAAATAGACTCTGAAAGGGATTTAATAAAGGATTGTATGATAAAATGGGCACAAAATATTCAAGAACCAATATTTTTGGAAACTTGGGAAAAAATTTGGGTTAGAAATGTTAAATTTATGCAAGCACAGAATTTAAGGGAAAATTTTTATAAAATGTTTTATAGGTGTCACTTAGACCCTAAGAAATTATCATGTATGTATATATGCAAGCGAAATGTTGGAGATGTAATTGTGATGATGCTACATATTTTCATATTTGGTGGACTTGTAAGAAGATTAAGGTTTTTTGGATAAGGATCTGGTGGATTATACAAAATGTTTTGAAAAAGAAGATAAAGTTCCTGCCGCAATTTTTTTTATTGGGAATTATTACGGACTGTACAGTAATTATTTAATCATTTATTTATTTAATCAAATTTTTATACTGCCCTATCTCCCGAAGGACTCAGGGCGGTTCACAGCCAGATAAAATACAGAAATCATATACAATAAAAACTAATTAAAAAACTTATTTAAATAGGCCAGAATTTAAAATTACAGTTAAAATGATAAAACCCCATTATCTAAAAATTAATAATTAACCCCAGTTAAAATTAAGTAAAACTTTTAATCCAGTCCCGCTTGGATAAATAAATGCGTTTTCAGCTCACGGCGAAAAGTCCGAAGATCAGGCACTTGGCGTAAACCAGTAAACTTGGCGTAAATTGAGACTAAGTTGATTTTAAACTAAATAACAGCGGCAAGACTACTGATAGGACAATACTGGAAGAAAAAAGAGTTACCTACAATAGAAGAATGGATATTGAAAGTTGCTAATTTGAAGTTATCAGAAGTCTTTCAAGGGTCCCTTTAATTAAGTAGCTTGCTTATTTTCGTGTTTAAATCTCCAGTAGTCCTCGGGTAGCTGAGGATAATCCAATAGATATTTTCACAGTTCTTTTCATAAGTATTTCCAGGCTTGTAGTTTTCCCTTTTGTCAGCAGGCAGCACTCTCAGCTTAGATTTCAATATTATCACTTGGCAAGTATCATTTTAGTTATAAATCAATTATAAGAGAAGAATAAGTTTTATAGGTAAATATTTCCAGCATTTTAAAATGCCTTTCCTGTACCGCATCTTCCCAATTCAAGAGTCCAATTTTCTATACATTTCAAAAAAAATTATTTTTTTCTCTTGTGCCCTCCTCTTCCAGGCTGGTATTTCTCAAAATGCTCAGAACCCGCTTGAGGGCCTCTGGTGGCTCAGACTGCTAAGACAGTCTGTTATTAACAGCAGCTTCTTGCAATTACTGCAGGTTCAAGTCCCACCAGGCCCAAGGTTGACTCAGCCTTCCATCCTTTATAAGGTAGGTAAAATGAGGACTCAGATTGTTGGGGGCAATAAGTTGACTTTGTATATAATATATAAATGGATGAAGACTATTGCTTGACATAGTGTAGCCCTGAGTCTTCGGAAAAGGGCAGGATATAAATGCAAATTTTAAAAAAAATCAAATAGTTCTGAGCAAATAGTTCCAAATTATTCCTTGGGGTAAGTTTAAGGCAAAAAGAAATCCTCTCCCCCAGTTCCTGTCACTGTTCACCTATTTTGCTCCCACACCAGTCTTAGAAGTTGTTTTTCAGTTGTCCCAGCTTTGTATCAGCCATCTTTAGGCTGCCTCTTCTTCTTGCCATAGCTGAGAGGGAAAGAAAAACCCCGGGTCAGACAGGACAGCTGCGTCTCTCCTCAACCTCACAGAGCACCCCTCTTTGCTTCACCGCCCCTACAGGACAGCTTTGGCTCCTCAAACACGGAGAAGTCAGCACAGGGAACACGGAGACCCATTCCCTGTGTCTGATATTGCCACAATATCAACCAGAAGTTCCCTTCCCCATGATTCTTATGCTAAACAGATGCAGTAGAACCATCCTCTGCTGTTGTTTTCTTTGTCAAGTAATTCAAGCTAATTAATGGTATATTTAAATTTTCTTCTTGGAAGATGCCCCAATTCTCCTATTTGAGATACCTTTCCTTGATGAAACTTGCCTTGGTTTCAAGAGATTTGGGGCAGGGGGGGAAGGCACAAGCCTCTACAAGGATCTTTAAAAATTAGGAAATTCATATACAATCTTGTATATGGGCTGGATCTCTCAGAGTGGCTCAGATTTGGGACACAGAGAGCTGCAGCAACTTGCTGAGACCCAGGTGGTCCCTGGGTGTCCAGAGTAAGGAAGACTGGGAAGAAAGACCCATGGGGGTGACCTTCACTCGTGGAAGCCACGCAACTAGGAACAATTGTTAGAGCTGGAGGAACTGGAGGAGGAAAAGAAAATGAGTGGAGAGCATGGCCAGGCCAATTGGATGATGGAGCGAACCTTCAAGTTTACGCAAGAAGCCTTCGAGAAACTCAAAGTTTGTGAAGCCCTCACGCGAGCCACACAACCTGATGACTAGCTGCTTCCAGCCTCAGCAACTGATGGAGTGTTTGTCTCAGCAACTGATGGAGTGGTCACATCCACTGCAATAGGCTGTCGAGGTTCCAGAAAAACCTCTTCTGCATAAAAAAAAACTCAGAAGCCATTGTCTTTCAGAGTTCTTTACTAGCACTTCACGATGAGTGAAATTCCAAAACTGAACTTCCGGATTCTTTTCCCAGTTATACAAACCCCAAGAGTCCCACCCCCCTAACCCCTTTGCTGGTCACATGGTCCCACGTTCTCCCAGTTCATTCGAATATCTTCCCGCCACTCCTCCTGCAGATGTGAACACCATCCGACCTTGACCGCTTGAAGAATGTTACCATACCCCTCAACCCCCCTTCTTCCCCTCAGGGGAAAAATGTGGCAGCGTCTGGAACCCTAAGGCCTAGTATGGTTTCCAGGCCTGACATAGACAGTACCAGATGTGGTGTCAGGTCCTGTTGTTCTTTATCAGGATGCTGCCATTCTGGCGGGAGGGGGATGCTGGGGGAGGGGAAATTCTGTGCACGGGGTTTTCACTTGCTTTGCTGTACCTTGTGAGAAATAGGGAGGGGAGAATGAATGTGCTTCAAGCTATCTGTTTTCCAGAGAAAGCCACCAGAGAAAGTGAAACTGAAGCACCTGGGACTTGACAGTTATCACCTTCTCTGCCTGAGGTTCTCAAAACATCTTCGCACCTTGGGATTGGCTCGATATTGAACTGGACATTGGAAGGGGCTTTGCTTGTATTGGTTTAACCCGGGGTGAAATGCTCCCGGATCGGACCAGATCGCGCAATCTGGTAGCAATGGCGGCAGGTGGTTCGGAGAACTGGTAACAATAATCCCTGCCTCCCCCCCGCCCATGCCCAGCTCAGCCGTGCGATCATCAGATGTTTTTTTTTATTTTTAAAAGCATTTTTTCTGCCGAAGAAAAAAATGCTTTAAAAGTTTTTTTTAAAAAACCCTTTGATGAGCACGCAGCTCAGCTGTGTGCTAGCCAAAAAATGGGGGGGGAGTCCATTTTTCCTCCCAGCAGGCTTCCCTGAAGTTTCCCTGAAGCCTGCTGGGAGGAAAAACGGACTCTCCCCCACCCCGTTTTTTGGCTTGTCCAGCAAGCCTGCTGGAAGAGAAAATGGACTTCCCCCCCACCCCCCACCCCATTTTTTGGCTTGTCCAGCAAGCCTGCTGGAAGAGGAAACGGACTTCCCACCCACACTCACCCCGTTTTTTGGCTTGTCCATCTGTAATAGAAAACTTTCGTCTTAAAGTGAGGAGACAAGACCACGAAGGATTTGAGAAACAAGAATTAATTTATTATTTGCGCAAATAGGACACAGACTCCCACTCATGTGGAAAACAAAGGTCTGAGCCTCGAGCAAGGCTCAAGCATAATCTTTTATACATTTGGTTACAGATATTGCCATAAGCAAAAAGAAGAAGTTATCCTAATTGCTTAAAACAGACAAAAGCCCAAATATGGACTACTCTTATCATACACCTTCCGGATACATATGTTGATGCATACGTTGCTATCGATGCCCCTTTCTTACCACTGTTATTGGAACAGGTTACAAAGAACAGCATGTAGAAATATTCCTGTGCTTTACAGAAAGCTTGCAACACCACACCTCTGCTAAGCAATATACTTCCGCTTTTATGTGACACGTCGACTTCTATCTCTAATACATCTTGTTATAATCCTAACAAATAAACATAAAGCACTTGTATTATAAAGCATTGGGGTCCTGCTTCATTCCCCCCTTTTGTGACTACACTATCATCGTTAGATTAACGTGTAGTCTCAAACTCATAATCCAGAGTACATTGCTCATATGTGTTAACCCGTTCATATTCCCATAATACCATAAACTGGGCCATGGATCTCTTTTCAACCAATAAAAGGCACTATCCAATACTATTGGATATAGTTTTTAACAAAAATAGGTAGCTTAGGGAACCATCCAGAGAAGACCTCCCCCAGATTAAATCCCTTCCACATTTGAACCGGTAAATGTGCTAACTTTACCATTTTATCAGTAATTTCCTGGATAACCGTTCCACTGTGGTCTATTTCGATGCAACAATTCAACAGATTTAACTTTCCACAAATCCAATATATTCCATCAGGGGCTAACCAGACAAGGGAGGTGTTATGTTGCTTGGTGATGTATGAGCTGAGGATGGAGACATTGGAGAGGGCCATAGCCTTCTTTGTGGGCTGGTATCCCTTACCTGACCACCATTCGCCATTATTCCAGGTGGATAAACACCATAAAGATCCTACCTGGTGACAATTGGTAGTACGGTTTCGGGCATAGCAGACGGATCCCACTAAGTTCAAGGTTAGGGCCCAATTACCATCTTTTCCAGAGGTGGCCGTTAAGTTACCTTGCTGTTCCATGTCTAACACTACAGAATAGTTCAATTCCTGTGTCTCCTAAGGCCATTTTCCTCCCATGATGGTTCCACCTCCCACTTGCATGGCTATCGGATACATGCCTTTATAAATATATATGGTTTTCCTTTTAACAAAATTAATAACACTTTTATTCCCAAATAGGTTCACTCTTCAATATGTTTCTCATAACAGGTTTGTTCACAATTTGCAATTTACTTATTTATTTATTAATTAAATTTCTAGACCGCCCTTCTCCCGAAGGACTCAGGGCGGTGTACAGCCTTATTAAAATACATAGATAGATATACATATACATAGATAGACAATATACATAGATATACATAGATAGACAATAAATTTAAAATAATTTTAAAATGGAATATTTAACCGGCCAATTTAACTAAAAATAACAAAACCAATTAAAATCAGTACAAAATTTAAAATTTAAAATTTAAAAAACTAAAAAATCTAATCCAGTCCTGCGCACCTAAATAAGTGTGTTTTAAGTTCACGACGGAAGGTTCTAAGGTCCGAGAGTTGGCAAAGTCCTGGGGGGAGCTCGTTCCAGAGGGCAATCCCTCCTTTGTTATCTATTTATCATCTACCTGTTTCACCCTTTCTTTCACCATTTGTTTTCCTTCCTATCAGTGAATACAGGTTTCACATCAAATTCCAAAGCAGGGATTCGGATCATCAATTCCCCCCTAATGATGACAAAAGCCATCAATTCCCCACAATGATGCTGCTGTCTTTGCAGCTTCATCCACTAATCTATTAGTTTAGAAGCTCCCTTCTTATGTGCCTCAATGTGCATTATAGCCAGCCATTCTGGGCCTTTGCCACCTTTTTTTTTCTAAATAAAGTTATTATAAAATTATAAATTTCACTTGCTTTAGTTCTATCCAGATCTTCCAAAGAGAATAGAATAGAATAGAATAGAATAGAATAGAATAGAATAGAATTTTATTGGCCAAGTGTGATTGGACACACAAGGAATTTGTCTTGGTGCATATGCTCTCAGTGTTACATAAAAGAAAAGATACGTTCATCAAGGTACAACATTTACAACACAATTGATGGTCAATATATCAATATAAATCATAAGGATTGCCAGTAACGTTATAGTCATACAGTCATAAGTGGAAAGAGATTGGTGATGGGAACTATGAAACGATTAATAGTAGTGCAGATTCAGTAAATAGTCTGACAGTGTTGAGGGAATTATTTGTTTAGCAGAGTGATGGCCTTCGGGAAAAAACTGTTCTTGTGTCTAGTTGTTCTGGTGTGCAGTGCTCTATAGCGTCGTTTTGAGGGTAGGAGTTGAAACAGTTTATGTCCAGGATGCGAGGGATCTGCAAATATTTTCACGGCCCTCTTCTTGATTCGTGCAGTATACAGGTCCTCAATGGAAGGCAAGTTGGTAGCAATTATTTTTTCTGCAGTTCTAATTATCCTCTGAAGTCTGTGTTTTTCTTGTTGGGTTGCAGAACCGAACCAGACAGTTATAGAGGTGCAAATGACAGACTCAATAATTCCTCTGTAGAATTGGATCAGCAGCTCCTTGGGCAGTTTGAGCTTACTGAGTTGGCGCAGAAAGAACATTCTTTGTTGTCCTTTTTTAATGATGTTTTTGATGTTAGCTGTCCATTTGAGATCTTGCGATATGATAGAACCCAGAAATTTGAAGGTTTCTACTGTTGATACTGTGTTGTCAAGTATTGTGAGAGGTGGAAGTATGGAAGGGTTTTTCCTAAAGTCTACCACCATTTCTACGGTTTTGAGTGTGTTCAGTTCCAGATTGTTATGGTTGCACCACAAGTCTAGTCGTTCGACCTCTCGTCTATATGCGGATTCGTCATTGTCTCGAATGAGACCAATCACTGTTGTGTCATCTGCGAACTTCAGTAGCTTAACAAATGGATCATTGGAGATGCAGTCATTGGTATACAGAGAGAAGAGAAGTGGGGAGAGCACACAGCCTTGGGGCGCCCCTGTGCTAATTGTACAGGTATTCGATGTGATCTTGCTTAGCTTCACCTGCTGCTTCCTGTTTGTTAGGAAGCTTGTGATCCACTTACAAGTCTGTTCCGGTACCTGTAGCTGGTTTAGCTTAGTTAGAAGAATGTCTGGAATGATGGTATTGAATGCTGAACTAAAGTCTACAAAAAGGACCCTTGCATAGGTCTTTGGAGACTCAAGATGTTGTAGGATGTAGTGCAGAGCCATATTAACAGCATCATCTGTTGATCTATTTGCTCGGTATGCAAATTGCAAGGGTCTAAGAGCGGATTCGTGATGGTTTTCAGGTAGGAAAGCACTAGCCTTTCAAAGGTTTTCATGACTACAGATGTTAGAGCAACTGGTCTGTAGTCATTCAGTTCCTTGATGGTGGGCTTCTTCGGCACTGGGATGATGGTAGAGCGTTTGAAGCAAGAAGGAACATAGCACATCTCTAGTGATTTATTGAAAATATGGGTGAAGATGGGGGCCAATTGGTCAGCACAGACTTTTAAGCAAGAAGGAGTTATCTTGTCTGGGCCTGGAGCTTTTCCTGGCTTTTGTCTGTGAAATAGGTCCTGCACTTCCTTTTCTGTGATCACTAGGGGTTGTGAACCCAATGAAATGGGGTCAGTTGTAGGAGGCTTGGCTGTTGTTGGTGTGTCTGAGATGGGGGTTGTGGAGATAGGTGGCTGTAGTTTCCTTTCAAACCTGCAGTAAAACTCATTCAGGTCATCTGCCAGTTGTTGATTACCTTCAGCCTGGGAAGGAGGTTTGCCATAGCCGGTGATATTTTTAAGAGTTTTCCACATGTTTGCTGGTTCATTTGCTGAAAATTGATTCTTTAGCTTTTCAGAGTAGCTTCTTTTTGCTGCTCTTATCTCCTTGTTAGTGCATTTCTGGCCTGATTGTACAGCATTTTATCACCTTTTCTGTAGGCTTCCTCTTTGGAATGTCGTAGCTGCTTAAGTTTAGGTGTAAACCAAGGTTTGTTATTACTGTGTATTCGCAAGTTCCTTGTAGGTACATAGGTCTTCACAGAAGCTGACATATGATGTTACAGTATCTGTGAGTTCATCCAGGTCTGCAGAGGTATCTTTAAAAATATTCCAATCAGTGCAGTCAAAACATGCCTGTAGCTTTAATTCTGATTCCTCCGTCCAGGTTTTCACTGATTTAATTATTGGTTTTATGGCTTTAAGTCTTTGCCTGTAAGCAGGTACAAGGTGAATCATGCAATGATCAGAGTGTCCTACAGCTGCACGTGGTAAAGACCGATAGGCATCTTTTAGTGTTGTGTAGCAGTGGTCTAGAGTATTCTTGCCTCTGGTGGGACAATTGACATGCTGAAAGTATTTTGGTAGTTCTTTCCTTAAGTTTGCCTTGTTTAGATCTCCCAAAACAATGGCCAGTGAATCAGGGTGTTTGGCTTCAGCCTCCATAATTTGGTCAGCTAGAGTTCGTAATGCCTCGTTTACACAGGCTTGTGGTGGGACATAAACAGCAATTAGAAGAAATGAGGAAAATTCACGAGGCGAATAGTAAGGTTTGCAGTTGATAATTAGAGTCTCTAAATTGTTGTCACAGAACTTGTAAATTATGTTAAAATCTTGACAGAGGTGTAATATTCCATACACATACTTTTAATCAGTATAAATATTACCCATTTCATTTGTTAACAACCTTCACTCTTATAATAAAGCGAACATTGCATATAGTGACCAGATTTTAACATTGGTAAAGTGGGACACCATTGACTGGGTGGGGGGGGGTGTTCTAATTTTTTTTAGTACCGGGTCTGTGGGCATGGCTTATTTTGGGGTGTGGCTTGGTGGTCATGTGACCGGGTGGGCGTGGCTAGCTGCTCATGTGACTGGGTGGGTGAGCCTAGCTGCTCATGTGACCGGGTGGCCCTTGCTATGGGGATAGAAATTACTCAGAGGGCTAAAAAAAGTAATTTCTGACCGGTCCTCGCACTTATGACCATCCTCACATTTATGCCCATTGCAGCATTTTTAACAACCATGTCACTCATTTCACAACTGCTTCTCTTCACCATGGTTACAAGATAGGGTGCAAAATGTAAAATGTGAGGACAGTTGTAGGTGTGAGGACCAGTCAAAAGTGTGAGGACAGGTCAAAAATAACTTTTTCAGCCCTCTGAGTAGTCCCTATGCACAAAATGCTGCAACAGGCATAAATGATGACTGATCATAAGTGTGAGGACTGGTCAAAAGTGTGAGAACCTGTCAGAAATCACTTTTTTCAGTTGTCTGGGTAGTCCCTATGCACATAGGGACTACCCAGAGGACTGAAAAAAGTGATTTCTGACAGGTTCTCGCATTTTTGATCAGTCCTCACACTTATGACCGGTCATCATTTATCCCTGTTGCAGCATTTTTAATAACCATGTCACTCATGTCACAACTGCGGTGCTTCATGTGACCGGATGGGCATGTCCAGGTGGTCATCTGACATAGCTTCTTTGCCCTAATGACTGTTTGCTGCAATGTTCTTAAGTGTGAAAAAACAGTCATAAGTCACTTTTTCAGTGCCATGCTTGTTAAACCAATTACCAGAACAAATCCATTCTCCTCCTCTTTCTCTCCATCTCTTTCTCCCCTTTCTCTCTTTCTCTCCTTAATCTCTTTCTCCTCCTCTCTTTCTCTCCTTCATCTTTCTCCCCTTTCTCTCAATCTTTCTCTCCTTAATCTCTCTTTCTCCTCCCTCTCTTTCTCTCCATCTTTCTCCCCCCTCTTTCTCTCAATCTTTCTCTCCTTAATCTCTCCTTCTCACTCCCTCTTTCTCTCCATCTTTCTCCCCCCTTTCTCTCCTTCATCTTTCTCCCCCCTCTTTTTCTCAATCTTTCTTTCCTTAATTTCTTTCTCCCTCCTTCTCTTTCTCTCCGTCTTTCTCCCCACTTTCTCTTCTTCATCTTTCTCCCCCTTCTATTCTTCATCTCTCTTTCTCTCCGTCATCATTTTCTGCCCCCCTCTTTTTCTCCATCACTCTTTCTCCAGATGGGGTAGGGTGGGCTGGCGCTGCGTGGGTGGGAGGTGGCCGCAGGACAGTCCTGATGGGTGGGCAGCAGGCCGAGGTGATTGACACACGCTTCGCGGCCCAGTCCAGGCGCGGAGACCTTCCTCCTACTGCGGGAACCGAGTGACACCCCCGGGTCTTCTCGCGCGCCCACCTTGCTACGAGGGCTCGGCTGCTCCCCGCCGTCGGGACGGGCTTGAGTGGGTTGACCAGTATTCTAAGTGCAGAATGGGCAACTCGCTGCAGCCTTCTCGCCATAGGACAAGAATTGCACTAATATTGAAGAAATAGTGGAATAGAATCATTAAAGATGCCAAAGGAGGGACAAAATGAAATGTGAATGTCAAAAATTAAAACAATGTTTTAAGTATTTCAAATAAGTTGAATTGTTCTGTGGTGAGTTGTTTTGCGATGAGTTGGCTGTGGCGAGTTCAGTATGGCAAATTGGCTGCAGCAAGCTGTCCCATTCTGCACTTGAAATACTGATCAACCCAATACAAAAAAAAAATATGTTGAGACTTTGGAAATAGTTCAAAAAGGAGCAACAACAAAAAAATGATTAGGGGCCTAGAAGCTAAAATATATGAAGAAGGATTGCAGGAACTGGGTATACTTAGTCTAGTGAAAAGAAGGACCAGGGGGTGACAGGATAGCAGTCTTTCAATACTTAAAAGCTTCCACAAGGAAGAGGGCCCAACTTATTTACCAAAGCACCTAAAGGCAGGACAAAAAAAAATTTGGATGGAAACTAACCAAGGAGAGAACCAACCTAAAACTAAGGAGAAAATTCCTGGGAATAATTAACCAGTGGAAGAAATTGCCTTGGGAAGTTGTGAGTGCCCCATCACTGGATGCTTTTAAAAAGAGACATTTATCAGAAATAATATAGGTCTCCTGAAAGAGCAGGGGGTTGGATTAGATGACCTCCAAGTCCCTTGCAACTCTCTTCTGTTACTTACCAGCACCATGAACATACATCAGATGGTAGTTTGGTTTCTGCTTACCAAATATGTCAGTTTAATAAGAAAGAGGAACATGATATCCTGAAACTATTGCCTCCTCTCCAAAGCTTCTCTTCTCTTTCATTTCTCCTTCCCAACAGCTTACCTCCTCGGCTGCCTTCCACATTATCATCTTCTCGTTCTTCCTGGTTCCAGCCCCTCCCATACCCTCCAGCTCACCCTCCAGCAGGCACTTGAGCTGGGCCAAAGCAGACTGTGCTCGCAAAGGGCTGTGTTGCCCCAGGACAAATGGGGGCCGTAAGAACTGGTTGCACCACATGGCTCCAAAGGAAAGCGCCACACAGACAAAGTGAGAATACAAGAGCTGACTGGCGAGCGCTTCATGTCAAAAGAGCAGCCAATCAAAGAACAGAAAAGGCTTCTTTCCCTCCAGCCGCACCAATCAGCAGCAGAATTTATTTAAAGAGACAAGGGAAATGTTCGGGGGGGGGGAATGATATTTTGACACTCTAAAGCAGAGCAGAAATTGAACTGAATTTGGTAAAGAGCGGAATGAAAAGTAGCCAGATGGGTTATTTGAACAAGTAAGGCAGGCCTAACAGGAAAGAATATAAAGAAACCTGAGAGCTTGCTTAAGTTAAGTTAAAATTGAGGACTTCCGCTTGGCACCACCTTTCTCGCTGGGTGCTAAATTATGGCACTCCGCACTGGATATTGTAAAAGCCGGTGTAAATAGCTATGAACAGCTGTTCCCGACCTAATTTTCCCTCTCTGTTTGAGAAAGCAGGGGAAAGAGCAGGCGGGAGAATGGTAGATTCCCCTAGGGGCTTTGTTTTTCTTATGCAAAGTCCCGAAAGGCCGAATCCCATTGAATTCCTCCTATCTCCAGTATCCAGCGCGTCTCCTGCAAAAGCAGGAAAAGAGGAAGGTGTCTAAGTTCTGCTAACAATTGATTTCTTTTTGTGGATTTCTATAAGCAGACGGAAGAAGCATGAGTGAACAATTACTGGTTTGCAAGTATTGTTGATTTCCTGACTTCCTCCTTTTTTTAAAGAGAGGAAAAAAAATTTCCCCTTCTTTTAAAATGGCGTTTGACTAACTGCAAATAGACCGATAGCCTTGCTCTGAAATCGAAATTGAATGGAGACTTCATCTTATTGTGTTGGATTGTAGATTGTTGGATTATATTATGTTGTTTAAGTACTTCATAAGGGGATTTTCAGCAGAACTTTGCCATGAAGGTTCTTTCAGAAGAATGGATTCGTGACTTTATACAGGATTACACAGAAAGAATGTATTTAATTATTCAAAAATACGAACTGATAAAAAATGGGGACTTTTTGGATCAAGGCTTGGAGGAAATTAACCAGTGTGATCAGGACTTAAATGCAATGGAGGAGATACAAACAAAAGTGGATAAATATGAAGATATGATCGTGAATAAACAAGTTGATGTAAAGAAGTTTCCTTTAAATAGTTTGGATGAATGTCAGAATTTGTGTTACAGGAGGCTGTCTCCCGAACCGAAAAAATTTACAGGCTTAATGCTTTTCAAGAATTCTCTCTATGGTAGTAATTTGTGGATTTTTGGACATAAGGAACTATTAGGCAATATTGTGACTGACTTTTCAAAAGGAGTAATGAAGGAAAGACAGAGATTAATGCATCAAAAAAAATGGCAAGAGACAAAAGTATTATCCTTGAAACGAGGTTGTTCTGAATTATTAACAGACAAAAATATTACTGTCCCTGAAAGACAGGTATTTGGATTTATACTGGATTTTGACGAGGAAGGACTAAATTTGAATAGCTACTGTAATTCTCGGTATTGAAATTTTATAATGTGTTGTATTGTATTTTGAATAGAATATTTTTGAAAGAGTTTATGTAAGAAAGACCTGGGGGGGAAATTATATGGTTATAGAAGGGAGATATTCTTTGAATTGGATTGGATTTTTATGCCTTAGTTGGTTTTAAATACTTTAGGATCAATTTGTTCTATTGATTTATATATTTTGTTACTGTTAATTGTTAATTTTTTATTTTTTTTTCTCCTGAAGGATTTTGGTTATGTTAGGAGGAAGTCAGAGTTAGAGAGCGAAAATTGGTATAATAGTTTTGGGGGAAAATTTTCTTAGCATATGTTTGTTTTATTTTTAACTATACCTTGTGCTTCATCCGGGAAGTCAGGGGGGAGGGGGGAGGGATTAGTGAAGGGAGGGGGGTTGGGGGGAAAGGGGGGATTTTTCTTTGTAAAACGTTTTGAATAAAAAAAAAAAGTATCAATCCGGAAAAAAAAAAAAGTAAAAATCGGGGCTTTTTTAGAATGCCGCAGGACGCGAGACAAATTTTTAAAAAGCGGAACTGTCCCACCAAAAGCGGGACATCTGGTCACTATAACATTGCACCTATCTGTGCTGACCAATCAGATGGCAACCATTCTGCTTCCAGTACCTCAGTAGTGTCTCCATTCACCACTGCATAACCGATCAGCCTCTTCCCCTTTTCCACCCGGGAAGGCTCATCAATGAATACATTGATACCACCCACTATAGGACTATCTTCCAAATCCTCTCGGACTTCTTCTTGTAAATTGATTGGTTCCACACAATTGTGTTCCACATTATCCCATTCTTTTCTCTCCCCTGACAGGAATTCTGCTGGATTGCAATTCCTATCAGTTGAGAGAACTAAATCCTCTTGTGATAACAGGATAACCTCATATTTCAAAAGCTCAGCATCAGTAAGCCACCTTTGGGCTTTCTGCATTAAAATTGTCTGCACTTGATGTGGACTTTTCACCACCAATGCCACCAGAGGTTAATTCTCTATTTTCCTCCACCAAAATAACAGTAGCAGCTACTGCTTGCATGCACAAGGACCAACCTCTCACTACAGAATCCATCCATTTAAAAAAAAACACTACAGATTTCTTTTTCCCAGCTCATCTCTGGGCCAAAACCCTCTTCATAATGCCATCTTCCACTGCTACAAACAAGTGAAAAGACTTCCTTCTTTAACACCTTTTCCTTCCAAACAACTTCCCATGACTCTTCTTTCAGCAATTCCTCATACAGGAAAGTAACCCCCCTTTTCCTTATTATTGTATTTACCTATCATCGATAAATACCCAACTTGAGGGGTGTCGCAATTCTATCATAAGCCAGCTACACCATTGCCTCAAGCTTCAAGGAAATGCACTTGTTTTTACCAACAACAACAAAAATAACAACAGCCAAGCCTCCTGATCCCATCCCATTGGGTCCCATTGGGTTCACAACCCCTAGTGATCACAGAAAAGGAAGTGCAGGACCTATTTCACAGACAAAAGCCAGGAAAAGCTCCAGGCACGGACAAGATAACTCCTTCTTGCTTAAAAGTCTGTGCTGACCAATTGGCCCCCATCTTCATCCATATCTTCAATAAATCACTAGAGATGTGCTATGTTCCTTCTTGCTTCAAACGCTCTACCATCATCCCAGTGCCAAAGAAGCCCACTATAAAGGAAGTGAATGACTACAGACCAGTTGCTTTAACATCTGTGATCATGAAAACCTTTGAGAGGCTAGTGCTTTCCTACTTGAAAACCATCACAGATCTGCTGTTAGACCCCTTGCAATTTGCATACCGAGCAAATAGATCAACAGACGATGCTGTTAATATGGCTCTGCACTACACCCTACAACATCTTGAGTCTCCAAAGACCTATGCAAGGGTCCTCTTTGTAGACTTTAGTTCAGCATTCAATACCATCATTCCAGACACTCTTCTAACTAAGCTAAACCAGCTACAGGTACCGGAACAGACTTGTAAGTGGATCACAAGCTTCCTAACAAACAGGAAGCAGCAGGTGAAGCTAAGCAAGATCACATCAAATACCTGTACAATTAGCACAGGGGCCCCCCAAGGCTGTGTGCTCTCCCCACTTCTCTCTGTATACTAATGACTGCATCTCCAATGATCCATCTGTTAAACTACTGAAGTTCGCAGATGACACAACAGTGATTGGTCTCATTCGAGATAATGATGAATCCGCATATAGACGAGAGGTCGAACAACTAGCTTTGTGGTGTGACCGAAACAATCTGGAACTGAACACACTCAAAACCATAGAAATGGTGGTAGACTTTAGGAGAAACCCTTCCATACTTCCACCTCTCACAATACTAGACAACACAGTATCAACAGTAGAAACCTTTAAATGTCTAGGTTCTATCATATCGCAAGATCTAAAATGGACAGCTAACATCAAAAACATCATTAAAAAAAGACAACAAAGAATGTTCTTTCTGCGCCAACTCAGTAAGTTCAAACTGCCCAAGGAGCTGCTGATTCAGTTCTACAGAGGAATTATTGAGTCTGTCATTTGCACCTCTATAACTGTCTGGTTCGGTTCTGCAACCCAACAAGATAGACACAGACTTCAGAGGATAATTAGAACTGCAAAAAAAATAACTGCTACCAACCTGCCTTCCATTGAGGACCTGTATACTGCACGAATCAAGAAGAGGGCCGTAAAAATATTTACAGATCACTCACATCCTGGACATAAACTGTTTCAACTCCTACCCTCAAAACGACGCTATAGAGCACTGCACACCACAACAACTAGACACAAGAACAGTTTTTTCCCCGAAGGCCATCACTCTGCTAAACAAATAATTCCCTCAACACTGTCAAACTATTTACTAAATCTACACTACTATTAATCTTCTCATTGTTCCCATCACCAATCTCTTTCCACTTATGACTGTATGACTGTAACTTTTTGTTGCTATCATTAAGGATTAAAATGTACCCTATGACCATCATTTGTGTTGTAAATGTTGTACCTTGATGAAGGTATTTTTTCTTTTATGTACACTGAGAGCATTTGCACCAAGATAAATTCCTTGTGTGTCCAATCACACTTGGCCAATAAATTCTATTCTATTAAAGCATATATTTTACAAGTCTGTACAGACTAACTTACAGGTAGCTTCCTAGCTAGCCAAACCAAACATCCATCCCTACCTTCTACTACTTTCTTTTTCCATCCACATAAACAAAATAATCTCTCCTTAAGGGAACATCCATTAGGGTAGGATCTAACTTTTTTTTTTTGAGGAATAAGCCCAGTCATCTTTTTCCTTCATACCTCTGGGTTAAGATCCTCAAAATCCATCCCCTCCTCCGGGTAACACTAGGCTAAAATATCCAGACTATTCTAGAAATCTCCTCAACCCCTTATCATTCAAAATGCACAGACATACAAACATAAAAGAGGATGATAAAAAGAACACCCCCCAACATTAAAAGAAATCACCTACATGAGGTATTTTGGGTCTCTGCTCTGAAATATATTTGTCCGAAACTTTAACATCAAGTCTCTGTTATCTAAGGTGACTTTAAACACCTCAAATTTTTAAAAAATAAAATCAGAATCGCAATTCAGAGCAGGATTGAAAATATATCTGCATAGCTGCCATATGCATGCAGCATTGCAGGAACAAGCTACCTATTTGCCCTACCTCTCTCTCAGACAGACTCGGCAAAGAAAAAATGTGTAAAAGAGAGAACAACCCCCCCCCCTCGTCTTACTTCTCTCTTCCAAGGCAAAAAAGAAGGGGGATATATAGGGAGGAAGGATACTGCTCCTTTCGCCATTTAACATCACAAATAACTATTTCTTACTCAGGGACATTATAATCCAGATTGTCACAGTCCCCTTTCAGCTTTTCTACCTGCTCTAAGCATGCAGATTTGCCATTTAACATATCAATTCATTCCCAGTCGAGACCTCCACACACCCCTTTTTGGGAAACAGTTCCTATTTACAGAGCCCTCAGCATCCAAGGATAAGTTTGCCTGTTTCCCCTGCTCGATTGTAGTTTTTGCCACAATCCCAGACCTCCCTGAGATCTGATCTTCCCTATCCTGACCATCAAGCGCAGTTTGACACCAGTCCTGAATTTTTTCTTTAGTTGGGATTTTCCCCGCATCCCCCTCCCCTCCTTTAACATCTATACCTGTAACACCATATACAGATATAGGAAGCTGAGGATGATATTAATCACCAACAGCACTACCATTGTTGTGCCTCGTCCGCTTTCCCCGCAGCCGGGGCCTTCTTATCTGCTTCCGAATGCTGAGGAATGTCCTAGCATGCCTCCCGGCCCCAGCCCTGGCTCCATGCCCAGACAGGTTGAGGAAGAAGAAGCGCCTCCAGCCCCTGGCCCTGGCTCCATGCCCAGGCAAACGGAGCAACTAGACCCCTCCCTCTCCCCCACAGCATGTGAGCCTGAGGAAGGTCAATTACCAACAGCTGCAGACTGGAGTGACCCTCGCTTCAGGAGAATTGATAAGCGGCATCAACAGAAGGAAGGGAGGGGCAGGCCTGGATAAGTGCTGAGTCATGGAGCCACACCCCATGGCCTATATAAAGAATCTGCTTTCTGGCATTCTCTGAGTCAGGCAAAGTCTACCTTATCTTGCTGAAATCACTTTCTGGTCTCCTGCCTGCCTTGAGAACTTTGCTAGGACTTTGGCAGAGCTGCAGAGGCACGTCTGATTCGGATTTCCCTGACCCGGTCGTCAAGCGGAGGAGTGGGACATGACATCTTGCCTGACTCCCACACATCTACACCACAAGATGGATCAGCAACAGCTGGCGCAGATTGTGCAGCAGCTACAAGCAGATAACCAGCAACTGCAACAGCAAGTCGCCCAGCTGACTGCTCAACTGGCTGCTGGGAATGCCCCAGCAGTCCAACCTCTTCCTCCTCCTCCTCCTCAGTGCCACAGCCCAGTACCGGTGCCGGAGAAGTTCTCAGGATGGATGGAGATGTTCCCAGCCTTCATGGCCCAGTGCCAGACCTACATGGCAATGCGGCCGGGGGACTTTCCAGATGACCGGGCCAGAGTGGCCTTCATGATGAACCTGTTGTCTGGCCAGGCTGCTCAGTGGGCCACGCCTTTGGTGCTCAGGGACAGTCCCTTGCTGGCGGACTACCAGGGGTTCTGGGGGCAACTGCGCCTAATGTATGAGGACCCTGTGTGGGCCCAGACGGCCGCCTGGCGCCTAGGAGAGATCCAACAAGGGAGTACATCGCTGAATTCCGGTTGCTGTGCCACGATTCGGACTGGAACGACACGGCACTGACGGACGCGTTTCAGAGGGGCCTTTCAGAAGAGCTCCAGGACGAGCTGGCTTGGGTGGAGGTGCCGCGGACCCTCGTTGACCTGGTGCCCCTCTGCCTGCGCCTCGACACCCGTCTCCAGCAATGCCCGTCCCGTCGCCGCCAGCAACCGTCAACGACCATCGCACTCCCGCGACCTGTGCTGACCCTGTCCCGGGCTGCCCTGCGCTTCATGGCCGCCGCCGAGGAGCCCAGGGAGTTAGGAGCAGCCAGGCCTCGCCTGATGGCCCAGAAGTGAAGCCAGAGGCACCAAGGGGGGCTGTGTTTTTCCTGTGGGGAGCCTGGCCATTTCTCTGCCACATGCCCCAGGAAGCGCGGCGGAGCACGTGCACCCGTCCCTGAATCCCTGCCTGGCCAGTCGGGAAACAGGGCACGGACCAAGCCCCCGCCAGACACGGACGACGTGGACCCCGGGCCCCCTCGGCACCTGATTTTGGACACCCAGGTGTGGGTGCGTGACCGGCCGGAGGGGATCCCGGTGCACGCACTGGTGGACTCGGGGGCCACCACGAACTTTATGGACCAGGCCTTCGTGGACCATTTTGGGGTCCCCTTGGTACCGGTGGACCCTCCGATGAGCGTCGAGACCATCAACGGGAGGGAGCTGGTGGCCGGACCCATTAACTTCGCCACGCAGCCCTTGCGCCTCGCCATCGGGGACCACGAGGAGGCAATCCGCTTCTACGTGATGGCGGACCTCCACTTCCCGGTGATCCTCGGACTGGCCTGGCTGCGGACTCACGACCCTCAGGTGGCCTGGTCGCGGAACGCTGTTTCGTTCCCCAGCCTGCAGTGTGTCAACCACATCTGCCACACCTGCACCAGCCAGGACGTCTTCACCCCAGCCGTCGCCGTGCCCCCTGAGCTGCAGGACTTCACTGACGTCTTCAGCGAAAAGGAGGCAGACCGCTTGCCCCCGCACCGGCCCTACGACAGCCCCATGGACCTGCAGCCCGGTGCCCCGCTGCCAACGGGACGCCTGTATTCCATGTCCGAGCCCGAGTTGGCTGCCCTCAGGGACTTTCTGGACAAAAATCTGGCCCGAGGGTTCATCCGGCCTTCCAAGTCCCCTCTGTCGGCCCCGGTCCTCTTCGTGAAAAAGAAGACGGGGGATTTGTGCCTGTGTTGCGACTACCGCTGGCTAAACGCCATCACGGTGTGGAATCGCTACCCCCTGCCGCTCATCCCGGAGCTGATGGACCAGCTGCGGGAGGCCTCCATCTTTACCAAGCTTGATCTCCGGGGGGCCTACAACCTGGTGCGGATGCGTGAAGGGGACGAGTGGAAGACGGCGTTCGGCATCCGGTACGGACACTACGAGTACACGGTCATGCCGTTCGGGCTGACCAACGCCCCCGCAGTCTTCCAACATTTTATGAACGATGTGTTCCGGGACATGTTGGATCGGTTCGTGGTGATCTACCTGAATGACATCCTGGTCTACTCCCGGTCCAGGGAAAGTCACCTCCAGCACCTCCGCCTGGTCCTGCAGCGCCTGCGGGAGCACCAGCTCTACGCCAAGCTGGAGAAGTGCTTTTTCCTCCGGACATCCATCGAGTTCCTCGGGCACATCATCTCACCCGAGGGGATCGCAATGGACCCGCGCAAGGTGGAGACCCTGAGCAGCTGGGAAGCCCCGCGTCGGGTGAAGGATGTCCAGCGGCTGCTGGGCTTCGCCAATTACTATCGGACCTTCATCCCGGGCTTTGCCACGCTGACGGCTCCGCTCACCCGGCTCCTCCAGAAGAAGGTCCCGTTCCGGTGGGGTCCCCCGCAGGAAGAAGCCTTCACGGTTCTCAAAAAGGCTTTCGTCACGGAGCCCATCCTGCGACATCCCGACCCGCACCAGCCTTTTGTGGTGGAGATGGACGCCTCCAACGTCGCCCTTGGAGCGGTGCTGCTACAGGCCCCGGCGGATGGCAGCACTCTTTTTCCCTGCGTGTACTACTCGCGGAACTCAACCCTTCCGAGCACTATACCATCTTTGAAAAGGAGTTGCTGGCTATCAAGGCCGCGTTCGAGGCGTGGCGGCACCACCTGGAGGGGGCCCGGCATCAGGTGGAGGTCCGAACGGACCATCGGTACCTCGAACACCTCACCACGGCTCGGAAGTTGAACCAGCGGCAGATCCAGTGGTCGCTGTTCTTCGCCCGGTTCAACTTCCGCGTAACCTATATCCCCAGTGGCCACAACCGGAGAGCGGACACTCTGTCCTGTAAGCCAGAGTACCTGAACGCCCAAGACCCTCTTCCTCCACGGACAGTGCTACCGGCGGAAGCCTTGGCCGCCGCCCGGGAACCGGTGGACTTACGGGCCCAGGTGCAAGAGGCGCAGCACCAAGATGCCTGGTCTCAGCAGCGGCGAGTGAAGGCGGGCCCCACGTCTTCATGGACATTGGAAGACGACGTGCTCAAGTTCCGGGGGCGGTTGTATTTGCCCACGGTCCCTCGTCCTGGCCCAGTGCCATGACAACCCTGCCGCGGGCCATTTCGGGTTTTTCAAGACTCTCAACCTGGTGATGCGGACCTTCTGGTGGCCCCGGGTGTGGCATGACGTCCATGCCTACGTGACGTCCTGCGTGCCGTGCCGGCAAGCCAAGGCCGCCACGGGGGCCCCTCCCGGTCTCCTCCAGCCCTTGCCGACTCCTGACAGACCCTGGGGGGCAATTTCCATGGACTTCCTGACAGACCTGCCGCCGTCCTCGGGGTTCACCACGGTGCTGGTGGTGGTGGACATGCTCACCAAGATGGCACACTTCATCCTGTGCCGCAGGCTGCCCACCACCACCAAGATGGCCCTCATCTTGGAGCATGTCTTGAAGACGTCTCTTCTTGCAGCACGTCTTCCACCTCCACGGTCTGCCAGACAGGGTGGTGTCGGACCGTGAGGCGCAGTTCACGGCTCGCTTTTGGAAGAGCCTGATGGCCGCATTGGAGGTGCAGGTGTGCCTGTCGTTGGTGCACCATCCGGAGACCGACGGCGGGACGGAGAAGGTCATTGGAGTCCTAGAGCAGTACCTCCGATGCTTCGTGAACCAGCAGCAGGACAACTGGGCTGAGTACCTGTCCCTGGCGGAGTTCGCCTTCAACAACTCCCAACACACCTCCACCCAGACCACCCCGTTCCTGGCCAACTTGGGGTACCATCCACGGCTCTTCCCTCTGGCGCCCCCGGACTCCCCGGTTCCCGAGACGCAGTCCTTTCTCTCCGAGTTGCACGCGGTCCAGCAGATGGTGCGTTGGCAGCTGAATCGGGCAAAGGAGGACTACAAGCGGGTCGCCGATCGTTCCCGACGGGCAACACCCCCGCTGGCGGTCGGAGACTGCGTGTGGCTCTCCACAAAGCATCTCCTGTCCGACCAGCCAGTGAGGAAACTGGACTACCGGTTCATCGGTCCGTTCCCCGTCGAGGCGGTCATCAATCCGGTGGCCTACCAGCTGACCCTGCCGCGTTCCATGCGGATCCATCCCATCTTCCACCGGTCCTTGCTGGTCCCTGAGGCCCCACCGTGTCCCCTCCGGCGCCCGGCGCCGCCCGGCACCGTCGACGAGGACGGGGCAGAGGAGTACAAGGTGCACAGCATACGCGACTCCCGCTGGCTGAAAAGGCGCTTCCAATACCTGGTTGCATGGCAGGGGTATGGGACCGAGTTCACCTGGGTCGACGCCTCCGACATCCACGCCCCGGACCTGGTGCGGGACTTCCACGAGCAGAACCCGGCCCGACCGCATCCCGATCGTCAGCCCCGGGGGAAGGGCCCTGCGGTGAGGGATAGTGTTGTGTCTCGTCCGCTTTCCCCGCAGCCGGGGCTTTCTTAACTTCTTCCGAATGCTGAGGAATGTCCTAGCATGCTTCCCGGCCCCAGCCCTGGCTCCATGCCCAGACAGGTTGAGGAAGAAGAAGCACCTCCAGCCCCCGGCCCTGGCTCCATGCCCAGGCAAACGGAGCAACTAGACCCCTCCCCCTCCCCCACAGCATGTGAGCCTGAGGAAGGTCAATTACCAACAGCTGCAGACTGGAGTGACCCTCGCTTCAGGAGAATTGATAAGCGGCGTCAACAGAAGGAAGGGAGGGGCAGGCCTGGATAAGTGCTGAGTCATGGAGCCACACCCTATGGCCTATATAAAGGATCTGCTTTCTGGCATTCTCTGAGTCAGGCAAAGTCTACCTTATCTTGCTGAAATCACTTTCTGGTCTCCTGCCTGCCTTGAGAACTTTGCTAGGACTTTGGCAGAGCTGCAGAGGTATGCCTGATTCCGATTTCCCTGACCCGGTCGTCAGCGGAGGAGTGGGACACGACATCCATTACCCAGATCGATCGTATGAGGCCCTTTCAGATATAGACAGTTTGCCTCATCCTTTGGGTAGGTTCCATATTGCCTGAAACCTGGAACTCTCCACAAGTTCTACAAAACATATAGTTACACAGAGTCTTTTAGATGTGTTGTGTGCTAGCGCAGCTTCCAGAGTAAATTCCTTTCGTTGCCCATGCGATGGGCTGTTAGCCTCCAGAGTAACGCCTGCAGGGGGTTTCTTCTCCTCTCCCGTTCGTTTTAGGGACAGCTTCCAGTGTGTCACCAGAAGGGGAGAGGTTCCTTTTCACTTTTTGAAGAGTTAATTTCAATGGATGAGCCGAGTTGGGACCCACACAGCTAGGTTTTCCTCCACAGGTAGGGTCCTTTGCGCTGCCCTTCGAGCTGCCTGGTCTGCTTTGTTATTTCTTTGTTCAATATCTGATACTCCCTTCTGATGCCCTGGTATTTTAGCATTTGTGGGACAGCCACAAATATTTGCTTCTAAGACAGCTTTTAAGGGCATGTGGTGTATAAACGTCTATTTCCTGTGTTCGCAAAGCTCTTCCTGCCACAGCTTTCAGACAAGCAGCCCAACCTTTTGCTACATTATCCAGCTGTTTGACAGATAAGCAACCGGACAATTCCTCCTTTCTGGGTAAGACACAAACACCCCCGCTGTTACATTTTCCTTTGTATTTGCAAACAGTTTGCCAATGGCTTCTCTCAAGTTGGTAATCCTAACCTAGGAGCTTGTGTGAGGGCCTCTTTGAGAACTGTGAATCTTATCTTTTTTATTTATTTATTTATTTATTTATTTATTTATTTATTTATTTATTTATTTATTTATTTATTTATTTATTTATTTATTTATTTATTGCATTTGTATATCGCCCTTCTCCCGAAGGACTCAGGGCGGTTAACAGCCAATTTAAAAGATACAATAAATATACAATAAAAACAAAACTAAAATTTATATAAATAGTGGCCAAAATTAAAAACTAAGTAATATAAAAACTAAAACCCCATTTAAAATTACTTAATCAGGCTAGCCCAGCTCAGCGGAATAAAAGAGTCTTCAATTCACGGCGGAAAGTCCGAAGGTCGGGGAGTTGGCGAAGCCCCAGAGGCAGCTCTTCCTGTTGTCGTCGTTCCCCACCCCCCCAAGGGTTCCTCTTTTTTTTTTTTACTGCCTTTTTCCTGGATGCTTTGTAATCGCATCTTTGCAGGAGATGAAACCCGGTCAGTTTCAGTCCCATTCCTCCACTTCTGCCAGGCCTATGAGACGGGGCTTTGAAAATCCTACCTTTTGGCCCTGTCCCTTTCTGGCTTCATCCTAAACCACCTCTGTAGCTTTTCAAAACCTACCCCTGCTTCTGCCAGCCTCCTTTTCCTTATCCTTTTCTCTTTCCAGTGTCCTTCCTTTTTTTACCTATGGCACACTGGTTCCTTCCTATACTTATTCCATATCCTCTGCCTTACAGAAGGTTCTCAGTTTCCATCTGCTCCACTTAATGCCATAGTCTTGGGACACGTACCCTGCCTTAAAGTTCATGAACATGCATTCTAACGGAGTAAGGGGTACACTTCCTCCTCCCCCCCATGATTTTCCAAGGGCACCAGACAAGACAAATAGGGAGAGGGATTTTGAGAGGAAGGTAGGGGGTCCTTTCCACCCAGGAAACATAAGGGAGGTTTTTTTTTCCACTTCACACAAGCCTGACTCACAGTGCCGGTCACTAATGAGAACTGCAGACTTCATTCACTCTTCTCTTGACACACACAACAGTCAGAAGTAGTTATCCTAATTGGTTAAAACAGACAAAAGCCCAAATATGGACTACTCTTATCATACACCTTCCAGATACATATGTTGATGCATACGTTGCTATCAATGCCCCTTTCTTACCACATATAGTTACTGGAACAGGTTACAAGAACAGCATGTAGAAATATTCCTGTGCTTTACAGAAAGCTTGCAACACCACACCTCTGCCAAGCAATATACTCCCGCTTTTATGTGACACGTCGACTTCTATCTCTAATACATCTTCTTCTGCGCATGTCCAAGATGGACGCCTAACGATGTCTCGGAGCAGGCGTTGGTGAGATGTCCTGAGTCTAGAAGCAGCGTTGGACAATCTAGCCGACTTGGCTCTGTCTGGCCGGATAGATGAACTACTCAGCAACCACATGAGAGGTTTTTCCACTTCACACAAGCCTGACTCACAGTGCCGGTCACTAATGAGAACTGCAGACTTCATTCACTCTTCTCTTGACACACACAACAGTCAGAAGTAGTTATCCTAATTGGTTAAAACAGACAAAAGCCCAAATATGGACTACTCTTATCATACACCTTCCAGATACATATGTTGATGCATACGTTGCTATCAATGCCCCTTTCTTACCACATATAGTTACTGGAACAGGTTACAAGAACAGCATGTAGAAATATTCCTGTGCTTTACAGAAAGCTTGCAACACCACACCTCTGCCAAGCAATATACTCCCGCTTTTATGTGACACGTCGACTTCTATCTCTAATACATCTTCTTCTGCGCATGTCCAAGATGGACGCCTAACGATGTCTCGGAGCAGGCGTTGGTGAGATGTCCTGAGTCTAGAAGCAGCGTTGGACAATCTAGCCGACTTGGCTCTGTCTGGCCGGATAGATGAACTACTCAGCAACCACATGAGAGGTTTTTCGCCCTCGAGGAGTTTGCAGTTGCTGAGTGCCGGGCCAGGAGTCGAGTCGGCGGAAAGGGCGGCGAAATGGCGATGGTTTTGTTGGGGCGGGGCTGCGAGGCTCCAGCCTACTTTTCCGACGGAGATTTCGTGACTGCCGACTGCCGAGGCTGGTATTCTGCTGTGAATCGATCTGGCCGACCCTGCCTGCCTGGCTGGATGGGTGATCTGCTTGGCAACCACGTGAGGGTTTTTTGCCCTCAAGGTATTTGCGGTCGCCGAGTTCCGGGCCAAGAACAGAGCAGAGTTGGCGGAAATGGGGCGGTGAAATGGCGGCGGTTTTCAATAGGTTGGGGCGGTGATGCCCGGCCTATCATCTGGCCTGTTTTCCGGCCCTTCCTTAAGCAGCGTTTATCTCAGCTTCTCCGGCCTTTTGGGGCGACGGTACCGGCAGTATGGACGAGGGTCATTTTGAACTGGCCCTTAACAACTCGATGCAGGAATCCCGGCTTAACTTGGGTTTAAGCAACGGAATGTCAGCATCCCGTCGAGGTCCCCACGGGCCCCGTGGAGTGGAGGATGTCATCTGGGCCTGTTGGGGATGTTTATTAGACTGGCTATTTCTGCCTTGATGGTCTACAGAAGAGATTATGCTCAAGGTACGGAAATCCTTCCCCTGGACTCCGGAGCTCGGATGGGTTGTTTGGACCTTGGAGCCTAGACTTCCCTCTTAGTCTCTGGAGCTTGGAAAGGGGCTACAGATGGCCATTACTGCTATCCAGGTTGCCATAAGATCCGGCTAGGGCGTTAGGACAGCGTTTGTCTGCTGTTTTTGGGACCGGCCTTATTTTGGCTAAGCCATGATAAGATCAGCCTCTTCCTGGACTCCCCCTCCCACCCCGTACTTTTGTTGGTCGGGGGTGAGGACTTTAATTGGGGAAATAGATTGACAGCTGTGTTGTCTTTAACATCTCTGTAGGATTTCTCCGAGAGCATTTCTCTTGCTTTTATCATCTTGTTTTATCATCTTTATCTTCTGTGGGGTCCACGTTTTCCGCCCTTAAAAATGACTGCTGTAACACCATCAGTGACATTGGACGAACTCTTTTTATGCCCGATATGAGATATGAGATATTCTCCGTTGGAACTCCGTCATCTATGAGGTGCCCCCGCCTCGCAGAAATGGCCCTCTACGTTATCGGGGGCCTATCTCAATGACGGGTTTTGGGACCCAAAGAGATGGCATGCATCGAAGAAGAACCTTTGGGGGTTTTTTAATAGGTTTTTAAATAAGGGGTTCTTAAAGGGGGGGAGGGGAGTGACGGGTAGGGGGAGAAGCCCGTCGGGGAGGGTATGTCCAGTCCCAGCGCCCACTCACGGCATCACTTTATCTGGTCCGAAGACAGGGGGGAGGGGGGTGTTCAGAGCGTAGAGAGTTATTCCATCTGTACGGTAAGTGGGAGAGGCAGATATGGCGGAGGCAAGGGGCCGTATCGTTCTTTGGGAGCACGTGTTCGATGTTTAAAAGTGATCACGTGCTCCGGCCCCTCAGTCCTTACTCGTTCCCTGGATGGTCAGGACCCTCAGAGCTTGGGTCTTCGACTGATGCTATGCAATGCCCAGTCCGTGGTTAATAAGACTCCCTTGATTTGTGACCTTATTCAGAGGGAATCCGCGGACTTTATGGGCATTACGGAGACCTGGTTGGGCACAGAGGGGGGTGTACCCCTGGTTGAACTGTGCCCTCCGGGTTTCCGCGCATTCCATCAGCCAAGGGCCCAAGATAGGGGTGGGGGGGTGGCGGTTGTGATTTTTTTTTTTTACATTTATACCCCGCCCTTCTCCGAAGACTCAGGGTGGCTTACAGTGTATAAGGCAATAGTCTCATTCTATTTGTATATTTTTACAAATACATTGATTAAAGAGAGTCTGGAGCCGAGGGAGTCCACTGTACCTCAGATAGCTGGTTGTGAATCCCTCCTTGTGAAGTGGGGCCATAGGAATCAGATGGGCTTGTTGATCGCGTACCTGGCTCCTTGCTGCGTGACTACAGCCCTGCCTGAGCTACTAGAGGTGCTTGCCGGGGTGGCGGTTGAGATTCCCAGACTTTTAGTCATGGGGGATTTGAACTTGCCATCGGCCGGCTTGTCATCAAAGGTGGTCCAGGAGTTCCAGGCTTCCATGACGGCCTTGGACCTGATTCAAGTAACTGATGGCCCTACACACACTGGGGGAGGCACACTAGACTTGATTCTTATCTCTGGACAGTGGTTTAATGATCTGGAACTAGGAGATTTAGTGATAGAACCGGTGTCATGGTCAGATCATTTTCTCCTTCACCTAGACTTTCGGATCGCCGCTCACCATCGCAGGGAGACGGAGCCAATGCGTTGGCTCTGTCCCAGGCGCCTGATGGACCCTGAGAGGTTCCAGACGGAGCTTGGGCCGTTCCCTGAGGATCTTGCCCACGGCACGACTGAAGAACTAGTTGCGGCCTGGGAATGAGCTGCGGCTGGGGCTTTAGACCGTGTCGTGCCTTTGCGGCCTCTGACCCAGCGTAGATCTCAATTGGTTCCTTGGTTCTCCGAGGAGCTGAGGGAGATGAAACGCCGGAGAAGACGCCTAGAGAGCACCTGAATGTCTAGCCGTTCCGAGGCTGATCGGACACTAGTGAGGTCTTTTACCAAGACCTATCTAGTGGCAATGAGGGAAGCGAAACGTTCTTACGTTTCCACCCTCATTGCATTGGCAGATAACCGCCCGGCCACCCTGTTTCGGGTGACCCGTTCCCTCCTTCATCAGGAGGGACAGGATGACCCCTTACAGGGACGTCCTGAGGAGTTTAACGGTTATCTATACAATAAAATCATTCAGCTCCGGGATAGTCTGGACAAAATTGCGATGATCCAAGCGAGATGGTGGAGCCTCGTCTTGTTGAGGTTGTTTGGGATGAGTTTGATTCTGTGGCTCTTGAGGACATGGACAGGTTGCTGGGGAGGTTACATGCAACCACATGTTTACTGGACCCATGTCCCTCCTGGTTAGTACTGGCTACTCAGGAGGTGACACGAGGCTGGTGTCAGGCCTGGAAACCATATTAGACTTTAGGGTTCCAGACGCTGCCACATTTTTCCCCTGAGGGGAGAAGGGGGGTTGAGGGGTATGGTAACATTCTTCAAGCGGTCAAGGTTGGATGGTGTTCACATCTGCAGGAAGAGTGGCAAGAAGATATTCGAATGAACTGAAAGAACGTGGGACCATGTGACCATCAAAGGGGTCAGGGGGGTGGGACTCTTGGGGTTTGTATAACTGGGAAAAGAATCCGGAACTTCAGTTTTGGAATTGCACTCATCGTGTGCCAGTCTCCTCATACTAGTAAAGAACTCTGGAAAAGAAATGCCTCCGAGTTTCTTTTACGCAGAAGAGGTATTTCTGGAACCTTGACATTATTCCAAAACTGCATAACTTTCTTTTGCTAACGGTACCCTCTCCTCCTCTCAGAGGGGGCCCGTTAGAGGGGTGCTGGGCCCCAGTCTCCGCAACCTCCACAGCAGTGCAAAGACCCAGTGAAGATGAAAGGGCACCAAAATTTATGTACCCGTCGCTATGCGGTTGCCAATACTACAGAGAAGCCACGACTCTCGCCTAGGAGGTCACTTTGGATTTTTAAAAACTCTCCACTTGGCTAGAAGACAATTTTGGTGGCCGAAAATGAAATCAGATATCGAAGACTATGTCAGGAGCTGTGCTACCTGCGCCACCATGAAGTCCAGACCAGGTAAACCCCCTGGACTCCTACAACCCGTAGCCGAACCCACCAGACCCTGGGAAGAGATTGCCATGGATTTTATTGTTGAACTCCCACCTAGTGGGGGAAATACAGTGATATGGACCGTAGTGGACTTGTTCTCTAAACAGGCCCACTTCACTGCGTGCAGCGGATTGCCCTCGGCTAGAAAATTAGCAAAGCTCTTCCTCAAACACATCTACAGACTGCATGGAGTCCCTAAAAGGATAATATCCGACAGGGGTGTTCAATTCACAGCCAAGTTCTGGAGAGAGTTCCTACGGTCCATTGGGTCGTCTCAAGGACTTAGTTCTGGATTCCATCCGGAGACTAACGGAGCGGCTGAAAAATTAAATTCGATGGTGGAACAATACATACGATGTTATGTAAATTACCAACAAGAAAACTGGTCCGACTTGTTACCATTTGCAGAGGTTGCATATAATAATGCGGTACACAGCAGCACGGGGTTAACCCCTTTTCAAGTAACCAGCAGCATGGACTTCGTTCCAATGCCTGAACTCCCCGTGCAACCCCCCACTTCAGTTTCCCTAACGGACTGGATGAATTCGTTGAAGAAAGGTTGGGAAAACACAAAAAAGGCCTTAGCTGTGACAGCTCGGAATTACAAAGCCCAAGCTGACAAACACCGTTCCCTTCAACCCCCTTTTCGCATTGGAGATAAAGTCTTTTTGTCTACTAAGTATCTAAGATTAAGAATACCCAGCAGAAAATTCGGTCCAAAATTTTTGGGTCCTTTCCCCATTGTAAAAATTATTAATCCCGTTACCGTCCAACTCAAACTCCCTCGCATGTTGGGGAAAATACACCCGGTATTCCATACCAGCTTATTAAAACCTGCTAGACATTCTGATCTGAGACCTCACCCTACCGCTCCCCCACCCCCCTTGATAATCCAAGGGGAAACCCACTATGAAATCAAGAAAATTCTTGACTCTAGACTCTACAGAGGTCAATTACAATACTTAGTCCACTGGAAGGGATACCCATTATCGGAATCTACTTGGGTCAAAAGTTGGAAAGTAAATGCGGACAATTTAATTAAACAATTTCACGACACTTTCCCTGACAAACCTAAGAAACCTCTTGGAGAAGGGGGGGTAGAAGGGAATTGTGGACCACTGACACTCTTCTTTATCGACTCTTTGTTTTCTTTCCTAGGATATAGCTTCTTTTCCAAGGGGGGACGCCTGTCAGGCCTGGAAACCATATAAGACTTTAGGGTTCCAGACGCTGCCACATTTTTCCCCTGAGGGGAGGAGGAGGGTTGAGGGGTATGGTAACATTCTTCAAGCGGTCAAGGTCGGATGGTGTTCACATCTGCAGGAAGCGTGGCAAGAAGATATTCGAATGAACTGAAAGAACGTGGGACCATGTGACCATCAAAGGGGTCAGGGGGGTGGGACTCTTGGGGTTTGTATAACTGGGAAAAGAATCCGGAACTTCAGTTTTGGAATTGCACTCATCATGTGCCAGTCTCCTCATGCTAGTAAAGAACTCTGGAAAAGAAATGCCTCCGAGTTTCTTTTACGCAGAAGAGGTATTTCTGGAACCTTGACAGCTGGCTCCGGGGAATTATAAATGCTTCTTTGGTGGAAGGGGTTTTCCCAGCCGCCTTGAAAGAGGCGGTGGTGAGACCCCTCCTCAAGAAGCCTTCCCTGGATCCAGCTATTTTGGGGAATTACCGTCGTCTCCAACCTTCGCTTTGTGGCGAAGGTTGTAGAGAGTGTGGTTGCATGGCAGCTTCCCCAGTACCTGGATGAAGCCATCTATCTAGACCCGTTCCCGTCCGGTTTCCGGCCCGGTCATAGTATGGAGACAGCTTTGGTCACGTTGGTGGATGACCTCTGGAGGGCCAGGGATAGGGGTTGTTCCTCTGCCCTGGTCCTATTAGATCTCTCAGCGGCTTTTGATACCATCGACCATGGTATCTTGCTGCACCAGTTGGAGGGTTTGGGAGTGGGAGGCACCGTTTATCGGTGATTCTCCTCCTATCTCTCCGACCGGTCGCAGACGGTATTGACAGGAGGGCAGAGTTCGACCGTGAGGCACCTTACTTGTGGGGTGCCTCAGGGGTCGATTCTCTCGCCTCTCCTGTTCAACGTCTACATGAAGCCGCTGGGTGAGGTCATCAGTGGTTTCGGGGTGAGTTACCATCTGTACGCTGATGATATGCAGCTGTACTTTTCCACCCCGGACCACCCCAACGAAGCTGTCGAAGTGCTGTCTGGAAGCCGTACGGGTCTGGATGGGGAGAAACAGACTTAAGCTCAATCCCTCCAAGACGGAGTGGCTGTGGCTGTCGGGGGCGAGTTATTGGCCCCAATGGAAAGGGTGCACAACTTGGGCGTCCTCCTGGATGGGCGGCTGTCATTCGACGATCATTTGGTGGGCGTCTCCAGGAGGGCTTTTCACCAAGTATGCTTGGTTCGTCAGTTGCGCCCTTTCCTTGACCGGGATGCCTTATGCACGGTCACTCATGCTCTTATCACTTCCCGTTTGGATTATTGCAATGCTCTCTACATGGGGCTGCCCTTGAAGTGCACCCGGAGACTGCAGCTAGTCCAGAACGCAGCTGCGTGGGTAATAGTGGGAGCAACTTGTTGCTCTCATTTAACACCAATCCTGCACAGCTTGCACTGTCTTCCTGTGGTCTTTCGGGTGCGCTTTAAGATTTTGGTTACCACCGATCTTACAGGACCGCCTGCTGTTACTTCATGCCTCCCACCGATCCGTACGCTCACACAGAGAGGGTCTTCTCAGGGTGCCATCCGCCAAACAATGTCGGCTGGTGGCCCCCAGGGGCAGGGCCTTCTCTGTGGGAGCTCCTACGCTCTGGAACGAACTTCCCCCTGGATTACGCCAAGTGCCTGATCTTCGGACCTTTCGCCGTGAGCTGAAAACACACTTATTTATTCAAGTGGGACTGACTTAATAGTTTTATTAAATTTTAATTGGGGTTTTATTATTTTAGGGTTTTGAATTTTAAATTTTAAATTTTTTAATGTTGGCCATTTTTCTAATATGCTCTGTTTTTAGTTTGGTGTTTTAATTGTATATTTATCGTGTTTTTTATCTTCTGGCTGTACACTGCCCTGAGTCCTTCGGGAGAAGGGTGGTATAAAAATTTAATAAAATAAAATAAATAAAATAAATAATCCTAACAAATAAACATAAAGCACTTGTATTATAAAGCATTGGGTTCCTGCTTCACAGCAAGCCTGCTGGAAGAGGAAACGGACTTCCCACCCACCCCCACCCCATTTTTTGGCTTGTCCAGCAAGCCTGCTGGAAGAGGAAACGGACTTCCCACCCATAGCCACCCCATTTTTTTGGCTTGTCCAGCAAGCCTGCTGGAAGAGGAAACGGACTTCCCACCCCCACCCCGTTTTTTGGCTTGTCCAGCAAGCCTGCTTGAAGGGAAAAGGGTGGTTCGTTTTTGAGAGAGAGAGAGAAAGAAAGGAGGCAAGGAAGGAAGGAAGGAAGGAAAGAAGGAAGGAAGAGAGGAAGGAAGGAGTATAAACCTGGCATTCGACGCAGCTTCAGAGGATAATCCAGGGCTGGAAGGGACCTGGAGGTCATCTAGTCCAACCCTGCTCCAGCAGGACATTGCTAGTGAGTTTCTGTTGTTTGATCCCCCAATCACATAGCCATGCCACCCAGTCACTTGAACCCACCCCCCCAAGCCATGCCCCACCAAGCCACGCCCACAGAACCGGTAGCAAAAAAAATAGATTTCACCCCTGGTTTAACCTAATGTTTTGAGCAGGAAACTTCAGATCCTGCCTACACTTTCTCTGCTATCACTGTCTTCCAATAAAAGTTCCTTTTCAAATGTTAATTGTTTCAAGAGTTCTGCTTTCTTGAGAGAACTGGCAAGGCAGGAACTTATATTAGGTAAGATCTGCAAATTGGTCAACCCGGGGAGGTTCCCGGCCTACCATTGGGACTGTGCACACAATGTTCAGGGCAGCAACCATGACGAAGCCGAGTGCTCAGAGGAGACCTCCACTAAAACCCAACATGAGGAGAGCCTCAGTGCATGGGCCGAGAAGGACATCACTTCAAGTAGCTCCGCAAAGCCACATTGGTCCATTGACATGGGGAAGAAGGAAGAATGGGATTGCAGAAGCAAGGGAATCACCTTCACCTGTGGCAGCATGGATGGAACTGTGAACTGGAAACCCTCTATGATGACTATGAAATGGAGGAAGCCCCAGCCCAGTCTGACCAACTCATGAAGCCTCATGAAAGAAGCCATCCAGAATATGTGGATTCAAAGTGCCACCGCTTGCACAGCAAGTGAGGACACTAAGCAAGAGGGAGCCGTAAGAGAATGTGGAAAATCCCTAGTGGCAGGGACATTCACTGATACTGTGGGAACCACCAAAGAACCCACCATCACCCCAGCAAACCTACCATGAAGAAACACTGGCCCAGGGCATGGCTTGCAGACCGGAGGGAGGAGCTTCCTCCTCTGGAATGAAAAGTGCCCTCCCAAGAATTAAGTTTGATGGAGACCCCCAGCAGTTGGGGTTCTTCCTAGTGCATGTGCTCACATATATGCAGGGGTATGGGAGGGACCTCCCCACTGAAGGGGCATGAGTCAAGGTTGTTACACTAGCTCTGGAAGGAGCTGCTGCATGATGGATGGTGACCTCTCTATAACGGAGATGCTCCCAAGCTCTTAAACTTCAACTACTTTATGGTGGTTCTAAGGCAGGGGTTCAAAGACCCTCTGGCCAACCTCAAAGCCAAAGACTGCATCCAAAATGTGAAACAAGGCCACTGCCGATTGGCAAATACCTAGAGGAATTCCGGGACCTAGTCTGCTGTATGGACTGGCCAGAAGAAATACTGGTGAGCTGGTTTAAGGATGGGCTCAACGATTACCTGTACAATGCCTGTCACCCAAGGAACCCTGGCTCAGTTGCATGACTGGTACAACCTAGCTGAGGAAGCCAAGATCAACCGGGCTCAGAACCAGTACCATATAAGCTGCACTTGGAGAAGGTCTCCACCCGAGAGGAAGAGGGAGATGTCCAAGCCCCACTCCATGCCACCACACTTAACTGCCTGCTTCAAATGTGGGAAAGAAGGTCACTGGGCTGCAGAATGCCAAGCCAAGACCCCAACCCAAAAAGGAGAGAGGCCATCTGGCGGAAGGGCAATGAAGCCATGCAATACCCAGGACACCACCCTCAAGAGTTGTGAGGTCATAGATTTCCCGGCCATGCCCCAATTAGAACCTGGAACTCTGATCCCATTAGTGGATGGGCCAGACTGTTGTGACCCAGGCCCAAGTAAGTATTATTAGACACAATCAGTTCGAAAACAAACAGATTTTATTAGAACAGTTGAGAAATAAACTCATTCTCAGCGTAGTCCAAACTAATTCAAAACAAATTCTTCATAACACAATTCTTCAGTCTTATTACCAACCTTGGTCTAATTAGGCAAACTGCTAAAGGCTTTTCTTGGCAAAAGTTCAGAAGCAGAAGACGTCGACAAGAAATAAATGCAACAAGACAAGAAACAAGTCTATCAACGTTGTTTTCCGACAAAGAGCCCAAGAGCCGTTGCTGGTCTTTTAAGCCTTATGGGAGGGGCCAATCATCTCTTGACCCTACTTCCGAGTTGTCCTCTTTGCTTTAGCTGCTCTTGCCTTTTGGCAGCTCTTCTCATGCGTGCACTAGGAACAGGCTCCTCCTGTTCCTCTGCCTCTCTACTGTCAACATCTGGAGGCTCCAAAGTCCACACATCACTCCCCGATAGCCCTGGCCTCATCTCTGCCTTCCCCAGCCTCCAAGACTGGCCCATGTTCTTCCTTAGCCTCATCTCTGTCCAACTCCACTGCCAGCTCCGGTGCTGGTGGACCACAACACAGACCAGTCAGACAGTGACTACGATGACCTCCTGGTAAATGGGATAATCAAACCCATCACCATCTCTATAGAACTGCTTATCCCAACCTTGGGGAGGAACGTGAAGCTGACAGCTCTACTGGGTTCAGGATGCACCTGCTGCCAGATCAGCCCAACCCTAGTGGGAGAACTGGGAATCCACCTCAGTCAGCTTAAAAACCCTGTGTCTTTCAGCCAGCTGAACGGGTCCATTGCAGAAGGAACTCTGGTCACATTTGCCACTGAACTTTTGCAACTTACCACAGAAGGCCACTCTGAGACTATTGCTTTCATAGTGACACCCAGCATGGAATGGCCCCTGGTTCTGGGACTGACCTGGCTAGAAAGGTGGAACCCAAGGGTGGACTGGACCAAAGGGACTCTCCAGTTCTCACACTTGGAGGGAATCCCAAGAGGAGAGCGGCAAGGGGCAGGAGGCATCCAAAAGAAGGAAGTAGCTGCTGCCTCCCATGGCAAGCCAGTGCAGGACATTCCCCCGGGGGTATCAGGACCTAGCTGATGTGTTCAGTGAATTGGGATTGGATGAACTTCCTCCTCACCAGCACACAGACTGCGCTATTGAGATCCTTCTGGGTGCCAAATTGCCAAAACCAAAACTCTAAATGACCCCTTTGGAGCTAGATGTTGTGCTTTCATAGATAAGAATTCAGAATGCAGAGGATATTCAGTTGGCATCATTGTAATACAGATATGGGTTAGTGGGGCTCCACGAAACCCAGCTGATTTCTGTCCACCAGGAGGTCTCACGGGGCCAAAGCACCTTGGAGGAATGATGAAGATAGGAGGGACCATTTGTTGATCATGAGGAGATAGCGGTCCCCTTGCTAGATCCAAAGGAACCTTTCTGACCAGTGTAAGAGAAGATGGCAATTATGGCGAGAACAAAGCTGTGACAACTGGCACGAATCAACAACTCAAGAGCAGTGTATCAGTGTATCTAGGTAAGAACTCTAATTTCTACCACTAAGATTACCCCCCCCCAAAAAAAAGAATGTTTTGAAAATTGTGACTCCACAGAGAAGGGAGGAAGGGATTGTTTCCCTCGCGCGCGCCCCCCCAAAAAAAGTGGCTAGTGAGATTTCAAGCTGATGACAGATCCAAAAGAAAAGAAAAGAAAAGAAAATTTAATGGGAAGCAAATAAACCAAAAGAAAAGTGTAAGACTGGACTGGATATTATAATTGCATAAAAACTGTATAAGAAATGGGGAAAGGCTTTCTTTTCTTTTCTTTCTTTTCTTTTTTTGGTATTTGGAACAGACAAATTTTTCAGGAATGAATTTTTAATCTTTTAAACTTTGCTGCATACATTTTCTTTAAGCAGTTTAAAGCCCAGGTGGAAGCCCTGTCTGACCAAGAGGAAACTTTTGAAGAAACCAGGAGGGGGGGACCAACTGAAGCACCAACCAGCTGGTAATAGAAGTGCTAAAAAATATCAACCTGAGGGGGGAACTGGAACCACCACCCAGAGGAATTGAAGCCATAGATGAAAACCGGGTGATTACCCCAGACCCCGCCACAAGAATCAAGCCACCACTGTTCAAATATCTGCAGCTGCAACAACCCCCCGCCGCTATCTGAGCTACAGTGAATACAACAGGTCAGCCCAGGGGCCCACAGTTGGAGAAACTGGCACCACCCTTAGGAGTGAAGTTTGATGGAAACCCGCAACAGGAAGCCCACCATCAAGGAACTGAATGACTACAGACCAGTTGCTTTAACATCTGTAGTCATGAAAACCTTTGAAAGGCTAGTGCTTTTCTAGTTGAAAACCACCACGGATCCGCTGTTAGACCCCTTGCAATTTGCATACCGAGCAAATAGATCAACAGACGATGCTGTTAATATGGCTCTGCACTACATCCTACAACAAGGGTCCTCTTTGTAGACTTTAGTTCAGCATTCAATACCATCATTCCAGACACTCTTCTAACTAAGCTAAACCAGCTACAGGTACCGGAACAGACTTGTAAGTGGATCACAAGCTTCCTAACAAACAGGAAGCAGCAGATGAAGCTAAGCAAGATCACATCAAATACCTGAAAAATTAGCACAGCCCCCCCCCCAAGGCTGTGTGCTCTCCCCATTTCTCTCTGTATACTAATGACTGCATCTCCAACGATCCATCTGTTAAGCTACTGAAGTTCACAGATGACACAACAGTGATTGGTCTCATTCGAGATAATGATGAATCCGCATATAGACGAGAGGTCAAACGACTAGCTTTGTGGTGCGACCGAAACAATCTGGAACTGAACACACTCAAAACCATAGAAATGGTGGTAGACTTTAAGAGAAACCCTTCCATACTTCCACCTCTCACAATAGTAAACAACACAGTATCAACAGTAGAAACCTTTAAATTTCTAGGTTCTATCATATCACAAGATCTAAAATGGACAGCTAACATAAAAAACATCATCAAAAAAGGACAACAACGAATGTTCTTTCTGCGCCAACTCAGTAAGTTCAAACTGCCCAAGGAGCTGCTGATTCAGTTCTACAGAGGAATTATTGAGTCTGTCATTTGCACCTCTATAACTGTCTGGTTTGGTTCTGCAACCCAGCAAGGAAGACACAGACTTCAGAGGATAATTAGAACTGCAGAAAAAATAACTGCTACCAACCTGCCTTCCATTGAGGACCTGTATACTGCACGAATCAAGAAGAGGGCCGTAAAAATATTTACAGATCCCTCACATCCAGGACATAAACTGTTTCAACTCCTACCCTCAAAACGATGCTATAGAGCACTGCACACCAGAACAACTAGACACAAGTACAGTTTTTTCCCGAAGGCCATCACTGTGCTAAACAAATAATTCCCTCAACAAGGTCAAACTATTTACTAAATCTGCACTACTATTAATCTTCTCATCGTTCCCATCACCAATCTCTTTCCACTTATGACTGTATGACTGTAACTTTGTTGCTGGTAATCCTTATGATTTATATTGATATATTTATTTATTTATTTATTTATTTATCAAATTTTTATACCGCCCTTCTCCCGAAGGACTCAGAGCGGCGTACAGCCTAAATAAAACACAATATATATACAATTAAAAACAAAATTTAAAATAAAACATATTACAAAAAGGCCAATGTTTAAAAATTTAAATTTTAAATTTTAAAAAATTTAAAACCCCACAACAATAAAACCCAATTAAAATTAAAAAACCATTATGCCAGTCCAGCTTGAATAAATAAGTATGTTTTTAGCTCACGGCGAAAGGTCCGAAGATCAGGCACTTGGCGTAGGCCAGGGGGAAGTTCATTCCAGAGCGTCGCTGCTCCCACAGAGAAGGCCCTACCCCTGGGGGCCGCCAGCCGACATTGTTTGGCGGACGGCACCCTGAGGAGACCTTCTCTGTGAGAGCGTACCGGTCGGTGGGAGGCATAAGGTAACAGCAGGCAGTCTCGTAAGTACCCAGGTCCTAAGCCATGGAGCGCTTTAAAGGTGGTAACCAAAATCTTGAAGCGCACCCGAAAGACCACAGGAAGCCAGTGCAGACTGCGGAGCAGCGATGTTACATGGGAGCCACGAGCAGCTCCCGTTACTACTCGCGCAGCCGCGTTCTGGACTAACTGTAGCCTCCGGGTGCACCTCAAGGGCAGCCCCATGTAGAGAGCATTGCAATAATCCAACCGAGACGTAACCAGAGTGTGAGTGACTGTGCATAAGGCATCCCGGTCAAGGAAGGGACGCAACTGTTCATCAAAGGACAGCCGTCCATCCAAGAGGACGCCCAAGTTGCGAACCACCTCCTTTGGGGCCACTAACTCACCCCCAACAGTCAGCTGCGGGTGCAACTGACTGTACCGGGGTGCCAGCATCCACAGCCACTCTGTCTTGGAGGGATTGAGCTTAAGTCTGTTTCTCCCCATCCAGACCCGTACGGCTTCCAGGCACCGGGACAGCACTTCGATAGCTTCATTGGGGTGGTCCGGGGTGGAAAAGTACAGCTGAGTATCGTCAGCGTACAGATGATAACTCACCCCGAAACCACTGATGACCTCACCCAGCGGCTTCATATAGATGTTGAACAGGGTAGGTGAGAGAATCGACCCCTGAGGCACCCCACAAGTGAGGCGCCTCGTGGACAACCTCTGCCTCCCTGTCAACACCGTCTGCGACCGGTCAGAGAGATAGGAGGAGAACCACCAATAAACGGTGCCTCCCACTCCCCATCCCTCCAACCGGCGCAGCAGGATACCATGGTCGATGGTATCAAAAGCCGCTGAGAGATCTAATAGGACCAAGGCAGAGGAGCAACCCCTATCCCTGGCCCTCCAGAGGTCATCCACCAATGCGACCAAAGCCGTCTCCGTGCTATAACCGGGTCGGAAGCCGGACTGGAATGGGTCTAGATAGACAGCTTCATCCAGGTGCTGAGGGAGCTGCCATGCAACCACTCTCTTTACAACCTTCGCCACATAGCGAAGGTTGGAGACTGGCCGGTAATTCCCCAAAATAGCTGGGTCCAGGGAAGGCTTCTTAAGGAGGGGTTTCACCACCGCCTCTTTCAAGGCAGTGGGGAAAACCCCTTCCAACAAAGAAGCATTTATAATCCCCTGGAGCCAGCCTCGTGTCACTTCCTGAGCAGCCAGCACTAACCAGGAAGGGCACGGATCCAGTAAACATGTAGTTGCATGTAACCTCCCCAGCAACCTGTCCATGTCCTCGGGAGCCACAGAATCAAACTCATCCCAAATAACCTCAACAAGACTCGTCTCCGTCATCTCGGTTGGATCATCGCAATCTTGGTCCAAACTATCCCGAAGCTGAACGATTTTATTGTATAGATAACCGTTAAACTCCTCAGCACGTCCTTGCAAAGGGTCATCCCAAACCTCCTGATGAAGGAGGGAACGGGTCACCCGAAACAAGGCGACCGGGCGGTTATCTGCCGATGCAATGAGGGTGGAAACGTAAGAACGTTTCGCCTCCCTCATTGCCACTAGGTAGGTCTTAGTGAAAGACCTCACTAGTGTCCGATCAGCCTCGGAACGGCTAGACCTCCAATTGCTCTCTAGGCGTCTTCTCCGGCGTTTCATCTCTCTCAGCTCCTCGGAAAACCAGGGAGCCAATTGAGATCTACGCCGGGTCAGAGGCCGCAAAGGCACGACACGGTCCAAAGCCCCAGCTGCGGCCCGTTCCCAGGCCGCAACTAGTTCTTCAGTCGTGCCGTGGGCCAGATCCTCAGGAAACGGACCAAGCTCCGTCTGGAACCTCTCTGGGTCCATCAGGTGCCTGGGACGGAACCAACGCATTGGCTCCGTCTCCCTGCAGTGGTGGGCGGCGGTCCGAAAGTCTAGGCAAAGGAGAAAATGATCTGACCATGACACCGGTTCTGTCACTATATCTCCTAATTCCAGATCATTAACCCACTGACCTGAGATAAAAATCAAGTCTAGTGCGCCTCCCCCAATGTGTGTAGGGCCATCAGTTACTTGAATCAGGTCCAAGGCCATCATGGAGGCCTGGAACTCCTGAACCACCGTTGATGACAAGCTGGCCGATGGCAAGTTGAAATCCCCCAAGACCAAAAGTCTGGGAGTCTCAACCGCTACCCCAGCAAGCACCTCTAGTAGCTCAGGCAGGGCTGTAGTCACGCAGCAAGGAGCCAGGTACGTGATCAACAGCCCCATCAGATTCCGATGGCCCCACTTCACAAGGAGGGATTCACAACCAGCTATCTGAGGTACAGTGGACTCCCTCGGCTCCAGACTCTCTTTAATCACAACCGCCACCCCCCCCACCCCTACCTTGGGCCCTTGGCTGATGGAAAGCGCGGAAACCCGGAGGGCACAGTTCAACCAGGGGTACACCCCCCTCTGTGCCCAACCAGGTCTCCGTAATGCCCACAAAGTCCGCGGACTCCCTCTGAATAAGATCACAAATCAGGGGAGCCTTATTAACCACGGACCGGGCATTGCAAAGCATCAGCCTCAGACCCAAGCTCTGAGGATCCTGACCATCCGGGGAACGAGTAAGGACTGAGGGGCTGGAGCACGTGATCGCCTTTAAACATCGAACACGTGCTCCCGAAGAATGATACGGCCCCTTGCCTCCACCATATCTGCCTCTCCCACTTACCGTACAGATGGAATGACACTCTCTGCTCTGAACACTCCCCTCATTGACCATCATTTGTGTTGTAAATGTTGTACCTTGATGAAGGTATCTTTTCTTTTATGTACACTGAGAGCATATGCACTGGAGACAAATTCCTTGTGTGTCCAATCACACTTGGCCAATAAAAAATTCTATTCTATTCTATTCTATTCTATTCTATTCATGGCACATGTACTCAACTACATGCAAGAATACAGGCATGCATTTCAAACCCAAGACACTCGAGTACGAGTTGTGACACTTGCGTTAGAGGGAGCTGCAGCCAATGTTGAGAAATTTTGACAAATTCATGATGGCTCTATGTCACCATTTCGAGGACCCCCTAGCCGACCAAAAAGCCGAGACTGAATCAAAGTTGTGAAGCAAGGGCGATGATCCATAGCTGAATACACTGAGGAGTTCTGGGACCTGGTCTGCCATGTTGACTGGCTGGAAGACATCCTGGTGAGCTGCTTCAAAGATGGATTAAACAATGACCTCTACAATACCTGCATCACCAGAGGAGCACCAGATCTCCTGCCTGAGTAGTTCCTCACCACGGAAGAAGCTGAGATCAACATAATTTATTTATTTATTTATTTATTTATTTATTTATTTATTTATTTATTTTGTCACAACAATATATGTAAGTATCATACAGAAACCCATACCGACCAAGCCAAGGATGAAAAAGATCCCTGCCCCAGGGGAAAACAGAGCAATTCAAATCGCCACAAGGTCATCAGCTTGTTTTAAGTGCGGGAAGGAGGGGCACCGAACTGTAGAGTGCCAATTGAAGATGTCGGTGAGGAAATCAGATTGCCTGTTGGGGGAGGAACCAGCCCTGTGAGGCAAGGCAACCATCAAGTTTCAGGACCCCCATCCCTTGGGGATAGAAACTCCAGAAATCCAACTGCTTTTACCAAAAGCGACCCAGAAGATGAACCACTGGTAAGCAATCCAATTGACCTGTTTACACTCCTCCTAAGACTGTTTATACCCAGTTGAGGTAGAGAAGTAAAAATCTCTGCTTTTCTAGACTCGGAATGGACAAGTTGCCTGATAAGTCCCACCCTAGTAGGGAAACTGGGAATAAATCTAAGGAGACTAAGGAACCCAACTGAATTTTGTTAATTAGGTGGATCAATATCCAGGGGAGAACCCACCATTTTTGCTACCAAGCCCCAACAAATAGGGCTTATCTTCCAGTGTCATATCTTTTTTCCTTTTTGTACTGTCCATGGGGTTTTCATGGCAAAGATACTGGAATGGGTTGCCATTTCCTTCTCCAGTGGATCACATTTTGTCAGAACTCTCTGCTATGACCTGTCTGTCTTGGGTGTCCCTTCATGGTGTAGCTCATAGCTTCATTGAGCTACGCAAGCCCCTTTGCTACGACAAGGCAGTAATCCATGAAGGGGACAAATAACTATGAATAATCACAAAGTGACATTTGGGGCGGTACCCATCATGGAATGGCCATTAATATTAGGGTTAGCATGGCTGAGAAAATGAAATCCCAAAATTAACTAGAAGCAAGGGTCAATCAGATTTCAGTTACAGGTAACTTTTGTTGACAACAAAAAGAAGACCAGAAGTGGGGGCCTGACCATGAAACGGCGATGCCTGGTTGGGGAATGCCGAACAGGGATATATCAAAGGAATACAGAGACCTAGCTGAGGTTTTCAGTGAAAAGGCATCCAGTGAACTCCCTACCACCACCGTGCTACTGACTGTGCAATTGAGATCCTGCCAGGGGCAAAGCTTCCCAAACCAAAGATGTACTGCATGTCCCCTAGAGAACTGACAGAATTAAGAGCTTTCATTGACAAAAATTTGAAAAGAGTGTTCATTGAACCAGCACACCTGAAAATTGCAGCCCCAGTACTTTTCTGAGGAAAAAAAAGATGGCTTTAAAAGATTATGCATGGATATAGGGATTTAAATACAATAAGTGTAGAAAACATGTACCCCCTCTCCCTTATAAAGAACATTTTGGCACACCTCTCACAAGGGAAAAACTTTTCAAAGCTAGACCTGAGAGAGGCATACTATTAAATAAGAATAAGGGAGGGTGACAAGTGGAAAATGGCATTTAACACACCACTGGGTTGCTACCAATTTAAGATACTTCCTTTTGGATTACAAGAAGCCCCAGCCATATTCATGCAACTAATAAACAAAGTGCTTCATGAACATTTATATAAAGGGTCTTGGTTTACCTAAATGACATGTTAATTTATACAGAGACAAAAGAAGAACATGTAAAATTACTCAGGGCAGTCTTAAATAAACTGTGTGTAGCAAAGGTCTATGCCAAGTTTTTTAAATGCGAATTCCACCAGGAAAAGATTGACTACCTGGGATATCACATTTCATACCAAGGGGTAGAAGTGGATCCTCAAAAAGTCCAAACAGTAATTGACTAGGAAACGCCCTGCACACACAAGCAACTACAAAGTTTCCTGGGATTTGCTAATTTTTACCATCTATTTATCCCTGCCTTTGCTCAAATAGCCCTTCCAATAACCAACCTCATAAAAACAAAAGGGGAGGGGAAATCAAAGCCTAAACAGCCACTGAACTGGACAATGGAATGCCAAGCGGCATTTGAGAAACTCAAGCGGCTTTTTTTTGGCTGAATCAGTTTTAAAACACTCAGACCCAAAGAAATGGTTTGTAATACAAGCGGATGCAAGTGATGTGGCAATAGGGGCAGTCCTATTGCAAACAAATGAACGAGAACAGCTACAACCCTGCACCTGAACATCCAGAAAACTAACAGAAACTGAGAAAAGGTGGGCTATCTGGGAAAAGGAACCCTATGCAGTTTGCTGGGCACTCCTCACATGGAGACAATTCTTAGATGGAAGTAAGATCTTTTTGAAATCTGGACTGATCACAAAAAATTGGAAGCTCTAAAAACCCCAAGGAAATTCTCCCAAAACAAGTCAGGTGGCCTCAATATTTCAAATGGTTTGACTTTACCCTTAAGTATCTCCCTGGGGGAAAAACTTCTTAGCAGATGCCCTGTCAAGGAAACCACAATACAACAGCACAAAGTCTGAAGTAATTAGAACAATCTTTCAGGATAATCAAGTTGCATCTAAAGTAATCACTAGATCACAAACCAAACAAGAAGGGACCACTGATAACACAACCACCCAAGCATTTAAGCAGGCCTTAAGCAATGATGAGTTGTTCCTTAACCAGAAAAACCTCTGCTTCATCAAAGAGGATTTACCATGGGTGGGAGGAAAGTTTTAAGTACCAGCCAGCCAAAGATTAGACCTTATGAAACACTGCCACGACTCTAAACTGGCTGGTCACTTTGGATTTGTCAAACATTGCACCTCATCAAAAGTCAATTCTGGTGGCTATCACTGTAAAAGGACATTGAAAACTACGTGGCTAGCTGTCCTATCTGCGCTGCAGCCAAAAGTCGGCAAGGAAAAACCCCAGAACTATTACAAATGGTAGCTGAACCTTCAGCACCCTGGAAAGAGATATCTATGGATTTTACAGTAGAATTGCCAGAGAGTGCAGGGAACACAGTTATTTGGGTCATAACAGACTTATTTTCTAAACAAGCTCATTTTATTCCTTGTCAAACCATTCCAACAGCCAAATCCTTAGCAAAATTATTCCTGATACACATTTATCGTTTACATGGAACTCCATAGAGAATCATTTCTGATAGGGGGTCCAATTCACATCAAAATTTTGGACAGCGTTCCTAACACTACTTGGCACCACCCAAGGCTTGAGCTCATTGCATCACCAAATGACTAATGGCCAATGTGAAAAAACAAATGGGGTGTTAGAACAATATTTAAGGTGTTTTATTAATTATCAACAAGATAAATTTAAAAATCCTTTCTCCTTAAATTAAGAGTATGGAGAGTTGGGAGGATGAGTATGAGGAATTAAGGGAAATTCAAATGGTGAGAGAATCATTTAAGGCAGCAGAAATGTGGCTAAAAAGTAAAAAAAAAAAGATGAAAAAATTATGAGGAAGAGACAAGAGGAACAAGAATACACTGCTGAAAAGGAAATAATTGAAGATAAAACCATAGATGATTACACTGGGATTGGCAGTGACAGTCTAAAGAGAAGAGGAGGAAATGGGGAAAGATTGAGGGGGGAAATCAAAAGAGTAAAAATTAGAGAAAGGAGGTGGAAAGAAAGAAATAAGAAAGATAAAAAGAAGATAAGAGAATGGGAGAAAGGGAGAAAAATACTAAGAAATGGAATTTTGGAGAGACTGAAAGAAAATGGTTAAAAGAAGTAGAAAAATGAGTAGCAGAAAAGAAATTAAAATACTTGTAGAAATTTTAGGTAAAATGTAATTTAAAAGAAATATATAGATTATTGTAAAAGGGAGTAAAAAGGTTGAAATGAAGTTAATGTAAGAAGTAAAAAAGAAGAAATAGGCTGTTTAATGCAAAATGGAGAAGTAGATGAAATGTGAAAGATATAATGTGATATATGTTTTATTGTCTGAGAATGCATGGAATGTGAGAGAATTATAGTGGATAGTAAAGAAATATATTTTAAGAGAGGGCGAAGCTGATGTCGCAATGACATGACAGGCAACCTGGAAGTTCCAGGACCGCTGTCGATATCTTCTTATCTGGACGGTCCTTTTTGGACCTCACTGTCCTGTAGACACAGTGATTGATAAGGGCACATCCTGACGATCCCAGGGACACTGCAAAGTCCCTGGTTGATCCAGAAGAAGCCCTTTTTTCTGGTAAAGAAGATTTCGCCATAGAAGCTGCTGAAGCTGGGACAGCTCCGGAATGGAAGGAACTGAAAGGAAGTGTACCGGTGTGGTGTTTTTTTTGTGGTTTTTTTTAAGAAACTACCCTGAGATTAAAAGAAGGTTAAAATTGAGAATAAAAGAAACTGAGCGGCAGAACTAAGACTATTTTAGAAGTAATTTTTTCCCCTTGCCTTTTAAAAAAAAATCTTTTTCTTTTGGGCCTTTGGCTGACTTGGTTTGTAATACTGGATTGGACTGAATTGAAACTTGTTGGTTTCCCTTTTGGGGGTAAACTTTTTTCTTTTTTAAAATATTTTTTAGCTTTGTATTGAATTAAAACTCTTTTTCTTTTGAGACTATGGAGGGAAAGCAGGGAAATATTAAGCAATATTGCCATCTAGTGGATTGGAAATATTATTTTTTTGTTTTTTTTCTCTTCTCTCTCCTGGTGTAAGAAAATTGTTACTTTGTATTCCTCAAGTCTATGCTTGTTTCAGATAAGATATTGGGGGAGAGCATCAAAGAGACTTTGCAAGTTTGTTTATTCAGGTGCTCTTCTGGGAACTATCAGCCAAAAGAGTCTGAAAGTGGAAAAAACTCTTTGAGAAGATTGAAGTGACCCTGGAAAGAGAATTGCAAATAAATACTGGAGAATTTATAAAAGAGACCCTTTTCTTTCCCTCCCTCCTTTCTCTCTTTTTGATTGAAAAAAGCAAAAGTGGTTAATATTCTTTATTCCTTTCCCCCCCTTTTTTTCCTTTAGTCTCTCCCCTCTTTTTTGGGTTTTTTTTTTGGGGGGGGGTTACTTGGACTAATTGGATTAAGGCATACAAGAGTCTGAAGATTTTTTTATTAGATCCTTCTTTTTTTCTTCTTTTTTTCTTTTCTTTTTTTAATTACTACTTTGAGGCTATTTTTTTCTTTTTGTGCTTTTTTGGATCTACCTTGATTTTTTTTTCTTTACACCATAATGAGTCGAACAGGAACATTTGGATTGGCCACATCAACTCCCTCCTCCTCACCATCAGGTAGTTAAAGGTCAATACAAACGATGCTTCAACAAGAAAAAGACAAAGAAATCACCTTACAAATGATTCAGCAAGGAATTCAAAATTACAAGCAGATGTTGAAAATATTGAACTGCAATCAGAAAAAAATGAGCAAAGAACAGAAAAAATTGAGCAAAGAACAGAAAAAATTGAGCAAAGAACAGAAAAAACAGATGAAAAAGTGGAGAATATACATCAAATGATGAAAAAATATGAGGATAGACTTCAAAAAGTTGAGGAAAGAGAAGAGCAAAGAGATTTAAAAAATTAGAAATATTGACAGTAGACTAGAGGAGGTTGAATGAGATAAAAGTGGAATATTGGGATGGGAGATGGACAGAACAGAATTTTATGTGAGATTTCAAAACATAGAAGAGGAGAAGGGAGAAAATTTGTCAGAAAAAATGGTAGAAATTTTGGCTGAAGCCTTAGAAATTAGCAAAGAAAAAATGATTGATGGTATTGATGAGATTTTTAGAGTACATACAAGATACGCAACAAGGAATAACCTCCCAAGGGAAGTTCACCAAAAAGTCAACCAAAGTGCAAATATTGCAGGTTGCAAGAGACAAAACACTAAAATATAAAGACAAGGAAATCATGGTGTTGAAGCAAGTTCTGAGAAGTGTGAGAGAGATGAGAAGAGAATATCATTTTTTGACCAATATATTATTGCAGAAAGGCGTGAATTATAGATGGCGGGCACCAGAAGGCTTGGTGTTCACATGGCAAGAACAAAAATACAGGATAGTTTCAATAGATAAAGCCAGAGAATTCTATGCTGAATATTTCAAAGAGAAAGAAATTGAGACAACTGGAGAAGTCACATTGGTAGAACTACAAGAAACAGCATTGTTAGCGATGATTGAAAAAGAAGAAGGTGCTGTGGGTGGCAAGGTGGAAGTTAAACCACAACATGAACCAAGATTGACTAGAGCTATAAACCCTAACTATAAGTATGAATATGGAAGAGAGGAAATGGATAATGATAAATATAAATGGAATATAAATATAAACTCAGCTACCAAAAATATATAAATATAAATGGAATATAAATATAAACTCAGCTACCAAAAAAAGAAAACATTTCACAAATTAGAGAAATTAAAACTGGATATAATTTGTTTACAAGAAGTACATATTAAAAAGCAATATGAACGATTATTGATACAGCCAAATTGGGGAAAATATTCACCTCACTGCCACAATGTAAGAAAAGAGGAATAGTTATATATATAAGAGATACAATTGAGGCGAAGCTAGTACATACAGATGAAAATGGTAGAATTTGATGGTGGAAATAATAGATAATAATATGAAAATACTTATAATAGCAGTATATGCTCAAAATGACAACCAAGAAGACTTCTACAGAAAATTACACACGAAAATTACTGAGTTGGACTATGAAAATATTGAATGATGGAAGACTTTAATGGCATAGTCAATGAGAAATTAGACTATAGAAGACAAAAGGCAATGAAACAAAGCAGAAAGACCTTTCCGAAATCCTTTTTTAGAATGGTAGAGGAAATAAACTTAAAAGGTGCATGGAGGGAAAGAAATCCAGAAAACAGACAATACACCTTTTACTCAAATAGACACATCATGGTCTAGAATAGATATAATATGGATGACAATGGAATTGACTCTTAATATAGAAGAAATTGATATAGAAATCAATACCTGGGTGGATCATAACCCTATGACAATGAAATGGAAAGGGCAAAGGAGAAGAACCAGATGGACTTTAAACACCATAGTATTAAAAGATAAGGAAATTGTACAGAAAATGGAGAAGGAATTGGCTTTTTTCTTTAAGGAAAATAAAAAAGAAGATGCATCAATACAAAACCATTGGGATACAATGAAAGCCTATGTAAGAGGTTTAATGATAAGGAAAAGAAATAAGGAAAAGAAATGCCAAGAAAAGACAAGCCTATAAAATACTAGAAATTAACCATAAGAAATTTGAGGAAGACTTACAGAAATCTCCAGATAAAAAAGACATTAAATAGAAAATGGAATTAATTAAACACAAAATGGATTTAATTGAAAAAGAAGATTTAGCACAAAAAATTAGAGGTGTGAAACAGAATTATTTTGAAAACGCTAAGAAACCAGGTAGATGGTTAGCATATAAATTGAAAAAAGAGAAAGAATCCCAGAAAATAACATGGTTAGTGGATAACCAAGGCAGGCCAGATATGGGAATGAAGAGAAGAAAAAAATTGTACAAGATTACTACAGGAAATTATAAGAGCAAGAAAATATAGAGGAGGAAAATGTCAAGCAGTATTTACAGAATGTGAACTTACCTCAGATCCCTAAAGATACTGAAATGATATTGGAAGGAAATATAACAATGATGAAATTAATTGAAGCACTCAAAAAACAAAAAAAATGGAAAGGCACCGGGCCCAGAAGGGCTGCCAGCAGAATATTATAAGACATTTCAGGAGTCATTGAATATTCCACTACTGGAAGTTATGAATGAAGTGAAGTTAAAGAAGAAATTACCTGAGACATGGACAGAGGCCTACATTACACTTATCCCAAAGGAGGACACCAATTTGCAGCAAATTAAGAACTATAGACTCATATCTTTGTTAAACTCAGATTATAAAATTTTTGCTTTAATAGAAGCAAAAAACTCAAAAGGTATTTAAATAATTTTATATATTCTAATCAAAATGGATTTCTGCCCAAAGACATATTAAAGATAATATGAGGATAGTTCTGGATACCCTGGAATACTATGAGGCCCATCCTGAAAAACAGATAGCCTTGATTTTCCTTGATGCACAGAAAGCTTTTGATAACGTGAACTGGCGTTTTATGTTACTACAACTGGAACAGATGGGCTTTGGTAGAAAGTTTATTAAGGCTATAGAAGCCATATATCACAAAAAAACAGCCAAAGTAATGATAAATGGAGAATTGACAGAATCAATTCAAATAAAAAAAAGAACAAGACAAGGTTGCCTGCTGTCACCTCTGTTGTTTGTATTAACATTGGAAATATTAAATAGAAATATTAGACAAGAAGAAGAAATAAAAGGTATGTAAATTCAAAAGGAAGAATATAAACTACAAGCATTTGCGGATGACCTGGTTTTTATTATTGAAGATCCATTAGAATCTATAACTATATTGATAGATAAGATAGGAGAATATGGAAAAGTGGCAGGATTGAAAGTAAATAAAGACAAAACGAATATCCTAACAAAAAACATGTTAATAAAATAAAAAGCTGAATTGGCAGAATGATCAGAGATGAGGTCACAAATAAGGTTAAATATCTGGGAATACATTTGACAGTAAGATTAGTTCTCTTAAAGAGAATAATGATAGTAAACTCAAACAACAGATTGTGACAGATTTGGCAAAATGGGAGAATTTACAACTATCACTGATTGGAAGAATATCAACAATTAAGGTGAATATACTGCCTAGAGTTTTATATTTGTTCCAGACAATCCCAACTAGATTGGGGAAAGAATATTTTAAAGAATTGAATAAAATAATGTGAAATACATTTGGCAGGGTAAAAAAGCAAGGATAAAATTAAAATTACTGCAAGATGCGAGAACAAGAGGAGGCTTTGGATTGCCCAATTGGGAACTATATTACCAAGCAGCAAATTTAATGTGGATCAAGGAATGGATAACCTTAAGAAACATTAGAATATTGACTTTGGAAGGACATGATCTGTTATTGGGATGGCATGCCTTTTTATGATATGGGGAAGCTAAAACACAGGGGTACTTCAGAAGATATTTCATAAGAGAAGCTTTGTTATTAAACTAGGAAAGGATTTGTGAGGATGCTACTTATTATCATATATGGTGGACTTGCAAAAAAGTTAAAGCTTTTTGGATTAAAATATGGTGGATTATGCAGAACATTTTGAAAAAGAAGATCAAGTTCGTTCCACAGTTCTTTTTATTAGGAATAATTCCAGATTGTACTGTTATAGAGACAAAACTGATTTTGAACTTAATAACTGCTGCGAGATTATTGATTGCACAATATTGGAAGAAAGAAGACTTACCTACAATTGGAGAATGGATTAGTAAAGTATCAAATTTAGCAGAAATGGCAAAAATTTCTGCCTACTTGAAAGACTATACACAAGAAAAATATATTTTGGAATGGAGAAAGTGGATTGATTATATTCAAAATAAGTATCAGATTAAAAAATACCAATTAGTTTTTGAGTGAAGTTAGGATTTGCTGTGTATTAGAGTTTAAGAAAGAAGAAAGACGGGAATTGATAGTGTGATGGTGTGAAATGACTGAGGATTGTGTTTTATGTTTTATTTTAGATTAAGTTTGTTAGATATTATACCCTGTATTCTGTTCTGGGAAGTCTGGGGGGTGGGGGGAGGGGAAATGGGGGGAAGGGGAAAGATTATAAATTGATTGATTGCCATTGTACAGGAATAATTGTAGAATTAAATAATTTGGAATGGTGTAAAGTCGTGGCTGTTCAGCAAACACTCCAGAAGGGAAAGGGTAGGGAAAGAGGAGCAGAAAGAAGGAAGAATGTAGGGAGGGAGGGAAGTAGGAAAGAATGTAGGGGGAAGAGAGGGTAGGAGGAGAAGAAGGAGGGAAAGAGAGAGGGTTAGAAAGAATGGAAGTGGGAAGGAGGAGAGGAAGTAGGAAAGTGAAGAAGAGGAGGAAGGTTGGGGAAAGTAGAAGATGGTAGAGAAGGGTAGAAAGGATCGGGGAAGGGAGTGGCGGCTGAGCAGGCCCGATTGAGCATAATTTGTATATAGGATTGAATGTTGGATAAGTGATTGGACTGTACACTGGTCAAATTGTTGGAATTATTATGGAAAAAATAAAAACTTTTTTGGAAAAAAACTGAGAAAGGATTAAGAAAAAACATTATTTAAAAATTCCATCCTGGGTATCAACTATCGAGGCATTCTTATATTTAATAATATTTCAAAAGGAACAAATTCATATAGTGAATTGTTGAATGAAAAGGGTGAACTAAAACCTATACAAGAATTAGAAACACAAGATATAAAAATGAATTGGTTTTCTTATTTGCAAATACACTCCAGATATAATAAAGACTCCAAAACAGAAGATTTTTATAACAATTTGACTAATCTAGATAAAATTCTAACAGGTATGGATGATAATTTAACTAGAAAATTATATGGATATTTACTAGAGATTAAATTAGAAGAAGAACAAGTTAAAGAGACAATGATTGCTTGGGAGAAAAACTTTGGGTATGGGATTGACTTAGAGGCATGGCAAAAATTGTGGACACAAAATTATAAAATGACAATGTCTACTGCGTATAAAGAAAATTTGTATAAGATGTTTTACAGGTGGCACCTACTCCCAACAAGAATAACCAGAATGTTCAAAAATAAATCTGAAAAATGTTGGAAATGTCATCAAATACCTGGTTCATATTACCATATGTGGTGGACATGTGCGGAAGCTAAAAGATACTGGACTAAAAACCACACATGGCTGGAAAAAATGATAAAAAAGCATATAGACTTTAAACCAGAAGTTTTTCTATTGGGGATTATACCTGAAACTTATAATAGAGAATTGAGATATTTGATTGTGAATGTAGTAACAGCAGCTAGGATTGTATTTGCTAAGAATTGGAAAAGTGAGAAATTACCATTGCAAGATGAAATTATTAAGAAAATAATGGAATGTGCAGAAATGAGCAAATTGACATTTGAAATTAGAGAACAGGAAGATAAACAATATTATAAGATATGGTATTTATTTTACCAATGGCTAGAAGGAAAACATGTTAAAAAAGATTTGAGAGAAGTTTTTTATAAGGGAAGAATTGCTGAATGACGCAATTAAATTATTGATTTAAGATGATGGAATAAATGATGTAATAAGATAAAATATTAATTTAGAATAATTTACATGAAATGAGAGAATATAATACTATAGTTAATTAAAGGATCAATTGAGTAAAACATTTGGATATATATTAGATTGATAAAATGTAAGATTAGATAAACTAATGATATGTATATGTTGAAATTGCACAAAAGATTTGTAATCAACCTACCGACACACTGTATCTGGATTGAAGATGTTTTTATGTTTGTTTCTATCAAAAAAGAAAAAAAGAAATATATTTTAAATATGGAAAAGAATAAAGAAATTGATTGAAATTAAGATATAAAACTGAGAAGAAGTTTAAAAAAAAGTATATTGTTTAAGAAAAATAGTCCAACAGATGAGATATGAAAGACAGTATGGTGTATAAGTGAAAATAATTGAAACTGAGATGTAAAATGAAATAAAATTGAAATGTTAGTAAATGATGTATCCTATTGGAAGAGAAAAATAATTATTGAATTGTGAATAAGAATTTAAAGAAAACAAGAGATGGAAGGTTGTATTAATAAAAGGTTGTAAGATAAAAATGGAATAAGATGAAGATAATGTTAATAATTAAAACATATGAGGGGAATGCTGAGAAATATACTTGATAAATGGGAAAACCAAGGTTGTCTGGACACCATTGTTAAAAATATTGAAATGAAAATGAATACAGCAATAGAGAGAGATAAGAAGAAGGAGAGAGACAGAAAGGGGGAAGGAGGGAGAGAGAAAGAAGAAAGGGAAGAGGAGAGGAAGAAAGGGAGGGGAAATAAGAGTAGGAGAGAAAGCTAGAATGGGAGGAAGAATGGAGGAAGGGAAGACAGGAAGGGGAAGTAGAGAAGAAGTAGAAGAGGAGAGGAGAAAGTAAGAAAGATAAAAGAAGGGAGGGAGAGGAATGAGAAGGAGAAGAAAGATTGCAGTAAAATGGAAAAGATGAAACAGAAGAAAGACAACCCCGAATATGTTTGAATATATCAGGATAAAAATTGAAATACCTAAAAAATAATAAAAGAGACTATATATGTGTGTAGGAGGGGAACTTAAAAAATCAATAAAAACTTGTTTAAAAAAAGGAATGGATGGAAACCCTATAGTCAAATTAGCACTAAAGGATGCTACAGAAACATTTAAACACCAAGCAGACAAGAAGAGAACATAATCAAAACCTTTCCAAATAGGTGACAAAGTATACTCATCCACAAAATTTCCAATCATTAGGATCCTCAACCCAGTGACGGTAGAATTAGCACTCCCCAAAACACTCAGACAAGTACACCCAGTCTTTCACATCAGCCAGTTAAAAAGAGAAGTCACATCCTCACTAGTCCTGAAACCCAGGCACCACCCACACCCATAATGGTTGACGGTTTAGCAACATTTTGAAATCAAAGACATCCTCAATTCTAGAATCCACTGAGGGAAAACCCAATACCTAGTAGTAGAATAGAATAGAATATAATTTTATTGGCCAAGTGTGATTGGACACACAAGGAATGTACATAAAATAAAAGATAACATTCATCAAGAATTCTAAGGTACAACACTTAATGATAGTCATAGGGTACAAATAAGCAATCAGGAAACAATCAATATCAATATAAATTGTAAGGATACAAGCAACAAAGTTACAGTCATACAGTCATAAGTGGAAGGAGATGGATGATGGGAACAATGAGATTAATAGTAATGCAGATTTAGTCAATAGTTTGCCAGTGTTGAGGGAATTATTTGTTTAGCAGAGTGATGGCGTTTGGGAAGAAACTGTTCTTGTGTCTAGTTGTTCTGGTGTGCAGTGCTTTGTAGCATCATTTTGAAGGTAGGAGTTGAAACGGTTTATGTCCAGGGTGTGAGGGGTCTTTAAATATTTTCACAGCCCTCTTTTTGACTCGTGCAATATATAGGTCCTCAATGGAAGGCAGGTTGGTAGCAATTGTTTTTTCTGCAGTTCTAATTATCCTCTGAAGTCTGTGTCTGTCTTGTTGGGTTGCAGAACCAAACCAGACAATTATAGAGGTGCAGATGACAGTGTGGAAACATCTACCCCTTTCCTAAAATGAATGGGTGGACAAAAAACATCGCCCTCACACTCTTTTTTTTTTATTAAAAAGTTTTACAAAAGATTGCCCCCCCCCCCGATATCCATCCCTCCCCTTCCCTTCTCCTCCCTCCCCATTCCTCCCCAAGACTTTCCAGAACAGAATACAGGGTATAAGATTAACAATCATAAATTAAAATACAACATGAGTCATAATCCATAGTCACTCCTTTCTCTAAAACCTTAACTCCCCTTCCAGAAACAAGAAAGTACATTCTTCTTCCAGTCAATATATATCAGTCAATTCCACTCCTAAAGTCTTCAGCATCTTCCAGTTAAACTGGTATTTCCAGTTCTTCAATAAAGTACATAGTTTTTAATATCCAATCTTAATCGATCAATGCCTAAACAATGTTCCTTCTTCCAATATTCATCAGGAATTCTTCTATAATATCTTTCTTCCTTAAACAGTCTCCCAAAAATAGTTCATATTTCCAACTTAAATTCTTAATTTTTCCAATCTCCAGAAATAAACGACATTCTATCTTCTCATATCTTTAGTATCAATTACATACATCAAATAACATTGCTAATATTAATATTAAACCTCCACAATATGTCAATTGTACTAATTAAAATCTTCAATTTAGCTTACATATGTCAGATAACAGTATTAAAATTACACCTATTTATATCCAAAATATATCAATTATAACAATTAAATTCTGTTTAACCAAATAACATTACATCCATAAACAATCTCTCAAATATAATATTTAATCCAAATTCATAAATTTTACTGTCTATTCTCCTCAAATAATACCCCTAACATTACACTTTTACATCCAAAATAAATCATTTATAAGGATTAACCATATTCAAATTTATTAGAATTAAACATTCTCCCTCCCCTTATCTTCTATCTTACACTTTTTCCACCATCTGCTCACCAATCAGCTTAACATCCAACAATAAAAAATTTCCAATCTTGGTATAGAAATCTCTAGCTTTAACAACTGTGTTAAGAAAATACTTTCTTCCTTTATAATTCACTGTTAAGCCATGTGGAACCTCCCATCTAAAATATATCTGATGTTTCTTTTTTTTTTATTATTATTATTTTTATTTTTAAATTTTTTTCAACAAACAAAAAAGAAAATACATTATTACACCCTTGTGCTATACATAAAAGGAAGATTTGGGTCTTCGGATATATCCTCATGATTGCCAAAATCCACGTTCTCGAGGTACAGGTACTGAAGCGTCCAATTTTCCAAGCGCATAGTCCACAAATGGTTTCCAAGTCTTCCAGAAAATATCTTCTTTATACACACCACTTCTAATTTTAATATCACATGTCAGTTTATCATTTAAGGCTAATTTCCACATTTCAGAATTCCACTCTTCTATTCTAAAAATCACATCTAATTTCCAATATCTAGCTATTATAATTCTACCTATTATAATCATAATTCTAATCAATTCTTTTTCATATTTTGTTAATTCTATTTCCTTAATTACCAACAATAATATAGTTTCCACTCTAATATTATAACTTTCCCCATCATTTCAAATATCATTTTCCAATTGTTGCCAAAACTTTTAACCTTATCACATTTATACCACATATGTTCATAAGTCCCCAATTCCATCTCACATCTCCAACATTTTTACTAATTTTTTATCCATTTGTGACAATTTTACTGGAGTTAAATACCATTTCAAACAACTTTATAATTATGCTCTTTAATCCTTATAGATAAAGTTCTCATAATTCTACTATTCCAATTCACATTCCAATCTGACTCTGGTATTTCAATATTAAGATCTTTTTCCCAATTTGCCTCATCACTCTTTGTAATTTTTCATCAAAGTTTATAATCTTATAAACCCTACTAACGAGTCCCTTTAGCCCAATTTCATCTTTCATAATCCGAGATACTAAATATTCAAATTCAGTTTCACATCTATTTATCAAATAGTTTTCCCTTAATTTTTTTATCCAATTTTCTATCTGTATTTTTTCAAACCAACTTAACCCTAATTTTTCAATAATTTCTTTATTCCTCCTTTCATTTTCCATAACTTTTATCCAATCTCTAATAATTTCTATATTTTCCTCTTTAATCACTTCATTACGTTTTATATTATTTTTAATCGGCCAATTTCCAATTGTCTCCCCCAAAAAGATTATATCCGGAATTAAAATTTTAACAAATTTATTCCACATTTTACTTAATCCCTTTAACCAATAACTTCTAATTACACATTTTGAATTTGCTTTATCTAAAAACCACCTTGATCCAAATTTCTCTATATCCCTTAACTCTAAGTCTCTCCAATAGTTGTCTTCACCTTTAAATATTTTTACCACTATCCGGATACCATACGCACAGTAATAATTAAATAATTTGGGGATTCCCAATCCACCTTCCTTTTGATTTTGATACCACATTTTCTTCACTAATCTAGGTCTCTTCCCACCATTACAAAATTTATCCAATTTTTTCTGATATCCTTCAATATCTTTCTCTGTCAGATTTAACGGAAGCATCTTGAATAAAAAGTTAAACTTGAGCAGCAACATCATCTTACACATTGCAATTCTACCGAACCAAGACAACTTTAACATTTTATATTTGTCTATCTTCTTCTCAATTTCATTAATCACCACATCATAATTAAGTTTTTTCAATTCTTTAACCTTGAGTGAAAGCACTATACCCAAATATTTCAATGTATTTTTAATCCTTATCCCAAATTGCTCTTGCATATTCTTGCACTCATTTCCATTACTATCCATCAATAATTCTGAATTTGACCAATTTACTTTCAGACCTGTCATTTCCTCAAATTCTTTCAAATGCTTATATATCTTTTTCAGGTCTTTCTCTACATTTTTCAAAATAATTAAAGTATCATCCGCATACAAATTTATTTTATACCCCTTATATCCTTCTAATTCTGATGTTTCTTAAGCTCATCCACTAAAAAAGCAAATTATTTTCTCTTTCTTAACATTTTAGGAGGAATTTCGTTCATCATTGTCCTAATATTTGAAATTTATTTTTATAAAATGCTTGTAAAATTCCATACCTAATCTTCTTGGTTGTAAAATAAATAACCACATCTCTCGGCAAACGCTTCTGCCTTGCCAACCAAGAATTAACACGATAGAGTTTTTCAATATTAACTTCAAAATCTTCTGGTTCCATTCCCTCTATCTGAGCAAAAGCCTGAGTAAAAATCTCTTTTAAGTTTTCCTGCCTACATTCTCTTAATCCCCTCACCCTTATAGCATATTTCATTAATCTATATTGTAATATAACCCTGTCTTCATCTGGCCTTTCCACCTTAACCTGAATATCATCTATTTTATTTTCTAAATTTAAATTAATTGGATTCTTTTGAACTTCCTCTATTTTCATTTGCAAATCTAAGTTAATTTGGTTAAGTTCTTCCAGTCTTTCCTCCATCTGAATACTAGATACCAATAATGGCATAATTGAATCCTTTATCTTTTTCATATCCCTCCTCTGCTCTTCCACCATATCTTTAAAATCCAATATTTCTTTCTCCATTTCATTAAATTTTTGATCTATTTCTAAAAGATGAGCCTCCAAAAGTTCCTGTAAAAAACTCCTTAAACCTTCCTTGATATCTTCTTTTAATTTCCGTACCTGAGCTGAAGAAATTTCCAAAATTTTAGTAGTAGTTAATACTGTTAGCTTAAAAGCCATTTTTAAACTATGTCATCAACCAAAAAGAAAAAAAAAGAAGCTTCGATAAACTTTTCTTCTTAAACACTGTAATAAAAAGAAAAAGGTAAAAAATATCATAAACAATTCTTATTCATTCCATTTAAAAAATATCTTGTTATATTCTTCTTATAGGTTCCACACCAGCAGTTATAATAAACATTTCCTTAACTTTCACTTCCAATACACAAAGCGCCATTTGCTTTCAATACACAAAACGCCGTTTGCTTTCTTCATCTCCAATCTTGACTACAAATATTTCCTCTGATAGGGAGTTAAAATCTTCTTACAAACAAATGCTAACGCTCCTGTTTCTACTCTGTCCGCGTTAGCATTCCATCATAAATCCTTTTCAGTCACAGAGAAGGGCACTGCATTTTGTTCCGCCATTAGGCAGAAGCGTTCTGGATTCCGGAGCTTTTCTCGGGCTATAGAAGGAGCGTTGATGGGAACATCAAGCCTCCAGAAAATTTCCTGGGGCTTTCCTGGGGGCTCTACTTCAGCCCAAATGCTCACCTCTCGCTCTTTGCCCGAGGGAGAGATTTTCAAGCTACCAGACAGCTGATTAGCGCTGTCTGAGCAGCTCTACGGAATCACAGAGCTAGCAGTCTAAAAGAGACTGCCATCAATGAAGTGGAGCCACCAGAAGTCCTCGCCCTCATACTCTTAAAGAAACCCCACACCCAATACCCTCACAAACCTTGCTAAAATACTATAATGGTTCTTTTCTTTAACTCTTACAGGTGGATCTATCTTTTTTCTAAGAAGAGCAGTATGTCAGATCCCTAAGTGATACTGCCATTCAAATAGGGGGGAGCATGGGGATGAGCTGTATTCTGCTATCACTTCTCCTCAATAAAAGGTTCCTTTTGAAATACCACATTTCAAGAGTCTATACTTTCTTGAGAAAGGAGGAGAGGCAGGACCTTACACAACTTCCAAAGAAATCCAGTTATTTATTAAAGCTTCATGCCGGCATGAACCAAATGAAGCCAACTCTGACTTCACTTATGTCAGTTTTCCAAGTGATGAAACCCATTCAAAAAAGAAATAGGTAAAGTCATATTCCAAAACAAATTTCTTTTATTTAGGTAGGCTTCAAATTGGCAAAGACTGTTGTAATTCCAGTTCTGACACAAACCGGAATTACACCATGTAATATTGAAAATTAGAAACATCCCACAAAAGCCACATTCCCCAATAAATGCAAAATCAACATTGCCCGATGCCATCAAACTCCACCTTGAGATCTCATCAAGGATAGCCTCCATTCCCACAGGAAAGAAGATAGGAGGAGAGGGGTGTGGCCAGCAAAGGTGACATAGCGTGAATTCAGGGGCTCCTGAAGAATGCTGATATCCCAGTTGTTTAGGGGATTCCCTAGGGAATCATAGCTGTCTTGGAGAGACAGTGAAGAACAGGGGCATAGGCTGGTGTGAACAGGGAAGTCACAAATTTCCTGGACCACCAGTATTTGCTTTCAACCCAGCAACGGAGGAAGACAGCCATTAGGAGCTGTCAAAAACCTGAGCAGCCACACGGAAGGAGGAAAGAAAGAGAGTAAGGTGATTATCTGGGTGAGAAACGAAAGTCTTGAAAACAAGATTCTTTTTATATTTTCATCTCCCAAACTTTAAAAAGATTTTTGAAATGTTATGGCAAAGAGGAGAGGGGAAGCAGATAAATAAGACTACCCCCCCACTTCCGGAACACTGGCGAAAGGGCAGAAGCTAGAAATAAAGACTAACTAAAAACTAATCACAGTAAATTTAAAGCCGTGATAGCTCAGGTTGTTAAGAAGCCTGTTATTAGAACACAGAGCCTGCAATTACTGCAGGTTCAAGCCCGGCCCAAGGTTGACTCAGCCTTCCATCCTTTATAAGGTAGGTAAAATGAGGACCCAGATTGTTGGGGGGGCAATAAGTTGACTTTGTAAAAAAAAATATACAAATAGAATGAGACTATTGCCTTATACACTGTAAGCCGCCCTGAGTCTTCGGAGAAGGGCAGGATATAAATGTAAAAAAAAAAAAAAAAGCAAACTTAATGGATTGAAAGCAGATTAGACAAAGAGATTTTGTATAGCTAATGAATCGTTGGGCATTGCTATTTAAATTTAAATCTCGGCTTTGAAAGTTTAAGGTGGAAAGAAGAAAGACTTTTAAATAAGCGGCATTGTCATCTAGTGGCGATAGAGAAATTAAATGGGAATATAGAAGACCAAACAAAGCGACCTTGGACATTGTTTTGGAAAGTGGCAAGAAGTTGATGATAAAAAGTGGTCGTGTGATTTTGTAACAGGAGGAGGAGGAAAAGAAGAATGAAAGTTTTTGTAAACTATCTGGATACTATTTATTTATTTATTTATTTATTTATTATTTAAATTTGTATACCACCCTTCTCCCGAAGGACTCAGGGCGGTTCACAGCCAAGTAAAAAATACACAATACACTATAAATATTAAAATACAGTTAAAAAACTTATTAAATTGGCCATAATTAAAATTTAAAAATAAAAAACCCATTAAAAAACCCATAAGCTTAAAAAACTAACCCAGTCCAGCGCAGATGAATAAGTGAGTTTTAAGCTCGCGGCGAAAGGTTCGGAGGTCCGGAAGTTGACGAAGTCCTGGGGGGAGTTCGTTCCAGAGGGCGGGAGCCCCCACAGAGAAGGCCCTTCCCCTGGGTGTCGCCAGACGACACTGTCGCGCCGACGGCACCCTGAGGAGTCCCTCTCTGTGAGAGCGCACGGGTCGGTGAGAGGCATTCGGTAGCAGCAGGCGGTCCCGTAGATAACCCGGCCCTATGCCATGGAGCGCTTTAAAGACGTTCACCAACACCTTGTAGCGCACCCGGAAGGCCACAGGTAGCCAGTGCAGCCTGCGCAGGATAGGTGTCACTCGGGAGCCACGAGGGGCTCCCTCTATCACCCGCGCAGCCGCATTCTGGACTAACTGTAGCCTCCGGATGCCCCTCAAGGGGAGCCCCATGTAGAGAGCATTGCAGTAGTCCAGACGAGACATCACAAGGGCGTGAGTGACTGTGCACAAGGCATCCCGGTCTAGAAAGGGGCGCAACTGGCGCACCAGGCGAACCTGGTGGAAAGCTCTCCTGGAGACGGCCGTCAAGTGGTCTTCAAAAGACAGCCGTTCATCCAGGAGAACGCCCAAATTGCGCACCCTCTCCATCGGGGCCAATGACTCGCTCCCGACAGTCAGCCGTGGACTCAGCTGACTGTACCGGGATGCCGGCATCCACAGCCACTCCGTCTTGGAGGGATTGAGCTTGAGCCTGTTTCTCCCCATCCAGACCCGTACGGCTTCCAAACACCGGGACAGCACTTCGATAGCTTCATTGGGGTGGCCCGGTGTGGAAAAGTACAGCTGGGTGTCATCAGCGTACAGCTGGTACCTCACACCGAAGCCACTGATGATCTCACCCAGCGGCTTCATATAGATGTTGAACAGAAGGCGAGAGAATCGACCCTGCGGCACCACAAGTGAGGCGCGCGGGTCGACCTCTGCCCGTCAACACCGTCTGTGACCGGTCGGAGAGATGGGAGGAGAACCACCGATAAACGGTGCCTCCACTCCCAATCCCTCCAACCGCGCAGCAGGATACCATGGTCGATGGTATCGAAAGCCGCTGAGAGGTCTAATAGGACCAGGGCAGAGGAACAACCCCTATCCCTGGCCCTCCAGAGATCATCCACCAACGCGACCAAAGCCGTCTCAGTGCTGTAACCGGGCCGAAGCCGGACTGAACGGGTCCAGATAGACAGTTTCCTCCAGGTGCAGGAAAACTGATATGCCACCATACTCTCTACAACCTTCGCCGCAGCGAAGGTTGGAACAGACGATAATTACCTAAAACAGCCGGGTCCAGGAAGGCTTCTTGAGGAGGGCCTCACCACCGCCTCTTTCAAGGCGGCCGGAAAGACTCCTCCAACAAGGAAGCACTCGTAATCCCTGGAGCCAGCCTCGTGTCACCTCCTGAGTGGTCAGCACCAGCCAGGAGGGGCACGGGTCCAGTAAACACGTGGTGGCATTCAATCTACCCAGCAACCTGTCCATGTCCTCGGGAGTCACAGGGTCAAACTCATCCCAAACAACATCACCAAGACCGCCCTCAGATGCCCCGTCCGAATCACCACAATTTTGGTCCAGACCGTCCCTAAGCTGAACGATTTTATCGTATAGATAACCGTTAAACTCCTCAGCACGTCCCTGCAACGGGTCATCCCGCTCCCCCTGGTGAAGGGGGGGGCGGGTCACCCGAAACAGGGCAGCTGGGCGGGTATCTGCCGGCGCGATGAGGGAGGCGTAGCAACGCCTCGCTTCCCTCAGTGCCACTAGGTAGGTCCTAGTATAGGATCTAACTAGTGTCCGATCAGCCTCTGAACGGCTGGACCTCCAGGAACTCTCTAGGCGTCTTCTCCGGCGTTTCATCCCCCTCAGCTCCTCGGAGAACCAAGGAGCCGGTTGGGATCTGCGCCGAGTCAGAGGCCGCAAAGGCACGACACGGTCTAAAGCCCCAGCCGCAGCCCGTTCCCAGGCTGCAGCTAGTTCCTCTGCCGTGCCGTGAGCCAGACCCTCAGGAAGTGGCCCAAGCTCCGTCCGAAACCTCTCTGGGTCCATCAGGCGCCTGGGACGGTACCAACGTAATGGTTCCGTCTCCCTGCGGTGTTGGGTAGCGGTCAGAAAGTCCAGGCGAAGGAGAGAGTGATCTGACCATGACAAAGGTTCAATGACTATTTCCTTTAAGTCCAGATCTCTCAACCACTGACCAGAGACAAAAATCAGGTCCAGTGTGCCTCCCCCGATGTGAGTGGGGCCATCCACTACTTGAGTCAGGTCCAAGGCCGTCATGGAGGCCAAGAACTCCCGAGCTACCGTCGATGACGAGCCGGCAGATGGCAAGTTAAAGTCCCCCATGACTAAAAGTCTGGGGGTCTCCACTGCCACCCCGGCAAGCACCCCCAGGAGCTCGGGCAGGGCAGCTGTCACGCAGCAAGGAGCCAGGTACACGACCTTGCTGGTCAGTCCTGGCAGGAAGGGGGTTGTTTTTGATAGCTTCACCCCCCGTTCCAGCAGGCAAAACATCTTGCCAGCCTGAAGAGGGGGTTCCAGCCTCCGGAGAGAGCTCGGCTGGTCGGGGCAAGGCCGGGACATGGACGCCAGTTCCGTCAGCTTGACTTGGGCGGTGGGTGGCATTTGCAGTGTTTTCAGCCGTTTTTCAGCAGCGGCGGCACCTTCAGGATGGCCGCGGCACCGACGATGGTGGCGGCTGAGTCGCCCTCCTCACATGGAGTCAGCCGTTTTTCAGCAGCGGCGGCGGCAGCAACTTTGGGACGGCGGCGGCACCGACGGCGGCGGTGGCTGAATCGCCCTCCCCATGTGGAGTCTCTGGAGCCAGTTGGCGATTGGGTGGTAGCTGGCGTTTTTCGGTCGGTCGTTGTTGGTGGCGGTGAAGCCCTTGTGGCGGCGGCGGCGGTGATGACGGCGGCAGCAATGATGGCAGCAACGACAATGCCGTCCTCCCCCCATGGAGCCCCATGGATCCTTTGGAGCCCTCCTAGAGGATCTTTTGAGCGGCTGCTGGTTGCCACGACGATGGTGGCGGTGGCGGCGGGTGGCGGTGGTTCCTTTTGTGGTGGCGGCGGTGGCGGCGGTGGACGTCGTCCCTCGGCGGCAGCAGTGGTTGCTTCTTCCTCCATGAGTTTTTGCCTGAGGCCCGAGTGGCTGAATCTGGGTGGTTACGATGATGATGGTGGCAGTGTTTTCCCGACAGTGGTCGGCGTTGTTTAGGACGGTGGTGACGGCGGTGGTGATCTGCCACCTTGCGTCATCACTGTGTCATCCGGTGTCATCATTTTCCACCCGGGCTATCAGGCCCCCGTTTTCCAGCCGGAGTCCTGCCATGATACTATGACTACCATCTTGACTGGCTGGGTTAAGGTCTTTCACGATTCTTTATAAACTTTGTGATGTACTCACCAATGCAACTCCTTGATCTACGAGATTCCCCCCTCTCGCAGGTATGGCCCTCCACTCTATCGAGGGCCTACCTCGATGACGGATTTTGGAATCCCGAGAGGTGACATGCGGCCAAGAAGAGGCTTAAGGGCTTTTTAAATTTGTCTTTTAAAAATCTTTTAAATAATTTAAGTATAGGGAGGGGTGGGAAGGCTAAGATAGGTCTTGGGGGAAATCTATCAGGTCCGTTACTAGATCCTGTGAAGGCTCACGGTATGGACACTATTGGTTCGGAGGTAGAAGAGGAGGCTAGAGCTCAATACCAGGAGGGCTGTTCCATCGGCACGGTAATTGGGAGGGGCAGATATGGCGGAAGCGGGGGCTCATATCATGTTCGGGGAGTGCGTGCTTGCTGTTTGTGAGCGATCGCACACTCCGGTCCCCCGGACTTTTCCCGTTCCCCTAGTGGCTTGAATCCCCAGAGGCTGGGCCTTCGGCTGATGTTGTGCAATGCCAGTCCATGGTAAATAAAGCCCCTCTCATTTTTGATCTTATACAAGAGGGGTGTGTGGACCTGATGGGCATCTTGGAGACCTGGTTGGGCACAGAAGGGGGGGTTCCCCTGGTAGAAATGTGCCCACCGGGTTTCCGTGCATTCCATCGGCCGAGAGCCCAGGGTAGGGGGTGGTGGTGGTTATTATTAACGAGAGTTTAGAGCCGAGGGAGATCACTGTGCCACAGATAGCCGGATGTGAGTCCTTCTTTATGAAGTGGAGCCTGGGGATGCAGGTGGGTTTGCTGATCACGTACCTGGCTCCTTGCTGCGTGACAGAAACCCTGCCTGAGCTGCTGGATGTGATCACCGGGATGGCGGTTGAAACCTCCAGACTTATGGTCATGGGGGACTTTAACCTGCCATCAGCTGGGGAGGCATCCGCGTCAGCTCGGGAGTTCATGGCTTCCATGATGGCCTTGGACATGACCCAGTTAGTGAATGGTCCCACTAACATCGGGGAAACACTCTGGACTTGATTTTTGTCTCTGGACAGTAGTTGAATGATCTGGAGTTAGGGGACTTAGTTATTAAACCCCTGTCATGGTCAGACCATTCGCTCCTTCAACTCGACTTTCGAACCACCAACCCTTACCGCAGAAAGACGGAGACGGTTCACTGGTTCCGTCCCAGGCACCTGATGGACCCAGAGAGGTTCCAAATGGAGCTTGGGCCATTCCCTGAGGATTCAGCCCATGGCTCGACTGGAGATCTAGTCGTCGTCTGGGATAGGGCGGATGTCGTGTCCCACTCCTCCGCTGATGGCCAGGTCAGGGAAATCCGAATCAGGCGTGCCTCTGCAGCTCTGCCAAAGTCCTAGCAAAGTTCTCAAGGCAGGCAGGAGACCAGAAAGTGACTTCAGCAAGATAAGGTAGACTTTGCCTGACTCAGAGAATGCCAGAAAGCAGATCCTTTATATAGGCCATGGGGTGTGGCTCCATGACTCAGCACTTATCCAGGCCTGCCCCTCCCTTCCTTCTGTTGCCGCCGCCTATCAATTCTCCTGAAGTGAGGGTCACTCCAGTCTGCAGCTGTTGGTAATTGACCTTCCTCAGGCTCACATGCTGTGGGGGAGGGGGAGGGATCTAGTTGCTTCATTTGCCTGGGCATTGAGCCAGGGCTGGGGGCTGGAGGCACTATTCTACTTTGGCCTGTCTGGGCATGGAGCCAGGGCTGGGGCCGGGAGGCATGCTAGGACATTCCTCAGCATTCGGAAGCAGATAAGACGGGCCCGGCTGCGGGGAAAGCGGATGAGGCACAACAGCAGCTGCTGAGGCTCTAGATTGTGTCGTGCCTTTGCGGTCTCTGACCCGGTGCCATTCTCGACTAGCTCCTTGGTACTCTGAGGAGCTGAGAGAGATGAAGCGCCGGAGAAGACGCCTAGGGAGTAATTGGAGGGCCAGCCAGTCCGAAGCTGACCGGACACTAGTAAGGTCTCAAATTCAGACCTACCTAGTGGCGATGAGAGTGGAAAAATGGGAGTATTTTTCCACTCTCATTGCATCAGCAGATAACCACCCAGCCGCCCTGTTTGGGGTGACTCGCTCGTTCCTTCATCAGGGGGTATTGGAGGAACCCTTACATGGGCATGCTGAGGAGTTTGGACAATATCTGCACGATAAAATCTCTCAGATTCGGGAAGGTCTGGCCTCTGGGTAGGGTCGGGCGGGGTGGAGGAGGCAGGTCTTTGGGTCGCTATTTGGGAGGAGTTCAATACTGTGGCTCCTGAGGACATGGACAGGATACTGGGGAGGCTGAATGCAACCACATGTTTATTGGACCCGTGTCCCTCCTGGCTGGTACTGGCCACCCGGGAGGTTACACGAGGCTGGCTCCAGGGAATTGTCAACGCTTCTCTGGTGGAGGGTGTCTTCCCTACCACCTTGAAAGAGGCGGTGGTGAGGCCCCTCCTCAAGAAGCCCTCCCTGGATCCAGCTGTTTTAGCAAATTACCGTCCTGTCTCCAACCTTCGTTTTGTGGCAAAGGTTATTGAGAGTGTGGTCGCACGACAGTTTCCCCAGTACCTGGATGAAACTGTCTATCTGGACCCATTCCAGTCCGGCTTCCGACCTGGTTACAGCACGGAAACGGCCTTGGTTGCATTGGTAGATGATCTCTGGAGGGCTCGGGGCAGAGGTTGCTCCTCTGTCCTAGTCCTATTAGATCTCTCAGCGGCTTTTGATACCATCGACCATGGTATCTTACTGCAGCGGCTCAGGGGGCTTGGAGTGGGAGGTACCATTTATCGGTGGTTCTCCTCCTACCTCTCTGACCGGTCACAGACGGTGTTGGCAGGAGTGCAGAGATCGGCCCTGAGGTCCCTTTTGTGTGGGGTGCTGCAAGGGTCGGTCCTCTCGCCTCTTCTGTTCAACTTCTATATGAAGCCGCTGGGTGAGATCATCCGTGGTTTGGGGTTGAGTTGTCATCTGAACGCTGACAACACTCAGCTTTACATTTCCACCCGTAACCACCCCAATGAGGCCGTCGAAGTGATGGCCCAGTGTCTGGAGGCCGTACAGGTCTGGATGGGGAGAAACAGGCTCCAACTCAACCCCTCCAAGACCGAGTGGCTGTGGATGCCGGCATCCCAGTACAGCCAGCTGACTCCATTGCTGACTGTTGGGGGCGAGTCGTTGGCCCGCATGGAGAGAGTCCACAATCTAGGCATCCTCCTGGATGCACAGCTGTCTTTAGAAGAGCATATGACAGCCGTCGCCAGGGAAGCTTTTTATCAGGTTCGTCTGATACACCAGTTGCATCCCTTTCTAGACCGGGTGTCGCTCTGCACGGTCACTCATGCCCTCGTCACATCCCGCCTGGACTATTGCAATGCTCTCTACATGGGGCTCCCCTTGAAGGGCACCCGGAAGCTCCAACTGGTCCAGAATGCGGCTGCGCAGGTGATAGAGGGAGCACCACGTGGCTGCCATGTGACACCTCTCCTGCGCGGTCTGCACTGGCTCCCGGTGGTCTTTCGGGTGCAATTCAAGGTGTTGGTCACCACCTTTAAAGCGCTCCATGGCATAGGAACGGGTTATTTGCGGGACCGCCTACTGCCACCAGTAGCCTCCCATCGACCTGTGCACTCCCACAGGGAGGGCCTCCTCCGGGTGCCGTCGGTCAAACAATGTCGGCTGGTGACCCCCAGGGGGAGGGCCTTCTCTGTGGGGGCTCCTGCCGTCTGGAATGAGCTGCCTCTGGGACTTCGTCAACTCCCCGGCCTCCGGACCTTTCGCCGCGAGCTGAAGATGCTTTTGTTCCATCGCGCAGGGCTAGCTTAAATGCAGTTTTTAAATGGGGTTTTTATTCTTATTTTAGCTTTTTTCAGGCCATAAATTGAATTAGTTTTTTATATTGTTTTTAACTTGTATTATATGTGTTTTTTATCGGCTGTGAACTGCCCTGAGTCCTTCGGGAGAAGGGCAGTATACAAATCGAATAAATAAATAAATAAATAAATAAATAAATAAATAAATAAATAAATAAATAAATAAATAAATAAATAAATAAATAAGTGCCAAAGCCCACTGCAACTACATTGCAAAAAAGGCTTTAAGATTTGTAAACTTAATCTTGCGTAGCTTCTTCTCCAGAAACACTACACCACTAACCAGAGCATATAAAACATTTGCTAGGCCAATTTTTGAATACAGCTCGCCTGTCTGGAACCCATACCTCATTTCGGACATTAATACAATTGAGCATGTCTAGAAATATTTTACAAGAAGAGTTCTCCACTCCTCTGATCACAGCAAAATACCTTATGCCACCAGACTTGAAATCCTGGGTTTAGAAAATTTAGAACTCCACCACCTTCAACATAACCTGAGCTTAACTCATAGAATCCTCTGTCACAATGTCCTTCCTGTTGAAGACTACTTCAGCTTCAATCACAACAATACACAAGCACACAATAGATTTAAGCTTAATGTGAACCGCTCCAATCTTGATTGCAGAAAATATGACTTCAGAAACAGAGTTGTTAATGCCTGGAATGCAGTACCAGACTCTGTGGTCTCTTCCCAAAATCCCCAAAGCTTTAATCTACTATTGACCTCACCCCATTCCTAAGAGGTCTGTAAGGGGCGTGCATAAGAGCACAAACGTGCCTACCATTCCTGTCCTAATGTTCCCTTTGATTGTATACAATTTCATATAGCTGTTACATACTTATGGTTATATATATGCTTATATATCATATAGTTATTTCATGCTTATGCTTATATATAATGTTGTGACAAATAAATAAATAAATAAAATCTATCAGAGAAAATAGCAGAGATATTAGCAATAGTGATGGAAGAAAGTAAAGAAATAATTTTAAATGGAATTTGTGAGACATATAGAGCGTATACAAGATATGCGATGAGAAATAATTTACCCAGAGAAATTCATGTCAGATTTACAAAGAAAAATATGAGAACAGAGATATTGCAAATGATGAGAAATACAACAATAAAACACAAAGGGAGAGAAATAGTGGCACTGAAACAAATCCCAAGAAGAGTGAGAGACCTGAGAAGAGAATACCAATTTCTCACAAAATGTCTGATAAAAAGAGGGATAAATTTCAAATGGCTGATTCCAGAAGGAATGTTGGTGAATTGGCAAGAGCAAAAATTCAGATTAGATTCAATAGAAAAAGCAGAGAGATTTTATGAACAACATATAGATCTTCGAGAACAAGAGAGATTGAGAGAAGAAAGGAGAGATGGAAAACAAGAGGAAAAGAAAGAGCAGTCAAGGGAGATGACTAAAGAAGAGAAAGTGATAAGAGAAGGAGCTCAAGCAAAAGAAATTGGAGAACAAAGAGAGATAAGAGTGACTAGATCAACAGCACAAGTAAATAAATAAGAAATGGAGGAAGACATTAAAGCAATATCTTTGAATATAAACTGACTAAATTCAGCAATAAAAAGAAGCAAAATGTTTAACAAATTAGAAAAGCTAAAATTAGAAATTATATGTTTACAAGAAGTTCATATTAGAAAACAACATAAATGTTTTTTGGAAAGAACAAAATTAGGGAAGTTGTATGCAACATTGGTCACTCAAAGTAAAAGAGGTGTGGTATTTTATATCAATAGAATAGAATAGAATAGAATTTTTTATTGGCCAAGTGTGATTGGACACAAAAGGAATTTCTCTTGGTGCATATGCTCTCAGTGTACATAAAAGAAAAGATACGTTCATCAAGGTACAACATTTACAACACAATTGATGGTCAATATATCAATATAAATCATAAGGATTGCCAGCAACAAGTTATAGTCATACAGTCATAAATGGAAAGAGATTGGTGATGGGAAAGAGATTGGTGATGGTGATGGGAAAGAGATTGGTGATCAAACAGACATTTCAATCCAAACAAATATTTGAAGATGAGGAGGGAAGAGTATTAATGGTAGAAATTGTAATGAACTATAAAAAAAATTACTCGTAGGAATATATGCTCTGAATAATAATCAAGAAGAATTTTATGCAAAATTACATAGAATATGAATATGAAAATATTTGTATAATGGGGGATTATAATGCAATAGTGGATAATGAACTGGACTATAAATCTACAAAAAGGAGTAAAAAACCAAGGAAAACACACCCGAAAACATTCTACACAATGGTAGATGAATTAACTCTACAAGATGCTTGGAGAAAGAGAAATTTAAAAGAAAGGCAATATATATTTTATTCAAATAGACATAAGTCATGGTCAAGAATAGATATGATGTGTATGTCTACAGATTTAATATCTAAGATAGACAAGATTGATATAGAGACAAATATATGGGCAGACCACAACCCAATAATGATGGTATGGAAAGGCCAAAGAAAAAAAATGAGATGGACATTAAATCAAAGCTTATTAAATGAAAAAGACTTTATACAACACATGGAAAAAGAACTGACTTTTTTTTCAAAGAGAATAGAAAAGAAGATACATCACTGTAAAATGTATGGGACACCAGTAAAGCATATATAAGAGGTTTAGCAATGACTTATGCAGGGAAAAGAAATAAACAGAATAAACAAATACGAAGGGAAATAGAGGAAGAATATAAGAAATTAGAGAAAGATTTACAAAAAAATCCACAAAATTAAAAAATTAAAAACTTAATGGACTTGAAAAAACACAAATTGAATCTAACTGAAAATGAAGATTTGGCAAGAAAAATAAAAGCAAAAAGCAAAATTTGTTTGAAAACGCAAATAAACCAGGAAGGTGGTTGGCATACAAAATGAAAAAAGAAAAAGAAAAGAAATTAATAACACAACTATTAGACGAAGAGGGCAAGATATGTTATCGAAATGAGGAAAAGAAAAAAATAGTTGAGGAATATTACAAGAAACTATACCAACAAGAGCAGATATCAGAAGGAAAAATAGAACAATATCTGGAAAAAGCAAAGATTCCTAAAATTATCAGAGGAATTCAAAAAAGCACTAGAAGAAAGAATATCAATGATGGAATTGATAGAGGGGATTAAAAGACAGAAAAAATGGAAAAACCCCAGGGCCAGATGGATTACCAGCAGAATTATATAAAGAATTGCAAGATGTATTAAGTGATAAAATGCTACAAGTATTTAATGATTTACTAATAGAAGCCAAGACACCATGGATGGAGGCATGTATAACTTTTATACCAAAGGAAGAATCAGACCTGCAACAAATAAAGAATTATAGACCAATTTCATTATTAAATGCAGATTATAAAATATTTGCATCAATTATGGTGGAAAGACTGAAGAGGTTGTTGAACGAATTTATACATTTAGATCAAAATGGTTTTATACCTAAAAGACAAATTAGAGATAATATACGAATCATATTGGATACATTGGAATATTATGAAGCTTATCCAGGAAAACAAATGGCATTGTTATTTTTAGATGTGCAGAAAGCATTTGATAATGTGAACTGGGAATTTATGACTACACAATTACAAAAGATGAATTTTGGGGATAGATTAGTAAACATGGTTAAGACTATATATAAAGATCAATAGGCAAAGGTAATAATAAATGGCAAAATGACAGAAAAAGTAGATATCAGAAAAGAAACTAGACAAGGATGACCGTTATCACCATTGTTATTTATCTTGACATTAGAGGTTTTAAATAGAAAAATAAGACAAGATAAAGAAATAAAAGGAATGAAAATTAAAAAAGAATACAAGCTACAAGCATTTGTGGATGATTTAGTATTCATTATGGAAGAACCAATGGAAATGTTTTTAAAGTTAATGCAACAAATAGAGGAATATGGAGAGGTAGCAGGATTGAAAATAAATAAAGATAAAATTATAGTCAAAAATATGAGAGAAAAACAAAAGAAGCAACTAATGCAGAACTTAGATATTCAAATAGTGATGAAAGTGAGATATCTGGGCATTCGATTAACTTCAAGATATATTACATTGAAGGAAGATAATTACTATAAATTGAGGAAGCAAATTGAAATAGATTTGAAAAAATGGAAAAATCTGCAACTATCATTAATGGGAAGAATAGTGTTAATTAAAATGAATGTACTGCCGAGAATTTTGTTCTTCTTTCAAACAATTCCAATAAAATTGGAGAAGGAATATTTTGAGACTTTGAATAAGTGTGGAAATATATATGGCAAGGAAAAAAAGCAAGAATTAATATTTAACTGCTTCAAGATTCTAAGACTAGAGGAGGATTTGGCCTACCAAACTGGGAACTCTATCACCAAGCAGCGATGTTAACTTGGGTTAAAGAATGGATTTTATTGAGAAATACAAGACTATTGACTTTGGAAGGATATGATTTGCAACTAGGTTGGCATGCTTTCTTATGGTATGGCAAAAATAGGATACATGGATACTTTCAGAGACATTGTGTAAGAAATGGCTTGTTAACAATATGGGAGAGAGTGAAAGAAAAACACTACATGGAAATACCAATGTGGCTTTCAACAATAGAAGCGTTGACACATCCGAATATGATTAATATAAACAATATTGTATGTTATAAAGACATTCTAACTGAGAAGGGAGAGTTAAAACAGAAGCAAGAATTAGAAAAACAAGGGATTGAGACTGATTGGTACACAAGATTGCAAATACAATCAAGATATGATAAAGACTTGAAACAATATGGGGGAATCAGAGTTGGATCAGATACTGACTGGGAAGGATGAAAAAATGATTAAAAATGTATAACTATTTATTGCAAGTTAGACTAGAAGATGAAGAAGTAAAAGAAACAATGACATGGGCGAAAAATTTTGGTTATGCAATAGAATTAGAGAAATGGCAACAACTATGGGAAAGGAATTATTAATTGACAATGGCAATGGCATATAAGGAAAACCTATATAAAATGTTTTATAGATGGCTCATGCCACCAAAAAGACTAGCAAAAATGTTTAAAGATAAATCAGCTAAATGCTGGAAATGCTCAAATTTGCTAGGGTCATATTATTATACGTGGTGGACATGTATAGAAGCAAAAAAATATTGGTTTAGAATACAGACATGGTTAAAGGAAATGCTACACAAATCCATAGAATTAAAGCCAGAAATTTTCTTATTGGGTATTTTACCAGAAAGATATAGCAAAGAAGAAATGTATTTAATTATTCATGTAATAACAGCAGCAAGACTTGTATTTGCACAAAATTGGAAGTTAGAGAGAATCCCATCAGAAGGTGAAGTAATAAAAAAGATCTTAGATTGTGTGGAAATGAATAGATTAACTTTAAGAATAAAAGGTAAAAAGGAATTGGTGTATTTCAAGACATAGGAAAGATTTTATGTATGTTAGAAAAGAGACACAAACAATGTCAAACAATGTTAATAAATGGAAAAGAAATGAGAAAAATGGTAATTAAGAAATAGAAACCCAGATATCGCCAAAATAGATGGAAAAGGGAGAGGGGGGATGAAGAAGAGAAGATTATAGATATAAATGTACAACCATGAAATGAAGGATTGGGTAAAATAGAAAAGAAATTGAAAAGAAAGTATATATTATCAGAAGACTGGAGTTGTTCGGATACCGAACAAGGGAAATAATATATAACAAGGAAGAAAGAAAGAAGAGAGGAATAGAAGGTAAGATAGAGGAGGTGAAGGAAGGAAGGAGAGGGATGGAAGGAAGGAGAAGGAGAGGAAGATAAGTTAGGGGATAAGAGTAGGAGAGAAGGAGGTAGGAAAGGAGAAGGAGGGAGGGACAAGAGAAGAAGGTGGTTTGTTGTAAAACGAAGGGAAAGAAAGGGTAGAAGAGCAACTCCAAAGGTAATTAAAAAGTTTTATTTTTGTACTTTCTTTAGAGAGAATATGTATGATTATCTATGAATAAGAAAATGTACATTTATAATATGTGTATAAGAAAAAAATAAAAAAAACTTTATTAAAAAAAGGAAAGAAGATCACCTAGCAAAAACAATGCTCACTATCTATTCCATCCTCCCACCTTAAGAATGTGGCTAGCCTGAAAACCCACCCTTACAAAACAGAGAAAAAAAGAAAGAATAAATGAGTGTAATATCAAGCTAACTGAAACAGCTACACAAATGTCAATTTCGGGTTCAACAACTTAATTCGTGCCTTGGCTCTGTCCCTGTTTCCTCCCCCCCCCCAAGGTGTGTCATCAGACACATTCCCCAACAAAGTAATTTTACGGGTTGTAGAAGTCACCCCCTCTGGCTACTGTGGGTCCCCCTGGAGATGACCCTGATGTTACCATTGGAATGTGCTTTATTTTGACTGAAATGCAAGTTTGTTGATGCAGTTGCGAGGCTGTTTTCCCATCCCCCTGTCTATGGCAACTCAAGAGCAGGTCAGGAATGCTTTGTGAGTTGACATTCGACTTCCCTCACTTCTTGAAGGTGACCTGTGCAAGCAAACACAGGTATAGATTTTAGGGGTGTGACCCCCTTATAGAGGGGCTCGTGCAGCACCTCGTTTATTAACTACATGAACACCGTCAGGCAGTGATGAAATGTACAATTTGTTACTACCAGTTCTGTGGGCGTGGCTTGGGGGGTTAATGTGACTGGGTGGTCGTGGCCAACTTTTTTTTTTTACTTTTAAAAGCATTTTTTCTACAACCTCTTCAGCCTGATCGTCAGAGGCTTTTCTTTTAAAAGCATTTTTTTTTGCCTTTAAAAGAAAAAAAGCCTCAGTCGAAGAGGTTGTTAAATAATGCTTTTAAAAGGCTCTGGCGATCAGGCAACTCAGCTGGGATCATGAGAACCTTTTAAAAGCATTTGTTTACAACCTCTTTGGCTGAAGAGGTTGTAGAAAAAATGCTTTTAAAAGGCTCTGAGATTCCAGCTGAGCCGCGTGATCATCAGAGGCTTTTTTTTTTACTTTTAAAAGCATTTTTTCGGCCAAAGAAAAAATACTTTTAAAAATAAAATTTTAAAAAAACTCTGCTGATCGCATGACTCAGCTGGGCATGGGGGGGCCCATTTTTGCTACCAGTTCTCCGAACCACCTGCTGCCATCACTACCAGATCGGGCAATCCGGTCTGAACCGGAAGCATTTCACCCCTGCCATCGGGGGGCCCTGCAATCCAAAAGGCATTACTTTGATTTGGAAGCTCCCTGGGGGGCAGTTGAATGCTGCTTTCTATTCATCTCCCTCAGTGTTGGGATTCAAGTAATTTAACAACCGGCTTTCTGCCCTAATGATTTCTTTCAACAACCAGTTTGCCAAACTGCTCAGAAAGTTATCAATTGGTTATCCCAAAGTGGTGCAAACTGGCTGAATCCCACCACTGATCTCCCTTCCTGCTGTGGACTTGGTAGTATGCTTCTCTGAGATCTAATTTAGTAAAGACTTTTCCCTTGGCTAGGTGAGACAGCATGTCCTTCATGAGAGGAAGGACACACACACACAGTTTATTCCTTTAAAAACCACGCATAATCTCATGGTTCCATCTTTTTCTTTCTTTCAATAGGACTAGGGGTGCGACCCATGGCTTGGCTGGCTCAATGAACCCTCTTGCTAGGTTTTTGTCTATGTATTTGCACATTTCTTGCATTTCTTGGGGAGTCATGGTGCAGTTTAGGTTTGGGTAGTTTTGCCCCAGGGATGAGTTTGATGGCACAGTCCATTTTGTAGGAGTGTAGGTCACACTTGGCCTTACTGAACACTTCTGCAAGGTCCTGATATTCTTTGGGGATCTGTTTGACCTCTGGGGTTTTGTCAGAGATGGCTGCCAATTGTTTTGGTGGGGCCTTTGGGGGGGTTTCCTGTGTGGGTGATGCTTCCATTTGCTGGTGTGGAAGGGCTTGGGGTCCTCTTGCTATCCTCAAGTTCTGGGTGCCCGCTTTCCACCAGATTGTTGGGCCCCACTTGTCTAGCCAAGAGAGCCCTAGTATAATTGTGTCTGTCATTCTGGGAGCTATTATGAATTGAATTGCTTCCCATTGGTCCGCTAGCTCTAGCCTCACTGGTTTGGTCAGGTGGGTGGCGTAGGGTCTCCCCAATAGGGACCCATTGATCTGTTCAAATCTGATTGGGTGGGCCAATCTCTTCACTCTAATCCCCAGTTTCAGGACCATTAAGTATCTAGTGCAGCCTGAGTCTATTAGGGCTTGAAAAATACCCTGGGTCCCTGTTTTTGGGGCTGTGAGAGGATGAAGTGGTGGATCGGTTCACTCACTATCGGGTCATTTTTACCTTTGTCCTCACTATCATAGGGATCTGGTAGTTGGTCATTGTTGGCTGGAGTTTCCCCACCCTTCAGCTGGGTAGGGAGGGGCCTCTAGCCTGGAGGACTTTTTGGGACATATTGGCAGCACACCTGGAGCCTCATTCCAGTTGCGCCCTGGGTGGTGGCTCTGGCTTGGGTTTAGGAGCTGGGATTATGCATGCCGATGCAATGTGGCCCATCCCTCCACATCTGTAGCATTTCAGCTGGTTTCGTGGGAGGGTTGGCCTTGGGGCTGGCTATGCTGTAGCAGCCTCCTATTGGCCAGATGGCCTCTGGTCTGATTATCCTCTCTCCTTGCTGTCCAGTTGCTTCCGCATTTCATTGGCATGCAACCCATAGTCAACTTTTATGGCTACTAGGAACCCTCAGAGAGTCAGTTTGGAATGTCCCAGTAGGCAGTTACTTGGGCAATTCGTTTGTCCATGCTCATTCTGAAAAAGTGAACTAATATCCACTCCAGCAAAGGGGGTAGCTTTCCCATGACCCTTCTGAATTCACGTATGTGTTTCTTAATGGGTCACCCTCTTTGTTTTAGGTTTCAAAGCTCCTCCTCTGCATACTGATCCTCCTTCACCTACTCAAATCTGGCTTCTAGCTCTAGTAGGAAGTTGTCAATGGCTTGCACCTGGGGAGGGCTCTCCTCTTATGGACTGCTAGCCATTGCTTTGCTTCTCCTTCTAGCCTCCCCAGCGATGGTATTCACCATGGCTCTGTGCGATGGGTAAAGTTGTATGTAGCACTCTAGGTGGACTCCAACAGAGTCAAAGAATAGAGCCACTTGATCTGAGTCCCCCATCGAATTTCCCCTTGAATTGGGGCAGTTCATTCAGCACCACTCCTCCCTCATCATGTTGGCTCCTGTATGCCTGCACTTGGTGTGTTTGGTGGTCTCCCTTGGCTCTAGTTCATAGAGAGAGGAGGGGCTGCCCACCTTGGGGAGCTTGCTTGTTGCAGGGAGGAGCCATAGGCAGCAGCCTTGGGCTCATTCTCCTTCTGGTGGGTGGAGAAGGGGGGCTGCATTCCAATCGGTGTCTCCTCACTTCAGAGGGCTCAGTTGCAATCCCCTCTCTTTTGGGCAGCACGATGACCCCTCATCACAAAGGGTAGTTCAGTCAAATTTCTCCTTCAGCTGTTCTAAGGATCCCCCAAGGGTTCCATCAGAGTTTTTGGGCATCTGGCCTGTTCCCAGTCCCTCATCCATTCCACTCTTCCTAGCTCGCTCAGGGGTTTTCCCCAGCCCTAGGTGCTAGGTTGGTGGAGCTCAACCTCAGCCATTTTAGGGACTTTTTCCCACCAATACTCATCCCTTTTCATTTGGGTTGCTGGGGCAAGTGTCTCAGTTGTCTCAGCTTTGATGTCCAGAGAGGGCTGCAGTTTGGATCCAATTGGGCTGCTGGCTTCTGGAGTTCCCTGAGTGGGGGCAATTTTTGCCCTGCTCTGGGTCACCTGAAGCAGGGTTTCTTTGGATAGTCTGCCCTCTGCCATGATAGCCTGAGTTTCTCTCCACACACCCCAGATGTCAGGGAGTGAATGGAGAGCCCAGGACTCAGGAATCTGGTTGTTTTGATTAGTTTTGGGCTTGCTGTCAGGGTTCCAGCTGATGCCCTAAATAAATCATGAGTCTCAAGAAAGCTTCCAAAGAAATTCAGTTATTTATTAGGAACTTCATATTGGCACGATCCAAGTGAAGTCAACTCTGACCTCACTTAATTCACGCCTTGGCTCTGACCCTGTTTTCCCCTCCCCCCAAGGTGTGTCATCAGTCACATTCCCCAACAAAGCAATTTTGCAGGTTGTAGAAGACACTCTCTCTGGCTACTGTGGGTCCCCCTGGAGATGACCTTGACATTGCCACTGAAATGTGCTTTATTTAAATGCAAGTTCTTCAATGCAACTGCGAAGCTTGGTTTTTCCATCCCCCTGCCTATGGCAATTCAAGAGCAGGTCAGGAATGCTTTGTGAATTGACAGAAGTATTTCTTGAAGCTAAGATCCCAAATACTTGGATAGAAGCAAATATTACATTAATCCCGAAAGAAGATTCATATTTAACACAAATAAAGAACTACAGGCCTATATAATTACGATATGCAGACTACAAAATATTTGCATCAATAATAGCAGAAAGATTAAAAAGATTTTTGAATGAATTTATAAACCCAGACCAAAATGGAACCCAAAAGACAATTCAAAAAAGGTAAGATTTATCTTAGACACATTGGAGTACTATGAAGTGCACTCTGAAAAACAAATTGTGTTGATCTTTTTAGATGCACAAAAAGTATTTGACAATATAAATTGGCAATTTGTGTTACATCAATTAGAGTGTATGCATTTTGATGAGAGGTTTCATTAAGACAATATATTCCAAACAAATGGCAAAAGTGATTGTGAATGGGGACTTGATGGAGAACTTTAATATAAAAAAGGCACAAGATAAGGATGCCCACTGTCCCCATTGCTATTCAGATTGACATTGGAAATGCTAAACAAAAGTATTAGACAAGACCCAGAAATAAAAGGTATGGAAATAAAAAGAGAAAAGTACAAATTGCAAGCATTTGCAGATGACCTGGTATTTATTCTAGAAAAGCCATTGCTACAGGAACCTTGGGGACAAGTGATCACACAATACTGGAATTCAACATTATGAAAACACAAGTAGTAGAACAAACTCAAACTAGAGTCTTGGACTTTAAGAGAGCTAATTTCAATAGAGAGAGCTGGAGAAGGACTCCATGGATGAGAATCCTCAAGGGGAAAACAACTTAAGAAGCTTGGGAAATTTTGAAAAGTGAGATTATAAAAGCCCATGTTAGCACAATACCAATGAAGAAGAAAAATAATAGATCTCAAAAGAAACCAGCATGAATGCATAAAGAACTATCTGACAAATTGAAAGACAAAAAGGACACGTATAAACTGTGGAAAGAGGGGCAAATAACTAAGGCAGAATATCAGCAAATAGCTCGAGCCTGTAAAGATGAAGTGAGGAAAGCTAAGGCTCACAACGAACAAAGGCTAGCGACAAAAGTAAAAAATAACAAAAAAAGCTTCTTCCAACATGTTAAAAACAAGAAAAAAGTCAAGGAAACAATTGGCCCATTGCTGGGAGGAAGTGGCAAGAAGGTGACAAGCAACAGGGAGAAAGAAGATCTACTTAACTCATATTTTGCATCTGTCTTTACACAAAAGGAAAAAACAATCCAACCTATCAAAAACAGCACCACAGAAAACAAATTAGGAACACAAGTTAAAATAGGGGAAAAAATGGTAAGTGAACATCTGTCTACCCTAGACGAGTTCAAATCACCAGGACCGGATGGATTACACCCCAGGGTTCTGAAGGAACTGGCAGACAAGATCTCAGAACCACTGAACTATAGCTTTCAAAGATCCTGGAGCACAGGGGAACTGCCAGAGGACTGGAAAAGAGCTGATGTAGTTCCCATCTTCAAAAAAGGAAAAAAAAACAGATCCATGAAACTACAGACTATCAGCCTGACCTCAATACCAGGGAAGATTCTGGAAAAGATAATCAAGCAACGAATCATTGAACACCTAGAAGCAAACAAAGTAATAACCAAAAGCCAACATGGGTTTGTCAAAAACAGATCATACGAGACTAATCTCATTGCATTCTTTGACAAAATTAGTGGACCAGAAGAATGCTGTTGATATAATTTACTTGGACTTCAGTAAAGCATTTGATAAAGTAGACCATAACCTACTACTAGATAAAGTAGAAAAATGTGGATTAGACAGCACCACCACCAGATGGATTCATAACTGGCTGACCAACCGCACTCAATGTGTTGTCCTCAATGGAACGACATTCACATGGAGGGAAGTATGCAGTGGAGTACCCCAAGGCTTTGTTTTAGGCCCAGTACTCTTCAACATCTTCATCAATGACTTGGACGAGGGGATAGATGGGGAACTCATCAAATTTGCAGATGACACTAAGCTGGCAGGAATAGCCAACACTCCAGAAGATAGGCTCAAGATACAGAAGGATCTTGACAGACTTGAACATTGGGCACTATCGAACAAAATGAAATTCAACAGTGAAAAAAGTAAGGTTCTACATTTAGTCCAAAAAAAACCAAAATGCACAGGTACCGTATATGTGGTACCTTGCTCAATAGTAGTAACTGTGAGAGGGATCTTGGAGTCCTAGTGGACAACCATTTAGATATGAGCAAGCAGTGTGCAGCAGCTGCCAAAAAAGCCAACACAGTTCTGGGCTGCATAAACAGAGGGATAGAATCAAGATCACGTGAAGTGTTAGTGCCACTTTATAATGCCTTGGTAAGGCCGCACTTGGAATATTGCATTCAGTTTTGGGTGCCACGATGTAAAAAAGATGTTGAGACTCTAGAAAGAGTGCAGAGAAGAGCAACAAAGATGATTAGGGGACTGGAGGCTAAAACATATGAAGAACGGTTGCAGGAACTGGGTATGTCTAGTTTAATGAAAAGAAGGACTAGGAGAGACATGATAGCAGTGTTCCAATATCTCAGGGGCTGCCACAAAGAAGAGGGAGTCAAGCTATTCTCGAAGGCAGGATAAGAAGCAATGGGAAGAAACTAATCAAGGAAAGAAGCAACTTAGAACTAAGGAGAAATTTCCTGACAGTTAGAACAATCAATAAGTGGAACAACTTGCCTGCAGAAATTGTGAATGCTCCAACACTGGAAATTTTTAAGAAAATGTTGGATAGCCATTTGTCTGAAATGGTGTAGGGTTTCCTGCCTGAGCAGGGAGTTGGCTTAGAAGACCTCCAAGATCCCTTCCAACTCTGTTATTATGTTATGTTAAACCGGCCCCAAGCTAATGGGAAAAATAGAAGAATATGGAGAATTTGCAGGATTGAAAACAAATAAAGAAAAAACCAAAATATTAATCAAAACCTCACAATAAACCAAAAAATGAATTGACAAAGAAGATAGATCTCCAGGTAGTTAAAAAAGTAAAATATTTGGGAATTTATTTAATGGCAAGATGTGCAACAATTAAAGAAGATAACGATACTAGGTTAACACAACAGATGAAACTGGATCTGAAAAATTGGAAGAATCTGCAACTGTGAGTGGTAGGAAGAATAGCAGCCATAACAATGAATATCCTGCCAAAGCTACTCTTTTTGTTTCAAATAATCCCTATAAAACTAGAGAAAAAATACTTCGATGAACTAAACACAATAATTTTGAAATACATGTGGGAAGGAAAAAGATCAAGAATAAGACTGAAAATGCTGCAAGAATCTAAAAATAATTCTAGAATGGGAGCTTTAGAACCAGGCCTCTACACTCTCTTGGGTGAAAGGATGGATAAATCTTAGACATAGAAGATACTATTGCTGGAGGGACATGATCTTCAGTTGGGATGGCATGCTTTTCTGTGGTATGAAAAGAACAAAATACATAGATATTTCCAAAGACATTATGTAAGAAATGCTCTATTTTTAGTTTGGGAAAAAGTTAAGGTCAAAAAAAACTACATGAAAATACCAGTCTGCCTTTCCACAATGGAAGCCCTGATACAACCAAATGTTGCAAATTTTCAAAAAATTGTGATGTATAAACATATTTTAAATGAGAAAGGGGAACTAAAAACTAAACAGGAATTACAAAATCAAGGGGTGAACCTTGCATGGTGGCCACATTTGCAAATACAATCAAGACATGAGCAAGATGTAAAAACATATTTTTTCAGAAAGTGCAATTAACACTTGATCAGAAACTATTAGGAATGGATGAAAAGTTAATAAAGAAAATATATAACTATTTATTAAGCTTTAAAATGGAAGATGAACAAGTGCAAGAAACAATGATAGTATGGGTTAATTTTTTTGGATATATTATAAAAGGTTAAGATAAATGTTCCGGCACATGCGTGCTAGTCTTTCCGGCTCTAGGAGCAGTGCTCATCTCCGTTTCTAAACAGAAGATGCAGCGCTATCCGAAGACGTCTCCATGGTCATGTGACCAGCAAGACTAAACAATGAAGGTGCACAGAGCGCTGTTACCTTCTCAAGAAACTGGTCCCTATTTTTCTATTTGCATTTTTTACATGCTTTCTAACTTCCAGGTTGGCAGAAGCTGGGACAAATAACAGGAGCTCAATCCGTTATGCAGTGCTAGAGATTCGAACCACTGAACTGCCGACCTTCTGATCGACAAGCTCAGCCTTTTAGCCACTGAACCACTATGGATATACTATATAACTAGATAAATGGCAGAAACTTTGGGATAGAAATTATAAATTGATAATGACAACTACTTACAAGGAAAACCTGTATAAAATGTTTTACAGGTAGCATTTGCCACCAGCAAGACTAGCAAAGATCTTTAAAGATATGTCCACCAAATGTTGGAAATGCAATCGGAAGGCATGGCCTGAGCCGCAGTGACAAGACGAGGTGTTTGGGAGCTTCCAAAGACCCATCGATATCTCTGTTTCCCGGGGGTCTTAAGTGATCTAAGTCATTCTGAAAGAATGACAAACTAGAGGGGCATGGATTGACTGGCATAGGGGATGCGCAAACCCCTAGTTGGAACAGGAGAAACTCCTCAAACTGGGCATTGGAGAAAGTGACCACAGAAGTTGCTAAAAAGCTAGGGTGGCTGCAACAGAAGAAGAGGAAGAGAGACAGCGTGTGACACCAAGGTGAGAGACTTTGATATTTTGGGAAAGAAAAGAAGAGATTTTCTGCTACAAGCCCACCTGCAAATTAAAGAGGGTGGAAAAGAAGGCTGAAAGAAAGGGGTGATAGCAGGTGTGTATTCGCTCTCATGCCCAGAAAATTAGCTGCAAAGAAAGCTTAGTGGGGGGGACCCAACTTTTAACTTTTATTTGAAAACCAAAGGGAAAGCTGGAAGATCCCTCATAAAATAAAAGTAATTTGGACTTATTGATAGTAACTGGAGAAGTTGAGCCCTATTCTAGATGGGAATAGTGGCAATTGATAAAAGATATTTTGTAACCGAACTTTAGCAAAGATAAGAAGTTGAAAGTATAGTGTATTGCTGAAAGTGAGTCAACAGTGCCATCTAGTGGCTGAAGAAAAAGTATTTCTAAGACTGAAAAGACTTTAACTAATTCAACCTTGACATTTGGTTAAAAAGATAAAGACAACAGATTGAGAAGATTGGAAAGAGAAGATTGGAAGCTGAGCTTTGTTTTTGGCTTATATTTTTTTACTGTTTTGTTTTTTAAAATTGGCCTTTTTATTTAACCATTTGTGAACACTTTGAAGAATTTGGCTTTTATTTTTTCTTTCTTTTTCTGTTAGGAGATAACGGGAGGACAAAATAGTTGAGCTCACATTTGGTATTTCTATTCTCTTCTCTTTCCTAAGTGCTGTTTGGTATTCCCTTTTTTCTTCCTTTGCTATTTTGGAAGTTTTCTTTTTTCTTTCTTTTGATCACAGTTTAATGCCAGAACTAAATTAATAAAATAGTGGATTAAGACCAGAAGAGTCTGAAGATTTATAGGGACAATGTAATATTTGGTTTTTGTTTTGTATATCTTTCTTTTTGATTTTTCTCCTTTTTCTTCTGGATTTTTTCTTCCACTATATTTTTAATCTAGATTATAGGGATTTTTGATTTGTAAGGGTGGTGATGATTTGGTTTTTCTGCATTTTTGCCTTCTATCTAATCCAATCTTCAGGGAGGATTAGATATTTGGATTACAAATTTATTATACTTGGAATATAAATTTACAAGAATGAGTGCAATGAAAAAGCTTACAACACTGCTACATCCAACAGGCAGTCCTGTATAAACAGAAAAGACCCTGGAGATGGAGCTAAAAAACTTATGCAAACACTTCATGATGATTTGAAAGAAGATATAAAAGAAATGAAAGACATGATAGAGAAACACGAAGGGAGGATTCAAAAAGTAGAAAAGACGGAAGAGACAGAGAAAAAGGTTGAGGAATTAGAGGGAAAATTTGTGTTAAGTGATAAAATTCAAGATTTACAGGAAAAAACAATAATCCAGCTGGAAATGGATGGTTTTTATCTAAGATTTCAAAATATTGAGGAGGAAAAAGGAGAAAATCTGTCTGAGGTGATAGCTGAGATTTTGATGGAACCCTGGATCAACCCAAGGAGAAGACTTTAAATGAAATTGATGACGCTTTTAGAGTACATACAAGATATGTGATGAGAAACAAATTGCCAGGAGAAGTACATGTAAGATTTACAAAGAAAGCATTGAAAATGGAGATATTGCAAGCAGCAAGAAATATAGCACTAAAACACAAAGATAAAGAAATTATGGTATTGAGGCAAATACCCAAAAGAGTTAAAGATGTAAGGAGGGAATACCAATTTTTAACAAGACTCCTAATATCAAAAGGAGTGAATTTCAGAAGGTTAATCCCAGAAGGAATTTTGATGACTTGGCAAGAACAAAGGTTTAGATTAGATACCATTGATAAAGCAAGATCCTTTTAAGATCAACTTATTGGACCAGTGGAAGAGGACTGGGGAGCGACAAGAGACATACAAAAAGAAGAAGAAGATAAAGATAAAGAAGGGAAAATAAAAGAACAGGAAGAAAGGGCACTGAGAGAGGGGGGGCGCAGGCTAAGTAGCCAATGAAAGAAAGAGAAACCAGGGCAATGAAATTAAAAACTACTAACAAGTAAAACATGGAAGAAGAAATAAAAGCAATCTCGATAAATGTAAATGGATTAAATGCAGCGATAAAAAGGAACAGAACATTAAACAAATTAAACTCTTTGAAGATGGATATTACATGTTTGCAAGAGGTTCATATTAGAAAGCAACATGAAAAATTATTAGCGCATTCAAAATTAGGAACTTTATTTACATCATTAATACGTCAAAGTAAAAGAGGAATAGCCATGTACATTAAGGAAAAGTTTGAACTCAAGTTTCTCTTTGAAGATGGAGAAGGCAGAGCCTTGATAGTAGAAATAAAAATACATTTCAAACAAATCCTTTTGATAGCATTATATGCTCCAAATGAACAACAACAAGATTTCTGTAAGAGACTACACAGAAAAATATTAGAATTGGATTACGAACATATTTGCATAATGGGAGATTTCAATGCCGTAACAGATGCGAAATTGGATTATAAAACTATAAAGACAAATAAAAAAGCAAGGAGAACAGTGCCAAAATCCTTTCGTACAATCACAGAAGAGTTACGTATTCAAGATATTTGGAGACAAAAACATTTAAAAGAAAAACAATTTACTTTCTATTCAAATAGACACTTATCGTGGTCGAAAATAGAGATGATATGGATGTCGGCAGACTTGATAGAGAATATACAAGAAGTGAATATTGGTTCAAATATATGGGCTGACCATAATCCAATGATGATAACATGGAAAGGACAGAAGAAAAGAAGAAGATGGATTTTGAATACATTAATATTAAAGGAAAATGATTTGCAACAATATGTGGAAAAAGAATTAAATCTTTCTTTGAAATAAATAAAAAAGAGGATACATCGCTTCAGAATGTATGGAATACAATGAAGGCATATATTAGGGGACTGACAATAACCTATACTGCAAAGAAAAACAAAAAGAAAAGACAGAAACAGATAGAATTGGAAGAAGAATACAAAAAAACTAGAGAAAGAATTTCAAGAAGATAGCCAGAAGGACAGAGTTAAGAAAAGAATGGAACTAAAAAAACATGAAATAAAACTAAATGAACAAGAGTTGTTAGCAAATAAATTAAGAACATCCAGGCAGAATTTTTTTGAAAATGCAAACAAACCAGGAAGATGCCTAGCATATAAAATAAAAAAAGAAAAGGAGAAAAAAATAATAAAGCATCTATTAGATGAAAAAGGGAAACTACATTATAGTAATGAAGAAAAGAAGAAAATAACTCAAAATTACTATGAAAGATTATACTGTCAAGAGGACATTTTGGAGGAAGAGACAATAAAATATTTAGAAAACTCAGATTTACCAAAAATAGCAGAACAACATAAGGCATTGTTAGAAGAAAGAATAACAATGATGGAATTGACTGAAGCAATCAAAAGACAAAAAAGTGGGAAGGCACTGGGACCGGATGGCCTACCAGTGGAACTATACAAAACTTTTCAAGAAATAATGAGTAATGTAATGCTAGACCTGTATAATGAACTCCTAGATAAAGAAAGTATGGCAGACTCATGGAGAGAAGATACAGACTTACAACTGATAAAAAACTATAGACCAATTTCACTATTAAATGTGGATTATAAGATTTTTGCTTCAGTAATGGCAAACAGATTAAAAAGTCTGTTAAATGAATTTATTCATATAGATCAAAATGGTTTCTTACCTAAGCGACAAATTAGAGATAATACTAGGTTAATATTAAATGTGTTGGAATACTGTGAATCACAAACAAATAGCAATGATATTTTTAGATGCACAAAAAGCTTTTGACAACGTGAATTGGCAATTTACGATAAAACAATTGAAGACAATGGACTTTGGGCAGAGATTCGTAAATACTATAAAAACAATTTATGAGAAACAGTCAGCTAAGATAATGATAAATGGAGAAATAACAGGAAATGTTAAAATCAGGAAAGGTACAAGGCAAGGTTGCCCGCTATCCCCACTGCTATTCATTTTGACATTAGAAGTTTTGAACAGGAATATTAGATGAAATGATAACATAAAAGGAATGAAAATTAAAAAAGAAGAATATAAACTGCAAGCTTTTGCTGATGATCTAATATTTATTCTGGAAGAACCACTTACATTGGGTTCTAAACTATTAGAACAAATAGAGGCTTATGGGAAAGTGTCTGGCTTAAAAATAAACAAGGAAAAAACGAAAATACTGGTGAAAAATATGACAGAAAAACAGAAAAGAGAGATAATAGAGAGGTTGGATATTCATGTGGTGAAAAAAGTGAAATACTTAGGAATATATTTAACATCAAGATGTGTAACGATAAAGGAAGATAATTATTATAAACTAAAAAATCAAATTGAGAAGGATTTGGAGAAATGGAAAAACCTGCAACTCTCATTCATGGGGAGAATAATAATTATAAAGATGAACATATTACCAAGACTATTATATCTATTTCAGACAATACTGATAAAACTTGAAAAAACTTATTTTCAACATCTTAACAAGATAACAAGAAGATTTATATGGCAAAGGAAAAAAGCTAGAATTAGTCTAAAGATGTTGCAGGATACAAGGCTAAGGGGAGGATTTGGACTGCCAAATTGGGAACTATATTACCAGGCGGCAGCACTGACCTGGATCAAGGAATGGGTGGAATTAAGGAAAGAAGATTACTGACTTTAAGGTTATGATTTGCAACTAGGATGGCATGCCTCTTTATGGTATGGAAGAAGTAAGATACATACTGTCAGCCTCTGCATGTTAGTTAAATGCTTTATTTCTGTTTTGTTTAGGGTCAATTGCTTTATTGCTGTGTTTAGGGCCTAGATGCTTTGGCTGCCATAAACCAGGGAGGAGGGGGAAGAACTTTTGCAGAAGCAAAAGTCTTTAGCGTTCCTGGAAAGGACTATTGCTGAATCGAAAGTGATTTAGCTTTCTATCGGGGAAACGAAAGTTATCCTGCATGGAAGATGATGACTTCTGACGCTGACACTCACATGGAGATGGAGAGGACGGAGGATTGGTCATGATTGCTGAACCTTGGGAGGAGGTGGGACTAATGTGTGAAGTTCTTGGGGAGGCCACTCCTTTTTATTTCAGTGCTTGGTTTAACTGCGTTGCTATCAGTTCATTCTCAGTAAAAGATACCTTTCTCTACAAACAATGGAGTTGGGGGTTTTCTTTCTTGAGTTCTGAAAGGAGGCTTGCCTGACACATATGTACTTTCATAGACATTGCATAAGAAATGCACTTATGGCATGGGAGAAGATTAGAAATAAATACTATATGAAAATTCCAACATGGTTATCTACAATGGAGGCTTTAATACAATCCCCTGTTCTTTCAAATCTTGTTTCTGCTTCAATTCCCTTAATCTGTTAACAAGTCTTTATACCTAACAATATTTCTAAGATTATTGTTAGGTATAAAGACTTGTTAACAGATTAAGGGAATTGAAGCAGAAACAAGATTTGAAAGAACAGGGGATTGAGGTAGATTGGTATATGTATATGCAAATACAAGCAAGCTATCAGAAACATATTAAACTCTATGGTTTTTATTTAGAAAAGACTGAGCTGGATAGGATTCTCACAGGAACGGAAGACAAATTAATCAAAAAAATCTATAACTTTTTGTTGGGGATTGAGTTAGAAGAGGAACAAATAAAGGAAACTATGATAGCTTGGGCTAAAAATTTTGGATATTCAATAGATCTAGACAAATGGCAACAACTACAGGAGAGGAATTATAAATTAACAATGTCCACTGCATATAAAGAAAATCAATACAAAATGTTTTATAGATGGCATATGCCACCCAAACTGGCAAAAATGTTTAAAGATAAATCAGCTAAATGTTGGAAATGTCATCAGTTACCAGGATCTTATTATCATATGTGGTGGACATGCCCGGAAGCCAAAAACTATGGGGTAAAAATAAAGGGTTGGTTAGAAAAAATGACCCAACAACATATTGATTTAAAACCGGAGTTGTTTTTATTGGGGATCCTACCAGAGAAAATTAGTAAAGAAAATATTTATAGAATAGAATAGAATAGAATAGAATAGAATAGAATAGAATAGAATAGAATAGAATAGAATAGAATAGAATAGAATAGAATAGAATTTTTATTGGCCAAGTGTGATTGGACACACAAGGAATTTGTTTTGGTGCATATGCTCTCAGTATACATAAAAGAAAAAGAAAAAAAATACATTCATCAAAGGTACAACATTTACAACACAAATGATGGTCATAGGTTGCAATTTAACCCTTGATGATTGCAACAAAAAGTAACAGTCATACAGTCATAAGTGGAAAAAGATTGGTGATGAAAATGATGAGAAGATTAATAGTAGTGTAGATTTAGTAAATAGTTTGACAGTGTTGAGGGAATTATTTGTTTAGCAGAGTGATGGCCTTTGGGAAAAAACTGTTCTTGTGTCTAGTTGTTCTGGTGTTCAGTGCTCTATAGAGTTTTGAGGGTAGGAGTTGAAACAGTTTATGTCCTGGATGTGAGGGATCTGTAAATATTTTCAAATAATCAAATAAATATAAATAAATTAAAAATAAATAATCAAATAAATATTTGATTATACAGGTAATTACAGCAGCAAGAATTGTTTTTGCGCAAAATTGGGAAGCAGAGAAAATACCCCTGGAAGGAGAAATTATTAGAAAAAATTTAGATTGTGCAGAAATGAACAGATTAACTTTGATGATTAAAGAAAGAGAAGGGACTTCCGGCAGTGATGTCATCGTGGAGCAGGGTGAGGGAACAGATCTCTGTCCCTAAACCCTGAAAAATCTTCTCTAAGAGCCCACTTTTAGGGCATTATCGATCTTGGAGAGATTGATAGAGAGGAAGCTCCGTAGGTGCTGGGGGTGGAAAGCAACCACCCCAAGTCAGGAGCAGCACTCTTAAACTGGCAGAGAGGAAGTCGGTCTTTATGGCCGGCCTAGAGCGATAACTGCTGCAAAAGTGGGAAGCAAAGAGTGAAAAGCAACAGCAGAGTTCGACAGAGGAAAAACCCCAGAAGAATATGAGAGGCGTATGATAAAGAGAAGGCACAGAAGAGAAAAGGCAGAGAGAGAGTGACACAGTGTGTCTGGGAAGGTAGCTAAAATGGAGTAAACTGCAGATCGGAGAGATAAAAGAGTCTGAGAACAGCGCACAGCATTTTGGGGCCCAGATTGAAATGCACAAATTGCAACGACTGGTGAGTGAGAGACTTAAAGAAAATGAGCTGAGATAATAAAAGGAGATGAAGAGAATTTGAACACATAAATAAGGACTGATTAGAACTAAAGATTTAAATTTGAACTGGAAAATAGAGACTAAAAATACTGGCTAATGAAATACAATTTGGCAAGACAAAGGATTTGTAAAATTTGAACTTTGATGGACAAACACTTGTGTAAAACGGTAGAGTGGATTGATTGGACTTATAGAAAAGGAGGGAAAAACAAAAAGAGGAGAAGAAGCAGAAGAAGAAATAAGAGGAGCCATCTGGTGGAATTGTGGATATATTAAAAGATGAGTTTGAAGAGGAAATTGAAAATAAGACTGATATAATATCACAACACCTAGGAGTTGTTTTTTTTAATAGTACAGATGATAAACCAAACGAAACTGAATGAATTATTGAACTGAATTAAGTTGATTATTGGATTAACTGGAATATTATTGGACTTATATCGACAACTCTATATATTTATATCTGTATTTAGTAAAGAAATATAGTTAAAGGTAATTTAAGAAATTAAGAGGAGTATAAAAAAGTAGAACTGTATAAATATATGTATAACATAGGGTGATTAAGAATTTTTTATATATATATATATATATATATATATATATATATATATATATATATATATATATATATATGTATGTATGTATGTATAACATACATAAGAAAGTGTTAAGAATAATACACAGTATATTAGACAAGTGTGGGAGAAGAAAGGGGACAATTACATAAAGAACAATAGAGATACAAAGATTGTAAAAAATAAGATATATTTGTGTATAGAATATAGAATACTCTGTGTGAAAAATATTTTAAAAAGAGATATCTAGATATACTTTCTCATATGCAAAGGTGGGAGAATTTTACCCAAACGATAAAGATGACAACTACAGCAATTATCACTAAAGTAGGTAAAAAAGCGACAATCCCTTCACCTATTACAGCTTCACCTACAAGTCAAAAATCAACAACGACCTCACTTGGCAAAGATAAATCAGATCCGGCAGTGAACATGCAAAGCATGCAAATAATGTTACAAACATTACAGGAAATAATGAATAAAACTCAAGAAGCAATAGCCAACAACCAGGAAGAAACAAAAATGCTACACAAAGAATTAAAGACTGAAATTGGTGAAATGAAAGAGGAAATTAAAAACATGAAAGATAAAATTGGTGATATTCAACAAGTAATGCTAGAAAATGAACAAAGAATTCAAAAAATGGAATCTAAAATAGAGCAAGTTGATAATAAAATAGAAAAGATGGAACAGAAAGCCCTACAATTAAATAATGAGTTAAGTGAGTCAATTGCGCATCTGGAAATGGAAAAAGCTTCATTATTTTTAAGATTTCAAAACATTCCAGAAGAAAAGGATGAAGACTTGGGAGAGAAAATGGCAGAGATATTAGCAGAAGCCTTAGGAAAAGACAAACTAGAAGTAAGAAGAGAATTGGACCTAGCTTACCAAGTATACACAAAATATGCAAGAAGACATAGAAAGGCAAGAGAGGTACATATAAGGTTTATTTTTTTATTTTATTTTTTTTATTCAAAAAGTTTTTAAAAAAAATTTTTCCCCCTTACATATAAGGTTTATTAAAAGAGCAACGAGAGATGAAATATACAAACAAACAAGAAAGGAACCTATAATATACAAAGGTAAAGAAATTATAAATTTCTTTATAATTATAATTATAATTTTAATTATAAATTTCTTTATAATAATAAAACAAATACCACTCAGAATAAGGGACCAGAGACAACAATACCAATTTCTTGCAACACAATTAATAAGACACAAGGTCAGGTTTAGATGGTTAATATCGGAAGGCATATTCATAACATGGCAGGCAAAAAAATATAAGGTAGACACAATTGAAAAAGCGCAGGATTTTAGACTTCCAGGTGGCGCCACCTTTCTCGCTGGGTGTTAATTTATGGCACTCCGCACTGAATATGGTAAAAGCCGGTGAAAACAGCAACGAACAGCTGTTCCCGGCTTCAATTTCCCTCTCTGGTTGAAAGAGAGAGAAAGAGCAAGGGGTGGGAATAGTGGTAGATTCCCCTAGGGGCTTTGTTTTTGTTATGCAAAGTCCCGAAAGGTCGAATCCCTTTTAATCCTCTCCAGTATTCACTGCGCTCCTGCAAAAGCAGGAAAAGAGGAAGGTGTCCACTTCTGCTAACAACTGATTTCTTTTTGTGGATTTCTAAAAGCAGGCGGAAGAAGCATGAGTGAACAATTATTGGTTTGCAAGTATTTTTGATTTCCTGACTTCCACCTAAAAAGAGAAATTTTTTTCCCCTTCTTTTAATTGTTTAAAATGGTGTTTTAGAGCAACTGAAAGCAGAGCGATACATCAAAGGGAGCCTTGCTGTGGAATCGAAACTGAATGGAGATTTTATCTTATTGTGTTGGACTGTGGATTGTTGGATTATATTACGTCGTTTAAGTATCTTACAAGGGGATTCTCAGCAGGAACTTTGTCATGAAGGTTCTTTCAGAAGAATGGATTCGTGACTTTATACAGGATTACACAGAAAGTATGTATTTAATTATTCAAAAATACGAATTGATAAAAAATGGGGACGTTTTGGATGAGAGCTTGGAGGAAATTAACCAGTGCAATCACTTGGAAAATGGAATGGAGGAGATACAAACAAAAGTGGATAAATATGAAGATATGATCATGAATAAACAAGTTGATGTAAAGAAGTTTTCTTTAAATAGTTTGGATGAAATGCCTGAATTTGTGCTACAGGAGGCTGTCTCGAACGAAAAACTCACAGGGTTAATGTTTTCCAAGAGTTCTCTTTTTGGACTGATGGAATATATGGCAGTAATTTGTGGATTCCTGGACATAAGGAACTACTAGGAAATATTGTGACTGACTTTTCAAAAGGAGTAATGAAGGAAAGACAGAGATTAATGCATCAAAAAAAATGGCAAGAGACAAAAGTATTATCCTTGAAACAAGGTTTTTTTGAAATATTAACAGACAAAAATATTAGTGTCCCGGAAAGACAATTTGTGAGGAAGATCTGGAAGAAATGGGTTGATTATATGTTTTATATCTATCAAAGACTAGATATTTGGATCTATACTGGATTTTGATGAGGAAGGACTAAAGTTGAATAGATATTGTAATTTTCTGTATTGAAATTTTATAATGTGTTGCACTGAATTTTAAATAGAATATTCTCAAAAGATCTTATGTAAGAAAGACCCGGGGGGGGATTATATGGTTATATAAGCTATAAGGGAGATATTTTTTGAATTGGATTGGATTTTTATGCTTTAGTTGGTTTTAAATACTTTAGGATTAATTTGTTCTATTGATTTATATATTTTATTACTGTTAATTGTTAATTTATTTATTTATTTATTTTATTTTCTGAAGGATTTTGAGGGGAAAATTGGTATAATAGTTTTGGGGGAAAATTTTCTTAGCATATGTTTGTTTTATTTTTAACTATACCTTGTGCTTGTTCCGGGAAGTCAGGGGGGAGGGGGGAGGGTATTAGTGAAGGGAGGGGGGGTTGGGGGGAAAGGGGAGGGGAATTTTTTTTTTGTAAAACTTTTTGAATAAAAAAAAAAAGCGCAGGATTTCTTTGAACAACACTTTGCACAGGAAGAAGAACAGGAAAGTAAGGAGGAACTTGAGAGCAGAAGCCAAGACAAAAAGATACTATTGGAAATAGATCAAGAAGGAGAAACACACAAAAGACAAGAAAAAGAGTGGATAGAAAGAGAAGGAGAAGGAAGAAGGCTAGTAAGAGAGACAAGAAGTACAAAAAAGGCAGAACAAATAAAAAAAGGAAAAGGTGTTTTTAGTAAACATTAATGATTTAAACATACCAAGAAAGAGAGCTCAAACCCTCAACAAATTTTTTAAAAATAGAAGCAGATGTGATATGTTTACAGGAGGTTCACATCTAAAAAGATTACAAAAAATTGCTAGAAAATGTAAAATTAGGGAATTGGCTAGAGACTAGAAATACTAGATGATGAAAAAAAGTGAAAAGCTTATATATACATGTATATAAAATGGCAAAGTATGAAAGAAAATGAATAGTCAGAAGGATAGATAGGATAGAAGATAAAAAGAAATGAGAGAATGGACAAAAAAGAAACGTTTAATTAAACAAAACTGGAGGGGGAACAAGGATGTAAATATGAGAGGAATAAGAAAAAGAAGCTGATGTGAAGAAGGAACATAGGGTCTATGTCAATGTATGTTATGTATTGTTATTCTTTTTTGTCATATGTTTTATGTCAATGTATGTTATGTATTGTTATTCTTTTTTGTTAAAAAATAAAATATATATATTAAAAAAAAGAAAGAAAGAGAGGATTCAGAATATTTCAAGATATGAGATAAATTTTACCATTGGCTAGAAAAAAGGTACAGATAAGCAGTGGATAATTATGTAAGAAAATGAAAATAATGCATTTGTGGAAAAAAGGTAATAGTTTAAACTGAAGTGAAGAAAGAAGAAACAATAAAATGATGGAGCCAGGAAGAATTCACTGAGACGTCACAGGGAAGCAATTGCTGATGTTTTAAATGTATGTTTGTCTATAAAATAAAATAAAAATTTAAAAAATTTTGGAAATGCAATCCAATACCAAGTTCATACTATTATATGTGGTGGACATGTCCAAAAGCAAAAAAAAATATATGGATGAAAATACATACATAGTTAGAGAAAATGATTAAAAAAAACATATAGATCTAAAGCCAAAAATATTTTTGTTAGATATTGCCAGAAAATAATGCAAAGGGAATGTATATTTAATATTGCATATTTTGACAGCAGTGAGAATTTTATTTGCACTACACTGGAAAAATTAGGAAACTCCTATAAATGAAAATATAATCAAAAAAAATAATAGACTGTGTGGAAATGAATAGGTAAATGTTAAAGGTAAAGGATAAAGAAGATACAGAATACTTTTTAACTTGGGATTTGTTTTATCAATGGTTAGATAATAAAGCTAAAAATTAGAAACTGGAAGAATACTATTATATACAACTAAATAATATTCTTGTTACTAGAATTATGTATATGTAAAATGACCCAGACACTACACTGTTTACTAAATACTTACATATGTTAAGAAAAATCTATCTATCTTATCTATCTAATTTAGAATGCAGATTCATCCAATCCGCCAGACCCAAAATAGCCACTCTGGTCCTGTTCAGAGAGAAGTACGGCTCACTTCATTTATAGAATAGAATACAATAGAATAGAATTTTTTATTGGCCAAGTGTGATTGGACACACAAGGAATTTGCCTTGGTGCATATGCTCTTAGTGTACATAAAAGAAAAGATACGTTCATCAAGGTACAACATTTACAACACAAATGATGGTCACTATATCAATATAAATCATAAGGATTGCCAGCAACAAAGTTACAGTCATACAGTCATAAGTGGAAAGAGATTGGTGATGGGAACAATGAGAAGATTAATAGTAGTGCAGATTTAGTAAATAGTTTGATAGTGTTGAGGGAATTATTTGTTTTTGGTTTTTTTGGTTTTTTGTTCTTTTTATTGAAAAAGTTTTACAAAAAAATTTTTCCCCTTCCCCCCTCCCCCCTTTCCTCCCTCCCCCCTCCCTTCCCAAACCCCCCTCCCCCCCAACTTCCCAGAACAAACACAAGGTTTGTCTATCCAAAGTCATGGAATCTATCACAAAGTCATGGAATCTATCATCAACCAATCCATTACCTCACACTTAGAAACTAACAACCTACTCTCCAACAAACAATTTGGTTTCAGGAAAAAGTTATCGTGTAACTTACAACTTCTCCACTGCAAAAACATATGGACTTCAAATCTAGATCAAGGCAAATCAATAGATGCAATCTACATAGACTTCTGCAAAGCTTTTGACTCAGTAGTACACGATAAACTTCTCCTTAAACTAACATCCTATGGCATCTCAGGACCCCTCCACAAATGGATATCTGCTTTTCTGTCTAACAGACAACAAGTGGTCAAAATTGGCAATGCTTTATCAAATCCTGTTCCTGTCAAGAGTGGAGTTCCTCAAGGCAGCGTCCTTGGACCAACACTCTTTATTCTATACATTAATGATCTTTGTGACCATATCTCAAGTAATTGTGTTCTCTTTGCTGATGATGTCAAACTATTTAACACCACAGACAACACTTCTATCATTCAAAACGACCTTGACCATCTAACCGCTTGGTCTAAAAATTGGCAGCTCAAATTTCAACCAGCAAATGCTCAGTCTTACATATAGGAAAAAAGAACTCTAAAACTAAGTACATACTAGATGGACATTACCTTACAGACGACCCCCATCCCGTTAAAGACCTTGGAGTTTTCATGTCAAATGATCTAAGTGCCAAAGCCCACTGCAACTACATAGCAAAAAAAGCTCTAAGAGTTGTAAACCTAATTTTGTGTAGCTTCTTTTCCAAAAACACCACACTACTAACCAGAGCATATAAAACATTTGCTAGACCAATTCTAGAATACAGCTCACCTGTTTGGAACCCTCACCACATCTCTGACATCAATACAATTGAACGTGTCCAGAAATATTTTACAAGAAGAGTTCTCCATTCCTCTGAAAACAACAAAATACCTTATCCCACCAGACTTGAAATCCTAGGCTTAGAAAACTTGGAACTCCGTCGCCGACAAGACCTAAGTTTAACTCACAGAATCATCTATTGTAATGTCCTTCCTGTCAAAGACTACTTCAGCTTTAATTGCAATAATACAAGGGCAACCAATAGATTTAAACTTAATGTAAACCGCTTTAATCTAGATTGCAGAAAATATGACTTCTGCAACAGAATTATCAGTGCTTGGAATACTTTACCTGACTCTGTGGTCTCTTCCCATAATCCTAATAGCTTTAACCAAAAACTTTCTACTATTGACCTCACCCCATTCCTAAGAGGACCATAAGGGGCGTGCATAAGCGCACAAACGTGCCTACCGTTCCTGTCCTATTGTTTTTCTTTTCTTCTTCCTATATATGTTTATATGTGTATATACTATATAATCTTTTTGTATGATGTTGTGACAAAATAAATAAATAAAATAAATAAAAGGTATAGTGAGGGAATTATTTGTTTAGCAGAGTGATGGCCTTCAGGAAAAAACTGTTCTTGTGTCTTGTTGTTCTGGTGTGCAGTGCTTTATAGCGTTATTTTGAGGGTAGGAGTTGAAACAGTTTATGTCCTGGATGTGAGGGATCTGTAAATATTTTCACGGCCCTCTTCTTGATTCGTGCAGTATACAGGTCCTCAATGGAAGGCAGGTTGGTAGCAATTATTTTTTCTGCAGTTCTAATTATCCTCTGAAGTCTGTGTCTGTCTTGTTGAGTTGCAGAACCGAACCAGACAGTTATAGAGGTGCAAATGACAGACTCAATAATTCCTCTGTAAAACTGAATCAGCAGCTCCTTGGGCAGTTTGAGCTTACTGAGTTGGTGGAGATGGGCTTGCTGATCACATACCTGGCTCCTTGCTGCGTGACAGCTGCCCTGCCCGAGCTCCTGGAGGTGCTGGCTAGGGTGGCAGTTGAGACCCCCAGACTTTTAGTCATGGGGGACTTTAACTTGCCATCTTCCGGCTCGTCATCGACGGCAGCTCGGGAGTTCACGGCTTCCATGACGGCCTTGGACCTGACCCAAGTAGTTGATGGCCCTACTCACATTGGGGGTGGCACTCTGGACCTGATTTTTTCTCTCTGGTCAGTGGTTGAGAGATCTGGACTTAAAGGAAATAGTCACTGAACCTTTGTCATGGTCGGATCACTCTTCTTCGCCTGGACTTTCTGACCGCCATTCACCACCGCAGGGAGACGGAGCCGACATGTTGGTCCCGTCCCAGGCGCCTGATGGACCCAGAGGGGTTCCGGATGGAGCTTGGGCCATATCCTGAGGGTCTGGCTCACGGCTCGGCTGAGGAACTTGTTGCGGCCTGGGAACGGGCCGCGGCGGGGGCCTTAGACCGTGTCGTGCCTTTGCGGCCTCTGACCCGGCGCAGGTCCCAACTGGCTCCTTGGTTCTCCGAGGAGCTGAGAGGGATGAAGCGCCGGAGAAGACGCCTAGAGAGTTCCTGGAGGTCTAGCCGTTCGGAAGCTGATCGGACACTAGTGAAGTCCTATACTAGGACTTACCTAGTGGCATTGAGGGAAGCGAGGCGTAGCTACGCCTCCTCCCTCATTGCATCGGCAGATAACCGCCCAGCCGCCCTGTTTCGGGTGACTCGCTCCCTCTTACACCAGGGGGAGCGGGATGACCCGTTGCAGGGATGTGCTGAGGAGTTTAACGGTTATCTATACGATAAAATCGTTCAGCTTCGGGATGGTCTGGACCAAGATTGCGGTGACGCGGGTGCGACGGCTGAGGGTGGTCTTGGTGACATTTTATGGGATGAGTTTGACCCTGTCGCTCCCGAGGACATGGACAGGTTGTTGGGGAGGTTGAATGCCACCACGTGTTTACTGGACCCGTGCCCCTCCTGGCTGGTGCTGGCCACTCAGGAAGTGACACGAGGCTGGCTCCAGGCAATTACGAGCGCTTCCTTGGTGGAGGGAGTCTTCCTGACTGCCTTGAAAGAGGCGGTGGTGAGACCCCTCCTCAAGAAGCCTTCCCTGGACCCGGCTGTTTTAGGTAATTATCGTGCGGACTCCAACCTTCGCTTCGCGGCGAAGGTTGTAGAGAGTATGGTGGCATATCAGTTTCCCTTGCACCTGGATGAAACTGTCTATCTAGACCCGTTCCAGTCCGGCTTCCGGCCCGGTTACAGCACTGAGACGGCTTTGGTCGCGTTGGTGGATGATCTCTGGAGGGCCAGAGATAGAGGATGTTCCTCTGCCCTGGTCCTGTTAGACCTCTCAGCGGCTTTTGATACCATCGACCATGGTATCCTGCTGCGCCGGTTGGGGGGATTGGGAGTGGGAGGCACCGTTTATCGGTGGTTCTCCTCCTATCTCTCCGATCGGTCGCAGACGGTGTTGACAGGGAGGCAGAGGTCGGCTCCGAGGCACCTCACTTGTGGGGTGCCGCAGGGCTCGATCCTCTCGCCCCTTCTGTTCAACATCTATATGAAGCCGCTGGGTGAGATCATCAGTGGCTTCGGTGTGAGGTACCAGCTGTACGCTGATGACACCCAGCTGTACTTTTCCACACCGGGCCACCCCAATGAAGCTATCGAAGTGCTGTCCCGGTGTTTGGAAGCCGTACGGGTCTGGATGGGGAGAAACAGGCTCAAGCTCAATCCCTCCAAGACGGAGTGGCTGTGGATGCCGGCATCTCGGTACAGTCAGCTGAGTCCTCAGCTGACTGTTGGGGGCGAGTCATTGGCCCCGATGGAAGGGGTGCGCAACTTGGGCGTCCTCCTGGATGAACGGCTGTCTTTTGAAGATCACTTGACGGCCGTCTCCAGGAGAGCTTTTTACCAGGTTCGCCTGGTGCGCCAGTTGCGTCCCTTTCTAGACCGGGATGCCCTATGCACGGTCACTCACGCCCTCGTGACGTCTCGCCTGGATTACTGCAACGCTCTCTACATGGGGCTCCCCTTGAAGGGCATCCGGAGGCTGCAGTTAGTTCAGAATGCGGCTGCGCGGGTTATAGAGGGAGCCCCTCGTGGTTCCGTATGACACCAATCCTGCGCAGGCTGCACTGGCTCCCTGTGGCCTTCGGGTGCGCTTCAAGGTTTTGGTAACCACCTTCAAAGCGCTCCATGGCATAGGGCCGGGTTATTTACGGGACCGCCTACTGCTACCGGATACCTCTCACCGACCCGTGCGCTCTCACAGAGAGGGACTCCTCAGGGTGCCGTCAGCTAGACAGTGTCGTCTGGCGACGCCCAGGGGAAGGGCCTTCTCTGTGAGGGCTCCCACCCTCTGGAACGAACTCCCCCCAGGACTCCGTCAACTTCCGGACCTCCGGACCTTCCGTCGCGAGCTCAAGACACACTTATTCATCTGTGCAGGACTGGCGTAGATTTTAAATTTTATAGGGGTTTTAAATTGGTCTTAATATTTATATTTCTAGTTTTAATAATTTGGGCATTAGAATAAGTTTTTTAATGTTTATTTTAAATTGTATATAAGTGTTTTATATGCCTGTTAACCGCCCTGAGTCCTTCGGGAGATAGGGCGGTATATAAATATGAATAATAAATAAATAAATAAATAAATAAATAAATAAATAAATAAATAAATAAAGAACATTCTTTGCTGTCCTTTTTTGATGATGTTTTTGATGTTAGCTGTCCATTTTAGATCTTGCGATATGATAGAACCTAGAAATTTAAAGGTTTCTACTGTTGATACTGTGTTGTCTAGTATTGTGAGAGGTGGAAGTATGGAAGGGTTTCTCCTAAAGTCTACCACCATTTTTACGGTTTTGAGCGTGTTCAGTTCCAGATTGTTTTGGTTGCACCACAAGGCTAGTCGTTCGACCTCTCGTCTATATGCAGATTCGTCATTGTCTCGAATGAGACCAATCACTGTTGTGTCATCTGCGAACTTCAGTAGAAGTTATGCATTGATTATAGTAATCTGAATGCTGTGTGTGTGGAAAATATGTACCCTCTTATGAAAGACGTATTAGCCCTGTGATGGCGAAATTTTTCTGGACTGAGTGCCCAAACTCCCAAAATTCAAGGCATGTGCATGGCCCCCACACATGTGCCCACCCCCTGCATACATATGCAGGCCCTCTGTACACGCCCTGCTCCCCATGCATGTGTATGTCCCTGCACATGCTCCACCCCACACGCATGCACAGCAGAGACCTGACAACCAGCTGGCCAGCAGGAGGCATGAGGTGAACTGGGGTGACAGCTTGCATGCTCACAAAGAGGGTGCTGCGTGCCACCTGTGGCACACATGGCATAAGTTCACTATCATGGTACTAGCCTATCTCTTGAAGGGGAAGGTTTACTCTAAATTGGACCTGAGGAAGGCTTACTATCGGATCCAAATTAGGGAGGGAGATGAGTGGAAAACTGCATTTAATTGCCCCCGGGCTGCGTCCAGTTTAATGCTGTCAGGCATGCCTCCACTCAAAACCCAACAGGTGATGGTTCTGAAAGAGATTCCCCCTAAGATGTTAAAAGACAAGAAAGAGTTTATCTTTTTTACACAAGAGCTCAAGAATCATCAGATTCAATTTAGATGGGAGGTTCCAGCTGGTCTCACAATGTTTTTTCAGGGAAGGAGATATAGTATTGAAACTGTGTTGAAAGCAAAAGATTTCCTTTTCAATGTGCTGAAAGTTGATCCCGAAGCAACAGATAAAAGGCTGAATGTCCAATCCCCTGCCCACATGGTGTCATGTGAGGTGCATCTTCAGGTGGTTCCATCCATCTGGCATGCCAAAAATAGGAGGCTTAGGGGATTTTTAACTAAATGTTTTCAGGGAATTTTTAAGGGGAGTTTTAAGGGGGGTTTTAATGGGAGGGTGAATAGTGATGGGTTTGGGTTGGGGGGTGGGGTGGGAGAGGTGAGGGAAAACCCGTCGGGGAGGGGGCCAGTTCCTGCGGGTACTCGCGGCGCTACTAATATATTAGGTCCGGAGGTGATGAGGGAGGATCTCGTTCCAGTTCATCAGGGTTATTCCATTGGCACAGTAAGTGGGAGGGGCAGATATGGCGGAAGCGGGGGGCCACATCGTGTTTTAGGAGTACGCGCTCGCTGTTTAAGAGCAATCGCATGCTCCAGCCCCTCAGACTTTTCCCGTTCCCCGAGTGACCAGATTCCTCAGAGCTTGGACCTTCGCCTGATGCTATGCAATGCGAGGTCCGTGGTGAACAAAGCCCCCCTGATATCCGATCTTATTCAGGAGGGGGCTGCGGACCTTGTGGGCATTACGGAAACCTGGTTGGGCACAGAAGGGGGGACTCCCCTGGTTGAGATGTGCCCACCAGGTTTCCGAGCATTCCACCAGCTGAGGGCCCAAGGTAGGGGTGGAGGGGTGGCGGTCATTATCAAGGAAAGTCTAGAACCGAGGGAGACCACTTTACCTCAGATATCTGGTTGTGAAAACCTCTATGTGAAGTGGGGCCGTAGGACTCAGGTGGGCTTGTTGATCACGTACCTGGCTCCTTGCTGCGTGACAACCCGAGTTGCTGGAGGTGCTTGCCGGGTTGGCGGTTGAGACCCTCAGACTGATGGTCATGGGGGATTTCAACCTGCCATCAACCGGCGCGGCATCTTCGGCAGCTCGGGAGTTCATGGCTTCCATGACAGCCATGGACCTGACTCAAGTTGTTCTGTTTCCCTCCCCCAATACTCCCAACAAAGAGTCAGTCAAAGGCCTTCTTTTCTAATTTATTTACATAGATAAATGTCCTGGCCACGTCTACCACGGGTCTGCCAAGTCTCTGGAGATAACGAGGAAATTATAGATAAGGCCAGAATTACTCACGAATATATTCTTCCCTCCATTGATACAGTTTGCCCGTGCAAATTCATTGCTTTGTCCAAGACAAAAAACCAGGAAGTCCCGCCTCCTATTTATAGTCTCTGCAGATGTCACTGCATGACCATCATTCTTTGGGTTGTTCCAACACTTCCTCTGCTGCGCGCGCCGGTTACGTCTGCGCAGTCTTGCATCACTCCAAAACTGTTCTTGGGGCGTTGCCAAATCAGAAGAAGGCTCGGGAGAATCAGGCCTTGCCGGCCCCTCCTCCTCCCTTTGGGTGGGTGCCAGGGAGGGAGAGGGCCCAAAAGAAGCAGGCCTTGCCAGGTCTTCTCCCTCACTTTCTGAATCATCGAGTCCAGGAGTCCGGGTCCAGGAACCTGGGTCACAACACAAGTAGTGGACGGCCCTACTCACATCGGGAGAGGCACACTAGATTTGATTTTTATCTCGGGTCAGTGGATGAATGATCTGGAACTGGGTGATATAGTCGTTGAACCTTTGTCATGGTCAGATCATTCTCTCTTTTGTCTGGACTTTCGGACCGCTACTCAACACCGCAGGGAGATGGGACCAATGCGTTGGTTCCGTCCCAGGAGCCTGATGGACCCGAAGAGGTTCCTGATGGAGCTTGGGCCATTTCCTGAGGAACTAGTCCGCGGCATGGCCGAAGAACTAGTCGCGGCCTGGGAACAGGCCGCGGCTGGGGCTCTGGACCGTGTCATGCCTTTGCGGCCTCTGTCCCGGCATAGGTCTCAATCAGCTCCTTGGTTTACTGAGGAGCTGAGGGAGATGAAACGCTGGAAAAGATGCCTAGAGAGTGCCTGGCAGTCCAGCCGTTCCAAAGCTGACCGAACACTGGTTAGGTCATTTATTCAGACCTACCTGGTGGCATTGAGGGAGACTAAGCGTACATACGTTTCCTCCCTTATTGCATCGGCAGATAACCACCCGGCCGCCCTGTTTCGGGTGACCCGCTCACTCCTGCAGCAGGAGGCACGGGATGACCCCTTGCAGGGCCGAGCCGAGGATTTTAGTAAGTATCTGCACGATAAAATCGCTCAGCTCCGAGACGGTTTAGACCAAAATTGGGTAGATCCAGGTGAGAGGTCAGAGCCTCATCTTGTTGAGACTGATTGGGATGAGTTTGATCCTGTGACTCCTGAGGATGTGGGCAGGTTGCTGGGTAGGCTTAATGCCACTACATGTTTATTGGACCCGTGTCCCTCCTGGTTGGTGCTGGCCACACAAGAGGTGACACGGGGCTGGCTCCGGGGTATTATTAATGCTTCTTCGTTGGAGGGGGTTGTCCCTCCCGCCTTGAAAGAGGCGGTGGTGAGACCCCTCCTCAAGAAGCCTTCCCTGGACCCGGATATTTTAGGTAATTACCGTTCTGTCTCCAACCTTCGCTTTGTAGCGAAGGTTGTAGAGAGTGTGGTGGCATGTCAGCTACCCCAGTTCCTGGATGAAACGGTCTATCTAAACCGGTTCCAGTCCGGCTTTCGGCCTGGATACAGCACGGAGACGGCTTTGGTCGCATTGGTTGATGATCTCTGGAGGGCTCGGGACAGGGGTTATTCTTCTGCCCTAGTCCTACTAGATCTCTCAGCGGCTTTTGATACCATCGACCATGGTATCCTGCTGCGCCGGTTGGAGGGTTTGGGAGTGGGAGGCACCGTTTATCAGTGGTTCTCCTCCTATCTCTCTGACCGGTTGCAGACGGTGTTGGCAGGGGGGCAGAGATCGACCATGAGGCGCCTCATGTATGGGCAAGACACAAAAGCAGGGGTCAATACTCTTGCCCCTCTGTTCAACATCTATATGAAGCCACTGGGCGAGATCATCAGTGGCTTTGGGGTGAGTTATCAACTGTATGCTGACGACACGCAGCTGTACTTTTCCATCCCAGGCCACCCCAAAGCTGTCGAAGTGCTGTCCCGGTGTCTGGAAGCCGTGCGGGTCTGGATGGGGAGAAACAAGCTCAATCCCTCCAAGACAGAGTGGCTGTGGATGCCGGCATCCCGGTACAGTCAGCTACAACCACGGCTGACTGTTGGGGGCGAGTCATTGGCCCCAATGGAGAGGGTGTGCAACTTAGGCGTTATCCTGGATGGACGGTTGTCTTTTGAAGAACACTTGACAACCGTCTCCAGGAGAGCTTTTTATCAGGTTCGCCTGATCCGCCAGTTGCGCCCCTTTCTTGACCGGGATTCCTTATGCACAGTCACTCATGTTCTTGTTACCTCTCGCCTGGACTACTGCAATGCTCTCTACATGGGGCTCCCCTTGAGGAGCACCCGGAGGCTTCAGCTAGTCCAGAATGCAGCTGCGCGGGTGATAGAGGGAGCTGGTCGGAGCTCTCATATAACACCAATCATACGCAGACTGCACTGTCTGCCTGTGGTCTTCCGGGTGCACTTCAAGGTGTTGGTTACCACCTTTAAAGCACTCCATGGCTTAGGACCGGGTTACTTACAGGACCGCCTACTGCCATCGTTTGCCTCCCACCGACCCGTGCACTCTCACAGAGAGGGACTCCTTAGGGTGCCGTCAGCCAAGCAATGTCAGCTGGCGGCCCCCAGGGGAAGGGCCTTCTCTGTGGGAGCTCCTACCCTATGGAACGAGCTTCCCTCTGGACTTTGCCAACTTCCGGACCTTCGGACCTTTCGCCGCGAGCTTAAGACCTATTTATTTACCTGTGCGGGACTGGCATAGAACTTTTTAGTTGTTTTTAGGGTTTTTAAATTTTTAAATTAGGTTTTTGGATTTTAAAGGTATTTAAATTTGGGCTAAATTTAATAAGTTTTTTAATTGATATTTTTACTGTATGTATTTGATTGTTTTTATTCTGCCTGTTCACTGCCCTGAGTCCTTCGGGAGAAGGGCGGTATACAAATTAAAATATTATTATTATTATTATTATTATTGTTATTGTTATTGTTATTGTTATTGTTATTGTTATTGTTATGCTGGGACAGTTGACCTTGACTAGCTATAAACAAGTCCATTCAGCTGTGCAGTAGACAATGAGAGCCTACGTCCCTTGTCAGTCACACAAGGAGACATCTCCACCAGTTTGCTTCCCCACCCAAATACCTATGCTTTCCCCCCCTGTTACCATGGCAGCTGATAGCAAGCAAACATCATACAGGCTGACAATCATCCCTCCCAATGTAGAGACATTAGTCCTAGGAGGAAAAAACACAACACAACATGGAGACACAACCAAAAGGTAGATACAACCCAAAAGTATAACAACATTGGCATTAATACCATCAAGATTTATCAGAGTATTTGGAGTGGAACAACTGTAAAAGTTTCAAGGCTCTGACATCTCGCTCATTCACCCATTCAGATTGAGAGGAAGGGAAACGTTTCCAGGCCACCAAATACTGTACTTTTCCCCTATGTTTTCTAGAATTGAGGATCTTTTTGACCTCGAAATGCTGCTTTCTTTTGACGAAGAGAGGAACAGGAGGGCGGGGTCTGGTTGAAGTGAGGAGGTATGTTCAGGTTTCAGTAAACTAACATGAAACACAGGGTGGATCCTCTTAAGGGGTTTTGGTAGCTCTAACTGTATTGTGACCGGGTTTACAATTCTCACAATAAGAAAAAGACCCACATACTTAGGCCCCAGTTTTTTCAACTTTTGGTTAGTCTGTAGGTACTTAATAGAGAGGAAAACCCTATCACTGACTTGGTAGTCCCTCTGCATAACTCTTTTCTTGTCAGCCTGTTTTTTATGTGCTTAGTTAGCCTTATCTAGCGCCTTACGAGTGACAGGCAGATAAACTGAAGCTGCTCAATCCACTCCAGTAAGGAAGGGATTTGAGGCTTCTCTTGTGGCAATTCTGGGATGGGAACAAAATCCTGACTGGAAACCACCTTGAATGGGGTTAAACCAGTGCTACAATGTATGGAGTTATTATAAGCAAACTCTGCAAATGGCAGTAAGTCGGCCCAGTTATCTTGCTGATAATTTACATAACCACCTGAGATATTGTTATGGAACTGAGTTAGTTCATTTGCAAGCCCCATTAGTCTGAGGATGATGCGAGGAGCTTAGGCTTTGGGTGGAGTCTAACTACTTCAGGAACTCTCTCTAGAAGTGGGAAGGGAACTGGACCCCCCTGTCCGAAATTATTCATTCAGGAACACCAGGTAACCTATACATATGTTGAGCTACCCCCAGTGATACGCCAACTCCCTGATCTCCGGACCTTCCGGCGTGAGTTGAAAACTCTTTTATTCCATCATGCAGGACTGGCCTAATAGTTTTAATGGGGATTTTAATAGTTTTTAGTATATTCAGCCTATCTAAATTATTCTTTTAAATGTGTTTTTAATTTTTGTATTTATTGTTCTTAGTTGGCTGTAAACCGCCCTGAGTCCTTCGGGAGAAGGGCGGTATAAAAATTGAATAAACAAACAAACAAACAAACAAACAATAAACAGTTTAGCCAACACCGTTGCTGAAGGAATCTTGGAGCAGGGTACAAAATGCACCTGCTTGGAGAACATGATCACCCAAATAACTGTATTTCCACCACTCTTGGGTAGTTCAACAATGAAGTCCATGGATATGTCTTTCCAAAGAACTCCAGGTCTAGCAACATTCTGGAGTAATCCAGGTGGCTTTCCAAGCGACATCTTTACAAAGCACACACAGGACAACTAGCAACGTAGACCTCTATGTCCTTTTTCAAAGATGGTCACCAGAACTGCTGTTTAATTAAGTGTAACGTTTTCACAAATCCAAAAGGTCCAGCAGCTTTCACATCATGAGCTTGTTTTAATACAGCTCCCTCAGACTGTTGGGGACATACAACTTAGCACCCACCCATGCGAGGCCATCACAAACAGTACACTCATTTGAGTGGAATATGAACCAGTCATCAGTTTTTAGCGCTTCTTTTAACTTCTCACTTAAGTCAGGGATAGATCCAGGTCCACCTTTCGCTGGGCTCTGGTGACTATGGGAGCAGCCAATTGCTTGGAGGGGATAACCAGATGGATAACTTCCAGTCGTGTGGTATTATATTGGAGCAATCTAGATGGGGGATCTGCCATAAAGTTCTTCCCCCCAGGAAGGTAATGCAGAGACAAATTAAACCAATTAAAATGTTGTGCCCAATGAACTTGCTTGGACGACAACTTCCAGGGTGTTTTTAAGGCCTCTAGGTTCTTATGATCTGTCCACACCTCAAAAGGGTGCTTTGCCCCTTCAAGGAAATGCTTCCAGGTGAACAGGGCCCATCGGACAGTAAAAGCTTCCTTCTCCCAAATTGCCCATTCCCTTTTGGTTTCAGTTAATTTACAGGAGGTGTAAGTGCAGGGTGGTCCACCAGTTTGTTTCCCCACCCAAATACCTATGCTTCCACCCTGTTACTATGGCAGCCAATAGCAAGCAAGCATCACAGAGGCTGACAGTTGCCCTTTGGGCTCCAAGAAGCCCCTGCGGTATTTATGCAGCTGATAAATTAAGTGCTGCATGAACACCTATACCAAAGTGTCCTGGTGTATCTTAATGACATATTAATCTACACCAAAACAATGGCTGTACCGGTAAAGTTAGTATGGGAGGTCCTGAAAAAACTCAAGGCTGCTAAGCTCTATGCCAAACTTTCATGAGTTCCATCAAGATAAAATTGATTACCTCGGGTACCAAATCTCCCACCAAAGGATGGAGATGGACCCCGAGAAAGTGTGAGCAATTTTGGAATGGGAAACTCATTGAACCCACAAGCAGCTACTCCTAGGGTTTGCTAACTTTTACCAGTAATTCATGTCTTCCTTCACTCAGGTTGCCCTCCCTATAACCAGCTTGCTGAAAACTATGGGGGGGTGGATAAATCAAGACTGAGCCAGCCACTAAAATGGGCCATGGAATGCCAAGCCACATTCAAAAAGTTGAAAAGGCTTTTCTCAACTGAGCTGGTGCTTAAACACCCAGACCCAGAGAAAATCTTTGTGATTCAAGCTGACATCAGTAATGTGGCAGTAGGGTCCGTCCTACTCCAAAAAAATGAGGAGGGACAATTACAGCCATGAAATAGAACAGAGGTGGATGGTATCAGAAAAGGAAGCTTTTGCAGTCAGGTGGGCTCTTTTAACTTGGTGACATTTCTTGAAGGGAAATAAAATGCCTTTCCTTTTTCCTTTTCCTTTTTTTTTAACAAAAAGAACAAACAAAAACAACAATACATAACATACATTGACATAAAACATATATTCCTTCTTTGTATCAGCTTCGTTTCCTTATTTGTCTCATATTTACATCCTTATTCCCCCTATTTCGTTTAATTATACTTTTCTTTTTTGTCCCATTCTCCCTTGTTTCTATATATCTTCTATCCTATCTATCCTTCTAACTATTCATTTTCTTTCATACATTGGCATTTTATATACAGGTATATATAAGCTTTTCACCTTTTTTATCATTTACTATTTCTAGTCTCTAGCCAATTATACAATTTGTTCCATAGTATATAATATTCTGACTTTTCTTTTTCTTTTAATTTAATTTAATCTCCTTTGTTAATTTGTCCATCTCAGCACAGTCCAAGATTTTCTTTATCACTTTCTTCTCCATTAGTATATTCTCATTTTTCCATTCTGTGCATATACTATTCTGGCAGCTGTTATTATATGTAGAATTAGGTATCTTATTTTATTACTGTATTTTGTGTTGTGTATTCCCAGCAGGAAGGTCTCTGGTCTCCAGTCTATATGTTGATCAGTTATTTCTTCCAGCCACTTTTTAGTTTTAATCCAGAATTTTTTCGCTGTTGGACATGTCCACCATATATGGTAATATGTTCCATGTAACTTTTTACACTTCCAACATAATGTGGAGCTATTTGGGTACACCTTAGCAAGCCTTGCTGGTGGAAGATGCCATCTATAAAACATACTATATACATACATACATACATACATACATACATACATACATACATACATATATATATTCTGAGGTTTTCACGGGTGTTTGTATGTAGGTCTTTAGTTGTTTGGGTTTTCTCCCGTGTAAAATTGGAAGTGTCATGGCGACGTTTTGACGAAGTCTCATTCACCATCTTCAGGCTTCAGCTTCGTGCTTCTGGGAGCAATGTGTGATTGCAGCTGCGATCACACATTGTTCCCAGAAGCACAAAACGTCGCCAAGACACTTCCAATTTTACACGGGAGAAAACCCGAACAACCAAAGACCTACATATATATGATGACTGAGGCGCGTCTTGTTGATGTTGTTTGGGATGAGTTTGATTCTGTGGCTCTCGAGGACGTGGACAGGTTGCTGGGGAGGCTGCATGCCACTACATGTTTACTGGACCCGTGCCCCTCCTGGCTGGTGCTGGCCACTCAGGAGGTGACACGAGGCTGGCTCCGGGGAAATATAAATGCTTCTCTGATGGAGGGGATCTTTCCCGCTGCCTTGAAAGAGGCGGTGGTGAGACCCCTCCTCAAGAAGCCTTCCCTGGACCCAGCTATTTTGGGTAACTACCGTCCAGTCTTCAACCTTCGCTTTGTGGCGAAGGTTGTAGAGAGTGTGGTGGCGTGGCAGTTCCCTCAGTACCTGGAGGAAGCTGTCTATCTAGACCCGTTCCAGTCCGGCTTCCGGCCCGGGTATAGCACGGAGACAGCTTTGGTCGCGTTGGTGGATGACCTCTGGAGGGCCAGGGATAGGGGTTGCTCCTCTGCCCTGGTCCTGTTAGATCTCTCATCGGCTTTTGATACCATCGACCATGGTATCCTGCTGCGCCGGTTGGAGGGGTTGGGAGTGGGAGGCACCGTTTATCGGTGGTTCTCCTCCTACCGCTCCGACTAGTCGCAGACGGTGTTGACAGGGGGGCAGAGATCGGCTGCGAGGCGCCTCACTTGCGGGGTGCCTCAGGGGTCGATTCTCTCGCCTCTTCTGTTCAACATCTACATGAAGCCGTTGGGCGAGGTCATCAGTGGCTTTAGGGTGAGTTATCACCTGTACGCTGATGATACCCAGCTGTACGTTTCCACCCCAGGCCACCCCAGCGAAGCTGTCAAAGTGCTGTCCCGTTGTCTGGAGGCCGTATGGGTCTGGATGGGGAGAAACAGACTCAGACTCAGAATCCATCCAAGACGGAGTGGCTGCGGATGCCGGCATCCCGATACAGTCAGCTGCAACCGCGGCTGACTGTTGGGGGCGAGTCACTGGCCCCAACGGAAAGTGTGCGCAACTTGGGCGTCCTCCTGGATGGATGGCTATCGTTTGACGATCACTTGGCGGCCGTCTCCAGGAGAGCTTTTTACCAGGTCCGCCTGGTCCGCCAGTTGCGCCCCTTTCTTGACCGGGATGCCTTATGCACGGTCACTCATGCTCTCGTCACTTCTCGCCTGGATTATTGCAATGCTCTCTACATGGGGCTCCCCCTGAAGTGCACTCGGAGAGTTCAGCTAGTCCAGAATGCAGCTGCACGGGTGATTGAGGGAGAACCACATTGCTCCCGGGTAACACCACTCCTGCGCAATCTGCACTGGCTACCTGTGGTCTTCCGGGTGTGCTTCAAGGTTTTGGTTACCACCTTCAAAGCGCTCTATGGCTTAGGGCCCGGGTACTTACGGGACCGCCTGCTGTTACCACATGCCTCCCACCGACCCGTGCGCTCTCACAGAGAGGGTCTTCTCAGGGTGCCGTCCGCCAAGCAGTGTCGGCTGGCGGCCCCCAGGGGAAGGGCCTTCTCTGTGGGAGCACCTACTCTCTGAAATGAACTTCCCCCCCGGTTTACGCCAATTGCCTGACCTCCGGACCTTTCGCCGGGAACTGAAAAGTTATTTATTTATCCAAGCGGGACTGGCCTGATTTTTAAACTCTAAATTTTAAATTTTAAATTTTTCAATTGTAATTTTATTGGGTATTTTATAGGGTCAATTGGACGGTTTTAATTTCGGCCTTTTATTGAATAAGTTTTTTAATTGTTATTTTAGTGTGTATATTAATTGTTTTAATGCAGGCTATACACCGCCCTGAGTCCTTCGGCTATATGTATAAAAGTTTAATTATATATATATATATATATATATATATATATATATATATATATATATATATATATATATATATATATATATATATATATATATATATATATATATATATATATATATATATAATTTTGAACACATTAAAACACAAGACAAACATACAACATTTATATATATATATCACTTTTTCCTATCAGGTTTTCAAAGCGGTCCTTTCTTACTATTTATACTTACTTACTTACTTACTATTTATATTTTAATTCTTACTTACTTACTATTTATATTTTAATTCTATCTTATTCTACTTTTATATTATCTATCTTCCTTTATTTCATCTACATTTCATCTACATTCATTTACATTTTCTTTATTTCATCTACATATAGCTTTTACCCTGTTGTTCAATTTTCATTATCTTTCCTATTTTCCAACCATTCATACCATCTACATCGGACCTTATAATATTCTGTATCCTCTTTTTCTTTGATTTCTTTTGTGAGTTTTTCCATCTCTGCACATTCTAGGATTTTCTTAATTAAATCTTCTTCTGTTGGCAGGTTCTTCTTCTTCCAATTTTGCATGTAAGCTATACGTGATGCTGTTAATATGTGTAGTATTAAGTATTGGGTATCCTTTGTATAGTTTTCTGTTGGAATCCCTAATAAGAATTGTTCTGGCTGTTCCTTTACTGATTCCTGTATTATCTCCTCTAACCACTTTTTGATTTTAGCCCAGAATTGTTTTGCCACCGGACAGGTCCACCAGAGATGATAGTATGTTCCATAGTTACTCTTACATTTCCAACAATTTGGTGAGTTACTGGGGAACATCTTTGCTAGTCTAGCTGGTGGAAGATGCCATCTGTGAAACATCTTCATCTGGTTTTCCTTGTATGCTGTCGATATTGTCAATTTCATGTTTGTTCTCCACATCTTTTCCCACTTCTCTATTTCTATTACATGATTAAAGTTTCTTGCCCGTTTAATCATAGTATCTTTCACTATTTTCTCTTCCATTTTATACCGTAACAGGAAATTATATGTTTCTCTAATTAATTTTTGGTCTTTCCCATATATTATTTTATCCAATTCATTTTGCTCCAATTATATCTGATTAGTCTTTGTGTCTTCTATATATTTTGATCTAATTTGGAAATACATCCACCATTCGACTTCCCTATTCAAATCCTGTTCTAATTCTTGTTTTGTTTTTAATTTTCCCAATTCATTTGATATATCCCTGTACCTAATTATTTTGGTCCAATTTATTAAATTTGGATGTGTTAGTGTTTCATTGGGGGAAATCCAAGATGGTATATTCATATAGTGCTGTTTTTTAATTTTATTCCAAATTTTTGATAATGCATTCCTAATTATGTGTCTTCTAAAATACGCATGGGTTTTGTACTTTTCAGCCCACAAGAATGCATGCCATCCTATCTGTAGGTTGTGGCCTTCTATTGTTAAAATTCTTTTGTTTCCCAACTCCATCCATTCCTTTAACTATGTCAGGCATGCTGCTTGGTAATAAATTTCCCAATCTAGTAGGGCTACTCCTCCCCTGTCTTTGGTATCCTGTAGTGCTTTTAATCTAATTCTAGGCTTTCTTCCTTGCCATATAAATTTTGAGGTCAATCTATTTAATAAATCAAAGTAATTTTTTTCTATTCTTATCAGTATAACCTGGAAGAGGAACAAGATTTTGGGCAAGATATTCATTTTTATTTCTGCCACTCTTCCCATCCACGAAATTTGTAATTTTTTCCAATTTTCCAGATCTTTCCCAATTTGCAGTATTAATTTGTCATAATTATATTTTTTAATTGAGGAATCTCTTGCTGTTAGCCAAATCCCTAGATATCCCTAGATGTTCATGCTATTTTCTAATTCTGTCTCTTGTTTTTTTGTAAGGTTTTTTGTTAGTAATTTGGATTTCTTCCTATTAATTTTCAAACCTGCCACTATGCCAAATGCTTCTATTTTTTTAATCAGTTTGGAGCCTGATTTTAAGGGTTCCTCAATTATAAAAACCGTATCGTCTGCGAAGGCTTACAGTTTGTACTCTTCATTTTTTATTTTCAATCCTTTTATCTCCCGATCCTCCCTAATTTTTTTTAAGAGTGGCTCCAATGATAGTATAAAGAGAAATGGGGAAAGTGGGCATCCTTGTCTTATACTTTTTGTTATTTCAAAAGCTATCTGTCATGTCTTGGTTAATAATCACCCTTGCAATTTGCTTTGAATATATTTTTTCAATCATCTTTTCAAATTTGGATCCAAATTCCATTTTTTTTTATTTGTTGTATCATGAATCTCCAATTCAAATTATCAAAAGCTTTTTGGGCATCAAGGAAAACCAGTGAAGCTTGTTTCTCTGGGTGTATTTCATAATACCATAATATGTCAGTTATGGTCCAGGTATTATTTTTGATTTGTCGACCAGGCAGAAAACCATTTTGATCTGGATGTATATATTTATCTAAAAGTGTTTTTAACCTTTCCACAATAATTGACATATATATTTTATAGTCAGAATTCAATAAAGAGATAGGCCTGTAGTTTTGTACTAATTGCTGGTCTGTGTCTTCCTTAGGTATTTATTTATTTATTTATTTATTTATTAAATTTTTATACCGCCCTTCTCCCGAGGGACTCAGGGCGGTGTACAGCTAAAAGACAAAAAACATAAAAAATATACAATTAAAACAACAATTTAAAACCGAGCATATTAGAAAAAATGGCCAACATTAAAAAATTTAGAATTTAAAATTTCGAACCCTAAAATAATAGAACCCCAGTTAAAAATTTAAAAATATTAAGCCAGTCCTGCTTGAATAAATAAGTGCGTTTTCAGCTCACGGCAAAAGGTATAAAGGTAAAGGTAAAGGTTCCCCTCACACATACATGCTAGTCATTCCCGACTCTAGGGGGCGGTGCTCATCTCCGTTTCAAAGCCAAAGAGCCAGCGCTGTCCAAAGACATCTCCATGGTATTGTGGCCGGCATGACTCAATGCCAAAGGCGCATGGAACGCTGTTACCTTCCCATCAAAGGTGGTCCCTATTTTTTCTACTTGCATTTTTACGTGCTTTCAAAATTGCTAGGTTGGCAGAAGCTGGGACTAGTAACAGGAGCTCACCCCGTTACACGGCAGCACTAGGGATTCGAACCGCTGAACTGTTGACCTTTCGATCGACAAGCTCCCTTATACTTATACCTTAGGTATAAGTGTAATTAATGCTTCTGTCCATGTTTGGGGTATGTTTGTATGTTGTAATGCTTCGTTGAATATTTCCAGCATTAATCCTCCTGTTTGTTTTTAAATACTCCTATATAGTTCAACTGGTATTCCATCTGGGCCTGGCATTTTATTGTTGTTGTTGTTGTTTTGTCTTTTTATTGCCATTCCGAAATCTGTTTCAGAGGTTGGCTGGTTTAATACTTTTTTCTGTTCTTCCATCAATTTGCATACATTTGTTTCCTCTAAATAGTTTTGAATTTCTGCTTCTGTCATTTCTTCCTGTGTATATAGTTTCGGGAAAAAAGTATGTACTATTTGTTTCTTATCTTCTCTTTTGTATTGGATTTTCCCTTCCTCATCTTTCAAATGTTGAATCGTTCTTTTATCTTTTTCCTTTTTTACTTTATAGGCTAACCATCTGCTCACCTTGCATGCTCAAAATAATTTTGTTTGGCCATCTTATTTTCAACTCCACTTCCTCTTGAATTATCAGATTTAATTTATGTTTAATTATACTCCTTTCCTCTTCTATTTTTTATTTTGGGGATTTTTTTGCAGTTCTTCTGCTTTTTTAAGCTCTTCCTGTAGTTTGTTTTGGTGGGATCTTTTCTCTTTTCTTTTTGTTATATATGCAATTGTCTCTAATATATGCTTTTAACGTGTCCCAAAGATTTTGGATCAACGTATCTTTTTTTTTTATTTATACTTAAGAAAATCTCTCATTCTTTTTCCAGGTATTTCTTATATTCTCTCTCTTTACATATATTTTGGTTTAAGGTCCATCTTTTATATCTTTTTTGTCCTTTCCAGTAGATGATTATCGGATTATGGTCAGCCCATTCATTTGTTCCTATTTCTATTTTTTCTATTTCTATTTGAAATTGTCTTGTCATCCAGGCCATGTCAATCCTGGACCACGATTGATGGGGACGGGAATAATATGTATATTGCCCTTCTTCTTTGTGAATTTCTCTCCATATGTCTCTTAATGCTAATTGTAATGCCATGTTAAAGAATTCTTTGGGTAATATTTCCTTCTTTTTTGACATCTCCACCAGCTCACTTCCCCCCCCCCATATACAAGTTAAACCTCAATGGCAGCCAATAGCAAAAGCAAGCATCATAGGCAAAGCATCATGGGCAGACACTGACATTTGGCCCTCCTGGAGAAAAGACGTTAGTCCTATAAAATAAAATAAAATAAAATAGACAGCGTAGAATTATTCTAGCACACCCCCCCCCAAGCAGACATAAACATACAGAAATAATTACTTGACCTTAAGGCTTGTCTGGATACTTCCTGTGAAATAATTGTATATGATGTGGGGCTCTAACATCCCACTCATTTACCCATTCAGAATAAGAGGGGGGAAAGTGTTTCCATGCCACCAGGTGCTGCACTTTACCTCTACACCTTCGAGAGTCGAGGATTTCTTTGACTTCATAATGTTGTTCTTCAATGAGGAGACGTATTGGAGGGGTTTTTGGAGTCAGACGAATTGGGGACGTTTGTACAGGTTTCAACAAGCTCTCATGAAACACCGGGTGAATTCTCTGGTGGGTTTTTGGTAACTAACTGCACTGCGACTAGGTTTACTATCCGGACAATGGGGAAAGGGCCTACATATTTGGGTCTCAGTTTTTTCGATTTCTGGGCAGTTTGCAAGTACTTAGTGGATAGGAAAACCTCATCCCCCACCTGATACTCTTTTGGGATGGCCCATTTTTTATCATCTTGCTTTTTATGAACTTTGTGGGCTTCGTCCAATGCCTTACGGGCTACTGGCCAGGTAAGTTGAAGTCGTTTGATCCATTCTGCCAAGGAAGCTATTTGGGGTTTCTCCTGTGGTAATTCTGGGATAGGCCCAAATTCCTGGCCAGATACTATTAGGAATGGTGTAAACCCAGTACTGCTGTGTATGGAATTATTATATGCTACTTCTGCAAATGGCAGCAGGTCCGCCCAGTTATCCTGTTGATAATTTACATAACATCTGAGGTATTGTTCTAATAATGAATTAATTCTCTCACAGGCCCCATTTGTCTGAGGATGGTGGGTGGAGCTTAGCCCCTGGGCAGAGCCTAATAATCTCAGGAACTCCCTCCAAAAGTGGGAGGTGAACTGAACTCCTCTATCAGAGATCATTCATCTGGGACACCATGTAAACGATAGACATGTTGAATGAACAGTTTAGCCAGCATTTTTGCTGAGGGAATCTTGGGACAGGGTACAAAGTGCACCTGCTTTGAGAACAAGTCCATAACCACCCAGATGACTGTATTTCCATTACTTTCTGATAATTCCACAATAAAATCCAGGGATATCTCCTTCCAAGGGGCTCCAGGTCTGACTACAGGCTGGACTAACCCACGTGGCTTTCCAGGTGGCCTTTTTGCCAAAGCACATATAGGACAACTGACGACATATGCCTCTATGTCCTTCTTTAAGGAGGGCCACCAGAATTGTCGCTTAACTAAATGTAAAGTCTTCACAAATCCAAAATGCCCCACAACTTTTGCATCGTGGAATTGTTGTAACACCTTTCTCCTTAGGCTTGCAGGGACATATAGCTTCACTCCAATCCATGTGAGACCATCCTGAACAGTACATTCATTTCTGTGGGAGGCGAACCACTCATCCATTTTTAATGCAACCCTTAACTGTTCACTCAACCCCATGGGTATGATTGGTTCTCCTCTCGTTTGGGCCCCAGTGACTACCCTTGTCTCGAAGGGATAACCGGCCAGATTATTTCTGGTTGTGCACTATTGTATTGGGGCAACCTCGAGAGGGCATCAGCCATAAAATTCTTTCCTCCTGGGAGGTAATGCAGGGTAAAATTAAAACGATTGAAACGTTGGGCCCACCGGACTTGTTTGGGTGATAATTTTCGTGGGGTTTTTAAGGCTTCTAAATTCTTTTTTTTTTTTTTGGAAAGTGTTTTTTTTTTTAGAAAAAAGCAAACCACATATAGCATACTTTTTGAACAAAATATCAGCCAGGTACATAGTCAAACCCAATTCAATTTTCCACCACCCTCTTTTATACTTTATGAAATATATTTCCCTTCCCCCTTTTTTAATTTCACTATTTGCATATCTCTAATATAAAATTCAATCTAACCCTCTGTCCTGAATTTAATTTTTAATCAAGTCAAGTCCCCCCCTTTTTTGCCCCCCTTATTTCTCCCATCTATATTAAAATCCAATATTCCCATTTACAAATTTCTTTCTTTTCAATCCTTATATCATCAATATCCATAATTCCATTACATTTTCATAAACATTTTTAAAAATTATTATTCTTAATTTTATCAAAAGAAAAACAAAAAAAAAAGGAAAAAAGACAAAATAATACCAGCTAATATCCATTATTTCAAAATATATCTTATGTGTTTAATTCTCATCTTTTTAATATTTCCAAAAGATCTCATGTATTTAATTCTCATTTCTTTAATATTTCAGTCTTAATCTATATTAATTCCCTTCTTGTTTTTCTTTAAAGTTCCTTGTTTTAAACCAATATATCTTATATTTCAGTAATTTCTGCCCATTTCCATAAGTTCAATATCAGTCATTTCTTTATCAATTTAGATTTTGAAATTATTATTCTTAATCTTATAAAAAAAGCAAAACTAAAAAGGAGCAAACATTTCTCTTATTTCAAAAGGTTTCATGTTTATACTTATGTATTCTCATCTTTTAGAAGTTTTATTCTTAAACTATTTCAATTTGATTTTTATTTGCTTAAAATTTCATGCTTTCTTAGCTTATCCTATATTTCTATTGGTTTTCCTTTTTCCCTCTTCCCCCCTTCTTTATATCTCTGGTAACCTCTGTATAATCCTTTAAGTTTATATTTTGACATCATAAATTCTTTATTCACTGTCACTACTAAAAACAGCTCTAGTTTTTTCTAAATCATTATCTTCCAGTCTTGTAGTTGTTTCTTTTATTCCTTGCTTTAAAATCCTTTGTGTGTTTCTCTTGTTTTCAGTTGTTCTCTGTTTCATTCTTTGAAGTTGTAGCTCTTGTTCTTATGAAGGTCAGAGAGCTTGTTGATAGAGACCTCCCTTAAAGTTCTCGCCATTCTTATCACAGTCATAAAAGGTTTTCAACAATGACCAAGTGCTTGTAGTTCCTCTTCCGCCTTTAGGTGTCACTTTATAGTCCACAGATCCAATCCACAATTAACAAAAGTGTCCATTTTGTTTCCTTTACTTAGAGTGCGCCTTGTTTTGTTTCAACTTGTTTTTTCTTTTTCCAATTTGCCCCATTTAAAATCCATAACTTCAATTTAATAATTTGCTTAGTTCAAATCCATAGAGGATAAAAGAAGTCAGAGATATTCCATCAAAGTCCAATTTTAAATCCTTTTTCCTTTTTTCCTTCTTTATAATATTTGTTGTTGTTAGTTGCGAAGTCGTATCCGACCCATCACGTCCCCATGGACAACGTTCCTCCAGGCCTTCCTGTCCTCTACCATCCTCTGGAGTCCATTTAAACTCATGCCTACTGCTTCAGTGACTCCATCCAGCCACCTCGTTCTCTGTCGTCCCCTTCTTCTTTTGCCCTCAATCTTTCTCAGCATTTGGCTCTTCTCCAGTGAGTCCTTCTTTCTCATTAGGTGGCCAAAGTATTTCAGTTTCATCTTCAGGATCTGGCCTTCTAAAGAGCAGTCAGGGTTGATCTCCTCTAGAACTGACTTATTTGTTCACCTTGCAGTCCAAGGGACTCGCAGGAGTCTTCTTCAGCACCAGAGTTCAAAGGCCTCAATTCTTTGGCACTCAGCCTTTCTTATGTCCAACATTCATAGCCATACATTGCAACTGGGAAAACCATGGCCTTGACTATACGCACTTTTGTTGGCAGGGTGATGTCTCTGCTTTTTAGTATGCTGTCTAGAATTGCCATAGCTTTCCTCCCCAGGAGCAAGCGTCTTTTAATTTCTTGGCTGCAGTCCCCATCTGCGGTGATCTTGGAGCCCAGGAAAATAAAATCTGTCACTACCTCCATTTCTTCACCATCTATCTGCCAGGAATTGAGAGGGCCAGATGCTATGATTTTAGTTTTCTTAATGTTGAGTTTCAAGCCAACTTTTGCACTCTCCTCCTTCACCCGCATCAAGAGGCTCTTTAGTTTCTCTTCGCTTTCTGCCATTAGAGTGGTATCATCTGCATATCTGAGGTTGTTGATATTTCTTCCGGCAATCTTAATTCCAATTTTTGATTCATCTAGCCCCGCTTTTCTCATGATGTGTTCTGCATATAAGTTAAATAGGCAGGGTGATAGTATACAGCCTTGCCGGACTCCTTTCTCAATTTTGAACCAATCAGTGGTTCCGTGTCCAGTTCTTCCTGTTGCTTCTTGACCCACATACAGGTTTCTCAAGAGACAAATAAGATGGTCTGGTACTTCCATCTTTTTAAGAACTTGCCACAATTTGTTGTGATCCACACAATCAAAGGCTTTAGCATAATCAGTTATTAAAAACATCCAGATTGTCTAGATCCCAACTTTAATTAGAAGTTCTATTTTTCTCTTTTTATTTGAAGCCTCTAAACTTCATTTTCAAAAGCCAAATTTTTATCAAGTCTTTGGATACTGTTTCCGTTTCTTTTATTCAATTGTATTAACAGTCCTTGCCAATTTAACTGCTATTCCAGGGTTTTGAAAGTTTGTTGCAGATATCAATTTTAAGATGCCTCACCGTGAGTTGGTATTCACTCACCCAGCTTCAATATTTTGTCCAATTCACCGCTTCAACCTCCTGCACAATCTTATGTGGCTGTCCCGACTTTGGCAGCTTGTGATGGCTGTGGTCTTCATCGCTGGGTCGAAGGCTAAAAGGCAGGTGCTGCAGGGAATTTGCAATTTCCCTGTTCGCTCTGATGGCTCTTTCTTTCTTCACTGTCCCTGCAGGACAGCTAAGTCCATTACGGACCCCCATAACAATGGGAATTTCGGCGCTCCCCCAGAGCTCCCAGGGTTTGTGTCCATCTCGTCGTGATGCTGGCCACACTCCCAGGCTTCTACGTTCTTATGATCTGTTCACACATCAAAAGGGTGCTTTGCCCCTTCGAGGAAATGACTCCAAGTTAACAATGCCCAATGGACTGCAAAAGCTTCTTTCTCCCAAATTGCCCATCTCCGTTCAGTCTCAGACAATTTACAGGAGATGTATGCACAGCGTTTTAGGGACCCATCAGCATTTTCTTGAAGTAGCACTGCCCCAACCGCCACATCACTAGCATTTTTTTTTTTTGTTTACATTTATACCCCGCCCTTCTCCGAAGACTCAGGGCGGCTTACAATGTATAGGGCAATAGTCTCATTCTATTTGTATATATTTACAAAGTCAACTTATTGCCCCCCCAACAATCTGGGTCCTCATTTTACCTACCTTATAAAGGATGGAAGGCTGAGTCAACCTTGGGCCGGGCTCGAACCTGCAGTAATTGCAGGCTTTGTGTTCTTAATAACAGGCCTTACCAGGCAGAGCTAAACCGGCCCAGCATTGGCCTGGACAATGAAATGAGCCTCTATGTCAGGATGTTTCAAAACTGGCTCAGCAGCGAACAGCCATTTCAGCTTCTCAAAAGCTGCCTGACACTCCATATTCCATTTGAGCAGTCTACTAGGTTTTGGCTTGACCACCCCCTTCGTTTTCAGGAGGTTGGTAATAGTAATGTGATTTGTGCAAACGAGGGGATAAACTGCCAATAAAAGTTTGCAAACCCCAAGAAGCTCTGTAGTTGCTTCTGGCTCTGTAGTGTCCACTCTAGGACCGCCCTGACCTTTTCTGGGTCCATTTCTATCCCCTCATTTGATATGCGGTATCCCAAGTAGTCAATCTTGCTTTGATGGAACTCTCATTTTGATAATTTAGCATACAGTTCGGCCGCTCTGAGTTTTTTCAGAACTGACCACACCAATTTCACGTCCCTCCATCGTCTTCGTGTAAATGAGAGCATCATCTAAATAAACCAGAACTCCTTTGTAGAGATGCTCATGCAGTACCTCATTAATCAATTGCATGAACACCCTGGGGGATCCTTGCAATCCAAAAGGGAGCACCCTAAACTGAAAGCAAACCAGGGGGCAGTTGAAAGCAGTTTTCCACTCATTGCCTTCCTTTATCCAGATTCTGTAGTACGCCTCCCATAAATCCAGTTTAGTAAAAATCTTCCCCTTGGCCAGGTGAGCTAACATGTCTTTCACTAGGGGCAGCGGTACACATTTTCTGCACAAATGGCGTTCAGGTTCCGGTAATCAACACACAAACCAAGATAGCATCTTTCTTTTCCTGGAACAGAACCAGAGCCGCGACTTGGGGCCTTGCTGGCTAGATGAAGCCCTGTTTCAGATTTTTGTCAATAAAGTTCCACAGCTCCCCCAGCTTGTGAGGGGTCATAGAGTAGATTTTTGGTTTAGGGAGCTTCACCCCCGGAAGAATCTCGATACCACAGTCCATGGGTTGGTGGGGTGGCAGTACATCTGATGCCTTTTTGCTGAAAACCTTCCTGAGGTCCCAATATAGGGATGTTTTCCTCCCCAGGGATACATTCATACCCTACCACTGCCAGCTCCTTTGAAGTTTTAGCTGTGCAAGAAGATCCATCCCCTCCCTCCCCTGGGTGGTGGATGGAGCAAATGCACAACCATCCCTTCCTCCAATTCACCTGGGGGTTCCACTTCTGTAGCCAAGGCAGTCCCAGCAAGAGAGGGGCCTTTCCATCCCAGGGGCTACGATGAAACTCAAAGTCTCTCAGTGATCCCCCATCCACATCTCAACAGGTTCAGTCACAAAGTGGGCGGGTTCCCTCCGGCTACTGACCCATCCAACTGGCAGAATGTGATGGGTACGTTCATCTTTTTTAGTCTCAATCCCATCTTGTCTACTACCTCAGGGCTGATGATGCACCTCGTGCATCCAGAATCTAGAAGGGCTAGCATCTTCCCCTGGGCACCTGACAATGACACTCTTAGTTCTATTGGGATAGTCATAAGGGGCCCCCATTGACTTACCAAGTGGACTCATCATCGGTGTCAGTTTCAGTGTTGCTGTCCTCTGCGATGGTCGGAGTTCCCAACTCCCCCAAGCCTGGGGAAGCAAACTCAATGACTTCCACCCCTTTCAGGGCCATCTTGCAATGCTTGATTGGGGGCTTGTCAGCTTTCTTTACTCCAGCAGGGGTCAGCTGGGAGCCAGTTTTGGAGAAGCAGTCAGCCACCCAGTGCCCTTCTTTCCCACATCTGAAGCAGGCGATGGATTTAGGCTTTGCGGTTGCACCCCCTTTGGACACTCTGGGGCTCTCTTTAGGGGGAACAAGGGAAGGCTTGCTCCAATTCCGACCTCTGCAGTAGTGATCCCTGGCCAGGTCAACCTCCACATCACCAGCCATCACATACCAGCACTGCAAATCTCGAGGGGGGCCCCAGGAGCAGCAAAGTGTATAGATTTCTTCATTGAGGCCATCCTTATAACACTCCATTAACGCTGCCTGGGACCACTCCCTCATATGGCACACCAACCCGTGGAACTAATGGGTGTACTCTGCCACTGATCTCCGGCCTTGAGTGATAGACTTCATCCTGATTCTGGCTCTTCACTCGGCTAGAGGGTCCTAGAACCATTTTCTAAAGTCCGCCATAAACTAGTCATAATTTCTCAGCAGGGGGGAGTTGTCATCATGGAGGCTCACCCACCATTCAGCAGTGATTCCCTCAAGGTCCATGGTGATGCATCGCACATGGGCCGCTTCCAATAGGAAATCCTCTCCATACTCTTCCATGTAATTCCACACTTGAGATAGAAAAAATCCCAATGCCTTCGGATCTCCCCCTATTTTACTGTCAGCAGTGGAAGCTTCAGAATTTGATGCCTACGGGTTCCTGCCCCTCTTGCCAGGGGGCCCTGGGCTACAGCTTCTGCCTGAGCCCCAGTAGTTTGCTCTCCCTCTGCTCAGCTTTTGGGCATTTCTTTTTTTTTTATTGAAAAAGTTTTAACAAACAAAAACATTTTCCCCTTCCCCCATAAAACCCCTTCCCCTCCCTTCACCCCCCCCCTGGCTTCCCGGGTCAATCACAAGGTATTGTTATACATAAACCAAACATAGAATAAAATTTTCCCTTCTAATCCAATTAACCTCATCCAAATCTTTTCATTTCCTAACCCCCCCATTAAATAAAATAATACATCCTAATTATTCAAAGGCAATCTGATATCTCTTAATCTGATATCTGTTTTGTAGATAATCAATCCATTTTTTCCATTCAATTAAATATCTTTCCTGCGTATTGTCTTTCAAAAAGGCTGAGATTTTAGCCATCTCAGCCAAGTTAGTAACTTTCAATATCCATTCTTCTATTTTAGGTAACTCTTTTTTCTTCCAATATTGTCCAATCAACAGCCTTGCTGCTGTTATTAAGTTCAAAATCAATTTAATCTCAGTCACTGTACAATCCGTTATAATTCCCAAAAGGAAAAATTGCGGCAGGAATTTTATCTTCTTCTTCAGGACATTTTGAATAATCCACCAAATTCTTATCCAAAAGGCCTTGATTTTCTTACAAGTCCACCAAATATGAAAATATGTAGTGTCATCACAGTCACATCTCCAACATTTCACTTGGATATCAGGATACATACATGATAATTTTTTGGGATCTAAGTGCCATTTATAAAACATCTTATAAAAATTTTCCCTTAGATTCTGTGCTTGTGTAAACTTAACATTTCTAACCCAGATTTTCTCCCATGTAACATTATTGGTTCCTAAATATTCTGTGCCCATTTTATCATACAGTCCTTTACCAAATCCTTTTCTGAATCTATTTCAAGCAACACATTGTACAATCTCTTTATATGCTCCTGGGTCTGATTTCTAATTTGCTTTATTAAATTTTCCTCCCTTTGCATTATACCAATTTTTTGATCTTCTTTCCATCTAGCACTTAGTTGCCCATATTGAAACCAAGTATAATTCCTCCCTTCTTCATTTAATACCTGTAATGATTTTAATTGCAAGCTACCTCCTTCAGCATACAAAAGTTCTTTATAAGTAATCATTTCCTGTTTCTGTTCTATATTTATATTCTCTATTGCATGTCTGGGGCTCGCCCATATAGGAATCTTATAGTCTAGTTTATAGGAATATTTTTACAGATCCGCAAAAGAGCACTTCTCAACACATGACTCTTAAAAGCCCTATCCACTTTTTTTTCATAAAATAAATACGCATGCCATGCATATAATAAGTCATAACCTTCTATATTCAAAATTCTTTCCTCCATTAAATTAAACCAGTCACTTATTACTGAAAGGGCTACTGCTTCATAATATAGTTTAAAATTAGGCATTTTTAGGCCTCCTCTTTCCCGTAAGTCCTGTATTATTTTCATTTTAACCCTCGCCTTTTTACCTTGCCATATAAATTTATTAATCCCACTCTGCCAATCCTCCAAATTTTTATCTTTCTTAATTATTGGTATCATCTGGAACAGAAACAAAAATCTAGGTAACACATTCATTTTGATAGCCGCTATCCTCCCCAATAACGATAGTTGCAGTTTTTTCCAGACACTCATGTCATTCTGAACTTTTTGCCATAGCAAGTCATAATTATTCTTATAAAGTTTCTTGTTCGATGAGCTAATATAAACCCCTAAGTATTTAATCTTTTTTATCACCTCAAATCCTGTTATTTCCTCTAGTTTTTGTTTCTGTTGTTTAGACATATTTCTGATTATCACTTTTGTTTTATTCTGATTTATTTTAAATCCTGATACCTTTCCATATTTATCAATCGTTTCCAACAAAGATCTACTTGAATTTATAGGATTTGTTAAAGTAACCACTAAGTCGTCTGCAAAAGCTCTAACTTTGTACTCATATTGTCTAATTTTAATTCCCTCTATTTTCGTTAACTCTCGTATTTTATCCAATAATGGTTCCAGAGTCAAAACAAACAATAGTAGTGATAAAGGACATCCCTGTCTCGTTCCTTTCGCAATCTTAATAACTTCTGTCAGACTACCATTTATTATAATCTGAGCTGTTTGCTCTCCATAAATCGCTTTAATTATTCTAACAAAGCAATCTCCAAATTGCATTTTCTCTATTAATTTAAATAAAAAATCCCAATGCAATCAATCAAAGGCATCCAAAAAAATAAGTGCTGCTGAAGTATTCTTCTTTTCCAAATATTCCAATATATTAATAATCTGTCTAACTTTATTCCTCATCTGCCTTCCTTTTATAAAACCAGATTGATCAGTATGAATTCTTTGTTGTAAAACTAACATTAATCTATTTGCTATTATTTTAACAAAAATCTTATAATCATTATTTAAAAGTGAGATCGGCCTATAATTCCCGGGTTTAGAGCAATCTTGCTCCTCTTTTGGTATCAGTGAAATAAAAGATGTTTTCCATGACGGGGGTATTCCCCCTCCTAATTGTATCTGATTAAATAATTCCTTAAGTGGGCCTAGTATTTCATCCTGTAATTTTTTATAATAACTTGCTGTAAGTCTATCTGTACCGGGGTTTTTCCCCATTTTTAATTGTTTAATTGCCTCCACTATTTCTCCAGTAGCTATCGACCGATTCAACTCCTCCCTTTGTTCTAATGTTAGAGTATTAACCTTATAATCTTTCAAATAATCATAAATGTCCCTATTCGGTATTTTATCTTTCGCATATAAAGTAGTGTAAAATTCTGAGAAGGCCTTTTTAATTTTATCCTGTTGATATATCTCTTTACCTTTATATTCTATTTTTTCTATGACACGTGCTTTCTGTTTTTTCCTTAAGTTATATGCTAGCCACTTCCCAGGTTTATTTGCATTACAAAAGGTATTATATTTAGCATATTGTATATTCGTTGCCACCTGGTCTTCCATTAACATATTAAATTGACTCTGTAATATTAGACTTGAACATTGGGTGCTATCTAACAAAATGAAATTCAACAGTGAAAAAAGTAAGGTTCTACATTTAGGCAAAAAAAAAACAAAATGCACAGGTATCGTATATGTGGTACTTTGCTCAATAGTAGTACCTGTGAGAGGGATCTTGGAGTCCTAGTGGATAATCATTTAGATATGAGCCAGCAGTGTGCAGCAGCTGCTAAAAAAGCCAACACAGTTCTGGGCTGCATAAACAGAGGGATAGAATCAAGATCACGTGAAGTGTTAGTGCCACTTTATAATGCCTTGGTAAGGCCACACTTGGAATATTGCATCCAGTTTTGGTCACCATGATGTAAAAAAGATGTTGAGACTCTAGAAAGAGTGCAGAGAAGAGCAACAAAGATGATTAGGGGACTGGAGGCTAAAACATATGAAGAACGGTTGCAGGAACTGGGTATGTCTAGTTTAATAAAAAGAAGGACTAGGGGAGACATGATAGCAGTGTTCCAATATCTCAGGGGTTGCCACAAAGAAGTGAGAGTCGGGCTGTTCTCCAAAGCACCTGAGGGTAGAACAAGAAGCAATGGGTGGAAACTGATCAAGGAAAGAAGCAACTTAGAACTAAGGAGAAATTTCCTGACAGTTAGAACAATTAATAAATGGAACAACTTGCCTGCAGAAGTTGTGAATGCTCCAACACTGGAAATTTTTAAGAAAATGTTGGATAACCATCTGAATGAGATGGTGTAGGGTTTCCTGCCTGGGCAGGGGGTTGGACTAGAAGGCCTCCAAAGTCCCTTCCAACTCTGTTGTTAAATTATATTATATTATATTATATTATATTATATTATATTATATTATATTATATTATATTATATTATATTATATTATATTATATTATATTATATTATATTATATTATATTATATTATATTATATTATAATATAATACCGCTCCGTAGTCTGCACTGGCTTCCTGTGGTCTTTCGGGTGCGCTTCAAGATTTTGGTTACCACCTTTAAAGCGCTCCATGGCTTAGGACCCGGGTACTTACGAGACCGCCTGCTGTTACCCTATGCCTCCCACCGACCCGTACGCTCTCACAGAGAGGGTCTCCTCAGGGTGCCGTCCGCCAAACAATGTCGGCTGGCGGCCCCCAGGAGTAGGGCCTTCTCTGTGGGAGCATCGACGCTCTGGAATGAACTCCCCCCTGGCCTACGTCAAGTGCCTGATCTTCGGACCTTCCGTCGTGAGCTAAAAACATACTTATTTATTCAAGCGGGACTGGCATAATAGTTTGATTTTAAATTGGGGTTTTATTAATATTTTAAATATTTTAAATTTTAATTTTAATTATTAGCCGTTTTCGTAATTTTGCTATATTTTAATTCATTTTTAACTGTACATATTCTGTATTTTATTTCTGGCTGTACACCGCCCTGAGTCCTTCGGGAGAAGGGCGGTATAAAAATTTAATAAATAATAATAATAATAATAATAATAATAATAATAATAATAATAATAATAATAATAATATATTATATTATATTATATTATATTATATTATATTATATTATATTATATTATATTATATTATATTATATTATATTATATTATATTATATTATATTATATTATATTATATTATATTATATTATATTATATTATATTATATTATATTATATCCTTATAGCCTCTTTAAGTTTGTGGTCTTGTGGGTTTTGAATTAATAATTTTTGTTTCTTTTGAATTTCTTCTTCCAAGTACTTACACTGCCTTTGTTTATTATTCCTTGCCTATTGTCCAAATATATCAATATTCCTCTAATAAAAGCTTTGCTCGCCTCCCACACAGTTCCTATCGGTGTCCCCTTGTGCATATTAAAATCAAAAAATTCCTTCATCTGTTTCTTACATTGATTTACATTATCCTCATATCTAAACAAATTTTCATTTAGCCTCCATGTTCTACCACCTTTTTTCCCTTGTAATAATTCCATCCATACTGGGCTATGGTCAGTTAAACACCTCAGAAATAACTTCATTTTCTACACCCTAGAAAGCAAGTCATTAGAAATTAAGATAAAGTCAATACATGAAAAAGATTGATGCCTATCGGGGAAAAAAGTAAAATCTCTCTCATCTGGATTCCATAACCTCCATATATCTCTAAACTCAAAATCTTCCATCATTTCAAAAAAGGATTTTGGTAATTTTGCATGTATAGGTATCTTCTTAGAAGAGGTTCTCTTATCATTTCTTGTATCAATTACTCCATTCCAGTCTCCTAATAAAATAAACGAACTGTAATCCCAGAGGGTCAACCTCTCATGTAACATTTTATAAAACTTTTCTTGTTGCTGATTAGGTGCATAAATACCTATCAGTAAAATCTTTTTTGCATCTATCACCAGTTCAATAGCAATAAATCTTCCTTGAATATCTGCCTCAATTAACTTAGCTGGTATATCCTTCCTGATATATACAATGATACCATTTTGCTTCTTATCCAAAGCTGATGCAACAAAATGTTTACCTAATTTTGAGTTTATTAAGTATTTTTGGTCTGATAATTTGATATGTGTCTCTTGCAGGCAAATCACATCATTTTTAAATTGTTTCAAGTAGTGAAATATTTTCCTTCTTTTCTGAGCTGAATTCAAGCCATTAATATTCCATGACAAAATTCCATTTGCCATTACTGGCCTCCTGAAGCTTTGAAGCAGACAACAGAAGATCCTCCTCCGGTATCTTCCGTCTAGCTCCTCCCACAGCTTCCATACTGGGGTCCTGACTTTTACTTTGAAGCTGTTGCTCTTCTTTACGCTTAAGAGCTCCTCTTGTCACCCTTTGCTCTTGTGGCTCCTCTGGTGCTGGTAGCAATGAAGCCTCTTGGTCACCACGCCTTCTTGGATCTCTTGAAGTTTTTCTATCACTTCTATTTCAACTTTCAAGACTGTAGAAAGAAAATCCATTGGCTTCAAGACAGTGTCAATTCTGTATCTCCTTCCTTGATAAAATACTGTCAGACCAACGGGCACCTCCCATCTAAATTGAATCTGGTGTTTTTTAAGTTCTTGTGTGAAAAAAAACAAACTCCTTCCTGTCTCTTAACCTCTTGGAAGGAATCTCTTTCAGGACCTTCAGCTCCTGTTCTCCAATTTTCAAAGTTGTTTGATATGCAGCTTGCAAAATCTGATTTCTCATAGTTCTTTTCACAAAATAAACCACAATGTCCTGAGGAAGCTTTCTCTTCTTGCGATCCAAGAATTAACTCTATATATTTTATCAATTTGATAAGCTACCTCTTGGGGTTCCACTTCAATAAATTCAGCCAATGCTTCTGATATGATTTTTCTTAGGTCCTCTCCTCTCTGTTCTTGCAAACCGCGGATTCTAAGAGCTCCTTCCATAAGCTTGTACTGCAATATCACAACCTGATCTTTATTTTCATCCACTTTTGTCTGAATACCTTGCATTTTATCTTCTAAGTGCTTATTTGACTGAGAAATCTGTTGCATCTCTTCTTCCAATCCCTCAACTTTTTTAGACAAACCTTGAAAAGCCAGCATAATATCTTCTCTTATTTTTTCATTATTCTCCTTCATCTGTTCCCTTATTTCTCCATTAAATTTTTCCATCATCTCCTTTTGCCTCTCTTCAGAAAGTTTTAATTGTTCTTTAAGTATATCCTCAAGATTTGCTTCAGATCCCCTTCTTCCAGAGAGCTTTAAAGGCTCAGCAGTCATTCTATCTTCAAAAGAGTCAAGAATTTAAACTTAAAAACTTTCCTTTGCTCCTTTCAGTATAGGAGAGCTCCGTTTATAACAATCCACAAATAGCGCTACTTTGTTGTACTAAAGAATTCACTTTCACTTTCAGACGCCATTTTAAAAGTCAATTAAGCAGAGACAAAGAAGAGTTTCCAATTTCAAAAGGGGAAGTCAGGATACTTGCGTGCTGTTTCTACTTCAAAGATCGAGCGCTTGTGAAATCCCCCTCTGCTTAGAAAATCAATCCATTTGACAAGTCCTTTTGAGCAGAAGTGACCCCTACTCCCTTTTCCTGACAAAACAGGAGCGCGTTTGAAGCCGGAGTACAGCGAGGCTCGGCGGGATCTCAGATCCAGGAATTCGCTCTTAAGAGCAAACCCCCTGGAGAGATCTACCACTCCCCCGCAGCTCTGCACACCCCCTTTTGCCCAAGGGGTATGCTAAGGTCAGTGAACAGTGATTTATACTGTTTCACTGACTTTTACGATCTTCTAACACGGAGCACCCTGTTAGAGCGCCCAGCAGGAGCGGTGACGTCACTGGAAGCCTGGGCATTTCTTCTATGCTCACCGACGCCCCTGCTTTCCCTCTTGGGCTTTCAATCACCTCCCTGGCCGGCCCCTCATACCTTTCGCGGGCTTTATGATTCTCCAGGGCCTCTTTCAGGAGCTGCACAGCTTGAGTCAGCAGGAGGTCTTCTTTGTTCTCTTCCTGCCAAATCCCCTCTCCAAGTCGGTGTCTGGTAGCTGTCACTCCCGAGGGGATTTCCTCCAGAAAGTCCATGTTGCTGACACCCAGTGGCCATTTGGCCCTGGCTGGCTTCTTTTCAATCTGCAACTCTGACATCCACTCCGAAACCTCTTTGTTGAGCTTGGATTGATAGATTCAGCAGCCCCCATGTCTTCTTAGTCACTGCCTTGGTCAGACATTCTTGGCTCAGCCCCCACGGTCAAGTTTTCTCCGGGATGGCTAGTAAAGGAGACCTTGCTTAATTCAGGTGTGCCTCCATTCAAAACCCAAGAAACTCTATAAACTCCATGTTTATAGAGAAAGGTACTTTTACTGAGTATGAACTGAATGCAACAAAAGAAAAGCAAGGTCTGAGGCAATAGGCGCAAAAATTAGATATTGAAAGCAATCCCAAATTCCTCCCCCCAAGGAACTCGGTTCAGTAGCCAATCCACATCTCCACAAGGTGTCATGTGGGCTCTTCTTCAGCTGGGCCCCATCTCTCTAGCATGCCAGAACAGTTGATCTTGACAGCTATCACTGTTTTTCACAGCTGCTTGCCGCTTGAAGCCTGTGAGAAGTTTCCTCCCTTTTTCTCGAGACGTCTCCACAAGCTTGCTTCCCCTCCACCCATATACCAGTTAAACCGCCCCCCTCCCATTACAATGGCAGCTGATAGCAAAAGCAAGCATCATAGGCAAAGCATCATAGGTAGAGGCTGACACCCTTACAGTACTAGTTCTAGAATAGAACCAGATTGGTGCAGTGGTTAAGTCACCAGGCTAGAAACTGGGAAACTAAGTTCTAGTTTTGCCTTAGGCATAAAGATGATCTAACAGTCTGCGGTACTGTCTGAGCCTTTGGAAAAGGTGATGGCAAACCACTTCAAAAAACCTTGTCAAGAAAACTGCTGGGACTTGTTCAAAGAATAACCAGGAATCAACATTGACTCAAAAGTACACACAGGAACACACCCATCCATACACAAATTAAAAATTTGCTTGAGCTGATTGGGAAAACCATAGTACTGAAGAATAATTGGATTTATTTTCCAAAACTATAATTCTTTTCATTTATTGGGACTGTTGTTCTCAAAATGCCCAGGCAAATTCCCCAAGACTGTAATAGCATTAACCTGTGAACAGCATTAGGACCAAGCTGGGAAAGTTATACTTTAATAAATGTGAGAAAATGTACAACTTAATGAAACATGTCTAATATGGATTTTAGACTTTTCCCCACTAATTTCAGATATATATCCATGTGACCCATTGTTGGAAGAAATGTCCATCTGGGTTCAGTTCCAAGTCGGGATAAAGACACTGGAAACATGGAGGGTGCCTGGAAAGATGGTTTAATGGTGGTCAGGATCACATGGCTTGAGTTCCTGAACAGAAAAGGGCTGAGATGCTGAGTGCGCCCTGGCTTTATGCTTTCTCTGAGCTTTGAATTTCCTGGGGCACAAGAAGAGTATCCTGATTGGTTGTCAGACTCCCAGGGGGTGGGGGTCTTAGCTAGCCTTGCTGGCTGATGTAATCTTCCCAGGTGCCATGTGGTGAGTTTCTGTTGCTAGATGGGTCCTATTGTGTTGCAGATGATGGTCCCATTGACAAAGGTGGAGAGAATGAGTTTCTGCCTCAAACCCATTGACAAAGGTGGGGGGAGGCAGGAAGCTGCAGGGAGCTGCTTTGTCCTTAAAACATGTTTCTCCGTTTCTCATCCAGGGAAATATATTATATTTAATATTTTCTAAAGTATTTCATTCTTCTAGGAGGTGGGTGGGTGCTAACTTCCTACACCATAAAAAAAAAAGCTATTATCTGAGCCAAAAACTTAGTCTGGAATAAGAGAGAGACAGAATATCAAAGGAAAAACCCAAAGGTGCTTTTTCAGGAGGCAACTGGACTTTTTTTTCTTTGAAGATCTTTCGCTTCTCATCCAAGAAGCTTCAGCTTTGATTGGATGGTGGGGAATTGAAGGATTTATATTCCATGCAGACAGCTGGTCATTTGCGTTTTTAATGTTTTTTATTCAAAATGCAAATGCAAATTTGCATTTCGAATAAAAATATATTTTATAAAAAATATTTTTTTTATTTTATGCACGCCCCTTATTTTATAAAAATAAGGGGCGTGCATAAGAGCAAAAGCGTGGCTACCGTTCCTGTCCTATTGTTTCCTTTCATTATATCCAATTAATATAGTTATTACATACTCATACTTATATATATGCTTATATATTATATAGTTATTTCATGCTTATGCATGTGACAAAATAAATAAATAAAATAAATAAAAAATAAATAAAATGTTAATACATTGTAGGAAGGGAACTTCACCCAGGCAGTGTTGAGCAAAAAGAAGCCAAGCAAGGGCACATCATAATAACAAAAGACACTGGCTCAGAATTAAATCTGGCCAGGGAAAAACCCACAAACCTCAAGGCTATTTTAAAGACAATACCAAGAAATACAGGAAAGGAAATAATTAGGTCACACAGACATAGCCGACCAAATAAGGGAATAGATCAGGACAAGATTCAATCACAAACCTGAATAGATTAACTTCAGTCAAAGCATATGGAAAACAACTAACGGAAGGGAGAACACTTAAGGAAATCAAATCGTTAGAAAGCCGGAACGCACGCCCGAACACGAAACCCACCCACATTAACATAATCAGAAAGACAAAACACAGAAAACTTAGCAAGCACACACACAAAGGGAAATCCCATCAAGTACTCCCAAAACAAAGAAATGTAAAGGGAAAAAGAGTATAAGAAATGTACACTTACTGTATATGGTTGTCAGCTCACCCAGGAACGCTGTCCTTGCGCTTGCTGGATTCGCCTTCCTGAAAAATAAAGAAACCTCGCTTTCACGCAGCTCGCTTCGATCTCAATTCCTTCTAATACTTCGGCAACGCTCCAATCTGCTGGAGAGGAGCTCCCAGCCGGGAAATTCGAACCCATACGGAGAACGATCTATCAATTGGCGACCTCCACGAAGGGACTCCCAGCCAACCCAGCCACCGGACGGGGCCCGAAGATCCAACCCAGCCGGCACGGACCATTTTGTCCGGGGAAGAATCCACGGACCCTGCCCGGGAGGTGTCGGGTAGTAAAGGGAGTTTTTGGGCTTTGCCTCAACAGCTGCTTGAAAGCAGGTGAGTACATATAAATTTACTATTTTAAAAAGGATAATTCCCAGAACCTAGAGAAACGAATGTATGTATGTGTGCATGTGTGTGTGATAGTGGGATTCCACCTAAGGAAACAGTCTGATTCCACCTCTTTGAGCAACCTCTAGCCGCACCTCTGCCTACTGCTAGCTCCACCGAGCCGTGACCGGTAGGATAGAGAAAGCAAGGGGGGGAAGCCAAACGTGGAACTTTGTGTTTATTAGGAACGGAAGCCGAGCGAGAGGAAAGTAAGTGTGAATGAAGCAATTAAGAGAGTAAAAAAGGAGAAAAGGAAAAAAAAAAAAAAGGGAAGCAGTAAATCTGCTTGGGGGCCCTGGATGCCCGGAGGCTGCCAGTACTGCCTGGTATGCTAAAAAGGAAGCAGGAAGCAGTGTTGAAGAGGTGCTCGTACCTACTGGCAGGGCAGTAGGTCCTCTGGGATCACCTTTTTTTGATCCAAAACGGAAGCTCCCTTAACAGGAAGGTGCTCATACTTCGACAGAAGGGAGTCGAAGTCCTTCCCAGAACCTTTTTTTCTGAAAACTGTAGGAGGATCCACCCGGCTAAGCCAAAGTGAAAAATAAAACCTCACATCGGAGAGGGAAACATGGGAAGCAGTAGCTCGAGGGTGGAGGGAAATCCCCTGGATAACCTGCTGGGGGCCTGGAGTGCCCGGAGGCTGCCAGTTTTACCTGGTATGCGGAAAAAGAAATTGAGGAAATTGTGTAATAAATGGACTTTGCTAAAAGATGACACTGGGAAACAAATTTGGCCTCATGGCGGTACTCTAGATATGAAAATCCTGATAGCACTTAGACCACGATTAAAGCCTAGCCATATACCCTACTGGTATTGCTGGGCTGAACTGTCCAAAAATAAGGAACCTTTGAGGGATACAAATCCAACCAGTGGGGAGAAGGAAAACACAGCAAAAATAATGGCCCCACTAATAAGTAAACCTATGCCTGGGAGACCGAGGGGTCAGCTAGAATACATCCTAACACACACCCCATTTTCAGCCTCAGACCTAGTAATCTGGAAAAAGGAGGCACCATCTTTTAGGGCTGACCCCGTTACAGTAATTCAGACTCTCAAGGCCATAATAGAGAGCCATAATCCATCATGGGGAGACATGAACCAGCTGTTGCATGTCTTCTTAACAAAAGATGAGTTATTAAAATTATTTGAGAAAACTGATGAGATTGCCAAACAGCCAGTTATAGCCGCCCCGGGCCAGGTAGCCCAGGCCCGGGTAGTCTGGCCATTACAGCGCCCTGACTGGGACTATAATGATGACAACCACTGGGCTACATACACCAGGGCAAAGGAAAACCTATTGGAAGCCCTGGAAGAAATTGGGAAAAAACCCTTAAATTGGTCAGAATTCCAGAGAATAACCCAAAGAGAGCAGGAGAACCCAGACGCCTTTTGGGTCCGACTCTCTGAGGCAGCCACAACTTATGCCCACCTCGATCTCAGCTGCCAGAAGGACCAGAGGATATTAGCCTCAGCCTTCGTTGACCAATCTGCCCGTGATATAAAAGAACATTTCCACAAAATAGTGTCTAACTGGTCCTCTTTAGAGATATCGGAGTTGCGCAGAATTGCCAACTTCGTTTATGACCAGCGGGACAAACTAAAGGAGGAGGAAAAAGAAAGGAGGGAGTTAGAAAAGGAAAAAGACAAAGAGAAAAAAAGGAAGTCAGAAAGACATGAGGAATTACAAATATTTGCGGCTCTGCGTGACAGCACAAGGCCACCGCAACAGCAATGGGGCGATAGAAGGGCTCGGTGCAGGCGGTGCGAAGCAATTGGAGTCCCAGCACAACAATGCCGACATTGTTTCAGATGCGGAGGAAAGGGACATATAAGGGGGCACTGTAATCAGACCCAAAACCGTTCCCGGTATAGCGCACCACCAAAAACCTTTCGGGGAGAAAATGATTTTCATTATCCCTCCGAACGGAGAAACAATTATCAACGGGAACCACCAACAGCCCCACTTCCACGATATAATCCAGCCCACCTAAATGACCGCAATGGTCCAAGAAACCCGGACTGGGAACTGGAAAGGGACCCAGATACTCAATGACTAGAGAAAGAAGAGAATGAGTTCATGGCCACGCTCCAAGGGCTCGCAATTCCCTTAAGGGACGGTCCCGAAGGGGAGCCTATGATCTCCCTTCTCATAGAGGGAAAAGAATATAACTGCCTAGTGGACACAGGGGCGACTGCCTCACTAATTATCAATCCACCCCACAAAGACTCAATAAAGAAAGGTGCTCAAGATAATATAGTAGGAGTGGGGGGGAAAGTCATCCCGGTAGAATTTACCAAAGATTTAACAGTTGAATTAGGTCCCTTTTCGTTAAAACATGGCTTCACCATCTGCCCTCAATCTCCGGTCTCCCTTTTAGGAAGAGACCTCCTATGTAAATTGGGAGCAACCATAAAATGTGGGAAAAGGGGTCTCACCCTAGACATCCCCGGAAAGAAAACTTTTCTACTAGCCACCCACCCACCCCCGCTACATGCGGATTTAGCAACTTTGCCCACCTCACTTTGGGGCTGGGATTCAACTGAAGTGGGACTTTTAAAAGGGGCCACCCCCGTGACAATAAAAGTAAAAACTGGACGCCCTCCATGCATCCCACAATACAAGATCCAAGCGGAGGCCATTGAACCAATACGCAAACTGATTAAAGCCTATCTGGAACAGGGAGTTTTGCGGAAATGTACCTCCCCATGCAATACCCCAATTTTTCCCGTAAAAAAATCAAAGGTGGATGAGAACGGGGACCCCATTTATCGTTTTGTGCACGATTTGAGGGCCGTGAACGGTCACGTGATACCTAGAGCCCCGATAGTGCCGAACCCCGCAACAATAATTACGGAAGTACCGGCTTCCGCCACTCACTTCACCGTGGTGGATCTTTGTTCTGCTTTTTTTAGCATTCCGGTAGATTCAGCATCACAATACTTATTTGCCTTTACTTGGGAGGAACAGCAATATACTTGGACCCGTTTGCCTCAAGGCTACACGGAGTCTCCCACCCTTTTCTCCCAAATTTTGAGGAACGATCTCTCTTCCATAGACTTACCAGAAAAATCTATATTAATCCAATATGTAGATGATTTGTTGCTAGCATCAGAAAGTGAGCAGGCATGTAAACGTGATACTTTGTATCTATTGAATGCCTTAGCGGAGAAGGGACATAAAGCTTCCCCCACCAAACTGCAATATTTGAAACAAGAAGTAACTTATTTGGGCTACATAATTGCGCCGGGGATACGGAAACTAGCTCCCAGCCGCATAGAAACCATATTGGCCATGAAAAACCCCAGCACGAAACGACAAGTAAGAGCACTTCTAGGGGTCCTGGGATTTTGTCGCCCCTGGATCCCGTCGTTTGGGGAACTAGCAAAACCCCTGATAGACTTAACTACTAAAAACATGCCAGATCCTATAGAATGGACAAAATCTTTAGACCAGCATATCGAGAGGATTAAAAAAACACTAGCTTCAGCCCCGGTATTAGGTTTGCCTGACTACAAAAAACCATTTACCCTCTTCATACACGAAAAACTAGGCATTGCATCGGGAGTTCTAACACAGAGCTGTGGTCTAGCTCAGCGACCCGTGGCATACTATTCAGTAAAGTTAGATCCGGTAGCCCGGGGAACACTCCCCTGCTTGAGGGCAGTAGCGGCAACGGTAGAAATAGTAAAACGATCCAAGGACCTAGTCCTCGGACGACCGCTGACTCTAAAAGTACCCCACGAAGTGTTTGCTATTCTCCTAAAATCGCAAACGCAAGCCTTCACACAGCAGCATCTAGCGTAATACGAGGCGGAATTGTTCACATCTGACCACATCACATTTGAACGGTGTAGCACCCTAAACCCTGCTACCCTATTACCCACAGAACAATCGGATAATAACCTCCATGATTGCCTCCACCTAATACAGGATGCAGAGCTACCGCGCCCAGACTTAACTGACAACCCTCTAGAAAATCCAGACCTTGAATTATTTACAGATGGCTCCTCTTATATGCACGAGGACAGGAGGGTTGCAGGAGCAGCAGTAGTAGTCTCTCTCCATGAAATCATTTGGGCTGAGCCACTAACCCCCTCACATAGCGCTCAGGCAGCAGAACTTATTGCACTAACCAAAGCTTGTGAAGCAGCAGAAAATCAGTCTGTTAACATATATACTGATTCAAGATATGCATTTGGTGTTTGCCATGCCACAGGAGCACTATGGAAACAACGGGGTTTCCTCACATCAGCTGGTCAACAAATCGTACATGCAGCTCTGGTCTCCAAACTATTACAAGCCATTCAATTACCAAGGGAAATAGCAGTCATTCATTGTAAAGCTCATCAAACGGATGACTCTTTGATTACAAAAGGAAACAAATACGCTGATGCAATAGCCAAATGGGTAGCCACCAAACCTCTCCCGCAAGTCACTATTGCTCCAGCAATAAGAGCCAACCCAGAAATCCCATATAAGGACTTCCTTGAAGAAGGAGAAGTCCAAATGTGGGAAGGAAAATTAGGTGCAACATTTTCTAATGGATTTTGGAGAGTCCCAGATGGCAGACCCATAGCCCCACGTCGCCTCATACGCCTAATTTGCCAGAGGCTACACTCAAAAGGCCATTGTGGGACCCAAGCAATAGTGGATGCTGCTAGAAGGGTATGGCATGCTCCTGGAATTTATACAGAGGCAACCAGAGTGACTAGCACCTGTAAAACATGTCAGGCTAATAACAGTACCTCCAGAAAAAGCATCCATGAGGGGGGCAGACCATGGGCACAAAGACCCTTTGAACGGGTTCAAATGGACTATATTCAATTACCTAAAGCAAATGGATACCAATATGCCCTCATATGTAGAGACCAACTAACACACTGGGTAGAGGCTTTCCCTTGTCGCCATGCTACAGCCTTGGAAACTGCCAAACACCTCATTAAAGACATTGTACCCAGATTTGGGGTACCAAGTGTACTAGATATGGATAGGGGCAAACATTTCATAGCCCAAGTTCTCACCTATATATACCAAGCACTTGGCATTACCCAGAACCTGCATTGCCCCTACTCCCCATCCTCATCAGGTGGAACAGAGAGAGCAAACAGAGAGGTAAAAACCTTATTAGGTAAGCTCTGCCAAGAGACACACCTCTCATGGCCACAAGTCTTACCAATTGCCTTATTTTACATTAGAACTAGACCTAGAAAGGATATAGGAATATCCCTTTGAAATCCTTTTGACGCCCACCTGATATCCTGCAGGGCCTCGATCCCCAGTCCCTCAGCTTAGATAGGGGGACATAGTTCTCTCTTCATATCTTTCAGCCCTGCATAAGAGATTACAGGTCCTGTGGACACAGAGCCCTGACCCAGACGCTACCTCTGGAGGACAATCTACATCCCTTTGAGCCAGGTGACTGGGTGTGGATAAAGTTCTTCACGAAACTCACCACTGCATCCCAACTGGACAGGACCGTATCAAATTCTACTAACAACCCAGACTGCCATCCGGGTTGCAGAAAGGGACTGCTGGATACATTGGACACACGCCAAACCTGCAGTTGTGGACAACAGCCCAGCTATCCCACCGATTAAATTGAAGAAACATCCAGAGACAAAAGAATGGACTTTGGAAACATTTTTTAACAACACCACTGAATAAGAAGAAGAAGAAAAACTATATAACCCGGACTGTCTCCACCATCACCTTTCTTCTTATATATATTGTTGTCGTTTGTTTGTCTTTCTTTTAATCCAAGTTTGTAATATTTAGAGGGAAAAGAAAAAAGAAAAAGGAAAAAAAAAAAAAAAAAGAGAGGGGAGGGGGGAGGATTTAACTATATAATGGGAGGGAAAAAACCAGTTATTAACACTATATGTAACCTATATTGTATATTGCTAACTGTAACCCAGATAACAGCATTCCTTGAACCAAACCTCATCCCAGAAAAGGGAAACATCTGGGAATACCTAGCAAGAGAGATACTCAACACCACAGAATTTTGCCTATCAGGGGGTAACTCAGTGAAAGATATCTTAAAAACATGCCTAATGGGAGTAGCAATTAGACCTCAAGCTATACTCAATGACACTAGGCTCAGACACATTCCTATCACAATGACATATTCAACCATTTACGATTGGGGAAATATCTCCTCAACAAAAGAACTAGACATGTACACTCTTCATATAGCTGCCATCTCCACCTCCTCCTGGTGCTTTGAGGTTTTTGGATGTAGCAAGAAGGGTAGTAGAAACTGCATCAACCTAAATAACACAGAACTAAGATGCAATCACACGGAACTTGTTCCATTTTCTTATAGCTACCTGAGGCTACCTCATGGTTGGTTTATACTGTGTGGGTTACAAGCCTATTCATACCTACCAGCAAATTCAACAGGAGGGCCTTGTACTCTAGGAAAGCTAACCATGTTAATGTCATCCATACAGAGACAACCCAGGAGAGCGTTTCACACCCTAGACCCAGATTGTGATTCACATGTGTCCCTACTCACAAAAGCAGAATATGTTTCATTGGCTGTATCACTAGTGGGAGTGCCAGGACTGGCAGTCCGAAATTCAAGAAACTTGAACAGCTTGGCATGTACCCTAGTGAAAGGCCTAAATTCGACCTCCCATGCCCTAGATGCCCTCAATAGAGAACTAAGACAAGTCAGAGAGGCAACCCTTGAGAATCGGGCAGCGATTGATTTTCTGCTATTAAAGCACAATCATGGCTGCAAAGAATTCAGAGGGCTTTGCTGCTTTGAATTAGAAGAAAACGCAGAAAGCATAAATAAAGACATTAACTACCTAAAAGAGCTAACCCAAGATATTGGCCACAACCAGCCAGCCTTTGACCTCTCGTGGCTCTTCTCCTGGCTGCCAGACTTCTCTTGGCTAAAAATTGTCCTGACAGGCATAATCATTATCTGTGTACTAGGAGCTCTCATGTGCTGTCTCTGTTATTGTATTCCCCCATGCCTTGGCTGCTTAAGGAGTTGCAAACCAAACTCATCTAGACCAAACACAGGGAAACATCAAGCAGCCCTTATGATGATACAAATTGACCAAGAATACCAGGTATACTCAGATAGCAACCAAATGAATACAGGAGAAGAGGAGGAATGCCAAGTTTAATTTAAAAAAAAAAAAAAATGAAGGATTGTAGGAAGGGAACTTCACCCAGGCAGTGTTGAGCAAAAAGAAGCCAAGCAAGGGCACATCATAATAACAAAAGACACTGGCTCAGAATTAAATCTGGCCAGGGAAAAACCCACAAACCTCAAGGCTATTTTAAAGACAATACCAAGAAATACAGGAAAGGAAATAATTAGGTCACACAGACATAGCCGACCAAATAAGGGAATAGATCAGGACAAGATTCAATCACAAACCTGAATAGATTAACTTCAGTCAAAGCATATGGAAAACAACTAACGGAAGGGAGAACACTTAAGGAAATCAAATCGTTAGAAAGCCGGAACGCACGCCCGAACACGAAACCCACCCACATTAACATAATCAGAAAGACAAAACACAGAAAACTTAGCAAGCACACACACAAAGGGAAATCCCATCAAGTACTCCCAAAACAAAGAAATGTAAAGGGAAAAAGAGTATAAGAAATGTACACTTACTGTATATGGTTGTCAGCTCACCCAGGAACGCTGTCCTTGCGCTTGCTGGATTCGCCTTCCTGAAAAATAAAGAAACCTCGCTTTCACGCAGCTCGCTTCGATCTCAATTCCTTCTAATACTTCGGCAACGCTCCAATCTGCTGGAGAGGAGCTCCCAGCCGGGAAATTCGAACCCATACGGAGAACGATCTATCAACATAAAATGTTAAAACTACGATATTTACCTACCTAATAGGATTTCTAATAGCATTCAAGAAATCAAGAAAAAGTGTTTTATTTTATTTATTTTTGAAATTATAAAGTCCCAATTGCATTCTGAGCCTTTCAGAAGGCTGTTTTTTGCTAGCGTTTGAGAAATGGAAAAAAGCAGTGTGTCTGTCCTCTTCTCAGAAGTTTCCTGAAGATGGGCTCGAATACGAGTCCGAATTGCTTGGAAGACTAAATCTCTGGTCCAGGTGACCGACTAAGATTGGATTTTACATTATCCTGGGACAGGTTTGTTTGCCTTTATTCTTTCGTATCTCTTTGCCGCTCATTAGTGACCGCATGAATTATTGCAGAAAGGTATGATGGCCTTAGATTAAAGCTTTTGTGGAGTTCAACTTCCAGAATTTTCCAGCCATTTTAAAGTTGCCTAATATAAGAAACACTGGATTAAAGCCCGAGTTTCAACCGACTTCAACACCAAAGACGCTTGCAATTACAAGTAAAGCCCTAAGGAAAACTCAAACAAAGATCTTTGAGACACTCAGTAGTTAACGAGAATGTTGCGCAATGCATGACGGAAGTTGTAGGCATCGACGGTTTGGGATTGCGCAAGCCAATCAGATCCTCCTTTTCTTTCTACTGGTAATGTCCGCTACCAGGAAGGTAAATCATGCCGTTTGCTCCAGGGCCACGGAAGGTTAATGCTTTAGCTGTTGGTGCCCGGGACGTGCCAGATAATTCCTTTCTGATTCAAATGGTTCGTTCTTCATCGATAGCAACCCTGGGTCCGGTTGAACCACGTACTTTCCAAGGAAGTTAGCTGGGGTAGCTTAGTGTTGCTGCTGCACATGACTCGAAGCATTTGATCGGGACGTGTTCATAATCCGCCCTTCACTGGTATCATTAGCACTCTTGCGGATTTAATTCGTTTCGGGTAACAGAAAAAGCCTAGTTTGGGGTCCGTGTTCTCCCTCCCTTTTCCTTTCTTTAGTAGGGCGACCGGATGGTTCCCAAGACCTCCAAGTTAGCCAAAGAAGGAAAGAAAACAGAAATACCCACCCACCCCCAGGTAAGAGGCTTTCAGTGGGTGTTTCTCGGGATTGCCATATTATCCAAGACTTCCACTTTTCCAGAACGGAAAATAGCGGCATCCTGTGTGCCTACAAGTTTTATTCATCAATACATTTGTCCAGTCTTTTAAGATGCTATAGGTTTTTTGCTGATTTGCCTAATATTCTGGGCAACACTTAGAAGTGTTTCGATATCTTCGTTGTTTGTTCCCGGAAATTCTGTTAATTTGGGAGGCAGAATCTGCCTTCCAGTTCTAATTGATTCCCGGGGACTTCCTGGACCCTGAAAGGTTTTTCTGGCAAGAATTTTTGGGAGTGGTTAGCCCTTGCATCCTTCCTAGGGTTGATAAAAAGTGACTGGTCCAAGGTCACCCAGTTGGCTTCAGGCCTAAAGTGGGACTCGAATTTGGCGTCTTGCATGTTCTAGTCTACAGCAAACTTTACTCTTGTTGTAAAGGTTAGAGACTGACAGCCACTTGTCTGGAATGGTATAGGGTCTCCTGCTTGACCGGAGGTGGAGGGGTGGTGGTAGATAGGAGACCTCCAAGGTCCCTTCCAACTTTGTTATTCTTAAATTCTGTAATGCTTTGTGCTCTTGTAAAGTGTAATTATATTGTCTGATGCCAACATAGTTGTCAAGCTTTTTTTTAAAAAAATAAATATTACCTTGGCAATAAAAATCCTGCCCTTTGCTAATATGGGGAGGAGAATAGGATGCTCTTAGTTTTAGTGTACCATGTGGTTTCATATTTTAATATTATAAGACCATATAAATTAATTGAACTTAGATAAATTTTAATCAAATGTTGCATGGCCTGAATATAATTCTTTAGAGCTGCAAAGTGTGTACAAAGGCCCGCTGACAAATATGGCTTAAATAAAGCATGACTTTTATGTTTATGCAAAAATAGGCTTGCTCATGATCGTAGGAATTATTTAATTCATGTGTTAATACAGGGCATTTGAGAGTCAATTGGCAATTTGCTCATCCATTTCAGTATTTCGGGTTCACAGCTGTGTAATTGGCTTGTGCTTTTTTCAGATTTGCGTTCTAGAATCACTGATCTATAGTAAATAAATGTAGACATGTACTAAAACATGCATATTAAGTTCAGTATTTAGGTTATGTTCTTGCAATAAGTTATTTGCTTCATTTTCAGACTATCAATGTCTTGCCCTGAGGCAAGACTCTCTTGCCCTGAGGCAAGACATTTTTCCCCAGTTTTTTAATTTATTATTAAGTATAGGAATGGTAGTAGATATTTCCACGTATCACATTTCTGAAGAAAAGATTTATTGCTATTACTATTATGCTTTTCTATGGGTGAACAAAGCTACAAATGAAGTTGAGTATTGCTTATAGCTATGAAATACAGCATATTAAAAATGTAGGAAACCAGTTAGGATGGAGTAATAGAGTGGGGAAATTGGCTGGCTTTCTGGAGAAATAAGTGAGAATTTGCTGTAAAGCAACAATTGGTTACAGGTTCCATTTCTTCCATTCTGTTTCTTGCACAATAAAATGTTTTTACACTCAGCTCCTTTCCCAAAGGGCTTAGGCTAGGCTGTTATGCTGATGTTACCGCAAGTGACTAGTATCTAGTAGCCCTCATAATATCTTTGCTTTGTTTTCTTTTTGTGTTTAAATACAACTGATTGGTTATTTCTATGTATTTAATATTTCCTTCAGGGTCATCTGATCAGTAATGACTGGGAACATGGCCACCACTAGGAATGCTTCACAGCTCTTTTTGGTATTTTTCTTGTTGCTTTTTTGCCTACCTGTAGTGGAAGCTTTAGATATGGGTGATGCATTAGCTTTGTTGCTAGGTGTGGCTCTTAGTTGTGTTGGATTCTGTGCCTGCCTCGGTCTGTATGCAAGAAGACGACATGGAGAGCAATGACTTTTAAGTCCAAAATGTCCAGCTGAAGTGCAACTGTCCTGATGGATGTTGTTGCAGTTAAGGAAGAGTTTCTAGATGTTCCCCAGCTCATCAAATCTTTATTGCCGTGTACTGCTCAAGAAGAAAGACCATTCATAATGGGAAGACTATGGAGAAAGCGGCTTCAAGTTCATAAGAACATTTTGTATGTAATTAAAGTGTTGCCTTAAAAGAGAATGCTACTGGTTTTCAATTGCATAAGAAAAAGCATCAATAAAAATTATTAACTGAGGTGCAGCAGGAAATATAGAGGGATAAAAGAGAATACAGTTTTCATTCAAATGAAATATACAACATAGGAAACATAACTATCATCATAATTAATTGAGAAATGATTTTTTTCTTCTACTGAAATATTTCTCTATTTCATTTTTCCCCAAATTAAACCAAAGTATTTTGTTGTAACGTCAAGTTGCTGTGTACCATCCAATGTTTTGTTGTTTTCATTTGGTTACAATTTATGGTACAGTTAATGTTGAAAAGTTAGTCTCCATTGCCTCCTTAAAGCATTGCAGATATTCTAATATAGTACCATCAAATCCAGTACCATCAAATATTTAGTTTATAACTCCCAAAATCCCTGACCATCAGTCATTTGATTTATGAGAATTGTAATCTAAAATATAGTAGCAAAGTCATGGATTGGTGGAAGGGAGAGATGCCAGATTTTCCTACTTGTAGAAATGGGCACAACCATTCTTGCCCATGCAGAATGCATAGGAAGCCTGACTTTTTTTTTCCTACTATGCTTTCTGTTCATTTCAGTAGAACTTGCAGAAATGTTCCTCATAGATTAACTTTTATGATTTCTCAGTTCTACAGAAGAATTGCTGGGAACAATATTTAAATGACCAACCCTTTTCTATATAGCATATATCTCCTCACTTGTATTGTTTGCACATTTTTAATACATTTCTTTCACTATTTTCAAAGTATTGAATAAGGTAAAGGATTAATGAGAATTGAATAGTGATTTATTCTTGTTTTTCCAGTGTAACTAAATAAACTTTAATATGAGGTTAACTTGTTAACCTCCATGCTCTTTAACATGTCATTTGCTGCTTTAATTCACCCATGATTAAATATTAGTTATTGAAAATATGCCTAAATTTAAAAAGAGCATTGTTGAAACTCATATTAAAACAATTTTATTATAATTCAAGTTTGGTAGTAAGAGAAAGATATATTTTTTTTAGCATGCATGTAACACCCATTATAAGAGTGTTATCACAAATGGTTTAAAAATATTGTAATATCTGGTATAACTATTGCATACGATATACAAAAGATATAGCAGAAATATACTATTCTAATGTGTTTTAAAGGCATTTTCCCTATGACCCATGCACAATCTATATGTACATCCTATATTGGATTCTGCTGCAGATATTTGCCTTCTTAAATTACAAAATATTTTAAAATTGTCTAAAAATGTTTGATGTTATTTGGATAACTAGCAGCAAGTAGTATCTCACAAGGGACTAGATTCCACCATGTGAATCTTTAAATTAGAAGAGGTTGGGATACTTCAGAGTGAAATATTGGTCTCCAGCCAACTTAAAGCAGATCCAAAGGTACATTTAGGACATTAAGATTATAGGCAACTGGCTACCAAAGCCTAATTTTAAAGTATTTTTGGCAATCAGAAAGAAACCAAGACAAGAAAGGTTAGAGCCCATTGCCATTGATTGGTAAAGTGCTGAGGCATATGGAGGGTAGTGAGATAAGAGGCATACCATGGAGAAACCACATACTGGGAAGAAGTAGAGAATGCGCTTGGGGCAATCCAGTCAGATGAGTAAAAGATTCAAGGATATGATTGGAAACTATAAGGAACAATGGGATGGTTGGAATTCTACAGATGAAATTTGGGAGAGCATAATATGTGATTGTGTTTGAAGGGGAGGAAAAAATCAGAAAACGGTGATTCTAAAGAAAATTGTGACTGTAATTACATTTTTGGCTCTTAAAAATATTCCTAGAAATAGAAGACAGGAATACTGACTCAATTGACTGAGTTTGAAGGAGAACAGTTTGCATATTGAAGCTAAGTTTCTACTGTACATGATTATAAAAAAGATATCAGCAGATCATTTGTGGTACTTTGAAATTCCAAATATGCCCACAGGCTTGCAACTTCTAATTTTACAATATTGTTAGCCAAACTATGAGTATCTATGGATTCTGATAGGAATATGGAAATTATCAAAGGAAATTATTGAAAATACTTTCATATAACTGATTTTAAGTTGCGAAATATTTCTCCTTTTAGCGACTCTTCTTTGTCAATAATATTTGACCTATGTTATCCCCTTTGAAACAAATGGTAAACAGATTTTGAAGTTTTCTAATATTTGGTAATATTATACATGGAGTCATTTGGGGTAAAATTCACTTGGAATGTTCCATAGACAATATATAGATTAAAATTAAAGTTACCCCATTAAATCAAATCCGTTCACCCTGTCTTACTGCATAATTATATTCGTAGTTATGCTGTATATGCTTCATTGTAGTAATAAATATGCAAGATTGGCTGTTGGAAGATAGATACTCAGTATTTTGGAATTTAGAACTTTATCTACAAGAGGCTCAAACTCTAATGCACTTCCAATATAGGGAATATTAGTTATGCCAGATGCCAAAAATAAATTAACATTATAATTATTTTCTCATTTTGGACATGTTTTTTAATTTGTAGCTGATGTTTAAAAGATTATACAAGGAAAGTTTTTGAAATATGCCTGAGACAACCATTATTTCTGATCTAATTTTCTTTCCCCTTTCCTTTTGCCTTTTCATGTAAAAGCTGATGTTTGGGCTAGTTGTTCAGAGAGATTTCTACCCTTCTATTGTCACATAAATTCTGGGATTCTGAAAGATATAAAGATATATCCTGAATCCATGATAGTTTAAACTGACATAATGAAGGCTGCTCATGAGTCTTTCATCTCTAAAATTCTACTGTATGAATGATTTGTTGTAAAGGAATTTGAAATTATTTTTTTCATCCCATTTATGAAATCAAGTCACTTTCACTTTTTCATTTGAAACGAAGGCTTCAGAGCATGGTATTGATGCATTGGCTCAAAAATCAAGGGTGTTTAGTACCACTTGAATAACTCAGCAAGTGACTACTACTAACTGATCTAGTCTGGTCTAGGAACTTAAGAGGGTTTAGCCTAGTTACTGTTTGGATGGAAGATTTTAAGGGAAAACCAGAGCTTTAGATTAAATTGGGAAGTTAGAAAACATCCTGGAAGAAGATTGTATCAACAATTTTCTTTCTGTTGTCAGGAAAAAATACACAGATATGTCCATCGAGTGACTAGGAACTGAGCTTATTTTCACAGTTCTGAATTCAGGAAGGAAACTTCAAAAAAACAATCAGGCTGGACAGTTTGAATCAAAATGCAGACAAGACAAAGATAACTTTCTTCATACTTCCCTGCCTTCCTAAGAGAAAAGTTATTAACAGCCACAATAGTAGCAATTTCAGTACAACTAGTCTTTGACTTACGCTGAAGTTACAACAGATCCCCCACCCCAAATGATATTTGTGACAAGCTGCTCCCATGGTCATGTGGTTGCATTTTGGGCACTCAGCAACTGGCTTGCATTTATATCTGTTTGCAGCATTCCATGGTAAGGTGACTGCAATTTATTTTTGGCAAAAATGTCTCATAACAAATGATCAGTTTACTTAATGACTGCAGATTCACATAATATCATGGTTAACAATCGCCACAAAAATGTTAAAATCAAGTTGGTCACACAATTGTTTAATAGTTTAATGACTGTCACAACTCAATTATTTTAATTAGCAGGCTCCATTACATTAAGGACTACCTGTAAATAGTTTGTGGACAGATTCCATCCTCTCCAGCACAACCAAAACAAATATAGGAGCCTTGTCCTTTTGAAAGTTATTGAGAGATCAGATTTGTCTCTTGCTTTGTATGTTTCCCAGGAATGGAGCAATGTTTAAGTGTAGCAATTATCAGCCTCAAGCCCAAAGACAAAGCAGATCCAAACAACTTCAAACATTTATTTGCTTACACCTAACAGAATCTTGCCAAACTCAAGCTATACCTTACTAAGCTGCTAGATATATTCTAGACACGGGTGTCAAACTCGTGACAAGTCATGTGACATCACAACTTTTTCCCCCTTCGCTAAACTGGGGGTGGGGTGGCCAGTGTGTGACGCATCTGGCCCATGGGCCATGAGTTTGACACCCCTGGTCTAGAGGATTGGTTACCCTGAACCTCTTAAAATCCTCCCCCACTCCTTTCTCCAGCTTAGAATGGCTCAGTGCCTTGAGTCTGGTCCCTTGGGAAAGTTCTTAGCAAACTCATTCCCACTGCTGCACACTCCATATCTTTCTCATTTACCTTTTAAGGTATTAATTGAACTATCAATTTACTATATCAAAACTGTTCATTAACATTTTATAATTAACATAGGAAGTAAGGATACCATTAAGTTACAAACATGAAAGTTTGAAATTTTCCTGACCTGATTTTGTTCATGCTTTATTTCAAAGGGTTTAAGTAATTACCTTATAAAATAAAGAAAGATGCATTTTCACAAATGAAACTGTTTAAAATGCTGTGCAGAGGACTGTGATTAACATTTACCAAAAACACCAGAAATACTTTAAATGTGTGAACAGATTTCAAGCAAGCATTAATGGGACTCCCTTATTAATATATCAATAGAAGTCTAGAAAGGCCAACAACTTAACATATTTCATGGTTAACTGACTATATCTTAGCAAAACTGACTCTTTTGTGAAGAACTTTGATAATAGCTTAGCTCCTCTTCTATCCTTCCTAGCAGTGTCTCTGAACAAGATATGTGGACCAAACAAATTTTAAACCATATCCTAGCAGTGAAATATGAGCTTTATCTGGAGTTTAATGGCACTAAATTGAATGAATTAAATTAATTAGTGTCTGCCACAACAAGAATCTTCTGCTTATCATCTGCTTATATGAACTAAATCTTAGCCTTTATTTATTTATTTATTTATTTATTTATTTATTTATTTATTTATTTATTTATTTATTTATTTATTTATTTATTTATTTGATTTGTATACCGCCCTTCTCCTGAAGGACTCAGGGCGGTTAACACAATTAACCACCACAGTTAATACAAATTTAAAAACAATATAAAAAATAATTCAATTAATGGCCAAAAAACTAAAATAAAAATAAAAACCCCATTAAAAACTGAAGTTAAGCTAGCTCTGCACGATGTAACAAGAAAGTTTTCAGCTCAAGGCGAAAGGTCCGGAGGTCGGGGAGTTGACGAAGCCTCAGAGGCAGCCCATTTCAGAGGGCAGGAGCCCCCACAGACTGGGGGCCGCCAGTCGACATTGTTTGACCGACGGCACCCTGAGGAGGCCCTCCCTGTCAATGGGAGGTTATTGGTGGCAGTAGGTGGTCCCGTAAGTAACCCGGTCCTATGCCATGGAGTGCTTTAAAGGTGGTAACCAACACCTTGAATTGCACCCGAAAGACCACCGGAAGCCAGTGCAGACCACGCAGGAGAGGTGTCACATGGGAACCACGAGGCACTCCCTCTATCACCCGCGCAGCCGCATTCTGGACCACTTGGAGCTTCCGGGTGCCCTTCAAGGGGAGCCCCGTGTAGAGAGCATTGCAGTAGTCCAGGCGGGATGTGACGAGGGCATGGGTGACTGTGCACAGGGAAACCCGGTCTAGAAAGGGACGCAACTGGCAGATCAGGTGGACCTGATTTATTTATTTATTTATTTATTTATTTATTTATTTATTATTTGCATTTCTATACCGCCCTTCTCCAAAGACTCAGGGCGGTTTACAGCCAAGATAAAACACATATACAAAAGTTAAAACACAATATTTCAATTAAAAATCTGATTCCATTGGCCAAAATATTAAAATAACGAGTAAAACTATAAAACCAAACCATCAATAAAACCACCCAGTAAAATTGCCATTAGGCCAGCTCTGCTTGGTGAAACAAAAAGGTCTTGAGCTCGCGCTTAAAGGTCCGGAGGTCGGGGAGTAGGCGTAGCCCCAAAGGTAATTCATTCCACAGGGCAGGTGCTCCCACAGAGAAGGCTCTTCCCCTGGGGGCCGCCAGCCGACATTGTTTGGCTGACGGCACCCTGAGGAGGCCCTCTCTGTGAGAGCACACAGGTCGATAGGAGGCTGTTGGTGGCAGTAGGCGGTCCCGTAAGTAACTTGGTCCCATGCCATGGAGTGCTTTAAAGGTGATCACCAACACCTTGAATTGCACCCGGAAGACCACCGGCAGCCAGTGCAGCTTTCACAGGAGAGGTGTTATATGGGAGCTACGAAATGCTCCCTCTATCCCCCGCGCAGCCGCATTCTGTACCAGTTGAAGTCTCCTGGTGCTCTTCAAGGGGAGCCCCATGTAGAGAGCATTGCAGTAATCCAGGCGGGAGGTAACGAGGGCATGAGTGACCGTGCATAACAAGTCCCGGTCCAGGAAGGGACGCAGCTGGCGAATCAGGTGCACCTGATAAAAAGCTCCCCTGGTGATGGCCTTCAGGTGCTCTTCTAACGACAGCCGTGCATCCAGGAGAACACCTAGTGTTGTGATCCAGGTTCCTGGACCCAGACTCCTGGACTCGGATGATTCAGAAAGTGAGGGAGAAGACCTGGCAAGCCCTGTTTCTCTTGAGCCCTTTCCCTCCCTGGCACCCACTCAAAAGGAGGAGGAGGGGCCGGCAAGACCTGATTCCCTGGAGCCTTCTTCTGATTTGGCAACGCCCCAAGAACAGTTTTGGAGTGATGCAAGGCTGCGCAGGCGTGATCGGCGTGCGCAGCAGAAGGAGTGTTGGGGGAAAGCCAAGTCATAATTGTCATGCAGTGACATCTGCAGAGACTATAAATAGGAGGCGGGACTTCCTGGTTTTTTGTCTTGGACAAAGCAATGAATTGGCGCGGGCTAACTGTCTCAATGGAGGGAAGAATATATTCGTGAGTAATTCTGGCCTTATCTATAATTTCCTCGTTATCTCCAGAAACTTGGCAGGCCCGTGGGTAGACGTGGCCAGGACATGTATCTATGTAAATAAAAGGAGAAAAGAAGGCCTCTGACTGACTCTTTGCTGGGAGTATTGGGGGGAGGGAAACAGAACAGGGACATCACATCAACGGCTTCGTTGGGGTGGTTCAGGGTGGAAATGTACAGCTGAGTATCATCAGCGTACAGCTGGCAGCTCACCCCAAAACCACGGATGATCTCCCCCAGCGGCTTCATATAGATGTTAAACAGGAGAGGCAAGAGAACCGACCCCTGTGGCACCCCACACGTGAGGTGCCTTGCGGCCGATCTCTGCCCCCCTGCCAACACCGTCTGCGAGCGGTCAGAGAGATAGGAGGAGAACCACCGAAAAACGGTGCCCCCCACTCCCAAACCCCCCAACCGCCGCAGCAAGATACCATGGTCAATGGTATTGAAAGCCACTGACAGGTTTAATAGGACCAGGATAGAGGAACAACCCCTATCCCGAGCCCTCCAGGGATCATCAACCAACGCGACCAAAGCTGTCTCCATGCTGTACCCAGGCCGGAAGCCGGACTGGCACGGGTCTAGATAGACAGTTTCCTCTAGGTACCGGGGAAGTTGCCATGCCACCACACTCTCAACAACCTTCGCTACAAAATGAAGGTTGGAGACAGGCCGATAACTAGCTAACATTGCTGGATCCAGGGAGGGCTTCTTGAGTAGGGGCCTCACCACCGCCTCTTTCAGGGCGGTTGGGAAGATACCCTCTACCAAAGAAGCACTAATAATTCCCAGGAGCCAGCCTCGTGTGACTCCTGTGTGGCCAGTACCAACCAGGAGGGACATGGATCCAGTAAACATGTGGTCATATTCACAGTGAACATGTCGCATTTGTTGCATGATAAAAAGCCCCCCTGGCGATGGCTGTCAAATGATCTTCTAGAGACAGCCGTGCATCCAGGAGGATGCCTAAATTGCAAACCCTCTCCGTGGGGGCCAACGACTCACCCCCAACAGTCAGCAATGGAGTCAGCTGACTGTACCGGGAAGCCGGCATCCACAGCCACTCGGTCTTGGAAGGGTTGAGTTGGAGCCTGTTTCTCCCCATCCAGACCCGTACAGCTTCCAGACACTGGGACATCACTTCGATGGCCTCGTTGGGGTGGTTGGGGGTGGAGATGTACAGCTGGGTGTCATCTGCTTACAGATGACATCGCATCCCAAAACCACGGATGATCTCACCCAACGGCTTCATATAGATGTTGAACAGAAGGGGCGAGAGAACCGACTCTTGTGGCACCCCACACAGGAGGCGCCTCGGGGCCAATCTCTGCCCCCCTGCCAACACCGTCTGCGACTGGTCAGAGAGATAGGAAGAAAACCACCGATAAACGGTGCCCCCCACTCCAAGCCCTCAGAGCCGCCGCAGCAGGATACCATGGTCGATGGTATCAAAAGCCGTTGAAAGATCTAATAGGACTAGGACCGAGGAACAGCCTTTGTCCCGAGCCCTCCAGAGATCATCTACCATGACCAAGGCCGTCTCCGTGCTGTATCCAGGCCGGAAGCCGGACTGGAACAGGTCTAGATAGACAGTTTCATCCAGGTACTGGGAGAACTGTCGTGCCACCACACTCTCAACAACCTTCGCTACAAAACAAAGGTTGGAGACTGGACGGTAATTTGCTAAAACAGCTGGATCCAGGGAGGGCTTCTTGAGGAGAGGCCTCACCACCGCCTCTTTCAAGACGGTAGGGAAGACACCCTCCATCAGAAAAGCGTTGACAATCCCCTGAAGCCAGCCTCGTGTCACCTCCCAGGTGGCCAGTACCAGCCAGGAGGGGCACGGGTCCAATAAACATGTGGTCGCATTCAATCTCCCCAGTATCCTGTCCATGTCTTCAGGAGCCACAGTATCGAACTCTTCCCAGATGGCAACCTCAAGACCAGCCTCCGTCTTCCCGCCCGACCCTACCCAATCTGAGTCCAGACCTTTCCGAATCTGAGCGATTTTATCGTGCAGATATTGTCCAAATTCCTCAGCACACCCATGTAAGGGGTCTTCCAACGCTCCCTGATGAAGAAGAGAGCAGGTCACCCTAAACAGGGCGGCTGGGCGGTTATCTGCCGATGCAATGAGAGTGGAAAAATACTCCCGTTTTGCCACCCTCATCGCCACTAGATAGGTCTGTATTTGAGACCATACTAGTGTCCGGTCTGATTCGGAAAGGCTGGCCCTCCAATTACTCTCTAGGCGTCTTTTCTGGCACTTCATCTCTCTCAGCTCCTCAGAATACCAAGGAGCTAATCGAGAACGGCACCGGGTCAGAGGCTGCAAAGGCACGATGCGATCTATAGCCCCAGCCGCCGCCCTTTCCCAGGCGGCGACTAGATTTCCAGTCGAATCATGGGCTAGGTAATGGTAATGGCCTTAGGTAATGGCCCAAGCTCCATTAGGAACCTCTCTGGGTCCATCAGGCCTTGTCACCTGCTCAATTGTTGCACTGGCACATCTTGTTTTCAGCAGCAATAACAACAGGTTCTGCTTAAAAAATCACATGCTCGAGCCAACATTCATAAGAAAGAGATATGAAAATTTTCAAGAATGTTTCTGTCTTGCTAAAATACAGTGCATATTATTCATATTGAGAGACATAAAATGTACACATTATACCTTTGTCACAAAATGCACTCAGATCATTTCATGTCAACATTAAAGTCAAAACATTACATTGTAACTATTTTGGATTCTTGGTGCTTTATAGAAATGGAAGCTAATTTGATGGAATACGGAAGTAAAGAACTTATTGTAAATAATCAGTAATTATAGTGATTCACTCATAATCATTTTCAATATTCTCCAGAGTGCAGACCAAAGGGTTTCAGAGGGAGATATTTAAGATAGTTGATGCCTTTTGCTTTTTATCATCACTGATATTAAAGACATAGAAAGTCTGTCTCTATTATGTTTGCGTACAATAGCTAAGTTGCATGTTCAGTTGATTCATTGATTGAACACAGTACCCATTTACTTGTATTGATATGAAAGAATGGCAATGATGTCCAATGTAAAGGAAAGATCTACAAGTTACTATTTAGTGAACCTGTTATTGGACTGTCCCAATTTCAGATTGGGAGGACAGCTCTCTGTACTAAATAGGGAGAAAATATATCAAAGCATAGTCAATTGAGACACACACATGTGTGCCAGGCACAGGTTTCCTATTTTAGTCAAGATTATACCATTGTCATTAAAGAAACATGAAACATGTTAGAGCAAGTTATTAGGTATCTTGTATTGTGAATATAAGGCTTCAGTCCACTTAATCTCAATCGCTCTTGCTCTCTCTCTCTCTCTCTCTCTCTCTCTCTCTCTCTCTCCATCTCTCTCCCTCCCTCCCTCACACACACACACACACACACACACACACATACACACTATTTCTATTATTTTCTATCACTAGAATGGTCCATACAAAATGCCTCAGTAGGCTATGTTCGTATACTCCTACCCATTATAAACCTGCCATCATTTATCAAATGTGTCCAATTATCCTGATTGACACAAACATGTTGAGCTATAAGCTAAGTTCATGCAACATATTAGAGTAAAGTTAGTTGGTTAATCTGTAGATCAATATGTCAAATGAACATAGCCAACATCCTAGCACTTTTTTCACATTTTTAAAACTGGAAGAATCTAAATGTTTATGGAGATTCTCAGTTATCCAGATCATGGTTGTCCCAAAGATGCTTTTTCAAGAAATTGGGCTTTGTTTTTTTCTTGAAGACATTTCATTTCTCTTCCAAGAAGCTTTGGTTCTGATTGAGAGAACTGAAGAATTGAACTGAAGAACTGAACTGAGATTGAAGAAGATTATTGGATGAGATGCAAAATATCTTCAAGGAAAAAAAAACACTTGAAAAAGCATCTTTGGAACTGGATTCTATTTGCCATTCACAATTTTCCTTAAATATGTGCTCTTTAGCAGTGGCATAACTTTACTTAATGTAGGATTTCTTGTCAGCTTCTGAACAGAAGCTAATCTGGGATGCAGCTGTACATCTGTTCCATAGTGAGCTTTCTAATCTGTTGTGTCATTGTTCCCTCTGAAATCCATGGCAGATTCTTTCTATCCTCTAAATCATCTATGCTTATTTTCAGGAATAACTAAGGTTTCTGCTTGTTGTTTCTACTACCTTGCAGCATCCCACAAGTTACATAAAGTTTGAAGTGAAAGATAAAGGAAAAATATTAGTTGAGCTGATCACAGACAAAGCACACATATAATTACCTAATTACAATTGCTTCTTCAACAGCCATTTAGCCATAGGCAATAAAAGAATCTAGTAAATTGTCAGCCTCCTACTATACTGTTTTACTGTTTTATTACTTCGTTAAAGGTTTTCTTCTTACTGAATGTCTTACATGATTTATGGAGGAGGGGAGAGGTTTGTACTGTTTCTAGCGTTCAGCTGACATTGCATGTGGGGGGGGGGAGATAGTCTTTCAAACAGACATTTGAACTGATTTGGTGTGTGAATGTAACGGGAGTTGCCTTCTTCGCATTCCATCCAGAAGATTGACAAAGGGAAAATATCGGAAGTGAAACTACATGTGGCCAAGGAGGAAGACGACATTGGATTATTACTGTTCGAACTCTAGTGGGAGGAGGGTTCAGGAGAGGATATGATGTCTGCGTTTTTAGTATACTTTCAGTTCTGGCTTAGCTTTGTTTGCAATCTGACGTGTTTAGTAAAAATTACCAATCTCTTCAAAATGATGGAGTTGGATCTTTATTTTCTTAAACATTGATCTGAGGCAAGCTGACATTAAGCCAGAACTCACAAAAATCAGTCATCCAGGATCACAACCTAGGGGACTGAAAAAATTTTCTTAACAATGTCGGAGCATGAATGCGGACTATTCCAGAGGAGCTGATAAGGAATCTTTTTGGGGGAGAAAGCCAACCCCAGAAGATGAGCCAGAGGAGATGGGAGCAGGCTTGGCAGCCACATCATGCCCTCCCAAGTATTCAGGAATTTCTGCAGAGTGGCTGAAGAAACTACAAATAGAGGAGAGATGGGAGAAGGCCAAACTGGATTTTGAAAAACTTCCAGACCCGGGGGAGCTACAATCTGGAGTTACAAGACGTAAGCAAAAAAAGAAACTCTCAGATTGGCAACGTGAACAGTTAATTAAGGATGAGTTACAAATCGCAGAAGCCGTCAGACTGTATCGTGAGGTGATAGAGTGACAGGCAGACCGTGAAAGGTATGAGGTCCCCACGCAGAATCCCTGGAAGGAGGGGGAAGAAATGGAAACAGAATTTTTGACAGCCACCGGGGGAGCGGCATACAGCAGAGAAATTCTGGAGGAACGAGAGCCTGAGCTGCTTTCTCCAGGGGCTGCAGATTTTGATAGAGGCCGGGGGATCCCTGCTGGACAAATGTTGCCTCGCAGAAGGAAAAAACCTAAAATTCCCTCAATTCCTGGGAAGTTTGATGGGGACCCTAAGGAATTAGGGTTATTCCAGGCTATGGTGGAGAGCCACATGCAGGAATGGGGTGAAGATTATCTGTCAGAAGCCTTATCTGTGAGAAGCGTGACCCAAGTCTTGAGTGGAAGGGCGGCTTCCTGGTACATGTCTTTATACCAAGAGAATTCCTCTCTCCTGAAGAACTACCACCACTTTATGGCAGCCCTGAGAATGAGATTTGGCAGAGCAGAAGGCCAAGATTCGCATGAAGTCCATCAGACAAGGGAGGAGACCAGTGGCTGATTACAACCAAGAGTTCAGCGATCTGGTGCCTCTCATGAGAGGGTGGTCAGAAGTGGCTCTTTTGTACATATATAAAGACGGCTTAAACGGGGATTTATATAAATTGTGCAGAGTCTGAGCGTCCCTGACTACCCTGCATGGCTGGTACACCCTGGCAGCAGAAATGGAGATCGACCTAGCCAAGGACCGCCTGCGAAGTGATCGTGCTTGGAAGCAGACCCCAACTCAGTTCCAGAGAGAACCGCCCAAGGATTCTGCTGCAGCGGAAGGTGGAAAGTGGAAGGTGTAAAATAAGAGAAGAAATACAAGGCAATAAATTCTTTAGACAACAAAACTGATGTAGTATAGTGATATAAGCTATAAAAAACTACCTGATGAACTAGGGATGTCTGGATATACTGTACTTTTTGCTCCCTCCATGAACTCTTAAATTTTAATCTTAATTTTTAACCCTATTATGTGTGGGATAAAGTTAACTTACTTTACTTTAAAAAACAGTGGCCCTTCAGCAAGTATGAACTGCTATTGCCAGGATCTCTCATTCTTATGTCTGCTTTCTGGATTGCTACTAGTTGCAACAGCAGCATATGGAGAAATAGAAGTTCCTAATTCCTGAATTATAGCTATTTTGGTCCTATACATTGGACTAATCTCAAAGGACATAAAATAATCAGATACCTAACGAAAAGGCCTATTCTTCCCTTTTAGGAAGCAAGAGGAGAAGACAGTAGCATAAAGAGACAAAATGGCTTACTTTGCCCTGAAGTTACTAGACCTCACAGTCTTGGATGAAAGTAATCCCTTACCAAAAGAAAAAGAAAAAAAGGCAAATTCATTATAATTAAAGAATTAATGTGCTAAAATCTTAAGCAAACCTTAAAATTCCACGTGAGTCTTATTGCTCAGGCAATAGCTTAAATCCAGAAAACATTGTGGACCTTTGTTTTAAAAACTTGGAAGCAAATGGAAATGTTAAGAATATTACTCCAAACCATTAATTTTATATGATTAAATGATTAAATTTAATTATTAAAATATTTTTATTTTAATTGTTTACATCAAAAGCGTATACTTTGAAATGGGGCAGACATGTTGCATTTATGTTCCTGGTCAGTGGTCACATCTGGAATATTGAGAGCATGTTATGGACTCCCTCAAAATGTGGCTGCACTGAAGGTACTATTTAGCTAATGACCAAATGCCCAGTTATGAGAAGGAAAACTGTTAAGTGTCCCCATGCCACTTTTCTAAGTTTCTAGAAGTATAGCAAAATTGTACACCACCTCTATGACAAAACGTTCAGATATCAGAAAATCACACAGAACATAACTTCTCATTACACTCTAGCCAGAATTTGCATCACTTTTAAGGGTTCTCGCATTACATTACATTATAATAGAGGAACCAAGGGGTTTGGCTTGAGATTCTGTACTTCCTCTTTTCTTACTCAATTTTTAGCCCTCATTCCTAACATTCCCTCTGCTTGATATTCTTCCTTTCTCTCCCTTTACCACCTGAGAATCAGTACTTCACTGTCCTTTTCTACTCCCACCCAATGTGCTGCTGAAAGTAAAATCTGCAGCATTCATCCCTAAGAATGTGCAAACAAAACTTGGTGCATCTTGATCAAACACCTCATGGATTGACAAATAAGAAAATCAATAAATAACCTGATGCACTTGCATTCTTGAAGCCAGTTCCCCAACCCTCTTCTAGATTTGTTTCACTAAAGTGGCATAAAAACATTTGCAATAAATAAATAATAATTGTAATAGGTGATCCTTTGAGTTCAAAGAGGACAGAAATAAATAATACATGAATAGGAGGTCTTTGGGCCTTGAAGAAGACAATAAATAAATAAATATGCTAGGAGCTATAACAACAGAGCTTGAGCCAGAGTGGCCCATAAGAGTGTAGCTTTCCCTTCAGTGATGGGTAAGCCAAGGCTGGAAAAATGGTATGGTAACAGAGTTAGTAATTTTGGCTATTGTTGTATTGATGGCTCATGTTTTGTCTTTATTTCTTACTGATTTCAAAGCTCTTCTGGAATAAAAGTTGCTATGTTGTTAATTGTGACTCAAGTGTTCTGCTTTCTACAATGAAACAAAAACAATAATTTCTAATTAGTATATGCCCTTAAAAATGTATAGTCCTCTTTTTAATTTTTTTAGGAAAACAATTCTTTTTATGGAGGCAGTACTGAAGATGATTTCATTCTTTACCAGAGCAACATGCTTGGAATAAATTGAAAATTGCCTTGGTTTGGCATAAGGAATCAGTGAATCAAGTATCGTTAATGGAGATTGTTTATAATTGCCAACTTTTTGAAAGTCAAACAACAAAAAATTAGAGGATTTCCTTTCCTTAATTTGCTTTTTTTTAAAAAAGTTGTTCATAATATTGTAAATGCACATGGATACACAAAGCATTATGAAATGAGCACACAGGAATCAAGGGATGGCTTTTATAGCAGAGTGACTCATTTATTTCATTTGTTCTATTTTGAAATTTAATGAATCCAATTAATCATGCATATTTTAGTAGGAGCTTCATTTCAGAATGGTTTTCTATTATTATTTATTATTATTATTATTTATTGAATTTTTATACCGCCCTTCTCCCGAAGGACTCAGGGCGGTGTACAGCCGGAGATAAAATACAAAATATGTACAATTAAAACAAATTAAAACATATCAAAATTACAAAAATGGCTAATAATTAAAATTAAATTTAAAATATTTAAGAATATTAATAAAACCCCAATTTAAAATCAAACTACTATGCCAGTCCCGCTTGAATAAATAAGTATGTTTTTAGCTCACGACGGAAGGTCCGAAGATCAGGCACTTGACGTAGGCCAGGGGGGAGTTCATTCCAGAGCGTCGATGCTCCCACAGAGAAGGCCCTACCCCTGGGGCCGCCAGCCGACACTGTTTGGCGGACGGCACCCTGAGGAGACCCTCTCTATGAGAGCGTACGGGTCGGTGGGAGGCATAGGGTAGCAGCAGGCGGTCTCGCAAGTACCCGGGTCCTAAGCCATGGAGCGCTTTAAAGGTAGTAACCAAAATCTTGAAGCGCACCCGAAAGACCACAGGAAGCCAGTGCAGACTACGGAGCAGTGGTGTTACGTGGGAGCCACGAGCGGCTCCCATTACTACTCGCGCAGCCGCATTCTGGACTAACTGCAGCCTCCGGGTGCACCTCAAAGGCAGCCCCATGTAGAGAGCATTGCAGTAATCCAACCGAGACATAACCAGAGCGTGAGTGACTGTGCATAAGGCATCCCGGTCAAGGAAGGGACGCAACTGGCGGACCAAGTGAACTTGGTAAAAGGCCCTCCTGGAGACGGCCGCCAGATGTTCATCAAAGGACAGCCGTCCATCCAGGAGGACGCCCAAGTTGCGAACCACCTCCTTTGGGGCCACTAACTCGCCCCCAACAGTCAGCTGCGGATGCAGCTGACTGTACCGGGGTGCCGGCATCCACAGCCACTCCGTCTTGGAGGGATTGAGCTTGAGTCTGTTTCTCCCCATCCAGACCCGTACAGCTTCCAGGCACCGGGACAGCACTTCGACCGCTTCGTTGGGGTGGTCCAGGGTGGAAAAGTACAGCTGAGTATCATCAGCGTACAGATGATAACTCACCCCGAAACCACTGATGACCTCACCCAGCGGCTTCATATAGATGTTGAACAGGGTAGGCGAGAGAATCGACCCCTGAGGCACCCCACAAGTGAGGCGCCTCGCGGACGACCTCTGCCCCCCTGTCAACACCGTCTGCGACTGGTCAGAGAGATAGGAGGAGAACCACCGATAAACGGTGCCTCCCACTCCCAATCCCTCCAACCGCAGCAAGATACCATGGTCGATGGTATCAAAAGCCGCTGAGAGATCTAATAGGACCAAGGCAGAGGAACAACCCCTGTCCCTGGCCCTCCAGAGGTCATCCACCAACGCGACCAAAGCCGTCTCCGTGCTGTAACCGGGTCGGAAGCCGGACTGGAACGGGTCTAGATAGACAGTTTCCTCCAGGTGCCGGGGGAGCTGCCACGCAACCACACTCTCTACAACCTTCGCCACAAAGCGAAGGTTGGAGACTGGACGGTAATTTCCCAAAATAGCTGGGTCCAGGGAAGGCTTCTTCAGGAGAGGTCTCACCACCGCCTCTTTCAAGGCGGTGGGGAAAACCCCTTCAACCAAAGAAGCATTTATAATCCCCTGGAGCCAGCCTCGTGTCACTTCCTGAGCAGCCAGCACTAGGCAGGAAGGACACGGGTCCAGTAAACATGTGGTTGCATGCAACCTCCCCAGCAACCTGTCCACATCCTCGAGAGCCACAGAATCAAACTCATCCCAAATAACCTCAACAAGACGTGTCTCCGCCATCCCGGTTGGATCATCGCAATCTTGGTCCAAGCTATCCCGAAGCTGAACGATTTTATCGTATAGATAACCGTTAAACTCCTCAGCTCGTCCCTGTAGGGGGTCATCCCGTCCCTCCTGATGAAGGAGGGAACGGGTCACCCGAAACAGGGCGGCCGGGCGGTTATCTGCCGATGCAATGAGGGTGGAAACGTAGGAACGTTTCGCCTCCCTCATTGCCACTAGGTAGGTCTTAGTAAAAGACCTCACTAGTGTCCGATCAGCCTCGGAACGGCTGGACCTCCAGGTACTCTCTAGGCGTCTTCTCCGGCGTTTCATCTCTCTTAGCTCCTCGGAAAACCAGGGAGCCAATTGAGATCTACGCCGGGTCAGAGGCCGCAAAGGCACGACACGGTCCAAAGCCCCAGCTTGTTCCCAAGCCACAACCAGTTCTTCAGTCGTGCCGTGGGCAAGATCCTCAGGGAACGGCCCAAGCTCCGTCAGGAATCTCTCCGGGTCCATCAGGCACTTGGGACGGAACCAACGTGTTGGCTCCGTCTCCCTGCGGTGGTGAGCGGCGGTCCGAAAGTCTAGGCGAAGAAGAAAATGATCTGACCATGACACCGGTTCTTTCACTACATCTCCTAAATCCAGATCATTAACCCACTGACCAGAGATAAAAATCAAGTCTAGCGCGCCTCCCCCAATGTGTGTAGGGCCATCAGTTACTTGAATCAGGTCCAAGGCCGTCATGGAGGCCTGGAACTCCTGAACCACCGTTGATGACAAGCCGGCCGATGGCAAGTTGAAATCCCCCAAGACTAAAAGTCTGGGAATCTCAACCGCCACGCCAGCAAGCACCTCTAGTAGCTCAGGTAGGGCTGTAGTCACGCAGCAAGGAGCCAGGTACGTGATCAACAGCCCCATCTGATTACGATGGCCCCACTTCACAAGGAGGGATTCACAGCCAGCTATCTGAGGAACAGTGGACTCCCTCGGCGCCAGACTTTCTTTAATCACAACCGCCACCCCCCCACCCCTACCTTGGGCCCTCGGCTGATGGAATGCACGGAAACCCGGAGGGCACAGTTCAACCAGGGGTACACCCCCTTCTGCGCCCAACCAGGTCTCCGTAATGCCCATAAAGTCTATGCCCAATTCTACTGCCACAAATAAAATAGTTATGCCTTATTCATTGGAAATCAGAATGGAAAGGACAAAGATAGATTTTGCTTAACCTTTGGGAAGCATTAGAACAGGTCAATGGATTTTCTCTGTATTGCACACGAGATTATGGATTCCATATTTAAGTAATTTTAACACTCATCCATTGCAACATTGTAACCCAAGGTTTTAGGTCATACTGGGAAAATCACCTTCACTGAAAATGAGAGCATGGGAGCATAGAATCCATTCATTTTTAGCCTTATGAATTATGTAGATGCTATAAAATTAAAATCATAACAAAAATAGGATGTTCTAGCAATAAGTGTCTGCAGGAGACATGAGGACTAGTGATGAAACGTCCATCAATTTCGAACACAAATCCTGACTTAAGTACTTGTTTCTAATTTTGAGGCACAAGTATGAAGAGCAGGGTTTTACAGTTCAGTTTCTTAACTTTTCTAGGAAAGTCTAAAAAAACAGTTAAATATTTATTCCATATGACTGTTCTCTGTGGAATTAGTCTTCAGATAATAGTAATAGTAATCAGCCAGAGTTACACTCTATTTATAGATCATCTTGCTCAGTTCATTGTGGCTGAAAGTGAAAACAGACAGAGTAACTGGAGAACGTATCACCATCACTTTCAGAACAGATGGTATCTCTCCTGATTGAGGAAAGTGTTAAATGTGTGATGTATTTCTAATTCTCATAAAAGGGATACAGTAATGTTTCTTTAAATAATTTTTATTAAACTTTTATCTTTTAAAAACAAAATAAAGAAAAATACAACAAAAAACAAAAACACATTAAAAACACATAACAGACATAACATTACATATTTTACAGCTTGCTGTATCGGCATAAATATATATTCTCTGTTCTTATTCAATCGTTCCTCTGCATGCTTATATTTACATTGGTATCTATTTACCAATCCGTCTTTATCCGATTAACACAATTCAATTCACATTTCCTGATTTTAACTTAATTAGGTTAACATTCCAATTTATTATTTTGATTTCTTTTTTCTAACCAGTCATAATTTATTCCACACTTTGTAGTATTCCGACTCTTCCCTTTCCTTAATTTCTAGTGTCATCTTGTCCATTTCTGCACACTGTAAGATTTTTTGGGTTATTATTTCCTCTCTTGGAATATTGTTTTGTTTCCATCCATATGCAACAGCGATCCTTGCTGCCGTTAATATATGAAGTATTAGGTATTGCAAAGATTTGTCTATTTTTGGGTTAATTATTCCTAATAAATAGAGTTCCAGTTTAAATTCCATTTTTAGTTGGGTATTTCCCTGTAACCAATTTTTAATTTTTTGCCAAAAAATTTTTATCTTGGGGCACGTCCACCACATATGGTAGTATGTGCCTAGCTTGTACCCATATCTCCAACAATTTGGTGGTAAATTTGGGGACATTTTGGCCGATCTCGCTGGTGCCAAATGCCATCTATGAAACATTTTATACAGATTTTCTTTATAAGCTACTGCCATTGCTAATTTATAATTTCCATCCCACAATTTGTCCCATTTTCTAATTCTATATTATGCCCAAAGTTTTTTTGCCCAACAGATCATCCTTTCTTTTACTGTTTCATCTTCCATTTTTGTATTTTAAGAGGAAATTATAAATTTGGTGATCATTTTTCCCTCCGATCCTAATAGAATTTTGTCTATATCCAATTGTTCTCTATGTATGCCATATTGCTCCTGATCTTTCTTGAATCTGGTTTTTATTTGTAGATATGGCCACCATTCCATGTTTAATCCTTGTTGTTGTTTCAAATCTTGAATTGATTTTAATTCCCTTTTTCATTGAGTAGCTCTGCATATCTTATCATTTTGCTCAAATCCGTGGTATTTGGGTGTAATATTGCTTCCATAGTTGATAGCCAAACTGGGACTGTTGTATAATAATCCTTCTTAATTTTCTCCCAAACTTGTAGAAGGGCATTTCTTAATAAGTGTCTTTGAAAATATGTATGGTATTTATTTTTCCCATCCTAGAGAAAACTGTGCCAACCCAATCTGGAGATCATGGCCTTCTATTGTTAGTACTCCATTCTTTAAGCCATGTTAGCGTTGCAGCCTGATAGTAGAGCGCCCAATTTGGAAGACTAAAGCCGCCTCTACTTCTGCTATCTTACAATATTTTGAATTTAATACAAGGTTTCTTCCCTGACCAAACAAATTTTGATGTGATTTTATTTAATTGTTCGAAGAAATTTTTCTCTAATTTAATCAGTATAGTTTGAAACAGATATAACAATCTGGGTAGTATGTTCATTTTAATCGTTGAAATTCTACCAATCATCGATATTTGCAATTTAGACCAGGTTTCTAAATTCTTTTGAATTTTTTGAAGCAGTGTGTCATAATTTTTTTTATTGTGATACATTTTGCCAATAACTGTATTCCTAAATATTTAATTGACTCTCGAAATCCCCACTTTCTTCTCTAATTTCTCAATTTGTTTATTTGTTAGGTTTTTGGTCAACATTTTAGTTTTATCCTTGTTTATTTTGAGCCCTGCCACTTTGCCAAAATGATTTATATCTTCAAATAATAATTGTTCAGATTCTAGGGGCCCCTCAATAATGAATACCAGATCATCAGCAAATGCTTGGACTTTGTATTCCTGTGATTTAATTTTTAATCCTTTAATTTCTGAGTTTTCTCTAATTTGTGACATTAATATTTCTATGGATTGAATGAATAATGGGGGGACAGAGGGCATCCCTGTTGTACTCCTTTTTCTGTATTAAAATCTTTCTGTATATCCTCCATTTATAATTATTTTTGCTCTCTGGGTGGAATAAATTGCTCTAATCATTTCTATGAAATTTTCCCCCCAATTCATATCTATTAATTGGTTTGATCATAAAGTCCCAGTTCAGGTTGAAAGCTTTCTGCGCATCTAAGAATATCAGAGATACTTGCTTATCTGGGTGGACTTCATAATATTCAAGGACACTTATGATGGTTCTCATATTATTTTTGATATATCTATTGGGCAAAAAAACCATTTTGGTCTGATTTAATAATTTCGTTTAATATACCTTTAATCCTCTCTGCTATTATGGCCATAAATATCTTGTAATCAGCATTTAACAGCAAGATTGGCCTGTAGTTTTGAATCTTCTGTTTTTCGGTATTACTTTTGGGAATAAGTGTTATTAAAGCTTCCGTCCAGGATTTTGGTATCTTTGCATTCTCTAATACTTCATTATATGTTTGTAATAATAATTTATCTAATAATTCTTGAAATTCCTTATAAAATTCAGCCGGGATTCCTTCTGGGCCTGGAGTTTTGTTATTTTTTTGTTTTTGTATTGCCCTTTTCAACTCAGCTATCGTTATTTTCCCATTTAATATTTCTTTAGTTAGGTCTGGTATAATTGGGTGACTCCTCTCTCTTAAATATCTCTTTTCATCTATTTTTTCTTGTCTATACAGGGCTTGAAAGTAATTTGTTACTATGGTTTTTATTTTGTCTTTCTGAAAGTGTATTGCCCCCTCTTCATCTTCTAAATTTCGTATTAATTTCTTTTCCTTTTCTTTTTTTAATTTGTGAGCAAGCCATCTACCCGGTTTGTTGGCATTTTCAAAATAGTTTTGTCTGATTGCTCTAATCTTTTGTGCCACTTCTTCCTGTGTAATTAGATTTAATTTGTGTTTGGTAATTTCTTTCTGTTCTTTAATTTCCTGATTTAAGGGTTATTCTTGTAATTTAAGTTGTAATTCTCCCAGTTTTTTCTGAAGGTCTGTATATTGCTTCTTTTTATTTTTATTTCTTTGGGCTATATATGCAATCGATATACCCCTCGTGTATGCTTTTAGTGTGGCCCATAGGTTTTGAGTGGTAGTTTGTTCGTTCCAATTTTCTTTTAAAAATAATTCTAGCTCTTTTTTTACATATCTAATATAACTTTTTTCCTTAATCACCCTCTGGCTCAGACCTGGGCAAATTAAGGCCCGCGGGCCACATCCGGCCCTTTGTACGTCCCTGTCCGGCCCGCGTGAGGCCAATCATAAACACCATAAATTAAACTTTTTTTTAAACTTTTATTTTGAAAAATAAATTGCACTGGTTCAATAATTGTTTTTCTTATTTAACCAATAGACCACAGTTTCACATAACCTAATATACATATTTACAGAGTGCTTTATTCTTCTGATTATCAGTACCAGCTATTCAAAATATTTAATTTAAGTATTTTACAATGAAAGAAAGTTGGTGGCCCTCTGACACAATTCAGGCTTCTCATGCGGCCCCTGATAAAAATTAATTGCCCACCCCTGCTCTGGCTCATGGTCCACCTCCCTTTCTTTTTTATTTCTCCTTTCCATTTAATTTTTATTGGACTGTGGTCCGCCCAGATGTTCATTGCAATTTCTATTTCCGATATTTCTTTTGCTGTTTCCAGGTCCATCCATGCCATGTCTATTCTGGACAACGATTGGTGGGGATTGGCGAAGAAAGTATATTGGGTCTTTTGTGGGTTATTTTCTCTCCATGTATCTTTCAAATTTAATTCTTGGATCATATCAAAAAATACCGTTGGTAGGGTTTTCCTATCGTGATTCTTTTTTGTTCCTGTTTTATAGTCTTTTTTTGGGTCTACCACTTCGTTGAAGTCTCCTAGTATACAAATATTATCAAATTCTAGTGTTAGTAATTGTTTGTATAATTTGCTATAATATTCTTTCTGTCTTATATTTGGTGCATATATAATTGCAATGATTACTCTTTTTTGCTTTATATAAATTTCTATCAGTAATGTCCTTCCTCTTTGTCTGCGAACAATTGTTAAGGCCTTAACCATTCCTTTATGTATGCTGCTATTCCCTGTTTTTTGGATTCGGCTAATGATGTAAATAACTTTCCTAACTTGGGGGCTTCCAAAATACAATTTTTTTCCTTTTGTATGTGCACTTCCTGTAGGCATATGATATCCATATTTAATTTTTATAATTTCATTATTGTCTGTCTTCTTTTTATGGGTGAATTTAATCCGTTCATATTAACTGAAAACAAATTCACCTCTTCTTCCATCTTGCTACTTATTAGTCAGTCTTGCTTCTCTTATCTTATCTTATCTTCCTTTTGGTGTCTTGTCTGTACTCCTTCTCTTTCTTGTAATGGTTAATAAAGCAATGGACCGATGCAAATTGATCCACCTTCTCAAAAGATGCAAGCTTCTTGTCCTAATACCAAAAAAAGCAGGAAAGAGGAAAAAAATTGTCGCCATAGATCACGGGTATCAAACTTCGCATCACGGACCACATCATGACATATTTCAATGTTTTTTGCCTGTACAGGGTGGGTATGGCCTGTGCATGACATATGTGGCCCACAGGCAGTTTGAAAGGCCTGCCATAGATTGTTTATATATAGGTGTCTCATTTGAAAAACATAATACTCATTGATATTTTTGTGTTGTGGCCTCGAATACCCTGTCACATCCTCAGCACATTTATTTATATGTATATATATCCATACTAGAAAACCTTTATTATATAGTTAATATAGTTATATAGTTAACCATTCTCTTAATCTTTTTAGTTTCTAACCTCTGTTTCTGTTAGTTAACCATTGATAAAACAAGTCCCATGTTAAAAAGTATTGTTTCTTCCTTCTTTATTTTTAGTGTTAATCTGTCCATCTCTGCACATTCTAATATTTTTATAACACTTTCATCTGAAAGGATCTCTTCAATTTTCCAGTTGTGCAAAAACAATTCTCGCTGCTGTTAACACATGTAAAATTATATATGTATTCCTTTTGTTATACTGTTCTGATAAAATATTCAGCAAAATATTTCTGGTTTAAAATCAATATGTTGCTTTGTCACTTTTGCTAACCATGTGTGTATTTTTGCCCAATATTTTTTTGCCTTTGGAATGTTCACCACATATGATAATACGATCCCGGTATCTGATTACATTTCCAACATTTGGCAGACAGATGGGTTTTTTCCCCCCGCTTCTAATATTTTTTTATTTTTTAACAAAAAAGAACAACAATATATAACATACATTGACATAAAACATATGACAAAAAAGAATAACAATACATAGCATACATTGACATAGAACCTATGTTCCTTCTTTACATCAGCTTTTTTTACTTGTTCCTCTCATATTTACATCCTTATTCCCCCTCTCGTTTCATTTAATTAAACTTTTCTTTTTTGTCCTATTCTCTCTTATTTCTTTTTATCTTCTATCCCATCTATCCTTCTAACTATTCATTTTCTTTCATACCTTACCATTTTATATACATGTATATATAAGCTTTTCACCTTTTTTCATCATCTAGTATTTCTAGTCTCTAGCCAATTCCCTAATTTTACATTTTCTAGCAATTTTCTATAATCCCTTTTGATGTGGACCTCCTGTAAACATATCACATCTACTTCTATTTTTTTTAATTTGTGAAGGTTTGAGCTCTCTTTCTTGGTATGTTTAAACCATTAATGTTTACTACAAACACCTTGATTGCCTCTCCCTTTTTTTATTTGTTCTGCCTTTTTTGTGCTTCTTGTCTCTCTTACTAAACCATTAATGTTTACTAAAAACACCTTTTCCTTTTTTTATTTGTTCTGCCTTTTTTGTACTTCTTGTCTCTCTTACTAGCCTTCTTCCTTCTCCTTCTCTGTCTGTCCCTCTTTTTCTTGTCTCTTTTGTGTTTCTCTTTCTTGTTCTATTTCCACTAGTATCTCTTCATCTTGATTTCTGCTCTCAAGTTCCTTCTTACTTTCCTGTACTTCTTCCTGTGCAGTGTTGTTCAAAGAAATCCTGCGCTTTTTTAATTGTGTCTACCTTATATTTTTTTGCCTGCCATGTTATGAGTATGCCTTCCGGTACTAACAATCTAAACCTGACCTTGTATCTTATTAATTGTGTTGTGAATAAGGGAATGGTCCCTTATTCTGCATGGTATTTGTTTTAATACTATAATTTCTTTACCTTTGTATATTATAGATTCCTCTCTTGTTTGTTTATATATTTCATCTCTCGTTGCTCTTTTAATAAACCTTATATATACCTCTCTCGCCTTTCTATGTCTTCTTGCATATTTTGTGTATACTCGGTAAGGCGGACAGATGTTTTCAAACATCTTTGCCAGTCTTGCTGGTGGTAAGTGCCACCTATAAAACATTTTATATAGGTTTTCCTTATAGGCAGTTGACATTGTTAATTTATAATTTCTGACCCACAATTTCTGCAATTTGTGTAACTCTATAGCAGTGGTTCCCAACCAGTGTGCCGCGGCACTAAGGGGTGCCGTGAGATCTTTTGAGGGTGCCGGGAACTTTTGAGCTACGGAGATTTTAAATATCTATTTCCTTATAAGGGTGCCGGGAACTTTTGAAAGGCTTTCCAAGGGTGCCTCAAACAAGAAAAGGTTGTGCCTCAAACAAGAAAAGGTTGGGAACCACTGCTCTATAGTATATCCAAAGTTTTTGGCCCATACTATCATTGTTTCTTTCACATATATTTGAAGAAAGAGCCAATCACATAGGACAAGCAGATAGCACTTAACAATAGCATTTGGATTTATATACCACTTTATGATGCTTTACCATCTTCTCTAAATGGTTTACAGAGCCAGCATATTGCCCCTGACAATCTGGGTCCTCATTTAACTAACCTCAGAAGGATAAAAGGATGAATCACTCTTGAGCCATTCAGAATTGAATTCCTGGAGTGAGCAGTGAGTTTGCCTGCAGTACTGCATTTTAACTGTGTCACCATGGCTCTTAAATGCTTTGCTTTCCTTCCCATAAGCATTGCTAAAGGGGGGCATCTATCTCATTGTGAAAACAAACAAAATATAGTCTTCACAGTTTTTTGCACAAGTCCCCAAGAGAATTTCCACAATCCTATTAGATTGTGTCAGTCCTCACATCACCAAGAATAGCAACCTCAGATAGTTTTCAGCTGATAAAATGGTGGTGAAGAAAAACATTTTTTTTAATCCTTCTTTGTTGGAAGCAAACTCCAAAGTGCTCCATGCTGGCACAGGAATTCTGGGAGTTGAAGTCCACAGGTCATAAAGTTGCCATAGTTGCAACAGCATTTCTACCCCTTCTTAACAATTTGTTTCAGAGGGCGGAGCTGACGTTGTGACAGGATCACAGGCGATCTGGGAGCTCCAGGATCACCGTCGATATCTCCACTGCTGGATGGTCTATTTTGGACCTCACTGTCCTGTAGAGATGGTGATAGAGGAGGGCACATCCTGTTGATCCCAGGGACATCGCAAAGTCCCTGGTTGATCCAGGAGAAGCCCTTTTTTCTGATGGTGAAAGAGGCAGCCATTAAAAGCTGCTAAAGTTGGGATAGCTCCGGAACAGCAGAAAGTGAAAGAAAGAGTGTTGGTTTGGTGAGAGAATTTTTTTCTAAAATGGACTATTAGAGAGAACACCCTGAGAGTAAAAGAAAGATAAAATTGAGGACAGAAGAAATTAAGCGGCAAAATTAAGCCTGGATCCAAAGTAGTTTTTTCCCTGCTCTTTTAATTTACGCTTTTATGTGGATGACTATGGAGGATTTTACTTTTTAATTGGACTGGACTAGACTGGAAACTTCTATTTTACTTTTTTACTTTTTAAACTTTTAGTGCCTTTTTAGAACAATTCTTCTCTGGTCCTACTTTTTGTCTAATTTTCTCTTTTTTTTCTATTCTTATACTTTTGTGTATTGTGTATTGGATACAAAAAGGAGGGAAAGTGGAGGAAAATTAAGCAACATTACCACCTAGTGGTCTGGAAATATTGTTTCTTTTTTTCTCCTTTGATTTGATTTGACAAGAAACATTGTGTACATCTCAAGAACTCTGAGCTCATTCTAGATAAGATAGTGGGGAGAGCATCAAAGACGCTCTGTAAGATTGTTGATTCAGGTGCTCTTCTGAGAACTATCAGCGGCGGAGTCTGAAATTGAAAAGGAGAAGATTGCAGTGACCCTGGAAAGAGAGCTGTAAATATTATTTCAGAGTTAACAAAACAAATTTTCTCATTTCCCTTTTTGGCCTTTTTCTCTTTCCCCCTTTTTTTGATTGGAGATTGTGAATGTGGTTGACGCTTTTCTGACTAATTTGATTAAGACATACAAGAGTCTGAATATTTTTTTTTCTTTTTCTGTTTTTTCTGGTTTTTTTGGGGGGGGTTCTTTTTTTATCGTCATTTGGGATAACTTTTGCTCTACATGTAAGTGGATTAAGGTATAGAAGAACCTGAAGATTATGTTAAAATGAGTAGAAAGGTAACAACTTTTGGTTCTGCCACATCAACTCCCTCTTCTTCACCATCTGGAGGACAACGTTCAATACAGATGATGTTACAACAGGAAAAAGAAAAGAATGAGAAAAGGAAAAGGAAGTGACATTGCAAATGATTTGGCAAGGAATTCAACAAATTCAAACAAGAGCGGAGAATATTGAATAGAGAACAGAAAAAATTGAACAAAGAATAGAAAAAACAGATGAAAAGGTGGAGAAATACATCAAATGATGCAAAAATATGATAGACTTCAAAAAATTGAGGAAAAAGAAGAACAAAAAGACAAAAAAATCAGAGGTATTGATAGTAGATTAGATGAGGTTGAACGAGATAAGAGTGGAATGTTGGGATGGGAGATGGATAGATCAGAGTTCTACCTCAGGTTTCAAAATATAGAAGAAGAGAAGGGAGAAAACTTGGCAGAAAAAATGGTAGAAATTCTAGCAAAAGCATTAGAAATTAGTAAAGAGAAAATGATGGATGGCATGGATGAGATATTTCGAGTATTTACAAGATATGCAATGAGCATATGCAATATGCAATATGCAACTACCAAGAGAAGTCCACATAAGATTTACCAAAAAAATGATTAAAACGCAAATATTGCAGGTTGCAAGAGATAAAACATTGAATTATAAGGATAAGGAAGTTGTGGTTCTGAAGCAAATACCGAGAAGAGTGAGAGTGATGAGAAGAGAATATCATTTTTTGATCAAAATACTACTTCAGAAAGGCGTGAGCTATAGATGGCTGATACTAGAAGGCTTGGTGTTTACATGGCAACAACAAAATTATAGAATAGATTCAATTGATAAAGCCAAAGCTTTTTGTTCAGAATACTTCAGAGAGAAAGGAGTCAAGAACAGAACTCACATTGATTGAATTACAAGAAGAATTATTATTAGCAATGATTGAAAAAGAAGAAGGTACAATGGGTGGTATTGTGGAAGCTAAAGAACAATGAGAACTGAGATCAACTAGAGCAATAAACCCTTCCTATAAAGTATACATATGGAAGAAAAAAGATTGATTTCAATAAATATAAATGGACTTAATTCCGCTACCAAAAGAAGAAAAACATTTCACAAATTAGAGAAATTAAAATTTGACATAATTTGTTTACAAGAAGTACACATTAAAAAGCAACATCAACAATTATTGGTACAGCCAAAATTGGGGAAAATATTCACTTCATTGCCACAATGTAAGAAAAGAGTAGTTTTATATATAAGAGATACAATTTTGGCAGAGCAAGTTTATACAGATCAAGATGGAAGAATTTTGATGGTGGAAATATTAGACAATAATAGGAAAATACTTTTAATAGCAATATATGCTCCAAATGATAATCAAGAAGATTTTTATAGAAAACTACACATGAAAATAATTGACTTGGATTATGACAATATTTGCATGATGGGAGATTTTAATGGTATATAGATGAGACATTAGATTATAATACACAGAAGACAACAAGGCAAAGTAGAAAGACTCTTCCGAAATCTTTTTTTTTAATGATAGAGGAAGTAAATTTAAAAGATATATGGAGAGAAAGAAATACAGAAAATAGACAATACACTTTTTATTCAAATAGACATCTATCATGGTCTAGAATAGACATTATATGGATGACTGTGGGATTGACTTCTGATATAGAAGAAATTGATATAGAAACAAATACCTGGGCAGACCATAATCCTATGACAATGAAATGGAAGGGACAGAGAAGAAGATCTAGGTGGACCTTAAATAACACAGTATTAAAAGATAAGAAATTTGTACAGAAGATGGAGAAAGAATTGTCTTTCTTTTTTAAAGAAAATAGAAAAGAGGATACATCAATACAAAATCTTTGGGATACAATGAAAGCCTATGCTAGAGGTCTGATAATAGACTATACAAAGAAAAGAAATATTAAGAAAAGACAAGCCTATAAAACACTAGAGGATGACCATAAGGAACTTGAGAAAGAATTAGAGAAATTTCCACAAAAAAAAGGATATTAAAACAAAAATGAAAATAATCAGACATAAAATGGGGTTAATAGAAAAAGAGGACTTAGTGCAAAAAATTAGAAGTGCGAAAGAGAACTATTTTGAAGATGCCAATAAACCAGGTAGCTGGTTAGCATATAAACTGAAAAAAGAGAGAGAATCAAGAAAAATTCTAGTGGATGACCAAGGACAAATCAGATATGGCAGTGGTAATCAACCTGGTCCCTACCACCCACTAGTGGGCATTCCAGCTTTCATGGTGGGCGGTAGGGGTTTTGTCCGATACTGAAGCACTTTCCTTTTTTTTTTAATTTAATTGACTTTTTAAAAAATTTTCATAGCATTATTTAAAAACATTTTCATTAGGTTTTCATAAAATTCCCCGTGACAATTTAAATTTCTGAAAATATATTATTTGTATTGCCTGCGCATAAGTTTAGTTCACATTACGTAAGTGAAACTACATGGCGCTGTAGTGCGACCGCAAACAAAAGACTCTCATCCCAGAATAGCTTACACATCTCCCCCACCACCCAGCTGTAAAAGACAAGCAGAGCCGGTAGCCGGCGCCCCCCCCAAACCCAATCCACGATGTGCGAGAGGCATGCGCAGACGATGATACACAGCACATTACTGTGGAGCTGGTGGGCGGTTACATTTTTTTACTACTAACAGATACACAAAAGTGGGCAGTAGGTATAAAAAGGTTGACTACCCCTGAGATGTGGGAATGAAGAAAAGAAAAAAATTATACAAGATTACTATAGAAAATTGTATGAGCAAGAGAATATAGAGAAGGAAAGTATTAAAAGATACCTGCAAAAAATGAATTTACCTCAGATTTCTAAAGACACTGAAATGATGTTAGAAGGAAATATAATGATGATGGAACTAATTGAAGCACTCAAAAAACAAAAGAATGGGAAGTCAGTCACTGGAAAAAGTCAGTCAATGCTTTTTTTATTTACCGTATTTTTCGGTGTATAAGACACACACACCCCCTCCAAAAAAAGTATGTGGAAATGTCTGTATGTCTTATACAGTGAATGTTGCTGAAACCCTGCCCATTCGCTGATCCCCACCCTTGTCTCTGCCTCCAAGCAATTTGCCTCCTTGCAGCAAACAGCAAACAGCCTGGTCAGCTTCAGCATAGCCTGATTTAGCATGGGAGCTGATTGGCAGTTGGATCCCGGAATACCGCCTATCAACTGTTCCAGGCTGTGGGGATTGCCACCCCCATCGCCACAGCCCATCACTGCTATCTATTGCTGCCTCTGTGTGCCCCATTTTCGCTTTCTGCGTGCCCCATTTTCTGCCTGTTCCTGGCAGCAGGGATCTCCACTGCCACCACCTATCCCCACCACCTGGAACAGGCTGAAAATGGGATGTGCGGAGGCCGAAAACTGGGTAAAGGCAGTTTCTTTCAGTGCTTTTGATTTTTTTGTAGCAATTTAAAATTTTTGTCTTTTGGATTGGAGATATTTTAAAGTTACTATTACCTCGAGTGTACACAAAGACTTTGACACACACACACACACACACACACACACACAAATAAAAGGAGAAAAAAAGAAAGGAAAACAGAACTCTCCACTTTACACACACACACACTGGTCATCACCCTCTGGAACGAACTCCCCCCAGGACTCCGTCAACTTCCGGACCTCCGAACCTTCCGTCGTGAGCTCAAGACACATTTATTCATCTGTGCAGGACTGGCTTAGATTTTAAATTTATAGGGGTTTTAAATTGGTTTTAATATTTATATTTATATTTTTTAATAATTTGGCATTAGAATAAGTTTTTTAATGATTATCTTAATTTGTATATAAATGTTTTATGTGCCTGTGAACCGCCCTGAGTCCTTCGGGAGATAGGGCGGTATACAAATATGAATAATAAATAAATAAATAAATAAATAAATAAATAAATAAATAAATAAATAAATCACCACCATAAATCTCAGTTAAATTAGGAAAGACACAAATCTACTACATGGTTGCATGGAAGACAGAGAGGAAGAGAGAGAAACAAACAAGCAGACAAAACCCCCAACATTCCTATTTATATATATTTCCCTTTTCTTTTTGTCCCCCAAGGTTTATTGGGTTTTTATTTTTAAACATATATCAACATCAATAAATCAAAACAATGTGGCCTCTGGGTATGGTTCATATTAATACAAGTAACAACAATCTATTATTACATTGATCAAATTTTTATAATTCTAGTATTAATGTACTTAATTATTTTAAAGTAGTTATTCAATATTTCAATGTTCCATTCTAATGTCAATGATCTTCTTGAACATACATAGTAATACCATCTTTCAACCTCTCAACTTTCCATCTAATTATTACTTATTTTCAATTTATATAGAAATTATAACTACTAATATTCCCCCTTATTCTTATTTCTACCTCTATTCTGGCTTCTAGTCAGATCACTCTTACTAATTCTAATGTTAAAACACATTTATGTTAATACATAGTTCTTCATATAAAGGTGTATATTCTTATTTCTACTTCTATTTCTAGTTTTTAATCAGGCGCGCAAAGCGCGTGCATGAAGCAAACCAGTTGTAACACCAGTTGAAACCCACCACTGCACCACTGCACTGCACTATTGAGTAATCAATTCAGTGTTTCATTTCACTAACAACAGTAACACAACTTTTTCTGCTTTGACTGGTTTTCTTTTTTTAGCTTTGCCACTGTTTCTCTTCAGTACTTTATCACCAAAGGAAAAAAAATCCACCTGTCACCTTCCCAGCAAGAATATGGGGAGTCTAACTTCAGGACTCAGTTGTTCTCTCCTCCCATACATTTTTCATGTTAAAATAATGTGAAATAAACATATTGGAAAACACCAGGACAGGAATAGCACTAGAAGTAGACATACTACTATTATGCAACTAGAATAGAATAGAATAGAATAGAATTTTATTGGCCAAGTGTGATTGGACACACAAGGAATTTGTCTTGGTGCATATGCTCTCAGTGTACATAAAAGAAAAGAAAAGATACGTTCATCAAGGTACAACATTTACAACACAATTGATAGTCAATATATCAATATAAATCATAAGGATTGCCACAACTAGTTGTGTCCAGTAAAGCAGAACTGAGACTAATCAGTTGCTGGGCAACCATCTCTCCTACTTCAAAAAGAAGTAGAAGGGAAGTAATTAAAAATGACAAATATCAAGAAAAAGACAAATGAGTACAAACATATCTTCTTCAGCCATGATCTTTCTTGGAAAAACCAAATGATAAAAGCAAAATAGCTGATGAGGAGATTGGAAAGAAATCAAGAAATTATTGTGAGTGCTAGTGAACAGGGTATAGACCAGAGAGAAACAGCTGAGACAGAAGCTGGTTAGTGACCAGAGGGGAGGGGAGGAAAGGGAAGGAGGGATGCACTTTTCTTAACTTTGCATCACATCTACAGTAGAGTGCTGCCTTAGTCTCCAAAGTGGCAAAGTATATCAGATTTTATACATGATCCCTAAGGTTGTATTAAAAAATACTCTTTTATCAGTACAATTAATGATACTTTCTATATCCAAGAGCCACGGTGGCACATTGGTTAGAGTGCAGTACTGCAGGCTACTTCTGCTGATCACCGGCTGCCAGCAGTTTGGCAGATCTAATCTCATCAGGCTCAAGGTTGACTCAGCCTTCCATCCTTCCGAGGTGGGTAAAATGAGGACCCAGATTAATGGGGAAATATGCTGACTCAGTAAACTGCTTAGAGAGGGCTATAGAGCACTGTGAAGCAATATGGAAGTCTAACTGCTATTGCTATTTCACATAGCAGCACTAGAATGCTTGTTAGTCAGTCTGGAAAATAGCAGAATCAACATCGGCTTAAGCAATTGGTGTTCATCTCCTTTAATAACTGTAACAGTAGAAGATCTGTGGGTTTAATATAAATCTGCCTGAGTTTTCAATATTATGTTTTTTTTTTATTGAAAAAGTTTTTAAAAAACAAAAACATTTCCCCCCCCTTTTTCCCCCCTCCCTCCCAGAAAACCCCCTTCCCCTCCTTCCCCCCGGCTTCCCGGGTCAATCACAAGGTATTGTTATACATAAACCAAACACAGAGTAAAATTTTCCCTTCTAATCCAATTAACCTCATCCAAATCTTTTCATCTCCCAACCCCCTCCCATTACATAAAATAATACTTCCTAATTATTCAAAGGCAGTCTGATATTTCTTAATCTGATATCTATTTTGTAAATAATCAATCCATTTTTTCCATTCAATTAAATATCTTTCCTGCGTATTGTCTTTTAAAAAAGCTGAGATTTTAGCCATCTCAGCCAAATTAATGACTTTCAATATCCATTCTTCTATTGTAGGTACCTCTTCTTTCTTCCAGTATTGTCCAATCAACAGTCTTGCTGCTGTTATTAAATTCAGAATCAATTTAGTCTCAATCCCTGTACAATCCGTTATAATTCCCAAAAGGAAAAATTGTGGCAGGAACTTTATCTTCTTCTTCAGTACATTTTGAATAATCCACCAAATTCTTATCCAAAAGGCCTTAATTTTCTTGCAAGTCCACCAAATATGAAAATATGTAGCATCATCACAATCACACCTCCAACATTTCGCTTGGATATCAGGATACATACATGATAATTTTTTGGGATCTAAGTGCCATCTATAAAACATCTTATAAAAATTTTCCCTTAAATTCTGTGCTTGTGTAAACTTAACATTTCTAACCCAGATTTTCTCCCATGTTTCCAACATTATTGGTTCCTGAATATTCTGTGCCCATTTTATCATACAGTCCTTTACCAAATCCTTTTCCGAATCTATTTCAAGCAACACATTATACAATCTCTTTATATGCTCCTGGGTCTGATTTCTAATTTGCTTTATTAAATTTTCCTCCCTTTGCATTATACCAATTTTTTGATCCTCTTTCCATCTAGCACTTATTTGCCCATATTGAAACCAAGTATAATTCCTCCCTTCTTCATTTAATACCTGTAATGATTTTAATTGCAATCTACCTCCTTCAGCATACAAAAGTTCTTTATAAGTAATCATTTCCTGTCTCTGTTCTATATTTATATTCTCTATTGCATGTCTGGGACTCACCCATATAGGAATCTTGTAGTCTAATTTATAAGAATATTTTTTCCAGACCCGCAAAAGAGCACTTCTCAACACATGATTCTTAAAAGCCCTATCCACTTTTTTTTTCATAAAATAAATACGCATGCCATCCATATAACAAGTCATAACCTTCTCTGTTTAAAATTCTTTCCTCCGTTAAATTAAACCAGTCACTTATTACTGAAAGGGCTACTGCTTCATAATATAGTTTAAAATTAGGCATTTTTAAGCCACCTCTTTCCCGTGAGTCCTGTATTATTTTCATTTTAACCCTCGCCTTTTTACCCTGCCATATAAATTTATTAATCCCAATCTGCCAATCCTCCAGATTTTTATCTTTCTTAATTATTGGTATCATCTGGAACAGAAACAAAAATCTAGGTAACACATTCATTTTAATCCTCCCCAATAACGACAACTGCAATTTTTTCCAGACACTCATATCATTCTGAACTTTTTGCCATAACAAGTCATAATTATTCTTATAAAGTTTCTTATTCGATGAGCTAATATAAACCCCTAAGTATTTAACCTTTTTTACCACCTCAAATCCTGTTATTTCCTCTAGTTTTTGTTTCTGTTGTATAGACATATTTTTGATTATCACTTTTGTTTTATTCTGATTTATTTTAAATCCTGATACCTTTCCATATTTATCAATTGCTTCCAACAAAAATCTACTTGAATTTATAGGATTTGTTAAAGTAATCACTAAGTCGTCTGCAAAAGCTCTAACTTTGTACTCATATTGTCTAATCTTAATTCCTCTATTTCGTTAATTCTCGTATTTTATCTAATAAAGGTTCCAGAGTCAAAACAAACAATAGTGGTGATAAAGGACATCCCTGTCTCGTTCCTTTCGCAATCTTAATAACTTCTGTCAAACTACCATTTATTATAATCTGAGCTGTTTGCTCTCCATAAATCGCTTTAATTATTCTAACAAAGCAATCTCCAAATTGCATTTTCTCTATTAATTTAAATAAAAAATCCCAATGCAATCGATCAAAGGCCTTCTCCGCATCCAAAAAAATAAGTGCTGCTGAAGTATTCTTCTTTTCCAAATATTCCAATATATTAATAATCTGTCTAACATTATTCCTCATCTGCCTCCCTTTTATAAAACCAGATTGATCAGTATGAATTCTTTGTTGTAAAACTAACATTAATCTATTTGCTATTATTTTAACAAAAATCTTATAATCATTATTTAAAAGTGAAATCGGCCTGTAGTTACCGGGTTTAGAGCAATCTTGCTCCTCTTTTGGTATCAGTGAAATCAAAGATGTTTTCCATGACAGGGGTATTCCCACTCCTAGTTGTATCTGATTAAATAATTCTTTAAGTGGGCCTAATATTTCGTCCTGTAATTTTTTATAATAACTTGCTGTAAGACCATCTGTACCAGGGGTTTTCCCCATTTTTAATTGTTTAATTGCCTCCACTATTTCTCCAGTAGCTATCGGCCGATTCAACTCCTCCCTCTGTTCTAATGTTAGAGTATTAACCTTATAATCTTTCAAATAATCATAAATGTCCCTATTCGATATTTTATCTTTTGCATATAGAGCAGTATAAAATTCTGAGAAGGCCTTTTTAATTTTATCCTGTTGATATATCTCTTTACCTTTATATTCTATTTTTTGCAGGACACGTGCTTTCTGTTTTTTCCTTAAGTTATATGCCAGCCATCTCCCAGGTTTATTTGCATGACAGAAGGTATTATGTTTAGCATATTGTATATTCGTTGCCACCTGGTCTGCCATTAACATATTAAATTGACTCTGTAATATTCTTATAGCCTCTTTAAGTTTGTGATCTTGTGGGTTTTGAATTAATAACTGTTGCTTCTTTTGAATTTCTTCTTCCAAGTACCTACGCTGCCTTTGTTTATTATTCCTCTGCCTATTGTCCAAATATATCAATATACCTCTAATAAAAGCTTTACTTGCCTCCCACACAGTTCCTATAGGTGTCCCCTTATGCATATTAAAATCAAAAAATTCTTTCAGCTGTTTCTTACAATGATTTACATTATCCTCATATCTAAACAGATTTTCATTCAGCCTCCATGTTCTACCACCTTTTTTCCCTTGTAATAATTCCATCCATACTGGGCTATGGTCAGTTAAACACCTCGGAAATATCTTCATTTTCTTCACCCTAGAAAGCAAGTCATTAGAAATTAAAATAAAATCAATACGTGAGAAAGATTGATGCCTATCGGAGAAAAAAGTAAAATCTCTCTCATCTGGATTCCGTAACCTCCATATATCTCTAAACTCAAAGTCTTCCATCATTTCAAAAAAGGATTTTGGTAGTTTTGCATGTATAGGTATCTTCTTGGAAGAGGTTCTCTTATCACTTCTTGTATCAATTACTCCATTCCAGTCTCCTAATAAAATAAACGAACTATAATCCCAGAGGATCAACCTCTCGTGTAACATTTTATAAAACTTTTCTTGTTGCTGATTAGGTGCATAAATACCTATCAGCAAAGTCTTTTTTGCATCTATCACCAGTTCAATAGCAATAAATCTTCCTTGAATATCTGCCTCAATTAACTTAGCTGGTATATCCTTCCTGATATATACAACAATTCCATTTTGCTTCTTATCCAAAGCTGATGCAATAAAATGTTTACCTAATTTTGAGTTTATTAAGTATTTTTGGTCTGATAATTTGATATGTGTCTCTTGCAGGGAAATCACATCATTTTTAAATTGTTTCAAGTAGTGAAATATTTTCGTTCTTTTCTGAGCTGAATTCAAACCATTAACATTCCATGACAAAATTCTATTTGCCATTACTGGCCTCCTGAAGCAAACAACGGAAGATCCTCCTCCGGTATCTTCCGTCTAGCTCCTCCCACAGCTTCCATACTGGGGTCTTGACTTTTACTTTGAAACTGTTGCTCTTCTTTATGCTTAAGAGCTCCTCTTGTCACCCTTTGCTCTTGTGGTTCCTCTGATGCTGGCAGCAATGAAGCCTCTTGGATCACCACACCTTCTTGGATCTCTTGAAGTTTTTCTATCACTTCTATTTCGACTTTCAAAACTGTAGAAAGAAAATCCTTTGCCTTTAAAACAGTGTCAATTCTATATCTCCTTCCTTGATAAAATACTGTCCAACTGGCACCTCCCATCTGAATTGAATCTGATGTTTTTTAAGTTCTTGTGTAAAAAAAACAAATTCCTTCCTATCTCTTAACATCTTGGAAGGAATCTCTTTCAGCACCTTCAACTCCTGTTCTCCAATTTTTAAAGTTGTCTGATATGAAACTTGCAGAATCTGATTTCTCATAGTTCTTTTCACAAAATAAACCACAATGTCCCGAGGAAGCTTTCTCTGTCTTGCGATCCAGGAATTAGCTCTATATATTTTATCAATTTGGTAAGCTATCTCTTGGAGTTCCACTTCAATAAATTCAGCCAATGCTTCTGATATAATTTTTCTTAAGTCCTCTCCTTGCTGTTCTTGCATACCACAGATTCTAAGAGCTCCTTCCATAAGTTTATATTGTAATATCAAAACCTGACCTTCATTTTGATCCACTTTTTTCTGAACACCTTGCATTTTGTCTTCTAAATGCTTATTTGACTGAGAGATCTGTTGCATTTCTTCTTCCAATCCCTCAATTTTTTTACTCAATCCTTGAACAGCCATAAGAATATCTTCTCTTATTTTTGCATTAAAATTCTCCATCATCTCTTTTTGCCTATCTTCAGAAAGTTTTAATTGTACTTTCAATATATCCTCAAGACTTGGTTCAGATCCCCTTCTTCCAGAAGGCTTTAAAGGTTTAGCTGCCATTCTGTCTTCAAAAGAATCAGGAATTTAAACATAAAAACTTTTCTTTACTCCTTTCAGTATAAGAGAACTCCGTTTGTAACAATCCACAAATAACGCTACTTTGTTGTACTAAAAAAAATCACTTTCACTTTCAGACGCCATTTTAAAAGTCAATTAATCAGAGACAAAGAGAAGTTTCAAATTTCAAATGGGGAGTCGGTATACTTGCCGTGTTGTTTCTACTTCAAAGATCAAACGCTTGTGAAATTCCCGTCTGCTTAGAAAATCAATCAATTTAACAAGTCCTTTTGAGCAGAAGTGACTCCTACTCCTTCTACCTGAAAAAAACAGGAGCACGTTTGAAGTTGGAGATAGTGAAGTTCGGTGGGACCATAAATCCAGAAAAATTTGCTCTTAAGAGCAAACCCCCTGGCTAGATCTACCACTCCCCCACAGCTCTGCATAAACCCCCCTATGCCCGAGGGGTATGCTAAGGTCAGTGAACAGTGATTTATACTGTTTTACTGACTTTTGCAATCTTCTAACGCGGAGTGCCCTGTTAGAGCACCCTGCAGGAGCGGTGACGTCACTGGAAACCTTTTCAATATTATGTTTTAATGCACACTAGAATTAAAGATGTCTTTTTGACATTTGTGTGACCCTTGTCAAGTGGTCTGATTTCAAAAAAGTGCCCCTCTCGACCATCACGGATTTCGATGAAATTTTGTGCGAACATGCACACGTCCCCAATGAACATTGGTAAAGTGTTACTTGCAGAGATATAGTCATTTGTGTGACCCCATACCACAGCCTTCTACAGTACGACTCTGAGGTTCCAGCAACTTTGAGACATACCATATTTTTTTGAGTATAAGACACCCCTACCTTTTTTGGTGAGGAAGACAAGAAAAAGAAATCTGCCTCTGCCTCTCCCTCCCAGCAATTTTGCCTCATTGCAGCAAACAGCCTGCTTTACTTTAATTTTCGTTTTCAGCATAGCTTGATTAGCACAAGAAAAAAAAATCTGCTCCCAGCAATTTATCTCCTTGCAGCAAGCAGCAGAGGCCCGTACAGCATAACATAACATAACATAACAACAGAGTTGGAAGGGACCTTGGAGGCCTTCTAGTCCAACCCCCTGCCCAGGCAGGAACCCTACACCATCTCAGTCAGATGGTTATCCAACATTTTCTTAAAAATTTCCAGTGTTGGAGCATTCACAACTTCTGCAGGCAAGTCGTTCCACTTATTAATTGTTCTAACTGTCAGGAAATTTCTCCTTAGTTCTAAGTTGCTTCTTTCTTTGATCAGTTTCCACCCATTGCTTCTTGTTCTACCCTCAGGTGCTTTGGAGCAATAGGCAATGGCAATTCCTGCAGCCTGAAACAGCTGAGAGTCAAGGACAATCAATTTGTGCTAATTAGGCTGTGCTGAAGCTGAAATGGGCTGTTTCTTCTTGCTGCAAGGAGGTAAATATCTGGGAGGCAGAGGCCAAAGGGTGGGGGCCAGTGGGTGGGAGGGGCTACATTCGGTGTATAAGATGCACCCAAATTTTCATCCCCTTTTAGGTGGGAAAAAGGTGTGTCTTATACTCCGAAAATATGGTAATATCACTGACAATATTTTGTTGAGAGAAACAAAACTTGCCCATCTTGTACAACTTTTTGTGCTCTCTTAAACAAAATAATAAAAACATTCTCATGAGCAATCTCATGAGCAAAGTTGGCTGAAAATAGTGCGGCTCGAAAAAGGTTAAAATATGGCTTTTTATATCTCTAGAAGGAAAGGCATGATAAATGTGAAATTTTGTGCGTAATAACTTAGCAACACATGGTTTTCTAATATAAAATTTCATTCTCCTGCTGCTTTCCAATAGTTTACAAATTGAGTGTAAAGTTGACGGTTTTTGTAAAAATGCCAAAAATAGGGTACTTTCAGCCCACTTTTACAAAAAAAGACCTTCTGGAAACTCTGTTAAATCATTCTCAGTAGAAAAGCATGTTTCAACCCTCCTAAAAAGTTAGGATTGGCTTTTCATCACTGACGTATAAAGCCCTAACAATAGGGACAAAGTTGAGGACGTTGCTATGGCAATGTCATGTATGTCAACACGCATTCCTTTACATTGTGCCATTATCATTTCGTTTATGCTGCAGTTTAAAGTGTGTAATTCATTTCTTGCATGCTATATGAATCTGTTAATCTACTAGCTGTGCTTCTACACTGACAGCAATTAAATGTGCTGTAAGTACTTTAGTGACACCACAAGTTAGCATGTTGCGGCTATAGGATTCTGAACTGTATAGGTATAGTGTTCATATTTCTGTCATAACATTAGAACCTTATATAACTTCTGTGTTTCAGATTTTGCAGTAATACACTTTATATTATTGCGAATTTCCGTAATATGTGAAATGGATGACGAGGAGTCAACTGGCAATCCTACTTTGTCCAAATGCGTTGTTGGAAAAAAATTGTCATCAACTTGCCACCATGGTTCATTTTATTCTAATGAAATTGGGCTGCATTATGTGCATAGTTTGTCCACCAAAGAAAAAATACTCATTACTTGGCAATCGGAGGTTGAGCTCACAAATGATGACCAAATCTGTTTGCATCATAAAGCGATGTATCTGAAAAAGTATGACATGAAGCAAAAGTCATGCTGCAACTCATTTGACAAAGTCACATAGCTAACGTGGGCTGTTGAAAGTCGATCTAGCCATGTCCAATGATTTAATAAAAGTGGCAAAAACAAATGTGAATCCGGGTCAAAAGATTTGTTCCAGGTGTAAAGCCAAATATGTTTCCATGGTCCAAAGCACAGCAGACTCTTCATTGTTGGACACTGTTAAATCAAAGTTTGACCGATTTAGGGACTTTTCCATTAAAAATTCAGAATTTGAGCAGTAGGGATAAAACTGGCTATGTGAGACGAAAAATTGAATGCATGCGGAAAGTGGTAGCAGATAAAATAACGTTAGCCGCTGGAGTAGCAGCTGAAGATATTGGGCAAACTAGCAAGTCTGCTGCTAAGGAATGCCAGTCATGACAGGATTATGCTGACCTAATCGAAGACATGAAAACAAAAATTAAAATATCCAATAGATTGACAAAAGTTCAATTATTGACTTTGGCCCCAAAGAGTTGGTTGATATCAGTAACAGCAAAAATGTTTGGCGTTTTAGAACATATGGTTAAAACAGCGAGAAAAATAAGAGAGAAAAATAGAGAATATAGTGCACTACCAGATGCAAAAGTTGGCAAACTGCTGCCAAAGGAAATCACCAACAGAGTTTGAGGTTTCTACAAGGATGACGAATTTAGCAGGATGTGCCCTGGCAAAAAGGAGTGTGTTTCCATTCAGCTTAAAGGCGTCAAGGTTCACAAACAAAAGTGGTTGCTACTCTGCAATCTGAAAGAAATATTTGTGGCATATCAAAACAAATATAGTGCTGAAATTGGTTTCTCCAAATTCTGTGAACTCAGACCAAAGTGGTGTGTCACCATCTGTGCCTCAGGCACACATTCTGTCTGCGTTTGCACCATTCATCAAAATGTTAAGCTTATCAATTCCCAGAAGCGACGCTAAAGAACATGGTGTGTAAATTCAATAATAAATAAGCAATCACTGGAATTTGGCAGTTCATACGAACAGTACCGACTTTGGCTTGGAAACCATATAAGATACCCACTTTAGGATTGGCAACCCAGGATAAGCTGCCCAATTGCCAGCTGGCTTTGGAACCTCAAGGAAGAAACCAAACTACAGGCTTGGAATCCTGAACCAAGAAACCCACCCATGGCTGGTATGGCACGGCTATTGGATGTGCCCCCTAGGGCAGCAGTTCTCCACTGTGGATCGTGACCCCGTTGGAGGTCAAATGACAATTTGCCAGGGGTCGCCTAAGACCATCGAAAATATGGGAAGTATACTTGCGAGTCGAAGAATTGCGCTCCAATGGTTGACTCCACAAGCCAGCTGCAGGCTTTTCAAATCACTAGCTGAATTTGGCTTCAGGCGCGATGAATTAAAAAAGAGAGAAATCTTTGCTCTGATGTCTCCCTCTCAAACCAGCTGCAAGCACTCCCAATCGCTAGCCTAATCTGGCTTCAGGCACAATAAACTTAATAGGGGAGGAGTCTCCGCTTTAATGCCTCCGTCCTCAAGGCAATTGCTAGCCAATATGGCTTCAGGTGCAATAAATTAAAAAAAAAGTTTGCCGCTTCCCCCCCCTTCTGCAGCTGCTGAGGCGCGCTGAGATCGGTTGGGGTCACCACATCGTGTGGAATTGTATTAAAGGGGTCGCAGCACTATAAAGGTTGAGAACCACTGCCCTAGGGCGATAGGGTTGCTGGTTCAAGTGCCTGAACTGGTAGTGACAATGTCACCATGGACCAATGCAATAGAATAATAGTAATGATGTCTACATAAAATAAACAAAACAAAAAATTAATAGAATGCATGTGACATTGCCATAGCAACGTCCTCAACTTTGTCCCTTTGTCGTCAGTGATGAAAAACCAATCCTACTTTTTTATGGAGTTTGCTCTTTCTAATAAGAATGATTTAACATTGCCTTATACATTATAAGCCGCCCTGAGTCTTCGGAGAAGGGCGGGGTATAAATGTAAAAAAAAAAAAAACAGAGTTTCCAGAAAGTTTTTTTTTGTAAAAGCGGGCTGAAAATACCCTATTTTTGGCATTTTTACAAAAACCATCAACTTTACACTCAATTTGTGAACTATTGGAAAGAAGTAGGAGAATGAAATTTTATATTAGAAAACCATGTGTTGCTAAGTTATTACCTACAAAGTTTCATGTTTATCATACCTTTCCTTCCAGAGATATAAAAAGCAAACTTTAACCTTTTTTCGAGCCTCACTATTTTCGGCCAACTTTGCTTCAAATTAGCTAGATGGAGATTGCTCATGAGAATGTTTTTATTATTTTGTTTAAGAGAGCACAAAAAGTTGTACAAGATGGGCAAGTTTTGTTTTTCTCGACAAAATATTGCCAGAAATATTATGTCTCAAAGTTGCTGGAACCTCAGAATCATACTGTAGAAGGTTGCAGTATGGGATCATACAAATTACTGTATCTCCGCAAGTATTTCATCAGTACACGTAACACTTTACCAATGTTCATTGGAGACATGTGTGCATGTTCATACAAAATTTCATCGAAATCCATGATGGTCAAGCAGGGACTCCCAGACCACTTGACATGGAATGACCCATTACATGGGCTTGTCAGAGGAACAGCTTATCTTGAATGAACTTGTCAGGCATTAAGGTTAGCAAAAGCCATTTTAAAATAGGATTTTTTCCCCTGAAATCCATCCCTTGGGTCACTCCCAAATTATGCAGTGCCAGTCTTTAAGAGCTGTGATCAGCCTCCTTTTCAGAAAAAGAATCAAGATCTTCCTGTTCAATCAAGACTTTTGATTATATTAACAATTGTTTTAACTACAAGGTTTTTAAATGTTTAGTTTTTTATTCTTAGCCACTTTGCCAAAAGGTGGGAAATAAATCATAAATATTAAAAAGAAAAATACTCCTTATCACTATATTCTTTAAGATAAGAGCAGCCAAGTGCATTGTTAAAAGATGTAAATAAAGTCAACTGCTGTTCCAAATGTGTTTTTAAAAGTCAACTGCTGTTTTCCTGCATATTCAGTAATGAAAACATTACAAATGCTTCTCATTATCTTGGAGATTAGCATAGAATATCTTTTATCTTTCTTCCTCTTATAAGCAAAATATTGTGAAACCAAATTTGCAATAACAAAAGTATTGTGAAATAAAACTTGCAGAGCTAGATGCAACTCATTAAGAAACCTAGACAATTTTATCTTTATTTAAAGTAAGTTAATCTCAGGGGTGCTTGGGAGTGGGAGTCAAAAAAAGTGAAGAAAGCAGTTGAAACTATCAGATCAATGTGTGCAGGATACCCATTAAAATGATGTGGTTACAACCAGCATCTTGACTTTTTTTACTTCTTGCTTACTAAGGTCTGGGTGAACTGAAATGCCTTCTTATGGTGTCAGGAAGTCCAGAGAGACAATACCAGGCACACCTATCCACAACTAAAAATGCACTCCTTAGCAACCATTCTTCTGAGTTCATTCATTCATTTGCATAGGTCTTCTAATTAACATAAGAGGAGATCTTTCAGGAAATTTGACTTCAAAAATGACCATGTTTCAATGGTCATACTGTTAATAAATTGAGTATTAAAATCAACTGGTGAGTGACAAAGCCTAAATTCCAGTTGTTATACAAAATAGGTTTGGGCTTTGGGTCTTCTGCATTTCTTGGTGGTTCTAAGATAAAGGTAAAATGCAGCATAGTACCAGTTATCTTAAGAAGAGGACTTCAGCATAAGGCAAAAGATTTGTATAATCTGAAAACAAACCAAATTTCATATTTAAACTTCTGGAGTTAAAATTTTACTTCCTTAGTCTTGTGACTCACCATTAATTCAGAACAGTGTCCCAAATAACTTTGAAAAATATTTAATTCTAAGGAAATTCAGGTGTTTCAGAGATGATCTATTTATAAACAGGCATTATTAAAACATACCCACTGGATGGGAAAAATGTGTCTCAGATGACTGAATACTTTAATTCTTTGCTAGAGCCACAGTTTATAGCAATCATCCAGTAAAAACATAATAGGACAAGGCTGCATTGTAATACACACTATAAATTTGATACTTTTTGCAACATCCTTTTAACTAACCAAATATGTTTAATCAATTTCAGTTTGCATTGGCAATGCCCCATTATCCTTCCTTCATGAAGAAAATATTTACTAAATTTTGATATGTTACTCCTGTTCATCTATTTAAGTGCTTTGCTGGATCAGGCTGGAATTTTGAGCACCAACATATGCAAGCCAAGCCATGTACCTCAATGGGAATAAATTAATATTACAACCAGTGTGCCTTCACAGAGTTGGATAAGACTGTAAATAGAACAGTTTATGTTTAAATTATATAGGCTAGGTAAAAGTTAAACCTGGACTGTAACATGAATGTTAAATAGAGTAGAATAGAATTCTTTATTGGCCAAGTGTGATTGGACACATAAGGAATTTGTCTTTGCTGTATATGCTCTAAGTGTACATAAGGAGAATAAAATACATTCATTAAGAATAAAAAGACATAACACTTAGTGATAGTCAAGGTTACTAATAAGCTATCAAATCGTACTAGGAATCAAATAAAAGCAATATAAATTGAAAGATACAAGCTACATGGTTATAGTAATAAGTGGGAAGAGGTAGATATTAGTAAGGAAGAGAAAAATAATAGTAATACAGTTTTAAATTATTTGACAGTATTATGGGAATTAGTTGTTAAGCAGAGTGATGGCATTCGGGCGGAAAACTGTCCTTGTGTCTAGTTGTTCTGGTGTGCAGTGCCCTATAGCATTGTTTTTTTTATTGTTTTTTTATTGTTTTTAGACAAACAAACATAAAAACATTTTCAATGCAAATACAGTGTGTCAATTGGTTGATTACAAATCTTTTGTGCAATTCTAACATTTATGTATCACTGATTTATTTATTTATTTACATTTTATCAATCTGGTATGTATCCAAATATTTTAATCAATATCTTAAATCAATATGTATTTCAACAATTCTTTCATTATAAAAACCTCTCAAATCTTTTTAAACTTATTTTCCCCTGTAGTCATTGATAAAATAAGTCCCATATCTTATAATATTGTTTCTCTTCCTGTTCTCTAATTTCAAATGCCAATTTACTCATTTCTGCACATTCCATTATTTTCTTAATAATTTCATCTTGCGATGGTAATTTCTCACTTTTCCAATTCTTGGCAAACACAATCCTAGTCACTGTTACTACATTCACAATCAGATATCTCAATTCTCTATTATAAGTTTCAGGTACGATCCCCAATAAAAAAACTTCTGATTTAAAGTCTATATGCTTTTTTATCATTTTTTCCAACCATGTGTGGATTCTTGTCCAGTATCTTTTAGCTTCTGTGCACATCCACACATATGGTAATATGAACCAGATATCTGATGACATTTCCAACATTTTTCGGATCTATTCTTGAACATTCTGGCTATTCTTGTCAGGGTTATGTGCCACCTGTAAAACATCTTATACAAATTCTTTTATACGCAGTAGACATTGTCATTTTATAATTTTGCGTCCACAGTTTTTGCCATACCTCTAAATCAATCCCATGTCCAAAATTTTTCCCCCAAGCAATCATTGTTTCTTTAACTTGTTCTTCTTCTAATTTAACCTCTAATAAATATCCATATAATTTTCTAATTAAATTATAATCTGTGCCTGTTCAAGTTTTATCTAAATTAGTCAGATTATTATAGAAACCTTCTGTCTTGGAATCTTTATCATATCTGGAGTATATTTGCAAGTAGAAAAACCAATTCATTTTTATGCCTTGTGTTTCTAATTCTTGCATACTTTTAAGTTCACCCTTTTCATTCAACAATTCACTATATCTAACAATTTGTTCCTTTCTAAATGTTATTGAGTGTGAGAATGCCTCAATAGTTGATAACCAGACTGGAATTTTTAAGTAGTGTTTTTTCTTAATCCTTTCCCAGTTTAATAACAAGGCCTCTCTAATAAAATGTCTTCTAAAATACCCCTGTGCTTTAGCTTCCCCATACCATAAAAAGGCATGCCATCCCAATAACAAGTCATGTCCTTCCAAAGTCAGTATTCTAGTATTTCTTAATGTTATCCATTCTTTGATCCACATTAAATTTGTTGCTTGATAATATAGTTCCCAATTAGGCAATCCAAACCCTCCACTTGTTCTTGCATCTTGCAATAATTTTAATTTTATACTCACTTTTTTACCCTGACAAATATATTTCAACACTATTTTATTCAATTCTTCAAAATATCCTTTCCCCAGTCTAATTGGGATTGTCTGGAACAAATATAAGATTCTAGGCAGTATATTCATCTTAATCGTTGATATTCTCTCAATCAATGATAGTTGTAAATTCTCCCATTTTGTCAAATCTGTCAATCTGTTGTTTGAGTTTACTATAATTGTTCTCTTTGAGTGTACTACACCTTGCTGTCAAATATATTCCCAAATATTTAACCTTGTTTGTGATCTGCATCTCTGATCATTCCGCCAATTCAACTTTTTGTTTTATTAACATATTTTTTGTTAAGATCTTCATTTTGTCTTTATTTATTTTCAATCCTGCAACTTTTCCATATTCTCCTATCTTGTCTATCAGTAGTTATTGATTCTAATGGATCTTCAAGAATAAAAAACCAGGTCATCCGCAAATGCTTGTAATTTATAGTCTTCCTTTTGGATTTTCATACCTTTTATTTCTTCTTCTTCTCTAATATTTCTATTTAACACTTCCAGTGTTAATACAAACAGAGGTGACAGCCAGCAACCTTGTCTTGTTCCTTTTTTTATTTGGATGGATTCTGTCAATTCTCCATTTATCATTACTTTGGCTGTTTCTTTATGATATATAGCTTCTATAGCCTGAATAAACTTTCTACCAAAGCCCATCTGTTACAGTTGTAGTAACATAAAACACCAGTTCACGTTGTCAAAAGCTTTCTGTGCATCAAGAAATATCAAAGCCATTTGCTTTTCGGGATGGACCTCATAATTTTCCAGGGTGTCCAGGACTATCCTCATATTATCTTTAATCTGTCTTTTTGGCAGAAATCCATTTTGATCAGAATATATAAAATTATTTAAATACCTTTTGAGTTTTTCTGCCAATATTAAAGCAAAAATTTTATAATCTGAGTTTAACAAAGATATGGGTCTGTAGTTCTTAATTTGCTGCAAATTGGTGTCCTCCTTTGGAATAAGTGTGATGTAGGCCTCTGTCCATGTCTTAGGTAGTTTCTTCTTTAGCATCAGTTCATTCATAACTTCTAGTAGTAGTTATGAAGTTAGTTCTAGTAGTAGTTATGAAGTAGTTTCTTCTTTAGCATCAGTTCATTCATAACTTCTAGTAGTAGTTATGAAGTTCAGGAGTAGTTAGTCAACGACTCCTGAATTGTTTTATATAGTATTCTGCTGGCAACCCATCTGGGCCTGGTGCCTTCCCATTTTTTTTGTTTTTTAAGTGCTTTGGTTAATTCCATTATTGTTATATTTCCTTCTAACATCATTTCAGTGTCTTTAGAAATCTAAGGTAAGTTCGCTTTCTATAAATACTGCTTGACACTTTCCTCCTCTATACTCTCTTGCTCATATGATTTTCTATAGTAATCTTGTACAATTTTTTTATTCTCTTCATTCCCATATCTGGCCTGACCTTGGTCATCCACTAGCAGTATTATTTTCGTGATTCTTTCTATTTTTTCAATTTATATGCTAACTATCTACCTAGTTTATTGGCTTTTTCAAAATAATTCTGTTTCGCACCTCTGATTTTTTGCGCTAAATCCTTTTTCTATTAGACCCATTTTATGTTTAATTAATTCCATTTTTGTTTTGATATCCTTTTTATCTGGAGCTTTCTGAAATTCTTCCTCAAGTTTCTTATGGCATAGGACTTCATTGTATCCCAACGATTTTGTAATGATGTATCTTTTTTATTTTTCTTAAAGAAAAAAGCCAGTTTCTTCTCTATTTTCTGTACAAATTCCTTGTGTTTTAATACTATAGTATTTAGGGTCCATCTGGTTCTTCTCCTTTGTCCTTTCCATTTCATTGTCATAAGGTTGTGATCCACCCAGGTATTGGTTTCTATGTCAATTTCTTCTATATTAGAATAGACTTCTATATTAGAAGTCAATTCCAATGCCATCCATATCATATCTATTCTAGACCATGATAGATGAATATTTGAGTAAAAAGTATATTGTCTATTTTCTACATTTCTTTCTCTCCATGCATCTTTTAAGTTTATTTCCTCTATCATTCTAAAAAAGGATTTCAGAAGGGTCTTTCTACTTTGTTTTATTGCCTTTTGTGTTCTATAGTCTAATTTCTCATCGACTATACCATTAAAGTCTCCCATCATACAAATGTTTTCATAGTCCAACTCAGTTATTTTCATGTGTAGTTTTCTGTAGAAGTCTTCTTGGTTGTCATTTGGAGCATATATTGCTATTATTTTCATATTATTAACTGTTATTTCCACCATCAAAATTCTACCATTTTCATCTGTATATACTTGCTTCGCCTCAATTGTGTCTCTTATATATAGAACTATTCCTTTTTTCTTACATTGTGGCAATGAGGTGAATATTTTTCCCAGTTTTGGCTGTATCAATAATTGTTCATATTGCTTTTTAATGTGTACTTCTTGTAGACAAATTATATCAAATTTTAATTTCTCTAATTTGTGGAATGTTTTTCTTCTTTTGGTAGCTGAATTAAGCCCATTTATATTTATCGTTATCAATTTTTCCTCTTCCATATTCATACTTTATAGTTGGGGTTTATAGCTCTAGTCGATCTTGGTTCACGTTGTACTTTAACTTCAACCTTGCCACCCACAGCACCTTCTTCTTTTTCAATCATCGCTAACAGTTCTGTTTCTTGTAGTTCTACCAATGTGACTTCTCCACTTGTCTCCATTTCTTTCTCTTTGAAATATTCAGCATAGAATTCTCTGGCTTTATCTATTGAAACTATCCTGTATTTTTGTTGCCATGTGAACACCAAGCCTTCTGGTGCCAGCCATCTATAATTCACGCCTTTCTGCAATAATATTTTGGTCAAAAAATGATATTCTCTTCTCATCTCTCTCACGCTTCTCAGAACTTGCTTCAAAACCACAATTTCCTTATCTTCATATTTTAATGTTTTATCTCTTGCAACCTGTAGTATTTGCGCTTTAATTGACTTTTTGGTGAATCTTATATGAACTTCTCTTGGGAGGTTGTTCCTCGTTGCATATCTTGTATATACTCTAAATATCTCGTCCATACCGTCCATCAACTTTTCTTTACTAATTTCTAAGGCTTCAGCTAAAATTTTCACCATTTTCTCTGCCAAGTTTTCTCCCTTCTCTTCTTCTATATTTTGAAATCTAACATAAAATTCTGCTCTGTCCATTTCCCATCCCAATATTCCTCTCTTATCTCATTCAACCTTGTCTAATCTGCTGTAGATATCTCTAATTTTTTTATCTCTTTGCTCTTCTCTTTCCTCAATTTTTTGAAGTCTATCCTCATATTTTTTCATCATTTGGTGTATATTCTCTACCTTTTTATCTGTTTTATCTGTTCTTTGCTCAATTTTTTCTGTTCTTTGCTCAATTTTTTCTGATTTCTGTTCAATATTTTCCTCTTCTGTTTGCAATTTTTGGATTCCTTACCAAATCATTTGTAATGTGACTTCTTTGTCCTTCTCCTGTTGAAGCATCGTTTGTATCGACCTTTGACCTCCCGATGGTGGCGAAGAAGGGGTTGATGTGGCTGAACCAAATGTTGTTCCTTTTTTGCTCATTGTAATGTAATATTCAGGTTTTTCTATACTTAATCCACTTATGTATTAGAAAAATAAAAAAAAATAAAAATAAAGAAAGGTTCTCCCAACTATCAAAAAGAAAAAGAAGGAATCAAGGTAAAGCCAAAAAAAAAAAAAGCCTCAAAAATAAAAATAGAAGGAAAAAAACTAAAAAAATCTTCAGATTCTTCTACGTCTTAATCCAATTAATCCAATTGATCCCAAAGAAGAGAGGGGGAAAAAATATTAACGCCTTTTGATTTTTTCAGTCAGAGGTCTGTAAAAAAGTGGGGGGGGGAAGAGAGAGGAGGGAGGGAAAGGAGAAAGTCTCTTTTATAAATTCTCCAATATTATTTGCAGCTCTCTTTCCAGAGTCACTGCAATCTTCTCAGTTTTTTTTCACTTTCAGAGTCCTATTGCTAATAGTTCCCAATTTCTCAATTTTAACTTTCTTTTTAATCTCAGGGTGATTTCTAAAAAGATTTTAACAAAAGAGTCTCTCACCACACTGGTACACTTCCTTTCAATTCCTTCCGTTCCAGAGCTGTCCCAACTTCAGCAGCTTCTATAGCCAGATCTTCTTCACCAGAAAAAAGGGCTTCTCCTGGATCAACCAGGGACTTTGCGGTGTCCCTGGGATCGTCAGGCTGTGCTCTTCTCAATCACTGTCTCTATGGGACCATCCGGATGGTCCTCCAGGGACCATCCGGAGAAGAAAATATTAACAGAGATCCTGGAGCTACCACATCTCTGTAATACCGTCGCGACATCAGCTCTGCCCCCTCTATAGCATTGTTTTAAGGATAGAAGTTGAAACAATTTATGTCCAGGATGTGAACGAGCTGTAGATATTTTCACAGCCCTCTTTTTGACTCGTGCAGTATACAGATCCTCAATGGAAGGCAGGTTGGTAGCAATTGTTTTTTTCTGCAGTTTTAATTATCTGTTGAAGTCTGTTTGTCTTGTTATGTTGCAGAGCCAAACCAGACAATTGTGGAGGTGCAGATGACAGATTCAATAATTCCTCTGCAGAACTGGATCAGCAGCTCTTTCGGCAGTTTGAGCTTTCTGAGTTGGCACAGAAAGAACATTCTTTGTTGAGCTTTTTTGATGATGTTTTTGATGTTAGGCGTCCATTTTAAGTCTTGATATAATAGAACCGAGAAACTTGAAGGACTCTATGTTAATACAGTGTTGTCTAGTATTGTAAGAGGTGGTATTATAGATGGTTTTCTTCTAAAATCCACCATAATTTCTAGTTTTGAGTGTATTTAGTTCAAGATTATTCTGGTTGCACCACAAGGCTAGTTGTTCAACTTCCCGTCTGTATGCAGATTCATCATTGTCTTGAATGACACCAATCACTGTTGCATCATCTGCAAACTTCTGTATTTTAACAGAGGGATCTTTTGAAATGCAGTCATTGTTGTATAGAGAGAAGAGTACTGGAGAGAACATAAATCCTGAGGAGCTCCTGTGCTAATTCTGCAGCTATCTGATGTGATTTTGCCTAGTTTCACCTGCTGCTTCCTGTCTGTTAGGAAGCTTATGATCCATTTACAAGTGTGTTCAGGTACAGCTAGCTAATTTAATTTAGTTAGAAGAATATCTGGAATGATGGTATTGAATGCTGAGCTGAAGTCTAAAAAGGGGACCCTTGCATAGGTCTTTGGAGATTCAAGATGTTGAAGGATGTAGTGCAGAGTCATATTAACAACATCATCTGTCCATCTATTTGCTTGGTAGGCAAATTGCAAAGGTCTAACAGCAGATCCGTGATTGTTCTCAGGTGGCTGAGCACTACTTTTTCAAAAGTCTTCCTAACTACAGTTGTTAGACCGGTCTGAAGTCATTCAGTTCCTTGATGGAGGGGGTTTTTTTTGGCACTGTGATGGTAGTAGAGCATTTTAAGCAAGAAGGAACATAGCACATCTCTAGTGATTTTTTTAAAATTTTTATTGAAAAAGTTTTACAAAGAAATTTTTTTAAAACAATTGTTTCCCCCCCCACTTCCCCCCTCCTTCAACCCCCCCCCCCCCCCGATACTTCCCAGAACAAAATGCAGGGTATAACGTCTATCAATCATAAGGTAAAATACAAGAAAAATCTTAACTCATATCCACCCTCTTCCAACACCCCCTTAACTCCCCTTTCCCATATAAACATATACATTAATATATGCCATTCCTAACATTATTCATAAACTATTTGATACTTTTTAGTCCGATACTTGTTTTGAATATAATCAATCCAACTTCTCCACTCCAATACATATTTTTCTTATGAATGTTCTTTCAAATACACAGAAATTTTTGCCATTTCTGCTAAATTTGATACTTTAAGTGTCCATTCTTCAATTGTAGGTAAATCTTCTCTCTTCCAGTATTGTGCAACCAAAAGTCTCGCTGTCGTTAATAAATTTAAAATCAGCTTAGTCTCTATAACTGTACAGTCTGTAATTATACCCAATAAAAACAACTGTAGCATAAATTTTATCTTCTTTTTCAAAATATTCTGCATAATCCACCATATTTTAATCCAAAATGCTTTGATTTTTTTACAAGTCCACCATATATGAAAATAAGTAGCCTCTTCACATTCACATCGCCAACATTTAGCTTGCATATTCGGATACATACATGCCAATTTTTTAGGGTCTAAATGCCATCTATAAAACATTTTGTAAAAATTCTCTCTTAAACTTTGTGCTTGTGTAAATTTGGCATTTCTAACCCATATTTTTCCCCATGTTTCCATCATTATAGGTTGTTGAATATTTTGTGCCCATTTTATCATACAATCCTTAACTAATTCTGTTTCAGAGTCTATATCTATCAACACATTATACAACCTCTTAATATGCATTTACCTTGATCTCTGATTTGTTTTACCAAATTTTCCTCATTTTGCATAATACCATTTTCTCATCTAATCTCCATCTAGCTTGCAACTGTCCATCCTGAAACCAAGTATAATTCATGCCTTCATCTCTCAGTTTATTTAGAGATTTTAATTGTAGTTTACCCTTTTCTACAAAAAGAAGTTCTTTATAAGTAACCACCTCTTGTTTTTGTTCTATATTTATATTCTCTATCGCATGTCTAGGAATTACCCATATTGGTATCTTATAATTTAGCTTGTATTGATATTTCTTCCACACACCTTTAAAAAAGCATTTCTGACATCTAAGTCATGATATCTGACATCTAAGAATATGACTTTTAAAAATCTTATCCCACTTTCTTATCATAAAATAAATAGGCATGCCATCCATACAACAAATCATAACCTTCTATATTCAGAGTTCTTTCCTCTGTTGAATTAAACCAGTCACTGATCAATGAGAGAACAACTGCATCATAGTACAATTTCAAATTCGGCATTTTTAGACCCCCTCTTTCACGTGTATCTTGCATTATCTTTAATTTTATTCTCGGTTTTTTGCCCATCCAAATAAAATTACTAATCCCTTTTTGCCATTCCTGCAAATTTGCATTCTTCTTGTATTATTTGAAACAAAAATAAAAACCTAGGCAGAACATTCATTTTTATTAGTGCTATTCTTCCCAATAAGGATAATTGTAAGTTCTTCCAATGTTCCATTTCCTTCTCTACTTTCTGCCACAATACTTCATAATTATTTTTATATAATTTCACATTCGAAGCTGTGATATATACTCCTAGATATTTAACCTTATTAACTATTTCATATCCAGTTACTCTTTCCAACTCGTCTTTTTGTTTAGTATTCATATTTTTGGTTATCATCTTAGTCTTCTCTCTCTTTTTTTTACTGAAAAAGTTTTACAACAACAATTAAATTTTTCCCCTCCCATCTCCCCTCCCACTCCTTCCCCCCTCCAAAACACCCCTTCCCCCCCCCCCGACTTCCCGGAGCAAACACAAGATATAGTTCAATAAACAAAGAGTCATACAATAAATTTTTAAAATCTAACACAATTATAATCCTTCTCTCTCACATAACCTGACTTCTTCCATTAAAATCAAAAACAACATCCTTCATTCAAAGGCAATCTGAAATTTCTTAATCTGATATCTATTTTGAATATAATCAATACAATTCTTCCATTCATTTAGATATTTTATTTATTTATTTATTTAAATATTTATTTATTTAAATATTTATTTATTTATTTAAATATTTATTTAAATATTTATTTATTTATTTATAAATATTTATAAATATATATTTATTTATTTAAATATTTATTTAAATATTTATATATTTATATTTTAGATATTTTTCTTTCAAGAAGGCTGAAATTTTAGCCATCTCAGCCAAATTGGAAACTTTCAATATCCATTCTTCTATTGTGGGTAATTATTTTTTCTTCCAATATTGTCCAATCAACAGTCTTGCTGCTGTTATTAAGTTCAAAATCAATTTAGTCTCAATCACTGTACAGTCTGTTGTTATTCCCAAAAGGAAAAATTGCGGTAGGAACTTTATCTTCTTCTTCAGAACATTCTGCATAATCCACCAAATTCTTATCCAGAAAGACTTAATTTTCTTACAAGTCCACCATACATGAAAATATGTAGCATCATCACAATTACATCTCCAACATTTCGCTTGCATATCTGGATACATACATGATAATTTCTTAGGATCTAAATGCCATCTATAAAACATCTTATAAAAATTTTCCCTTAAATTCTGCGCTTGCGTAAATTTAACATTTCTAACCCAAATTTTTTCCCATGTTTCCAACATTATTGGTTCCTGATATTCTGTGCCCATTTTATCATACAATCCTTTATTAAATCTCTTTCAGAATCTATTTCTATCAACACATTATACAATCTCTTTATATGCCCCTGGGTTTGATTTCTAATTTGTTTAACCAAATTTTCTTCATTTTGAATAATACCAATTTTCCGATCTTCTTTCCATCTAGCCTTTAACTGTCCATATTGAAACCAAGTATAATTCCTCCTTTCTTCTTTTAATGTATCCAAAGATTTTAGTTGTAGATTTCCCCTCTCCTTCTATAAAAGTTCTTTATAATAATAATTTCTTGTTCCTGTTCTATATTTATATTCTCTACTGCGTGCCGAGGACTTGCCCATATAGGAATTTTATAATTTAACTTATAATAATATTTTTTTCAGACACGCAGAAGAGAAATTCTCAACACGATTCTTAAAAGCTTTATCTACTTTCTTATCATACAATAAATATGCATGCCATATAATAAATATATTATATTATTATAAATATATAATATAATAAACCATATAATAATAAATATAATAAACCATATAATAAATCATAACCTTCTATATTCAAAATCCTTTCCTCCGTCAAATTAAACCAATCACTTATTACAGAAAGAACAACTGCTTCATAATACAATTTTAAATTAGGCATTTTTAATCCTCCTCTTTCCCGTGTATCTTGCATTAGTCTTCTCTTCATTCACTTTAAATCCAGATACCTTACCATATTTATCAATTATCTCTTTCAAATATATAGCGGAATGAATAGGTTGAGATAAAGTAACAACCAAGTCATCTGCAAACACTCTTAATTGATAGTCTTGATGTTTAATTTTTATTCCCTTTATTTGGCTTGCACCACATAATCTATTTCTAAAGTTAAAATAAACAATAATGGAGACAAAGGACATCCTTGTCTTGTCCCTTTCTCAATTCTAAAAGACTCTGTTAAACTATTATTAATTATTATTTGTGCTGCTCGCTTCTGGTATATTGCTTTAAACTGTCCTTTTAAGATATTTATTAATTCTTTTGTTTTCTTGTTTTCTGGATTATTTATAAGTAACTGTTCCTTCTTTCTAATTCCCTCCTCTAATTCCAATCTTTTTTTTTGCAACCTATTTCTATTTTTATTATTCATTTGTATAAGTACACCTCTCATAAAAGCCTTACTTGCATCCCAAACCATCTCATTAGATGTACCCTTTTGCATATTCATAATAAAAAATTCTTTCATTTGTTTTTTTACACTCTTCTACATTTTGTTCATATTTAAACAAGTTTTCATTCAGTCTCCACGATTTCCTTCCCTTTTCCCATTCAAACTCAATCCAAACCGGACTATGATCAGACAAAATTCTTGAACATATCTTGGTTCTCTTCACCCTAGAAAACAAATCATTGGTAATTAATAGAAAGTCAATCCTGGAAAAAGATTGATGTCTATCAGAAAAGAAGGTAAAATCCTTCTCTTCCATATTGCGTTCGCGCCAAACATCTCTTAATTCCAAGTCTTCCATCATATCAAAAAAAGCCTTTGGCAATTTTGCACAACTTGAAATATTCTGTAAACCTTTTTTATCTTCCCGGGTATCCATCACTCCATTCCAATCACCCATTAATATATATGATTTATAATCCCATTGTACTATTTTCTTATGTAAAAATTAAAAAAACAATTGTTGTTGATTAGGAGCATAAACTCCAATTAAGTGTCTTTTTCCCTTCCAATAACAGTTCAATTGCAATATATCTTCCTTGATTATCTGTCTCAATTAACTTTGCTATTAGGTCCTTCTTTACATAAACAA